>NC_133620.1:255345123-256765957 GCF_048593235.1 Sminthopsis crassicaudata | reverse complement strand
GTGCCAGGGCAGAAAATAGGGCTAGTGGTCACATTTAGAGCAGAGCATATGCCAGAAAAGCAGTACACACTCTCCTAAGATCATACCCCTTATAAGAATTGAAAACTTACAGATTACTAGAAATAGATCTGAAAACAGCTACATAAAAGCCATGAAACTTGAAACAGTTCACTCTCTACCCTCAAAGTAGAACCCTACTTTAACAAAGAATGAAAAGTCAAGTAACAGCTAAGAAAATGAGCAAACAAAACAAAAATTCTGACCATAGAAAATTACTTTTGTAACAAGGAAGATTAATACATATACACAGAAGAAGTAAAAAAGTCAAAGGTCTCCAAGAAAATTATGAATTGGTCTCAGAACATGGAAGAGCTTAAAAAGGATTTTGAAAACTAAGTGATTTAGAGGAAAAATTGGAAAGAGAAATGAGAGTGACATAAGAAAAAAAGAAAAATAAGACAACAGCTTGCTAAAAGGGACACAAAAAATACTGAAGAAAATAATACTTTAAAAACAGATTAAACACATAATAACTAAACAGATTAAAAACAGATATTAAAGAATGTACACAAAGCCAATGAGAAGAATGCCTTAAAAAGTATAATTGGCCAGATGGAAAAAGAGACACAAAAATTCACTGAAGAAAAAACCTCCTTAAAAAGTAGAATTGACCCAATGGAAAATGAGGTACAAAAGTTCACTGATGAAAATAATTCCTCTCCCAACTCCTTGCCCACATGAATTTATGAGAAGATTTGGACTAAAGTAATCAAAATTGGGCAGCCACAGATAAGTTATAATCTGCATCATCAGAAGGGATGTCCATAGTATTTAGGCCACAGATCCAGTGGAATATTTATATAATTATAATTGGTGTGGAGTTTGCTAAGATTTTGCATTCTTAGTTACAAACTTCTTCTCATGTTCTACTTAATCCATTTACTTATTTAAAACAAAACACAAGTAAACAAAAACAAAAAATGGTTTATATTAAGTCACTTATACCTTTTACTTTTGATATAGGTTAAATATGTACAATCCTTTTAAACATATTTCTATATTTCTTATGTTGTACAAGAAAAATCAGACAAAAAGGGGAAAAAAAACCATGAGAAAAAAAATGCAAACAAACCAAGAAAAAGGTCAAAATACTATGCTTCAATCCCCATTCAGTCTCCATAATACTTTCTCTGGATGTAGATATCATTTTCCATCTCAAGTTTATTGGAATGCTCTTGAATTATTACATTGCTGAAAAGAGCCAAGTCCAACACAGCTGCTGGTCAACTTTGTTGTTATTTTTTTCTAGCTCTATCAGACAGGTTTGTGATAGTTTGACTGGTATGACCCTGAATAATTAAATTAATTTATTCAGGATTGTCATATTTATATTAGCTTGGCCTACCCACGAGAAATTGATAAAAAATTTTTCCTAAATTCTTACACCAAGAAAATTAAAAAAGAACAGATGAATGAATTGGACATGCAAAAAAAATTTTAAATGGAAAAATAACAAATCAAAAATCCCCAATTTTATTACCAAATTGTAAATCTGCAAAATCAAAGGTGATATTAATAAAAATGAACAAATATTTATTTTTTATTATTCATTTATTAAAATAGATTTTAAAATCTATTTAAATCAACAAATTTAAAAATATATTGAGCTAGAAAATGGGTTTTATTTTTTTAAAAATAAGATATAGTACTAGAAATGTTTGCTGTAATAATAAGAGAAAAAAAGAAATTGAGGAAATTAGAATAAGTAGAAATTATAATAAGAAATATATTATCACTTTTTGGAAATAAGATAATATACTTAGAGAATTCTTCAGAACCACTTCAAATAATTAAGAAGAAGGGAAGTTGAAGGATATAATATAAACTTACATAAATCATCAGCATTTTTATATGTTACCAACAAAGTTCATCAAGAAGAGAAAGATAAAATTCATTTAAATTAATTATAGAAAATATAAGTTATTTGAGAGTCAATGTACCAACTTATCAAGAATAACCCAGGAAAAATATGAACACAATTACAAAACACTGTTTATACAAATAAACTGAGATCCAATCAGCCAAAGACCACAAAGGTCAGGTATCAATTTCTCGTGGGTAAGCTAAGCTAATATAAATATGACACCCTCTCAACTCTCTCTCTATTGTAGTATGTCTTTCATGCCTCTTCATATGAAATAATTCACACTATTCTATTTTTTCCTTCCTTCTACACCCAGTGTACTTTTTTCTTATCCACTAATATTTTTGTCATTCCCTAAAATTCACCTTATAGCTATACTCTATGTGTATATATATATATATATATATATATATATATATATATATATATACATATATATTCCTTCTAGTTGTACTATTAATGATACAATTTTTTAAGAAATACAAGAATTTTCATGTATGAATGTAAACCATTTAGCTACATCAAATCCTTTGTGTTTTCTTTTCCCCTTTTACTTGTTTATACTTCTCTTGGGTCTTGATATTAGAGATTAAATATTTGGATTACATCTGGTCTTCTCCTTATAAAAATTTGAAACCTTTCTATTTCATTGAATGAACATTTCTCCCCTGGATGTATTATGCTTATTTTGCTGGATAAGTGATTCTTGTTTGTAATCCTAAATCCTTTGCCATCTGAAATATCATGTTCTATGACCTGTGATCCTTTAAGTATGGAGCTGCCAAGTCCTTTGTATTCCTGATTGTGATCGCAGGTATTTGAATTGTTTCTTTCAGGCCACTTGTAATAATTGATAGTTCTGAAATTTAGATATAATGTTCCTTAAAGTTTTTATTGTAGGATCTCTTTCCTGAAATGATTGGTTGATATTTTCCAATACTTATTTTCCCTCTGATTCCAGGACTTCAGCATAGTTTTCCTTGATAGTTCCTTGAAAGATGTTGTCCAAGTCCTCTTTTTGATTACTACTTTTAGGTAATCCAATATCTTGTAGAGCTATTCTCCAGGTCAGTTGTTTTTGCCTGTAAATTAGTTTATTTTTCCTTCTTCCCCCCACATTCTTTTAAATTTGTTTGATTACTTCTTTGTGTCTCAGAATCATTAACTTCCACTTGCCCAATTTTATCTTTTAAAGTGTTGTTTTCTGTTGGGGTCCTCAGCTAGTGCAGACCTGCTGACACCAGCTGGAATCTGAGCACTTGCCCACAATTATCATTGCCTCTATGACCTTCCGATGTCTCAGTATCCAACAGAGTAGTCTGACGCCACTTATGAAGTTAGAGAAGCTTTATTGCTTGGTTACATCATCTTGTCCCTTCTTCCTGCTTCCTCTTTTTCCCTCTGTTGTCCTGTACTTATTCCCCTCTCATCTGCCCTTGCCAACGTGCCCCAGCAACAAATATGTGTTTAGCTTGTGTATCCAGGAGCCCAACTCCTGAGACAGTGGAGGCGATCTCAATTTGGTGCCTGCTTGATGCCTATCTTGCACGCAAGGCCCCATTTGCATGGCAACAAGTGTGTGCAAAGACAAGTCTTGCGCTACCTGACCCTTGTGGTCTTTGGCTGGTTGGATCTCAGTCAGCTCATTCTTGGGAATGGATGTTGAGGCCTCAGGTGTAAGGTCTGCCTCACTAAGCACCCTGTAGACACGTCAGGACAGGCATAGAGCACACAGCACTGGAGAATGCTTGCCCACTCTATGGCTGTACTGAAGCCTTGAGCTGGAATCCACTGGCTCTTTTGCTTATGTGAAGACATGGTAGGGTCCTTGTGTAGACTTCTGACTGCTCCACCACACTGGAGTTCAGAATCTTCTGCTGGTTTGCAGAGATAGGGCTTGCTGCCCCTTACCTGAATACCCTTCTGATCCTCCAAGTCTTCCAAGATAACACATTATTTCCCTCCATCTCTTTTCTGGTTCTTCTACTCCAGGACATGTTTTGTGGTGCTATTTTATGTTTACCTAGAAGTGAACATGGGAAAGTTGTAATGATTCACTGCTTACTCCACCATCTTGACTCTTGGAAGTAGAGTCTGAGGTGAAACTTTTTAAGATAAATGCAATACATTGAAATTCAACCTAATTTACAGAGATAATTTTTTATAGTAGTCATACATAAATTTACTTTCCATCACCTAAGGGTTAAATGCTTCCCCGCCCTGTCTCCCTCTAAGTTGATGCATGATCCACATGCTTTGAAAGCAACTGACATCTCCAAACAATTTGAGGAAGCCTCTCCCCAGGATTTTGGGAGAATACTTTCTTGCAACTATAGAATGATGTGGGCAAGAGTTCAACAGAGTAGGCAGGTAGTGATTGATTGTGATCTACATCCTAGAGGAGGTATCAAATGATCACAGATCTAGCTTTTAGATTATAGATATATATATATATTGATAAGGAAAGTATAATTCTCTCACCATTCAGGTCCTTATTTTTCATATTTGCAAGTGATATTATTTGCAATTTACATATAATATTATTTGCAATACTTTGCTTTTAGGTTTTGCACATATAATATACAATTTTAGCTTTCTAATCAATCACTGGGAGCCTTTTTTCTTTTGATCTAGATGTTCTCTAAATTATAAATTTCACCAAAGAACTGAGTGGGAGTCTATTATATAAGCAGTTGGATATCCAGTTTGGAATATTTTTTCTTGACAGATCAGTTTGCACACATTTCCTTAGGTTTTGGCTATTGAAATTTTCCCTGAAAACTGATCTATTGTTTTATTAGATGTTAAAAAAGTAGATTTGAAGAAGGAAACATTATATAAGTTAAGAAAATGTATCTTTCTGTTCATTTTCCCAGGATGTTTCCCAGGACTTTTTTCAATGATTTTATGTATGATTATATTATATCTATTATGTTTAAAATCATATGGAAAAATTAATTAGATAAATATACACATCTGTATTTACATATATATGTGAATATTTGTTTCCTATGCTCTTATCTTTGTATAAGAGAATATATGAACACATATTATTTTTCATATGTATATATAATACAAACATATGAATAGAGAATATTTCCTGGTTAAAGATAATGTATGTATACTATTTTTATGTGTGTATATAGTAAATTTTAAATAAATACATTAAAAATAAAGTATTACATAATGGGATATACAAACTTCTATAATTTACAAACTTCACACATAAGCATAAGATCATAGAGAGAAGGCGATACATATGTAATTTTGAAAATTATTTATCACTATATAAATATTTGTGTGTATATTTATGCATCTTCATGAACATATATGTGATTATACACTTATACTGTGAGTCTTCTCCTTTAATGAAAACATTTTTGATGAATTTTTGGATCAGAACTGAAATCCTATGATTTTAATGGTATAGGGAACTCCCAGTGAAGAAAAGCCATATAGTAATGAAGTATAGCAACTCAGGATCTTAGACAGTTTTTTAAGCTACTGGAAGGCTTTGATAGTGAAGGTAATATTGTGTAACTCTCAGTGTCAGAGTCATGATCTGAACCCAGCTCTTCCTAGTATCAGGGCTTATAGTCTATCTACTATGACATTTGCCTCTTGTTACGTAGATGACTAGTAAAATACTTGATTTTAAAAATGAAAAAGAAAAGTTCAAATTTCTTTATTTACAGGGTAACGTGTGACCTCATGGTATAGAGGTTGGAGTACAGAATTTGAAGGTAAGAAGATTCTCAGGATCCTTAGGATCCAAAATATCCTTAAAACTTTAATGCTTCTACAACACTGAGCAAGTCATTTAATTTTGATTTCCTTGTATATAAAATGGGAATAATAATAAAAATAACAATATCTATCTTGTAGGTTTTGTTTTTGTGTGTGAGAATTAAATGAAATAAGGTATGTGAAGCTCTTTACAAATCTTAAAGTGCCATGAAAATGTGAGCTATCCTCTGAGGGTTCAGAAATTTCTATTAAGATATGTAGATATGTAGAACATGAAAATTTTCTAACATAATATATCACAATTCTGCATAGTACTTCATACCAAGATTATCTACCCTCCTTCATATTATTTATCAGCATGGAGAGAAGGGCAAGTCATATTGTATCCTTGAATCTATTTTTCTCACATATATAGCTGATACATTTTGAAATCTTAGAAAATAATTTAATGGAGTTTTCTTGCCATTATAATTACAGTCTTCTATTATTCAGAACTAAATTTCTATACATGGGATTTTGTGAAGGGATTGTCTCTTTTCTTTCATTTTCAGACTTACAATTTGTGAATTATCTTCAGGCAATGTTAAGCCAAAGCAAAATATATTGATAGAGATGAATGTAGAGAAATACCGATAGCTAATGTTTATATAGCATTTTAAGATTTGTGAAGGACTTTGTAAGTATGTTATCTTCTTACTCAAAGAATTGCAATGTAGTTGGGTAAATTCCTGCAGGACAGAACAGGAATCCTCAGTATTTTCTCATCCAAAAGGGAAGAATTAAAATCTTGGGAAAGGTGAGAAGCATGTATGAACACCAAGTAAGGCCTCAGGGCAAGTTTACTACAGTGAATGCAAGAGATTTCTCACTCACAACTTCAATAGTAGCTAACTGTAGGGGGTGACTAGAAGGAGAAATTAAAGAGGCTCTGAAAATGGTCCTGTTGAGAAGAAAATAAAGCTATCCTGTTTACCATGAACTATAATAGTAGACTTTTTACCTATCTATCTCCTTTGTTGTGGATCTTTTGTTGAACCAAATCTTTTTTTTTTCTTTTTTGAAAAAAAAGGGCTGTTTACTTTCAAATGAACTGGTTTCTTTGAGTCTTACCCCCTTCCTTGGAGTATGTGTGGTCTTGGAGGATTAAAAATAGTAAAATGAGACACACAGAGAAGAAAATAAATTCTCTTTGGGATCTTTAAGAATATTTTTATAAGTTGGAATCTCAAGAATAAACAACATTTTATTGGTAGCTATTATTAGAGTTCGCCAGATGAAGAAAGCGATTAAATGAATCTGGACCAAGAAGGAACTTAGGTGCAACTTAAGTCAACCCGAGTCTGGTATGAGGAGGCTTGGGTAGCTAGGTGGCACAGTGGACAGAGTTCTAAGTCTGGAGCCAGCAAGAATATACCTAGGTGTAATCCTGGCAAGTTGCTTAACTTCTGTTTGCCTCAGTTTCCTCATCTGTAAAATAAAGATTATAACAGTACCTACCTCCCAAAGTTGTTGTGAGGATCAGAGTATAATAATTTAAAGCATTTAGCATAATGCTTTGCACATACAAGGCACTATAGAAATGTTAGTTATTGCTGTTGTTATTTAGAAGCATGAGGAATCCCTACTCTAAGCCAGTGGCCTTGAGCAGCAGTCCTTTTCATTTTCTTTGCCCCTAGAGTTAGAACCAAGAGTCCTAGCTAGAGAGATATTATTACCTAAAGGGAACAATTGGCAAAGAGTGATCCCACACATAGAGGTGAAGCCAGAGAGAAGGGGGTCAATAAGAACTATTCTTCAGTCAAACAACTCATTTCTTCAACTGTAGTTAGACATATTAATTCTCAGAAAAAATATTAGCATTGTATGAAGAGAAGAACAAGGCTCAGAGCCATCCCATGATCACATTGTTGCTAAATGTCTACGGCCAGGTTTGAACCCAATTCTTTCCTTATTTCAGAACCAACATTTTCATATATAATATTGCTTTTCCAGAAGAAACTTCATATTTGTTGATTTTTTCCTACAGATCATCTTCATGTCCCAGTAATTTTCTTTCCCTACTTGAATTTTTTCTCCATTCTCTTATAATGTCTTTTTCCAAATGTCTGTCTCACAGGCCTGCTCTCCTAGAAATATCCTCTTCAACTGATTTTTGTCAATGAACATTTGGCCTTCTGAACCCAGTGCTTTCATTTTTACTCTCTTATCTTGTAGTCATGTATGACCAGAAAAGAAAGTAGATAAGAGTAAGAAATTACCTATGCAATCAGTGGACAATCATTATGCTCTATTGGCATCTACACACTGTCAATCGAGCTAAAAAATAAGTCCTAGCTAATTGTTTGGACACTCAAAGAGGATTTACTGGAACATATGGATAAGAATAACGAGGATAAAAGCACATAGATGGACTATGATCTTTATCATGGTAGAGACTACTCATATAAATGAAATCAATGATCTCTCTCTGTAGTAGTCCCTGCAGGTTACCTGTAAACTCATATGACTTGGCTACCACTTAAAATGTCTACACAAATTCCACAATATTTCCAAGGTATTTACCTTGCATGCCATCATGGCTTACTTAGATGCAAGCTCCTCAACTTTTCTATGTGGGAGAGTCACATTAACCAAGTGAGTTGATGCACTTTGTATATGTGCCAGACCCAATGTTGCATTCTTATAAATAAGCCATGTTGAGAATTAGAAAAATAATTTAAAGAGGTCAGATACAAAACAATTGGAGATATCCTTCTGCAGACATAAAAGGTTTGACCTTTATACAAGACAATTATTTCCTGATAATTTTAAACATGAAGACATATCTATGTTAAAAGAATGACCTTCGAAGGTGATTATATTATTAACACAGCAAAAAGGGGAATGAGTGAATTAATAAAGAAGCAATTATTAAATAGTCAACTATATACTTACACTGTTCTCAATACTGAGTATCCAAATACAAATGTAAGAGAATGACTTCTACTTTTTAAAATACAAATAGAAAACTGGTGGATAGGGAAGTGTTTTGGCCTGAGAAGTTTCACAAAAGACAAGTAGAGTCAAATAGCAGTTTATTGACATATTGTCTCTATAAGCAATTGAAGTATCAATATGGTTACAGTTCATAAAGCACGAATTGCAAAGAGTGTGATGGGAATGAGGTACACCAAAGTTGAATGTATCTTGCGTCATGATGATATTTGAATGACTAAGTCAATGTTATGAGAAGACATCATAGTTTTCATGGATACAGCCCTGAACTAAACACAGAAACTAAACCTATGACCCATTCCAAAATGAAGTTGGTTGTCACATTACTTTTTCAAATTTTGCTTTCCTTTATTTAAAAGTATATTTTTTCATACTCTGCATGTTTAATTTTTCCCTCAATAGTTTTTTTTTATTTTTCCGAATACATGAAGATAGCTTTCAACATTTATCCTTGCAAGACATGTTTCAATTTTTTTCTCTCTCCTCTCCTACTTCCTCCTTCCCAAGACAGCAAACAATCCAATATAAGTTAAATATGTGCAATCCTTTTAAACATATTTCAGCATTTGTCATATTGTACTAGAAAAATCAGAACACAAGGGGAAAAAACCGCAAGAAAGAAAAAAATCATATATACAAACAAAAAGGTAAAAATACTATGCTTTGATCCACATTAAGTGCCCATAGTTCTCTATCCAGATGTGGATGGCATTTTCCATTCTAAGTCTATTGGAATTATGTTGAATCACCACATTGTTGAGAAAAGCCAAGTTCATCACAGCTGATCATCACAAATTCTTGCTGCTATTGTGTACAATGTTCTCTTGATTCTGCTCACTTCACTCAGCATCAGTTCATGTAAGTCTAAGAAAATATCTTCTAGAATTAATCCCATGAATAAAGTATGAGGAAAGAGGGCCAAAGAGAAGAAATGCCTAAGTGGTGGCGTCCAGACTGGAGTTCAGGGCTCCTAACTTCCTAACATCTTCTTTCTACTGTCTAGAATCATAGTTTTAGAGCTATCAGGAGATTTTTGGATGACATCTAGTAAAACATGCTCCTTTTACAATTGAAAAAAGAGAGAACATATAGATATTATATATCACAACTCTGATGTGGACTTAGGTTCTCTAACTTTAAATCCCATTACATTTTACCACTCTGCTTTTTCTATTCAGTAACCTTTTTTCTATCATTTTCTGCTCTCATTTTCATGGTGCTTTGCCATCCAATTATCTCCTTTCTTTCATCTTGCATTTTTCCTTTTTCCATCCACTTCTTCCATACTTATTTCCTTCATCTTCTTCCTCCCCCTATTTTTTAAAAGAGATCAAAACAAATGAAACAAAATTTTTTTACCTCATGTATTCATTCCAAAATTCTCAATAAGACTACAAACAACATCAGGGCAGGTTCTATTCATTTCTTATCAAGACCTTTCTCTAATTCTCTTCAGTGGTTATTTTTTCCTCTCAAATCAATGAATATTTTATTGCTTTTTTCCTCTCTGTTCTTCATCTTTGTTTATTTATTGAAACTTTTTATTTACAAACATATGCATGGGTAATTTTTCAACATTGACTATTCCAAAGCCTTCTGTCCAAATTATCCCATCCTTCCCCTCACCCCTTCCTCTAGGTGGCAGGAAGTCCAATATATGTTAAATATGTTAAAATATATATGTTAGTTCCAATATATGTATACACATTTATACAGTTATCTTGCTGCACAAGAAAAATCTGATCAAGAAGGAAGAAAAAACTGGGAAAGAAAACAAAATGCAAACAAACAACAACAGAAAGAGTGAGAATGCTATGTTGTGGTCCACACTCATTTCCTACGGTCCTTTCTCTGGGTGTAAATGGCTCTCTTCATCACTGAACAATTGGAATTGGTTTGAATCTTCTTATTGATGAAGAGAGCCACATCTATCAGAATTGATCATCCTATAGTCTTGTTATTGCCGTGTATAATGATCTCCTGGTTCTGTTCATTTCACTTAGCATCAATTCATGTAAGTCTCTCCAAGCTTCTCTGAAATCATCCTGTTGGTCATTTCTTACAATAATATTCTATTCAGCCATTCTCCAATTCTCCATTCAGTTTCCAGTTTCTAGCCATTACTAAGAGGGCTGCCACAGACATTTTTGCTCATGTGGATCCCTTTCCTTCCTTTAAGATCTCTTTGGGATATAGGCCCAGTAGTAGCACTGCTGGATCAAAAGGTATGCACAGTTTGATAACTTTTGGAGCATTGTTCCAAATTGCTCTCCAGAATGGCTGGATGTATTCACAATTCCACCAATAATGTATCAGTGTCCCAGTTTTCCCACATCCCCTTTAACATTCACCATTATCTTTTCCTGTCATCTTAGCCAATCTGAGAAACGTATAGTGGAATCTCGGAGTTGTCTTAATTTGCATTTCTCTGATCAATAATGACTTGGAGCACCTTTTCATATGACTAGAAATAGTTTCAATTTCTTCATCTGAAAATTGTTCATATCCTTTGACCATTTATCAATTTCTCCAACTAATCTTGAGGCAGAAGTTTGTATTTGTTTGCTTTTGTTTACCCAGAACTTCTAATTCTATAGTCTAGTACATAGCAAATACATAATAAATTCCCCTTATACAATCCATTAATCACAATAGAAACAAAAATTCTCATGATTACAAAAGGTGATACTGACCAAGAATATAAATAAAGAAGAGTTTAGATAAATCATAGATACTTGATATAATCCTATACTTTCGACATCATCATCATCGTCATCATCATCATCAGTACCCAACACCATGCTAAGCATTTCATAAATATCTCTTTTGATGCTCACATCAGCTCTGGGAGGTAGGTGATTTTTTATACTCATTTTATAAATGAGGAATTTGAGGCTAGAAGAAGTTAAGCTTCTGACCAGGGTCACATAGCTAGTAAGTGTAAGAGGCTGGATTTGAATTCAAGTTTTTCTGACTCCAGACCCAATGCTCTATCCATGGTGCTATCTAGCTGCCTTATTAGAGAACAAGTATGTCTCTCTTATCACAAACTTCTTATTGGCAGCATTTTAACTAAAATATGAGTGGATCTGGGTTCCATTCTAATTTACCAGTTTTTATGTTGTTGTGTCCTGCTTTCTAGAGCCCCCACTCTGAGGTGAAAAAAACATATCATCTTAGTGGAGGAGTGATTAGGTGAGACTCCCGAGGATGGTAGAAATATGGAGTCCATTTATTCAAAATTCTTTCATCCTTATATACCCTCATACCCTTATATAACCAAAACAACACTGTGCATGCACTAAGCATATACTGTGCACAACTTGCTATTGTATGTAGACTGCCACCTGGTATCACTTTGCTTCAATTACAACACAGATTGTCACCTTTCTCTGACTTCTCAGGAAAGCCAAAAGCCCTTAGGGGAAATGGAGAGCTGAATCAGACATTGTCGGCAGATTCCCTCTGGGCTGAAGGGTCTTCCTCACCCAGAGTCCCCCCACTGTCTGTGGCCCTCTATATTATGTTTTTATGAATTGATGTTCTGGCTTTGTACAAATTGTTTCTTAAATGAACATTAACAAAAATATTTAATTTAGTGGGTGAATTTTTGAGAAGAAAATTTTGGCTAAGAGTGAAAATGACTTTAGTGGAGGATTATTAGCTTTTAAAAATCATTGTCAGTAAAATCTGTGATTATCCAATGGTGTAGCTTGCCACTAATCACTGCCTCTATAAAGTATCATGAATAACTATGGTTGAAAAAAAATAATTACTTTATATATAATCTTAGGGTGATAATACTCCTCTGAGCTTAGTTAGCTTGGCTAATGGATGACAGATATGCATATAATAATTGGGCTAGTATGCCAAAGTGTTCTAGTTTAATTTGCTTGAGCTGGGACTATAATGGCATAGCCTTTGAGAGCCCAGGGCCACTTTCATGACATAATGAAGCATTAAAGTCAGACTTTATCACTTGCCCATGAAACTTTAATGAAACTTCTGAGGCAGTCAAAATATTAAATGAACTTATGACATTTTATCTTTAATATGAGTTTAGAACATGACTAGATCTCATTCTAAAGACCATTTACCTAAGGCTCTTATTTAATTTAATTTCCTAAGTACTTGCGATGGTCAACAGCATGTTTAAGCAAGCAGCAATCCACTCCAGGGAAATGAAACCACTTATGGTTATAAAATAATAGCTTCAGATTGACCTTTCAACAGAAGGGTGCAGTGTGCCAAAAAAAATCTGAAGAACATTACTGTAAATAAAAATCTTTATTAGAAAATAAATGGTTGGAATTTAATCTAAGCATTGTCTTCTCTGATAGATGATAAAATACAATAATGATAATCAATATAAGACATTCCCTGGGAAGGAAGTTGTCCTGAAGCAGTAACAAAACCATAGTGCTGCAGACCAGTAAGTGTAGCCATAATGTTTGCTGAAGAATGCTTAATGTGGAAAAATAGCTGTGCAGTTCAGTCAGTTAGAATGCCATGCTAATAAGTCTGAGGTCAGGGGTTCCTTGTTAGTTTTGCTTTGTTCCATGGTTGCAGACTGCCCCTTTAACTCTAGTCAGATGTTATGCAAATACACTGCAGATCCAATTGGAGACTAATTGGGGGAGTGTGGGCTGGTCAGCAGAAATCCATCCCTATGGCTAGGAGAACAAAAACCTCAAATACTTAAAGTGCATATTCTAATTCTAGTAAATGTTGTGTAGTAAGGACAGAACAATGCATTATCTGATGTGTAACTAAAGGAATGACAACTGGATGATTTTTAAAGAATCAGATCACAAGCACAGTGTGAAGTAGTGATTAGTTAGCCAGACTATGCAGATTGCTCACTGAATTATGTCCAAAATTTGTTTCTGAGATTACTAGGTATATGTTTCTGGATAACTCATTTAACTTCAATATTGTCTCGGACAACTCTTTAGTACTTCTCTTTAGGTTTGTGATCTGCATTGGTGAATGAAATTCCCTACACTTACCAAGTCATAGATTCTTCATGTATTTAGTCAGGTTTCATGTAATCAAATGAATGTTATGGGTAGGAAGAAAAATCAATAAAAAAGAGGGGAGATTGGGTAAAAAGAAGCTTGAGAAAATGACCCAATGGCAAGAATTTACCAAATGATAAGAGAAGCAATTGCTGAATTTTAGAATGTGCAAATAGGTCATATGAATATATGATTTTAAAAAGGCTAAATTTTTATGCCATGTTATTATCATGCTTTTGGAGATAAGGAGATGATCACATAAGACCCAGCATTAACTCCTCTTTTTTTTCTTCTTAAACTTAAATACAAAATAGGGAAGAAAAAAAAAAGAAAACATTGCCATGTATTTAGCTGAATATAAAGTAGATGATTCAAAATATAAAGGAATAAAGTTCCATTTCAAGAAAGTCTATGTAATAAATACCATACATTGTGTTTAGACCTGTCCATCTTTGCTTCTTTGTAAATTTTCTTTTATTCTCTATTGTATACTTTTTACATCATTCTTTTTTTTTTTTTTTGCTTCTTCCCCTGCAATCAAGAAGGCTACAATTAACTGTGAATATATCTGTGTATGAATACACACATGCATGTATATAGCCACACACATATTATAATTATATTTATATGCACACATATACATTCATATGCATCTGTGTATATATTTGTCCTCTGTTTTCTCTGAAGGTGAATAATATCTCCTTTCATAAATCCAAGTCTTTTCATATTTTTCTAACTAAGTAGCAGCATTCCCCTTTTCATTATTTGAAATAGTTTAAAACAATATTGATTAATATGGCTGACATGTAGTGTGATTTTTCTATTTTTTCTCTTTTGATTAAATTTTTTTAGCTTTACCTAGTCTGAGATCATAATCACTACCCCTATTTTTACACAATCTTTTTTTTTAATTTAATTTTTATTTTATTTTATAATTATAACTTTTTTTTTGACAGTACATATGCATGGGTAATTTTTTACAACATTATCCCTTGCACTTACTTCTATTCAGATTTTTTCCCTTCCTCCCCCAACCCCCTCCCCCAGATGGCAGGCAGTCTTATACATGTTAAATATATTACAGTATATTCTAGATACAATATATGTGTGTAGAACCAATTTTTTTTGTTGCACAGGAAGAATTGGATTCAGAAGGTAAAAATAACAGTTTACACTCATTTCCCAGTGTTCCCTTTCTGGATGTAGATGATTCTGTCCATCATTAATCAATTGGAATTGGATTAGCTCTTCTCTATGTTGAAGATATCCACTTCCATCAGAATACAGTATCATTGTTGAAGTGTATAATGATCTCCTAGTTCTGCTCGTTTCACTCAGCATCAGTTGATGTAAGTCTCTCCAAGCCTCTCTGTATTTCTCCTGTTGGTCATTTCTTATAGAACAATAATATTCCATAACATTCATATACCATAATTTACCCAACCATTCTCCAATTGATGGACATCCATTCATCTTCCAGCTTCTAGCCACTATGAAAAGGGCTGCCACAAACATTTTGGCACATACAAGTCCCTTTCCCTTTTTTAGTATTTCCTTGGGATATAAGCCCAGTAGTAGTATGGCTGGGTCAAAGGGTATGCACATTTTGATAACTTTTTGGGCATAATTCCAGATTACTCTCCAGAATGGTTGGATTCTTTCACAACTCCACCAACAATGCAACAGTGTCCCAGTTTTTCCACAGACCCTCCAACATTCATCGTTATTTGTTCCTGTCATCTTAGCCAATCTGACAGGTGTGTAGTGGTATCTCAGAGTTGTCTTAATTTGCATTTCTCTGATCAATAGTGATTTGTATTTTTACACAATCTAATATTTATCTCTTATTTCCTATTTCTCTTGACTTTTCTGCTTTACTTCTACCCATTACTTTGCTCTCCTATTACTTAACCTACTCCCCCAATGATCCCTCTCATCTTCACCTGGGACTCTTTCCCCTTGCTCTCTTTTTTTAATCTGAAAGTTAGAAGATTTATAGTCTTCCAAAAATATGGTTTTCCGTTTTTATGCTATACTTGTTAATCTATACACCTTATTCCATTCCTGTTAATCTACACATCCCTCTTATACTGCCCTTCCCAACATATTCCATTGCCCTCTTATTTCTTTCTTTCTTTTTTTTTTTTTTTTTCTTTTTCTGAGGCTGGGGTTAAGTGACTTGCCCAGGGTCACACAGCTAGGAAGTGTTAAGTGTCTGAGATCAGATTTGAACTCAGGTCCTCCTGAATTCAGGGCTGGTGCTCTATCCACTTCGCCATCTAGCTGCCCCACCCTCTTATTTCTTTATAAAATTAGAAGATTATTCCCTCATTTCCTATACTTTTTCAAATTAATTCCCTTTTGTGGCTGTAACCTTAGTTAACTAGTGCTGCCATTTATCTAAATATTTTTAGAACTCCTGAAATTGCCTTTAAAGCTAGTTTTTGATTTTCAGAAATAAATTAATCCTGTATTAAATAAAATAAAATCACACTTCAGTTTTGTCCAAAAGTGGATTTAGCCAACTTTATCACCCCCAGTTATTGACCAGATTTAATACAGAATTGGGTTGGCTATTTTTTTTAAAAAAGCACATCCTCAAAGGATGAGTATTCAGCACTGAGTATATATTGAAAAAAATGTTCTAAAGGCTCCAAAGTTGATTCTGAAAAAAAACAAAAAAAATAAAAAACATGGATTGTAATGGTATCATTGTTGGGAAAAGTTTGAAGTTTTCCAAGGTACTACTTTGAAGGTAACAATACTTGCTGTTTAAATTTTGCTATATTTATTTTAAAATAAAATAGGTTTTATTATCTAATTGTCTATATTATACATTCTGGCATAAAGATAAATTAAACATTAGTAAGAAACTAAAGCTATATAGCTGAAAAGCATCTGAAAATACTTCCAACTGACATGGGACCTAGACATTGCCTGGTTAAGAATCCTAAGCATATTCATTAGATTTAGAATAGATTTTAATGAAGTCTATCAAACTAGATGGTATTTCTTTCCCTAAAAGTTTCACCTTAGCTGTCTATGTGCCCAGGATCTTCTCTTCTCTCTTATCATGGGTGTAGACTGTGGGAAAGACATGGTTGCTCACAGCTTTTTAATGATGACCAGAGAGTTATCAACTATAATACTTCCACTCTGACACTGGGCCCATCAAACTTTTTTTCACTTGCCCCTGTTCCCTCTAGATCTCCAAGTATTCTCATTTGTTATATGTGTTGTCTTCTCTAAACAGAATGAGATAAGATATTGTTATGTTATTATCTGTATTCATAGTATTTAGCACATAGTAATCAAGCACTTAATAAATGCTTTTCCAGAACATTAGATTATAGGTAATGTTTTTCTATGCCATGTCATCCCTTGAAATATCCCTGAAATTCAAAGCAATTGTTCAAGTGAGGGCACAATCATGGGAGAAACATAACTGGTTTTTATGCCTTAATACGTGCTCAATTTTTGTGTAAGTGCCATGTACTACCAAGAAAAAAAAGCATGTTCCTTTCTGTCCTATTCAATTTTCCCCAGAGGTCTATAATATCATTTCCAGGATCCTATTAACCTCCCTAGTTTCTTTCTTGTTTCTTTTGTGGTTAGATTTATCTAATTCTGAGAGGGGAAGGTTGAGGTCTCCCACTGTTTATTTCTTCCTGTAAGTGCTTTAAAATCTTCTTTAGGAATTTGCTTGCTCTTGCACTTGGTTCATATACATTTACTATTTACTATACCTTTTATCAAGAGGTACTCTCCTCCTTATCTCTTTTAATAAGATCTATTTTTACTTTTGATTTATCTAAGATACCCCCTCCCTTTTTTTTTTTTTTAACTGCAGCTGAAACATAATAAATTTTGTTCCAGCCTTTTACCTTTACTATGTATGTGATTCTCTGTGTCAAATGTATTTCTTGTAAACAAGATGTTGTAGGATTCTGGTTTTTAATCCACTCTGCTATTTGTTTCTGTTTTATAGGAGAGTTCATCTCATTCACATTCACAACTAGGATTATCAGCTCTGTTTTTCCCTCCATCTTATTTTCTACCCTGTATATAATTTTGTTCTCTCTTTCCACCTCAGTGGAGTGTTGTTTTTTTTACTCACCGCATCCACTATCTTATCTCTTATCATCCCTCTTCCTTCTCTTAATAATTTTTTAACCTATTTCACCTATTTTCTTATCTTTTATCAATCTTTCTCCCCTTCTCTTACTTTTCCCCTTTGTGTGTCTGCCCTCCCTTCTATACTGTGGGGAGGAACTGAAATGGGATAGACTTGGTTCACTCTTTTATTGGATTGAGGGAAGTACTAGTAGAATTCATCAATCCCTGTGAAAGTTATTACACCCAGGGATCCAATGTTACCTTATGTTCATTGCTTCAGTAACAATTCTTTCACCTTTCTTCTACATTCAAGTATTTTATGTTTCCAGATTTCTGAAGGCTAATTTAAGAATTTGTAACAAATATTTCAGATGCAGATGCTCCTCCATGATTAAATATCTTGGTTAATCACACCAACTGTGCAGGTAAAAAAACAAGAGGTCATTCTAATGGAGCAGTAGCTACTTCTATTTCCTTCTTATTCTTGAAGGCCAGCTTTACATCTTTGTCAGTGACTGTAAGGAATTATTATGTACTAAATTACAATTTTAATAGCAAGATAAAACATATAAACACAATCCACAATTCATCTTCAAATTTCATTTTTTTTTAGTAATTTCAATCTCATTTTCTGTAAAACATTTTAAAATAAAGTCTTTATATCAATATTTGTAGTATATACATAGTGATAATTATAATTGATGATTATAAGTGATGATATATAATATATTATGTTCCTTTGAAAAAGAAGGGAGCATATTTCAACAATCTTCAAGAATCATTGTTAGTCATTGTTTGATCAAAGTTTAGATGGGGAAGAAATTCACAGAACAAAGGTCATGACATCATTGTTACTGAAAAATTATAAAAGAGAGTGGACAATTTCCAACTTCGAAAAATTACTATAGGGAATCATAAGATCATAGATGAACACTTGAAATCCATCTGAATAGTCCAAACTATGAATTTTACAAATAATGGGAAAAATAGAAAGTCTTTACACTGGCCATGAATAGGAATATCCCACAGAAAATAGAGATGCCAAAACAGATTAAGTACAAAAAGCTAAAGATGCTATTTTTAATAATTGTATACTTTTGATGATTACATCTAGATCTCAATTACTAAAAATACTGAATCTCTTTTGTGGTCACTAATAATCATATTTTACATAATTATAACTTCAAAGAGCATGAAACTTAGTATATGTGATCACTTCAATAGATTCATTATTTGTTGTAATTGGGACCTGACTGAATATAGTTTTAAGTAATATTTTAATGATTTTATAAAATGGAGAGGCTAAATAACTTGTCAAGTTGTGCAAGTAATTGTCAAATAATAATTGACATTTTATGTGATGATTTAAAATTTCCAAAGTATGCTTTTTATGTTCATTATCCAATTTGAACCTCCCAATTCTATGAGGTAGGTACCACAGGTATTTTTATCTATTTCACAGATGAGGAAACTGAGGTTCAGAAAGTAAAATTAAATGCCTTTGGTCACATAGCAAGTAATAGTAGAGGTAGGATTTGACCTATTTTTATTTTTTTAGTCCTGGTACTGTAAAAACTTCTCATATTAAGGCAAGTTAAAATTCTAGCTCTTCCATTTATTATCCTTGTAATTTTGAACAATTCATTGAGTCTTTTGAGCTTAATTTGTAAAACAAGGAGGATGAATATTAGATAATCATAAATCTAGTCTGACTCTAAATCTTTATTTCTAACATTCTACAAATTAATTCAGTCAGAAGAAAATTTGTGTTTGTTGTTCACTGTACCATTTGGGATTATACACTTTAAAAGTAAGAGATGCTAAACATTATGCTTATATGTGAAATTAGGAAGTTAAAAAGTTATAAATTTTATTGTATTATTTAATTATATGATTATTATATATATTTTTAGTATTTTTTACTATAAAATAACAAAAATAGGATAGGGCCATAAAATACCTGAACTATTAAATATTTAATTGAAAGTAATTTCTTAGAAATTCTAAATTATTTTTATATTAAAAATACTTTGCTAATGAAAAGCCATATATATGTAACACTTAAACTTTTTCTTTTAACTCTCATCTCAGAAATTGTTAATTGTTGTTGTAACCATCTTCTTTGCCTGAATGCCAAAAGATTAGAAGAGGTTGTGGCAAATGTAATAAAAGGTAGAGATTATGAAAAGTTATTACTCTGTTCCAAGGGTTTCAATCTCAAATGTGCTTTTAAAAAGACATTAATTTGTCTTTTATTTTGCATCACTAATATTAAAATTTTTGTAAAATAAAAATACAGTATAATCAACCTTTATTTCAGTTATTTTACTTTGAATACTTTTTAATCCAATTACATATTCTCTGAACAAAGGGTCAGAGACCTTCATAGTATAATTTACTCTCTGTAGGCCATCTGTGTGATCCAAAAATAGTTGATATTCCTGTCATAGTTAAGTTGGAAAATGACAAAATAGAATTTAAAAGATGAAAGACTGAATTATTGATATTGTAATGCTAGAGAAACCGGGGCAAGACAGAGATGAGGGTTTCTATATTGCAGAATTTGGACTAGAGAAGCCAGCTAGCTGGCTGGATTGGACTCTTGTCTCAAAGCATCCAGCAACCAGAAAGTAATGCCAGAGATTTTTATAGAGCTCCAATTGTATATGAATACAATTGCCCTCCTCCAGGGAAACAAAGGCAATGGGGGAAAAACATTTAGTAAGTCATATTTTCAGGAAGGACCACAGATAAGTTGGGAATGAAGAAGATGGTCAAGAAGGAGACAGGAACTCTGAACCAGGAAAGATACCCAAGTATTTAAATAAGCCATCTGGAGTTTTATGACTCTTTGGAATTTGAGAGTGGCTAATTCTCTCAGTCCTAGTGGCCAAGAAGGAGGGATGGCCACCAGGGAAACTGAGGCAGAACAATTCAGGGAAACCTAGGCATTACAATATTGGATCAAATTGAACATATTTATGGTCTTTATTAATAATAATGATAATTATAATAATTACCAGCCTTTTTATGATTTGCAAAATAATTTTCACATTTCATTCATTTTTCACAACAACCTTATTAGATAGGTGTTTTTATTAATTTCTTTCTAAGATGATGAAGCTGAGGCTTTCAAAATTCAAGTAACTTACTTAGGATTACATCATTGGTAAAAATTTAATAACACTTTAAAGGCATTGTCTAAAGGCATTATCTCTAGCAACATTAAAAGTAAGACAAAATGTGTTTTAAAATATTTTGTGGTAATAATAATAACATTCTATCCACTATCCCATATCATTTAAGGAACATATGACAATATAACATTATGAAGAAAAAAAAAAAAGAATGGACTGGTTGCTAACTTAGTTGGAAGATTTCTATGACAAGTACATGAAAAGATGTGAGCTTGGGGTATTGTTATTTTGGTTCCTTAATATTTTGAAGCTATAAATACAGAGGACTTCATATGGGAGAGACTAATATTGAAGAGGTAGCCAGTCTATTTCAGTGTTGGACAAGGCTGAAGATGAAAAGCTGTATTAAAAAAAATAGTGTCCCCTACTCTCTCTCCCCCCCAAAAAAAAATCAGTTTTGTGACATCTGCTGTACTCTATTGGCTTATATTGAACTTGTAGTTACATAAAATTTACCCAAGTCTTTTTTCAAATCAATTTACTACCTTGCTACATTTTTTCCACACTATTCTTAAATATGTTTAAAAAAATCCTAGTGGAAAATGTTACATTTGTTCTTGTAAAATTTCATCTTGTTAGTTTTATCCCATATTTCTAGCCTGTCAAGATCATTTGAAATCTGGATTCTATCATTTCTATCGTTCAGAATATTAGCTTTCCCTCCAACTCAGCATTGCACAATAACTTAATATGCATGCTTTCTACATCTCCATCAAAGTCATTGAGAGAAGTGTAATATAGAACAAGGATCTTCTGTTGCTCTTTTCTGATTAATATTGCTCTATTAATTCACATTTTTTCACTATAGCCATTCAATCAGCTATAAATCAATGTAATTGGAGGATTTAAGTCACATCTGCCTATTTGTGATTCTGTTTTGGATTTCCTTGGCAAAGATACTGGAGTGATTAGCCCTGTCCCTCTCTAGCTCATTTTACAACTGAGAAACTGAAGCAAACAGGATTACAGATCTACTCAGTTGTCTGAGGCCAGATTTAAACTGAGGAAAATGAGTCTTCCTGAATTCAGGCTTGGAACTCTTTCCATTGTACTACTTAGCTGGCCTATAAATTGTAACATAATCCAACCTACATTTTTCCATTTTTTTCCACAGGATATCAAGAAAGTTTTTGTGAAATGTTTTGCTGAAATGAAGAGAAAAGTATGCAATATATATGTGCCTTTCTTATGTTCTGCAGTCTAGTGTTATGGGCTAGAACTCTGAACTTGAAACAAAGGATTCTTAAAAGGTACTAGGTCAGTGGAATTGATAGACAATAGTTATCTAATTTAGCATGGTTCAGTATGATTGATTTGATCCTACAATGAGATGTTATGGGTCAGAACTTGAAACAAAGTACTAAGTGGAATTGAGGAGACAGTGGTTAAATCTAGTTTAGCATTGATTTAATCCTACAACAAATAATGGTTTCCTAGTGATATAATGATTAGTGTATACTCAGTGTGGGGCATATAAGTAAGAAGCTCTCAGGGCCAAAAGGACAAGAGTACTAGAAGCTCTGGAGGCTGAGACAGATTCATTCCATCCTCCACCTTTGTGGTGGCTGCAGGCTGAAGCACAAACCTTTGGAGTTGGGGAGATTCAGAAGCCAGAGAAGGCAGGTGGGAACTCAAGCTCTCCGGACCAAGGAGAGAAAAAGGCCTCCAGAAAAAAACTAGCGGGGGCCCCAAGTGAA
Organism: Sminthopsis crassicaudata; assembly: GCF_048593235.1. Lineage (NCBI taxonomy): Eukaryota > Metazoa > Chordata > Mammalia > Dasyuromorphia > Dasyuridae > Sminthopsis > Sminthopsis crassicaudata. The sequence goes on along the minus strand of NC_133620.1, from coordinate 256,743,264 downwards.
GGAGACAAGACTTTGAAGGAGACCATAAAGGATTTGGACTTTAACCCCTGGCTACTCCTGTGGTGATTACTGAACTGAAATGAAGGCTGCTCCCAGAGACCCCAAGAAAACCTCAACAGAGAACATTACATTTTAAAGAGAATGTTACAGTCTAGCAATTGCCTGAAAAAAAGAAAGTGAGACTATTTGAATGCCTTTTTTTTCATGACCCTATCATAGTTCTTTATATTTACCACATGTTTTTCTTAAAAATCTTTTTATTAGTCTTTTAGAATTGTTTTGCATATTAACATCAAACTACCCATCTGTAGTTTTTAGGGTATGTTTTCTGTTTTAAAAAATAGGAATAAAATTGCCCTCCTCCAGAGTTTCAATTGCCATAATAGTCATTAGCATTAAATTTAACAATTTAAAAAGCAGTAATACTTAAAATTTTTCAAATCACTTTTCACATTATGTCCTTTGACCTTCACAGCAACTCTGTTAGGTAGGTGCTATATTATTTTCCATGAGGAAATAGAATCTGAGAGAAATACAATAAGTCTTCCTAAATTATACTACTATTTTGTATCTGAAGCAGTGTTTGAACTAAAATCTTCCTTATTTCTATTGTAGCATTAGATCTGTTCACCTAACTGCCTCTGCAATATAAACATGTATTTATTAAACACCTTTTAGGTTAGGATATGCTAGGCCTTGTGGATACAAATACCAAAGTACCCAAACAATCCTACTCAGGATCTTAAGATTATTGACCTTTGGTCTGCCACAAGACCTGAAAGTGTTTTCAGTGTTCTTGGGTGCTTTTTTTTTTTTTTTTTTTTTTTAGGGAGGGTTGTCTTTGGAAAATTTAACATACTTAATACAACTAGGTAGTCCCTTTGTATTTCCTCATATATCTTGCACCACAATTCCTTCTTAACTATACCTTTTTATACTTTGCAATTTTAAATGAACAATTATAGCTCAATTCTGGAACCAGAATTGATTGGCTGAGCTACTATTATCCTTCCCTCTCTCTTATTGGCCTCCCTTCCCCTCTGTACCCAGGAATTTGTTTGGACTAGATTTAGTCCTAAAGGAGATGGGGGGGTCTAATAGAAACAGGGCTGCTTTTCTTATATTCTTCATCTTGTTACTCAATTACATGGTATTTCAGGAATTATTTACTTAAATCTTGGGTTCTGACTTATATAGATGCCTCCTTAAATGGAGAAGCAGAAAAGTATTCAAAGCATAATTTGATTTAGTTTTTATTTGCTACATATAAAAGAATGTGGAAAAACAAAGTACTGATAAATACACATTGATGGAAAGACTTAGAAGAGTATTGAGTAACTTAATTTATAATTATTGTTATTCTCTCCCTGATAGTGGAGCTTTAAAACTCATCAGAATATAAGGCAGTTTGTGAGATTGCATTATAGATGTTGTTACATTTTCCTCCTGCTCTATTCTTTCCCTTTTACATTGATGTCTATAGATAGCAATCCTGGGGCTTAGGTTTATGCTTTTGATTGTGGTTTCTTTCACCAAGAAATAAACTTTTCCTGTCACCAGTCACTCTCATCTGATGGACCTAAGACATTCAGGTCTCTGGAACTCAAAAAATTTCCAACAACTCTAGATGGGTCTATCTTGAGGTTAGTATTTAATTATAATGCTCTGTAAAGGAATATATTTCAGGAATATCATGCCAAAATTCAAGCTCACTTAACTGAGACCCATTTCTATGCATGCATTATGATAATAGTTGATCTGTCCTTCTTTGGAAATCCTAGTTACATGATGTTACTTACTGGAGGATAGAAGAAAGAAAGAGCCAAGGGTGGAGACACTTAACAACCAATAAGGAGATTTCTTAGCCTTTTTCAACTTCTCCATATTTCTAGAATAGCAATGAGTCACATTTAACATGAAGAACCCAGAGCCTTTATCATCTCTAAAATGCCCAGGCACCAAGATTACATATTTGATCAATTATAATTAAGAAAGAAGCTCTAATTATATTATAATCATTCTCCTTGATAAGTCAACAAGTGTTTATTAAATACTTACTATGCTAAATAATAGGAATATAAATACAAGTAGAAAGAAAGATAATTCCTGACTTCAAAGAATTTACATTTTAAAAGGTAGCCAAGGAGTAGGAGGGAGAAGGCACTTTCATGGAGGCATAATAGAGAAAAGTCCAGAGAATTAGGAATAACCATGACTAGTCTGGATATTTTTCTTAAAATAGCAATTGTGGGAAGAATCATCTAGTCAGAGTATACTGAGTATACTTTTAGGATTAGATGTCCAAAGTAGTGTTAGCTTCTGGTAAGAGGAGACTGCTAAAACATGAAGGAAAAAAATTTAGATAGTTAGGAGTGGAGCCCTGAGGTCAAGGAAGACCTATCTGACCTGGTCACTTCTTAAAACTGAGTCTCTTGGAGGAACCAACCAATCAGAGGAAGAAGTGTTAAAGACAGAGTATGCTTCAGCTGTAAGAAATTCAGGAGTGATGTGAACAACCAGGATGAGAGGAAGCTTTTGCTACCCATATATCTAGAGAAATTCCTCAGCATTAATAACAGCAAATACATATTTTTTTTGACATGAGTTAGCATTACACTGACAGCCCCAGGTAAGGGAATCTATTTTTTTTTTTTTTTTAATTTTCCTTCTTGTTTCTGACAACCTCAAAGCTCCATCTAAGAAAGCCAAATAGAATTGGGTTGCATACATGTTTTTATTTATCCCAAGAGGGTGGGCAGGACTATGGAACTGTAGTTAGAATTGAGCTTGGTGTCGGGATTAGGCAAATTAAAAGACAGAAACTTTTTTGGGAAGGAGGGAACAATTGCTTCGGGGCCTGATTTACTTAGATTTATCCTGGGGTTGGGTTGTTCTTAAAGATCATAGAATACCCTCTGGGTACAGGGAAGTGGATCACATTGAAAAGTCCTCAGAGCTCCCTTAATTTGTTGGGGATCAAGCAAATCAAATGATACTGTGGCTACTGGCACAGCAGAGGGAGTTCTGGATTCAGCAAGTGAACACTGCAAAGAATCTCTAGTATATTTAGTTTAAAAGGATACTCAGTTTGCCTCCTGATTGGTTGATTCTGATTCCTAAATCAATCTTGCCTCCTCTGGACAGTAAGATAATTCAAACAAATCAAAGCAGGTTAATAAAGTCATTAACCCTTCACATTTCCCTCCTTTTGACCAAGAAATCAGAGATCCCTAAAGGTGAAGAGATGATTGTATGGAAAATGATCTTTAAAATTAGTATCATGGTCAATCTTTAAGCTATAGCCAGGCTACACTGAAGGATAGAATATCTTTAGAAGGATAATTATAACGACGGAAAATATTCTAGTGCCAAGAAGAGAAGAGGTTGAATAAGACCAAACAAGGGAACCTCAGGTAGAGGAAATGTGAGGGATAATGGAAGAAATCAGGGTTATCAAAGCAACCCAAGATAGGGAAAGTGGCTTTTAACTTGAAAAGGACTCAGAAGGTGGGGAGGGATGGAGAGCCAAGTATGTCAGAGTGAGAAAACACCAACACAAGGCCCTAGTGGATTGAATCAGGTCCTTAGTGTTTGGGCATTTAAAGAAAAGGAGAGAGAGAGAGAGAGTGACAAAGAGACAGACAGAGAGAGAGAGAGAGAGAGAGAGAGAGAGAGAGAGAGAGAGAGAGAGAGAGAGAGAGATGGAGTGGGAGGGAGAGAGAACAAACAAAAACTAGGACAGCATTCTCAGCCCTTGTCTGCAATCTTGAGATAGCTGTCTCATCTGCGTGTTGGCTGCTTTTTGGTTTGTATTAAATGAACCTTGAGATTCCTGGAGGGTTCAGCCATCTACTCAGGAACAGAATTTTTTTTTTCAAATACCCGAGTCCACATCCACAAGTTTGGTAGCTGTGCAGGTAGTAAGAAGGATCTGGTAAAAGTACTTAAAGAAAATATCTTGCATTAATTAGTCTTTTAATTTCTGTTCAGCATAACATAGGTCCAAAATTAAGTCTCTAATAGAAATGATCCAACCACATGTGGCTATGGTAAACAATGCAATAGTATTTTTCTTACAGTTCTCATATTTGTATAATTAGATTATATCAGGTACCTCAAATTACTTAGAGGACTTACAATGGTGCTCTGAGAAGGAGGATTTCTATGTCACCAAGGTAACCAAGAAAAATTAAACATAAACATCTTGAAACAACAGGCCAAAGCAATACAATGGTTATCACCAACATCAGCATCCTCGCCTTGTATTCTAGTAACCCATTCCCAATATCTATTTAACCAGCACCTTTTGAATCCCAGATGCCTCAGTATTTATCTGGTCCTTAGGTATCTTTTCTTGAACTATGTGCTTTATTCTCAGGACAACTCTAAAAGAGGCTCTGCTTCTCTAGTTCCAAACTTAAAGGATCTTAGATTATTCTTCTAGTAATATTATGTAGATTTGGTCCTCCGATTTTGAGACTTTGGAGAATTTTAGTTCATCTGTCACTTGCTGCTTCTATCCTTACTTAAATTCTGTACCTGACATAATAATCTCTTTAAAATTTTATGAGCTACTTTTCTGTTTCTTAGCCAGTATCAGATAGTTTGGACAATTACTATCTTATACTGCTAACTCTTCTTCCTTTACACTAAAAAAAAAAAAAAAAAAAAAAAAAAAAAAAAAAAAAAGTTCCCTACCTCCTCTTGAAATGCCGGAGAAACTGAGGCAGGATAGAGATTAGAGAGTTATAATAATTAATTTATTGGAGAGTTTGATTAAGTCACTGGATTGGATTCTCGTCTCCAAGTATCCAGTATCGAATGTGAGGTCTCAGAGGTTTTTTGTAGGGTTTAGTGACAGGATGGGGGAGTGAGCACTGGACATTAAGATAAAATAAGAAGGTCTGAAATCAATATAGAAGGTCTTTCCTCTTATCTTGATTAAACATTCACAGTTTATAACATTAGTATGCCTAGCCCTAAATTATATCAGCATTAATGGTTAGGAGAGGGGATGTTGCAACCAGGCAGAACAATTCAGAGAAATTGAGGTAGAACAATTAAGGGAAACTGAGGTAGAACAATCAAAGGAAATTATGGCATAACAATTGAAGTGCTGTTCTTCATTTTTATTATATTGGCTCTGTCTACCCATGAATAATTTACATTTCTCCAATTATACTAATATAATTCTTAGATTTGTTTTGTAAATGAACTTCCAAGTGTTTACAATGTGGAGGTATTTTAGACGGGGTATCTCTTACTTTCTCTTCTTGTAGGGTTTGTTTGTTTTGTGTATAGGAATATTGATGCATCAGTGTCTACAAAAAGAGATAATTTTATTATCTCATTTTAAATTTTGATTCCTTCTATTTTTTTTTCTTCTTCTATCGCTATTGTTAGGATTTCCAATACAAGCTTTGTTTCATATCTGATCGTACTAGTATCTCTAGCTTATCCTCATTACAAAAAATTCTTGCTATCGGTTTGTATAAACTTGCTTTTTATCAACATAAGGAAAAATCCATTTATTTTTGTATTCATATTCATTGGTGAAATTGGTCTATAATTTTCTTTGCTTTTGTTTTCAATCTTCCTGGCTTTAGATATCAGTTTTATATTATTTTACAAAAGCAAATTGGTAGGATCCTTTTCTTATCTATTATTCCAAATAGTTTATCAAATGTTGGATTTAGTTGACCTTTAAATGTTGGACAGAATTACTTATAAATTTGTCTGATCCTGGTGCTTTTTTTTCCCCTAAGAAGCTCATTTATGGACTGTTTTTCTGCCTTTTAAAATTGTCACAGAGATTCTTAAATGAGAAATAATTTCACTTTTTTAAACCATTATCAATATAATTTATATATATAATCCTTAGTTAATTAATTAATTGGTTAATTAATTCTTAGTAAATCCTTATTACCAAAACATACTTAGAGCTTGAATTCCCATGATACTGTAATGGTAGAGAAACTGAGCAAAATAGAGATTAGAGAGTTTTTAATATTTTATTTGGAAGGGAGTGATTTACTGGGAACAAATAGATCCATGGTTTGGTCCCAGAGCTGAACAAGACTATCGTCTCAAAGAATTCAGCCACCAATGTCAAATACAAGATTCTTTTATAGGGTAATAAGAACAATGACCTAATGGGGGAGGTGCCTGGATGGGCATGACCTAATGAGGGAAGGCACCTAGGGTGACATAATGGGAGGTACTGGAGAGGTTCCTGATATTCTAATGATGTCTAAAATGGATAAAGACCTTTATTCCATCAAGCATTAAGAGGGAATGATTATAACCTAAGGTCTAAGATATAAGACCTTTATCCTAACATCAAGAGGGAATGGTTATAACCTGAGGCAGAGTAACTGAATAGGACAATTAGGGAAACTAGGTCAGGACATTAAAAGAGAACTGTGGCACAACATTCTAAATTCTCTCTCTTCTAACCAAATCATTTAATTATTTTCTTCTAGAAGGTCTTAGCACCATAATTTTGACCAATCCTATGTAAAGCAAATAAGCCAAATAAAGCTAGAACAATGCAAGGACTTATGACAAGGACAAGTTTCTCCCTAATAACCCCTGAGTTAATCAGCAATACACAAAGCTCCTCATTGCAATCATGTCAGGTCCTCTGCAATTGGGGAGCTTATGGACAGTAGATTGTGAGTTAGTCTGTGGTCATTTGTGCATTTAACTCAGTCTCTGCTTATAGAGCAGCAGGGCTCAAGAAAGGCCTAAATTCACTGCCCAAGTCCTAGGGGGAAAAGTGGGGCCTGGAGTAGCTCCACCTGTCCTGACAATGGAACAGGAGCTGCTACTAGGATTCAGATTTCTGAATAGTTACACCATAGTTACACCAAGGCAAGCAACCCCAAACTTTTAGAGACCTGATATCAAACTGCTACAAGGTTCTTTGAGAATGCTGAAATACTAATTAAGGAACTGGGGTAACAGGAGTGGAGAAGCAGATCATAGGGACTGCCTGTCCCAAGACAAGTATTTGATTTCTAGTTGTTTCTAAAAAAATAATCCCAAAAACTGAGTCTGCCAGGCCAATTCCAGCAGAATAAGGGATTTCAAAGTTAAAGCATAATCAGCAAATCATATTCCAGTAAATTTAAGCAAGAAGTAAAGGACTGCTTAAAGGACTTCCAATTAAAACTGAACTAGTAAGATAGGGGGTAGGGCAGAAATGCCTAAAAAAAATACCAGTTTCCCCAATTTCCTATGTCTTCATTTTTTTTCTTACAGAAAGTTATTATCAAATCACCATTCCACATATAAATCCCAAGAGTGAATCAAAATTCCTATACATATATATAACAGACAAAAAATCCCTCAAACATAACAGCAATAGTTACACAAGTTAACAATTTCTATCCCAAGTCTCAAACACAGTAATTCAGTTAAATTTTTAACAATGATTCAACCACTTTCCCACTCCCCCGTATCAGTCCAAATTACATCAGGAGCAGGGGCGAAATTCCCATGATACATCCAGCTATCTATCTATCTATCCATCTATCTATCTATCTATCTATCTATCTATCTACCTATCTATCATCTATCTATCTATTGTTCTTAAAGAGAACAGACTAATCTTGTTGCTTTTCTCAAAATCTGCTATTCCATTTAATTAAAAAAAAAACCAAAAACTTTTACATTATATCTTATTACCTTGTCTAATCATTTTCCTCTTTGGAAGATATTATTCCCATATTATCATCTGATAAATATAGGTTAAAATTGTAAGATGTTCACACTTGTATCCTTGTATCTCCTATCAGAGATGTTCTAGTATCGATTCATTATTTAGTAGATTTAATATTAAACATATAATTTCTGGATTATAGAAATTTGCTATAAAAGAATCCAGTGTTAGGCTTAACTACCAATCAACTACAACCTCTATATGACATTTTAAGGGGAGACAGTGCTTTAAATTCACCACCACTTACAAAAGAAGCACAAAAGGCTTTGAGAGAAGTTGAACTGGCTTTATCCAATGTGTTTGAGTCACTCAAAAACCCTTGGAAATATCAGTTTTTGCTACAAAAGAGGCACCCACAGCAGTCCATCATCAAGGAGACAGTGTGATTGAGTGGGTGAACCTCCCAGCACAACCAGAACAAAGCCTTACACCTTACCCAGTGCTTGTGGCTAGGATTTTATTAAAGGCTATTAAGAGAGTAACACAATTATCTGGAATAAGTCCTGAAAAAATATACACATTCTATATTAATGCACAAATTAATGTATGCTGTGAGACCATCCCAGAATGGCAAATTTTATTGGCCACCGCTCCAAATTTTGCACATGGATCTCCATTAAAGATTACCCGACTACTACATAATTGGCGATGGACTTTTGAAGAAAAGGTTTCTAAGGTTCCTCTTAAAGGACCAACAATCTTTACAGACGCCTCCAAAGAAAATATTTGTGCTGTATACTCTCATGATTTAACCATAAAGAGAGTAGTCAGGACTTCTTTTCAATCCACTCAACAGAATGAATTATTTGCTATCATGCTAGCTCTTACTTATTACCCAGGAGACGTAAATATAATTACTGATTCAGCCTATTCAGTAGTACAAAGAATTGCCACAGCCCAAATAAAATTTGCAGCCTCTAATATTTATCAGCTCTTTAAGGAACTTCAAGAGCAAGTGAGAAAACATCCAGGCAAGATTTATATCTTGCATGTCCACTCACATAGTGGACTCCCAGGTCCTATTTTTGATGGAAATTCAAAGGCAGATAGCCTTCTAACCATGTTAGCCAGTAGTCCTTTATTTCAGGAAGCACAAGAATCTCATTCTAAATATCATCAGGCTGCTCGAGCTTTAGGTTTACAATTTGGAATCACAAGAGAGGAAGCTAGGAGCATAGTAAAAAGCTGTACAGCTTGTCTTCCTTTCCACGCTCCTACACTCCCTCCAGGGAAGAATCCTCGTGGTTTGAGACCCAATGAAATCTGGCAAATGGATGTGACCCGTTATAAATCTTTTGGTCGTCTATCTTTTATCCATGTCGTGGTAGACACCTTTTCAGGATTCACATTTGCAATGCCAGCAGCAAAAGAGACAGCCCGAGTGGTCACTGAATTCCTTATACAAGCATTTGCAATTATGGGTGTGCCACAAGCAATAAAAACAGACAATGGACCTGCATATAGGTCCAAACATTTTACACACTTTTGTGCACAGTATAAGATTTTACATACCACGGGCATACCCTTTAATCCTCAAGGGCAGGCAATAGTAGAGAGAAGAAACAGAGATATTAAGACACTCCTCCAAAAACAAAAGAAAGGGGGAGCCACAGGTAACCCTAGAGAACTTCTAAATTTAGTTCTCTATACCATTAATTTTCTAATTTTTGACAAAGATGCACTGGCTCCAGCAGACAGGTTTTATAACCCACTAGAAGGGCAGTGTCCAGTGCGAGCATCTCCACTGTCCTTAGATAATTGCCAGGTGATGTGGAGAGATCCAGAAAGTGGTGAATGGAAGGGACCAGATAGATTAACTGCCTGGGGGAGAGGGTTTGCTTGTATTTCTTCAGCAGGAGAAGGAATCAGATGGGTGCCAACAAGTCATATTCGCCTTGTCCATCAGAGAGAGACAGAAAAAGAGAAAGACCTCAAAATAAAGGAGAAGATCTAAGAAACATCTTACACCGAAAGAGCATGGCTAATAAAAAGACTGTTAAAGAACTTTAAAACCAGCAGGAATCATTGGATTTCCTCACACAAGATGAGATTAATGGACAATGGACTTATGGACATTTATAAATTTTCAATTTATGATTATTTGATTATGTTATATACTTCTAGCATGTGTTATGTTACTATGTTACTATGTGCTTATGTAATTTATGTAATTATCTGTAATACTTCCCATATTGATGGATTTATGTTTCAAGGTCATTTATGTAATTATCTGTAATACTTCCCATATTGATGGATTTATGTTTCAAGGTCATGACTGTCCTATGTTATAAATCAAAAGAAAGGGGGAGATGTTAGGATTACTAGGTGAGAACTCAGGTTGTCTGGACAGTGACAAGGTGAGAATTCAGGTTGTCTGGACAATTACAAGGTGAGAACTCAGGTTGACTTGATAGAAGGAGGAAGCTCATTGGCTGAAGTGGTTCTTCCCAGAAGCCCTTGCATTATCCCACGCCCATTCTCTGGGAGGATAAAAGAGACAACAGTGGGAAAGTTAGTCTGCCTGGAGAAGGATAAGAGCTGGAGGAGATTCAGAGCCAGGATTCAAGGAGAAGACTCTGCACTACATCTGGCTTGACGCTGCTCTCTGCAGGAAGGGAAGTCACTTCTCTGGACAAGAGTTAACAGCAACTGCCTGGAGACAACGGTTCGTTACAGGAAGAAGAATCTGTCTGAGAGATTTGAGTAGACACAGCAGATCTCTTCCCAGAGAGCAATCCGGAAGCTTCTGGAGACGACAGCTCGCTACAGGACATAAAGAAAAGTGTTCTTTTATTTTGATGTCAATTCTCGATAGTATTTATGAAGGTGGCTAATTGCATTGAGCCAAGTTTAGAGTCAGCTAGGTGAGAAATTTTCCATTCAAGAAATATCATATTAGGGGAACTGAGTCAGGAGAATCTTCCCTCAGCTCATGCTAATAATCAGTCTCCTAGGCTTTCTCAAGAGAACTCCACATACATGTAGAATCCCATACAGTTCCTGTCATCATGAATTATCCGTGCAATAGCATTCCTTGATGATCATATCTAGAGTCAGATTCAGAATAATATCAGTTGACAATGCTATAATGTCTTAAAAAGCAAGTTCCAATAGTCAGGTAAATTTCAATAATTCAGGTGGGTTCAGCTCTCAAGGGTCATATATGGTAGACAATAAGTTATTTACCTAATCTCACATTGGTAAAAGTAATAGATTCATCACAGAAAAATCACAATTTATTTTGATATAGCTATTACTCATGCTAAGTATATGTTTTTTCCCCTTTTCATTCCATTTAAGTTCAACATTACACTAATAATTTTACTTTAAGATGCTTAGTAACAAACAAAAGTTTTAGAATGTATAATTGCAATAATTCTAAATTATATACAGAGAACAGATTTTATGAAATGTTGTCTATAGTAAAACATGTTCAGTTATTAATCATATTCAATGGACATAAACATAGACTTCTGCTCTCAGAATCTAAACAATGGATGACTTAAGTAGTTTGCATACATTTCATTACTTGTTCAAATTCCAAATTAAATGACAAATTTAAGTAAAATCAGATTTCCCAATAAGATAAAACAAGCTCATAAATTACAACTCTTCACTAACATAGCTGTCTGTACTAAAATCCTATTCCTTAAAAAATAAATAAATAAACAAAAATTAAAAAAAAAAAAAAACAAAACAAGCGATTCCTAACATTAACCTCACAACTTAATAAATTTACATTTTTGTTTCACAAATTTGTTTACCTTTATCTAATTATACTCATATCATTTGAAAGAATGAGATACTTCAGGAACTGAATCTTATAACAAGTTCAAATACTCATTTAAGTATTGCTTAGATCATGGAATGATAACAAATTCAGATCAAAACAGCAAGATTTTTCCCGCTTATAACTTATTGCAATAACTTAGATAGTTTGGTATTCTAAATACTAATAATTCTAATAACTAACAATTCAGTATGGTAATGAAAAACTTCCACTTTTTGTGTAGCCTGATAATAAAAACTGATCATGAGAGTGATATGCAGGTACAGGGTTACAACAGAATGAAAATTAATCCTCAAGGTATCCTAATATATAGAATCATATGGACAAATTTCTTGTATGAGCAAACATAAGAATGAAACTCTACAAAGGACATTCAGACAACAACAAGATGGTTTGGACATAATTGTTATCAATATTAAATTACTATTATAATAAAGTAGCTAACAAATAAAATTTAGTAGGTCTAAAAATCACACAAAAAATTTTTACAATTTTTTTTTAGCTTTAGCATTTCTTCCTAATAGTATTCCCCTTTCTAAAAAAAGATTAAAATTTAATCTGATGTTAAAATGAATAGTCATGGAACTTTTATGAAGTAAATTATTTGAGAATCTCTAAAATGAAAGATATCTCTTGTTTATCTTAAAAGCAAAAAGGAATCTTCAAAATTGGAATTTATCATAACAAAGTTGGGGTAAAATGTCTAAGTAATATATCACCAAAGTACTATAACAAAATAAATTCCTAATTATTACAAAATTCCTAGTCACCATCTTCTTTTAGTTCAAAGGTGATTACCATGGAGAGTAGATTTATAAGCCCAAAATAAAAAGGCATCCAATTAAATTAGCTTTATTACAATTACAAAGTTTACCAGGCCTTTAAAATTTTTCTCAGTCATTTTTTCCCCCTTTCTCTTTAAATATACTCACTGGACATTATAAGTAGGCTTGAAAATTTCATTCCCATTTTATGCAAGGATTCCCATTTTTTTCCCATTTACATAGCAGAAATTCCACAATACAAAAAAACCTTGTATAGGATTGATAAAAATTTATGACTAGATGTCTAAGAATCCTTCTCAGTTTATAAAGGAGATTTTGTAAGGTCTTTTTTTTTTAAATATAATCACCAATTTTCCATTTAAAAATACCTATATAAATATTTGATTATAACAATAACTGCAAATAACTTAGCTAACAATCTCATAATTTTCATAAATGATAGCCAAATAATTTTAGGTGAAACTTACTCTTAAATATAGAGAAAATTTGAAAGTTTATAACTTCTTAATTACAGGGCTTCAGAAGATTTTAGTTCATACTGTGCAGGGCTTATAGAATGATGTAACAACTTCTTAATCCATTTTTTGTTTGCCAAATGACATGATGTAAAACATTTAGATATATAATAATACCATCAATAATATTATGTATTTTAAACTTGAAATAAGCTAATTGTTAATCAGGTAACTTTCATTTAGTTGAATGAGATTCCAAACTACCTTTAATATGTGTGGGATGGGTGCTAGACCCTCTTTCCCAAATTAACAAATCAGAGACATCTTCAGGTATACAGAGAAAAAATTTATGTAATCTTTGCAGGGAGAGGCCCAGACACACACCTGGAAGCCATCCAATTTCCACTATATGCCCCAGGAACCTAGCCAGCTTCCGACTTGTCCAAAATTTAAAAAGCAAAAAACCGGGACCTTTTCATTGGATAGACTAAAAAGACATAACTATCCTTAACCAGTGGTCACCAATGTTGTCTGCTTCCCCTTAGACCACTCCCTGTAACTTCCTGTCTGAGCTTTTTCTCTGACTTCCCAGGGTCCTTCTTGGACCCAGAGTTCAAGACCTCATCTTCTGGCTCTGGGAATAGGGATCAAGTAATTTAGGCCTAGTCTCAATACTGAGAAAGCCTTATCCAATCAATCTCATTCACACAGAAGATCGATAATCTCAACATTGGCCTTATATATTGATCACATCTAATAACACATATAAAGTTATCAAGTATGAAGCAACTGTATCTAATAAAAAAAGATAATAAAAAAGTTAACATTCATTAATCCTTTACTTTTACATTAAAACTAACCACATTCTGGAACTTCAGACACATCAAATAAATGACATTATTTTTATTATTATTATTATTATTACATGTTTTATAACTAAATATATTTCATTAAATATTTCAGTTTTCAAATATTTTTATCGTATCATTACATAATAATATCCAGATCAAAAGGGAAGTTTTGTCTAACAGCATTTCTGTCTTACAATGGTGTCTTAAATTTTACAATATAGAGCTAATGGAGGGATGGTATGAATAAAGTGGAGGATCTACAGCAGGAGGAAGGGGACTTACAGGCACAGTAGAGCAAGAGGGAAGGGTAGACAGGGAAGGAGAAAATGAGGGTCCTGAGGAGCACAGTGATGGTGAGGCAGTTACCTGAATTTTTAGGGAAGAAGCCTCTTTCAGCAAATCAGCTGGGGAAACATTCCCACTCTAATATGGGCCTTTTGACTTAATTTGTTTAAGATAAATCAGTTTGGACCAATTATAGGAGCCCCAGCATAATTCAGGGTTGTCTTTAGTTAGTTAATATGAACATCGGCAATATTTATGATTACCAGACTGATCATTCAAGAGACAGCTTTTTAATCAATTCTAATTTAGAATCTGACCCACCCATGACAAAATAAAGAGGATTTCCTTACTTTCAGAGGAGGCAACACAGAGTGATGTGGTCTCTGGCCCTGGAGCTGGCTTAGAAAGAAATGTGGACTGTGATGGAATAAGGGAGAGTTCAAAATAGGAGCAGGATTTGGAAAGAGACTCAATCACACCAGAAACTTCAGAACAAAGTTTTGTGGTGCCAAATTGTGAAACTCTTGAGGGAAGGGTTGGATCTCCAGTTGCTTGTCCTATCAGAGTCACAGCACCACAATGCCAACCTCAGAATTTGTTCTAAGAAAGGCAAACAGAATTGGATTATATGTATGCTTTTATTTTTCCCAAGTAGCTGCAATTTGAACTGAGCTTGGTGTGGAATTAGGCAATAGGAATTAGAAAGACAAAATCTCAAATCTAGAGTGGATGGTGCACAATTACTTCAAGGCCTGAATTTTAATCAAATTTCATATGGGACTAGGATGTTCTTAGAGATCACAAAATACCCTCTGGGTACAGGAAAGTGGGTCAGAGTGGAAAGTCTCCTGGGTCCCCTTAGTTTGTTGGGAGTCAAGCCAGTCTGAGCTGGCTCTGTGGTTTCTGGCACAGAAGAGGGAGTTCTGGGTTCAGCAAGTGAACACCACAAAGGTTCTCTAATACATCAAACTTAAGGGATGTTCAGTTTGCCTCCTGACTGGCTGATTTTGATATCCAAGTCAAGGCAGCTTCTTCTGAATAGTAAGGTTGCTCAAGCAAATCAAAGAGGTTAGTAAAGTCATTAACAATTCAATTTTTACACTCTAAATCATCTTCTAAATCTTTGTCCTCAAAATTTGTAATTGGGTCTAATGTCTCTAGATATTATGAAAATTTTTATAGTCTTGTTTCTAACTAGATCCCGACTTATTACATTTTCTTGAGCTAGTAACTATGATATATTCAGATCTCTAATCTGGGTGATAAAAAATTTACCTTAAAACAAATTTTAGAAAATGCTTTATGAAATTATTATTAGATTTAATTTTTTATATGACACCTCCAACAAATCATTTCTTAAACACATTCAGGAATGATTTTCCATACTAATGAAACCCTTCCCTAATTTATTACTAAAACCAAGCTTCTTAACCCCCAATTTTAATAGAATATTCAATGACTTCTCCCATTTGTCTTCAGTTTTCTTCTGAGTCTATGCTTTGTTATTCCAGTACTCTCCCTTTTTTATAGGTTTGAACATCTCTTCTTTTCTGTCTCTTACACCTAAGCCATTGACTTATCCCATTTCAATTTCTCATATTCAATCATGGAATAAATGTAATTGTGAATATTTTTTATTATGTGATTAAGATGATGATAATGGGACATATTTATATGATCCTTTGAAATTTTTCAGAATACATTTCTTACAACAATCCTGTTGTAAATATTTGTTTCCTTTTTATATATGGGGGAATATATGGTGTCTCATATCATAGCTCACAGCTTGATGGGACATTAGAGCCATATTTTTTAAGTGAGGAAACTCCCGATGATACAAGTTAAATGACATCCCAGCTCACAAAAGTAATAAACATTAGAACTAAGATTTGATCTCATGTCATCTAACTCCGGATACAGTGTTCTTTCCACATTCTGCCAAAGATCTCTTATACAGCAAACTCAAGAGCATCCAGCCACTGCCTGAAGACCTCCAGAAAAGTAAAATACCACACCTTCTGAAACAGTCAATTTAACTCAAGGATGGCTATTCAGTTAGGAATAATTTTTTTCTTTATCTTCAAAGATAAAAAAAAAATCACTTCCCCATAATATCTAACCATTACTCCCAATTCTATCTTCCAGGCAAATAAAAGCAGGTCAGATTCCTTCCACTCTATATTTATGAACCTATAAGCTCTCCTTTAGACACCATTCAATCTAATATTTAAATTCAGCCATCATGCTCCATTCAATTTTTCTCTTCCTTAGCTAAATATTCCTAGGTCTGCAACTAATTTACCAAAGTTTCATAGGTAGTTAATGTTCTAGGTAGCATCCTAAGATAGACACTAATTTAATAATTGAATTTAGTATAAGATATGCTTTATATCATTAGGAATGATGGATAGATCATGGAGTTAACAAAATAATTGTCATGGATTTTAATTCTTTGATTTTATCTCTTTTGGCCAAATGAGAAGCAATATGTCAAGGTGAATAGAGTTTTGATTTTAGAATAAAGACCTTGGTCCAAATCTCATATTTAAAAATTAGCCTTAGAGTCAAGAAGATTTTGGTTCAGATTCAATACTTTCTAACTCTGTAATCTTGGATACATCACTTAAACTATTTGACTCTCGATTTCCTTATCGTAAAATGAAAGCATTGTACTGGATGGCATATAAGATGCCTTTCAGCTCTAAATTTATAAATCTTGTCTATGATTCTGCCTCTGAAACATAATAACTCTGTAATTATTAGCAAAAAACATAACCTCTCAGTGCCATAAGCAACTCTCTAAAACTAGAAGTACCAAATGAGTGTCTTCCTGCATTGAAGAAAGAAATTTTCAAACCAGAAAGTTTTCCACATGATGAAATTCACAAGTTAAGACCACCCTATCCCAAACCCTTATCCCATGAGTTTTCATTATTCTTTTCTCTCTGTCCAGGCATTGCAAATGTCTCTAGTTTGTTGCAGTCAGAGTTAGTCAGAATGTGTAACTAGATCATCACAAATCTACCCTCATCATTAGAAGCAATACTCATCATTTTCATCGTGAAAAGCATATTACTAAATATTCTCCTGAGAGAGATAATTGGGTTAAATAATTTGTGTTTTTAAAATGATTTAAAATGGTAATTACAATGCATTGTGGATCCATTTTGCAGATAATCCCCACTCATATGATTGTGTTGTGGGGTATATATAGAGGGGGCAATGTGGCTCTCTCTCTAATTGAATCATGAATAAGTCTGGGCTTTTAATAGGTTTTACAAATATAGCTTAGCATGGCAACTTCCCAAACATGACTGCCTAAAATACACAGAGGAAGAAAGTAAGGGACATGAACCTTTCAAGAGACAGGAAGATTAGAAACAGAAAATGAACAAACAATATACATGATTAATCATGAATCTCCATTAAAAAAAAAAAATCCTCATGCAAGAAGAAATGAGCTTATATACAAAGGCCTAAAAAGATCAAATTGCTGAGAAGTCAGTTATGGGTTACTTGTTCCAAAGATTCAATTTTAATCTTTTGGTGTGTAGGGATTTGAGGGGAAGGGAAGCAATTACTGATGTCTCTGTAAAATCAGTTTCTTCCCCATTAAGGAATTATGGGCAGGTCACCAGATGATTTAAGAAGCAATCTGACATATACAGTATACAAAATTGAATACCCCACATTCAGTCATGCTGGCAGTGTTCAATATGCTTTAAATAATGTATCTTCATTAATGAACTCTCTATGTTTAGCAGCCACACCTTCACCAAGCAAACCACAAGCATCCATCATCAGGTTTAATAGATGAAACACTATGTTTAAACCTGGGGATCATCATAATTAAATGAACTAAACACCATAACTTTGAAGCAAAGTGTATTCAGAATATGGGAGTCCACAGGACAGCATTCTATATGTGAACAAGAGGCATACACATTCATCATTCCTGGACCTCCTACACCATGGAGATATACAAACATCAGAAATCAATCATATTAACTAACATAAGAGAGGATTGAAATGATGCTTAATTTAAATCTTTTCAGTGATGATTGCTATTTAAGGAGCTATGAAGTATCAGGTTGGGTCTGGAAAAAATGTTCTAGTATTATATAAATGAAATTGTCTCAGGGAAAAAGGTGTCTTTTTTCTTTTTCAAGAGGCAAAATGAAAGGAGGTAATACATAGAAATGACAAAAAAATGCATTGAAATAAAGTCTTCCTTATTATAGTGGAAAGAAAACCTGAGAGAAACTAGGATAACTGTAAAGAAATCCTGAAGCGGAATTCCTCTTTGAATATTTTTGGTTGTCATTTGCCCGTGTTTTTCTTTTTCCCTATGTATTTTATATAATGTGTTCATTTTTAGCTAATTGTACAAAATCATCGGTGAATTAAACACTTGATTTATATAAAAGATATGTTTAATTTTAACCCATATTTAATTAGCCTTAATCAATGTCATTATATAATAGAACTTTTATACTCTCATTAATTAAAGTCTTTCCTACTACCCTTTTTGTCTCCTTTCAGTTTTTTTTTTCCCCTAAAGCAAATTGTATATGCTTCTTGCCTTTTGGGGGTGGGAGTGGAGTTGGGAGGAAGGAAAAATTTCTAAAATTAAAACAAAAAAGATTGATGTCGATTTGTAAATCTTTTCATTTCTCTTTTCATTTGCCCATTTCTCTTACAGGCCATTGTTTCAGTATCTGTTGTAAGGATATTGTCTAGAAAGGACTGGTCTCAGAAAGGTACATATGGGCACCATTGCAACATAAGTAGAAGAAGAATGCCTGTTATAGGTGATCTATGTTTCTAGTGAGAAAATGCATTGTGCATGATGGGGTGCAGAAGGGACATAATTAGACCTGAAGTATAACTGAATATGTGGAAGAGCAAGATGCCTCATAATGGCCTTTTACTGGGTTTTCAAAGAATGTCATGACAGGAAATGTCATTTTGAGTCACCATTCAGCTAAACAGAAGTTTACATTGGAATTCTTGGCTGAATATGAGCTTTTCCCTGAATTGTGCCTATTGGGAAAGTTTTTGAATCCATGCCTTTAATTATTCAGTTCTGCTATCTCTCCTCATTGCTATCCCTGGAAAGTGTGAAACAGCTCACAATTGTTTCAGTAACATAGTGAAAAAGAAATTCCCTTACATTAATAGTGTGAGAGGGGATTATGTCAGGACTTTGTCTTCTTAATCTGGACCAAGGATTTCATCATTAGGGGGGTATCTCTTCTAGTAGAAAGCCTCTCTGTCTAAAATTGGCATCTCACCTGTAATTTTTAGTCTTACAGAATTGCCTCAGATAATAAGAAGTTGAGTCTTCATAACAAACAGTATATAGGGGCCATTAGATGGCACACTGGTTTAGAGCACCAGCCTGAAGTCAGGAGGACCTGAATTCAAATCTGACCTTAGACACTGTACATCTAGCTGTGTCACTCAGGGAAAGTCACTTAACCCTTATTGCCTCAGGGGAAAAAAAGATAAATTAAAAAAAAAAATTACCCCTATGTATTAGAAGTAGAATCTAAATCTGTTTTTGCTCCAAGGCTAAGCCTTCTATCTACTGCTCTTCACCATTTTCTTGTCTTCATTTTATAGATGAGGAAATTTGAGGCCCAGAGTGGTTAAGCAACCTATTTTCAATAATCATTTATTGCCCAATGCTGCCATTTATCGGCATTTATGTGCTAGGCACCATGCAAACACTAGGGATACAAAGAAAGCAGAAACAGTTCCTCCCTGCTTTCAAAGAATTCCACAATATTACAAATAATATATAGCGGAAGAAGCACTTGAATTGACAATCATTTCAGAAAAGAAAGATGCTTAGAATCATTTTAGTACTCTGACTGCTTGTCTGTTTGGAGGCAATTCATGGGATTTATCCTAAAATATTTCCAGAAACTATTGTTTTCTTTTAAAGCATGGTAGGAATATTTGTATGAGCTTGTAATTGCTTATTTTTTTTTAATCTGAGAGAGAGAATTCTGGTTGTAGAGAGAATTTGATAATTAGAGTATGATCTCCTGAGGGTTTTCTTAACTTATTCACATCTTGATTATTTTAGAAATATAGATGGGGGTAAAAACCACCTAATACAATAACTTACGAGTATAATAATTAGTACAGAAGATTCTTAATTATTCCAAAAAAACCATAAGAAAGTTACTTTCTTCTTTTCAGAGGTAGACATCTAGAGTAGAACAGACAATATAATACTTCAGGTTTTCGTTTGGAATGAAAAACAAAACACTTATGGAGCATTTTGTATTCAACAAACAAGTTCTGTTTAGTCATAGCAGGGGAAGGACTTTTAGAGTAGCAAATGATATTCAGAGATAATATAACCTTGATTCATTTGAGAACAACCTCCTTAAGCTAGTATTGGTCATCTCAATCTATCAATCATCTCAAAGTCCAATTGTCAAACAATGGAATTGGACTTTGAGATGATTTAAAAATTTTATTAATAAAGCCAGCACTTTCTTAGACCAAAGACTCCTAATAGTGGTGGGCTCACAGTTTATATGTACTTCAAAAAGTAGGAGTTCCTGAGGGGTATTAATCAACTTTGATTGGTTAATACAATGAGAGGTAGGCTACATTAAAGTTAGTGTCTTGGGGTAGTAAGGTAGTAATTTGTTTCATCCAAATTTTGATCATAGAGACATCAATTTCCATATCATGTATCTTGACAAAAGGGAGAACCAACATTTCCCAGATCTATCTGAGCAAAGGCAATGAGCAGGAATATACCCATGAATCTAAGCTTAGAATTTTTTTGTCTGTCTGATTAGATCTTAAAAGAGATTTTCCATGTTGGTTTCTGGATGAGGAAGTAGAATAGGAGAAAAACCTTGGTCCTGAATTCAATAATTACTTATTAAATGCAAGAGTAAAATATTCACTCCTCACAATTGCCTTATAACTTCATGTGGCTCTGTGAACACCTGAGTACCAAAAAAGTTATAAGGAAATTGTGAGGAGTAATATTTCACTCTTGCATTTAATAACTAATTTACTCTTCTGAGTCAATCAAGTTTCTAAGAGGGTTTCAATGTCTTTTAAGAAAAAGAACTATTTTAGTTTACATGACTGGACATCCTGGTAGATATTCCTTTTGACAAAGGGATTATGGCTGTGAGAACCTGCTCATATCACATTTGATAGATGAATTGATTAATTTTTCTGAGTGGGCTTTTTTTTTCTTTGTTAAAAATTAAATCAGGGAGGAGGGCAGGGGAGAGAATTATATAGGAAAATGAAGTTGATGCCAAAGCAAAAGATATCAATAAAAACATGAAAAAAAATTTAAAAAAGAAAATATTATTTTATTTCTAGAAAATTGAATTCAGAGCAAAACTTTCCTTACTTTTAGAAATCCTTTGAATCCTTACTTGATGCATCAATGACACATATTAATATTTCACTCACTTAACATTTGATCATCTTTGAAGATCAATATACTTTAAAAAATTAAGATCCATGAACATGCTCATGGCATAAAGTATTCTTATAATGGGAATGTAGCCTGACATTTAAACTATTATCTGGATCTTTTTTACTTTTATTTTGCACTTTTCTTCATATACTTTTCTTTTTAGCCAAACTGGACTAGTATGTGTTTCTCAATTTTATTATTCCTTCTCTTAACTAGGTACATTCATGCAGGTTGTCCCACACCTGAAATTTGCTCAAAATCTCTTGCAGTTTAAATCTTTCAAGGGTCAATTCAAGTGCTATCCCTGTGACCTTGTCACAAGAATGCAAGAAGTATTCAATGAAAATTGTCCTGGAATGATAGAACAGAAGGAGAAAGTAGAAAGAGGAAAAAAAATCCATTGGTCATTGCCTCAAAGAGATCCTTTATGGAATATATATAGGAATATCATTGCCAAATTTTGAAACCTCCAGATCAAAGAGGAAATTTTGCAAGTAACAATAACAACAAAAATAAATTCAAATATGCTAGAGCTACAATTAGAATTGTATGGACCCATCAGTAGCCACAATAAAAGACTTCAGATCCTCAGATGATATACACCAGCAATCAAAAGAATTGTCTTATAATGCTGGAGAAAATGGCAAGATAGAGATTAGAGAACAATTCAATAATTTATTAAATGGGAGCGATTTACTGGGACCATATGGATCCATGGTTGGTCCCAGGGCTGAATGAGACTATAGTCTCAAAGAATCCAGCAATGAATGTCGGATACAAAGATTCTTTTATAGGATAACAAGAACAATGACATAATGGGGGAGGTACCTGGATGGGGATGACCTAATGGGGGGAGGCACCTAGGATGAGGATGACATAGTGGAGGGAAATACTGGAGAGGCTCCTGATATTCTAATGTTGTCTAAAATGGATAAAGACCTGTATCCCATCAAACATTAAGAGGGAATGACTATAGCCTAAGGTCTAAGATAAAAGACCTTTATCCTAACATTAAGAGGGAATGGTTATAACCTGTGGCAGAGTAACTGAAAAGGATAATTAGGGAAACTGGGTCAGGACATTTAAGAGAACTGTGGCACAACAATCTGTGGTCAAAAATATCATATTCAACAAAAATTATCCATCATATTGAATGAAAATAAAAAGGACATTCAATGAACTTGCAGATTTCAGGACTTTGTCTCAATCAAAGCCTACCTTAATAGGAAATTTTACATATAAGATCTAATATCAAAGATTAATTTCAAAGAACTCAATATGAACAAATAGTTTATATTTTTTACATGTGATTGGGACTGATTGGATGAAGTATTTCTCAGTATTGAGTCACATGATCTCTGTTCCCAAAACTGGGACCCTGGGGAGGTCATTTTATTTCTAAAGGGATGAACTTTGAACCCTAGGATACAGGAGATTGAAGGAAGTGATGTGACCTGTGGGAGGCAGCTAACCTTGGTGACCATTAGTCAAGGATGGTAACGTCCTTTTAGTCTACCCAACAAGAAGGCTCGGCTCTTTTGCTTTTAAACTCTGGACCAGTCGGAAGCTGGCCAGGTTCCAGGAGTACATGGTGGAGTTGGGATGGCTCCCAGGTGTGTCTGGGCCTCTCCCTGCAACGATTAAACAAATACTTTTTCTTTGTACCTGATGATGTCTCTGATCAGTTAATTGAGAAAGGGGTTCTTGCGCCCAACCTGTCCCCCACACAGGAGTATATATCATATATTTAAGATTGACATCAGTAATTGGATAGCTCTAAAGAAAGATTGGGGCAGAATTGAGTATGATCTGATTCTAAAAAGCAATAATGTCTAGGAAAAGGTAAAAATAGTAATTATGTTATATAAATGAGGTGCAAAGAAAGAACTGATACAGAGGCATTAGAGTGAAGAAGAGCGTTTGTAGTTTTGAAAACCCACTCACATCAGGAATGGATTAAAAGGGAACAGGATAGATAGACAGATAGGCAAATAGATAAATAAGTAGATACACAATGGAGGGTACACCACTCTAAAATCCCCAAAGAAATAAAGGGATGAGAGAATAAAATGAGGTGGAGTATAGAAGGATGTGTAGATTTATGGCAGTGGGACAAAGTAGGTAGATTAATGGGCAAGCGTCAAAAGATTAGGTGGGGTAGAGAAGGTGTGTAGATTAATGGGAAAGGGAAAAAGAGGGAAGGAAAGAGTGGGGAAGAGAAGACAAGGGAGGGATCCATGGATGGGGAAGGTTAAGGAGCACAATTAAAGTAGAACTAGCAGGGACAGGAAATAAGAAACATACAAACACTACAAGAACCAGAAGTAGACTTTATTAGGAAAAAAAGTATGGCTTAGTACTCTTAGACAAAGTCAAGCTTAAAGATTCAGTCAAGAGAGAAATCTCTAATATATATGAAATAGAGATTTCTTTCTTGACTGAATATACATATTAATATTGTTTTAGGTGCATGTTTACATATGGATAAATGGGTATGTATATATGTATGTGTATGTCTGAGTATATGTGGGTATCTATGCATGCAGGTCTATATTTATGTATATATAAATACATGTATATGTGTATCAGTCTGTGAGTGAGTGTGAATATGTATGTGTGTACAAATATATCTATAGTTTGCTTGGAAGAGATGGGGGGATGAAAGGGAAAAAAGAATAAAATAAAAAGTGCTCAGTGGAGAACAAAAGAAGAATCTACAAGGAAGAAAAGAAAAGATGGACATTCATGCATACAATTTCTTCTATTAATATATATGCTTTATTGAGATTTTGTTTTTAGTTAAATAAATATATATATATATATTTTAAAAGGGGGTATATTTAAACTATGAACCCTGCCACTATGATTGTCATTGGTCTAAGAGATTTAGCCAAATTACCATTCTTTTATTAAATATCCCATTAGCCTTATTACTCAGAAATTAAGTCTCTCAGATTTTTTTAAATGTCACACTTGTATGACCCAAGAAAGTAACAACTTCTTTGGTCTTTCTCATCTGTAAAGTGAAAGTGTTGGACTAAATGACTTCTGAAGTTCCTCTTAGCTTTAGATGTTCAATTACAATTGATTAATCATTAAAATCAATGAGTACTCACTATTTAATTGAACTAAGTTTTTGAACCATTAAGTAACCAGATAACTGATAATATAATGCTGTTCCTTTTAATATGAAGTTACATCATTGTTCTGTATTCAACATTTGCTAGATGCCTACACTGCATATAAAAGCACTATATTTGGTGTTGGAAATACAAAGATTAAAAGGAAACACTATAGATAAATAGATAGATAGACAGATAGACATTGTATTCTACTGTGGAGGCACACAAAAAGTTGGTCAATATAGAGTAATATAAAGCAATTTTTTTTACCTTTTAAAAATAATAATAGCTTTTTATTTTTCAGAATATATGCAAAGATAGTTTTCAGTATTCACTCTTGCAAAACTTTGTGTGCCAATTTTTTTCTCTTTTCTTCTCTTTTCTATTCTCCTCACTTTTCTCCTGCCCTAGACAGCAAACAATCCAATTCTTAACATTTTTCCACGTGTATCATGTTGCACAAGAAAAATCAGATCAAAGGGAGAAAAAATGAGAAAGAAAAAAAAAAAGCAAGCAAACAACAACAAAAAAGGTGAAAATATAATGCCATAATCCACATCAGTCGCCCTAGTTTTATCTTAAGATTCAGATGGCTCTTTCCATCACAAGTCTATTGCAATATACAAAGTAATTTGAAAAGAGAGAGAATGTTAATAGTTGAAGATAGGGAAAGGCATGAAAAAAAGTTTTGTTGTTGTGTTAAAAAGAAAAGATAAGAAAAAATTTTAAAAGTATAGTTTTTATTCTGACTGAGCACAGGGAACTGCTCACTCCCCAAACATCTTGAAGCTCTCTCTGTCTTACTGGCTAAGGACTGGTTCATTCCACCTACCTATTTTCACCATTAGGTCAAGGAAGTTACCTGGGGAATGGCCAGAAAGCTACAATATCCTTTTGGGTACTAGGGGAAGCCTGTTGTTTAGGGAATATACGTTTCTATTATTCACTATTGTAGCTGCTGAGCTCCTACTAATATGTTTCCTATTTGCAAAAAAAAAAAAAAAAAAAAAAGACAAAAGACACTGTCAACTCTAAAGCAAAATATTTTTTAAAGTGAGAATATTAAAATAGAAATAATCAAAATATAACTGCCCACACATAAAATCTGACTCAAACTCTAACAAAATGAACATAATGTCTGGTGAGAGGAGAATGGGCACTGTCCATTAGGAATGTGGTACTTGAGTTATGTGATCTTAAACAAGTCACTTAACTTTTATTTGTCTTGATTCCTTATCTATAGAACGAGAAGGAAATGGCAAACGATTCTTTACTAAGAAAAGCCCATGGACAAAGTCTATAAGGTCAAATATATTCAGATACAATTGAATAACTGAATAGCAACAAGACGAGTAGGAAAGAAGCATCTACATGGCTCAGTGGGAAAAGTACTAGGCCTAAAGTCATGAAAACCTGAATTCATATTTGGTCTAAAACAATTACTGGCTGAGTGACTAAGTAAATCACTTATCTGCTGTTTGCCTTAATTCACTGGAGAAGTAAATGGCAAGCCATTTCAGCATCTTTGCTAATAAAACACCACAGGCAATATGGTCCATGGAGTTATGAAGAGTTGGATTGAACACTTGTGCCCTGGAAACTCAAATCTGTTCTGCAGAATTTAATGTCTTTTTAGGAAATGGTATGAAACACAAATCATTTGATAAGCAGTATTCCTCTTCTGGATTTCTCTGTTCTCTTACTGGACAAACTAATTCTTTGCTATTCTTGGGCCATGGAAATAATGTTAAGCTCTTTTAATAAAATGACATTGTTAATGTTCTTTCAGTGATATGCTGTTTTCTTAATTTGGAATGTACAAAACTATGCAGGTCTCCTCTGTGATCTGGGAAAAATATTGTCCTGTCTATCTAAAGAAATAAGTAGCAAGCAGGGCAGTCATATTGGGATTCCTCCTCTTTCAAACAATAGATAGTGCAAGGCAGCCAAGTACTATTTTGCTTTTCAAATCATAAGGGAGTCAGTGGTTTCCTCTAATAAGCCTCTAGCATCAGAGCTCTCCAGATAAAGTGTAGAGATTGTCAATCTCAGGCAAATTTCAAGTTGTAAATATGTTAAAGAACAAGGCAGATAAACCCAAGCCAGACTTTCACAACAGCAGTGGATTCTATTTTCTTCAATCAGCTCTCAGCATCCACATTTTCCTCCAAACAGTTCCCAGCTCCAAACTAATCATATTCAAATTAGTTACTGGGAAACAATTCATTGCAGCCATCTTTATAATCCTAAATCATAAAAGCAGGTCCTTTCTGTACTTTATCTGACAGGGTATCTTATTAAGTACCCTGAGCTATTTCTTCAAACAATTTTTTTCTGTTTCCCCTTAAACAAATAAAATGTCCATTTTGGGTTTAGAAATAAAAGATACATAAGAGAACTTCTAGTCCAATTTCCTAATTTTACAGTGGTTTAAAATACTGATGCTGGTATTTACTGTACTTACCAATGTAAGCTTACTAAACCAGACATTTTACCTTTTCATGCTTTGGTTTATCATCTGCAGGATAAGATGAATTAAAATAGATGACCTCTAAAGTTTTTCTTGTTCTAAATTTATCATCATATGAGTACTTCTCTCTCAACATGCATTTGGGTTTAATTATTATAAATCAACCCGCTCAAATTTCCCAACAATTATCCAAATATTTATTGGTCAGAGACATATATTCATTTGTTTAGTTACGTCCTATTGGCCCTAAATTTAACACTGAACAACAGAAGACATCCTCTTATGCCAGAACTTTAGTAATGAGCACTACTATATCTACTGAAAGCAATTATAAAACCATTAACTGTGTTTACAAAGTACACACAGCCAAATGATCCAAAGTCAAGCTGAGCAAAGGTTGGCCCATCTGTTTCTTGACTCAGTGAGTCCCACCTCCACAAGTTCTTGCCAGTGATGCAATGTCCCCAAAGAGAAATTTACTATAAGCTGGTGTTTTAGAATCTACGGTCAATGATGGTCAGCCTTTTTATTACTATATACCATTTAAGCTATATGCTCATTGGCAAGGTACTTCTCGCACTCCTTTTGTCTAATTCCTTTGTAGTTTGCATATAATGGCCTATTTCATTGGTGCACAAATGACTCACATTCATGTTGTTTATGTGGACATTGGAGTTTTATACAAATTCTTTTCAGTTTAAATATTTTCCCTCTTCCTGAGGTTTTGTTCATAAAATTTTTAAGGACTTGGGAAAACAGCATAAATATAGAAATAGGAAATATTAGAGGGACATTGGAGAGATGATCACTAATTTGATAACAATGGAACAGTGATTTGTTTCAATCATTCTGGAAAACAATTTGGAATAATGCAAAAGTAGTGACTAAATTATTTTTAATCTTCGTCTTTATTATTCCAATATTGGTCATATACTTTAAGAAAGGCATATAATTCAATAAATATCCAAATAAATATTTATAACAACATTTTCTAATAGTTGTATGATAGAAAAGCAATGTGATGTAGTAGATCAAGAAAATCTGAGTTCAAATTCTTCCTTTGACAAGTACTACCTATGTGGTCCTGAAAAAGTCTCAAATCTTAATGCCTAGGAAACTCTAAAAGGCTATAAGATATAGAGCTGGTGATAGCTATATTGGTAGCTCTAGTTTCCTCGTGTGAGAAGTTAACTCTACAAATGAAATCACAGGCCTATTTAAAAGAAAAAAACAAATCAAGCAAACATGAAACAAAATATAAAGAACCTACAATTAATACAAGAAGTAAATGTCTATTGTCTAAGTAATGGCTGAACAAACAATGGTATAAGAAAGTAGTAGAATATTATTATACAATAAAATATGAGGAATGTAGAGAAAATGGGCAGATTTGTATGAGTAGATAAAAGAGAAATCAGAAAAACAATATGAAATGTATGTACTATACAGCAATATAAATGTAAAGTATTTCTAGAAGAAAGCTAAGTAACTGGGCAAAAAATAGTGGTCTAGGAAGTCAGATAATATATTCTTTACTAGATTTTCTTGGCAAAGACGTTAAGTGACAATTAGGGCAGAATATTTTGTATAGTCAGATGGGGCCATGTTAGGTGCTTATCCTTATAATTTGCTTTTTTTTTTTTTTTTTTTAACAAGCAATACTGAATTTTGGGAGTAAAATCCTAGCATAACTTTATCAATGTACAAGAGCATCATCCATTATGTAGAGCCCATGCAATCTGGGCAAATCAAATTTCATCATTATCTTCCATTGATCTTCATAACTTATAGGATCAAAGATAAAAGATTAAAATGTTCTCAGTACATTAGCAATATCCACTGATAATGACAATTCTGTCATTTAAGTTCTTGTGTGATTTTGAACAAGTCATTTTCCTTCTCCCTAATCTATATCATGGAGAACAGATTTAATTATCTCTAAAATCTTTTTTAGCTCTAATGTTCCATTTTATGTGTTCTGTTTTATTCAGTTCCTTTTTTTATGGATTTATTCAAGTACCTTCACTAAAATCTTCTGCTAAATGACACTTTTTAGACTTTAGTGTATATTTTGCTTTTTAAAAACTAAACATATGATTTGCTTTTTCTGTACAAATAATAGGGAAGGTTGTTCTGAAGCTTGCCAAATGTTATACTAAGGTAGCTGAAACCTTTACTATTACAAAATTCATGTTGATATCTTGTTTTTATGTCACTTTCATTTCTGAAAGTATTTCTTCTCCCCCTCTTATCCAGAGAGCCATCATCCCTAATACTAAACATAAAAAAAGAAAAATTAAAAAAAAATTTCAACTAAAATAACCAATACAGCAGATGAATATGACAGTATCACATAATGTTCCATGAAGAATGAGAGATGCCTTTTCTCATATCTTCTTTAAAGCCTACCTTTGGCCTTATAATAGTTTATTGTTCAGTTTTTGTTTTTTTTTTCCTAATTTCCATTTAATTTGTTCTAGTCATTTTATACATTTTGGTCCTGGATCTGTTTGTTTCACACTATATCAGTGTATCTAAGACTTCTTTTTTCTCTGAATTTCTCACATTTATCATTTCTTATAGCACACAAATTTATCAATGTGCCACAGTTTGCTTAGCCATTCCTTAATTGATGTAAATATGCTTTGTTTTTAATTCTTTACTTTTTCATAAAAGAAAATGTTACAATAAATCTTTTGTTGTATATGGAACTTTTCTATTTATCTTTGATTTTTTGAGATTTCTGCTCATTAGTAGGAAATATAAAACACTAAATATGACCATTTAGGTCATTTTCTTTTCATAAATACTTTCTTTTCATAAAAATTCATTTTTAAGGATGATTGAGCCAATTCACAGCTTTTCCAGCAGTGTATTAATGTGCCTATCTTTCCAAAGCCTCTCCAGCAGTGGCTATTTACGTCTTTTGTTTTATATTTCCTGAGTCTAAGGGGAAATTTCAAAGATGTTTTGATGGGCATTTTACTTATAAGTGTATTAGAACAATTCTTTATATGGTTTTAAAAAATTTAATATTCTTTTGAAAAAAATTTTTATATATAATTTAACTCTATTCATTGGGAAATGTAGCTTTTCTTTCCATATTTGTGTTGTTTCCACACACACACATATGGAATAAATAGAAATATAACAAATATTTATAATTTTTGGAAAAATATTACATATATATATACACACATATACCATATGCAAGTAATCTTAGACACTCAAAAGTGATGCTTGATTGAAAAAATCTTTTCTCCCAAATTACAAACTTCTCTTATTCTAATTGCACTGTTGGCATTTAAAAAAAAAAAAAAATTATTTATTTATTTATTTTTGATTTTTTTTTTTTTTTCATTTTATTTTGTTTTTTATTAATTTTTATAATTATGACATTTTCTTTGACAGTACATATACATAGGTAATTTTTTTTTACAACATTATCCCTTGTACTCCCTTCTGTTCCGAGTTTTTCCCCTCCTTCCCTCCTCCCCTTCCCCTAGATGGCAGGCATTCCCATACATATTAAATATCTTATAGTATATCCTAGGTACAATATATATATATGTGCAGAACCGAATTTTGTTGTTGTTATTGTTGCAAAGGAAGGATTGTATTAGCAAGGTAAAAATAGTCTGGGAAGAGAAACAAAACAAAACAAAACAAAACAAAAAAAACAATGCTCATAGTTTACACTCATTTCACCAGTGTTCCTTTTCTGGATGTAGCTGATTCTGTCCATCATTGATCAATTGGAATTGGATTAGCTCTTCTCTATGTTGAAGATATCTACTTCCATCAGAATACATCCTCATACAGTATCATTGTTGAAGTGTATGATGTTCTCCTAGTTCTGCTCATTTCACTCAGCATCAGTTGATGCAAGTCTCTCCAAGCCTCTGTGTATTCCTCCAGTTGGTCATTTCTTATAGAACAATAATATTCCATAACATTCATATACCATAATTTACACAACCATTCTCCAATTGATGGACATCCATTCATCTTCCAGTTTTTAGCCACTATGAAAAGGGCTGCCACAAACATTTTGGCACATACAGGTCCCTTTCCCTTCTTTAGTATTTCCTTGGGATATAAGCCCAGTAGTAGCACTGCTAGATCAAAGGATATGAACATTTTGATAACTTTTTGGGCATAATTCCAGATTGTCCTCCAGAAAGGTTGGATTCTTTCACAACTCCACCAACAATGCATCAGTGTCCCAGTTTTCCCACAGCCCTTCCAACATTCATCGTTATTTGTTCCTGTCATCTTAGCCAATCTGACAGGTGTGTAATGATATCTCAGAGTTGTCTTAATTTGCATTTCTCTGATCAATAATGATTTGGAACACTCTTTCATATGAGTGGAAACAGTTTTAATTTCACCATCTGAAAATTGTCTATTCATATCCTTTGACCATTTATCAATTGGAGAATGGCTTGATTTCTTATAAATTAAAGTCAATTCTCTGTATATTTTGGAGATGAGGCCTTTATTAGAACCTTTAACTGTAAAAATGTTTTCCCAATTTGTTACTTCCCTTCTAATCTTGTTTGCATTAATTTTGTTTGTGCAGAAACTTTTTAATTTGATATAATCAAAATTTTCTATTTTGTGATCAATAATGGTCTCTAGTTCTCCTTTGGACACAAACTCCTTCCTCCTCCACAAGTCCGAGAGGTAAACCATCCCATGTTCCTCCAATTTATTTATGATTTTGTTCTTTGGCATTTTTTTTAATGCAAAAATTTTCAACTTCACAAAGATGAAATAAGGTGATTTTTGTGATCCCCTCCATCTCTTGTTTGGTTAAGGACTCTATTGATAAAGATATAAAAATTGTCTAATTTCATTCCCTTCTATTTTTTTTAATATTAAGGTTATTTATTTATTGTGTGAGGCAATTGGGGTTAAGTGACTTCCCCAGAGTCACCCACCTAGGAAATACTAAGTGTCTAAAGCTGGATTTGAACTCAGATTCTCCTGACTCCAATAGCTGGTGCTCTATCCATTGTGCTAACTAGTTGCCCCTTCTAACTTTTTTAATGGTAAGAGCTTTTATATTCAGTCCATCATCATGTCGGATGTAATTATTCCAAAGTGAATTTCTTCCAAACTGTTTTCCAGTTTTCCTAACAATTGTCAAAAAAAATTCTTTTCCAAAAAAATTTGATTTGTTATAAATATGAGAACAATATGTGTTGTTATATAAAGTCTGAGGACATGTTTCATGCTGCTCCATAAACAAAAACTTTAGCTATGATTCTGCATAATACTTTCTTCACTAAGCTGCTAACTTCCTTGGCTCCAGGTAAAATTTGATAAGTCCTGACTAAGTTTGAATTTAATAAACAAAGCAAGTGACACATCTTGAATGGAAGCTTGTATAATTTATTCTTATATTCCCTAAGGTTAAATTCTAATCGAATGTTTGTTCAATTTATAATCATCTTTTCTACAACTTAATTTCAAATGATTTATTTTGTGAGGTCACTAAACCTAAACATGTAACATCAAATTTATATCATTGTGTAAATAAGGCTCATCACTTTGTGTTCTTGAATGAAAAGAATAACATTAAACTGTAATGCTTCTCCTTTGAAATATTATTACTTTTCAAGTTCAAGTATAACTCAGAGATTTCCTACTAGAATAGGAGGGACATTTGGTTGTTCAAGCATTTAGTGAAATGTCCTTGCTCTGGTCTAATAAACATTGAAGATGAATTTTTACCTGCTCTGAAGAACAGTTTTTCCTGCTGATAGGTTGTAAGTAATTTAGGATATAATTTCCACTGGTGCTATGGTCTAGCTGTCTCTTTAGCATGAAGCAGGAAAAATGAAATTATTGATATGACTCATTCATCAGAATAGCTTGTCCCAAGTGTTCAAAGGAGAGCAGGAGAGACCAAGAAGCTATTTTGTTATCAATTATCTTGTGTTTTGTTTAAAAATATTATGCATTAGGAAGTACTATAACTGATTTTATATATTTTGTCCTCCCAGACATACAGAGAACAGCAAAGTTCACAATGTCCTCTTTTTGATCCCTCTTTTTCCTGCCCCAGGTGTTATTGAATGTTTAAAGGTATTTATTCATTTCATTATTAACAATTGTTATTATCTATTAGTAGGATAGTAGAAAGGGCCTTAGATACCATCTAGTTTTAGCATCTGCTTCTATATGTTAAGAAACAGAGGCCTAGAGGTTAAATGACTTATCACCCAAGGTCACATGTAATAAGTAGCCAAAGATTTAAACCCAGGTTCTTTAATTTAAAATCCAATTTATTATGCCATGTTCTCTCTATCACTAGGTTCATAGAATTGAGGCTAGAAAGCATTTCATTGAACACACAGTCCAATTCCATACTTTTTTCTTTCTTTTTTTTAATTTTAATTTTTTTGTTGAAGCTTTTTTTTCAAAACTTATGCAAGATAATTTTTCAACATTGACTGTTGCAAAACCTTGTGTTCCAATTTTTCACTCCTTCCCCCCGTCTCCTCCCCTAGATATCAAGTAATCCAATATATATGAAACATGCCAAAAATATATCTTACTTTTCTTGTAAATATAAATTTTAATGATATATTTTGTTTTTATATAACAGAAATTTCTTTAATATTCCTCGCCCTCCCAGAGTTATTCTTTCTCTAAAAGCTTTTTTAGAAGAAAAGAATCATCAACACTGAGCAATGTATCAGCTCTACTCCCATCAAATTATGTGCAATGTTTCTTACCTTTCAAATTCTTTCCTATCAAATTATATGCAATGTTTCTCATCTCATCAAAGTAGTAAGATGAAAGTCTCTCCCCATATAGCTTTTTTGGGACCATGCTTGGGCTTTGGGATTTTGCAATATTCGTTATTTGTTTGTGATAGTTGCTAATTCTATTTTCATTGTAGTCATTGTATATTTGTTTTCTTGGCACTTTTTTGTATCTATTCATGTAAATCTTTCCATGTGATTCTTTATATCATATTCATAATTTCTTATAGCATCTTAACATTACATTATATATATGTACCTCGGTTTGTTAAGCCATTCCTCAATAACAGGAGTCTACCTTTTTCCCCCCTAATTTTTCACTACCACAAAAAGCATTGCTAGAAATATTTGGTTTAAATAAAGATTTGTTCTCAGGGCCCTTGTTGGGATATCCTAGTAGTAGCAGATTTTAGAATAAGGAATATGAATATTTTAGTCTCTTGCATAATTCCTAAATACTTTCTAAAATTTTTATATTAATTCCCAACTCATTATTTTATCTTTGACAATTTAATACTGATCCTTTAATGAAGAAGAATGGGAATGGGAAGGAGGATGAAAACAAGGAGGAAGAGGAGAAGTCACCATTCCTATCACTAATACTCCTTTCTTTCCATAGCTCTGTGGATGCTGGCAGAAACAATTATTTTAGAATCAGCTTGGGGGAAGGAATAGAGATAAGAATGGTAGAGATAGGGTTGGGGATAAGGGGAAAAATGAGGAGGAACTGGTATTGAAGCTCAGAAGAAAAAGGCCTGTATGAGGGTTACCTGTTTAATAGGCAGGATAAACTCAATGATTATTGTCTGGAAAAACCAAAATGAAGACCTAAAGAGATGTGATTTGTGTGCCCAAGTTCATATAATGATGCCTAAGGTCTTATAGTAAGTGCCAGAGCTGAGATTAAAATTCAGGACTTGAGATTCCAAACTAAGTGCATTTTACAGGACATTATATTATATGTTATATTTGGCAAAGCTGTGCCAAAGTAAACAAAATAAGCTCCGTGAATGTGTGGGG
This sequence comes from Sminthopsis crassicaudata, assembly GCF_048593235.1. Taxonomy (NCBI): domain Eukaryota; kingdom Metazoa; phylum Chordata; class Mammalia; order Dasyuromorphia; family Dasyuridae; genus Sminthopsis; species Sminthopsis crassicaudata. The sequence goes on along the minus strand of NC_133620.1, from coordinate 256,708,519 downwards.
AGAATGCATGACTTTGGAGACAGCTAAATTATTATTTTCCTACTTCTTATCCTCATACAATGAAACATTTCAGAACAACTCATGATAAAAAAACAAAACAAAAACAAAATAAAACAAAACATCTTGTAAATGGGAGATGGAATCCCAAAGACAGAATCACAGAGGTGAATATGATTGTAATACTATAAGGTAGGAGCATGAAATTTCAGATGATGTTAAGACAGACATAGGAAGGTAAATTATAAGATTTACAGTTTTAGAAATGATGAGGTATCTTTACAATCTTACAATCTTGAGGCTAGTTTAATCCAAGATGTAAAAGGACCTGGTCCTGAATCCTCTATAATCAGAGGTCCTTGTTAAGATGATAGTCCACTTCATCAGCACTTTTGGGGATGCATATTATATAGGGCAGATTAAAGATACACCCAAAAATTCAGGATTTACCTAGAATTTAAAACCATTCTTAGATTCCTCAAGTTCTCAAGGTGATAATAGTCAATATGGATTTCTAAAGGTCTTCAGGGCTTGATCTTTGGCTGAATAGGAATAAAAATGAACTCCTAATTATGGGAGTATCCACAACTGAAGTAGTTTTCAATGTTGAGATGCTGCTTTCTCCACTATTTACAGCCCTAAAGTCAAGCTCAAATTATGAAATTAGATGTTATGGGGAAAAATATAGAAAAAGTCCCATTAATCCACATTTTAGAGTTTGAGGTACTTTGATAAATATATGTTTAATTTAGAGACCAGAACATTATTAAAGGGAATTAAAGCTCAGAATTACATATTGAAAAGTATATGTAGAATGTTAGGATTATTAGTAATTATGTGAAAGGATTTTTAATAAGGTTTTGATTAAGGGAGTCTGAGTTAAGACTAGCCTCACCATTTCTTGCCCATAATTTTAATGTTTTATTAAATGTCAAAAATTTTCCCTATTGACATCAACATCATTTGCCTTATCTATCAAATTATAAGGTTAAGATGTGTATTTTGATTTGTACAACCTTATTAATTAACATGGTATATAGATATATATGCATATATATTATGATCCAAATATGTACTATGATTACTGATTCAAGTATGGAAAGAATCATAGTATTACAGTTGGAAGGAATCTTATGTATCCATTTCTTACAATATAAGTCTAAATAGGAAAGTTTTCTATACACCTTTAGGGAAATAAACCCGCTACTTTTTGATACAGTATATTTCATTGTTCATTTAGCTCTAATTTTTATGAAGTTTATCTTTACATGGAGTCTAAAAGTGTCTCCTTACAACTTCCACCAAAATGGATTGTCTTTTCTACTTAAAAAGTCCAACAATTACATGAAGACTGTCACCCTATCACTTAACTAGGACTTTGCCCTCTAGAAGTTTTAATTAACTTTCTAGGTTGTTTTTTTTTTTTATCTTGCTTTGCTCCTAGAGATTGACATTACTGAGGATGATCAGTAGATTAAACACTGCTACTCTGAAGGACTGTGAGAAATTGTCTTTCCTACATAAAAGGCAGATTCTAGAACAACGTACATCACTTGTTCACTGGATATAATCATATTCTCTGAGTTACTTTTTTTCTTCATGTGGTCCAACCAGAAGTTGAAAAGTGTGCCCAATTGACACACCTTATGCATTACTACTTTGTCATACAGCTCTGTACAATATGCAATCTCTCAATTCTGTATGATTCCCATTGAATTTGTCTTCTCAAGCCTATAATCTTTATTAATTCCTAGGAGAATTTGGTCATGTTTTCTACTAGCATGTCTATGGTTTGGTTCTTCCCTTGCAGCTTCAAGAAGCAAGAATGTCTCAATTAAAAAGAAATATAGATTATTTGATCAATTCTTCAATAGAGCTTAGGAGTATGAGACAGAAAGTTACATATGACATCATATAGACAGAGTAAAAACATGAAAATATGAATTGTTCTTATTCATATACATATATGCATATACACATATATGTGAGAAACAGTATTTTTTTTTCCTTTGACAAGAAGAAATCAGGGGAAAATAGTTGCTTATTCCAAATGCAGTGTTTTAAGCTTCTTTTTGAGGTTTATCAAACTTTTCAGGCAGTTTGAAAGGCTCTGGAGCTAGCTGCTCAGGGCTTGATGAGAATGAAAGGACAAATGAAAAGCAATACATATATTTAGTCTCCCAAAACTCAGTGGGAATTGTGTACCAGTAGTAGAATGGTAGTGGAGGAGGGGAACATATATATGTTCTTTATATTATAAAAGAGATGAAAGGAATTTATTTTCAATGATCTACCTAGGAGTATTACATAGGAGGAGTAAGGACATTTTAGTATGGGGGATGGGACAGGTAAGGAAGAACATTTTGACAGTTATTATTTGTGGGAGACCTTTCTAAAAGGAGATCTGAAAATATGTTGATTTACTATTTAGTTTTGGGAAACTTTATCAAAGAATGATGACACAATCCATAGTGCCCCTCCCATTTCACTCTACAAAGAAGCAGCAAATGGTAATAAATAGATTAGGGTTTCAGTAGATAAAAGCATAAATTAAGTGGAAAAGTAGCAGACTCTATCTTTGGAAGCAGAGAGAAAGAAAAGAATTCCAGTGGTCAATGGAAAAGTGAAATGCTAGGGGGGAAACCTAGGACAAAGCCTAAGTAGTTGTATATGTATGAATATGATAGATGTGTTTATATATGTATGCATATACACATATACATATCAATACATACAGAGGGAAAGATCCCACAGTTCCTAGCCATGGTATATTCATTTGCCAATTATGTCTTTTTCACAATAGTCAATGACACAAACTGATTTAACCTTCATTTAAACAGAAAAAAATAAACTAACTAGACTCCCTATACTCTGAACACTGAAGTTATGGAATGTATCTGAATAGAAAATAGGTCAATCTGGAAGGATAGATGCTATTCTAGGAAGAGGATCCCGGTGTCCTATATACTAAGCGGTTCAGAGGTTACATGACTTCCAAAAATGAGAGGATTCAGAGAAAACTGGGGAGAGGCATCAAGTTCACTGTAAAAAAACTAAAATAGATGTTGTGTGTTTAGAATATTTTTTTCAATAAACCATCTCTGACAAAAACAAACTAACAAAAAACAAAACAAAGGATAAGACATCTATTAAGACTTTTAGGAGTATGCAGCAGTGAGTTGTCCAAAATCAGTGTCAAAAGCCAAAATTCAAAATGGGAAGTTTTGGGAGGTCAAATAGAAAAGGCTCTTTCCTATCTAGAAAATCAGAGGTCAAGTATAATGCTCCCTTGGGTTCATAGTTAGAAACTTATTTGTTACTAATCTTTATAGACCTGAAGCCTGGCTGATCATGGTGGTACATATCTGTAATCCTTGTTACCTAAGTGTCTGAGACTAGTAAGTCATTTGATTCTGGGAGTTTTAAAGTTAAGGGATCAAGGCTGATTGGGTGCCTATTACCTGTTTGGGTAGCTCTGTGGAGGGAGAACAATCTCTCTAATCAACAAAATGATGGAAACCTTAAGAAAGAGAAAGAGAAGGGTACATTTCATAAACTTAAGACTCCCACCTTTGGAGTTAAGTGGTTGTAGAAACAGATTCTTGAATCCATTAGATACCTTAAAACCAAAACTAAATTTATTAAGCTAAAAAAACTTAGAATTAATTTGAAGCCTCTATAAGATTGAGCCTGCTGTACATGGGAGGGGAAAGGAACAGGGAAGAAGAAGTTATGTTGAAAATAAAATTTTAAAAACCTCACACATTTTTTCTCTCTCAGAATAGATTTAACCATTCAACTTCTATAACATTTTTCTTTCATTTGCTATTTTCATCTTTTATGTATTTCCTTATAGCACTTAGTGCTGAAGTCCTTTAAAATCTATAGAAGAAGAATAGTATACAATTTTCAAAATCAGATTAAGGGGAAAGAAAAAAGTCTACATATCTTTCTACTCCTATTGGCAAGTTTTGGATTGTAGAAAATAGAAATAGAGATGATTGGTATTTTCAACGAAGAGCTCTCAAGGACCACAGAGAATCTCTTCAGGGTCTCATCATTTTTTGCTTATTTAATTATTTTTTTGCAACAATCTTTTACTTAGTTTACTGATATTAGACATCTCAATTCTCTACTCTGCTCTTTATAGAACTACCACATTCCTATTCTTAAACCACAAGTCTAACCATCTCCTATTCAGGAAGCTTCAGTGTCTCTCTTTATGGCCTCTGATTAAAATTGTTAGATGTGGCTATAACTATGACTTATCAGACTCCATTTGTGATCCAAAAAGTATCATAAACTATTCCATTGTTAGAATAACCTTCTTTTAGGAAATAGAATAATCTGATTTAATTAAGAGATGTATTAACATCAAGGCTCCAGGTTATATATATAAGATTGTGAGATATCTTCCACCTAACAGAATTAGAATGGAGTTTGTTATGTAAACTTTTTAGAAGTGTTATGGATGAGTTCTCACTGAAATAAGTCCAGGACTTTATTCTCTCTCTTTTGTGTGTGGTGAGTGCTCTATTGTTACTAACATACCATGGGATTACTCAGTTATATAGATGAGTAACAGATGGGTTTAAATTTATCTTAAATATCCATTTCAAAGTTTTTTAAGACTACTGGTTTTCATTTGGTATTGGCTAAGAAATAGACTAGTTGATCAGGTGAATAGGTTAGGTCCAAAGGACAAAATAATTAATAACTCTAATAACCTAGTGTTTGACAAACCCAAGGGCCCCAGCCTTTGGGATAAGAACTCAATATTTGATAAAAAATTGCTGGGAAAATTGGAAATTAACATGGCAGAAGCTAGGCATTGATCCACACTTAACACCGTACACCAAGGTCAGGTCAAAATGGGTTCATGACTTAGGAATAAAGAATGAGATTATAAATAAATTAGAGGAACATAGGATAGTTTACCTCTCAGACCTGTGGAAGAGAGATGAATTCATGACTAAAGAAGAACTAGAGATCATTATTGATCACAAAATAGAAAGTTTTGATTATATCAAATTGAAAAGTTTTTGTACAAACAAAATCAATGAAGATAAGATTACAAGGGAAACAATAAACTGGGAAAACATTTTTACAGTCAAAGGTTGAGATAAAGGCCTCATTTCCAAAATATAGAGAGGATTGACTCTAATACATAAAAAATCAAGCCAATCTCCAATTGATAAATGGTCAAAGGATATGAACAGACAATTCTCAGATGAAGAAATTGAAACTATTTTTAGTCATATGAAAAGATGCTCCAAATCAATAATAATCAGAGAAATGCAAATTAATACAACTCTGAAATACCACTACACACTTGTCAGATTGGCGAGAATGACAGGGAAAGGTAATGCAGAATGTTGGAGGGATATGGGAAAACAGGGACACTGATACATTGTTGGTGGAACTGTGAATACATCCAGCCATTCTGGAGAGTGATTTGGAACTATGCTCAAAAAGTTATCAAACTGTGCATACCCTTTGATCCAGCAGTGTTACTACTGGACTTATATCCCAACGAGATCTTAAAGAAAGGAAAGGGACCTGAATGTACAAGAATGTTTGTGGCAGCTCTCTTTGTAGTGGCTAGAACCTGGAAACTATGTGGATGCCCATCAATTAGAAATTGGCTGAATAAATTATGGTATATGAATATTAGGGAATATTATTATTCTGTAACAAATGACCAGCAGGATGCTTTCAGAAAGGCCTGGAGTGACTTACATGAACTCATGCTGAGTGAAATGAGCAGGACCAGGAGATCGATGTATACTTCAACAACAACACTATATGATGATCAATTCTGATGGACGTGGCCCTCTCCAACAATGAGATGAACCAAATCAGTTCCAATAGAACAGTAATGAACTGAATCAGCTATACCCAGCAAAAGAACTCTAGGAGATGATTATGAACCACTACACAGAATTTCTAGTCCCTCTAATTTTGTCCACCTGCATTTTGGATTTCCTTCACAGGCTAAATGTACACTATTTCAAAGTCCGATTCTTTTTGTTCAGCAAAACAACTGTTTGGTCATATATACATATATTGTATTTAATTTATACTCTAACATATTTAACATGTATTGGTCGACCTGCCATCTGAGGGGGGGAGGGGAAAAATTGGAACAAATGGTTTGGCAATTGTCAATGTTGTAAAATTACCCATGCAAATATCTGGTAAATAAAAACTATTATTAAAAAAAAAAAAGACTACTGGTTTTCTTTATTTACTTTCCATCTCAATGAAAAAGAACTCAGGTTGACTTAACAGTTCTCTGGTTCAGACCTTTGGCTCAGCCTTTAAAGGGAGTTTACACCTTAGGAATTCTAAGAGGAACAAGTTCATTGGTTGTAAGTAATTCCCACAAGCCCCTGGGAGTACCCACAAGTCCATTCTCTGGGAGGATAAAAAGAGGCAACATTGAGCCTGGAGAGCAGTCTGTATTGGGGAAGGACAAGAGCTGGAGGAGATTCAGAGCCAGGATTCAGGAAGAAGAAGAGGCTGGCTGGAGGCTCCAGAAGCCTCCCAAGAAACCTGCTCATAGAGGAAAAGATTATACAGAAAACAAACCTCCTTCCAGAGAAGGATTACAACTGAGAGACAATCAGAACTTTATAAATTGGCGCCCAATGTGGGGCAAGGACTTTTGCTTATCCTGACAAGGACTTATTCTGAGCCCTTCAGAGGAGCTAGACTGGACCATAGCACAGAAGCTTTAGTGCTTCCCTATTCTCTCTAAAATAAAATACTAACTGCTCTATTTTTCATTTAAAACATATTATAATTTGACTTCAGCTTCTTTTTTTTCCAGGTGAATTTTACCAGGCTTTCCCTCATATTCTTTATATGCCAAAGTATTCTGTTCCATACACATGATACTCCATTTCCTTCTTCCGTGCCTTTACCCAGATTGTCTCCATATCCTTAGAATGCTATCTCTTCTCACCTCACTTCAAGAAACTTTTCCTGATTTTTCCAATCATTGATACTCTCCTTATACTTGATTTCATATTTCTTTTATATTTAGTTGTCAACTGTGCTTGCTGTTTTCCCCTAGCAGAATGTAAACTTTTTGAGGCAGTTTTATGGATAGGGAGTGTATACTTTATTTTATTGATATAAGAAACTCCTAGATATATTTTGACAAACATAGATTGGTACCTCTTCTACAACTTATATTGTTAAGAGAGTTGCCCAAAGCACTAGAGAATATAATACCTTCTTTAGTGTTTCAAAGCCAATATGTGTCTGGGGGAAAACTTGAACTCAGAATGACTCTGATTTCATTTCTTCATGTGCTATACAATAGGAGCCTTTCTTGAGAGCAGAGAATTGTTTAATTTTGTGTTTGTATCTCCATAATCTATCATAATGTCAAGAACAGAAGAGACACTTTAAATACTTGCTGAATTGACTATTTTTAATTTTTTCTTTGTATCTTTAGAACACAGAATAGTGTCTGGCATATGTTAGGTGTTTAATAAATGTTTGTTCAATTGAATTGAATCAAATCAGTGCTCTTCTATAAAAAATACCAAATATTTGCAGGAGTTATATTTTTAGAGAAAAGACACCAATATCCATTAAAGCAATGTTATTGACTTAAATAAGAAATTGCCTGGTACATCATAATGTGCTTAGAGCATCCTCCCCATTGTCAGAGCCTAAGGTAGAGAAGCATTTATGGCAAATGTTAGAGGCTCTTCTTTTAGCTCTGGAGCAGCTAATCCTTCAAAAAATGTTAACAGTATTGAATTTGTTCTGCAAAAGTTTTAGTGACTGGAGGGAATAAACCTACCACATACATTGTTTGAATAGCCTAATGTCTTCCTGATTTAATTAAACTGGAGTGAAGCCATGTGATCCTCCAAAAATGTAATTTATATGAAAATGTAATTTATATGAGATCAAGCAGTCTATCCATAGGAAAAACTCCTGCTATAAATGTGGAGCCAACATTTCAGACTCACACTCTTGCTTTGATTTATCAAATGTGATTTTTTTTTTACAGATATGATAGACAATTTATTACTGTAATTTGTATTTTTTAAATAAAAGATCCTATATTTTTTCTGGAGCTTTTTTGCTATTGTTTTGGATTGACTTAGCTTTTTTTGGGGGAGGGTATTATTACATTTATATCCTTATTAACTGATAAATAGGTTTTGTTTTTGTTTTTGTTTTTGTTTTTTGTAAGGGTAGAGAAATAGAGTGGTGGATAGAGTACAACCTGGGCTCAGGAAGACTCATTCATCTTCTCAAATCCAAATCTGGTCTCAAACATTTACTATCTGTGTGACTCTGCCAAATCACTTAACTTTGTCTTAATTTCTTTATTTATAAAATAACCTGGAGAAGTATTTTTGCTAAGAAAGTACCAGATGGAGTTATGACTGAAGAAATGACTGACTGAAAATTATCTTACATAAGGATGCTCTAAGCCAGGCTATACTGGATTAGTACGTCTGTGGAAGAAGTGATAAAAGTAATTTAGAAATTATTTGTCCTCTTACTTTATGCACGTATGATATGCTAGCCCTAAATGTTCATATTCTACGAGAATGGTATAATTAGGGTAGGGAACAATGAAGTCCCAAGGTGTTCAAAACACTTTCAGGCTTTCAGTTATACAACAAAGTTTATATTTGAGGACATGCTTAGTGCTACTTTCCCAGTACACAGTTTATACTTCCTCTGGTACAAAATCTTTGCTGCTTCAAATGATATTCATATCATTGCTCCAACATGTTAATTATGAGACCGCTTAAGGTTATTACTTTAAACATTTCTACCAAAACATAACTCCCTATCTCAGTTTTTAAAAGCCTTGTATTGATTTTAAAATTATAGTCTTGCTAATTTAAAAATCCTGGACACATCCTATCAGCAGGGTTCCACATAGAAATATTATGGGAAAATGAAAAACATACTGGATTTAGAGTTTACCTGGGTTTAGATATATACTTTGCAATTTACTCCTTGCATAATCTTGGGCATGATAACAAACTTTCTAAACCTCTATTTCTTCATCTACATAATTATTCTCATAGAGTTGTTGTAAAAATTCAAAAGATAAAGGATATATTAGTGAAGATCCAAGGGCAGCTAGGTGGTTCAACAGTAAGATTGCTGGGCCTGGAGTCAGGAAGATGAGTCTTCCTGAGTTCAACTCTTGCTTCAGATAAATTCTAGCTGTGTCATTTAACCCTATTTGCCTCAATTCTTTCATCTATAAAATGAACTGGAGAAAGTCATGGCAAACCACTCCAATATCTTTGCCAACCCCCTTTTCCCCTCAAATGGAATCACAGAGAGTTGGACAGAACTGAAAAATGACTGAACAATAAAAATGAAAATCAAAGGACAAAGGATATACTAATGTAAGTGTATATATGACTTTGTAAATAGTTAAAAAGCCAACTCATTACAGTTCCTTTTATTATTCTTTATACCTTAAATCACCAATTTTCCTTAGTCTGAGAAATGAAGAACATAAGAAGCACGAATGAAGCAGAAATTGTGAATATGGTTTGGAATACATATTTCATAAACTACAGAGGGAGGGCTGACTGGGTGCCATGTAATCCTGAAAAGCTAAAATTAAACATCCTTTGAAAATTGAAAAAAAAATCTGAAATTTCTTTCCCTTCAAAGTGTCATGCAGTATCCCTGACACTGAATGACTGTAGCATACCAGTTTGCTAGAAACTATATTTCAGGGTATGACATGTGATTCTTTTTACCATCTATAATGTGATGTGAGACCTTTGGAGATAAAGTTTTATGGGACATAAAATCAACATTTTTCTTGTGTGAGTGGATCAAATAGAGGGAGTAGATGGCAGGAAAAGATAAGTGGGAGATGAAGGGTGAGAGATAGTTTTTCCTTGATGTTAGACTATTGCAATAACTTCTTACCAGGTTTCTTTGATTTTAGTCTTTCTGTTCCAATCTATCCTTCATGGTGCTGCCAGAATTATTTAAGTACACAAACTAATCATGTCATTTCTCTTCCAGAAAATTTGAAGGAGTTCCAATTGCTCATCAATATAAAGTGCAAATTATATTACTTGACATACAAGGTCATCTGTTATCTGGTTTCAACCTATCTTTCTAATCTTATGCACTACTTCCCTTCATGTAGTTTTTTTTAATAGTCAAAACTTAACTGATTGCTATTCTCTGTATTTGTCCTACTCTTTCCCATGTGCAAGACTTTATTGTAATGTTTCTTCATATCCTCTTTACTCTTTCTCTCTTTATTTATTAGAATAATTTCTATTCTTCAAAACCTAGCTTATTTATAATTTTCTTCATGATGTTCTTCCTGATAAATGGATCCTTCTCAACCTGAAGACTTTTTTCTTTTTAAGTTTTTCTTAGCACTTTTTTTGTACCTCTTTTATGTTCTTATCATGCTATAATTTTATATGATACTTATGTGTATTCCTGTATAATCTCACATAATTTAGATTACAGGATTTTTGAGGGAAGGGACCATCTACATATATGTATATTTGTTTATATTTTTCATATTTTCATAGATTAAGGGATAAAAAGAACATATCTATTTTAATTCTCTTTTTTACAATAAAGAGAGATTAAGTGATTGACCCTAAGTTACACAACTTATAAATATCAAGTCCGGACTTAAAGTCAGGCCTTCTGTCTCCAAATGCAATTATTCCCTCCTTCCATAATGATACAAATTAAAAATAGGAGAGACAATTTCTGAGTAATTAATAATCCATTTCTTAATTAGGCTATCTGATAATCAATAAATTGGTTAGTGGTCTATCTTGGTAACCAAAAGCATGGAGATCTTAGAATGCTAAAATGACTGTAGAAATGGAGGTACCTCTGACAGATGAAAATCAACCCTGATTAGTGAAAATTTAATGGACATATTGAGGAGAAGGTGAACTAATTCAGCTCTCTGGGTGAGACTATGACTTGATTGTGAGGCTTAGTTGCCTCCTGCAAACTAGACAAAGAATTGCTTTTCACTATTAGCTGAATTCCCCTAGACTGAAGTGGGAGTCATACAGACTTTATGACTCAAGGCTTTATGGATGGAATACACTTGTATTAGATTCTATTTACAAGATAAACAAAAGTAAGGTTCCCTAGTTAGGTGGGGTTGCACCTAAGATCACTGAGCATGGGTATGTGACTTAAGGTCAGTCACTTAATCTCAGTAAAAGAGAGAATTAAAATAGATATGTCCTTTTTATCCCTAAATTTCTAATCCTGAAGACTGTCAATCTCACCTATCAGTCTTGTTCTTCAGAGATTGGCTCTCCAGGCACTTGTCCCTGAATGAGGGAATAGAAAATTAAAAACTTCAATTCTAATTTAATAATTAATTATTAATGGCATAGAAAAATAATCACTTTTCTCAATTCCATGTCACTGAATTGATTTGTTTCCTTTTTCTGTAACCCTTTGATTATAGACTTTGGCATTCCTTTCTCCTCAGTTAACCCTATGTTCGTTCTTCCTCCTTTTTTCCCATGATCTGAAAGTTATTTACAATGAGAAGTAAGGTAAGCTAAAGCTTTAAGAGTTACTTCTTCCAAATTTTCAATTACCTGCAAATTATGTCCTAAACCTAAATGCAAATAGTGGAATGTTCAAGAGAAATAACTAGGCAAGAGTTAATGGTTGAGTTTGGGTAGGTTTACAGACTCTGGCAGCAGTATAGTATTAATTTTTATCATTTTGGTCTCACAACAACTGTTCCATATAGCTCCTTCTCTCCATTCACACAATCAGCCCTTTACCTCAGGTTCTTCATCATCTCTTGTCCACAGTATTTGATAGTCTTCTATTTGTCTTCCTATATCATGTTTCTCCCTACTTCAGTTCATCTTTTCCACATAGTGAGACCAGCACTTTCACAAAAAATATTTTGTTGACTTGTCACATCACTTACTCAATAAATTCCAGAGTCTTTTGATTATCTCCAAGATTAAATATAAACTTCTCTATTTGACATTTAAATGTCTTCATATGTTGGCTCCTTCTTATCTTTCCATTTAAAAAAAAACCAGATTATTCCACTTCTTACACTTTATGGCTCAATTGAACTGGTGTATTTACTTTGCTATATACATGATGCCTCATTTCCCATACCTGTCTTTGCTCTGGCTATCCCCATAATTAAAATCTTCTTTTTCATAGGCTCTGTCTTTTAGAATCTGTGATTTTCTTTAAGACTAATCAATCTTTTTGTGATTATAAACTCCAATGGACTTGCCTCTTTTCAATAATCAGGTGATTCAGACCAATTCCAATAGACTTGTGATGGAGAGAGCCATCTGCATCCAAAAAGAGGATTGTGGGGACTAATGTGGATCACAATATAGTATTTTCACCCTTTTTTGTTGTTTACTTGCTTTTTTTTTCTTTCTTTCTTATTTTTTCTTTTTTTGATCTGATTTTCCTTGTGCAGCATGGTAAAAGTGGAAAAATGTATAGAAGAATTACATGTTTAACCTATATTGGATTACTTGCTGCCTAGGAGAGGGGAGTATAGACAAAGGAAGGGAGAAAAATTTGAAACACAAAGTTTTGCATGGGTGAATGTTGAAAACTATCTTTGCATGTATTTTGAAAATAAAAAGCTATTATTTAAAAAAAAAGGGGGATAATCAATCTTCATCTTCTTTAAGACACTTTTTTTTTCTGGTCCACTTAGCCACAGTGACTTTTGCTCTTAAAATTACTTCATATCAATTTTATGAAAACCTATATACATTCGTATTATCTTTTGAAGTAGAATATAAATTCCTTAAGGGCAAGATTTCTGTCTATGTATTGTTCCATATTGCCTCAAGAATTGTTTTGAGTGGATGATTTGCAATTTACAAGTTGCCATAGATGATTCATAATATAAATAATACCTATGTGGTTGGTTATTACAGCAATGTCACTGTAAAATTATTTTAAATAATGAACTATAGATGGAAGCTTAGGGACCTATCAGAACCACTGAATGAAAGCTATGTGGTATAATTCAAGGAAGGGGCTCAGGCCATCTATTTCTTAAATTGTTGTCAAACTGCAATCTAGATTCTTTTATCATGGCCTCAAGCTCATACCTTTTTTCTTCCCCTTCTTTTTAGCTTCTTTTTATGGGTTGACTTCTCCCATTAGGATACAAGTTTCTTGAAGGAGGGACTATTTTTCTTTTTTGCTTTTATTGAAAGAACTTAATAAAATTATATTATTAGAAAATGCTTAATAAATGCTTGTTGAATGAGAAACGGATTTGAGATCAGAAAACCTGTGTTCAAATCCATATTGTCTATTCAAGTAGCACCTACAACATCAGATCTTTTCTGATCTCTTTCCCTTCCCTGACTCAAGCTGATAACTTTAGAAACTTTAGTTTGTGTTTTAGAAACTTTTTTTTAAAGAAACTAGTTTGTGTTCATTTTGTTTATGTGTGTGTATGTTTTCTTTTCTACCAGAATATTATACATTGAAGGCAGGGGCACTTTAACTTCTATCTTTGTATTGCCAGTGTGCTAATAGTTTTTGGTATATAGCTGTTGTTATTGTTCATGTGTCTGACTATAAAATCATTTTGGGTTTTCTTGGCAAAGATATTATAGTGGTTTCCCATTTCCTTCTTTAACTTATTTTATCAATGAGGAAACTGAGATGAACAGGATTAAGTAATTTGTCCAGGGTCCACAGTTAGTGTCTGAGGCATGACTTGAACTCATGAACATGGGTCTTCCTGATTCCAACCCCAATGTGCCACCTAGCTGTCCTGTAGGCACTTACTAAATGTCTTTTGGTTGATCCCCAATGCAAGCACAGTGTCTCATTCATTTCTCAAAATATAAAAAAAATCATGATCCAGTAGTATGTAGGTTGTTACCTCAACTAAGGCAAATCATAACAGCCTTTTAGGGAATAGTTTTATAAATTTTTGTGGCTGAGAATAATCAGCATAGTGTCAACATGCCAATTAGTCTCTGAATTTAGCTAAACAGGTCTATGGAGAAGGTACAGTCAACATGAACTTAATAAGTAATTACTATGTGCCAAATATTGGATAAAAATACTATTTCTATAGCATTGCAAAGTATGCAAAACTCCTTCTATATACAATATTACTTGCACTTCACAACAACTCTGTGAGGTAGGTGCTATAAGTATCTCCATTTTCCTCCATTTTTTATTGCTTTCTTTCCCCCTAGTTATACATGTACATTATTATTTTTTAAAAATACACATTTCTTTATGAGTCATGTTGGTAGAGAAAAATCAGAATAAAAGGCAAAAACCATAAGAAAAAAAATATTTAAAAAAAATTGAACATAGGGTTTGTTACAGTTTTACATTCGGTCTCCATATTTCTCTCTCTGGATTGCAGAGATCATTGAATCTCTGAGAAGAACCAGATCTTTCATAATTGATCATCACATAATTTTGCTGTTACTGTGTACATTGTATTCTGTGTTCCTGCTTATTTTACTCAGCATCAGTTCATATAAATCTTTCCAGGCTTTCTAAAATCAGCTTGTTCATCATTTTAATAGAATAATAATGTTCCATTACCTTCATATATCACAACTTATTTAGCCATTCCCCAATTGAAAGGCATCTACTCATTTTCCAATTCTTTGCTACCACAAAAAGAGCTGCTATAAACATCTTTGCACTTGTGGGACCTTTTCCCTTCTTTATAATTTCCTTAAAATACAGACCCAGTAATGGCCTTGCTGGGTCAAAGGGTATGGACAGTTTGTGTTTCTTTCATTGATTCCCTTGATATTTTTGCACTTGTCTTCTTCCAGAAGAATTTAGTTATTATTTTTTTCTGGCTCTATAATTTTTTTTTGGCAGTTTGAAATGGCACTGAACAAGTAAACCAATTTAAGTAGAATTGTCATTTTTATTTTATTAGCCCAGCCTATTTATGAGTATTTGATCAGACATTATTCATGTGAGAATTTTTTGTAATTGTGTTCATATAGTTCCCGGGTTTGTCTTGACAAATAACCACCCCCCCCCAATTTAATTTATCTACAATTATTTTAAATGGAATTTCTCTTTTTATCTTTTGTTGCTAGAGTTTGTAATATATAGAAATGCTGATGACTTGTGTGACTTTATTTTATATCCTTCAACTTTGCTAAAGCTTTTAATTGTTTTAAGGAGGTTTTTTGGATGATTCTCTAGAATTCTATAAAGTATAGCATCATATCATCAGCAAAGAGTGATAGTTTTATCTCCTTAACTCTTCTAATTCCTTTAGAATTAGAATTCTTTTTTGCTAAAACTGACATTTCTAGTACAATATTGTATAATAGTGATGATAATGGGCATTCTGGTTTTACCCTGATCTTATTGGAAATGCGTCCGCTTTCTCTCTACTACAAATAATGGTTTTACTGATGGTTTTAGATAGATGTTGCTTATCACTTTAAAGAAGACTTCCTTCATCTCTATGTTCTCTAGTGTTTTTAATAGGAATTGGTGCTGTTTTGTTAAAAACATCTTCTTTTGGGATTATTATATGATTTCTGTTAGTTTTGTTATTTATATGGTCAATTATAGTAGTAGTTTTCCTGATATTGAACATATAAATCCCACTTGGTCATAGTGCATTATCCTGCTGATAAGTTTCTGTAAATAAGTTGCTGTAATTTCTTTGCTAATATTTTATTTCAAATTTTTGCTTCAAAACTTATTAGGAAGATGGATTTGTAATTTTCTTTCTCTGTTTTGACTGTTCCTGGTTTAGGTACTTGTACCATATTTGTGTCACAGAAGAAATTTGGTAGGACTTCTTCTTTACCTATTTTTCCAAATAGTTTTCATAATATTGGAATTGATTGCTCTTTGAATGCTTGTTTGAATTCACTTGTTAATCCATTGGGGCCTGGGGATTTTTCTTTTTCTAAAATGGGACTATTTAAGTAAATTATTTCCTCTTTTCTTAATCTGGGTAATTGGTAGATTGGCAGATATGCTGCCATACAATTGAGCAAAATAGATCCTAATTATTGCTTTAATTTCTTTTTCATTGGTGCAAAGTTCACCCTTTCATTTTTGATGCTGGTGATTTGTTTTTTTTTTTTTTCCTTTTTCTAATCATATTAACCAAAGATTTATCTATTTTGTTTGTTTTTTCATAAAAACCAAATTTTTATTTTAGTTTATTAGTTCAATAGTTTTCTTAATTTCAATTTTATTAATCTATCCTTTGAGTTTCAAAATTTCTAATTTGGTATTGGGGGTTTTAATTTTTTCTAGATTTTTTAGTTGCATATGCAATTCCTTATTCTCCTCTTTTTATATTTTATTCATATAACTATTTAAAGATTTAAATTTTTCCCTGAGAAGTGCTTTAGCTGCCTCCCATAAATTTTGTTATTCTCATTATTGTCATTCTCTTGGATGAAATTATGGATTGTTTCACTGATTTGTTGTTTGACCCACTCATTCTTTAGAATTAGATTATTTAATTTCCAACTGGTTTTAGTCTATGGGGAGGTTTTGCAGATCTGAGAAACAGCGAAACTGAGGCAGGATTGAGTCAGGATAATTAGGGAAACTGAATCAGGACAATAAAAGAGAATTGTGGCATAATACCATCTAGGGGTATCAACAATTTAATCTTTAAATAATATTCTGTGCTTCTCTTGAATCCTGTGTTTGAAAATCAATTTTTCTGTTTAGTTCTGTTTAGTTTTCATAGGAATGATTGGAAGTAAGAGATATAGCTATTCCCTGATCTTGCCCAACATTCACATTCTTTTCATTCACACATTTTTCTCTGATTAGAATTACCCATTTTGCTTCTCTTTTATTTCAGTACTTTCAAAGCCCAATATAGCTGCCACCTCTTCCATGAAGCCTTTCCTTTAGACCCCAAATGAAGATATTTCCCTCCTCAAATTTTGCTCATTTTCTTGGATCCTTCTATTATATCTTGAAGTTATTTGAATATATACCTAATTCTTCCTATTCCTTGCTTGGTTAAATCAACAACTTGTAGAAAAGAAAGAATATATTTTTCACTCTTGTATCCTGAGTATCTATCCTACTTTTTTGCATAACACTTGAATAGGAGCTTAATATATAGTTGTCAAACTGAAATACATGTAGGTTATCTATCTGGGAAGAATATTTTAAGTGAATCTTTGATTTGGAGCTGGAAGAGACAATAAAAGCTACCTAATTAAACATTTTAATTTTATAATTGAAACTGAAGTGATCTGCCCAGTAGATAGTAGTCTGATGTTTGGTCTACTTGCCACAAATTTCTACTGTTAAAGTGCTCTTCCCAAAGTTCAAGTCTGACCATGTCACACACTAGCATATGACTTCCCTTTCAATAAACTACAGTGATTCTCTATGACCTCCATTATCAAATATAAAATCCTCTATTTAGCACTTTGTAACACTGCTCTTCTCCCAACTTTTCTAGCATGTTTATATACTTTACACCTCCCCAACCTCCATTCATATTGTTCAGGGAGTCTAGCTTCTTTGCTTTTCCTCAAAGAATATATTGCTTTTCCTGATTCTGAGCATTTTCATTGACCGTCTCCTAATCTGGAATATTCTACCTTTTAAAAAATCTCTTTCTCCTGATTTTCCTGACTTTGTTCAAGTCTCAGTTAAAATCTCACCTTCTGATTTATGTTCCCCCAGCACTTTTCCTCTACTGATTGTGTCCAATTTTTCTTGCATATATCTTGTTTGTACATAATCATTTACATATTGTCTTCCCCTTTACACTGAGTTCCTTGAGAACAGGAAGCATTTTTTTTTTTTTTTTTGGTCTTTCTGTGTTTGTTATCTCCAGAACTTAGCACAATGAATAGTACATAGCAAAAGCTCAGGTCAATTGTCACAGGTAGTAAATGGCAGAGCTGAAATTTGAAGACCTGAGTCCCCCATAATTATCATTGTATTACATTGTGTCCAATATAGAATATCTTTAAGATTGTCATATATAACCAGGTGATGTTATTAAGGAATGGAAGAAAGGAAGCATCACATAGAGGATGAAAGACCAGCCTTGGGGGGAGGAAAATGTGGGTTTGAGTTTCTACTCTGACAAATACTGATTATGGGAAGCCTGCTGAGAGGTTAAATCTCTCTGTTTCTCTAGGCAAATCTCCAAATACTCTAAATTGCAAGAAAGTTACTGATTTGCTTCTGTAGAGGGAGATTCCTTTCTAGAATTCTTTATGTGAATTATCTATACAAATTTTCTATATGATGAAATCAAAAGTTATCTAATACTTGGAGGGAAGAAAGGAAGAAAGAAGGAAAGAAATTAAGAAATGAAAGAAAAAAGGAAGGAAACAAGGATTAGAGGGGGAGAAGGAGGGAGGAAGGGAGGAAAAAACTGCACTGAAGAGATTTCTTAGGAACTCTAGGTGCTTCATTACAACCTATAGTATGTCAGCTAATTCAATTTGATTTATTAAGTACTTACTGTACTATATATTGTTCAGGATGTTAGATTTTGTGCTTATTTCTAGGATTCCAAAGACAAAAAATGAGAAAGAAATAGCCAAGTAGGTTACATTTTGTAACAATGATGATTTTAAGGATTGCTGTAGGCACATTGCCGACATCTTTTAAAGTTATCACATTGTAAAATTGGCCCTTAAAGACTTAATAGTTCTTATTCCTTTAAACAAAGCTGATAGGCTCAGGCTATTCTAGCATCATTTTATGCTGTGTATTTGGGTGGCTATTCCCACAATTGACAGGGACAAATGAGCTGGACTGAGGGCACTCTTCATCTGCATTGATCCATGCTAAGGAGACTAATATAGCTTCTAATGGAATATGTTGTGGACCTAAAAAACAAGCATATTTTAGATAAGCAGATTACTTGAACCAAAGCCAAATACAATGGAAGTTCCTTTTTCCCTTGCTCCTTTTAAGACAAGGGTAAGGATAAACTATTTAATTTCTAAAATGACTAATAACATATCTGATGAGATGATTAGAATTTTCTTTACCTAGAGAACTTCCATGTGAATTGGTTTAGGTCTAGAGATGGCAGGAGATACTTAAGATGGAGATAATAAGCAAATAATATAAATTAATTTTTCTCCCATAAGGTTAGCAGAAAAGAGGAGCAACATTAGGAATAATTGATGGTGAAAGGATGAAAGAGATTAAAAAAAAGATTTGGACTGGGAAGTATTTAATGATTTTTTGTGGCTTTACATCTGTCCCAGTTTTTGTGTTACATTAAAGTTTCATTATTTTCACATTTCTTGTTTTCATATTTTGCATCTCCTTTCTGCTAAATTTAACAAGTAATAAAATGTAGATAATGGAGGACTTTTGCTGCAAATGTCATCAAATCAGTTATTGGAAAGGAATTGAAGTGTTTCAGTGGTACAGTCCTTTCAAAGTGCATTTTCAATTTGTGGATATGTGTGCAAAATATACTTTTGAAGCATCTCTCATGAGCATGGGACATTCCAGGAAGAAACTGGGAACCTGGAATAATGTGAATATTGGTAATTTGAATCAATTTCAATGATTGAACCAAAAGAGTCCATTTATTAGCAAGGTCCATTTTCTAGAGATACTTTACCTTTAGAATTGGAGATAGGAAGCATACAATTTAGAAATGAATTCAGTCTTGGTCTTCTTGACTTTTTATCTGCCATGAAGAAAATTTGGTAGTTATTCTGGTAACAGTGAAGTGTTAATTTGACCAATATTGTTTGGGGCTTTATTTATAAGAAGATTTCCTGAATTTCTATTTGAGGAACCCATGTATAATAATCTCTATTATTATTTCCTGGTGCATGTAATCATGCTGATTTTAGAACTTGGCTGAGTATGAGGAAAAAAACAAACAAACTAGGATTTATTTCTGACTCTATCATTGACTTATCATATAACGTTGAGCAAATCACTTGGTTCCTTTGTTCTTTGATTTACTTGGCTAGAGATTAGGTTATTTTAATACTTCCCCATTTTCCTCCTGAAATACATGTAATTCTCAGGGATTTTTGAAGAATTTAAATAAAAATACTGATTTATATGTATTAAATTAAATTTGCCTATCTTCATACCTTCCTCAATACTTAGGACCTATACGCATCGAAAATTTTGGAAAAAATAAATGAAAATATACTCATATATTTCAACTTCATATATATATATATTTTAATTATGTGCTTAGAGTGTCACAGACTCACCTATAGTCAATGGTGGACATACACATGATTTCATAACATGTAACCTCCCACTCCCCATCCTCAAGTATCTCATCTTCTTCTATCCTTTATCTTCATTTTGACTTCAGAGTCTACTGAGAACATAGTAATTTGCCATTAAGGGTGTGTGTGTGTGTGTTCTGACTGGAACATGCTCCTTATTTTTAAAAAATATTTTCATCACTGCATGAGAGAAGACATTAAAATACAGACTCCCACTTACTCAGGGACTCAATATGGGGCCATAGTATAAAAACCTGTTCTTGCCCTATCATTCATTCTTTCTCACATAGGCAATATCTCTGTAAGAGAGCTAAACTTTTTGATATTTCCTCCTTATCTCTCTATAACATAGAGTCTTTCTTGGGCACATATTTGAATTCACCTTTCAAAATGTATAGCTAGTGAGGCAATATGTTGGTTTGAAAGTTATGAAGCATATACTATATTTTTGGGTAATGGAAGCTTTTATGTTACAATAAGTCCAGATGTTTTCTTCTTATAATGACATATGTTTTCATTTCTAGTCTGATTTATGATGCTAAATGTAAATTTGTGATGTGGAAACTGGTGAAATTTCTGTCACTTTTTTCCTATGTCATATAAAGAGAGCTGGATCTTTGATATTCCAATCAATGGAAAAGATATGCTGTTCAATTTCTTTCTTTTTGGGGCTAACTGATGAGTTATTATCACTAGTCCTTGCTATAGGAATGCTACATCTTTGAATGACTTTGATATAGTAGTATCATTTTTGTTTTTCTTGTTCCATTATTTCCAAATTGCTTATTACTTAGTGGTATTTACTGAAGAGTCTAGTCTACCTTCCACTGAGATTATCTAAATTGAATATACTGCTCTTAGAATAGGCTACTGAAGAACAAGAGAATAAATTATATGATTTTTATTGACATTAGTAACATTTGCACAGTGGAAATACAAAAAATGTTCATGTGATGCAGGGATGAAGAGAGAGATATGTATAGAGAGATGGATCTGGGGATGGATGGATGCAGATGGATCTGGAAAAATGGAGGAAGAAAGAGATAAAAAAGGGAGAAAGAGGGAGGGAAGGAAAGAGAGAAAGAGGGGAAGAGACAGAGACACAGACAGAGAAGCATTTATGAAGCATTTTATGAAGAGTATAACCGGCACTTTTGTTATCCAGTGGCATTTATTACAGCTTTCCTAAGACACAGTTAGATGTCACATAATCTTAAAAGCAGAAGAGATTTTTAAAGTTATCTACTACAACCTGTAAGTATAAAAGAATTCCTGCTGTAATTTATATACAATTGATCATTCCAGGCTTTGCTCAGTGATCTTTAGTGGAAAGAAACTATAAGTTTCTGGGTTAGTCCAGGTCCTTTTAGATGAATCTAATTGTTAGAAAGTTTCCTTACATCAAGACTGAATTTCTATTTTTAGCAGCTACTACTTTTTGCTTCTAGTAGTTCCTCTGGATTTAATAATTAAGTCTTATCCCCTCTTCCACATTGCAGTCATTCAACTATTTTTAAAGCAGCAAAAGAACTGAAAACAAAGTTGGTATTCATCTCAGATAATGATGGGACAAACTGTAATATAGAAATATAATAAAAAAATATTAGGTCAACAGAAATGATGAATATGAGGAAATTTGGAGAAGCATGAAAAGATTTTATATGAGTTGATACAGAACAGCTGTAGGCACTGAACTGATATAGAACCAAGATAACTATATACATGAGAACTATTAACAATGTAAATAAGAACATTCTCTCTCTCTCTCTCTCTCTCTCTCTCTCTCTCTCTCTCTCTCTCTCTCTCTCTCTTCACACACACACAAACACACACACACACACACACACACACACACACACACACACACACACCTCAAACCCAAGAATGGTCCTTATATAATTCACATAACCTACCTGAACCTCAATTCCCTAAACTATAAAATGAAAATGGATTATTTAGTCTCCATGGTACCTTTCCACTCTAGGTTTATTGATCCTATGATGTTTCTCTTTGCAGAAATATGGGGATCTACTAGGGCAGAATTTTGTAAATATTGTCAGATGTGATCATTATATTTGTTGTTTGTGCTTAACATTTTTTCTTTGTTACAAGGAAGAATGACATTTTGGGGTGAGGGAAAAAGAGGCTACATCAAGAAATGACAGTAATATAAGTCAAAAGAATATTTCAAATAGAATATTTCAAAATAAAAACAAATTCATATCATATTCCTGGTTCCTAGGTAGATTCTGAACTCAGTTTATCTCTGCTCCTCACTTAAAGACCACACTTTAAATAAACATCCTGAAAATGTACATTATTGGCCACAAAGGATACATGGTAGGAAGGTGAAAATAAATCTGATGAATATAAAGCCATTTTTAGAAAAACAATGCAAAATATAGGCCCTGCCAACATGGCTCATTCATCTTATAGAAAATAATCACAGTATCTTTGGTATTGTGCTGACTGGATCTTTTTTTCAATATTCATAGTACCAAGAATAGGTCAAAGTTTCATTTAGTCTACTTAAATGGTCCACACACATTTGGCAGAGATGGTGTGATCTCTACTTCTCTACAAGTGTGGAAGGTTGATGATTGCAATAAACCTGTAATGGACAACTTGATAAAAACGTGGTGCTGCAATGCTCTTATCCAACTTGCCTGAAACAATTATCCATGGCTTTTCTGAGAGTAAAAAAAAGATAAAAGTGGGGATAATGCTGGATTTGAAATCAAAAGCTTTGGATTCAAACCTAGCTCTGCTCTTAGACACCTATGTGACTTTGGGCAAGTGTATAAACCTTCCTGGGCTTCAGTGTTTTCATTTGTAAAATAACAAGTTTGGGCTAGATGATCTTTGAGATTCTTTTTGGCTCTTGATCTAGGATCTAAAGGGTTAGAATTTGGGATCCCTGACTGACAGAACAGTGCTTGGAGCACTCTATAGCATGGCTCCTGAGATCCCACTGTGTTTTCACATAGCTTGTTCATTGTTAATTTAACTGAGTGTCAGCATTTATTAAACTTCTCTTTAGACATCCACAGGGTTGAAGAGGAAAGGGGGTTTAAAATGTGTCAAAGGCATTTCAAAATCCTTAGGCTTGGGTTTGTTCAATATCTTACTTCCTTAACCTTCCTTCCTTAAATCAAAAGACATTTAAATTTTAAATAAGCATTCAAATTCCACAAGGCAAATGCAACAGAAATGTCCAGCTTTGCTAATACTGATAGGCATTTTGGTCTTTTTGTGTGTGTGCTGCTGCTGAAATGCTTAGATTTTTATCCCCAAGAGTACCACAGTCTTCACTCAGCTGGAACAACTGAAAGGATGACTGAGATAACAACATTCTGGCTGGAATGTCTACAGTGATTTTCATCTTGATGGTGCTTTTTATTTTCTCTGCTTCTGAAAGAAGAGAAAATGTGGCCTTTTCTTTTTCTTTTGTTTTAATTGGATAGCTCATCTTGCTCCTTAATATGCTGTTGACTGCCTTCCATTTACTTCAGAAGTATATTTTACTAGAAGTAGCTTTTGATGATGAGAGATCACATACAAATTATCTTTAAAGAAGGAAGGAATAAAAGGATTAGTTTTACTTCCTCTTAGCTCTGCTTTCCAGTGAAAGAACTGACAGCTCTTTCTTTTTTAATTTCTAAAGCAAAATTTTAGTGATATCTTTTTTTAACATTGATTATGTTTCCCACTGATTCATCCTATCTTATCCTACCAGAAAACCACCTTTTATAGCTACACACACACACACACACACACACACACACACACACACACACTCACAGAGATTCAAGTGTATAGGAAACTACAGAAGGTAAGCAGTTCAGCAAAACTAATTTATTGAAAAATTTCAGTCTGATATCTGGTGTTCTTCACCTACAGTCTGCTGCTTCCTGCAGCCTTTTCCAAAGAAAAGCTACCTTGTGCACTTCTTACTGCTATTATTGATTTAATAAATTTTTTCAAGTTTCTGATACATCTTTTCTATTTTATTTTCTGGTTTCTCCTTCATCTCTGTTACCTCTTCTTTCTATATAAGTCATTAAAGTCAGCTATAGAAAGGTTTTAAAGCTAACCCCTTTCTCTCTTTTGAATTGGATGGAAGCACTCTTGAAGGATTTCAAAGACAGATAAATTGTATTTAGTTCAAGCATTTCCTTATATGGTGAGATATATTTCTGGTCACTAATGCCAAGTTGGTTGAGCAACAAACAAAAGTTGTTTAAAACTAGCAAGAATTATAGGACTTGACTTTTAAGAGTATTCCTCTGTCACACATTATCTGGAATTATGGCCCTAGCCCTGTTTGTCTGTGCGGTTTTATAAAAAAATATTCATATCAGTCATGCATCTTTTGACCTCAGCATCTCTGATTTATAATAGCCTTAACACATTTATGTGTCTGTGATTTTAGCCCTTTATTATGTGTTTATGGGTGTTTTTGAGGTCAGATAGCTCACATTGTGCAGTTATACATCAAAATACTGATAGCAGATACATATTCTTATATACTAGGTAGCTTTTTAAAAGCATTTCCTTTGAATTTTCAGTAACAAGTGAAGTATAAATATATTGCATGTACTTATTTAATTTTCTCATAAAGGTTACCTGACACATGTCCCTTATAATTCTCTCTGCTTCACATAAATCTTACTGTAGATTAAAATATCTCTTTGCCAATGCCTTTCCATACTTTTGATTTTCAAAGTGATTATAATTTCATTTCTTGCTGTAATAATTTTTTAGCCACTTGGCCTATTTATAACAACTTGGGATTGGGAGGAGGGGTTAGGAAACAGATTTTGAGAAGAGACATTCATTAGCAGGCAAGTATATGGACATTATAAAAGTCTGCCTGACTCACAAAGCAGAAATGGCATTTAGTATCCAAGTCCGCCTGTTTCCAGACAAAATTAGCAAAGGCTTCAGTGAAGTTAAAGCCTGCTGGTTGCAAAATTGGAAATTGGTTTCCTGGGGCTCTCTGTAAACTCTTCATTACTTTACTCAATCATGGTTCATTAGCAAGTTAACAGACAGAAGACCAGTGCACATTGGGAGATGTTTGGAGCCAACCCTTCCATCTCCTTGAACATCACTTAAAACTCGAATGTCACAGCAGATTAGACATTGAATCAAACTGCATTTTCCAGTAATGCTGTATACAGTCAGCTCACAGATCATAGCCACTTATCGTCTTGAAATTGGTGGGTATTTTTCTTGTATTGTGCATTTTAAAATATGTGTATGTATATGTGAATATAAGTGCAACAGTGGTTTTAATTCAAAATGATCGATGAAAAAAAGTAAAAAATCTTCAGTCTTTTGAAAAAGAAACTAAGATAAGAGATACAATTAAAGTGAATGTAATGAGTTCTATCAAGTTGGACCTAAACTCATTAGAGGGACAAGAATCTTTTGGGATATCAGGACATTTATATGTTAAACAAAAAATAGCCAGACAAACACTAGTCTTGGCACAAGAAATGTGACCATTTTGATCAACGTGAGTAATCAACTCAGACTTGTCAAATGAAAGAAAAGTTTACTTAGTGGATAGTCCTTGCAATACTTTTCTTAATCTTGTGACTGAGAGTCTTAATTTTGACTAGAAAACAAATTATACTTCCATCTTGGTACAAAGGGTGTGTGTGTGTGTGTGTGTGTGTGTGTGTGTGTGTGTAACTCTCAGGAGTTTTATTGCTTCTCTGAGAAATTCATTGTATAGACTCTCAATTAGAGGAGCTCCCCATATGGTGACTAGTATTCCTATGTGGGTGTTTGTATTTCACATTTCTTTTGCTGAGGCTTCCACTGGGATCTCAATATTCAGTGAGTACAACTCTCTACCAGGTGAAATAAAGAGGAATGGATGGTCAATCTATTAAGGATCAGTAGTTCAGTGGTTGGGTTGATAGAAAGACTGTGAATAGATTGCAAATTACTCTTCAAAAGGTCAGTAGAGTAGCAGTATGTCGCCATCAATGATCATCACCCCCCAAAAGGTATTAATTTAACACTTCCTTTTGGAAAGGAGGGAGGAAGACAAATGAGATTTATCTTGGCTCTGGTGCTGTCCCTAGAGATCTAGGGTTTTGCACATTTTTTTTCACTTGGATGTTTTCTTGCATTTATTGAAGAATTTCCATGGAAGGTTCTTTATCATTTTCAGATTGCTTTTTTACAATTTTTTTAAAAATAAGAGGATGGATTTTCATAAAATAACATCTTGTATGACTATAGATGAGAGCCCATCCACTTGGCCATCAAAACCTGTTGAATAAGATAATTTACTTTCTTTAGGATTATTTTATTCTATAGTGGCCAGTTTAATGATTAGCTCATTTATATTCAAGATATAGAATTTTGGTGTCACTTATTTATTCTTGACACTAATTAGGGAATACATTAGAAAACTTTATAGAAACTTACTTTATAGGTAAGTCCAGTAATGAGGTAGAGACTTCTCTGCTCTCTGGTCCCAAAGCTATGCTACATTGTTCCAAACTTGTCAGTAAAAGTGGGGTTGGTTGAAGTCTTTTTAAAAAAAGTAACCATAAGAAGTTCATTTATCTTGGATGACCCATATTTTTTGACAGTTGACACAACTTATCATGTTTTTGCAGATAGTTCTAGAGAATAAGTTGGATATCATGTGCCAAGAATCTAAAGTACATTTACTGATCTGGTCTAGAAACCCTCCTAATTCCCATAGAAATTATTTGAATTGTGAGTGAATAGGAGTTTGGGAATACCCCTTGCATTATAACCCCATGAGTCCTTGATCATTCTAATTTCATTCCTGGAGTTAGACCAGGAGAGCAATGAATGGACAGTGCAATTTCTGTTTAGGATTTATTTGAATATGATCTTAGAAGGATCACCACAATGAACTCCCAGGATAAAATATCTCTCCACCACATTGAGCACTGTTTTCACAAATCAATGTAGAATTATAACTTATTGTATAGAAAAACATTTATGATTTAGTAGAAATGTTGTAGGGCATTATATAGGCTTGAGGCACATATTGGTTAAATGATCCAGAATTATCCAACTAATATGAGTCAGAGCAAAGATTTTCACTCTAAGCTCAGTATTGCTATCTACTTTGTCAACTTGCTCTATTATATTCCTGGTCTCATTTTAGCAGTATGCACTGTCATGGAATCATAGGCTTGTAGACTCAGGAGTTGAAAGGTTCCTTGAGACTAATCACCTGATATTAGCGAAGAAAAAAATTAAGGTGCAGAGAATCATATAGCTAGTAACTCTCTCAGTTGGGATTAAAACTCCCATCTTTCTGATTTTCTGATAGTATGTAATCATACTATTCCTTTGTCCTAAGTCTTGATTTGCCTTTTTTTTTATTGTTATCTCTTCCTGACTTTATTTCCTCTTTTGCCCACCTGTTTAATAACTTAGAATCATTTATTGCACTAACTTTAAAACAATCCCCAAGAGTAAATAAAAAAAAATAATCAAAAATGTCTAAAAATCCATCTTATATTCGCTAAACCAGTATTGGTTAATATTATGATATCTTTCCAGGCATTATAAGCTGTCAGCAAGTAGGACTCTCTTGTTAAAATTAACAAGGCAAAGAAGAAAACAATTCTAAATTCTTTATCTGGAGATTAGTCCTTTTATCACTCACCTCCACCAGTGGTATTTCAATGAAAGGTGAACCTGTGCCATTGGTATCTTGCATGTTCCCCTTTCACTGCCACTTTCCTAATTATCTTGGAGAAAGGGAAAAGAAAGGAAAATTTCAACCTAGCCTTAAATTGTCATTTCTTTTTGCCATTCTCATTGATTATAAATTTAAAGCTGAAAAAAAAATCATACAGCCCAACTCTCCTCTCCACCCCAATCTCATTTTATAGATAAAGAAACTGAGGCAAAGGGAGTTTAATTAATTTCCTTAAAGTCTTATAGATCTTAAGAGGACAAATACAGAATTTAAATTTATATACTTTGACTTTGAATCTAACTCTCTTGTTTTTATTCTCAAGTGGAGTTCAATATTCCCTGTCCCACCAACTCTCCAACACCCCTCCAAGTGAAATGAATTAGGTTTTTGGGGGGGGAGTTATCTTTTAATCATTAATTCTAGTGTATTCACTGGAATCTAATAAACATAATCACTCCTTTCCTTTTTATAAAAGTTTTATCATCCTTTCTTTCTAAGCTGAAGCCCATGGGAGCCACATGGATATGAATATCATTGCTCTCATTAATTTTGACATAATGAATTTGTCTCTGTATCTCACTATTGTATTTGTGGGGCAAATCTTTGATGGATGCTGACCTAATTTCTTCCATGACATCTAACTTACGAAAGATTTTTTTGGTCCTGTTCTCAAAAAAAAAAAAAAAAAAAAAAAAAAAAAGGAAAGAAAAGAAAGAAAGCTATGTAAATGAAACAACTAATTATACTCAAAATCAAAAGTAAATTTTTGATTAGCAAAGATGGGGTAATGAAAAATTTTGGCACAATATTCTTGGTAGAAAAATGTAAGCAGGAGAGGAATACCCAAAGTAATTAAAGCCATTTGCCACTATGTTAGAATGGTATTAAAAGCTGAATTGAGATTAGAGTTTAAGGGTAACTGGGATTCAAATAAGTATTAAAGTATTGCTTAAGAGACATTGTGTTAAGCATACTAGATTTAAAAACAGAAGACTTGGTTTGATATCTTAGCTCTACTCTTTACATTGTACAAGTCACTTAACTTCATTGGGACTCAAGTTTTCCCATCTGTAAAATGAACTCTTTGACTAGATAGTCTCTTAGACCTTTTCTTGCATTAACTTTGTGGTCCTGTGACTTTATATACAGTTTTCTTACGCATCAGCTTGGAAGGGAAGGAAGAGAATTGACACAATGGCATCTATAATTACTTATTATAACTGTAAATTTACAATCACTTTCCATCATAAGTCTCTTGGAATTGCCTTAAATCACCTCGTTATTGAAAAGAACTAAGTTTGTCACAGTTGGCCATGGCATAATCTTATTATTGTGTTCGTTGTTCTCTTGGTTCTACTTACTTTACTCATCATCAGTTCATGTAGCTCTCCAGGCTTTTCTGGAATCAACCTCCTCTTCATTTTTTATAAAACATTAATTACTTTCAATCACATTCAATATCATAACTTTTTCAGCCGTTTCCCAACTGGTGGGCATCTCCATTTCCTTGCCTCTACAAAAAGAGCTGCTACAAACATTTTTGCACATATGGGTTATAGTATATAATTTTAATGGAATATTATTGTATTATAAAAATGATAAGCACGATGATTTCATAAAAGCTTGAAAAGGCTAATAAGAACTGATGCATAGTGAAGTGAGCAGAATCAAGAGAGCATTGTATATAGTAACAGTAACATTGTTTGATGAAGAATTGTGAATGACTTAGCTATTCTCAGCAATACAATGATCTAAGAAATCCCAAAAGACTTATGATAAAATACTATCCTTCTTCCAAGAAAAAACCTGTTATTATTTGAATACAGATTGAAGTATATTATTTTTCCCTTTCTTTCTTACATTTTTCCTTTTATTTGAGTCTTCTTATACAAAAAGACTAATATAGAAGTTTTTTATATAATTGCATATGTATAAACTATATTTGACTGTTTGCCACTCAGAGAGAGAGGAGGGGAGAAAGGAAGTAGAGGAAGGAACAGAATTTGCAACTTAAAATTTTAAATAAAAAAGTCCAGACTTAAGAGTTTGCATTTTTTAATGTTTTGCATTTAAATTATTTATTTTTTACTTAATAATAGTTTATTTTTTCCAATTTCATCTAAAGGTAGTTTTCAACATGTATCTTTGTAAGATTTTGAGCTCCAAAGTTTTCTCCCTCCTTCTCTTTTCCCTCCCTTCCCAAGATAGCAAGCAATCTAATATAGGTTATACATAGACAATCATGTTAAACATATTTCCATATAAATTATGCTGTAAAAGAAGGCTCAGAAAAGGGACAAACAGCAAGAAAGAAAGTAAAAAAATAAAAACAAGGATTATAATATACTTTGATCTGTATTCAAACTCCATAACTCTTTCTCAGGATGTGGTCAGCATTTTCCATCAGAAGATTCTTGGAATTTTGTTAGATCATTGCATTGCTGAGAAGAGCTAAATCTATCATAGTTGATAATCACACAATGTTACTGTTACTGTGTATAATTTTCTCATTTTTCTGCTTACTTCACTCAACATCAGTTCAGATAAGTCTTAGTAAGTTTTTCTGAAATTTATTTGCTCATCATTTCTTATAGAACAATAATATTCCATTATATTTATATATCATAATTTGTTTAGTCATTTTCCAGTTGATGGACATCCCCTCAATTTCAATCCTTTGCTACCATAAAAATATAAATATATTTTTACATATTTGTCCTTTTCCAAGTCTGCATTTATTTGTAATAAGATCTGAATCCCCTGATATGTTAGTCTAGTAACCTTGTCAAAAAGAAAAGAAATAAGGTTAGGCAGGTATGTCCTGTTTTATAAAAAGGATAGCTAATTGCTTCCCTTGGGGCAAATGGTACTCTCTGCCTCTAATAATCATTGTTTTCTCTCTACATGTGCCCTAATTATACCTTAATTCATTCTAATTTTTTTTTGGCCATAGGATTTTAAAACAACCTTACAGGCTTACAGTTTATAGATTCTATTATCTCCCTATTTAAAAAATGATATCTATTTTTATTACATTAATTTTCTAGCATTTGCCTCCCACTCCCCATTCCAGAAAGTTATTATGCCTGACAAGAATTTTTTAAATGAAGGAAAAAAGTTTATTGTATTCATTGCTTTATTTTTTCTATTTTACTTTGTAATAATTTATGATTCTCTGAATTCTTCATATTCATCATTTTAAAAGCATAATAAATAACATTGCATAGCATTCATCTATCACATAAAAGATAATTTCAGTGAAGTTAACATATTTTACCAGTCAGCAGTATTGTTTTAATTGAGAAATGATCATTGTATAGACGGGAAAGCTGAAGATCAGAATGTTTGCATCTCTTATTCAAGACTGCTAGATGGCTCAGTGGAGAGAATATTAAATCTGATGTCAAGAATACCTGAATTCAAATCCAGATTCTATTATCTATGGACCTTGGGCAGATTGCTGAAGCCCATCTCGGTTTCTTTATTCATAAAATAAGGATAATAACACCTTCTAATTCCTGGAATGATGAAGAGAATAAATAATTTGTGAAGTATTTTGTAAATTTTATAACATTATCTAAATGGTAGTTATTACCTTATTATTAAGGTCACACAGTTAGTTGTTGACCTAGCTAATGCTAATATGCAGGTCTCTTGAGTACCAATCTAGTCCAGTCCTACTTCTATTATATCATAATGTCTTTTTCCTGGAAAAAGGAAACAAAAAACTTAGGCCTTGGTCCTAGATCTGTCCATTGCTATCAGAGCATGTCATTCAAACTAGGTCTCCTTTTGCCTAAAATGAGGGAGATGAGCTAAATAATCACCAAAGTCTCTTATAGTTCTACAATTCTGTTCTCTGTGTTATTTATTTTGAGAAAATAACACATTGTTAAGAAAAAAAAACTGCTGAGAGAGAACATTAGACTTAAGTAGAGAATGAGCCCCATTAATCAATCCTTTTGACACTGATGGTTAGTTTACAAGCTCGCAGCCATAGTTAGAAAATGAATGCACGAAGAATAGAAAGCAAATTTCCACTAAAACACCTTGTAAAGAAAAACAGTTCAGCTTTATATATACATGGTAAAAATAGATTAGAAAGAGTTACTTAAACAAGTAACGAATACTATAGAAAATTATTTAACATAAAGAAATACTTATTGTCAGTTCTACTGTTTGCCTGCTATTCATAAAAATCAGCCTTGCACAAGTATGTCCGTTCAGAGAACAAGAAAATGCAGGAGAAACCCCCAACTTTTCATTGTGCTTTTAACCATTAAAGAAAATTTAATGTAATACTGAAGTGTACTCTGAACATATATGGAAATAAATGTAGCACACTTCCTTCTCCCCTACCCTTTTCCTGAAAGTTTGAAATGTAATCTTTATCTAGAATCCAGATCTTTAGAGGTTCATAGTGAAAATTATCAGACCAACAATAAGAATTACTCAGGTTTGAAATTAAAAAGACTCTGGTTCTGTTATTAGCAAGATGGCAAGAGGCCTCTTTTTGTACACTGGCTTAATTCATGATATAAAACTGAAACTTTACATCAATTGGCTAATGAGCTTTCCAAGGAACCAGATGCTACATTTGGATCTACTTTCCCTGTTGCTTGATATCAAATTGATTCAATAAAATGGTACTTCATTCTTTAACTTTTTGGTGTCCACAAGAGCTCTTCTTATTTCTACAGATTTCTAACTGTCTTCCCTAGCAACTAGGTAGATTGGTGAATAGAGTTTTGAGTCCAGAATCAGAAAGACCTCAATTTAAATGTGTCTTCAGATATTTACTGGCTGTATAATTCTGGACAAGTCACTTAACTGCTATCTGCCTCAGTTTCCTCAATTATGAACTGAAAAGAACAGTTATCACAGAAGCTTTAAAGATCAGATGAGATATTTGCAAAACATGTAGCATAGTAGCTTGCACATAGTAGGAACTTAATAAATTCTCCTTTTCACCCTCATCTACAGACTGGCCCTGTTGTGTATAAATAGCTACCAAAGTATACATTTGACCTTAAGTATATCCTTAAATATAAATCTGACTACGTGATTCTCGTACATGGTCTCAAGCTAGCTTTTCAGTCTCATTAGACTTTTCTCCCTCCTTCTCTTTGTGATCTAGGACAAGTACCTTTCTCTTTGCTTTTTACTCATGACACTCTATCTCCAATTTCCATCCTTTGCCATGAACATTTGTTATTTGTGGAATGCACATCTTCCTTGCCTTTACCTCATAGAAACCCTCTCTTTCTTTAAGAAGTTAAAACATTATTTTTTTCATGATGTTTTTCCTGATCTCCTTAACTGCTCCTGCTCTCTCTCTTAAAATACATTTTTATTGTTTGTACATTTGTGTATATTAATTTTATATTAATATTATACACATTTTAATATTTATTAGTTTTTTCATACCATTGGAATGTAAATTCTCCATGAATAAGGATTGTAATATTCTTTGTACTTGCATCCTCAGTGTCTAGAATACTGACTGACACATGGTAGGCACTTAAAAATAGTTGTTGATTGCTATATTTGTGATGACTGTGTTAGCACC
This sequence comes from Sminthopsis crassicaudata, assembly GCF_048593235.1. Lineage (NCBI taxonomy): Eukaryota > Metazoa > Chordata > Mammalia > Dasyuromorphia > Dasyuridae > Sminthopsis > Sminthopsis crassicaudata. The sequence goes on along the minus strand of NC_133620.1, from coordinate 256,674,996 downwards.
CTGGATACCTTAGAATCAGCCGGAGTCAGGATAAGCAAAAGTCCTTGGTCTTTATTCTTGGTCTTTAGCAGTAGAAGTGAAGGGAATGGATGCGTAGGATCTCTGTGACCTTCGTTTTCCTCGTCTACTGCCAAAAGTGACTCTGGCTAGTCTTACTTCACCCCCTAGTCCCTCCTACAATTCTCTATATACACCAAATAATCAGGCCAGCCCAGAATAGTTGGAAGGGCCATTTTCCAAGCATATTCTAATAAGTATTGTCCAGTCAGTAATTAACCTTACGTGCTTGGTTGTCCAACCTCAGTACATCAACTCAGTTTCAATTCTTTGCATATATTGATAAAATATGGGCTGGGTATGCCTGATTTCCAGCACACCCAATCCACGTCTATGTACACCTCCGCTGGTTGAAGTGAGGGGGAAAGAAAGGAGGCCCAAGATGTCAATACCAAGTACAGAATATTTATATCCTAGGGGATGCTGGGGTCAGAGTGCCAGACCTCAAGGCAAAAAGACATGAGTTCAAATACAGCCTCAGACACTTACTAGGTGTGTGACCATCAATCTGTTCTTGTGTGTAATATTTAATCTCTGGTTGGCTCAGTTTCCTCTTCAGCAAAATGTGGATAATAATGACACCTACCTCCCAAAGTTGTGAGAACAAAATATATAATTATAAAGTTCTTGGCATAATATTATTGTTTTAGACAAATGTTTATTATTATTGTTGTTGCTGTTATATCCCTGTGTTGGTTCAGACTGTGGGAATAATTTACAAACAGCAAAAATCTAATTTGAGTGTACCTTCAAGATGCATGCATATATACATACATACATATGTGTATACATATGCATATATATACATAAAATTTCTTTTTTAATTTTTAATTAATTAAATTTAATTAAAGCTTTTCATTTTCAAAACATGCATGAATAACTTTTCAACACTGATGCTTGCAAAACCTAGTGTTCCAATTTTTCCCCTTGTCCCTTCCAAAGTTTCCCCTAGATGCCAAGTAATCCAATATGTGTTAATTTTTTTTTAAAAATTCAATATATGTATATTTATACAATTATCTTGCTGCACAAGAAAAAACAGATCAAAAAGAGAAAAAAAAATGAGAAAGAAAATAAAATGGAGGCAAACAACAAAAAGATTGAAAATGCTATGTTGTAATCCATATTCAGTTCCCACAAAGAGTATAGATGGCTCTTTTCATCACAAGATCTTTGGGACTGGCCTGAATCATCTCATTGTTGAGAAGAGATATTGATTAATTAATTAATCTAATCACCATATAATCTTGTTGTTGCAGTGTACAATGATCTCCTGGTTCTGCTCATTTCACTCAGCATTAGTTTATGTAAGTTTTTCCAGGCCTCTCAGAAATAATCCTGCTGATCATTTCTTATAGAACAACAATAGCATTCATATATCATAACTTATTCAACCATTCTCCAATTGATGGGCCACTACAAAGTTTCTTACCACTACAAAAAGAACTGCCACAAACATTTTTGCACATGTGGGTCCTTTTCCCTCTTTTATGATTTCTTTGGGATATAAACACTGCTGGATCAAATGGTATACACATTTTGATAGCCCTTTGGGCATAGTTCCAAATTACTCTCCAGAATGGTTGGATCACTTTATATCTTTACCAGAAACATATTAATGTCCCAGTTTTCCCACATCTCCTCCCATATTCATCATATTTTGTTTGTCATCTTAGTCTATCTGAGAGGGGTTGTTGTATTTCAAAGTTGTCTTAATTTGCATTTCTCTGATTGATAATGATTTGGAGTACCTTCTCATATGATTAGAAATGGTTTCAATTTCTTCATATGAAAAATGTCTGTTCGTTTCCTTTGACCATTTAGCAATTGGAGAATGGCTTGAATTCTTATAAATTTGAGTCAATTCTCTATATATTTTAGAAATGAGGCCTTTATCAAAACCTTTGTAAAAATGCTTTCCCAGTTGCTTCCTTTCTAATCTTGCCCATATTAGTTTTGTTTGTACAAAACTGTTTAATTTAATATAGTCAAAATTATGAACTCCAGTTCTTCTTAGGCTACAAATTCCTTTCTTTTCCACAGATCTGAGAGGTAAACTATCCTTTGTTCTTCTAATTTGCTTACAACATCACGCTTGATGTCTAAATCATGAACCCATTTCGATCTTATCTTATTATATGGTGTTAGATGTGGGTCAATGCCTAGTTTCTGCAAAACTAGTTTCCAATTTTCCCAGCATTTTTTGTCAAACAGTGAGTTCTTATCCCAAAAGTTGGGGTCTTTGGATTTGTCAAACACTAAATTACTATTGTCATTGACAATTTGTCCTGTGAACCTAACCTGTTCCAATGATCAACTACTCTATTTCTTAGCCAGTACCAAATGGTTTCAATGACCACTGCTTTATAATATAGTTTTAGGTCTGGCACAGCTGAGCCAACTTCATTTGCATTTTTTCATTAATTCCCTTGAGATTCCTGAATTTTTGTTCTTCCAGATGAACTTTATTATTTTTTCTAGTTGTGTAAAGTAATTTCTTGGGAGTTTGATTGGTATGACACTATGTTGATAATATATATATATATATATATATATATATATATATATATATATATATATATATATATATATATATATAAATGCTGATAATTTTTGTGGATTTATTTTGTATCCTGAAACTTTTCTAAAGTTGTGAATTGTTTCTAGTAGTTTTTTAGTTGATTCTCTAGGGTTCTCTAAGTATACCATCATAAAATCTGCCAAAAATGATAATTTAGTTTCCTCATTACCTACTCTAATTCCTTTAATATCTTTTTCTTCTCTTATTGACAAAGCTAACATTTCTAATATAATATTGAATAGTAATGGTGATAATGCGCAACTTTGTTTCACTCCTAATTTTGTTGGGAATGGTTCCAATTTATCCCCATTACATTTGATGCTTGCTGATGGCTTTAAATAGATGTTATTGATCATTTTAAGAAAAATTACTGTATTCCTATATTTTATTTGTTTTTAGTAGGAATGGGTGTTGGATTTTATCAAATGCTTTTTTCTGCATCTATTGAGATAATCATATGATTTTTGTTAATTTGGTTATTGAGATAGTCAATTATCCTAATAGTTTTTCTAATATTGAATCAGCCCTGAAATCCTATTATAAATCCTGCTTGATCATCGTGTCTTATCCTGGGCATGACTTTCTGTAATCTCTCTGTTAATATTTTATTAAAGATTTTTTGCATCAATATTCATTAGAGAAATTGGTCTATAATTTTTTTTTCTCTGTTTTCAGCACCATATCTATGTTATAAAAGGAATTTGGTAGAAGTCCTTCATTGTCTATTTTTTCAAATAGTTTATGTACTATTGAAGTTAATTGTTCTTTATATGTTTGGTAGACTTTGATCCAGCAGTGCTACTACTGGGCTTATATCCCAAGGAATTACTAAAGAAGGGAAAGGGACCTGTATGTGCCAAAATGTTTGTGGCAGCCCTTTTCATAGTGGCTAAAAACTGGAAAATGAATGGATGTCCATTAATTGGAGAATGGTTGGGTAAATTATGGTATATGAATGTTTTGGAATATTATTGCTCTGTAAGAAATGACCAGCAGGATGAATACAGAGAGGCTTGGAGAGACTTAGATCAACTGATGCTGAGTGAAATGAGCAGAACTAGGAGATCATTATACATTTCAACAACAATACTATATGAGGATGTATTCTGATGGAAGTGGATATCTTCAACATAGAGAAGATCTAATCCAATTCTAATTGATCAATGATGGACAGAATCAGCTACACCCAGGAAAAGAACACTGGGAAATGAGTGTAAACTCTTTGCATTTTTGGTTTTTCTTCCCAGGTTATTTTTTACCCGGAATCCAATTTTTACTTTGCAACAACAACAACAACAACAACAACAACAAAAATTGGTTCTGCACATATATATTGTCTCTAGGATATACTATAACATACTTAATATGTATGGGAATGCCTGCCATCTAGGGGAGGGGATGGAAGGAAGGAGGGGAAAATTCGGAATAGAAGGGAGTACAAGAGATAATGTTGTAAAAAAATTACCTATGCATATGTACTGTCAAAAATGTTATAATTATAAAATTAATTTAAAAAATAGGGGAAGAAATAAATCTTTGGTAGAATTCACATGTAAATCCATCCGGTCCTGGGGATTTTCTCTTAGGGAGTTGAATAATAGCTTGTTCTATCTCTTTTTCTAAAATGGGACTATTTAAATAATTATTTCCTCTTCTGTTAATCTGGACAATCTATATTTTTGTATGTATTCCTCCATTTCAGTTAGGTTATCCAAATTTATTGGCATAAAGTTGGGCAAAATAATTCCTAGTTATTGCTCTAATTTCCTCTTCGTTAGTGGAAAATTCTCTCTTTTCATTTTTGAGATTAACAATTTGATTTCTCTCTTTCCTTTTTCTAATCAAATTAACTAAATTTTTATCTATTTTTTTCATAAAACCAACTCTTACTTTTATTTATTAATTCAATAGTTTTTTTAATTTCAATTTTATTAATCTCTCCTTTTATTTTTAATTTCAAGTTTGGTATTTGATTGGGGGTTTTTAACTTGCTCTTTTTCTAGCTTTTTTAGTTGCAAGCTCAATTCATTAATTTTCTCTTTCTCTATTTTATGCAGTAAGCATCTAAAGATATAAAATGAAATTTAGTGACAATATTAATTGGAGTTTTCATTTTAGGTTCTATTTCAGGAGGTGATTGGTGAATTGTTTCGATGGCTATTTTATTTTCTGGTTCTAGGACATCAGGGCAGTTTTCCTTGATGATTTCTTGAAAGATGATGCCTAGGCTCTTTTTTTATCATGGTTTTCAGGAATTCCAGTAATCCTTAGATTGTCTCTCCTAGATCTATTTTCTAGGTCAATTGTTTCTCCAATGACGTATTTTACATTTTCCTTTTTTTTTTTTTTTTTTGTTTTTTTGTTTTTGGTTTTATTTGACTGATTCTTGAAGTCTCATTGAGTCATTCACTTCCATTTGTTCAATTCTAATTTTTAGTGAATTATTTTCTTCAATTAGTTTTTTAAATCTCCTTTTGCATTTGGCCAATTGAAATTTTAAATGAGGTGTTTTGTTCACTACAATCTTTTTTCCATTTCACAAATTCTGCTTTTCAATGACTTGGTTTCTTTGTCATATCTATTTTGTAAGGGGTTATATAATTGTTCCATTTCATCACATATATTTTGTAAGGAATTATTTGCCTTTTCCATTTCAGCAAATCTATTTTTAAAAGTTTTCTTTATATAATTTCTGTTTTTCCTTTTCTAAGCCCCCTTGCAAAGATCACATTTCCTTTACCCATTTTTCTTCTAACTCTCTTTTAAGATCCTTTGTGAATTCTTCCATGAGAGCCTTGAAAAAGGAGGACCAAGTCATATCACCCTTTGTGGCTTCATCTGGAGCTGATTTGTCTTTAAGATCCTCAGGGTTTGAGGTCTATTCTTTTCTCTCTCCATAAAAACTGTCTATGGTCAAAGTTCCTTTTTTTTTTTTTTTTTTTTTTTTTTTTTTTTTAGGGTTAGGGCCTGCTCTTAAGGCAAAGGTGACAGCCACTTTACTTTGCCCTGGGACCATTCTGGTGCTGGGTAGGTGTGGCCAGGTCCCATTTTCTGGGGTTCTGAGGTTCAGAGGCTCACAATTTGCTTTGGGTGACACTAAAAATCTGCTGCATCCCTGGTTTGCAACCAGGACAGAGTAGCCTAAGAGCCTCACAGTAGATTCCCCACTCCAGCTCCTTGCCCTGGCTCCCTGTGCTGTGATGTGGGACAGCCTCTCCCTTTGCCTAATTGAAACAGACCTTTTCTGAAGTTCTTCCAAAGTATCTTCTTATGGAAATTTGTTGTACTCCAAATATTTGTGGGTTCTGTCACTCCAAACCCAGTTCAGAGACTTAATCTGTTATTGATATGAGGCATGCTTGGAGAAGCTCAGATAGAGATGTGTTTACTCTCCACTGTCTTGGCTCCACATCTCTAGATATAATTTTAATAGGCAGAAAGGAAGAGTCTATTTCAAGCCAGATAGCATACTATCATAGATGTTGAGCTGGAATAAATCTTTGAGGCCATTCCTTCATTTATGGATAAGAAAACAGGCCTAAGAAGTAAATTATTTGTTTGTTCAAGATCACACAAGTAAAAAGTATCAGCTATAGATTTAAAATCCAAGTGACTTCAGAACCAGAGCTCTTTCCATAATTTCAAAAAGAATCAGAGCAGGGAAATATAAGACTGCTTCCAGACCTCTTATAGATCTACATAATTGATCCAATGATCTGAGCAATTTGACTAGAATTGAGGGTATGGAAGTTAGGAGGAAAATACATAATGCTGCCACAAGAAAATGTATAAGAAGGCTGGACTTGGGTCAGTATGATATGAATTAGAATTCTGCTTCAGAAACATCAGCTGTATGATCCTAAGCACATAACTTAGTAGGCTCAGTTTCCTCATCTGAAAATGAGAGAATTAGACTTGAGACTCTCTAAGTTCCTTTCAGCCAGAAGACCAGCTAGATTGTCCAGTGGAAAGATATCCAGGATGTGGATCAGGAAGATTCATCTTTCTGAGTTAAAATCTGACCCCAGACACTTTCTACCTGTGATCTGGAAAAATCATTTAATCCTGTTTGCCTTATCTATAAAATGAGCTGGAGAAAGAAATGACAACTACTCTAGGATCTTTGCCAAAAAAAAAAACCCAAGTGGGGTCAAAATGACTGAATATCAACAAAACTTTCTTTTATTAATCTCTCCTTTTATTTTTAATAAAATATATCAGTGATTTTGTAATGGTAGAAAGATAGCTTGATATCTTACTCAATCCCCTAAAGAATTTGGAATTAATCTTCTAGAATCTTCTAAGTATATGTGAGAATATCCCTGAGATTAACATGTCTATTTTTATGAGTTACCTTACAAGGAAGGTGCTCTGAGTACAGTGTAAGTCTATTGACTGAAAGGAGCCAATCAGAAGTGAGCATTGAGCAAGAGACTTGCTCACTCCTGGGAGCCTTTGCTAATCTTCACTGGATGGTCTTGCTGACCTATGCATCACAAACTGGCTTAAATCAACTTTTTTTTTTTTTTCCCAACTATTTCTGCAAAACATCCTACTTCTGTGACCCACTTCTTTTTGGGAAAAACTGTCCATTCTTTACCCTAAATCCTCTCATCATATCCCCTTCAGGGTTTTCCACCATAAATTGCCTATTGTCTCTCTTAAGTTGGGGGCTCTTTTGTATCTTGTGTGGGGTGCTGTGGTAGTAGTGTCTGATTTTCTTCCCTCAAAAAACTTTTGTACTTATAATTCAGCTTGGATTCCTTTGAATTTTTAGGGAGGAGCTTCATCTTATTAACAGGAACCATTGTAAGATTCTGAAGAAACATAACCTGCTGACCCAAAAGAAATATATCTGAATCCAAGAGTGGGAAATTTCATTTATATCACATTATTTTGTATTTATGCCATCACTTAAATGCATAATGACTAAGAAATAATTGATAACATGAAACTGATAATTAATTTTGGTAGCTGGAAATAATTTTGTGCATTCATGCTAATTAAAAAACCCTTCTAAAAAGGTTCTGCTTCATGTTTTGAAGACAAATATTAGGCTATGTGAGAAAGAGATAGTTTTAAGTAACATGGAAATTAATTGGGGGAGAAAAGCTAGGATTTAGAGGGGAGGTATGCCTTTATGATTGTCTTCTTCAGTCAAAGTCCTTAAGCTTCTCTTGCTTATGTCATGGTATTCTTTGCTTTGAGAAACTGGAATTTGGAAACTGAGAAATGTGGAATTTGGAATATGGGAGATCTGGGAGGCTCATGAATGAAAAATTTCCTTTTTTCCTTTTAAAATCAGCCATTTTTATTGAATTTTTTTTGCAAGTTTAGTGTCTGACACTGCGTATTGTGCGAGTTTTATTTATTTTTTGATTACAATACTATGTTTAAATAATATTTGTATTAAAATTATTTATAGGTACCAAGCCATTGCTTTGTGTGTACTGAGATCACCTAATATGGAGGTACCTATGTGGGAGCTTTCAAGGATCTGTTTTAGGGAGAAATACTGTTCTCAAATATTTGGGAGTAACTTTTTCCAAGGGCTATATACCTAGAATGAGTTACATCTTTACCACATCTCTCTCCTCTCTCTCTCTCTCTCTCTCTCTCTCTCTCTCTCTCTCTCTCTCTCTCTCTCTCTCTCTCTCTCTCTTTTTTTTTTTCAGTTGCATAGGAGAGGTGATAAAGGTACTGTTCACATGAAGACAGGTACTATGAATTGAACAAGATTGGGGGGGTACTCTCTGCCTCTCTTTTTGGCCCTGTAGACCAAAGAATCACACTTGGAGTATATTTTATTCATCCTTTTAAGTTTGTGCTATAAAGGAACTGAGCAAAATTGTGAATCTAGTCACCTTCTTCTCTCCAGACTAAGGTAGTTAGAGGGAGGTATATTGTCCCATTAATTGGGAAGAGATGTTTGTATATTGATGTATGTTTGAAGTAAATATTTGCTCTTTGTAAGAGTAAATTTAACTTGTAAATGGTTAAATGGGATGGGATAACATCTAAAACTGAGGAAACATTATCTTTTGGGGCTAATACCAATGGCAGAAATTAGATACCTCCTAGCTTCCTTAAGGGCCTGAAGAAGAAGAGAGAGGGGATGAAATAACATATCTGGCCTTCAGGCAATGGATGCTTGAATAGTTGCTGTCCCATATGTGTGTGTGTGTGTGTGTGTGTGTGTGTGTGTGTGTGTGTGTGTGTGTGTGTGTGTATTTAAAGAGAGAGAGAGAGAGAGAGAGAGAGAGATAAATAGAATTGTTGACAATGTCAAATATATCAGAAAACTCAAGAAAAATGACTTAGAAAAGACCTTTAGCTTTGGCAACTAATATAACTTTGGTAATTTTATATTTACATACAAACAATATGGATTCAAATCCTGATTCTAATGCTTCACTAGGTGTCTCTGGTCATACATTTGATACTCAGTTTCATCATTTATATAATAAGAAATTTGGTCTGAGTAAATGTTTTTGAAAGAATTTCACTAGCTGTACAAGTTTTGATGTTGTGTTATTTCAGATAAAAAGAAATATATATATATATATATATATATATATATATATATATATATATATACACACACACATACATATATCGTATGTATATATGTATGTATATGTGTGTGTTATATATATAGATAATACATATGCATGTATATATTTATCTATATATCTGCATTTTCATATCCAGTTTTTCCTCAACTTTATTCTCACTACTAATTGATTACTGAATATTTGAAATGAATATGTCATGGATTTTATGGATAATTCCATAATTGAACTCATTATTATATTCTGCCTTCCTCCTTTCCTCTTCTCTCAACTTACCTACCTATATTGAAGATACCACCATCCTTATTTGTAAGCTTACCAGCATACTGGAATCTTCACTCTTCTTCACCCATATTATCCAATTAATTACAAAATCTTTTTGTCCCTTTCATTATTTATTCACTCCTTTATTTATTTTAAAATTTTACTTATTTTATTTTCAATTTATGAAATAAAATAAACATTTCCATAAGAATAGAATAATGATATTCTTTTTGTATTTATACCCCCAACTCCTAACAAATTATCTGATATATAGTAGATACTTTATAATTCCTTATTGATTATTATACTATGTACAAAGAAATAAGAAACCTGAAGTTAATAAGCAGGAAAGAATGGTTTCAAAAATGGAAAAAGAAATTATATTTCTGAGTCCAAATCCTCATATTTTCACATTTGAAACAATAGGTATATTATATATAAGCCTTTTCTGTAGTGATGTTTAACCTTTAGTATTTTAAAATTTTAAACATTTAATTTAAAGTTTTAGTTTACAAATTCTATTCTTCCTTCTCCCCTCTTTTGCTCTGAGATAGCAAGCAATCAAATATAGGCAATAGATGCTCAATTGTATAAAAACATTTCCATATTAGTCATTTTGAATAAGAAGACTGAAATAACATAAAAATAAAATAAGAAAGTGAAAAATAGTATACTTCAATCTATATTCAAATTATATTAGTTCTTTTTCTAGAGGGGTATCGTATGCTTCATTAATCGTTTTTTGAGATTGCCTTTGATCATTGTATTGTTGAGAATAGCTAAATCATTCACATTTCTTCATCAAACAATATTCCTGTTACTATGTACAATGTTCTCCTGATTCTGTTCATTTCATTATGTATCAGTTCCTGTTAATCTTTCCAGGCTTTTATGAAATCATCCTGTTTATCATTTCTTATATCACAATAATATTCCATGAAAATCATATATTATACTTTAGCCATTCCCCAATTGATGGGCATCCTTTTGATGTTCAAATCTTATCCATCACAAAAAAGGGCTGCTATGAATATTTTTGTACAAATAAGTCTTTTTTACCTTTTGGGAAGTCTTTTTAGGATATAGATCTAGGAATAATATTGCTAGATCAAAAGGCATACATAGTTTACAGCCCTTTGGCATAGTTCCAAATTGCTCTCCAGAATTGTTGGATCCCTTCAGAAGCCCACTAACAGTGAATTAGTGTCCCAGTTTTCCTATATTCCCTCCAAAATCCAATAATTTCCTCTTGACATATAAATCAATATAAGTGTGAAGTGGTATCTCAGATTGTTTTAATTTGCATTTCTCTAATCAATAGAGATTGAGTGTACTTTTTCATATAACTATACAGAATTTTTATTTCTTTGTTTGAAAATGTATTTCAAACTGTGAAAACTTTGTTTCATATTCTTCAACTGTTTATCAAGTGGAAAATGATTTATATTATTACAAATTTGACTTTGTTCTCTATATACTTGCCTTTTTCAGAGATACTTTGTTGCAAATTCCCCCCTTCCTCTTCTTCCCCCCTTTTCTGATTTCCTTAGAATTTTGGTTGCATTATAAAAAAAAAAAAACCAACTAATTTTATATAGTCAAAATTATCTATTTTACATTTTGTAATGCTCTTTATATTTTCTTGGCTTCTAAATTCTTCCCTCATCTATAAATCTGACAGATAATTAATTCTGCGCTTTCTTAATTTGTTTATGGTATCACTTTTCATATGTATATCATATCACATGGGCTTATATATCAAAGACGATATTGGAACCCTGTTTCTCTTATCCCAGAGTTGCCTTTGTTGTGAAGCTTGATAAGACAGAAGTATGGAATTGTACAGGTCTAGGCTAGCCTACTTTAAATAACAGATTGTCAGGGTAATAATAGGGATTGGATCACCTGTGGCTCTAAGAAGTTGTATCCTGTGTAGTGGCCACACCCTGGTAAAACCATCTCTTCAGGTGGGCTAAACTAGGTTGAGAGTAACCAACAGGTTTCAAATCCATTAGGGAATTGATGGTGATGGTGGTGGTGGGGGTTGAGAGTTTACTGCAAGCATATGAAAACTTTTCCTAGTGGAATAGGAGGATGAGGACAATTTCTGGAATTTAAACTTGCAGCATGTATTCTGCAGGTGACTATGTTTTGTTTTTCCCAGTGGAAACATGGGGGAAGATGATAAATCCTATAATCCATGAATCTTAGTGATCCTAAGACAAAGCTTGGCTAATAAAGTCTTTGTGTAAATATATAAAAAGATACAGAAAATGGAGTGAAAATAATTCAAATCTTGTAATATGAGGAGTTCTAATACTCCTGAATTGCAAAGCTAAATTATTATTTTAAATGCTACCATTAATATGATTTTGCTTTAGTATATGCAATGTGATTTAAATATCAACTTAGATAATTCTTTTGAGGACATTCTAAGGAATAAAAACAAGATTGGGGAGCTAAGCAGGAAGGGATATATGGGAGTTATTCAGTATTGTGGGAATATCCTTGACCTTAAACTTAATATCTGGAATTAGATTAGATTAGAAAGAAAGAGGAAGGCTGAGAGTCATGAAGCCTGCTAGTTCCTGCTTTTGCATTTACAATGGAAATGAGGAGATATAATTTTAGAGCATCACCTGGTGGATTATTCATATATACCTATGTTTTTGTTTTCCCCTGAAAAAGCATTAGTAAATTCTGTATGTCACAAGCAACCTCAGTCAATGAATACCAGAGAAAGAAATGATCTTAGAGACTACCCTACTTCAGTTTTGTCATTGAGCAGATGAAAAAAAAACTCAAGAGAAAGGGAAGCAATTTCTACAAGATTAAGACTTGAGTCCAGAGTTGACCTTTCCTTTTCTCTAACTATTGCACTTCCCACTATATCCCACTGTCAAGCATTTTCCTTGAGGGCTTATCCAAAGAAACTCTTGACAAGGGTTGGGGGAAGAGGTTCTAACTCTTATATTCATTTTGTTTTAAGGATTGATGTATTTTGTTTTAATACATGACTATTCTAAACAAAATCCCCCAAATCCTCCCTCTTTATCTCCTTGTCAGTGAGTACTATTTATTTGTTGAAAGTAGTTCAGTAAAACTAGGTTCAATTATGTCACTACTCCACTCAAAATAAAAACAAAAACAAAAGAAATGATTCTACATTGCTTTAAGAAAAAAAATACAAATTACCCTTCTGACATTTAAATGCTCTGAAAAAGTTGGTTCCAACCTATCTTTTCAGGCTGATTTCTCATTACTCCCTCTCATCTATTCTATGCTACAGCAAACTGATCTATTGAATATTCCCCATTGTCGACATTGCATTTTTCATTCCAGTGATTTCACAAGGCTGTCCCCTCATGCCTACAATGTTCTTCCTCCTTACCTCTACATTTTGTAATCCCTAGGTATATTCAGGGTTTGGCTCCTACTGTACTTCTTCCAATAGATCTTTCCTGAATTCTGAATTGTTAGTGTGTACTCTTTACTGTCCAGTTAGTTTGTAGATTATTCTACATTTATTTAGCTGTGAATGTGTGATATTCCCTCAGTAGAATGTGAGTTCCTTTGGATAAGAAATGTCCTAATTTCTATATATGTATTCTTTAGCATCTAGCATAGACCCTAATACATAGTGGATATTTAACAAATGATGATTATTTGATGGATAGTGATTGATAGTACAAATCACTTTCCATTTTTGCAATTTACTGAGTGACTGAAAAAAAAATAGTAATAACAAGAGTCCCAGATGTTCTGTGGCACATGACTTGAGTTTTATTATCCTTTAATACTGTCATTGTTTATATTGTTGTAGTCATTGTGTATATTATTCTCTGTTCTATTGTCTACTTTCTGCATCACTTCAGATAAATCTATGCATGTTTCTTGGGATTCTTCACATTCAGCAAGCTTTATGGTCCAACATACTTCTCTGTCACTTTTTTTTCAGCCATTCCCCAATTTTTATATTTTACCCATCGGTTTTATTTTTTAATAAAAAATAATGCCATAGTGAATGGTTTTTTTGTGTATATTTGGGTTTTTTGTTATTATTTATCTCCTTAGTACATGTGATAATGATCTTTTTTAAGCCTCCTGTGCTTGTCTACAGTTGCCTCGGAATGAACTATGTCCCAATATATGGAGTACTGAACAAAAATCCTGATGAGTAATGAATGAATGAGTAAAAAAGGCATTTATAGTTGATTAATATTAGCTACTATTACTATAACAATTGTGGATACAAATAATGAAGCAAGATAGTCTCTTCTCTCAAAAAAAACTCACAGTTAAATTATGGTATGGAGCATATTTGAAGGGCAAAACTTCAGGCAGATGGAAAAATCCTGTGGCCTTTAGGTTGCTGCAAAAAGGCAGGTGGCAATGCCTAAGGAATAAGGCAGCTGAACACAAAATCTAGGCAGATAGCAAAGGCAACACCTTGTTTATCGAAGCAGCATCCCACTGTCATTGGATCCTCCTTGGGCAAACAATTATTGAGGAAGAGAGATTTATGTGAGATGTTGGAAGGTGAGCAGGTAAGTTGAAGCACTGAGGAAGGATTCTTGGAATTCAGTTGGTTTTGCCCTCTAGTTCCTGCTGGGATGTTACTAAATACAAACCTACTTATTGTATTTGTATAGCAAGCTTTAAAGGTTGGGGATTGGCTAGGGAGAATTAATGCTTGTCAAGATATTAGGCCATATACAAATTTAAATGGCATAGTTTGTGTGTGTGTGTGTGTGTGTGTGTGTGTGTGTGTGTGTGTGTGTGTAGCTATTTGCTATTTCTCCATTCTTAAGTCAAGCAACCCTTGTCCAAATTCTCAATGAATTAGAGTTAGGTAGAGATGACTATCTCTGTGGAAGAGATCTTCTCTGGAAAATCTATCTCTGGAAGATCTATCTTTGGAAAAAAAATAGATAAGGGAGTCTCTCAGACCTCATGAGATAGATCCTCATTTTATGAAGGGGATAATGAATATGAGACCAGCTATGGGATGCTTCAGACTTTCTTTAAATTTCCTTTTATTATTTCCTCCTTTGCCCATTCAAGCAATAGGGAAATATAAAAAAAAATAGATTCATGAAGAGAAGTAACTAATATATTTTGTGTTCTCTCTAATTAATATTTTACAAAATACAAAATAAAATTGAGAATTAGGGGAAAACCATTAGAAAAATCAGAGATAAGTGGGAAGTGAGTTGTTTTTGGTTTTTTTTTTTTTAATTTATTTTCTGTGAGTGTAGAATGTCCAAAGCTCCCAGTGACCCAAAGTCAGCTGACTACATACCAATTTTTCATTCTATTAAATTTGACTCTAAATAAATTTCCCTCTTTAAGGGAAAACGTCTTGATTAGTTGGTTACTTGATTGTTGTCCTTCGTTCTCAAAGAGGATAAAAATGACATTACTAGGTTAGAGTCGTTATAATATCTAACTGCAGTTAATTAGATTAATATGAGCTTAAAATGCTCTACCACAAATTGGGCACAAATAGTCCATATGAATATTTAGAGTAACTTCTCTAATTTTATTCATCTCATCTTGTGTTTCTTTAAGCTACTTCAATTCTTCTTTGTTCATAGAGTACAGAAACTTCTCCATGAGGGTACAACATGTGGGGTGGTCCTGTGCTAGTGTCTCACATGTCATGCTATAACTTCTAAAATTCTTAAGAAAGAACTTGAGGATAAATGTGTATCACTTCTTCTTACCATCAGATGAGCACTGGCCCTCTGTGAGTTCTCTATAAAATAGTCTTTTTTGGCAAGCATACATTTGGCATTTGAATAATGTGACCCTCTCCATAGAGTTGTACTTACCACAATAGCACCCATTTGGAAAATAGTTTATTTTAAATGATGGGGAAAATGGGTTGGATAGCCAAATCACTTCTTTTATTTCTAATAAATTTCCCAAATCCCCATTTTAACATATGATACTTAATAGTAGTAGGATCTCTCAGTTCAATGATATAAGTATTTTTTTAAATAATTCCTTAAAAAAACCCAACATAACTTTCAAAACAATTCACATTTTCATCAGCAGTACATTATAGTATCTGTTTTCTCAAGGCCAATGCAAATTAAATTCTCCTTCCCTACATTTTATACTACTATCTTTGCCAATTTGTTACCTCTGAGGAAATATCTAAAAGTTGTTTAGATGTATACTTTTCTGATTAGTAGATGCAGTGGTGTTATGTTAATTTTTCTTTGAATTAATTTTCTCATCTATAAAATGGAGATGATAATAATACTTATGTCCTAGGGTTTTTGTGTAGAAAAAAAAATGAGATAATAAGAATAAAGCACTTTGCAAACCTTAAGGTGATAAATAAGTGCTAACTAGTATTATTCTTAGTATGTTATCATTGGTGATCTTGAAGAATGACTTAAATGAGAGTTGATAGTTTTTATTTTTCTCTAGAAAATCATTAATTTCTCTTGACCACTAGGCTCTTAATCTTATAAATTTTTAAAATCAGTTTTCTATAAATTTTTGATATCTATCATTTTACATGTAAGATTATAGTTTTCTATGTCAAATCCTATAATTTAAAAATATTCTTCAGTCACTGCATTATTTAATGCAGGTTATTTGGATTTTTATTCCTTTGAAATGAGTTATTCTTTTTATTTTGAACTTGACAAATATCCACAAAGATGAATAATTTAATACAACAGACAAACAGGAATAGTTGGGAAAACTTTAATTTTATACCATTTATTTTTTGAAATTTTGTATATTAAACCCTATATAACAGCAACCAATTACTCTTCTTGTCTATATCTCCTTAATTTCATTCTCTTACACATATTGTAAATGTTTTGTCGTTTTTTCTTTCTTTTCTCACTTCTTTCTCCCTTCTTTTTGCTCCCCTCAGCTCCCATGGGTTCAATTATCATCTTTTTGCAGATGATTTCCAGAAATATATATCCAGCTCTTGTCTCCTTTCTCAGTTACAATCAAGCATCAACAACTGCATTTTCAACATTTCAAAGTTGATGTTCTGTTGGTATATCCAAGTAAATGTGTAACAGAATTCATTTTCTACATTTCCAAATGTTGTGTACATGCTTATGCACGCAGACATACATGCACACTCATACATAATATAATTTCTTCTTCCTAAATTTCCTATTACTGCTTACTACTCCTACTCCTACTACCATTCTATCAATTATCTATTCTTGTGATTTCAGTTTCATCTTCACTTCTTCATTCTGACTTACCCTATATATCTAATCTGTTGTTAAATCTTGTCAATTCTGGCTTTATAACATCTTTTATATAAGATCCTCTTTCTTCACTCAGAGACAGCCATAAACTTATTAAAAGTCTTCATTACCTCTTATCTGGACTGTTGCAATAATTTTCTTTTGTGTCTTACATCTTCCCATTCCAATCCACTCTTCATTCATTTGCCAGTGATTTTCCTAAAGTACATTTCTAATCACTTCATTCCCCCTAAGCTCCAATGGCTATTCCCACTAGGATCAACTATAAAGTCCTGTTTAATGTTTAAAGTCCTGTACAACCTTCCTACATTTCTAGTCTTCTTATACTTCTTCACTCATGAACTTTAAAATGCTGCTATATTGTCTTTACTTGCTGGTCCTCACACACCAAACTTCATCTCATCTGCAAAATATGAGTTGACTTAAATGACCTTTAAATTTTCCTTCCAACATTAAATTTTTTATTCTGTGTTCTTGTGACCCTTATGGTCATAACTTGAAGAAGTTTTACTAAAATTAAATTGGCTAATTTACTAAAAGGCTAATTGTCATCACCATCAAAGGTGGTACACTACTCCTACATAGCAGAAACCCTAATGTAACTTAACAATTCCCAAGGCTCTGGGCAATTTTCTAGGACTATAAAATTTAGTGATGACAATTTTCATTGGTAGAGGGAGTTTCTTCATTCAGCAGTTTCCTATTCTACTGAAGTAACAGTTGCTAATGATAGCGTCAATATGGCAAAATGGATAGAGCTTAGAGTTAGGAGAACTTGTGCCCAAAAATACCTCTGATACTTACTTTGTTTTTAATATAGGACAAGTTATCAATCTTTCTGTGCCATATATAACTTTCTAGACTATATATATATATATATACATATATATATATATATATATATATATATATATATATATATATATGGAGAATTCATATACCAAGTTCTTCACATTGAGAAAATTACATTTATATTGATTATTAATAAAATGATAAGGTTAATTCCTAAATGATAAGCTTTTATATAATTCAATTTATTGCTGAGAAAATTAACTAAATTTGTTGTTGGTTTCTGTTATTTTGTGGTATTGATGCTCTGTACTTTGACACTCATTTTTAAAGAATGACTTTGAGCATGCTATACTTAGTCTCACACTGTCCTTCCTTTGCACTATGACAAAGACATCATATTAAAATTTGACAGTAAAAGGGAAAGAAAAATGAGTTTCTGCTGCTTCTTCTGGGATTAGGTTAGTAGATGAGGAAGATCTTGATTTATGACTACTTGGTGACTTAACCAATGATGGTCTAGAGATGGTATTTCATTTCCAAAATATTGTGCTATCAAAATAAAAGTGCATAACTGAAGCAGTAAAAACAATAAAGCCAATATGAATGGGGTCAAGACATCTGGAAGCTAATAAATACCTTAATATTAAAATTATATATAACAGTAGCTAACATTACCTAGCCCTTCAAAAGTGGTAGAATGGAAAATATACTGGCTCTGATATCAGAGGGCCAAGATTTAAACCTTGAATTTCACACACATTCCCTGTGTCATGTTGAGTGCTCCCTGGGCATCTGTAAAAAGAGCAGGGGAGGTGGATTGAATGGCTTCTGATGCTTTTAGATCTAAATCTATGTCCTGCAATGTTTATGGAACTTTTTCTTCCAATAAAGCAGGGAAGGCTTTAGTACAAGTATGATTCCCATTTTAGAATGGAGAAATAAAGGCTCAAAAATGTAACATGATATATCCAGAATCACTTAGCTATTAGATATCAGAACCAAGGTCAGGGTTCTGCATCAGATCTTTTGATTCCAATATTTACTACTTTTTCTACTATGTCATCATTCCCTAACCATGGTGTAGTGGAAAGAACATTAGAGTAGAGATCTCAGTTGTAGTCCTGCTTTTAATTTCAGAGTCCTAGGATCTTTTGTAAGTCATTTCTTATCTCTGAATCTCAGTTTCCTGCTTTGTAAAATTAAAATGTAAGATGACATAGGCTATCTATAAGTTCCCATTCAATTTTGGCATTCTGTAATTTTGTGTTTCTTAGTAGAGTATTTGCTAATCCAATTACCCCTTTCTGTTTCTATTTCTATTTTTAAAGAAGAGATTCTTTGCCTCAATTGCTACCTGGATCTTAATCACTGAATGGATGTGTCCTCAGTCAACCTGAGACCTGTTGAATTTAGCTTAAGAAGGCTAAGATCTCCCATTGCTTCCAAGGCCATCTTTAGCCATTCTGATTTATATCTGACTACTGAACCCAGATACTCTGGAGGAGAAAGTGAGACAGGTGATCTTGAACAGCTCTCCCTCACTTAAATCCAATTTACTTGTATGTCCTGGTAGCATGGTCCTCTTTGAGAACTAAGGAGAAACTACAACAACATTCCTTCAAATTAATCTGATGATTCTGTGACTTCTCTTGTTTTTTCTTCCCTATGTAATTCTTGGATTTTAGAACTTTACCATAATAGAAAAAGAACCAAAGCGCACAGGAAAAGAAAATTGGACCAGAATGAAGCATGGTTTTATGAGTGGGAGGGGAGGAAGGGAAAGATGGGGCTGCCTGAATATATCACTGTGCAAATGAAAGGAAAGGTTTTTAATGTCTTTTTGTTGTTGTTATTTTTGTAAAATAAAGGAAAAGCTGGAAAGACTGAAAGAATATATTTTATATCTTGATTTTTACAATAAAGTTGGATAATAACTAAAACAAAAGAATACCACATAATACTGTATAACTATTAAAATAACATGTATCTATCAAAACAATAAAAAAATTGAAGATGTACACTGCATAGTAATAACTAAATATAAAGCTTGGAACCAAAGAAGACATATCACAACATGCATCCTATTATGAAAAAATGAGAGGACAAGGAAGATGAAATAACATATAGTTAGATTTTGTTAATTAATATTTGTTAACTTTATTTTTCTATTTTTTCCCATTTTATTTTTTTATTCTTTGTTATTAGGGATGGTTCTCAAAGTGGGGGAGGGAATTCTGTCAAGTAATAAATATTTAAAAAAAAATCTTTGTCAACTCCTGAAAGTTTAGTTTATTTATTTAATATTTTATTTAATATTACTTGTTAGGATGTGACTAACACCAAAGTGATTCTTGGTTTATCTTAATTTTGGCCATGGATATTTCAGCCAAGGTAGTAATTTCTGGCTTCCACATAGTAGGCATTTCTGACACATTTTGGAAATAATTTGATTTTTCATGGCTGCTCCTCTTTTTTATAGGCTCCTTCTGTAGTAATTGCCTGACTCATCTCAGTTTCACTGTGCCATCTGGCACTCTAAGACCCTTTCACTAATTTTTTTTAAACAGGACATCAGGGTTATTAAACTTGAAACTGGGGAAATGTTATAAATTACCTAGATTTTTAAAAAAAGATATCATTTGGTAAACTATACTATTCTTGTAAAAGTATGGAGAAATATGTGCTGCACAAAAATATAATTAAATGGAGATAGAAGTTTCTGAAAGGCTGAATTTATAGACTAGACATTGATGGTCCCATGTCACTTGGACAGAAAGTCTGTAGTTGAATGTTCCAATAATGTGCTTTCATTCTTTGCTACTTTACTTTTTTTTTTTAATTAGTTATTTGGATAAAGACTTAGAAATCATCCTCATCAAATTTTCAGAAGACACAGTGGCGGAAATGATAGTTAACACACCAGATGACAAAATCAGTTTCCCTAAAGATCATAAAGGTAGAGCATTAAGCTAAATCTAATCAGTTAAATTTTCATAAATATAAAATTCAAAGCCTTAACTTTAGATTTTAAAAAATCCTTTTAAAAAAGTAGGTGATGTAGTAAAGCCATATGGTTAGACACATGTTTGTCTAAAAAACATCTTGGAATTTTAATAGATTGCCATTTCGATATGAGTCAGTACATGAAATGATAGTCAAAAGAACTAGTGGGATTTTGAGTCAAATTAAGAGAAGAATAGCTTCTTTTTTTTTAGAGGGAAAAATGATGAAATGGCAGACACTCTATATTGTACATTGGTCAGATCACAACTGAAGCATTTAATTCTGAGTATCATAATTTAAGAAGAACATTGATATTTTGGACTGAAAATGGCAGAGGAAAGTAACTAGAATAGTGTAGGGCTTTGAGTCAAATTCAAATGTGAGGAACAAATGAAAGAATTTAAATTGTTTAGCTTGAAGAAGACAAGGCCCAGGAGGGATGTCTTTAGGTATTTGAAAGACTCTCATATAAAAGGGATACATGAGGTTCGTTGTGTTTAATTTCAGAAGATAGAATTGATAACTCTGGTTGGATATTGCAAGGACACAAATTTAGTCTTGATGTCAGGAAAAAAAAAATTTTCTTAACAATTAGAGCTGTTCAAAGTAGATTGAACTTCCTTGAAAGGTCTTTCCATGGGGGTTAGATAGTCACTTATTGAATATGACAAGAATTTTTGTTTTGAATATAGATTGTCTGCTAAGGTCCCTTACAACTCTAAAATTCTATGAATCTATGATGAGAAAGAAGAAAAACATTAGCTCCATTTTGGTGTTAGAAGAAAAAAGTGTTTGTGTATAGGTTTTCTTCAAATTTAACAAGATTGCTTTCTGTACTTTATACTTTAGAAGAGGACCTTTGCCATCTCTTTTCATAATGGGAATTTCTTTAAACTAATAACTTACAATGCTTAACAAATTAACTAACACAAGCAATTAGTTAGCTATTATACAAGCAATAGCTTATCAAGTAATGTTATTTACAATTGGGTTGCGGCATTGGATATATTGGAGAGACAGCATATGACATACAGGATGACATTCAGGGCACATATTGTTGCACAGCAAATTATAACCAGTTTTAACATTCCCCCCCCTCTATTTCCTATGAATTTAGTTTCTGGTTTATCCTACTGGACAAATAACTTTCTGGTTCTTCATAAAGGGAAGAAATATGAAATATATAGTCCTAAATGTGAAATCTTGTCAAGTATCAATATGCCATATGTACATGTAGACTCTATGTATGTTTGAGGGATATTTTTCAGTTTTTAGTGAATTTTTGGAGTCAAGAATCAGTCTTAAGTGGCTGATTTAAAAAAGTTTTTTTTCACATAAACCCAATTAATACCAAACAAAATGGCCATATGCAGGATATAACAGGAAGTTTATGTAAAATTGTGGATTTTTTCTTTTAAAATATATAATATATTTCACATGTAACTTTCCAATCTATCTTATCTATTTGTAGAATAGAATTTTGTGATTCTTTTGGATTTCTTTCTGTTCTCCTTTCTTCCTCCCACCCCAAATTATCAAGTAGTTCTTTTCTCCCTCATTTTCTGTCATTCACTGGAATGAGAGAAGAAAGCAAGCAAAAAAAAAAAAAAAAAAAGGAAAACAAGAGAACAAAAGGAAGACATAATCCCTTTATCACACAAGCATAATCAAGCAAAAACCAATTCATCTATCAACCAAAATCCATTTCTGAATTTGTATATTCATCCATCTTTCTGTAATATGATAGCATTCCTTTTTGTCAGTTCTTTGGAAACATCTTTGATCATTTAATTGAATATTTCTAAAAGTTCTTTAATTTTTTAAACAACTTTTATGCATTTTAATCAGTTTATATTCATAGTTTTACTCACTTGTATCAATTTATACTAGTCTTCCTGGGTTTCTTTGATATAGCTGTTTTTCATTTTTTAGTGTATCTCATATATTCATATAACAATTTCTTCAACCACTCTAATTGATGGTTATTCTCTGAATTGTATAAGATATAGGGTATTATTCTCTCTCCTTTTTTTTGAATCTCATTGGGGCTTAAATTTAGCAATCATATCACTCAGTTAAAGAGCATGTACTATTTGGAACTTTTGGGGCATGATTACAAATTTCTTTTTAGAAAGGTTAAGTTAGAACAAGTCACAATTACATCAACAGTGCATTGATGTGCATATTTTACCTCTGTTTTTCCAATATTTTCCTTTTTTTAAAATCCTTTAGTTTGATGACCTGACTTCAAATTTTGACTCTCATGTTATCTTTGCGATACCTTGGATGTCATTTATATTCTGTAAGATTCAGTTTTCTCTGTAATATGAATCTATTTGAATAGATGTCTTCTGATACTCCTTTAAGCTTCAGCTCTATTATTTTAATGCATGATATATAAAATTCAGAAGCTAAAAATAAGAATTGATAGCAGGTTGTTTTTGGTAATGTGTGTGTGTGTGTGTGTGTGTGTGTGTGTGTGTGTGTGTGTGTGTGTGTGTGAAAGAGAGAGAGAGAGAGAGAGAGAGAGAGAGAGAGAGAGAGAGAGAGAACGAGGAGAGAGAGAGAGAGAGAAACGAGGAGAGAGACAGAGGCACAGATTCACAGAGAAAAACACACATACACAAAAACAAGACATAGAAATAGAGACAGAAACACACACTGAAAGAGAGACAGAGAGACAGAAATAGACAGAAAGAGAGAGAAGTGAGAGTGGGAGGTAAGAAAGGAGAGGGAAAGGGGAAAAGAGAGAGAGGGAGAGGAAGAGAAGACGGATTTCTTTTTTTAAGGATTTTTTAAAAAATTTTTGCATGCTTCCTGTTTAACTACTTTACTAGAAACCTGGAAGGGACTTCAGAAATCATTCTACTCCAACTCTTTTTATTTTACGGATAATGAAACTGACTTCATAGAGGAGAATAACTTATCCAAGTTCACAGGGTTCATAAATGATCAAGATAACTGTTACAAATAAAAGTTATTTCGAGTCATTGAAAGTATTAAGGTTATAAATGTCCAAGTGATTCAAAATAATCATGAACATATTGGAATGAATAGTAAAATTTCATTTATTTTAGATGAATAGGGACTAAACCTGTGATTTCACTGATATAGGGAACTCCTAGATGGGAATTACTTCTTCCAATGCAGATTGACATTTTCTATGCAATGTATTGACTTAAAGAATTGACACAGACCACTAAGAGGTTAAATGATTTGCTCAGTGTCACAAAACCATTGTATATCATTGTTGGAACTTTAACCCAGACCTTTCTGAAATGGAGCCCAGATCACTATTGCTATTCTTTCTCTTTTAAAAATACGAACAATTTAAAATTCTTATTACAAATAAGTGCATTTGTTTTAAACAGTTAAGGTGCTCTTCTGATATTTAATATAGAGCTGAATTTCCTCAGAAAAAAATAATACTAACTTGATTAGCTTTCAAGGAAGCTTTTAAAATATTTTGTGAATGGGTTTGGATTTACCTTTTTAGTTTTATCTCTTTCCTCCACTATTGTTTCATGTGCTTTGCTATATAAAGGTTTATTTTTTTAATTAGAATGAAGGGATCATAGTTTTAGAGTGGGAAGGCACCATATAAGGAAACTGAGACCCAGAGAGGTTAAATAAATTGCCCATGGTAACAAATCTAATATTTCCCTGATGATTTAGTTCAAGGATTCAAGAATAAGACTTGAGGGACAATTCTTATAATTAGTTTCTTGTAGTTCACTTTATTATTAAATATTACATTTAAAGTACACAACAGAGAACAAAAAAAACCTATGAGGAAGTGGAAAAAATATAGACACTCATGAATATAATTTCTTTTACTAATATATATCCTTTTTTGAACTGGAAATTCAATGTTATATTTTGAATCCTCCCTGCTGGGCACATGATAATGTTCTGCTTTGTTTTGTTTTGTTTTGTTTTTCATTTCTGTTTTTCTATTTTCTATTAAATTAAAATATAATAAATAATAAAAAAATTTGGAAAAAAGTAAAAAATTTAAAAAATAGGAAATAATGATTTCAATAAATACAGATGAGAAAGAAGTATATTCAAGTCATGGTGCAATCTGTGGTAATATACAAGTGGAATAGAGCAATAGACTGGAGATAGCAGAAATTGAAGGCAAGAAAAGCAGTTAAGATGCTATAGGAATATTCAAAGTAAGATTTTTAGCCCCTAAACTAGCAATGATTGTAGGAGGTGGGATAAAATTAAGAATAAAATTCCTAAGATTTGGCCGATGGAATAGAGTGGGGAGTAGGGAGGAATGGTTGGCTGTGACAGAGGAAATAATTAGTTAGGAAAGGTTTTGATTCTAGGATGATATTGGTGCTATCAACCGAAGTGAAGAAATTGGTAGAAGTTTAGAGGGGAGATGAGGAGTTGTTTTGATTGTAGATAAAACTATGAGATAACAGATTTAGAAAGGAAAGACTTTTGATGTCATCTAGTCTTAAAAAAAATAGTACATGTGATATTTACTGTTCATATTATGTTAGAAAATATAGATCTATCACTGGAAAGTTGTCTACTATTCACTGAATTTCAGAAAGCATTTATTAAGTACCGGTTATATGGTAGGTACTTTTAGATATATTAGATGCATTAGATATAGTAATGTACATTGAGGATACCCTGAAAAAATGAACTGGTCTTTACCATTTGGAGCTTACCATTTTGTTTTATTTTGAGGATAGTGGGGAATGACACATGCATATAAGTAAATGCAAATTATATAAAAATTACATTTTTATAGGGAGAAAGGTACAGATCTTATAATGGTAGTTTGTTAACTATGGAACAAAGGTTGTGGGGGACATAATATTTACATGAGAAAGAGTGAGATAAGTATGTGATGAGGATGGAACTGAATGATATAGAGGGAAGACTCTTTAAAATATAGGCAGTGGTGGAAGCTTATTGAATTAATTTTTACCTCCTGTGTGATCAAATCAAAGAAACTACTGAATCCTTCAGAGAGCAGATGGCCCCTGAAGACATATTGATGAAATGGAAAGAAACAGCCTTTTTGGAATAAATATTTGCCTAACCTTATATTTTAGATTTCCATGTGAGATTGTAAACTCTTGAGATCCAGAAAATGGGATAGGAAGAGAGGGGTTTATTGTGGTTAGGGATTATAAATTCTTGAGCCTTCTGCAACTCAAGATGGTCTTTCTGGAGCATTGTACTTGCTCTGAGTCTCAGGGAGTTGCCCTTTCTTGAGATTGTAAAATAAATCCTTTTGCTGGCTATCTTGAGATGTAGTTAGGGCTTTGATGTTGGCAGTAAGAACAGGGACTTTCAGGAGCTAAAGAGTGGTAGATTATGGACTCTAATAGCAATAATAATATTGAATTGATTATTAGTCCTTGAGGAATAGGTTGAAGGCCTGAGGAGAGATGAGTTTCACTTATTGAAGGTCAGATAGATATCCAGTCTCTGGTTCTATATGATGATCAAGGATGGAGCTGAGGAGTCCTGGAGCTAGCATGATTATAGAAGGATTCTCAGCCTTCAGTTCTGCCCCAGAATTCATTTGAATGTGGAATAGGATTTTCTCCTCCTCAGTGCGTGGGGAAGTGCACAGGAATATCATTGTTCTGGGATGGGTGGCTGGTATAGGGTGGGAAGGGTGGCAGGACAAATATCTCGTTGGCAAAAAGAAACAATGTGGTGAAGTAGAAAGAGAAGCAGCAGATCTGGGTTTGAATCCTAACTCTGCTTTCTTATCATCTGTATGATTATGTATAAATTTCTCTGTCTCAATTTCTGCTTGTATAAAATGAAGAGTTGGAACAAGTGACCTCTAACTACCCTTCCAACTCTAAATCTCTAAGCCTTTTCTGGCCTCAGGAACTCATAAATACAAAAGATGAAGGTATGGAGGAGTTGTGCTCATCTTCAATGGAAGGAATATTTGTAGCTTCTGAGGCATGTAGTATCAGGTCTAGTTTATATTTTATAATTATTTTCCCTCTCAGAAATTAAAAAAAAACAACAAGTCTAATATCATTCAATATCATAGTGTCTCATTTTTATAAAAAATTAGGAACACTGTTGAACAGCGTGACAGTTTACAGAACATTTGTCAGCTACAGATAAGGATTGATACAGCCAATTCTGAGCCAACAATAAGATTATTTTTGACAAACTTTTCATTCGATTTAGGGGAGTGTGAAAAAAGCTGGCTCCCACTCAACTGAACCTGCAGATAATACCACCAGGATCGCTAAATCCTCTGATTATAATCTCGTTTCAATAACAACTCCCAAATCCAAACCTTCAGAGATAGCTAAGTCATGATGAACTGAGGATTTTTTTTTTTTTGCCTGCTGAGGAATATAATTACACTTTTAATTGAGCAAACATTGAGTATGGTGATATACAAATGATATAAGGTGAAGAACTGATTGAACTAACTAGATAGTTGAAGTTTAAATCATCTATTTTCCAGATAGCTAAAGAACTAATTTAAATGTAATATGTTGGGTTGGATTTCTGAATTGGTTCTTCATCCTAGAAGAGGGCTCACTAGACACTGCAAGTCAGTTCCAGAGACTAGATTCCAGTTCTGCTGTTTATTAGCCATGTAACCTTTAACAAGTTATTCAACTTCTCTGCACTTCAATTATATGTAAAATGATTGGGTTGAACTGGATGCCTCTGTCCTTCACATCAACATAATTAGAAATGTAATTAAAAATAAACTTCATTTCAAGGGATGAATTTATTGAAAATAAATATTTTAAAAATCCTATATTTGGTGGGAATTGGGAAATAATGGATTTTAACCAAATTGAGTCTTTTATTGTAGAAAGAAGAAGGGAAAAAAGATAGAAATACTTAGAATGCCTGATTTAATCAGTTTATTAGCATGGCCTCTAATAGCAAAGTGATTAACTGATTTCAGTGATTATACTTGTTAGACCTATTTATGAAAAATATATTCAAAAGGGCATTAGTATTATGCACCATAGTGTGTGGGACATAGTGACCACTAAAACAATCAGAAGTCAGAGTATGAGTGTAGGAAGGAGTTCTTTCTCATGAGAAAGGATTCTGAGTCTTCAACATAAAAAGTGTGGTTTTAGAGAGAGACATATACACACCCAGGCAAAGGGCATTTCCTTTTTTATTCTTCAACAAGAGCTCCTCTCCTCAGCCCTGGGTCCTTTCTCCATTGGCAGGAGTTGCTAAAGCAGTTTTTAAAAATGAGGTAAGAAATTCTGAGACTATTAAATGTTTAACTGCCTAGGAAGTTTTCCACTCAATCCAGTCCCTGGCCTCCAAGGAGCTTCCATTCTATAAATGGGCGATAATGGTGGAAGCTAGGGTCAAAGAATAAAAGATTCTTTTCAAATATCAGGTCACCACCCCTGATTACAAAATCAAATGCCAGCTCCTAAGGAGTTTGCATTCTTACATTCTTTTGGGGGAGATAATTTCCATTCTATCCCCCTCCTCCCACCCTGTGGATTTCAATTTTCTAATTTAACTTTCATTTCTTCAACTTAATTTTTATACTGTGGAAACCAAATAAAGCCATTTCTCACAATAGTTAGGTACATGTATAAAATGTGTACTTCTATTGTGTACTTTAGCATGAAACTACATTTACTTTAGCTGAACCACTCAAAATATTCTGCATTTCTGAGAAAGGTAGATTGTGGACTTCCATTCCATGTACAATTTTATTTTCTATAATCTGAAAAAAAGACTGTAACCCAAGGGTGGTGGATTTATGGAAGAACATATCTTCTTATATCCACAGTAGTACATCAGGGCCACATTGGCATTTGTATACTATTATATAACTATTGTGCAGCTGATGAGGTTTGGCTCAGGACAGAGAGTTATGGGAACCTCTTCTGGTCAGCGCAGGTCCAGCATGAAAGAATTCACGAACCCAAAAAGTTAGACTGGCAAAAAGAAGTTTATTGGCACTGAGAAGTCAGCTTTTGCTAGGAGGCTAATTTCCTCAATGGCAAGGTCCTGACAGAAAAGTAAAGAACTAGCACAGAAATCTTGGCAGAGAGATAAAGAGGGATTAACGCTCAGGGGATAGGGGATCCTTGCAGGCTGCTATGCCAAAGAGAGATCCCTTGGTCTGGCATGGTCCTGCTTTTTGGCCTTTGCAAAGAAATGAGCCCCCAAATTGCCCTTTAAATAGGAAATCTGAGACTGAAGTTTCAATTGAAAGAAATCACTGCCCCCAGGCCCAGATTTCTGGTTGAATGAGACCACTTACTGGGAGTGGTCCTGAATCAATTTTCAGTTCAGCAGAGGTAGAACAGAAATATCAAATCTAGATCTCCAGCTAAATGAAACCACTTAAGTTTGGGCTAACTAAGAGTAGTCCTGGACTCAACTCAACAAGGGGTATAGCTAGTCCCACCAAGATAACAGAATGAAACCACCTTATCTTGATTCCCTGAGGCGGGTCTGTCCCAGAGGAGTTTCTCAAAGTTCAAGGAGAGTTTCTCAAGAGTTCCCTCCCAAAGTCAGAGGACAGCTTCAGGGTTCCCCCCCACCACAGCTAAATGTTTCAGTTTATAGGATTGGATTTGGAGTAAGGAAGACTTAAATTCACATATGTTGAGGTTCAAAAGAGACCCCAAAAGGTTGAGGTCACAGACTAGTGTCAGGAGGTGTCTCAAATGAATTTGCAGGCTTGGATGCATCTCCATGTCAAGAGGCAAAATTTATTATAATTGTAACACACCAATTTAAGTGGACTAAGTTCCAAAAAGATTTAGCAAAGAACCAGAAGTAAGAAGATAAATTTATAGGAAAAGACTGAGAGATCTCCAGGTCAACTGATAAGCTAATTTTATGGCTTAGAGGTAGAACTGAGGAGTAGTCTGGTGTGTCCCTCAATATAGAATTTTATAGTTTAGAGATGGGGTTGAGGATTAGTCTGGTATATATCTCATCTTGTCTCAGAAATCCTGTTATCATTGACCAACAGATTGTTATCTGGCAGTCAGCAATATTTGTAGGACTATTTCTATAGTATTCCTAAGACCAGGAGACTTTAGGATCATTGACAGATTGTTAGAATAATAGCACTTCTAAGGTCATGGGGCCTCAGGATTTCTGCTATATTCCTCCTAGAAGCTGCACTCTATCAGGCTCAGACATAGCTGTGTGATCCTAGGCAAGTGACTTCATCTTTGTCTACTTTATTTCTGACAACCTACTGAAAATATGCATGAAAATGTCCCAGTAGTACATAAAGATGAATAAACAGAAACAGCTTGGTGGTGGATAGTGCTGGAATATCCATGATGGTAGATAAGAGTACTGGGCCTGGAATTATGGAGACCCAATATCAAATTACTTTCTAGTTATATGCTCTTTGAGTAGTGTTAGAAACATGTCACGAAGATATAAAGAATGCACGAGCATATAGAGTGAACTTGATTTATTTTTGGTTCTTGCAAGATATGTTAAGACCAGGGCAGTACCTGGGTGGATCTGAGCTTATATATGTGGGAATGAGTCTTTTATTTTCTATCCTGAAGTGCAAGGTCCCTACCTTGTCCCCCCAATTAACTGGGGATGACAAAGTTAATAGAGTACCTGGTCCTCCCATTTCATGTTCCCATGTTCCAAAATAGCAGAAAACTCCTCCTTTGAGAAGTTAATATTAACTCATTAAGCATGTGTACTTAGTACTTGCAGTTACCCTTCACCCATTTCTTATTTTTGGCTGATTTTTATCAGTTTATCAGTTCAGCAGCTGAATATATTGTTTTCTACATCTTCCTTGATCTGCTGACATCTTTCTCTAAGCCTTTGTTCCTATATGGAAATAAAGTCTATGGGTTCTTCAGAGGGAATTACTTAATGCGTTTGTTTCAGTTACCCTAACTGTCAAATGGTTGTTCTGAACATCACATGAAATGATATTTGTAAAGAATCTAGTGTATAGTGCCTGGCACATGGAGAGTGATTCATAAATGTTTGTTCCCTTTCTTTTCTCCACCCCATTATTAAGCCCCATAGTTTAGATTGCATGTTTGTGTGATCTGCTATTTAATTTGAGATTTGTATCAGACTAATTTAGGTAGGAAATCTAAATTTGAAAAAAAAGAAAAATCTGTTATTGATCAGAGTAAACCCTATTTCATGTTTTCAAAATTTCCTGACTGCTAAAGTTTCTAGTGTAAAGTTTTAACAGAAAACTAAGGTAAAACTAGCAAGACTCTTCAAAAAAAAAAAAAAAAAGACTATACTTAAAGTTAGTGATTTATTCAGCAGCATAACTGAAATGAACATTTTCCTCCTTTCCTTTGTCTCAAGTCAGTCACCTAACAGATATTTTCCTTTGTAGTCTCTGCATTTCGCTTTGATGTATTCTTCTCTATAGTTTAACTTGCTTGGAGCAGTTTTTTTTTGTTTTTTATTTTTTATTTTTGCTACTAAGTAACTACCCTCAGGTGCTTTTGCAAAAAAAATTCCTTCTACTTTTGTGACAGCCCCTCACTAAAAGGGCAGAAAGAATAACAAGAAAAAAAAAAAAAAAAAAGCAAAACCAATCAACTTGAGTTCCTAACTGGAAAGCCCTTCATCTAGCATTATTTTTCACAGGAATAATGACTGTTAAATTAATTTTCTGCCTTAGATGACAAACTCTAAAGGCAGCTCTCTTCTTGAATGAGGCTTCACTGACATAATTAGTACTGTACATGATTATAATATCTATCATTCTTATTAGTAATGATATAAACATAAATTTAAAATGCTCTGTCATTGTTAAGCACTGCTGGTAACCAAAGATTTATTTTTATTGTTATTTTTTGCATTCTGGAGCTTACAAATGGCATGAGTATTTTAAATATTAATTTATTCAGATGTTGTTATAATACCATTGGAGACATGACACCTTAATTTATCCCTGGGCACCTTTGAAAACAAGAATTTTTTTCCTCAGTGGAAGTTCCATAAAATGGAAAAAAGGGAATGATAAAATAAAGGGAAAGTCAGAATATTATTCATATATAAGTCTCTTTTTAAAGATTGTTAATGGAATAAATTATAGGTCTATTAAGCCTGAGAGCTGGAGATAATTGTATTCTAATAAATTGTTAATTTGTGTCTTATGATTTACAGGACTATAGAATTAGAGATGGAAAGGATCTTAGAAGCTATTTTAGTCTAATGCTCTCATTGGTAAGGATGATGAAACAAGGCCTGAATAGGTTAAGTGACTTGCTATAGTACTATAGAGATGTCTTTTTTTTTTTTTTTTTTTTGCACTCAAAATACATATCCCAGATGGGTATGGAAAACTATTGGCAGACACCTCATAACATACCTACTCATACCATAACATACCATAACAGACACCTATAAACACCTCAAGTAAGTAAAAGTCCTATTACCAATGCTAGGAGGTTCATGTCAAAAACAATCTAGGGAAGAAATCAAAAAAAATTTTGGTTGGAGTAAGAAAGAAGAAAGTTGTCACAAAGTTAGGCAGATCACCATCAACTGACATTTCCCACTTTATGTAATCCTTGGTGAAGGGAGCTGCTTCTGTGTAGGACAGGTGCTAGACCCCCTTTCCCAAATTAACTAGAGACAAACTGGAAGTTTGTTGAGTTAAATAGCAAAAGACCCAAGTCTTTTCATTGGATAGACTAAAAGGAAGTAACCATCCTTGACCAATGGTCAATGTTGTCTGCTTCTTGTGGGTCATGGCACTTCAGTCACTTCCTATCACTAAAAGCTAATCTAAGGTCTTAACATTTTAGAGGCTTCTAGACCCAGAGATGATGTGACTTCCTGCAACCTGAGGTCCGAGGCTTGACCTTCCAGCTCTGGGAATAGAGATCATGTGACTTAGGCCTAGTCTCATAAACTGAGAAAACTTCACCCAAACAGTCCCATTCACTTCTAAGAATCAGATCAAGTTTGCTGGCAAACTTGTTTTGGCAGAGCTGCTATATCAGACTGAAATTTTGCTGATCTCCATCATTTTTACAATCATGGAAATCTAAAACCTCCAAGTTCAACAGCTGGAATTGTGCCTTCTTGCCCAAATGTATTAATTGGTGGATCTCTCTGGAAAACTATCCTGTCAATCCTGGGTTCAGGGAACAATGGGAGAATATATTCTTCTTGGGAGGCCAATTGAATCCTGGGTTTGAAGACAGGAGAGCACTGGGGATACTGAATAGACTAAAGATCTTAGAGTCAAGAAGACCTGGATTCAAATTCTACTTCCAGTACTTTTGATCTATATAACTCTGGGCAAATAATTGCTTTTTACCTCAGGGTTCTTATTTTTTAAATTAGAGATTGGATTTGGTAGCCTTATAATGTCCTTTCTAGCTCTAAATTCAGCTAAGTGACTCAGTAAATAGTGCCAGGCCTGGGTGCAAAAAGACCTGAGTTTACATTTCACCTCAGCCACTTACTAGCTATTTTACCTTAGTCTAGTCACGTATCCTCTGTTTCAGTTTCCTGGTCTGCAAAATGGGGATAATAGTAGCACCTATCTCTCAAAATTGTTGTGAGGACTAAATGGATAAAAACTGTAAAGTGCTTACCATAATGTTTGCCATATAGTAAGCACTGTATAAATGCTAGCCTATTATTTTTATTATTCTATAGGGCCAATAGTCCTCAAGATTTTTAAATAGGGGGCCAGTTCACTGTCCCTCAGCCTGTGGGAGGGCTGGACTATAGTAAAAACAAAAACTCACACTCTGTCTCCACCACTCAGCCCATTTGCCATAACCAGATAGGCCGCATAAATGTCCTCAGCGATGTCATCTGGCTGTAGTTTGAGAACCCCTGCTATAGGCTTATCTGTGGGTTGAGTTAACCCTTCCACATTGCTGGGCTTAGAGGAATAGCACCCTTGTGATTGGAAAATCCATGTAAAAATTTTGTACCAGAGAAAAAAGATGATTTTTTTTCTTTTTTCTCTTTTGGCGTGTTTACAGTACCTTCTTGTAAAATTTGGGTTATCTAAAATTGTTGGGGTTCAAAGGAGATCCCAAGAGGTTAAGATTCTAGACAAGTGTCATAAGGTGTCTCAAAGAATTTACAGGCTCAGGCCCATCTTTAAGTCAAGGGGCAAAGTTTATTATCATTGTAACACCAATTATAGCAGACTAAGTTCCAAAAGCACCAGGAGCAAGAAGTTAAATTTATAGGAAAAAGAGAGACCAGGTGCTTCATGTCACTGATATGCTAATTTTATGGTTTACAAATGAATTTGAGGAGTGGTCTGGTATGCACTTCATTATTTTTTCAGAAACTTTATCACTGACCAACAAATAGTTATCTGACAGCCAACAATGTTTGTGGAACTATAGTACTCCCAAGTTTAGAGGGCCTTAGGGTTATCACTACATTTCTCCTATAATTACTATATATATCAACAATGTTTGTGGAACTATAGAAATTCTCATTTAACTTCTTAAGCTCTTGAAACAGCAAAAAGGAACATTGCAATGTGGAAGGAAGCTGTATTATGAAGGGTAATTGCTACTGATGAGATTGGTCTTAGGCAAAATTGTCTCTTGTCTGAGAGTTTTGCTGTGATACTCCCCTTATCCATTCTACTCTCTAGTCAGGGAAGAAATAAGTATCTTTATTATACATGGAAGTGGTTTGAAAAGTACCAGATGCTATGCATAAATTATGAGTTGAGAATCATCATGGGGTGACATGGCATGGGAACCTAGAACTGAACGAAATCAAGAAGAATCACTGATGGTGATGGTAGATGTGGTGTGAAATTCACGAATTAGCCAGATGAAAACAGACTCTTGACATTTTCATAGTAATAGCTGACATTTATAGGGCATTTTAAAGCTTGCAAAATACTTTTATGTACATTATCTCTGTGTGCTCTCAGCACCAAGGTTTAATCATTATCATATGGTGAGGAGAAAGGTGAGGAGCAACTTGAACCTGTGATTTTAATGTGTATTCTCCCAAAGTGGAAATTTCTCTACCTATATAGTCAATTAATTTGGAATTTACATTCCTAAAGACTTTCCTGGGTCACTGGGACATAAAGTGATTTGCCTAGGCTCATATAATTAATAAGAATTAGAATTATGACTTTAATTCAACTTTTCTGGTCTCCAAGATCAGCTGTCAAGCTGTACTTTCCCATTGCCTTTCTCCCAAAGAGCTTTGTTTAATAAGAGAAGACCTTAATCTTAATATTATTCACAAATATTCATTTACTTTAAACTTGTTCCATTTTGTGATGATTCGGGATATATACATTATACAGTATTTAAAAGACATAGATGGTTTTGCTGACTAGGAGTCAAGAGATGTATTGTATTTTCAATTTGGCTTTGAGATTCTATGAGCCTGGTTTCTTGCTGGAGTTATTTCAGCTTTTTGGGCCTCAGTTTTCTAATTTTAAGGAAGAAGAATACGTATTTATACAGTGTCTGCTCTGTAATAGACATTGTTGCTAAGTACACATTTTTTTTTACACAAAAATTATATCACATGTACTTCCCTGGAAGTACATATACTTCCCCCATTTTAAAGTTGAAGAAACTGAGATGGTGATTTTTCTGTATCTCATAGACAGTTAATGTCTTCCAGATTTTAGGCTGCCTTGGGAGATTTTAGGAAATTAGAATGGATGGTTAAGATCTTTCAGGGATTTAGGGCAGGGTTAAGGACCCTTCCCAAGAGGGGATTTATCAGTTTTTCTTTCCATTTTCCACCAATTACATTGCTTTTGTAGCAATTTGGAATGATTTATCCTGCTTATGTATAGATCCTACCCCTTTCCTCTCCTTTCCTCTTTACAACTTCCCTTTAAATTTTTTTTTTCCCTCAGACTGTAAGACCCTTAAGGTAAGGGCCTTTTTTTTCTTTTCTTTTTTTTTTTTCTTTTTTTGGTGAGACAATTGGGATTAAATAATTTGCTCAGGATTGTACAATGAGTAAGTGTTAAGTGGGATTTGAACTCAGGTCCTCCTGACTTCTACTGCACCAACTAGTTGTCTCATCTTTTTTATTTTTTATTTTTTTAATTGTATTTGTGTGCTCAGCATTTAGTAGAGTGCCTGATTCATGGTAGGTAATTTATAAATATTTATTGACTAACTGATTTAATACTCAAGCCTTCTAATACTACAAATATTCTACTATCATTGCATTTTGATACTATAAACAAATTCATTATATCTTGTAGATTTTTGGAAAATCTCTTTTCTCTCTTTTTTAAGAGGATAATTACTGATAGACACAAAAACATTGGCTGATGGGTGAAGATCATAGCTTATTTGGAGGCATTACAGTACAATAAAACATGCACTGGATTTGGTGCTAGATGGGCTCAGAAAGACCTGAGATCAAATAGCCATTACTATGAATGAACCTGGAAACTGAAGACTTCTCAGAATAATAACTGGGTAATTCAAGCACTAAGACTCTGTTTAATCATTAGGCTCTGGGAAGAAGAGCAAAGACTTGCTCTTTTCAGCAGAAAACATTTAAGAGATAACCCCCTTGATCAGAAGAACCTGACTAATTATTTAATGGCCTGGAGATATTCAAGAAGCCTCCAAACTGCCTATCTCTATTTGTTGATTGAGGAAGCCTGAGGTAAATCAAGTCTCCTTGTTATTTTAGAAACCTTTGGCTTAATCGATTACTCATCTCTAAATAACTCTCCTAATTGTGAGGGATCATATGGTTTCTCATAAAATCATTAACTAAGGTAGATTGAACCTATAACCTAAATTTTAGTATATGAAGGTCTGATGGGTTTGGGAAAAAAAAAAAATTATTTGTACAAACATTACAATATAGTGCTCCTATCAGCTCAAGCAAGCATTTGGAAACATTATAATAAGCTAATCATTTAGGCAAACACACCTGCAATAAGTCGAGTATATAGGTTTGACTAAAATTTAGCAAAAAAAATTAGCAGTGAAAATTACCCAGATAAGGGGAGGAGGCCTTGATGGATTCCTATGGTCTACTAATTAATCACTTCTAACTCATCTGCCTCCTTTCTTTGAACACTCAGGGAACTGACCACTTGCTTCTTTCAAGATTCTAATAACACTTCTAATCTTCGATTTGAGAAATCTCTGAGTAGTCATTTTGAGACAGAGGTTGCATTGCCATCCCACACAACTAGATTTGTGACTTGTGTGCAAGATTCTTATTCTCTATTTACCCAATTTCCTCATCTGCAAAATGGGAATTATAATAACACATATCTCAATTCCTTTGAATATTACAATTGTGAAGATCCAATGAGAAAACACTGCAAAGCCCTTTGCAAGTCTCTTTCGGGTTAGAGGAGCTGGATTCTAGTGGCTGTTTTGCTGCTTGCTGTCTATGAACCTTGGGCAATTCATGTAATTCCTGAGTTTCAATTTTCTTCCTGTTAAATGAGAGGTTTGGATTAGATGGTCTCAAAAAATTTTAGCTCCAAGTTTTTGATTGTATGAGCTTAAAAAAGTGGTAGATGTGATTCAATGGGAAGAGAAATAGAGGAACTGGAAGAAGTATCAAATGGTAAGGAGTCTATTCATCATTAACACTGGGATGTGGTAATAATACCACTGGCTTTTGGTACCATTGACTTTTAACCAAAAGAAGGAAAAGAAGGAAGAAAAGAATTAAACCATTATATTTTGAGGTTAGTAAATTCTGTAGTCAGTGCAATAATTCCACGAGGCTAATAATATACCTCACTAATTGACCATATAATATTATATGTGTGTATGTATATATATGGATATGCATATTTATATATTAACAGGTCTAGATTAGATTATCTCATTATGCTACTAAAATTTCTCATGTAGAATCCTCAAGAGGTTTTCACATGAAATGTAATTGGAGAAATATTAGTAATTAAGCTATAAACCTGTACTTGTAAACTTTATTTGAGTCATATAATTTGTTCGTTGTAGTTTTATACTCCTCCACCTTTACATTTTATCTTATCTGTCTCTTCCAAAACAGAGTATCTCTTGAGAAGCAAATTAGTTGTGGCATTACAAGGTTCTTAAATATATTGCATTCTTTTTCTTTTTCACATTTCTTTAATAGAAAAGGGACAGTTCATTTGGTTATTAACTCACATATCACTGATTTCATCACAGAACGTGGAATGAACTCATTTCTTATTTGTATTGTTTCATGTCATCATCTATCATCTGAGAGATGGCTTCCAAGATCTGCTGAATAACTTTTAATATATGTTGTCATTAAAGTCTTGAATTTAAGTCCTTTTCTCTGAAGCTAATTCCTGAACAACTTTACCATCTTACATATGTGTCCCATTTTCTTAGAATTCCTAAATTCTCTCTTTCTCAGTAGGGACAGAATTTACATCAAAAGAACAGTCAGCAATAGACTAAAAGACTGGTCTGACTTCTGTTTTGTTTCTCTTATATCCCAGACCTTAGTGCTAAGTAACAATAAAAACATAAAAAATAAAACTACTATGCCTCTGGTTTGCATTTTTTTCTTTCTATATATTTACTTTTCCTCTATCAAATCTTAGTTATATCTTATAGATTTCTATACATATCTATGGCTGTAAGCTTCTCGAGGAAAGGGACTAAATAATTTTATATCTATGCACTTCAAAACCTTGCCCAATGTCAATAAATGGTGGCAAACATATTTTAGGAAGATAAAGCTGTTGGCTTTGTGTAGAATGGATTTTAGAGTGGGTGACAAAATGGAGAAAATGTATTGATTAAAAGGTATTGCAGTCATTTAGATAGAAGGGAGTTATGATGTGTATTTGGGTGAGAGCAGTAACAATACTAAGGAATCATCATTTGTAAGAGGCATTTTTAGAAATAGAAATAAAAGAATTTGGATAATGAAGGAGAGGGAAGAATGGAATTAACATGAAGATAATGGTAACATTTAAAAAAAAGTCAGGAGGATGAACATATCTTAAGAGAATCATGATCATTTCAGTTTGGAGTATGGGATTATAGGAGAGCTAGAAGGAAAACTAATGCAATGTCATAGCAGCCAAGTAAGGAGAGATTATAAAGCACTGGGAAATCAGAGGGGCCAAATGCTGCAAAGCAGAAAACAAAACAAAACAAAACAAAACAAACAAACAAACAAAAAACTCCCAATAAGAACAACAAAAGGCTGAGAAAAGGCCAATTCACTTGAGTGATGAACATTAGCAAAATGATGAATATGATCCTAGATGCAAGGAGTTAAATAATGAATGGATGGTGAGGAAATTGGGCATTCCCTTCCCTTTTAAGAAATATGGTGGTAAATAGGAAGAAGATGATAAGCAAGGAGAAAGATGAAATGGCACAGTAAAAAGACATTAACAATTTATTTTGTTTTGTTTTAAGAACAGATATTAGAGCATACTTGTAGGTAGAGGAAAACCCCCATAACACAGAAAAGTTTAAAGATATGTGTAAGAGAATTGGGGAATAATTGATGGGGAAAAGCTTTTAGTTTCAATAAGACATGGTGTATATGGCTTTGTCTAATTAGATCACAAACTCCTTGTGTGTTATACAAACTTTATGTCTTAGTTCTTTCCTTCTCAGTGCCTTGCACAGTGTTGTGTGCATAAAAAGGCACTTAGAGTGTTATTGATTGGATAAGTCCAAGAAGAATGTGTATGCTGCAATGGTATTGAACATGTTCTTTTCTTTTAAAGAAAGAATTTGTTCCCCAAAGTACTCCTTGTTCTTTCCAGCTGAAGGATTTGTTACAAGAAGTCATTTTCTGATTTCAGTATTAGTGTGGCTTTTCAGAGGCTTTTGCTTGTAGAATGAACACAATATTTACTGAGTTCAGAAGATTTTGCTTATAGAATAAACATAATATATACTAAGAGTTTTTGTGTTTTCTTGTTATTTTCCAGATATCAATGAATTATCATTTAGATTTTTAAAAAATTTGTTTCACGAAGAGCCCTAAATAGTATTATTTAGGCATTAAATATTTGGTGCTAGGACCCAAGAACTATGTCCAGAGGAGTGTAAGGAGAATGATTAAGAATCACATAAACCATTGTTAAAAAACAAAAAAGTCTAGAAAAAAGGAGATATAGGAATATTGTCTTAAAATATTTGAAATATTGTCATGTAAAAGGGAAATTAGATTTATCTTATAATTACAGAGGAAGCTAGTTCCAAATGGTGAACTTATAGGGAATCAGATTTTACTTAATTTAATGGAAAAAAATTCACTTGGTTAAAAATTGAATGGAATATCTTGTGAGGTAGTGAATTTTTTTTTTGCTGAAAATTTTGGAGATTAAGATCTTTCATAAGATCTTTCATAAAATCAATAAAAGGGATCTAGCTGGTCAGACATTTTATTAGCTCAACAATAGAGGGCTTTTAACTTGAACATTTTTTTGTGTCTCATGTTATGAATTGGAATGTTCAGTGTTTTATTTAATTTTTTTAACCATCAGATGGCATTATTAGACACTAATCTGATCCTATTCACCTAAAAGGGCTAAGATTTTGTTTAATTCCATGATCAACTTGGAACTTAAATGCTACATTCCACTTAAGCAACCTGCTGAGAAAGTGTCAAACTTTCTAAGAATCTCAAACAAGAGGCAATTTTTCTGTTCCAATGCTCCATCTCTATCATTGCCATTGTGCTCAACTCATTGGGGTGGAGGGTGTGTTCAGAGAAGTTGAGTACCTCTGATGTGAAGGCTGCTAAACACTTTTCAGGGTTGCATTCCATCTTTGGTGTTCACTTGATTCACCCAACTCTTACCTGTGGCTCCAATGAGCTGTAGCATATGCAGTAGTCACACCACTATAAATTGTTTTGGCAGCTGGGCTATACTATGTTGAGCACAACTCTGGGGTCTCAAACACTTAGGTGAATTAGAAGGCACCTTTTCAAGCACTTTTCTTCTTGGAGGAATGGATAGATGAGATTTATTCCAATGGCCATGCTTGAGCAGGAATTATGGAGCTTTTAGAGTTTGGTGAGATGTAAAGTATACCAAGGTTATCCACTGTATCCTGAGTCATCATCAGTCATCTTGACTTTTTGTCTTGCCACTTGATTGATGACTTTGATAAAGATAATGAGACTGATGAATTCACACAACTTTGCCTCACTTAA
Organism: Sminthopsis crassicaudata; assembly: GCF_048593235.1. Lineage (NCBI taxonomy): Eukaryota > Metazoa > Chordata > Mammalia > Dasyuromorphia > Dasyuridae > Sminthopsis > Sminthopsis crassicaudata. The sequence continues at coordinate 256,634,347 of NC_133620.1, read as the reverse complement.
AAAATGTTTATTTATTTATTTTTACTACATATTGCTTTATGAATCATGTTGGGAGAGAAAAAATCAGAACAAAAGGGAAAAACCATGGAAGAGAAAAAAAAAGAGAAGTGAATATAGAATATGTTGATTTACATTCAGTCTCCATAGTTTTCTCTCTGAATGCAGATGGCATTTTCTAGCCAAAGTTTATTAAAATTGCCATGGATCATTGAATTGCTGAGAACCAAGTTTTTCATAGTTATTACAGCACAATCTTGCTATTACTGTGTACAACATATTCCTGGTCCTGATTATTTCATTTAGCATCAGGTCATATAAATCCAGGCCTTTCTAAAATCAACTTGTTCATCATTTTTTTTAATAGGATAATAATATTCCATTGCCTTCATATACCAAAATTATTCAGACATTCCCCAATTGATGGGCATCTACTCATTTTCCAATTCTTTGCTATTACAAAAAGAGCTGCTACAATTTCTTTTTTTATACATGTGGGTCCTTTTCCCTCCTTTATGATTTCCTTGGGATACAGATCCAGTAGTGACACTGCTGGGTGAAAAGGAATGCAGAGTTTTATATCTTTTTGAGCATAATTCCAAATTGCTCTCAAGATTGATTAGATCATTTCACAACTGCACCAACAATGCATTCGTGTTACAGGTTTCCTATATCACCCCCAACACTTATTATTATCTTTTCCTATCATCTTAGCCAATCTGAGAGATATGAGGTGGTATCTCAGAGTTTTTAAAATTTGCATTTTCTCTAATCAATAGTGATTTAGAGCATTTTTTCACATGATTATGGATGGGTTTAATTTTATCATCTAAAAATTATCTGTTCATATCTTTTGACTATTTCTCAATTGGCGAATGACTTGTATTCTTCTAAATTTGACACAGTTCTTTATATGTTTTAGAAATAAGACATTTATCAGAAAAAATGTCTATACATTTTTCCTCAATTTTGTACTTCCCTTTTAATTTTGTTTCTGTTGCTTTTGTTCGTTCAAAACCCTTTTAAATTTAATGTAATCAAAGTTGTCCATTTTTGCCATTTATTTCTCTAGTTCTTCCTTGGTCATAAATACCTCCTTTCTCCAGTGATCTGATAAGTAAATTATTCCTTGCTCTCCTAATTTGCTTATGTTATCATCATTTATGTCCAAATCATGTATCCATTTTGAGCTTATTTTGATATGGGATGTGAAATGTAAGTCTATGCCAATTTTCTGATATTATTTTCCAGTTTTCCCAGCAATTTTTGTCAAATAGTTAGTTAACTTTGTCTCATTTAAATCCAATTTGTGTATGAATCAAAAGATATCACATCTACCTTTTTTTTTGCCTACATTACATTTTTGCCTAAGTCAGAGTCCTGTGGCAATGGATAAGTAATGAAGCAGAAGTACTGATATACTGGGCAGTCACAGTGCTACTCACAGGTGGCCCAGCTCATAGTTTCATCTTCTCACTAGAAGAGCAATGGGATTCAGCAGCTCTCTGAGCAGTCTTTTTTTGAAGAACTGTCCTGCTTACCTTTTGGCAGAAGAAAAGTGCTTGAAAAGGTGCCTTAAAAATTGTCTGCTTTATCCCACCTTGCCCTGCTCACTGCAGCAGCCAGGAATCTCACCCTATGATCAAAACACAGAAAAATTTACAAAAATTTCTGCAGAATTATTCCATTCTCTATTGGTACATAGAATGTGTGCCTCTTATGGACAAAATGAAAACCAGTAGACCTGAAAGACTATGCTCTTGTTTTGACAGAACTCAAAAGGTTTTGCATTCAAATAGCAGTCCTGAGTGCAATAAGGATGGCTAATGAAGGTCATTTTACCAAAGTTGCAGCTGAATCCATAGTTTTTCAAAGGGGCTTCAGTGAAGGGAAATTCTGACATAGGTTTTGCAATAAAAAATAATCTATTCAACAAGTTTATATGCCTACCAAAAGGTGTGAAAGACAGGTTTATGACAACAAGATTGCCACTTGCAAGAAAAGTCCATGACTCTATTATCACTGTGTATGCTCCCACCATGAGGAAGCCTGATGAAATCAAAGAAAAGATTTATGAAAACCTGGACACCCTCATTATCAATGTGCCAAAAGAGGACAAGCTTATAATTCTGTATGATATTAATACAAGAAAAGGTATAGACTACTAGATATGGTAGGAAGTATGGGATGATTGAAGTCAGAAATAGATATAACAGTCACTTATTATTGAAAATTGGTGTGAAAACAAGGTTCTTATTACTAACACTGTCTTCAATTTACCTAAATATAATAAAAGTTTGGATGCACTCTCAGAGCAAACATTGAAATTTAATAGATAATATTATTGTAAGGAGAAGAGTATGTGAGAGTAATGAAGGTGATATGTGATGCAGTGTGCTGGACTGATCACAGACTTATTCTCTCTAAGATAAAAATTACCATTCTACAAAAGTGGTGTACACAACCAAAATTACCTACTAGAAGACAACGTCAACAGATTAAAGTGTTCTCCAAGTAGGGAATTGTAGGGAAAGCTGAGTCAAGACATGATTGTCAATAGTGGAGCAGAAAAGGAGTGAGCAGCTTTCTGAAATTTGATGTAGAACACTGCATTTACTTATCTGGGCCAGAATATTTGACAACAACAAGATTAATTTAATGAAAATGATTGGGAAATTCAAAAGCTGCTAAAAGAAAATAGGGAAATAGAAAAATAGCATAAACACTGGCAGGATACTTCATTCATTCTAAGCAGACACTGTTTAACTACATCAGAAATAAAGTATAAGTGAAGCTGAGAGAGATGCAGGATTCTTTTTCCAGTACTGAAGTATATTAAATTCAGCTTTATGATGATATTTACAATACAAAGCACTTTTATGATGCCCTGAAAGCTAGTTATGGGCCAAAGAACTATGCTACATTTTAGTTACTCAATGGTGATAGAACCACATCAATTAGTTATAAGAATATGATCTTAGATCATAGAGAAATGAATTTAACACTTTCATAGTGTTCTAAACAGGTCATCAGCATTCAATGCAGGAGCCATTGATGATATATCTCAAGTTAAAATCAATCCCTTTCTAACTGAATTTACAATTGAAAAAGAGGTAATGAAGAACAGAAGTCATCAGGCTTCTCTTGTGTGGCAAAGTGCCTGGTGCTGATCCTGTTCCAATTGAGATTTACAAGGTAAGGCTTATTAAAAAGTGACTGAAATTTTCTAGGTTTTATGGCAAGAGGAGGTTATCCCCCCAGAAGTTCAAGGATACCTCCATTATTCATCTTTATAATAGATAAACATATAAAAATCACAGGACAGTATGTATGTGTGTGTGTGTGTGTGTGTGTGTGTGGTCTCTCTTTTAGTCTTTGTGAAAAAGTTCTTGAAAGAATCCTCCTCAGGTTGATCTTTCACCTGGAACATGGACATCTACCTGCAAGGCAGTAGCTTCAGAAAAGGCTGAAAAGTGGTTATTGAGATATTTGTTGTTTGAAAACTCCAGGAGAAATACCAGGAGCAGATCAGATTTCTGTACATAACAATATGACTAATTTCCAGTTTTCCCAACAGTTTTTTCCGAATAATGAATTTTTATCCCTAATGTTGGAATCTTTGGGTTTGTCAAAGATTAGATTGCTATAGATGTACCCTTTTTTGTCCTTTGTATCTAATCTGTTCCACTGATCTACCGGTCTATTTCTTAGCCAATACCAAATGGTTTTGGTGACTGCTGCTATATAATATAGCTTTAGATCAGGTACACTTAGACCACCTTCCTCTGAGTTTTTTTTCATTAGTTCCCTTGCAATTCTTGACCTTTTATTCTTCCATATGAATTTTGTTGTTATTTTTTCTAGGTCATTAAAATAGTTTCTTGGGAGTCTGATTGGTATAGCACTAAATAAATAGATTAGTTTGGGGAGTATTGTCATCTTTATTATATTCGCTCGGCCTATCCAAGAGCACTGAATGTCTTTCCAATTATTTAAATCTGATTTTATTTTTGTGGCAAGTGTTTTGTAATTTTTCTCATATAATTCCTGACTTTTCTTTGGTAGATGGATTCCCAAATATTTTATACTCTCAACATTTGTTTGGAATGGAATTTCTCTTTGTATCTCTTGCTGTTGCATTTTGTTAGTGATATATAAAAATGCCGAGGATTTATGTGGATTTATTTTGTATCCTGCCAATTTGCTGAAATTTTGAATTATTTCTAGTAGCTTTTTAGCAGAGTCTTTGGGGTTCTCTAAGTATACCATCATGTCATCTGCAAAAAGTGATAGTTTAATTTCCTCATTTCCTACTCTAATTCCTTGAATCTCTTTCTCGGATCTTATTGCCAAGGCTAGCGTTTCTAGTACTATATTGAATAGTAATGGTGATAGTGGGCAACCTTGTTTCACTCCTGATCTTACTGGGAAAGGTTGCAGTTTATTTCTATTGCATATTATGCTTACTGACGGTCTTAAATATATACTCCTGATTATTCTAAGGAATAATCCATTTATTCCTATACTCTCAAGAGTTTTTAGTAGGAATGGATGTTGGATTTTGTCAAATGCTTTTTCTGCCTCTATTGAGATGATCATATGGTTCTTATTAATTTGATTATTAATATGGTCAATTATATTAATAGTTTTCCTAATATTAAACCAGCCCTGCATTCCTGGAATAAATCCTACTTGATCATAGTGTATTATCTTGGAGATGATTTTCTGAAGTCTTTTTGCTAATATCTTATTTAAGATTTTAGCATCAATATTCATTAAGGAGATTGGTCTATAATTTTCTTTCTCAGTTTTCGATCTACCAGGTTTAGGTATCAGTACCATGTCTGTGTCATAAAAGGAGTTTGGTAGGACTCCTTCATCCCCTATTTTTTCAAATAATTTATATAACATTGGGGCTAATTGTTCTTTAAATGTTTGGTAGAATTCACATGTGAATCCATCTGGCCCTGGGGATTTTTTCCTGGGGAGTTGATTAATAGCTTGTTCTATTTCTTTTTCTGAAATGGGACTATTTAAGCAATTTATCTCCTCCTCTGTTAATCTAGGGAGCCTATATTTTTGGAGAAAGTCATCCATTTCACTTAAGTTATCAAATTTATTGGCATAAAGTTGGGCAAAGTAACTCCTTATTATTTCTCTAATTTCCTCTTCATTGGTGGAAAGATCCCCCTTTTCATTTGTAAGACTATCAATTTGATTTTCCTCTTTCTTTTTTTTGATCAAATTTACCAAAGGTTTATCTATTTTATTGGCTTTTTCATAAAACCAACTCTTGGTTTTATTTATTAATTCAATAGTTTTTTTACTTTCAATTTTATTGATTTCTCCTTTTAATTTTTGTATTTCGAGTTTAATTTTTGTTGGGGGGAGGCAACCATTTATAAAGATGTTATTTTTTTTTGTCCTTTGTGGACTAGAAGTGGTCTACAACCAATTTCAACCTGGTTATCCACTTCAATAGTTGTTTGGAACAAGCCTTAATATAAATTTAAGTATGAGAACATTGATCACTATCTTCCTTAGGTAAAATCAAGACTCACAAACTAATACAAAGACAGTTTCCTATTTTTGCAAATCACTGAAACTTCAAATACCTTTCAAAGTGGTTTGGCAGGGATATAGATATGCTTCTACCATTTATTGTAACTTCTTTTCTATTCCACATGGTTCTATACTTGTTCAACATGAGAGGAGTCTGAATACTCAATCTGACAGGCTCATTAACAATTTATATTTCTTGTATCTAGATTTTTAACTGGTGCCAAAGAATTTGAGTTGCTGGTCAATAGCAACTTTTTATACTACTAGAGACCAATGAGTTCTTCTCCCTGACTCTTTGTAGTGGATTTGTAATATAGTGTAGCAGAAATAGAGTAGGATCTAACATAAGAGGGATTAGATTCAAATCCTAGCCTGTTTGTTTCTTTTTTAAACTGTGGATAAGCCACAACTTTTCTTGGCCCCAAATTCCTCTTTTGTAAAATGCGGGTGTTGAACTAGATCATCTTTCATGTCCCTTCCAAATCTAAATTTATAATCTTATGATCTTTAAAACAGAAGTTTGAATTAGATTATCTTTAATTCTTATGAAGCACCAAACCTGTCTCCTGTAAGTCATACTCTGTTCATCCCACTTGTTTATACTTGCTCTCTGAAGACAGTATTTCTAAGAAAATACCATATATGCAATCAGTTTCCATGGCCAAGTCTCTTTAGGAGAAGACAAAGACTTTAGCATCTTTATCTACTTAATGAACTTATGGTGTTATACCTAGGGAAGAATAGGAAGAATAAGAAAACTTCCATGCATTTGCTTTCATCTGTGACTTAAAAATAATTCAACAATGGAAAAGTATGTTTTATTTTGCCTTTTCCCTGACAGTGGAAAATTTTAACCTAGTTTTTTTTTTTTTTTTTTTTTAATTTGATACTCATCAGAATAGGTGGCCAATGGCAATATCATAGTGCAATTCTGTTTTCTGGGCTTTTTTCCAGAACCCTGGCATGACCAGTAGAATAGGAAAAGTATGGAGCTATCTGAATGTGACTGTGCTACTATTTCTCTTCTCCTAGGCTTTTTAGAACAGCTTTGAGAGGCCACAGCTAAAAATAAAATCGTAAATTTAGAATTCTATGCATTTTAAGCACATTCCTAAGTCATGCCTTTGTTCTAATTTAAATGCTTAAGGAAGCTTATTAACTATATGTACCCACTAGTATAACACTGAATACATGACTAAGACTAATTCAACATGTCTCTGGAAGAATAAAGAATTGAAACAGTGCTTTGTTTTTTATTATTTAGAAATGCTTCTGAATTTCACCCACTCATCCAGGAAGCTTAGAATGTGATTAAAATGTTCTTACCATGTATTATTTGGTGTAACTTTTACATATATTTCTACTTCTGCTGTGTATATATGTATATGCATATTTATATACATATGTATATATATATATATATACATATGTATATATATATATATATATATATATATATATATATATATATATATATATATATATATATATATATATATATATACATATTTTTTTCCTTGAAAATCTCCTTGGGGCAGTTATAGCTTCATTTTGTGCTGCTTTGTTATTCCCTTGGTATTGTTAACGCCTAGGACACTGCCTAGCACATGGAGGATGTTAATATAATTTTTAAAATTCATGTTCTCCTAATATATTTTATTGTAATCTAAGTAGCCAAACATACAGATATTACAATGAATAATTAGAACTAATTGTAGCAATTTCCTGTTCTTTGGGGAGACATCTCAGCATTTCCTAGGTTACTTGGCCTCATATTTGACCCAGGGGATCATGAATTTAAATAACTTCTTAAAATTATGGAGAAAAAAACAGGAAACCTATTTGATTAGCCAAAAATGAGCTATAGAGACAGCTGTTGTGATGGGGAATTCTGGGAAGTCTCTCTAAATAATATGAATTCACTTCCCAAATCCAAATTAATGCTTATGTGTATGAAATGTATGTGTATGGGGTTTGTCCTGATTTCCTTAATACACTAGGCTGCCAACTTCTCAGGTTTATTTTCTTTTTCTTTTTTTTTTTTTTTTTTTTTTTCTGAGGCTGGGGTTAAGTGACTTGCTTAGGAAGTGTTAAGTGTCTGAGACCACATTTGAACTCGGGTCCTCCTTAATTCAAGGCTGGTGCTCTATCCACTGCACCACCTAGCTACCCCCTCAAGTTTACTTTCAAAAGGTTGGAAGCTGTGAATCAATTTCAGTATAGAAACAAACTTGAAAATGTGTTTTGAATTTTTTAGATACTTTTAAACATAATTTATTCATGCCTTTTTTTTTTTGAACAGCAATAATTTCCTAAAATGTTCTTTATCCATTTTGAGGCTTCTTTTGTAACAGGGAAACATGGTTAAGCAAAATCAAGTAACAAGGCAATCATTTCTGAAGTGTATGCAATCTTCTATGCCTTTGATGCCTAATAATAATTTGCGCTTTTTTTTTTTTTTGTTCTCTCCCTAGTCCCAGCCTAGAGTACTATTTCTCATAAATAGGAGTGAAACACAGAAAAAATAAAAATAGTTGAGGAAAATTAAAAAAAACATCAACTAAACCAACAGTATTTCATATCCATTTTCTCTTGCCTTCACAAAGAAGAAAACCTGATAGATTCTCATATTGCTTCTTCAAGGCCAAGCTTGGTCATTATATTTATAAATCTTTCTCTTTCATTTCTTTTGTTTCTTCCATGTACATTGTTGTTATTATTGTATATTTTGTTTTCTTGGTTCTTCTTACTTTTGCTTCAATTTAAGTAGTTTTCAATGCTATTTTGTATTCTTTATAGCCATTGTTTCTTACAGTGAATCATGTCCCAGAATTTATATAGTCATTCTCTGATTGTTGAAGAGCTTTTTTTTTTTTTTTTTTTTTTTTTTTTTTTTTTTTTTTTTTTTTACAATTCCTTGTATCTAAAAATATTTTAACATATACTTTCAGTTTATACAGTCTAAATGGTAGTGGAGTGTGAAAATATTCATCAATGTATTTATAATAATCAAAATAGCTTGTGGATTGTTAGTTGGCTAATGCACCATATTGTTGAAGCCAATGTCATGTGTTTGATACCTGACAGAGCTAGTAATGTCATGGCCATGACTTCTTAGCCATCTATCTCTCCTACAAGAATAGCAATATTAATAATATTAACAATGATAATGATAAGTAATTACCATGGATAATGTTTTAAGATTTACAAACTGCTTTTCTCAGAACATGAAATAGGTTTCCAGTGACTACAAGAAGAGCTGGAATGGATATATCAGTAAAAATTCATAAGAGATACTAAAATCAAATTGTAAAACAAACAAACAAACAAAAAAACACAGCACTTGTCTCTCAGTCCCTCCACAAAACCTCATAGCTGCATGCTCAATTAATGAGGGTAAAACATATGATGCAATGGAAAGAATTATAGATTTGGAATCAGAAAATATGAGTTTAAATACCAACTCCACTATTGATTACCTATAATCAAAGATCTAGGCTGATGGCTTTGGACAGTCCTACTTCACTTAAATTCAATTCACAAAGTGATTTGAAACCATTATCCTCCTGATGTCATTGGTTCTCTTGAAGAACAAACAACAATCTGTGAATTATTGGACAAGTCACTTAATTTCTCTGTGCCTCAGTTTTTCCAACTGTAAAATGTGGGGATTGAAGTAAATCACCTTCAGGGTCCTTTCTTGTTCTAAATCTGTAACTGTATGGAATAATCATCTTAGTGAGATAGAAAGGAGAGAATTTTAAAACTATCAAAGTAGATTCAGCTGAGCAGATAGTTGTGAAAGCAGTTGTCTCTGATGAAAATTTGAGTTGTTTGCCAATTTTAGCTGAGCCAATGTATTTTACCCAAAATAAATCAATTTCTATTAAACTGAATAATTTCCACTTGGAGGAGACACTATGTAGGTGAAATGGGTGAAATGAAGGGAAACTATTTTTTAAGTCTAGCTATTAAAATAAAGTGTAGAGAAATTCTTAAAGGCAATTGCAGTGGAATTTAACATTTTTACTTTTTCCTGAAGAAAAAATAATATGGCATCAGTTCAGCAAAGGAGTACTTAGAGTTGGTGAAATGTAGGAGTAATGGAGCTTAACAGTGAAATAGTGTATTATAGATTATTTTTTAAATGTCATAGACAAGTCATTCATAAGTCCTCTAGGTTGGTGGTGACCCAGAATTTGGAATTTACTTGGAAGTGTTTGCCTTTTTATGTAAGTCAGAAAACCATTGAATTATAGAATTGATTATTAAAAATTATATAATCAAAATTTCCTTATTTTATAGAAGAGTATACAGCCCAAGAGAGATGGAATGACCTGATCATAATTAATTAGAGACTAGATCTCAAGTAGCTCATATCCCAATCCGATATCCTTTTTACCCCTCTTTCTCTAACAACAACAACAAAAAAGCAAAACCTTAATGTGAAACTAGCAATTTAACAATATTTTAAATGAATTTGTATCTTATCACTTACAATAATGCCACAATATATCAACTGACATTTCAAAGATAGTAACATACTTAAAAAATTATTTCTTTTAATCTATTAAACATATGCTCTCTTATTTATTATGCTGAGTCATGATGCTTTTTTCCTGGTGCTAAATGCAGATTAAAATGACAGTGCTTGGTGTTTTTGTGGATTCTTGCACCCATTAAAATAAGACTATGTGTGATTTTGGAACCATAAGATGAGAAATGCCACACAAAAATAAACTTTGGAAAAAGTTTGAAATAAAATTATTATTTGGCCAGCTCATTTATCTCTCTTCCCTTTAAATAGAGTAAACTTACAGTCCTGAATATATGTAAGGTGAAGAGACTTCAGCAAGGGATATGCTATAGTCAACTTGTTCTGGCTCAGGAGAGTCAATTGTTAAATTTGCAGTGTGAGAATTTACACCTTTGAAATCAGCAAATGTTACAAATCTGGGTTTGCTGTATTGTCTCAATGGTTTTCTAAACTTAAATATGTGAAGCAGAAAAAAAAAATAATGTAGTCTAAACTTAAAAGTATGTTGTGCTGTACATCCTCCAACCCCCAAATTGGTTGTTAAATATTTATTAGCACATCCCTGGCTCATCCATGTTCACTTCTCTCCTGCCTCAGATCCTGATTCTGGGCCTTTCCATGTCTTTCCCAACTGCCTGCTTATCTTGGAGATGCTTTTGTTCCTATGCCTTTTTTTTCTCCAATTGGTGAATTCTTGCCCAGAAAAAGTGTCTAGGACAATCATGTTCATTTTCTTCACAGCTACAGTCTTGACTCAAAGTGATGGGGGTTGAGATTCCTTTCTAATTGCCCAACCCATGGCTGACCTTGATTCACAAACCCTGGTCAAAGGCACCCTTTGAATATCTGGGCCCAGCCCCCACCTTCAGCTCAGCTTCCCCCAACCCTCACCTGATCTGAGCTAACTGAAAAGCCCGAAGAGAACTTAGGGGTACCGCCCATCATCTTCTAGATATAAAAAGGGCCAAGCCGGGGCCCTCTTCCCAGGAGCCCTCCCAGCCAACACATGGTATCCTTCCAGCCATGTAGGGGTTCCTGCCCACCCAGCGGCCACCTCTGGCCCTGGCGTCTTTGTAACTGAACTTTACTTCCAAATTCCTACAATAAACCTTTTTATTTATCAATCTAGGTTTTTGGACCTGTAAATTCATTTTACAGGAGACACTGCGCCTCATGGGATTATCTATGCACCCAGAAATGGGGTTCCCCCTTTCCTTTCCCTCATTAAAAGGACTTTGAATATCTTCCCTCACATCCCATGGGGTGTTTTTCCTCACATTCCACTCCCGCTGTGAACACATTTCTCCTAGACAATTCAGCTCCTTATCATTTGTGACTTTATTAAAATATATGTTTTTTTGAAGGTAGGGATTATTTTTGTTTGTTTGTTTGTTTGTATTTGTATTTCTACTGATTAGTACAATGCCTGTAGTAAGTAATTAATGAATGCTTGATATACTATCTGCCTGCCTATCTATCAGTCAATATTAATTTATTAATCTTGAAGTTCTGTGATAGTGTAAAATTCAGGATCAAGAATGCCAAATTAAACATAGAAAAAGGCCGAGTCAAATTAAACGTGGATTTAGCACACATGAATTAACAGAATTTTAGAGTTAGAAGATACTAAGAGGAATTTCCAGTATAACACTCTAGACAAGTGGTCATCCAGGCTTTGTGGGAAGAATTCCATTGATGAAGGACATTCTTTCTTACAAGGCACCTTACTTAATTTATTGATATCTCAAATTACTGAAATATTTTCCTTGAAGGCCTAAATTTGTCTCTTTATAGCTTCTACCTGGTGAATCTGATTCTACTCTTTAGGATGGGTGACTAGTGGAAAGAGCACTAGAAGCAAGAGTATTAGAAAATGTTTCATGTAGAAGGTAATGATTGAACTGAATATTGAAGAAAACTAGCCTGAACAATTTGTGGCATATGATTGTGATGGGTTACTATTGTTCTCTAAGAAATGATGAGCTTAATGATCTTAGAAAAACACAGATAGACTTGCATGAAATAATAAAGAGCAAACTGAGTAAAACTGAGAGAACATTACATATGGAAACATCAATATTGTTTTAAGAACAACTTAGAGTGAATAAGTCATTTTGGCTATTATAAATACCCAAATTAATCACAAAGGACTTTGAAGGAAGAGGCTATATGCCTTCAGAGAAAGAACTGTTAAATAGAAGTATGTAGAGAATGGTTTTATATCTATAAAATACACATACTTACTCATATTTGTATCTAATGGCAGCCATCTCTAGGGTGGGTAGGGACAGAAGAAAAGAAAAGGAAAAAAGAAAAAAAATACAGAATAAAGTTTAAAAATATTTAAAAACCATAGAAAGTAGTACATTGTAGATTTACAGTTTCACATATAATCATCTTCCCCCCCCCTTCTACTATATTATAGAAATGCTTGTTTTCTTTCTTAAGTTTAGTATAAAATAAATACAATTTTTAAAAAAGAGACAGTGATGATGGAGTTCATTCTGAGTATGAGAGATAGTCATTCCAAATGTAGGAGATGGGAAATGGAATGAAATATCCAATTTGATATTATATGAGAAGGACAATAATGAGTATTAATTAAGGCTAGCATGGTTGTGAGAATCTTGAAATATCAAATAGAGAAGTTTATGTTTATATTTATTTATATTTATTCCTAGAAGTAATGAAGAGTCAATAGAGTTCTCATGTATCCCAATCATGTACCAATGCCAATTACTTATTTATTTTCCACTAGGTGAAAGAGGGTATTCTTTGCCTCAATTGATATCTAGCCTTAAGCAGTGAGTGATATTGGTCTCAAACTGGGACCTTTTAAAGCCATTAGCTTTCATTGTATCCAGACCATCTCCAGGTATTTTGATTTATAACTGATCATTGTGATGCAGTTTGGATGGTCTCAATTCCTGGTGGTCAAGAGGTTAGTGGCCTCAGGTTTAGGAATGAAATAATTCACTTATTCCAGAATTATTAGTTACAAAATGAAAGTTTATTGTAGGGTAGAAATCAGTTTATAAGGGACTAACTTCTATAGTGACAGAGATCTATTAAGGAAATAGAATTTTGGCACTGAGAATGGTTTCTTAGTGGGCAGAAGGGTCCTGGCAGCTACCTGGGGCTATCTGCAAAGACCTTATTGAGGGAATTGTTATATTGGGTATCTTGATGGGGGCTGGGACAGCCTGAGCTGATCAGATCTGGATTCCTCAATTGAATGAAGATTTAGAATTTCTATGGGAGTTGATTTGCCTTTGAATAGTATTGTTTCTCTTATCCTGGGAAGATGGGGCTCTCTCTGGACTCCTTGGAGCCTGAGAGATCCAGATCTCTGAGATCAGAAAGGGGACACAATCTCTAAGAGTGGTAATCTTAAAGGGAACAGTTCCCCTCCCCCTTCAATTGGACCCAGTTGGATCTGGAGGAGAAAGTGGGCAGGTGACCTTGGATAGCTCTCTCTCACTTAAATCCAGTTCACTTGCATGTCATGGCATTACTTTCCTGATGTCATGATTTTCTTGAAGAATGAAAGACAAATAATAAAGCAACAATATAACTATGCCTTAGTCTAATTGAGTATTTTATATCCATCCCAATGTTTTAGTCCAAAATGATTTGTTTTGGAGCCTGGATTTGTGTACAGTAATGGTGAACATTCCCGCTCAGTGTCACCAATAAATTTAATGAGCACGATACTTCTCCTTCATCCAAATAATTGATAAAAATATTAAGCAACATAGGACTTAGTGTAGATCCCTAAGTCACCACAACAAGATTTCTTGCTAGATGAATACCAAACTTGTAACAACTACATTTTGAGCTTGGTAAATCTTAGCCTAAAATAATATGTATAAAATAGCCTAATAATAAAAATAAAAAATAGCCTAAAAATAAAGATATAAATCTTTTTAATAACATTATATCTAAAATATATTTTTTAATTTTCATAATAAAAAGTATGAGATATTTTTCAAGTATTTTACGAAACTTAACAAAATTCTATCCACAGCATTACCCTAGTCTGCCAGTTTAGTAAGTCTGTCAATCAAGAAAATAAGATTAGCCTTGGCAAGGTATGACCTGTATTCAATGAAGCCAGACTTGCTTTTTGTAATCTGTTTCACTTTCTAGTCATTCAGGAACCATCTCTTTAATGACCCATTCTGAAAATTTCCCAGCCATCAAAGTCAAGCTCATTTGCCTTTGCAAACTGATCTCTTCCCTCTTTTGAAAGTCCAAGAACACTAGTCTGTTTCTGGTCTTGTGATATCTTTTCTGTGCTCTATTACCTTTCTTATCTAACTGACACTTGGTCAGCAGCTTTATTTACCAGATATTTTAGTACTGGAGGACTTAATTCATTTAATTCATTCATTTCTCACTATCTTCCTCTTTATTTTTCTTGTGCATTATATATATTTCACTTTTGATCCTTCTTATCCTTGGTAGATGAAACTGATGCCAAAGAAGATGTGAATAGTAATGTCTTCTGTCTACTGAAAGTTATAATTGTCTGTACTATCACAGGCAAAAATCCTAGATTTTCTTTGCTCCTCATTTTTCCTCCAATATTACCAAAAAGAAAACTACTTTATTATTGCCTTTAGTTTTAATTGCCACTCTTAGCACATTCTTGATTTTGTACTCTTGATAATCATCTTGTCTTACTGTGCTATGTTTTTGTATGCATTCTATTTTATTTATCATTGCTTCCATCTTCTGTTTCCATATTTTAAAAAAAATCTGGGTTTGTGAGTTTCCGTTATATTCACATAGATCTCTTCATATTATTACTATCTTTTACTACTCATCATTTTACTACATATTATTACTACATAAATCATTTACTACATATTACTTCTATCTATTACTATTCATCAGATTTCCCCCCTTTTTTGTCTTTGAAATTTCATTCCTAAGATATTTCCATTCTTTTTGAGCTATGCCCCCATAGAATGGTAGCCCATGGTATTCTATTTATTCTTTCTCTGATCCATTTAAAATATAAAGTCTTCAAATCTAGGCTGAATCATAGTTTATATTATTTTTCCTATTCTCTTTCAAAAACTTTGGAAACCTTTGATCCAGCAGATCATAAGAAAGGGAAAAGGACCCATATATGCAAAAAATGTTTGCTGTAGCTCTTTGCCTGCCAGCAACAAATTAGAAATTGAGAGGATACTCATCAATTAGGGAATGGCTAAAGAAGTTGTTATATATGAATGAAATGGAATGCTATTGTTCTATAAGAAATGATGAACAGGCTGATTTCAGAAAAGTCTGGAAAGACTTACATGAACTGATGCTGAGTGAAATAAGCAGAAGCAAGAAAACATTGTACATAGCAAGAGCAAGATAGTGTGATGATCAACTATTTAAGTTCTTCTTAGCAATATAGTGATCCAAGACAATGCCACTAGACTTTGATGGAAAACTGCCATCCATATCCAGAGAAATGGAGACTGAATCTGGATCAAACATACTATTTTCACCTTTTTATTGTTGTGTCTTTTCCTCTTTTGTTCTGATTCCATCCACCTCCAAATGATTGCTACAAAACCATCCAGATTAAATAAACATAATTTAATGCTTATTGATTAAAATAATAAATTACCAATCCCTTTTCCCCCAACAAACCAAAACAAAACTTTGGGAAAAGGAGGAATCATTTTCCTTGAGTTTCTCATCATTTATTTCCTAAAAAGTAATTCCTCTCCATTAGGGAAAATAAGATACAAAATAAAAAAAAATCAAGAATTTTTTAGATGCTCTGCTTTAGACACAGTGAGAACCCAACTACTATCTGGTTCATTGATGGTCCTCATTATAAAAGCCTTTGTGTCAGACTTGTGATTTGTTTCCTTAATCATCTATTTTTTTTTTTTTTGGTCCAAGAAAATTTGTTATTTACTCTGATTACAAATTTGGAGATAGGGAGATTCCAATTGCCCCAAATTTGCTGTGTTCTAATTGAACTAATAATTTATATTCTTCAGTTTTTCCTTTTATAAATTATGTGATAAAATGAGTTAACAAACAGAAACATTTTTGAAAAATAAATTCACTATAAGAACAACAGCTTGTTCTGATTCATTTGGAGACATGCACCATTAGCTAGTACTAATTAGGTAGGCTAGGGAGTTACTAGCCATCATCAACTGTCCATCAGCTGAGGGTAATTAAAATATTTATTTTTAAAAAATGGCATAGGCTATCACATTATCATGTGTTCCATAGAGGTCCTTTTTGGGTAAAAAAAGGAATTTAGATCTCAGGACAACCAAGCATATGTGTGACATAGTGGGTGGAATTATAGTGATATAGTGGCATTTAAATCTGAATTTGAATCGTGTCTTAGACTCTTACTTGCTATATGACCCTAAGTTAAACTCTCTGAATCTCTCTCTCTCTCTCTCTTTTTTTTTTTTTTTTTTTTTTTTTTTTTTTTTTTTTTTTATATGTGAAATGACAAGGGTAGACTTGATGGATTCTAAAATCCTTTCTAGGTCTAAATATGTGATCCTATTATTCTATGGTAACAAGCGCGAATTTCGGGTAGGAAAAGAGATAATTAAAAGGAGAAGGAGAAGGAGAAGAAAAACTACTCAGGATGAGGCTGGAAAATGGAAGTCATCCATCCAGAAGACATCTGTCCATAGATACCTAACTAACCTTGTCAGCCTCCTACTCTCTTTAACCTTGACGGATGGGTTGATTCTTGAATATTCAGCCTGCCATTTTCATTTCAGGTTCTTGACAGTAAGGAATTGAACTAGGCTCAAATGTTTTAAGACACAACATGTTAAAATGGAACACATACTAGATTTGGAATACTAGATTAGGATGGATTGTAATACAGAACTTGATATTTAAAAGCTGTGTGACATTAGAATAGTCAATTCTCTCTCACTTCAGTTTCCTTTTTGTAAAATGGGAATAATATTTGTTCTATCTACTTCAAAGAGAAATGTTTTGAAAATCTCAAAGGACTATATAAAGTGAAGTATTTTAAACATGTAAATGTTTCTGAGATCTGAGAGTGGATTATTCTGTCTTAACAGATGATAGAAGGTAGATCAAAAGTAGAGTTTCTTATAGAAATACATGGTAAAGATAAAGGGGAATTCACAGAGTTCATAGTTCAATGCTTGGGTGGAATAATTATGTATCCTTTTATTCACATTTATGAAACTTGAGCTATAATTTTTATAGTCTAAAATAGAAATACTATTGACTTGAAACAGTAGAATTTTATGCTCAATTTCTGACTTCAAACCTTACTACCAGTTTGATGTTAGACTCTTATCCTCATTTTCCTCATCTGTAAAATGAGGAAATTAGATAAAACAGTCTTAAATGTCTCTTTCACCTCTGAATCTATGATCGTATCAATTTTATATGTCAGAGGGATTTTTGAGGAAAGCTGTTCTGGAGAATATAGGAGATATAAGTTTGAAACTAGAAAAGAGGTCTAAAATGAAAGTAATTGGCATAAAGTTGAACATTGAAACAATGAATGTCAATGAGATTACCAAGAAAATGAGAGGGGAATGAACCAGGGAAAGAAATTTGGGAAATACCTGCTTTAACTGTATAAGAAATAGAAACCAATGTACAAGATAGAGAATGAGAGATCAGGAAGATAGGAATTCCAGGAAAGTGGGTTGCCTTGGAAATCAAGAGGAGAAAGAAACCAGAAGGGGTATCAGAATGATCAGGTGAGTCATCAATTTCAGCAATGAGGAAGTTAAGGAATATTGGGAATGAAAAAAAAGACGACTGTGTTTGGTGATTAAGATGCTCCTTATGAACTCTGAGAGAATAATTTCAGTAAAGTAGAAGCAATAAAAATGTTGAAATGAATGGTTGAAAAAGTAAGTGTACTAGATATTGATTACCCTGTCAGGATTTTGGATCATGAAGAAAAAAGAAAGAATTTTCATTATGAAAGGAGGAGCAAGATAGGTAGTAGCTGGATGGAAGGCAGCAATTCAAAGGAAGGTTCTTTTAGAGTTGAGTGATCTTAGTAAACTTTTGTAGATATAGGAAGGATGACTGAAGATGTATGAAAGTTAGAGGATGAAATCAGATCAAGGTCCTCTAGGACTTTAGAAGGGAAGGTCATCACAAGCCTAGGAAAAGCTTAGTAAAGGAGTAATCATATGCTTGAGACTAGAGAGACCCATGCAATGATACTGAAAAACTTGTAAGAGTAGAGGAAGGGACTTAAGGATGCTTTCAGTTAATGTTTACATCTTCTAAGCAAAGACAGGTTCTAGTCTTTCTGTCTCTCTGTCTCTTTCTCTCTCTGTCTCTCTGTCTCTCTTTCTCCACTATCACTCCATCTCTGTCTCTCTTTATCTCTCCATCCTCCCTCTCTTTTCTTCTTGTTCTTGTTCTTCTTTTCTCTTTTTCTCTCTGTCTTTCTCTGTTTCTCTCTCTCTCTGTCTGTCTGTCTCTTAGTATTTTTGTCTCTCTCTCTGTATGTTTATGTGTATGCTAGATGAGTAGTACCTATTGAGGGAGGAAGTGGATGGACAACTGGAACTTTAAGGAGTAAAAAAAGTAGATTTAGAAAAACCTCTGTGTCATAGATAGAGGGAAATGTTAAAATGTAAAATGTTAAAATGTAAAAAAATACTAGCAGAAACAAAAACTTCTGGAAAAATTAGTGTTTGGAGCATACTTTTGATGATTCATCTGCGTAAAACTTAGAAATTAAAATTCTTATATTCATTCTGTACTATAAATGATTTAAAAAACATAAAATTCTAGGTAGCATGAGAAGATTTTTTATTTTCAATACTTGTAGTCTGATAATCCCCTAAATTTAATTCATTTTCATCGTCATGGTATGCATGATTGACTCCTATGCCCCGAAGAGTTAACAATGAGCTAAGCTTCCATGCCATTTTCCAGTGGGCTTGCTTGTTTATACAAAGTAACCAGAAACCTAAAAAAACACCTGAATTTAGAAAAGTTGGGAATTGTCAATTATCTACATAATTTAAATCTAAAACTAACATGAAATAATGATGAGTAGGACTGTGCCATCATCTCTCTGGGGAAGTAATTCCCCCTAGGAATTTATGTGAGAGCCAACAAGCGATGCCTTTATTCTATCACACATCCTAATGACATAGGTATCTTTTTAATACACACAGTACATCTGATAAGATGATATAAAGAGAGTTTTCAGCAACTGGAGGAAAATAGGAGAAACAACAGCTTAGGCTTTAGCTCAATATCTTACTTTTTAGTTACTGTGCAGAGGGGAAAAATACAAAATTATTTACAATACTCATTTCCCACACTGACATGTTACCTTGAGTGTCCTAAACTTGTAACAATTGTGGTAAGAAGTCCAAGGCACCCAATGCTGCTGTGGTGTATGCTAATGTAGAATTTTTCATGGTGGTTGCTTATCTTGTGTTGATGAAATAGCAGGAGATGTTTAGAGTGACTAATAAGAAGTAGAGACCAGGGATCTCCAGAAGAGATATATCTGTGTGTAAGAGGGTTTGGGGGGGGGGGGGTTTGAGTGGTTCATGGGAGCTTTAGAAAATGGTTGTGGGTTGTGATTTAATTCCTAGTTATTGACCTTGCATTTTTTTTTTTTTCTCCTGAGGCTGGGGTTAAGTGACTTGCCCAAGGTCACACAGTTAGGAAGTGTTAACTGAGACCAAACTTGAACTCGGGTCCTCCTGAATTCAAGGCTGGTACTCTATCCACTGTGCCACCTAGCTGCCCCCCTTGCATTCTGTTTTAAGTAATAATCATTTAATTTGCTATGATGTCAAATGCTTTATTCTGACTTGGGAAAATTTATTGTAAATGGAGATTTGTAAGTTGTTATTATCTTTTGAGTGCCATGGACCTAGGAGTAACCAAAACAGGTCTATATTAGGAGTCCCTGGAGTTAACTCTCATTTTAGCTGAAAATGTTCAGGTACTTGAAGTGGGAATAGTCTTAGCTTTAATTATCCATTTAATAACCTCAATTCTCCTCTGAGTTATTAGTAGAAACAACCCCTGTTGGTTTATAAAGTTGTTTACTATTGAACAGAACCCTGAAATATACTTTCAACTTGGAAGAACATAAAATATAGAATTATATAAACAATCACAATCTGCTTGTTTTGATATGCTTGAGAAAAGCTTGGGGAGAAATCATTGGTTCATAGAATTTTAAAGCTGAAAAGGACTTTAGAGATCATTTATTCCAACCCCCTTATTTTACATATGACAAATCTGAGCTAATAGGATTAGAACTAATATTTGGTCTTTGTTGCAGGACACAAGTGAATCCCTTCACACCTAGGCCTTACAGGAATTAGATTTTGGATTAAATGGATTTACCAGAAATAACTTGATACTTAAGTCTACATAATAGCAATCACTTTGACAAAGAGATCTATGCTAAAAGAAATAAAATAAAATGTTACTGCATGTTGACACACCCATAACAGGATCAAATCTTTGGCAAAATTGTAATATCTCTAGTTTGTCTTTAGAGTTTCTTGGCTCCTTTTCCTTGATATTTTCTCTATTTTGTAGTAATATAATTTCCTACCTAGAGTCATAGATAGTAGAGTAAATAGACCACTGAACCTAGAGTCAGGAAGACTTGAGTTAAGGCCCAGCATTGAACATTTACTAGTTGTGTAACCCTCAGCAATTGTCTCACTTTCCACAACTGTAAAATGGGGATAAATATAGCAAATAATTTCAAGGACTAATATAACTGTAAAATAAGATATTTGTTAAATGCTTTGTAAATCTTCAAATACTATGTAGGTGCTAGTTATTATTACTCATTATTACTTATTCCTCATATCCTACATTTGAATGTCAATTCATCTCTTTCTCAAAGTAGAAAAAATTCCTCTACATTAACATTTTGGGAACTTATTGTATTTTACTTCTCAGAATTCATAAATCAACAAATACTTATTAAAACCTTAATTTTGCCATATATTCTAAGCTAAACACTCCTCTATACTGTGCTAAGCAATGGAACTAGATTACATAAAAGCATAAAAAAAAATACTCAGGAAGTACCTGTACTTCAAGAATGCTTCTGGAAGTAGACAAAGAAAATTAAAACCAAAGGAATGAATTGCTAAGGGAGATAAGTCTGCCATTATTGAAGAAGATAATTTTGAATGGTTATCTTTCCAGAGCTCATATAATTCACAACATTGAGGCTTGCATATTCTGCCTATGCTTAAATTCCTGAAAGCAGATGTAGAATATTTTTTTTTACTTGACAAGAAAATTTTCCAATATCCCTAATTTAACTTTCTGTGAAGAACAGCATTTATGGTTCTGAAATAAGCAACATATATCCAATTAAGATTTAAAACCAGGCCCAGTCCCTTGTCAATCATTATTGATCATCTGATTATGAAATTGGATCTGCTAATTGGCTTGGTAGGTGACACACTAGATAAAGTGCTTGCCTGGAATCAGGGAAGACCTGAGTTCAAATTTGACCTTAGATATGTGATTTTGGGCAAGTTGGTTAACTATTGCTTATCTCAGTTCCCACAATTCTATAGTAGAGATTATAATGGCAGGATTGTTGTGATTGTCAAAGGAGATAATGATTATAAAGTGCTTAGCATTTTATAATGCCTGGTACATAATAATAAATACTATGTGTTCACTATTATTATTGTTAGCTAGTCATACCATTTGAGATGTGGAAACACTTTAAGAAATCCTATGCAGTTTAACTTCCTCATTTTGCCATTCCAGGAAACTGAAAGTCCCAAAGGTGAGATAATTGTTCTGAGATTTGAGGTATAGTCAGGATCAGAAGCCAGGATTTCTGATTCCCAGTCTACAATTCATTGCACTAAATGAAGCTTCAATCCTTCTCCACTCACCACACCTCTTTTTTCTCTTTCCCATTAAGTAGTTTATTACCTAGAAGAAATGAAGGGCAGAACTGCTCATGAAAAGCTTCATTTTGAGCATTCTTGTTAAAAGGGGACCATTTTTCACTGATCCTATGAGTATATATGTTACAGTGTTAAATAAAATTTAGGCTCCCTCAAGAGGTATGTTATGGTATAAAAAGGAAATTCTTGTGGCCACTGAAGTCTGAAATTCTGTGAAAATTACTTAAGGATGAGAGGGATATTTTATTTCCTCTAACTGTCCTCCATGTTTGTAATACTCTCCCTCCACATCTTTGTCTCTTTTGTTTCTATGGTTTTTTTTTGTTGTTGTTTTTTTTTTTTTTTTTTTTTTTTTTTTTGTCTTTTTGTTTTTTTCAAGACCAGCTAAAATCCCAACATCCTGGTCTTTCCTGATCCTCCCACCTGATAGGTGACTTCCCTCCAGAGTTTACCTCCAATCAATTCTGAATATACATTCTGTCTGTACCTTTTTTTCCCCCAAATACTTTCTTCTGCTTTAGTATATGAGCTCTTCAACAATAGGAATTGTTTTTATCTTTCTTCAATCCTCAGAGTTAAACACAGTGACTGGTACAAGGTAAGCACTTAATGTGTTAGGTGACTATAGAATGTGTTTTCTGTTTTTATAAAAGTCCTTATTTTCCACATTTCAGTGGGAACCGATCATGTTATCCTCTAGTCTATCTCTAGTGGCTCCCTATTGCCTCCAGAATCAAATACAAAATGCTTTCTTTGCCATTCAAAGTTCTTTATAACATAGTCTCCTCTTATCTTTCCATCCTTCTTATATCCTACTGCTCAACTATACTCTTCAACCCAGTGACACTGGCCTTCTGGCTTTTTTTTTTCTTTTTCTTTTAAAAACAATATGGGGGAGGATTCTGGGAAGATGGTCAGAATCTTTTTTATGTGTGTGTATTGTTTGTTTAATTTCCTAGCCTGTCTCTTGGGTTTTGTTTAAAATAGGGCTCTGTTTTCAGGGTGGAGGGTGCAATGTTCCAAACTTCAAGGATTTTGTGCAGGTGTTTCAGAGATCCTTCTAGGGACTTGTACTGTGAACCAGCACTGTTACCTGGATCTGAGTATAAGCAAAGCAATAATCCTGCCTCAGTGCTACCGAAGAGACCCCCTGTAATCCCTTCTGACTAGCTGTTCAGTGTCCTTATCTGTGGGCTTAGATCTCTGGAAGCTGTTACTGCTGCTGTTGTTGATTCCAAATTTCTCAAAGTTTGCTGTAGGTTTGCTGAGGCTCTTCTCACAGCCTAGAGTGACAAACCTTCCCTCATCATTTTCCAAGTCATCCTTGTCTTAGATATCTGGAAACTGCCCCTGCTGCCACTGATTCAGAGGACCCAAGGCCTGCTCCTGGGTTGCTGGAGCTGGAGTTGTGTTGACCCAGATTGTGCTATACCCTGCCCCTGTCCCACCCAGGTGCAATAGACTTTTCTTATTGACCTTCTAAGTAGTATTCAACTGGAAAATTGTTCCACTCTGCCTTTTTGTGGGTTCTGACAGTTTAAACTTTGTTTAGAGTCATTATTTAAAGGTGTTTAGAGGGTCTTTGGGGACAGCTCGGATGAGTCCTTGCTTTTATTTTGCCATTTGCTTCCATTCCTTCTTGTAGCTCTTTTGGAATCCATATACTCTATCTCTTGGCTCAAGTCATTTTCTGTGTGTGCTCCATGACTGAAACATTGCCATCTTCCTTTAAATCCCAATGGAAATCCCATCTTTAGTAGAGGCTTTCTCAAATTCTTAATTCAAGTGTCAAGTATTTCCTATTATCCTGTATATAGCTTATTTGAATATATTTGGATTGGAGTTCTAGCTTTGATATTTATTAGCTATGTAACTCTGTAGAAGTCATTTAAAGTTTCTGAGCCTCGTTTATAAAATAGGGGTGATAACTCTTAATGATCTACAGAGAGTGAACAGATAGAGCTTGTCTGGGCTTGATATAAAGCTCAGCTCTAGAATATCCCCCTAGGATTTCTCCTAGAATACTAGATTACTGAGTACTGAAGATGAAAGGTGTATAAAGATATTCCATATCCCCTCTTCTCAGTGTCTTGGTGACATAGAATACAGAAATCAGTCCTGCAGCACCAGTGAAGAAGCTCTCTGAAATGCCAGTGCTGAGTCCAAGAACTGAGGCTTGGACTGGACACTACATTTGGGAAACAGCCAAGGGGCAGTAGTGAATGGGACTGATTGGATGAAGTATTTCTCAGTATTGGGACTAAGTCACATGATCCCTGTTCCCAGAGTTGGGAGATTGGACCTTGGACTCTGGGCTCCAGAGGGACCCTAGTGGGGAGGAGGGGATGTTACATAATCTCTGGAGGGTCAAGCTTGCAGGAGGTGACAGGAAGTTGCAGGAAGTGACTTGTGGGACATTGGTGATCATTAGTCAAGGATGGTTATGCACTTTTGGTTTATCCAATGAAAAAGGTTGGGTCTTTTTCTACTTAACCAGCTGTTCTACTTGTGGCTGATCAGGCTCAGGAGCAAGGACTCAGCTTCAGGTTCAGGCTGATCATGGCTGGAACTGGGATGGCTCCCAGGTGTGTCAGGGCCTCTCCCTGCAGGGATTAAATAAATGCTTTCTTTTTATATCTGAAGATATCTCTGGTTAGTTAATTTGGGAAAGGGGATCTAGCACCTGTCCCTCACAGTAGTACAGCACTATACTAGAGTTAAGAGAAATAGCTCAGCATCTAGATGGAAACAGTTAGAACTGTGGAGGCCTGGATTGGTGAGCCATGTGAAGTGGCTAAGACACTTCATTATTCAACCCCTATAGATAAAGTACCACTTACACTGAGGTGAAGGATAATTTAGAAGAAGAGAAACCAAAAAAAAAATATTAAAAGAAAATATGTTCAATATCCAAGGAAAACACACTTATCTTGGAGATAGAATATGTAGAGACAACCTAAGGATTTAAAAGATAAAATCTTGATCACACTAAAATGCAGGAGAATTGCCCAGAACTTCTAAAGACAGAAAATGAAATACCAATTGAAATAATTAATAGATTGTTTACAGAAAAAAACAAAAACAAACAAAAACTGAGTTGTAAATTACAAGTCACACAATGGTTAAATTTTACAATTCACTTCAGAAACATCAAGTCCTTTAAATAATCAGAAGAAAGAATTTCAAATACAAAGGAAAGGAAATTCAAGTAACATAATACTATTCTGAACCTATTGGAAAACAGGAGAAAATGGGATAATGTGTTCTGAAGAGCAGTGGAGCTTAGGATACAGCACAGGGCAATTTAACCTGCAAATATGGGCTTAACCATAAATGAAAAAAGATGTATATTCAATAAGAAGAGGCATTTGAAACATTCTAAGAAAGAAAATCAGCCCTGAAAAGAATATTTACTTTTTGAACAACCTAGACAACAGAAATGCAAAAAGGGTGAATGAATGTAGCAGCCAAAGACAGCAGCAATAGAGTGATAATAGAAAACAGTAAGATGTATTTTTTTCCCTCTATGTAAACAAGAAGACAGTGGTGAAGGCAGAAGTCAGGTGGAGATAAGCTGAAGAAAGATGTGGCTCTGGGGCGTGATGAACAGAGCCTAGTGATTTACACATACACACACACACACACACACACACACACACACACATTTTGGAGGGGAGATTACATTATAAAGTGGGATAGCAAATGAAAGAGGGAGTAGAGTAGGAGAATGGAAGGAAATATATTATGTATACTGATCAAATCTATGGCTAGCAATGTGGGAAAGATATCCTCAGTAGGAAAAGAAGAGCATGCATGGGAACAGCAACTACAAGGTGGAGGCGGGTGGAGTGAGAGGTTGAGTAAGGAGAGAGGCCTTGCATTAGTGGTGGTTCTGGGGGTTCCATTGATGAAAGCTCCTAATGGTGAAGGGAGATGGATTCTTGTCTTGGATAGGATTTGTGGGATTGGGAACTTGAAAAGGAGAAAAATCAGACTACCTCAAGGCAACTACTATGTGTGGAACTAAGTGGTTGTTTGTCCTTTGTATTCAAAGAAGGTCATTACATCAGGGAAGTGATTCCATGACATGCAAGTGAATTGGATTTGAGTGAGGGAGGGCTGTGCAAGGTCACCTTCCTCACTTTCCCCTCTAAAGCAAGATATAGATCAAAAAGCCTTGCGATGGCACTGATTGAAATGGGAGATATTGGCCTTTTTAAAGTTAAGGCCTTCAACAAGTTTCAGATGGACTGAAGCCACACCCATTCAGTAATTAAGGCTAGGTAGCAATTAAGGAAAAGACTCTTCTCTTTCACCTGATCCAAAAAAAAAGGAAAAAAAAAAAAAAGTGAATCTGGGAGGGGAAGACCTCAGGGTTTCTGGCCAAGAATTGAAGAATTGAATTTCTTTTTTCCTCTCTTCCTCCCCTCTTTTCCTCCCTCCCACCCTCCCTTCCTTCCTTCCTCCTTTCCTTCCTCCCTTAAAACCAATCTGATTCAAATTGGCCACCGATAGGTCTTATGCCAGACCTCATTTAAACATTTTTTGGATGCTGATTTGGATTGAATGTAAATAGCAATCATTTTTGTTTTGGGGAACTGGGAGACCATGAGCATAGGAAGTGTTGTGCCACAATTCTTTTATTGTCCTGACTCAGTTTCCCTAATTGTTCTGCCTCTATTTCCCTAATTGTTCTGCCACAGTTTCCCTAATTGATCCTGCCTCAGTTTCCTTAGTTGTTCTGCCTCATTCCCCTTAGTTGCAACCCTCCCCCCCTCCAGTTCATTAAAACTGGTATAAATCAGAGGTTATAAATTGTCAATGTGTAAACTCAAAAAGGGGGAATCCAGACTTTGTGTCTCTAGCCAGACACTTTCTTACTTCCCAGTTTGTTAGAATTTATGGTCCTACTCCCCCCCCCCCCCCAACCTGTTAGAACCAAATAAATGGCTCCTGCCTGGAGATTCCCACTTGCCAGAGTTTGGACTCCACCTCCCTGCCTGTGTTTAGCTACTGGAGAACTCACATTGGCTGCTGGCTGCTGGATTCTGGGAGACTGTAGAGGAATGAAACTATGAAAAGATGTATTTGAATCATACAACTGAGAACTTAAGGCTAATTACCTATTCAATATGAGACAATGACTCTATTAGCATATGTTTTGGATAAATGGCTCCTTTCATAGTTGATTCTGGCTGAATGTTTGGGGTTAAGGCAAGGATTAGAAGGTGGGTGACAGAGGCCAGAGACTCACTTGGGGCAGGACAAGGAGGAGAAAGGAAGATTCTGGACTCCATAATCCAGAAGAGATCTTTGTTTTTTTTTTTTTTGTTTTTTTTTATATTTTTATTTTATTATTATTTTTTTAATTTTATAATTATTAAATTTTTTGACAGTATATATGCATGAGTAATTTTTTTATAACATTATCCCTTGTATTCATTTTTCCAAATTTTCCCTTCCCTCCCTTTACTCCCTCCCCTAGATGACAGGCAATCCCATACATTTTACATGTGTTACAGTATAACCTAAATACAATATATGTGTGTAAATCCAATTTTCTTGTTGCACATTAAGTATTGGATTCCAAAGGTATAAGTAACCTGGGTAGATAGACAGTAGTGCTAATATTTTACATTCAATTCCCAGTGTTCCTTCTCTGGGTGTAGTTGTTTCTGTCCATCATTGATCAGCTGGAAGTGAGTTGGATCTTCTCTATGTTGAAGATTTCCACTTCCATCAGAATACATCCTCATACAGTATTGTTGTTGAAGTATACAACAATCTTCTGGTTCTGTTCTTTTCACTCAGCAACAGTTGATTTAAGTCTCTCCAAGCCTCTCTGTATTCCTCCTGCTGGTCATTTCTTTTTTTTTTTTTTTTTTTCTATTTTTTTTTTTTATTATTATATATATATTTTATAATATTATCCCTTGTATTCATTTTTCCAAATTGCCCCCCCTCCCTCTATTCCCTCCCCCCGACGACAGGCAATACCATACATTTTACATGTGTTACAATATAGTCTAGGTACAATACATGTGTGTGAATATCATTTTCTTGTTGCACAATAAACATTAGAATCCGAAGGTACATGCAACCTGGGCAGACAGATATTAGTGCTAACAATTTACATTCGCTTCCCAGTGTTCCTTCTCTGGGTATAGTTATTTCTGTCCATCATTGATCAACTGGAAGTGAGTTGGATCTTCTTTATGTTGAAGATTTCCACTTCCAACAGAATACATCCTCATACAGTATTGTTGTTGAAGTATACAGTGATCTTCTGGTTCTGCTCATTTCACTCAGCATCAGTTGACCTAAGTCTCTCCAGGCCTCTCTGTATTCCTCCTGCTGATCATTTCTTACAGAGCAATAATATTCCATAACCTTCATATACCACAATTTACCCAACCATTCTCCAACTGATGGACATCCATTCATCTTCCAGTTTCTAGCTACAACAAAAAGAGCTGCTACAAACATTTTGGCACATATATGTCTCTTTCCGCTCTTTAGTATTTCTTTGGGATATAATCCCAGTAGTAGCACTGTTGGGTCAAAGGGTATGCACAGTTTGATAACTTTTTGGGCATAATTCCAGATTGCTCTCCAGAATGGCTGGATTCTTTCACAACTCCACCAGCAATGTATCAGTGTCCCAATTTCCCCACATCCCCTCCAACATTTGTCATTATTTGTTCCTGTCATCTTAGCCAATCTGACAGGTGTGTAGTGGTATCTCAGAGTGGTCTTAATTTGCATTTCTCTGATCAGTAGTGATTTGGAACACTCTTTCATGTGAGTGGATATAGTTTCAATTTCTTCCTCTGAGAATTGTCTGTTCATATCCTTTGACCATTTATCAATTGGAGAATGGTTCGGTTTCTTATAAATTATGGTCAGTTCTCTATATATTTTGGAAATGAGACCTTTGTCAGAACCTTTGTTTTTAAAAATATTTTCCCAATTTGTTACTTCCCTTCTAATCTTGTTTGCATTAGTATTATTTGTACAGAAACTTTTTAGTTTGATGTAATCAAAATCTTCTATTTTGTGATCAATAATGATCTCTAGTTCTCCTCTGGTCATAAATTCCTTCCTCCTCCACAAGTCTGAGAGGTAGATTATCCTCTGTTCCTCTAATCTATTTATTATCTCCCTCTTTATGCCTAAATCATGGACCCATTTTGATCTTATCTTGGTATATGGTGTTAAGTGTGGATCCATATCTAATTTCTGCCATACTAATTTCCAGTTTTCCCAACAGTTTTTTCCGAATAATGAATTTTTATCCCTAATGTTGGAATCTTTGGGTTTGTCAAAGATTAGATTGCTATAGATGTACCCTTTTTTGTCCTTTGTATCTAATCTGTTCCACTGATCTACCGGTCTATTTCTTAGCCAATACCAAATGGTTTTGGTGACTGCTGCTATATAATATAGCTTTAGATCAGGTACACTTAGACCACCTTCCTCTGAGTTTTTTTTCATTAGTTCCCTTGCATTTCTTGACCTTTTATTCTTCCATATGAATTTTGTTGTTATTTTTTCTAGGTCATTAAAATAGTTTCTTGGGAGTCTGATTGGTATAGCACTAAATAAATAGATTAGTTTGGGGAGTATTGTCATCTTTATTATATTCGCTCGGCCTATCCAAGAGCACTGAATGTCTTTCCAATTATTTAAATCTGATTTTATTTTTGTGGCAAGTGTTTTGTAATTTTTCTCATATAATTCCTGACTTTTCTTTGGTAGATGGATTCCCAAATATTTTATACTCTCAACATTTGTTTGGAATGGAATTTCTCTTTGTATCTCTTGCTGTTGTATTTTGTTAGTGATATATAAAAATGCCGAGGATTTATGTGGATTTATTTTGTATCCTGCCACTTTGCTGAAATTTTGAATTATTTCTAGTAGCTTTTTAGCAGAGTCTTTGGGGTTCTCTAAGTATACCATCATGTCATCTGCAAAAAGTGATAGTTTAATTTCCTCATTTCCTACTCTAATTCCTTGAATCTCTTTCTCGGCTCTTATTGCCGAGGCTAGCGTTTCTAGTACTATATTGAATAGTAATGGTGATAGTGGGCAACCTTGTTTCACTCCTGATCTTACTGGGAAAGGTTGCAGTTTATTTCTATTGCATATTATGCTTACTGACGGTCTTAAATATATACTCCTGATTATTCTAAGGAATAATCCATTTATTCCTATAATCTCAAGAGTTTTTAGTAGGAATGGATGTTGGATTTTGTCAAATGCTTTTTCTGCATCTATTGAGATGATCATATGGTTCTTATTAATTTGATTATTAATATCGTCAATTATATTAATAGTTTTCCTAATATTAAACCAGCCCTGCATTCCTGGAATAAATCCTACTTGATCATAGTGTATTATCTTGGATATAATTTTCTGAAGTCTTTTTGCTAATATCTTATTTAAGATTTTAGCATCAATATTCATTAAGGAGATTGGTCTATAATTTTCTTTCTCAGTTTTCGATCTACCAGGTTTAGGTATCAGTACCATGTCTGTGTCATAAAAGGAATTTGGTAGGACTCCTTCATCCCCTATTTTTTCAAATAATTTATATAACATTGGGGCTAATTGTTCTTTAAATGTTTGGTAGAATTCACATGTGAATCCATCTGGCCCTGGGGATTTTTTCCTGGGGAGTTGATTAATAGCTTGTTCTATTTCTTTTTCTGAAATGGGACTATTTAAGCAATTTATCTCCTCCTCTGTTAATCTAGGGAGCCTATATTTTTGGAGGAAGTCATCCATTTCACTTAAGTTATCAAATTTATTGGCATAAAGTTGGGCAAAGTAACTCCTTATTATTTCTCTAATTTCTTCTTCATTGGTGGAAAGATCCCCCTTTTCATTTGTAAGACTATCAATTTGATTTTCGTCTTTCTTTTTTTGATCAAATTTACCAAAGGTTTATCTATTTTATTGGCTTTTTCATAAAACCAACTCTTGGTTTTATTTATTAATTCAATAGTTTTTTTACTTTCAATTTTATTGATTTCTCCTTTTAATTTTTGTATTTCAAGTTTAATTTTTGGTTGGGGGTTTACAATTTGGTCTTTTTCTAGCCTTTTAAGTTGTAAGCCCAATTCGTTAATCTTCTCTTTCTCAATTTTCTTCAAATAAGCCTCTAAAGATATAAAATTTCCCCTTATTACTGCTTTAGCTGCATCCCAAAGATTTTGATATGATGTCTCATCATTATCATTATCTTGGGTGAAATTATTAATTGTTTCTATAATTTGCTCTTTCACCCAGTCATTCTTTAAGATGAGATTATTCAGTTTCCAATTACTTTTTGGTCTATTTACCCCTAACTTTTTACTGAATGTAGCTTTTATTGCATTGTGATCTGAGAAGAAGGCATTTATTATTTCTGCCTTCCTACATTTAATTTTGAGATCTTTATGTCCTAGTATATGGTCAATTTTTGTATAGGATCCATGAACTGCTGAGAAGAAAGTATATTCCTTCCTATTGCCATTCAGTTTTCTCCAAAGGTCTATCATACCTAGTTTTTCTAATGTTCTATTTACTTTTTTAATTTCTTTCTTGTTTGTTTTGTGGTTTGATTTATCTAAATCTGAGAGTGCAAGGTTGAGATCTCCCACTATTATAGTTTTACTGTCTATTTCTTCTTGCAGTTCTCCTAACTTTTCCTTTAGAAAGTTAGATGCTATACCACTTGGTGCATATATGTTTAGTATTGATATGGCTTCATTATTTATGCTACCTTTCAGCAGGATATAGTTTCCTTCCTTATCTTTTTTAACAAGATCTACTTCTGCTTTTGCTTGATCTGAGATAAGGATAGCTACCCCTGCTTTTTTGGCTTTACCTGAAGCATAATAGGCTCTGTTCCAACCTTTTACCTTTACTCTGTATGTATCTCCCTGCTTTAAGTGTGTTTCCTGTAGGCAACATATTGTAGGGTTCTGCTTTTTGATCCAATCTACTATCCGTCTCCGTTTGATGGGATCGTTCATCCCATTTACATTTACAGTTAAAATTACTAATTCTGTATTTCCTGCCATCGTATTATCCCCAGATTATGCTTTTTTCCCTTGACCCCCCTGATCCCCCTCCCCGATATTTAATTTACAGACCCCCCTTGTGCCGCACAACCCTCCCTCTTTTTTTTTTGGATCCCTCCCCCCTCCCTCCAAGTCCCTTCACTTATTCTCCTTTTCCTTTTCCCTTTTCCTCTCCCCCCTTTTAATGAGGTGAGAGAAAATTCTCTGAAAAACAAATATGTTAATTATTTACTCTTTGAGCCTCTTCTGATGAGAGTAAGATTCACACAATGATTCTCCCCCTCACTAAGTTCCCTCAGATATGGTGTATTTTCTATGTCTCTTCCTGGGATGTAGTTTCCCTCTTTTTATCACTCCTTCCCCTTTTTCTGAACCGACCTCCTTCCCTTTACTACACCCCCCTTTTTTTCTTTTATATCAGTAAAATCAAATTATCCTTGAGTATTTTTTATATACCCACAACAGAGTTACAGTTCTCAAGGGTTCTGTGTACCTTTTTCTGTTTCTCTTCAGTCTTGTGGATGTAGATCGAATTTTTTGTTTAAGTCTGGTTTTTTTCTTAGAAACATATAGAATTCCTCTGTTTCATTGAATGACCATCTTCTTCCATGGAAAAAGATGCTAAACTTAGCTGGGTAGTTCATTCTCGGTTGCAGTCCTTGATCTTTTGCCTTTCGGAATATCAGGTTCCAGGCCCTTCTATCTTTTAATGTGGAGGCAGCCAGATCTTGGGTGACCCTTATTGTGGCACCTTGGTATTTAAATTGTTTTTTTCTAGCTGCTTGCAGGATTTTCTCCTTTGTGTGGTAATTCTGCAGCTTAGCCACAATATTCCGTGGTGTTCTTTTTTTAGGGTCTATTTCAGAAGGAGTTCGATGAATTCTTTCCACATCTACTTTCCCTTCTGTTTCTATTATCTCTGGACAGTTCTCTTTGATAATTTCCTGTAAAATAGAATCTAGGCTCTTTTTTTGGTCATAGTTTTCGGGAAGTCCAATAATCCGCAGATTATCTCTCCTAGATCTATTTTCCAGGTCTATAGATTTTCCCAGTAAGTATTTGACGTTGTTCTCCAGCTTCTCATTTTTTTTGTTTTGTTTGACTGATTCTTGGGTTCTCTGTGAATCATTCATTTCTATTTGTTCCATCCTGACTTTTAAGGAGTTATTTTCTTCTTTCACAGTTTTTAGTTCTTTTTGTAAATGCCCAATTTCGTTTTTAAATGAGTTATTTTGCTCTATTGAATTTTTTTCCATTTCCCTAATTTTTTTTTTTGAGAATTATTTTCTTTTTCCAATTCAGAAATTCTATTTTCTTGAGACTTTTTTATCTTTTCCAATTCAGAAATCCTACTTTCCTGTGTTTTTTTAACCTTTTCTAATTCACTAATTTTGTTTCCCTGCATCTCCTGTGAATTCTTTATTTTTTCCAACTCCAATTTCAGGACATTGTTATTCTCTATCATAACTTCTCTTTCCTTTCCCCCATTTTTCTTCGATCTCCCTCAATTTCTTAAGAGCTTCTTCTAGGAGAGAGTTATGTGATGGGGGGCAGGAATCGTTCCCCTTTAGGTTGTTATCTGATTCTCTGCTGTCAACTTCCTCGGGGTTGGATACCCGCTCTTTCTCTGTATAGAAGGAATCTATAGTTTTTCTAGCTTTTTTGCTCATACTTAAAAAATGTTTTGGGGTCTGTCCCTGGGGTAGGAAATTATTTACTTCTTTACCAGCTTCCTCCCAGACTGGATGGATGCAGCCGCCCCTGCGCCCGCGCTAAGAGAGAGCTCTGGGAGAGAGTTCCCCACCCCCTCCCTGGAAGTGCCTCAGAGGTGATTAGCACTACTGTGCTTCGAGGGCGTAGAATAGTGAAGACAGCACGAAGCCCAGCCTATGTGTCCGGGTGGGGAGTGGATGTCTGCAGCAGGTGAAGTGAGAAGCCCCTGCGCTCAAACTGGAAGTGTCTGCCAGAAACCGCGGTCCCTAGTTCAAAGGTTCCGCTTCTCTGGGACTTCCTGGAGCTGAGTTCCACTCCCTCCAGCTAAGCTAGGCCGTGTGTGTTGCCTTGGGCCGTATCCACCCACTTGTCAGTCTCTTAACTATTCTCAGGAGGGAGCTGAGGCCACACCCCCTGGTGCCGATTCTCTGCTGAGTCACCCCCAGGGTGGGGGGGGGGGAATCTAATCTGAGTTTTAAAATATTTTGGCTTTCTCTTCTGAACTGCTAAATAATTAGCAGAGAAGAGCTAACAGCCTGTGCCAGATTCCTTTACCTCAGTGGCTTCTCTGATCCCAGAGCCCCTCCCAGCGCAATGGGCGCAGTGTGCCCCTACCCCACCGTCTGTGCTGGTCTTTCTTATTCCTCCCCTGAGAACTGACCTTTCCTGTTGAAACTCCAGATTCTCTTCAGCTGGTAAGTCGTGCTTCCAGTCCTTGTGGTATCTATCAGTCCTGAGCTAATTTTGAGACTTAATTTATCTAATTGGTTGTGAGGGAGTGAGGACGTTCACTGAGTCGTGTGTTTCTTCTCCGCCATCTTGGCTCCGCCCCAATCCTGCTGGTCATTTCTTAGAGAGCAATAATATTCCATAACCTTCATATACCATAATTTACCCAACTATTCTCCAATTGATGGACATCCATTCAACTTCCAGTTTTTAGCTACAACAAAAAGAGCTGCCACAAACATTTTGGCACATACAGGTCCATTTCCCCTCTTTAGTATCTCTTTGGGATATAAGCCCAGTAGTAACACTGCTGGATCAAAGGGTATGCACAGTTTGACAACTTTTTGGGCATAATTTCAGATTGTTCTCCAGAATGGCTGGATTCTTTCAAAACTCCACCAACAATGTATCAGTGTCCCAGTTTTCCCACATCCCCTCCAACATTCATCATTATTTGTTCCTGTCATCTTAGCCAATCTGACAGGTGTGTAGTGGTATCTCAGAGTTGTCTTAATTTGCATTTCTCTGATCAGTAGTGATTTGGAACATTCTGGAAGAGAGAGATCTTTGGCAAAACTCCTGGCAGTTTGCCTGCTTCTTTCACTTCTCCCCCTAAAGACCAAGGACTTTTACTTCTCCTGACTCTGGCCGATCCTGAGGCCTCCAGGGAGCTAGCTTGTACTTAACAGGAGATGATAGTCTCATTCAGCCCTGGGACCAAACCATAGATCCATTTGGTCCCAGTAAATCTCTCCCTTTCAAATACATTATTAAAAACTCTCTAATCTCTATCTTGCCTCAGTTTCTCTGGCATTACAGAAGGAGATTTAGAGGCAAATGAGGATAAGAAGGTATAGACCAGGGGGAAGGTATAGAGTTGCAGTAAACTGCTTACTCAGGGGTCTTTTGGTAGGGGGGGAGTTTACCATGTTGCTCTGCCACCTGAAATAGTTAATATTGCTTTAGGTATGAGGCAAAATGGAAAAGGGGAATCCATGAGGCTGGCGCTTCAAAGATTGGAAAGCTTAGGATAGATATCTTGGTAGTTTTAATTCCTTAAGGAATGCACAGAATAAAGAGCCTGGATAATTTTAGAAAGCATTAAACAGAGAATGAGGATGTTGTTTATAGAAAAAAAGGTATAGATGATAAAAAGTAAGAGAAACCATTGCAGGAAAAGTGGATTAAAACAAAGGAAAAAAAATCAAACAACCCTTAATGAACAAAACTGGTTTGGGGAGGGGAGAAAAAGGGTGGAACTACCTGATTAACTGAGAAGAAAAAAAAGTGAGGACTAAATAATCAGATAAAAGTAGAAAAGAAAAGACACTAATAAACAAAACTCCAAAGGGAAAGGGGTAACAAATAGAAGCAGCAATAACAGTTAAAGGGATAAGAACCAGCAGGAATAGAATTACTATAAAAAAAATTAATCTAAAGTTACTGAAGAAATATGTCTGTGTTTACAACAAAAGAGGATGAAAATCATAATTTGAAAAAATCTTAGAAAAAAATAGAACACATAAATCTAACTCTTTTAACTTTGCACATGAATGAATTGAAGAATCCAATAAAAAAGTGACAGATTGGATAAGAAAACAGAACCCTATCATTTGTTGCTTATGAGATACACATTTAATAAACAAAAATATACACATAACTGGGGGAATGAAAACATTTATGAATCAAGTGAATTTAAAAAAGCAGGAGTTACAATTATACTGTGACAAAATAAAAACATTCAAAAAATAAAAAGGGATTAAAAAAAGAAAACTACATTATAATGAAAGCGACTATGAATAATAAACCAACATCATTAATAAACTTATATGCCTTAAATACCTTAGCATCCAAATTCATAAAGGAAACATTCATTGAACCACAGGAGAATATATATATATATATATATATATATATATATGTATATGTATATGTATATGTATATATATATATACACACATATATATATGTGTGTATATACATATATATGTATATATATGCATATACATATATATTAATGCAAAAATGATAGGATATATCTATATCTATATCTATCTTTAAATGAGAATGCACAAGCATGTATATTTTCCTTGATATCACATGGAATTTTTACCAAACAACAATTTATTAGGCCATATATATTACAAAAACAACCAACCAACCAACCAATAACAACACAACAAAACAAAAGCCCACAATTCCCATAAAAAGGTAAAAATAGTAATAGTAGACACCATTGCACAATAAAATTAGTTATTAGTTACAGACTACACACACACAAAATACACACATGCACACAGAATCAAATGGAGAATTATCAATGAAATTCTAAATAATAAGTCAGTCCATAACCAAATCCTTGAAACAATTAAGTCCAACGTTCCTTCCCCTCTTCTCCCACTACATCACACTCCCTCTCCTACATCCTGTTGAAAGAATGAAAATCAAAATGGAGTGGGAAGAGCTCGGAATGGTTTCATGTTTTGGTTTCATGGTTTCATATCACTGACCAGAGACTGAAGAAAAGTTAGGTAATATAAAAGTTGATGGTGAAGAGGAGATGGATTTCAGTCATAGGTTCCAGTACATGCAAAGGTGTTTTAAAATTTTAATAGGGAAAATAGAAATTTGTCTTTTTGAAAAGAAGCTCAAAGTCACTAGAAACTGATCACTCAAAAAATTAGACAAATTCATTTAAATGGCTTTAAAATTCCTACCAGACAGAAGAGTTTTAAGTAGTAGAATGACAATGATACAGACATTGCCCATAGGTAACCAAGTGATTTCTTTCTTTTTTGGGGAAGTATGGTGTTAATGAGAATTATACCTTTTATCTAGTTGACTCATGTCTACCATTTCTCTCTTCTCTTTACTACCTTTATATTAAAAAAAAAGAAAAAACCAAAACAACTTTTCATTTAGTTCTATCACTTTTACAATATCTATATTCATATGATCATTCACTTCCCTATATCACATTTTATGTCCTTTAAAAATTATATTTTAACTTTGTAAGTAATGAACCAAGATTCAGTATTATGTGCACTAGCAGGAATATTAGATTCAAACATGCTGAAAAGCTCCATGAAGTTTCATTTGTAAAGATGTGCTGTTCTTAGTTTTGATGACAGTTATCTTGTTCTTACCTACTTTCAAAATATCAGGCTCATTAAGAATGGGCTACATCTGACAAATCTAAACTTTAAAGTGAAATGTTGTCATCAGATTTGCAAGGAGGATCTTTGATATGAGTTAACTGGAGGTGGTATGTAAAAAGAAGATTTTCTTATGATTTGGATAAATTTTATATGAGATTCAGAGTTCTTCCACCAAAAAGCAACTGATTTGTTTTGGTTATTTGACCTAAGTAATTATCTTCTCTATCTTTTTCTTTTTGACTATATTCTACACTTTGAATCATGAATATGGATTAGAATATTAATTGTAATTATTATAAATAAACATTTACATTGTTTGAACTGAAAGCTGAGTTTAAGTTTTATAAACATTCATATATACTTCTACCCGAAAACAGAATAATGAATTGCCACTAGGCAGGTGACTGTATTAAAGCATTTTCATACATGTTGTCTTGCCACAGCTAATATGATAAAATCTATTTATAATAGAATTAGTTAATAAGATGCCCATCATTGGCTATCCTGGGTGCATTTCATTGTAGATACCATTATCAGTTAAAAGTATAATAATAATGACAATAAATTACTAAACCTAAATCTATTCTAAAATAATAAAATATTTTATATTATAACATACATATACATAGAATTTAGAAATAGCATGGAGGAGTTTCTACAATATTGAGCTTAGAGCCCTGAAGACTAGGGTTCAAATCCTTTCTCTGAAATTTACTAGATAAATTATTTAACAGTTTTATACTTTTGGCAACCATTTAGGATTTATTAAGTAAACTCTGTGTTCTGTATTGGTATGAGAAGTTGCCAGCACTGATAAATCATTGAACTACTAAGTTTCTGTAGTCAACTTGAAGGTTTGCAAAGCACTTTCCTTGAAACAATCCTGTGAAATGAATAGAACAGTTATTTATTTTTTTTAATATTCAGTTTCCTAATGAGAAAATTAAGGCTCCAAGGAGTCAAATGACTTGCTTAGGATTACAAAGCTATTAAGGAGTATCAATGGAAAGATTCAGATCTAGTTTTTAATAATTTAAATCCAACTGACTTTTCATTATTCTACACTATCTCCCTACCAATCATATTTGGGTCTACAAAAAACACTGGGTTCTCTAAATATTTTCCTAGATATTAAATGCAGGAACATTAACCAATAAGAATCAGTGATAAAATTATGGCCCTTCAGCAAGGACAAAGGAAATAACTCTACCATGCAATTTATTTCCATTAGTTTTGCAAGCTTAACAAAATGACGGTTTCATGGAACTTATGAAAATATTCTGATAAAGATAAGCAAAGGATGATTGGCATTTATTTCATTATAAAACAGCTTCTTTCTTATGGAATAACAGTTATTCAAAAGA
Source organism: Sminthopsis crassicaudata (assembly GCF_048593235.1). Taxonomy (NCBI): domain Eukaryota; kingdom Metazoa; phylum Chordata; class Mammalia; order Dasyuromorphia; family Dasyuridae; genus Sminthopsis; species Sminthopsis crassicaudata. Next base: position 256,595,293 of record NC_133620.1, on the reverse strand, counting down.
GAAAATGTCAGTTTTTGTTTTCTTGATATTATAATCTTTTGTTGTATTTTTCATCTCTATTTTGATCAGCAAAACTTTTAATTTGCAAAAAGTCTTAGGTTCACTTTATATAATTATATAAATTTTGTGCTGAAGAACTGGGATCTGAAAATAAATATTACACCAAAAGAATCATCATTCTTATAACAAATAATTGCTAATAAAAAGTAAAGGAGAATATACCTAAAGAAACAAGCATGAAGAGTTCTCTGAATTAAAAAAATAAAAGGAAACACAAAAAATATTTTAAACCCAAGTCCAAAACTGAACTCATTATCCTTCTCTCTAAATTCTCCTCTCTTCCATATTTCTGTTTCTATCAAGGGTGCCATTATACTTCAAGTGTTTTGGGATCATAAAGTTGGCATTATTCTGCATAACTCATTTTCACTCACCTTGCATATTTAATTATCTAATCTTGCAATTTTACCTTCATAAAAAATCTTGCATTTTAGTCCATCTTTCCTTTTAAAGAAGTACTACATTAGTTCAGGCCCTCTTGACTACTTTTTTATTTCAAATATATGTTTTGTTTAATTAATTTTCCCAATTATAATGAAAACTTTTTAGTAATGAATTTTTTTAAAATTTTGAGTTCAAAATTCACTTCCCCTCTCCCTCCTTCTTGAGAAAGCAATTTGATATTGATTATATATATGAAGTTGGACAAAACATTTCCATATTAACCATATTGCAAAGCAAAATATAGACAAAAAATAAAACAAGAAAAATAAAGAAAAAATATGCTTCAATTTGCAGTCAGTGTATCAACTCTCTTTCTGGAGGTGCATAGCATTTTTAATCATGGATCCTTTGGAAATGTCTGTGACTGTTGCCTTGATCAGAATAGCTAAGTCTTTCAGAATTGATATAATATTGTTATCATGTGCACAGTGTTCTCCTGGTTCTGTTCACTTCACTTTGTATAAGTTCATATAAACCTTTCCAAGTTATTCTGAAACCATACTGCTCATATTTTTTTTTATCACAATATTATATCACTATTTGTTTAGCCATTCCCCAATTGATGGGCATTCTTTTGATTATATATATATGTGTGTGTGTGTGTGTGTGTGTGTGTGTGCATTTATTATATTGACTTAACCTTATCATAAGCAATTAATATTCCTCCAATTACTTAGAGATGTATGTGAAAAGTGTTTTTAATCATGTTCATATAATTCCTAAGTTCTCTTGGCATGTGTAATTCCAAGCATTTTATATTTTCTGCAATTATTTTAAAAAGGATGTATCTTTCTATCTCTTGCTACTATGTTTTGTTGGTGCTATGTAGAAATGTTCATGATTATTGTCGGTTTATTTTATATCAGTGCTGAAATTCTTTATTGTATCAATTAGTTTTTTTAGTTTATTCTCCAGGATTCTCTAGATATAACATCATATCAGCTGCAAAGAGTGAGGTTTTTTGAATCTTTTTTTACATTTGGCCAATTTTGTTTTTAAGGTATAAATTTTCTTCAGTATTTTTCATACTTTCTTTGCCAAGCTTTTAATTTTATTGTATTTTCATAATTTTCTTTCTCTATTCTCATTTCTTTTCTCATTTCCCCCCCATGTCTTTCATTTTATTTTTTAAATTCTTTTGAGCACTTCTAGTAATTTTTGTTGAACTTATGTCCAGTTCACAGTTTGAGGCTTTGCATGCAATTATTTTGACATTCATTTTTTTGGGGGGTTTGTGTCTTCTTATTCCTGTTGATTATCACGTTCTGTTTTGGTTGTTGGCTCATTTTTTTCCATCCCATTTCTTGATTTTGAACTTTATGTTAAAGAATGGTTCTATTCCCAAAATGAGTAGAGCTGGGACATTATCTTAAGCTTCAAGGGGTTTTTTTTTTCCTCTCTTTTCAGAACTAGTTTTATGTTTTTGATATTTTTGCTATTTCCAAAGTCATTTGGTCAGGGGGAAAGTGTGGTCATTGCTCTCCAGGTCTGCACTCTGGTCTTTACCCAGGAAAAAGCCCCTGATCTCTTTGTATTGCAATCAATACTGTTTCTCATAGCCCCTACTTCCTTGGGACCACAATTCCTTGGGATCCCTGAGTCCTGTGATCAAAATTGAAAATCTCCCTCAGGGCTTCTGCTTCCTCTTACCTAAAAGTGCTCTTATGTATATTTTAATTATTACCCAGAAGTGGGTATAGGTAATGGAATTTCCAGTTTGCCTTCAAGGTTCTCATTCCCCCTTAGTGAAAGTACTTGTCTCCACCTTTGAATTGTGACTCAAAAGTGAATATAGGCAATGAAGTTTTCAAATAGCACCAGGTCATGAAGTACTAGTACACTGACCATTTACCAAATCCACTTACCATTTCTTGCTTGAGAGCTCCTGAAGCCACTGCTACTTCTGTCACTACACTGTCAATTATACATGAGGACTCTGGGTCAACCTTCACCCCTGTGTTACAGGTCTCTTTTTCCAACTTCTTAAATTGCCTTTGACTAAAAAAAAATCTTATTTTGACCTTTTGTTGACAGTGCTATTCCATAATTTTATTTGAGGAATTATTTTAGAGATTTTTGGACAGGAGGGCCTAGCTGAGTTCTTTCTCTATTCTGCCATCTTGACACCACTTCTGTAAATCCCATCATTTTGTACATAGATTATCACAGATGCTTCCTAATTGAGCTTCTTGACGAAAGACTTTCCCTTCTTTATTCTGTCTTATTTCCTTAAGAATAGATCTGACCCTGTGACTTCCCTAATCAACCAACTCCAATGGTACTTTATTGACTGTAAGATAAAATGTCAGCATCTCTATTTTTCAAAATGCTGTAGAAGGTGGTCTCAACCTGTCTTCCCAGATTTGTGGCAATTGTCTTTCTTTTCAATATGCTATAATCTAGTAACTTTGCCCTTATCTCTTTTTCTCACATATAAATACTCTGATATCTCTATACTGAGTTATTGCGTCATAAAACATACTGCTTCCTTACCTCTGTTACTTTATCTCCCTCTACTCCTTTAAGATACAATTCAATCACCATCTTTTGTATAAAATGTTTCATAATACTTCCAACTGCTAGTGGTCTTCTTCCCAAATGATCTTCCATTTAACAAATTAATATGTACTTCTGTTTATTAATTCATATTTATTCTGTATATGTTTGCATATGTATGTACTTGCTCTTCTTTTAGATTGTAAACTTCTTGGAAGGAGGAATGACTTCATTATATGAACTTGTATGATTAATATAAATTATATTTGGTACATGTTTTTTCTTGTTCAGTCATTTCAGACATGTCTAACTCTTTGTGAACCCCATTTGGGGTTTTCTTGGTAAAGATGCTAGAGGGGTTTATCCTTCTCTATCTCATGTTATGGATGAGGAACTCAAGCAGATAGGGTTAAATGACTTTGTCCAATATCACATAACTAGTAAGTATATGAGGCCAGATTTGAACTCAGGAAGATGAGTCTTCATTTTATTCAATGTACCACTTAGATTCCTCTGGCACATGTTAGCTTTTACTAAGTACTTGTTGTAAAAACTAATTTAGATAAGATTAGAAGGGAAGCAATAAACTAAGAAAACATTTTTACATTCAAAAGTTCTGATAAAGGCCTCATTTCCAAAATATACAGAGAATTGACTCTAATTTACAAGAAATCAAGCCATTCTCCAATTGATAAATGGTCAAAGGATATGAACAATTTTCAGATGATGAAATTGAAACTATTTCTAGTCATATGAAGAGGTGCTCCAAGTCATTATTAATCAGAGAAATGCAAACTAAGACAACTCTGAGATACCACTACATATCTCTCAGAATGGCTAATATGAAAGGAAAAGATAATGGTGAATGTTGGAGGGGATGTGGGAAAACTGGGACACTGATACATTGTTGGTGGAATTGTGAACGAATCCAACCATTTTGGAGAGCAATTTGGAACTATGCCCAAAAAGTTATCAAACTGTGCATACCCTTTGACCCAGCAGTGTTACTACTGGGCTTATATCCCAAAGTGATCTTAAAGGAGGGAAAGGGACCCGCATGTGCAAAAATGTTTGTGGCAGCTCTTTTTGTAGTGGCAAGGAACTGGAAGCTGAATGGATGCCCATCAATTGGAAAGTGGCTGAATAAATTGTGGTATATGGATGTTATGGAATATTATTGTTCTATAAAATAAATTACCAACAAGATGATTTCAGAAAGCCTTAGAGAGACTTACATGAACTGATGCTAAATGAAATGAACAAAACGAGGAAATCATTATACACAGCAACAAGAAGATTATATGATGATCAACTCTGATGGACATGGCTCTTTTCAATAATAAGATGATTCAAACCAGTTTCACTTGTTCAGTGATAAAGTGAGCCATCTATACCCAGAGAGCAGATCTATACCCACAGGAGCAGAGGGTGGAACACAACATAGAATTTTCATTCTTTCTTTTATTGTTTGATTGCATTTATGTTTTCCTTCTCAGGTTTTTTTCTTTCTTTCTATCTGATTTTTCTTGTGCAGCAAGATAACTGTATAAATATGTATACATATATTAGATTTAGCATATACTTTAACATATTTAACATGTATTGGACTACCTGCCATTTAGGGGAAGGGGTGGGGGGAAGGAGGGTAAAAGTTGGAACAGAAGGTTTTTGCAAGGGTCAATGTTGAAAGATTACCCATGCATATGTTTTGTAAATAAAAAGCTATAATAAATAAATAAATACTTGTTGTTTGATTATTATTGATTGAAAAGATGAATAAAGCTCCTATACAAACCTTTCTTCACTTCCTTCTCCCCAGGAAATTGTAAGAATATTTTCAACAAGTTTAAGGAACTGATCTTAAGAAAAGTGCTAGTTATGATAAACAGGATTTTTTTTTTTTTTAGTTCTAAATGAAAGAAGAAAAAAGAAGGTATAAACATTACAGATGATTGTAATGATTACAGATGAAAACTTTAACTTTCATTTTGTTTTTTATTTTCCCACTAAGAGGAAGTAGAAATGGTATAAAAATAGTAATAATAAAAATATGTCCAACGAAGCAAGGAGGAAAGCAAGAGATGATCAAACAGGATGAAATTAATTGAATTGTTAAGGTCCCTAGGAATATATATCAGGATACTTAAAGATAGGATTTGAGACATTCTAAACAATTGCAGAATCATGAAGATTAAGGGCAGTATCAGAAGATTAGACATGGGTAAAAGCCAATGTTAGTACTCAAAAGGTCTTGAGAAAACATGAATTTTGGAAACTAATATCTATGATCTCAAAATTTATCCTTGACAGGATGCTAGAGTAATTTATTAATCAGATAATTTGAAAATTATTTGAAAAGCCTGGGCTAATCCCTGGTTTTAGGGCAGCTAGATAGTACAGGGGGGTAAAGCCAACCTTGGAGTCAGGAGTACTGAAGTTTAACTCTGAGCTCAGATACTTACTTGCTGTGTGATTTACTTTATTTGCCTCATTTTCCTCATCTGTAGAATGAGTTGAAGAAGAGAATGGCAAACTCTTTCCAGTTTTTTGCCAAGAAAACCGAGTATGGGGTCACAAAGAGTCAGACATGATTAATCAACTAAACAGCAACAACAACAATAACAACAATGGCAAAACAACAACAACAACAACAACAACAAAAATAACCCTCTGGTGTAGGGGGTTCACTTAGAACATGTGTTTAACTGACCACTTTTCTCAATTGGTAAAGAATAGCAATCTGCATTTTTTATAGTTTTTAAAGAGTTTTTCTTACAATGCCTCTATAAGGTAAGTAATGCTAACATTAGCTTGACTGAGGAAAAGATCATGCTCATAATCCTATAGCTTGTGAGTATCAATTCAAGATTTTTATTCATAAATCCAAAGTTCAGGTACATTGTCCTTTCTAATATACTCTATTATACTCTTTTAGTGTTAAGTAGTGTATCAGGCTGCCAGTGAAGTGATAAATTTGCTTCTTAAATATAAATGAGATCCAGAAATGCATGCTTATGGATTTATATGGATGAATAGATGGAGAATACTGGTTGGCACAATGAATAGTGTATTGGGTTTGGAGTCAGGAAGAGCTGAATTCAAATCTGAATCCAGACATTAACTGGGTAAATTTATTCAAGTTATTTAACCTTTGTGGGCTTTAGTCTCCTCAACTTCAAAATGAGGGTAATAAAAACACTTTCCTCACAATGTTATTGTGAGGATAAAATGAAATAATATTTGTAAAAATATTTGGCACAGTGTCCAGCATATAGTACTTATTAAATATTTGCTCCATGCTTAATTGGACTCATAGAATGGATAATTATAGCTAAAAAGTTTTGATTAAAAATAAATAGATAAAAAGTTAATTTGGGTGGAGATCTCTTGTAAATGTATAAGACACTAACCTTATCTTTATCTTTTTTTCACTAATTTTTTTTACCAGTAATTATAAACTATATAGGGATAGATGACATAATTGTTAAATTGGTAGATCATAAAACTTTGTGAAAGATAATAGAGTGGATGATAATGTCTTTTCAATCCAACTTAATAAACTAGTGCTAAACATGTTTTCAATAACGTATTTAATGCTAGGGATATGGAAAAACTCATTATATATCCTTGTTCTGAAGGAAGTTATGGTCTAATTAAGGTAAGACATGCAAATATCTACTTATAATGCAAAAAAGGGTGAGTGAGATATGTGCAAAGAAATCATACTATTATTGGAAAAATAATTTGAAGGATGATTCAAATCATTGTGTGAGAGATGGGTGGAAAAGTACATAAACCAGAGGTGAGAAAACCAGTTAAGAAGTGATTAGAATACTCTGTCAACATTTTTAAAACTAAGTTGTTTAATTATTCAATTAATAATAAAATATATTAAGTGCAAAGTAATCACAACATTATGTGGAGCACTGGGGATACAAAAGAGAAAAAATGAAAATACTCCTATCCTTCAGAAATTTACATTCTATGGGGTATTTGTAGTAGTGAAGAGAAGAAAAGCAGACATGAGACATATTGCAAAAGTGGGGATGAGTGGGGTAAGGTACAGGTAAAAATTCAATAAATATAAAAAGGTAGGAAGAGTAATATATTTGGAGAGAAATGTGCAGAGCTTACTTGGAACATTTTGAATTTGAGCATCTGGCAGGATATTCAAGTGGACTTGTCCAAATATTAGGTTGAAATATCCTATTGTATCTCTGATGAGCTTGGATTTGGAAGTATAGACTTTGGAATCATCTTATGTAGAAGTAAAACTTGAAACCATAAAAATTGATAAACTCATTAGGGAGAGGTTATAGAAAAAAATAACTGAAGAAATATCCATGTTTGCATATAGTTGAAGAAAAATGAGGAATACTATCAAAAGAAACAAAAGGATGAGTCAGAGATGTAGAAGGTAAGCCAATGTTATGTGCATTTCAAAATTAACTTAAGGTGTCAAAATGCTAGGTTTGAATCATATCTTGCTTCCTTAGTGATCTTCATGATATCATTGAGGCGAGCACTATCTCTACTCATACAGCTCACAACTTATCCATGCCTTATTCTCTGTGATTTTATGTATTTTCTTTCCAAAGAAAAGCTAATCAACATACCTGAAACCTACCTTTAGGAACTCCTCTGTGATAGAGATGAACAACTTTGGTCAGAATACATTTACTTTTCTCAATGCTTTGGCTTATACTGGCACTTTGATATTTAAATGGATCTGGGATCTGATTAACATGGGCCCTTTTCCAGTGATACTGATTGTTGCAAACATCCTCACCTTTTTTGGGCACTGCAGAGTGGAGCATAAGGTCTGTTATTCATCCTCATTCTTTTCTTTTTTGGGCACTGCAGAGTGGAGCATAAGGCATTTATTTTTTTTTATTTTTATTATATATATATATATTTTTTATAATATTATCCCTTGTATTCATTTTTCCAAATTACCCCCCCTCCCTCTATTCCCTCCCCCCGATGACAGGCAATCCCATACATTTTACATGTGTTACAATATAGTCTAGGTACAATACATGTGTGTGAATATCATTTTCTTGTTGCACAATAAACATTAGAATCCGAAGGTACATGTAACCTGGGCAGACAGATATTAGTGCTAACAATTTACAATCACTTCCCAGTGTTTCTTCTCTGGGTGTAGCTACCTCTGTCCATCATTGATCAACTGGAAGTGAGTTGGATCTTCTTTATGTTGAAGATTTCCACTTCCATCAGAATACATCCTCATACAGTATTGTTGTTGAAGTGTACAGTGATCTTCTGGTTCTGCTCATTTCACTCAGCAACAGTTGATTTAAGTCTCTCCAGGCCTCTCTATATTCCTCCTGCTGGTCATTTCTTACCGAGCAATAATATTCCATAACCTTCATATACCACAATTTACCCAACCATTCTCCAACTGATGGACATCCATTCATCTTCCAGTTTCTAGCTACAACAAAAAGAGCTGCCACAAACATTTTGGCACATATATGTCTCTTTCCGCTCTTTAGTATTTCTTTGGGATATAATCCCAGTAGTAGCGCTGCTGGGTCAAAGGGTATGCACAGTTTGATAACTTTTTGATATCAGTAGCATTTATTAAGCACCTACTATGAACTATTATGCACTTAACTAAATGCTAGGGATATGAAGAAAGGCAAAAAACATTTCCTGTCCTTAAGAATATCACAGTCCAATGAGAGAAGCAATGTGCAAAAACATATAAACACATATGTGAAATAATCAACAAAAGGAAGGAACTAGAATCAATAGGGATTAGGAATGGTTTCCCTGTAGAAAGTGGGATTTTTAGCGTTATTTAAACCAAATTTGGGAAGTCAATAAACAAGGGTGAGGAGGAAGATCATTTTAGGCTAGAGGAAATTAAATTTCCAGAGAAAAGGCCTGGTACCAAGAGAAAGGGGTAATATTATTGGTTGAAGAGTATATGACAGGCATTGGTATAAAATATAAAAGACTGGAAAGATGGGAGAAAAGTAGATTATGAAGGCTGTAAATGATTGTTTGATAGTAAATGTTTGAAATGAAATTTTAACTCATATTTGCTTATTCAAATACTTCATGTTTCTTTTGATAGTATGTTTGTGAACATAAATTATTGTATTCATTATATTTGTATCCATAACATACAGCAGAATGCTTTGAAAACAATAGCCCTGGGGCAATTAGGAGGCTCAATGGATAAAATACCAACCCTGAAGTCAGGAGGACCTGAATTCAAATTTGGCTTCAGACACTTAACACTTCCTAGCTGTGTGACCCTGGGCAAGTCACTTAACCCAATTGCCTCAGCAAAGGCAAAAACAAAAACAAAAACAAAAACAAAAACAAAAAACAAACTAGCGCTTAATACTTTAGTTGACTGACTACTGGAGATTAGGTTGTACATTTTTAATAGTATTTTATTATGTCAGTTAAACATAAATTAAAAAAAATTATCTTTTATAACAGTTTGAGTTCCAATTTTTCTCCTTCCCTTTCTTTTTTCTCCCTTCCAGTTGTATTTTGATTTTTATATGCATAATCATATAAAACATTTCCATATTAGTCATAATAAGAAATAAGAAATACGAAAATTTGCAAAATATTTACAGTTTTAAAAAGAAAAAAAAACATTAAACATTAAGGAAACTGAAAATAGTATGCTTCTATCTTTATTAACTCCATCTGTTCTTTCTGTATGTAGATAGCATTTTTCATCACGAATCTTTTGGAACTGTCTTGAATCATTGTATTGTTGAGAAGTACATCAATCATAGTAGATCTTTGCACAATGTTGCTGTTGCTCATAATGCTCTCCTCATTCTTCTCACTTCACTTTGCATCAGTTCAGATAAGTCTTTTCAGGTTTTTTTGAAATCTGCCTGCTCATGTGCTTTCTGAGAACACAATAATGTTCCATTAGATTCATGCCACAACTTGATCAGCCATTACTCACTTGATGGACATCTCATCAATTGAATTCATTTCTTTGCTATCACAAAAAGAACTGCTACAAATATTTTGTACATATAACACCTTTGCCCCTTTTTATGATCTCCTTGGGATACAAATTTAGTAATGGTATTGCTGGATTAAATGATATGATCAGTTTGATTGCCTTTTGGGAATAATTCCAAATTGCTCTCTAGAATGGTTTATGCTGTATATTTTGAAAGTAATTCATTAAAGCTAAATTAATTTTATTTGAAGGGATAGCACATGAAGAAGTTTAAATATAAAGGATTTATACATGGCCGTCTCCTTAGCACAGCATAGTTATGTGATTTCTCTGCCATTATCTTTCCAGATTTTAATTTAAGTCATTATTATTCTCTGGGTAGGTTTCTTATATACAGGCAAAGATTGGAATAGAGCCCCAGCTTGAGGTCTTTCATAATTTACACTGATTAGTACAGCTGTAGCTGTCATTTGGGCATTGTTATCTAGATAACATAAGACCAGAGGTAAATACTATATTGATTCTAGGAAATTGTTATATAGAGGGTCTGCCTGTGTTAACTTTATCACTCCTGGCTCTATGACTTATTCCAAGAGTTTGAAAGCTATATACTGCAATGAATAGATATAGTAATATCTAAATGAATAAATAATAGAGTAATCATACTCTCAGCCTCAGTTTCTTCATTTATAAAATGAAAATACTGATAGTACATTCTACACAAGGTTCTTGTGAGGAACAAATAAGTTAATTTATAAAAACTCATTTGAGTTTTGCAAATGTTAAGCTTTATCTAAATACAAGTTACTAGTATTACTACTACCACCCCCACCCCCATCACCACCTCTATTACTACTACTATTATTACTACAGCAATGAGATGTTCAGAGAAATTTTGAACCTCTGATGTGAGGGCTTGCTGAGGCCTTTTCAGAAATGTTCATCCATCTTTGGTGTCCAATTGTCACCCAGCTCTCATCTTTGAGAGCTATATCTTGAGCAGAGGCCACATCCCTGTTAAAATATTTTAGTAGATGAGCTAATCAGATTAAGAGTAACTGACAGGCCTCATATCTGTTGGTAAGTTAGAGGGATTTCTACCCCAAGTATGGAAAGACTTTCCCTCATACAAAGAACAAATGAGAGCAATTTATTTTAATGGCCAGTGATTAAGGCAGATATTGTGGAACTCTTTGAGTTTGTTCAGATGTCAAATATGCTAAAAATCATCCACTGTAACATAGATCATTGTCAGTTGTCTCAATTTTTTGTTCTTACCACTGGACTTTGATGACTCTGGAAGAGAGAGTGAGGCTGATAACCTTGTGCAATTCTATGCTACTTAAATTCGAGTCAAGTCATTACCCTGTGACATCAATGGTCCTTTAGAAAACGAAGGATTCAAGGTATTGCTGCTACTGCTACTACTACTGCTACTACTCCTATTATTATTATTAATCTCATGTCACATTCCTATATAAAAGAATTCAGCTTTTTAAATATTCCTCTCACAGAATTCTCAATATAATGGTAATGTGTTGTAGCCTACTTATGTACATTATAGAGTCATTCTAGTTTCCTTTGCTTGAGTCTGAAGTACTCAAGTACTTCAGAGATTAGTCTTCATGATTTATAGCCAAACTCAATCCATGAATAAATACTATTGATTTTAAAATGTAAAAATTGTTTCAGATAAAAGCCTAGGGACATTAAAAAGTTTGCATACTTTTGTAAAAGCTGTAGCTGATTTTCCTCCTGCTCAGTTTTGGGGAGTTTGATCATATCATTGATTATGTGTATTATTTTTTGTGTTACTTTGAACAAAATATATATGTACTGATGGACCAGTTTCAAAAGTTGCATATCCTACTATATATTATGATCTATAGGTATTTATAAACCATGTAGGTATTTGTTATCCATGTGATAATAACAAGACTATTGAACAGTTATTTTTGTAATGGTATTTATCAGAAATTTTTATATTGCTTCAACTCATGCATATATGGGAGTCATTTTGTTGGAGGACAATCTTTGAGGCCAATTAACAAAATGGAAAATATATTTGCAAATATATATATATATATATACATACATAGCTATATACATATAACCTACATAAGTGTTTATGCATATGTGTATCTGTCTTCCGTATTATAAACATACACATACAAATAAGTGTGTGGAGTGTGTGTGTGTGTGTGTGTGTGTGTGTGTGAGTGTGTATGTGTGTGTGTTAACTATGTTTTATTTAGGGAAGCTGTATGGTACAGTGGAAAAAAACTTTGAATTTGGAGTCAAAGCATCTGTAAATATTACTTTGACACATTTCATATATGACTGAGCAAGTCACTTAATGCCTCTGAAACTTACCTTCCTTTCAGATTTGTATAATTATTAGATTTTGCTAATTGGCCTTTGTAGTTTCCTATTGGTTGAAATCTATGGTCCTATGATCTAAGATCTCACATCAAACTTTCAATAAGCTCATTTGTGTCTCTACTCAACTTGCTATTTTGTGAAGGAATGCTACTCATAATCTTCTTTCATTCTAATACCTGACATTTTATAACTGAACTTATATCCTCAATTAGTATTCTCTTTGGCTGTCATAAATTCCTACCCAGAAAAGTATCTAGACAGATCTAGAGTTTGCTCATTCTGGTGGTTTCTAGGCAATTTTTGACTTTTTACTCTAGTGATAACTTAATAGTGAGGAAACTTCTCTTAGAAATGGTGATAGATTCAATGTCATTATCTTTATCCATTTCCTATTTTTTTTCAGAGTTTGTTAACAGTCAGGTATAGAGACCAGCCAATAATAACACAAAAATGAAATTGGCTCGCCCAATAGATAGACAATGACTATTTTTTGATGTGGCAATTTTTTTTTAATCAGCTAGCTGTGTGGAGTCAGGCCATTGATTGTTTATATAGGACAAAAGTCAAAATCAACACCAATTTAGAAGAAAGTCCAATGATGAGAAAACATTATGTACAATTATAGAAGCACTAACCTAACCTATTTAAAGACTCTGTTGATTCTTAAGAAATGAACAGTGATCAAAACCAAGAATATTAAATTAAGCAAGAATTTAAAAACTTGAACACCTTTTAGCATAAAAATCAATTGTACAAGTACAAAGGAGAAAATTGAGTAAACAGTAATGAAAAGGAATAAGGATATTTAATTGAATATGTTCAATACAAACCTATAGTATAATGCAGTTGCTAAATAAGCTGATGCAATGGCCAAAATAAAGGGTGTTGTCAAATACTACCTCCATTTTAGGCTCTATTCTTTAAGAGTATGTATCACAGTTGGAACCAGATTGGAATCATGTCATATGTTAGAGGTGGCCCATGCACCTGACCCTGGAATTCTATTAGTTTAAGCTGGATAATGAGCAGTTAACAACTAGGAATTTGCTTAGTTATAGCATAGAAAGGATATTAATAAGGTTATAAACATTTAGCTTTGGTAGATATCCTCTGGATTTTATCCTCTTCTTATGTAAATGTATCTGGTTAGTAGGGCAGAGTGGTTGTAATGAAGGTAGTGAATTGCATAATCAAGAAAAATGCAGAATGAGAATTGATATCAATGTAAAAAATCAAGAACAATTCCCAACTAGTCAAAGAATAAGTTGTTCATATTTCACTATTTGCTAATGGCTTTTGATCTTAATTCCAAATAATTAAGATTTGTAAGACACCATATGAAAACAAGTTCTAAATCACTAACTAAAATGCAAATTACAAAAAAACCCCAAAAACTGAGGCTGAAAAAAATGAAGTACTCAAACACAGCCATGGTGTAGCCCTGAAACCTATTTTGAATATTGATTTGTATGATGCACTACATCTTCTAGATCACAAGAACAATAAGATAAAATGTTTTCTTTTTCTTTTTTTTTTTTTGCAAATATATTTTCTGCAATTTTTTTCAATACTAAATGCTCAAAAAAAAAAAAGGAATTATGACCAGGTGTAAAATAGTTATGGTTGGATCCACGAGATAAGATAAAATTCTTCTTAAGTTAAAAAACATGAATTAAGATTCTAGAACTTTAATAATTAAAACTTTATTTAGTGTCCATATATCTCCATCTGGATCTCTGTGTTTGCTGGAGTGAATACAAGAAATCTCACAGGACTTGAAACTGAGGGTTAAGCTGTAGAAATCCCCAGTGAGAAACTCTGCTGAAACCACCCATTTTCCTCCAAACCCCACAAGAATCAGAAAGCAATTATATTGCAATTCTGCCTAACCACTAAGGGAAGAGAGAAAGGGATGATGATTGAAAGAGCAGGAGGTGAAAAGACTAAGATAGGCAGAAGACACACATGGAACAGTTCCAAAGCCATATTTAGGACAACTAAAAATCCAATAATAGTCCTGGAGAAGAGATAATTGGTTCTTCTTTCCTCCTCTAATAGAGAGCTAGGAGTTTACTAGGGTAGAATGTTACAAGCAAATAGTCAAATACTATCTCTATATATAGTGTTTTTGCTTAATTATTTTTCTTTGTTAAAAGGCAAATTTAAAATTGAGAGGCAAATGGTTCCAGATACTGTAATTTAAAACCAAAACAAAATAAACTTCCTTCCTTCCTTCCTTCCTTCCTTCCTTCCTTCCTTCCTTCCTTCCTTCCTTCCTTCCTTCCTTCCTTCCTTCCTTCCTTCCTTCCTTCCTTCCTTCCTTCCTTCCTTCCTTCCTTTTCTGACTGTTTCTCTGTGTCTGTCTTTCTTTCCATGTTAGATTAACCTTATTACCTTTTTTGATTGGTTAATTAGATTGGTAGATCAGGCGATGCTTGTTAATGTAGTTCACCTAGATTTTTAGCAAATTGATACAATGTTCTTTTGTTATTCTTGCTCGGAAGATAGAGTGATATTGGATAGAAACAATTTGGTTGACTTCAAACTAATTGAATGGGAATATTGTAGAGAAAGTAATAAATTATTTGACGCCAGCAGACCTCCTCCAAGGTCTAAATCTAGTGTTGCAAGGTTCTGTGCTTAGTTATTTACTGATTAATATTTTTTTCAGTGATTTTGATAATGGCATGGGTAGCATGCTTATTAAATATTCAAATGACCCAGTTGAGAAAGGCAAGTTAACATGTAACAGTGTAATTTAAATGAGAAACAAAATACCTTGATAGTTTAGATAATTAAGCTAAATCTGCAGGATTTCCTCATTGGGGGAGGTGGGTAGGTTCCAAAACTATAAAATCTCACTCCCATTCCAAAAGAATTGCAAACAAGGATATATTCATTTAAAAAGCATTAAATATTTATTAATTTAGGATTTACAAAACTTCCTTGCCTGGGAACCTTTTGCTGAATCTGCTTCAACTCACTGATTCCACTTCAGCTAGATCTGCTCCAGATACATTATTATTTTAATTCATTAGTGGTTAATTAGGAGATTTCACTATAGCAAATGTACTCTAAATAGAATGATATGGCAGGAACAAAATTTTGAAATTATCAGTACCATTTTTCTACCTACCAAGAAGTTTTATTTTAATTTTATTATTACTGTTTTATAGGTCTAAATCTTCCTGGCAATTAGGTGGTTATTTATTGCTTTGCAATTGAGCAAAGTGAATATATTTTCTACATATGAACTCCTGGTAGAAAATTTTTTGCTTTTATTATTTCATTGTCATTGTCATTAGTCTCATATGTGAGTTTCTAATTTTATGGGACTTCTAGAACAGTTTAAGATACATTTTCCTGCTTAGGATGGGGGCTCAAAGAAAGCTGTTTTTGATCTACAGTGTCCTAAAACATAGTTAAGTTTATCATGCCTTGACCTCTTAGGAAGGATAAGAGCAGAAATACATTCCCTTCTATGGCTTAATTCTCTTCTCATTTTCCAGAAGAAAAAATAAAACCTTCGGGAAGCTAAATATCTTGACCAAGGTTAAAAAGTGAATCAGTTGGAACATGGAATAGAAACCAGCTTTCGTGATCATATTTCAGGGTATTTGTCCATGAGACTGGGCTGTCTGCTTGTGGCTGGCTCATTTTATACTTTTCTTTCTCCTTGGTTTCATTTAGCAGTAGAGTCGATATCCATCAGCTGTCAATGTCATGAATGCCATATAGGACTGTCTATAGAACTCTGCCTGCTGCTTAATCACAGCTAGTTCAATTATTCTGTCACTGACTTCATTGTATTCTCTGTTCAGTGTTTTTCTTTGGTAAGACAAAGTTTACCAGTAAAGTTTGTCTGTTAGCCTTTCATTCTTTTAATCCTGGAAATGTCTTTAACTCATTCTTCTCCTTTATCTTCCTTCTTTATAAATCTTAGTCCATTTAGAATAGTGAATTGAGCTTTGAAATTGGAATCAGGAAGATAAGACCCAAATTTGAATCTCACCTCAGATATTTACCAGCTGTGTAACCTAAATCAAGTCACTTAACCTGTGTAATGAGTATTATAATGATGGTCCCTACTTTACAGAATTGTTCTGAACATTAAATAATAGATTATATGTAAAGTTCTTTGTAAATTTCAAAATACTTCCTAAATATTAGGCAATCGATACATCTCGTCAGTCATCAGGTCCTATTATTTCTTCTTTCAAAGTCTTCCCATATCTGTTCTTTTCCGTCCTTTCCAGTTGCTACTATACCAATATAGTCTTAATTGCTTATAGCTGAATTACTGAAGTAGCTTCCCAGAGAGTTTCCAGTTTTGACAATGTGTTATATATAATACTGATAGATCAACTACTGTTGATTTTGTCATAACAATTCTATGCTAATATATATGTAATAATACTCTATTGCCTAATATGGATACTTGTGTGGCACAATAAGTACAGGAAGACCTTAGTTTAAATTCAGCCTCAAATACTTACTAGATGTGTGATTCTGGGCTAATCATTTAATTACACTTGCCTCCATTTCCTCATCTTTAAAATGGGCTGGAGAAGGAAATGGTAAACCTTTCCAGTATTTTTACCAAGAAAACTCTTAAAGAGTCACAAAAAGTTGGACATGACTGAAAATGACTAAATAATCACAATATTATGCAATACATTTCTGGGTTTGGTTTTTTTTTTTAGAAGTTTCTAATAAAAGCCCACCCTCTCTGTACAGTTTTATTTTCCACTAGTCTCTAACTCAATCTGCCTTAGACATATATTGTCTGTATGACCATGGGCTTATCTAAATTCTCTAGACATTATTTTAACATCTCTAGGCAATTTTAAAATTATTATAGCTTTTTTATTTATAAGACATCTGCATGGGCAATTTTTCAGCATTGACTTTTGCAAAACCTTCTGTTCCAACTTTTCCCCTCCTTCCTCCCACTCCCTTCTCCAGATGGCAGGTAGACCAATACATGTTAAATATGTTAAAGCATATGTTAAATACAATATATGTATACATATCCATATAGTTATTTTGCTGCACAAGAAAAATTGCACTTAGAAATAAGGTAACCTGAGAAGAAAATCAAAAATGCATGTGACAAAAACAGAAGGAATGGAAATGCTATCTTGTGGTTCACACTAATTTCCCAGAGTTCTTTCGCTGGCAAATGGAACTGATTTGGTTCATCTCTTTGTTAAAGAGAGCCACGTCCATCAGAATTGATCATCATATAGTATTGTTGTTGAAGTATGTAATGATCTCTTGGTCCTGCTCATTTCACTCAGCATCAGTTCATGTAAGTCTCTCCAGCCTTTCTGAAATACTCCTGATGGTCATTTATTACAGAACAATAATATTCCATAACATTTATATACCACAATTTATTCAGCCATTCTCCAATTGATGGGCATCCACTCAGTGTCCAGTTTCTGGCCACTACAAAGAGGGCTGCCACAAACATTCTTGCACATACAGGTCCCTTTCCCTTCTTTAAGGTCTCTTTGGGATATAAGCCCAGTAGTAACACTGCTGGGTCAAAGGGTAGCACAGTTTGATAACTTTTTGAGCATAGTTCCAAATTGCTCTCCAGAATGGCTGGATGTATTCGCAGTTCCACCAACAATGAATGTCAGTGTCCCAGTTTTCCTACATCCCCTCTAACATTCAGCATTATCTTTTCCTCTCAATCTGAGAGGTATGTAATGGTACCTCAGAGTTTGCATTTCTCTGGTTAATAATGACTTGGAGCACCTTTTCATATGGCTAGAAATAGTTTTAATTTCTTTATCTGAAAATTATCTGTTCATATCTTTTGACCATTTATCAATTGGAGAATGGCTTGATTTCTTATAAATTAGAATCAGTTCTCTATATATTTTGGAAAGGAGGCCTTTATCAGAACCTTTTACTGTAAAAATGTTTTCCCAGTTTATTGTATCCCTTCTAATCTTGTCTGCATTAGTTTTGTTTGTACAAAAGCTTTTTAATTTGATATAATCAAAATTTTCTATTTTATGATCAATAATGATCTCTAGTTCTTCTTTGGTCACAGATTCCTTCCTTTCCCACAGATCTGAGAGGTAAACTATCCTATGTTCTTCTAATTTATTTATAATTTATTCTTTATGCCTAGATCATGAACCCATTTTGACCTTACCATGGTATATGGTGTGAAGTGTGGGTCAATGCCTCTCTAGACAATTTTTAAAGATTATAAGTGGTGTAAAAGGTTGCAAGCCTCCATAGATAAAATAAATCTTTAGAGTCTTACATCTATGAAACTATAGGATCAGTGACTATTCCCATTTCCAATTTCTATCTAAAGGTCATATGGATATTGAGAAAGAGATGGGATCTCATTTTTGTCATTCATATTATACATTATATAATATTAATAATAATATCTAGTATGTCATGTATTTGCTTTAAGAACTATAAAAGACTTTATATCTCATTTGCTCTTCACAACAAACCTATGAGGGAGGTACTTTTATTAAACCCATTTTACAGATGAGGAAACAAACTTAGAGACTGTTATTTTTCCAGGGACTGACTCCAAATGCAATATTCTTTATTTTATTTTATTATGCATAATTAAATCAAAATTGGGCTATATTTGAACCAATTGGATATATAAAGTTTTATACTATTCATTGCATTATGTATATTACTCCTTATATCTGTTACTTCTTGAGAGGTAAAACCATATTTTACATTTTTATATCCTCATAGTAATAAGCACAGTGCTCAGGAAACACATTTTCTAAACATGTTTATTGCTTAATTGACATTTTCTAATCTTTATGAAATATAATGGATTTCTGTTAAACATTGTTGGGAGAACTATGCTTCATTAACTGCATATCCTTCCATCAGTTTGATTCCACCATTAGACTGATACCCTCCCGTTCTTCTCAACTTGAGCCATTGTAGAATGTAGAATTGAGCAGTAGCTCACAGGTATTTAATAGGAAAGGACCTCAGCCAAGGATAAGGTAGAGAATTAGATGAAAGCAAGAGAGACTCAGAGAAAGAATGATAATAAAATAAAAAATAATAAACTAGCATTTTATAGCACTTTAATGTTATCACATTTTAGGTTGGTGATTTCTATACTCTGCTTATGAAGAAACTGAGGCAGACAGGTTATGTGTCATCTTTTGGTTCATACAAGAACATGTCTGAAATCATATTTTAATTCAGGAATTCCTAACTCCAGTTCAGGTATTCTGTCAACTATGCCATCAAGGTCATACTACACTGCCTGGCACTCAGGAAAGAAGAAATTATTGAACTGAGCAGAATTCTTCTGTATACACATTTCAAATCAAAATGCAATTTTTTCTAGTTTTATGGTTATACTAGGGAGGTCAATCAAGAGAGAATAGTTTCTAGCATAAAGCTTTGTAGAAGTTTAAAGAAATCCCAACATCTCCTTAATTGTCCAAGACAAATTCGGACAAGTTTTTGTTCTAGATGAGTTAATCCTGGTTTTATATACTTTATCAAGCTTTTTTTTTTTTTTTAGCTCAGCTGATATCTCCAAGAATGAGAAAGTATATGATTGTTGTATAGTCAATAATAACAGTTATACAGTGCTCACTATGTTCAAAGAATCATGCTAGGCACTGTGATAACTGATGCATCAGTACATCAAGAAGCTATTTCGTCATCTTCATGGACACTCCAATCCAATTCAAGTAAAATCAGTTGCATATGCATTTGTTAAGCATTTATTATATGACAGGTACTATCCTAGGGACTGAGAATTAAATAATCCTTAACTTCTAGAAACTAACTTTCTATTGGGGGAAACAATATTTCCACAGATTAGTCAATACAAATTCTGTATGTAAAGGGGAATCATCAATCAATCTGGAGAATTCTCCAATTCTTCACAGGGTAATATGGTTTCAACCATTGCTTGAAGAAAATTAAAGGATACTACCTCATGAAATATGAGAATGCTGATATAGATAGAGGAAATCTCTAGAGGCTCTCCTACATCTGTCTCTAAATGATCATGTGAATGAATTATACATTTCCATAGTCTATAAAAGTGAGTTGAAGGAACCAGCTTTTTATTGCTCACTTGAATGAAGACTCTCTCTTTTTCTCCTTGTGCTTCTTTCTAGAATACTGTGCTTGAGCATTAGCATAGAGAAAGCTTTAAATTATGTATGAGACGTGGCATGCAAGTTTTCTTGTCCAAATTGGAAATACGAGGCAGAGATTAATGAGAAAAAGACAAAGGAAAATTAGGACTAGTAACAGTTGACAGAGATTCTTCATGTACATAAACAGATGTTTGGACTTGACCAAAGGCAAATGAGCATAGAATGTTGAATAGGAAGTAATGTAATCAAAATGGCATTTATAGAAGAGGCAGGCTAATTCAATAATGTCAAGGAAAAGTGAGGAAAAATCTCCAGCCTGATGGGAAAACATCATTTCAGAAATGCTTATGACAAGAAGACATGCTGATAACGTGGCAAGAATGAAGGGTCACAAATATCCTAATAATGTTGGAGAAAAAGAGAAATGCCATCTGCATGTTGAGAGAATTCCTGTCAAGAACTTTTCTGAGGACATGAATGAAAATCCTATATATAGGTTGCATATGAATGAATGGGTTATGATTTTCAATCTTGGAGAGAACTTCAAATTGATGGGATCACAGATTCATTAATGAGTCGTGTATTGTAAGTTTTCTGTGATTATAATTTCTTTTGTGTGTGGGAAATAAATACTTGCCCCATAACTGAGAAAACAAAAGTAAAGGCAGCATGGCTCACTGGATAGAAAGTTGGTCTCAATGCCAGGAAAATCTAGGTTCAATTCTGTCTATCCCTTTCACACATCCTGAATATTTAATCCTGAGAAAACTGTTTGACCTGTCAGTACTCTGGGCAACTTTCTAAGACAATTTTATAATTTGAAAAGAAAGTGAACTGGTGGTAGAAGTTTCTTAATTGGAGCTTTCTACACCAAGAAAATCACACTTCTATTTTTTATTTCCTTTTTAAAAAAGGTGATTTTTGTTGATTCAAATATGACAAATTAGAGAGGAGTTGAGCCAGAGAGTATGAGGTCAATTATCAGAAAGCCACATGAAAAGAGTTAAGTTTGTCCTTTTATTTAAAAAAAACAAACAAAAAACCCACAAAAACAAAAACAAAAAACAAAAACAAACAAAAAACAAACAAACAAACAAAAACAACTCAGTGGTGGAGGAAATGAAGAAGAATAATCAAAATGGAAGAAAGTATTAAATCACTCTACTATCTTTACCAAAAAAATCCCAAATGGGGTCATGATATGTTGGATATGACTGAAAAAATGACCGAACAATAATAAAAATGGAGAGAAGTATTCGGTCTCATAATAAAAATGTGTTTTCTACAGTGTACAATTTTCACATTCTAATAGAAGATTGCATGATGAGGTATATTAAGGTATTTCTGAAAAGTAAAAAAATATTCATTCAATTTGAGCTAAGCACTAAACATTCAGCTTTATTATGTTTGAGGTAAAATGTAACTGGAGGTAGGGAATGTAGAATTAATTTAAAGGCAATTTGATTACTTAGTCATAGATATGAGCACTTTTTGAAGTATCTACCAGTATAAGAATTTTCTAATGTAAAGGCCTTAGACAAATCCAAATAAACATACATTTTGTGCTGCTTGATGGTGAAATAGCCATTTGCCTTTTGATACACTCCTCAGAAGTAGATGCACATGAGTCCAGAGGGCAGGTGCTCTTTTTCTCTCTGTATCCCTCAATCCATTGACCTTAGAGACTTGATTCATTTTTCTTTCTGTTGTATTGTGAAAAGATTATATTTGTTACTCTTCTACTATAACAAGAATTTTTCATTTTTATTTTATATTTGTGAGAAAATAGGTGCTTCATCTTCAGAGTACAGTGTTTATCTTCAGTAGACTGGAGGGAAATAATGTCACTTTTATTCTTCAGGATTAAAAAAAAATACAAGACAAATGTTTAAAAGAATGCAAGGTGACAACAGCCACCTTCAACTTTCTGGGTAACTACTATGCAAATGCAATGAGTTGTAACAGGGATGAGAGTCAAGTCTCATCTCTTAGTGCAACTGCAAATCTGCTAGGGGAATTAAAAAAAAAAAAGAATGTTTATAGTTTAACGTTCTAATATTCCTACTTAAAAAAACCAAATAATACATATAAAAACCCATTGTTCTCTCAATTTAGGGAACTTTCAAGACTGAAAATGTCTTTATTCTGAATAAGAGAACACAGTGACCTTATTCTATAAAAAAAATGAAAGGGTAAGAGATGAAAGAGGTAAATTGATATAGAGATGAAATACACATCTGTATTTGTCTTTGTACTTTATAATCATTAGTCCTTCATAGCTACCTTTGGATAGCTGAGAGATAATTTTATGAACATGTCATGTATGTTATTCTTCCTTGATACAGATGAATATCCAAATCCCAAAGAGAAGTCATCCTTTCGGAGGAGTTAGTTGATAAGAGAGTTGGAATGAACCTGAGTGATTTTGGTACCTGGTTATTTTCCATTTATTGCCTTTTTTCCTAGTGTATCTGTTGTTACTTCTTAGAAACCTTGTATCTATTTTGTATATACTTATAATTACACAAAAGTGTAATTATATCTGAATATATTTACATATGTACCTTTTGTTTATATTATTTCTTTTTTTGTTTCTTTTATTTTTTGTCTTTGGTGAGACAGTTGGAATTGAGATTTACCCAGGTAACACAGATAGTAAATATCCAAAGCCAGATTTGAACTCATAAAAAATAATTCTTCCTGATTCCAGACTCAGCACTGTATCCATTGTACCACCTACATGCCCTTTAGGTGCTTAATTTGTTCCTGTTGATTAATTTCTTGGCATAATGGAAAGAGTACTATTTAAAAAGGCAAATAATCCACAGAGGCCCAGAATTGCCTAACCTGAGTTAGACCTATTTGTTACCTCTTTGAGCCATCCAAGGATTCAATTTATCTGTCTTTTGGTATAGGGATGATCCAAGATTATCCTTAGGTTAAGAACTTTAAGTCCTGGTCAAGCAACTCTGATCTAGGGCAGAACTACTTGGTGTGATTCAAGACTGCCATGCTGATCTAGAGCCTCCCAGAACAGAGTCCTACAAAAAGCCATCTGACCCTGAGTTTCCCAGGATGGTCCCTATCTACCTAGTCTGAGTCAGATAAGAGGCTATAAGGTGCTTTGATGAATATAGCTTGACACCTTGAGATCTGACAATTTTGATCCAAATACTTGACCCAAATTCCTTGTTATCTCTGCTCTCAGATCCTTGACATATGATGAGAGAACTTGCTGACAGTAAAAAGAAGCCAGACAGACTCATTGTAATATTTGATCTGGGTTTCAGAGAACAGAAGATCAAACACACTTCCCTCTTCTTAGCAATGAGGTGGAAGGAAATTGGTGCAGAATGTTGTAGAGACAGTCATTTGTTGACAAGGGAGATTGTAGTGTCAGAATTGTGATATTTCAAAAAGGTCTCAAGGAAACATTTAAATACACAAAAATAAATAAAATCTAAGAGGAGGGGAGACACATAATAGAGATAGAGACAAAGAGAGAAATGCACAGAGCTGTTTACTATAGTATTCAAAGGAATTTGTTAACAATAGAATACAGTTTCAAAAGAAACAAAAGAGGGGAAAGATTAGAGAATGATGAGCTATGATGAAAGGGAAGGCTGAACAAAACTGAGGAAATAATAAGATAGTTATAATGAGGGGAAGGGATTTAAACCTCATCAGATAGCAACTCTAGATTTCAGAGATTAGAAGAGCAGAACTTGATAGGAGTTTGCTGGGCACAGAAGTAGGCTGATTTGGATATATATATTCTTCTGAATCTTATGATGACAGAATAGTGGAAAAAGGTGTCAGCATGAATAATTTATTGTCTCTTTTTATTTTCAAAATATATATGTGGATAATATTTATTTAGTAAAGCTTTTATTTACAAAACATATGCATGGGTAATTTTTCAACACTGACCCTTGCAAAGCCTTCTGTTCCAAATTATCCCCTCCTTCCCCCATCCTCTCCCCTAGATGGCAGGTAGTCCAAAACATATTAAATGTGTTAAAATATATGTTAAATCCAATATGTGTATAATATTTATACAGTTATCTTGCTGCACAAGAAAAATCAGATCAATAAGGGAAAAAAACTGGAAAAGAAAACAAAATGCAAGCAAACAACGACAGAAAGACTGAGAATGCTATGTTGTGGTCCATATTCACCTCCCATGATCCTCTCTTTGGGTGTTGATGGCTTTCTACGTCACTGAACAGTGGAACTGGTTTGAATCATCTTGTTAAAGAGAGCCACATCCATTAAAATTGATCATCATATAGTCTTGTTGCTATGTATAATGATCTCCTGGTTCTGCTCATTTTACTTAGCATTAGTTTGTGGAAGTCTCTCCAGGCCTCTCTGAAATCATCTTGCTGGTCGTTTCTTATAGAACAATAATATTAATGGATACTTGTCAAATGTCACCCTTTTGTTTATTCAATACTGTGTGTATGTGTGTGTGTGTGTGTGAATCTGTCTGTCTATATATTTGTTTCTGTCTCTGACTAGAAACACCTTATTCATTATCACCTTCTCAAGTGCTGGTTGGTCCTTATTCAAGTCCAACAAAACTTTGTTCTAGGAAAAGGAGATGACACTTCTTTTATTATTCTGCTTTCCACATCTATTTCTTAGATGTGGAACTTTACTACTACTACTCTTTAAGAATTTTTCTTTCTTTTTTCTTTTTTTATTAGAGTATTTATTTTTAATACACATTGCTTTATGAATCATATTGGCAGAGAAAAATCAGAGCAAAAGAGAAATACCTGGAAGAGATTAAAAAAAACACAGAAAAAAAGTTTACATAGCATGTGTTGATTTACAGGTATGTATATACATATATGATACAGTGTCCTTAGTTCTTTTTCAGGAGGCAGATGGCATTTTCTTTTCTTCTTCTTTTTTTTTTAATGTTTTTTTAAATTAATTAATTAATTTAATTTTCATAAAATATTTATGCCTAGGTAATTTTCCAGCATTGACAATTGCAAAACCTTTTGTTTCAACTTTTCCCCTCCTTCCCCCTACCCCTTCCCCTAGATGGCCAGACTTTGAAACAGTGTACAATTAGCCTGTGAAGGAAATCAAAAATGTAAACAGATAAAATTATAGGGATGGGGAATTCTATGTAGTGGTTCACAGTCATCTCTCAGAGTTCTTTCGTTGAGTGTAGCTGGTTCAATTCATTACTGCTCTATTGGAACTGATTTAGTTCATCTCATTGTTGGAGAGGGCCTTGTCCCAGATGGCATTTTCTGTCCAAAAGACTTTGGGATTGCTTTGGATCCTTGAACAATTGAGAAGAACCAAGCCTTTCATAGTTGATCGCGCACATTCTTGCTGTTATTAGATACAATGTATTCCTGGTTCTTCTTGTATCACTCAGCACTAGTTTGTGTAAATCTTTCCAGACTTTTCTATAATGTTTATTTTTAATAGAATAATAATATTCTATTGCCTTCATGTACCACATTTTGCTCAGCCATTCCCCAATTGATAGGTAGACACTCATTTTCCAATTCTTTGCTACCATTAAAAAAAAGATGCTACAAACATTTCTACACATGTAGGTCTTTCCCCATCCTTTATGATTTCCTTGGGATACAGATGCAGTAATGGAATTGCAGGGTCAAAGGATATGCATAGTTTTACAGCCCTTTCGGCATAGTTCCAAATTGCTCTCTGGAATGGTTGAATCATTTCACAATTCCACTAACAATGCATTAATGTTCCAGTTTTTCATCAAAACCAGCTACGTGGTGCAGTGGATAGAGCACCAGCCCTGAAGTCAGGAGGACCTGAATTCAAATCAGACCTGACACTTAATAGCTGTGTGACCCTGAGAAAGTCACTTAACCCCAATTGCCTCAGCAAAAATAAATAAATAAAAATCGTGATTTAGCACATTTTGTTTCCTATAACCATAAATTACTTTAATTTCATCCTCTGAAAATTATCTGTTCGTATACTTTGACCATTTCTTAATTGGGGAATGACTTGTATTCTTATAAATTTGACACAATTCTTTACATATTTATATATATTTTTGAGACCTAAATCAGAAATACTGTCTGTAAAGATTTTTTTCCTGGCTTTATGTTTCTCTTTTAATCTTGTTTTGGTTGGTTTTGTTTGTACAAAACCTTCTTAATTTATTGTAATCACAGTTGCTTATTTTGCCTTTCATAATGTTCTTTAGTTCTTCTTGGTTATAAATTTCTCCCTTCTCAAAAGATCTAATAGGTAAATTTCCCCTTGTTCTCCTAATTTGTCTATGGTATTGCCCTTTATGTCTAAACTGTATACTCATTTTGACCTTATTTTGGTATGGGGTTGGAGATATAGGACTATGTTGGGAGTTTCTGAAATATTATTTTCCAGTTTTTCCAGCAATTTTTGTCAAATAGTGAGTTCTTATTCCAGAAGTTGGAGTTTGGGAGTTTATCAAATACTAAATTGCTACAGGCCTTGATTATTGTGATGTATGTATCTAATCTATTCCACTTATCCACCACTCTGTTTTAGCCAGTACCAACTGGTTTTGATTACTGCTGCTTTTTAGGTTTGGTACTGCTAAGCCACCATCCTTTGGATTTTTTTTTTTAATAATTCCATTGATATTCTTGACCTTTTGTTCTTCCAAGTGAATTTAGTTATTGTTTTTCCTAGTTCTAAACAATAATTCTTTGGCAGTTTGATTGGAAATGGCATTTAACAAATAGACCAATTTCAGCAGAATTGTCATTTTTGTTATATTAGTTTGGCCTAGCTATGAACAACTGATATTTTTCCAATTATTTAGATCTGATTATGTTTGTGTTAGAAGTATTTTGTAATTGTATTCTTATAGTTCTTAGGTTTGTCTTGGCAGGTAGATGTTCAGGTATTCTATTTTGTCTATAGTAATTTTAAATGGGATTTCTCTTTCTAGTTCATGCTGATGGGATGTCAATATATAGAAATGCTAATGATTTATGTGGGTTTATTGTATATCCTGTAACTTTGCTGAAGGTGTGGATTGTTTCTAGTAGGTTTTTGGATGATTTTTGAGGATTTTCTAACTATATTATCATATCACCTGCAAAGAGTAATAGGTTTACTTCCTCATTGCCTATTCTAATTCCTTTAATTTCTTTTCCTTTTATTATTGGTAAAGCCAGCATTTCTAATGCAATATTGAATAATAGTGGTGATAATGGGTATCCTTGTTTCACCCCTGATCTTATTGGGAATGCATCCAGTTTTTCTATATCACAAATAATGCTTGCACTAGGTTTTAGATAGATACTGCTTATTATTTTAAGGAAAGCTCCTTTTATCCCTGTGCTCTCCAGTTTTTTGTTTTTGTTCTTGTTTTTGTTTTTTTAATAGGACTGGGTGTATGTTTTGTCAAAAGCTGTTACAGCATCTATTGAAATTATCATATGATTTCTGTTGTTTTTTTTAATTAATATGGTCAATGATGGTAATAGTTTTCCTGATATTAAACCAGCTCTGCCTTCTTGGTATAAATCCCACTTAGTCAGAGTATATTATTGTGCTGATAAGTTGCTGTAATCGCTTTGCTAATGCTTTAGTTAAATTTTTTGTTAACAATATTGATTAGGGAGATTGGTCTGTAATTTCCTTTTTCTGTTTTGGACCTTATTGGTTTAGGTATCAATGGCATGTTTATATATGTGTCAAAGAAAAGTTTGGCAGTACTCTGTTTTTACCTATTTTCCCAAATAGTTTACATAGTATTGGAACTAATTTTTCTGTAAATGTTTGATAGAATTCATTTCTGAATCGATCTGGCCCTGGAAATTTTTTCTTAGGGAGTTCATTAATGACTTGTTCAATTTCTTTTTCTAAAATGGGACTATTTAAGTACTTTATTTCCTCTTCTGTTCCCCTGGAAATTTATATTTTTGTAAATATTCATCTATTCCTATTACATTGTCATACTTGATGTCATAGAGTTAGGGTAAATAGCTCTTAATTATTGTTTTAATTTCTTTTTTTATTATTGGTAAGTTCACCCCTTTAATTTTTTGATGTTGATGATTTGTTTTTTTTTTCCTTTCTCTTTTCTAATCAAATTTACCACAGATTTACCTTTTTATTAGTTTTTTTAATAAAACAAACTATTAATTTTATTTATTAGTTCAATAATTTTCTTAATTTCTATTCTATTAATCTCCCTTTGAATTTCAAAATTTGTAATTTGGTATTTAATTTGGAGTTTTTCATTTGTTCTTTTTCTAGCTTTTTTAGTTGCATGTCTAATTCATTGATTTTATCTTTTTCTATTTGGTTTATATAGTAATTTCAAGATATAAAATTTCCTCTAAGAAATGCTTTGGCTGCATGTCAAAAGTTTTGGTATGTTGACATATTATTGTCATTTACTTGGATGAAATTATGCATTGTTTCTGTGATTTGTTGTTTAACCCACTCATTTTTTAGAATTAGATTATTTAATTTCCAATTAGTTTTTAGTCTATCTTTCCCTGGGCATTTATTGAATGTAATTTTTATAGCATTGTAATTTGAAAAGGAAGCATTTACTATTTCTGGTTGTTTTTTTTTTTTTTTTTTTTTTTTTTTTTTGCATTTGATTGTGACATTTTTACGCCCTAATATATGACCAATTTTTGTGTAGATGCCATGCACTAATGAAAAAAAAGTGTATTCCTTTATGTCCCTATTCAATTTTCTCCAGAGGTCTATCACATATAGGTTTTTTAGGATCCTATTAACCTCCCTAATTCCTTTATTGTTTCTTTTATGGTTAAATTTGTCTGATTTCGAGATGGGAAGATTGAGGTCCCCTACTAGAACAGTTTTGCTCTTTCTTTCTTTCTGTATCTGGCTTAAAATCTTCTCTAGGTCTGTTTTACTATTTTGTACATACACATTTAGTATCTTGAATTTCATTATTTACAGTACCCTTTATGAAGATGTACTTTCCCTCCTTATATCTTTTAATAAGAACTATTTTTACTTTTGATTTATCTTTAGCAAGATAAAAATTGCTACCCCTGCTTTTTTTTTTTTTTACTTCAGTGTAGTGTAATAAATTCTGTTCCAACCTTTTACCTTTACACTGCATGTGTCTCTCTGTGTCAAATATGTTTCTTGTAAACAACATATTGTAGGATTCTGTTTTTTAATTCACTCTGCTATTTGCTTTGGTTTTATTGGAAAATTTATTTTATTCAAATTAGCAGATATGGTTACCATCTCTGTATTTCCCTTTATCCTATTTTCTCCCATACACACACACACACACACACACACACACACAAACACAACCATGTTCTCTCTTTCCACCCTGTCCTTAGTCCTGTGTTGTTGTTGTTGTTTTACCTCTCACACCACTGCCTTATCTCCTATCACCCTTCCCCTCATTTTCTTACATTTCCCCTATTTTTTCTGCCTTTCCTTTCTTTCTGTCCCTTCATTTTCTTTTCCTCTTTCTCCTCTTACTTCTATATAGGGTTAGATAAATTCCTATACCCAACTGAATGAATAAATTATTCCCTTTTAAAGCCAAAATTGATGAGGTCAAGCTTCAGACAATGCTCATCCCCTTCCCTTTCTTTTTATCTAACTATATTTCTTTCTCCCCTCTTCTTTCTTTTTCCTTGCTTCTTTTCTTTCTTCCATATTATGGATCACTGATAGGCGTATGAAGGAGACATGAAGCACATTTCCATCCATAGGTAACTTGCATTCTATCTGCATGAGAAGACTAGCCCAGGAAATAGTTAAATCACAACGCAGCAGAGTTTATAATGAAGTACTCCAATTAATGATGCAGGTAGATTCTGCATCTGCTCAGAAAAAGAGGACATCAGTAAGGGCTGAAGAACATCACTGAAGCTTTTTGGAGAAGTTTATACTTGAGTACTTCCTGGAAAGGGCATATTTCAATAGCTGAAGGCAAGGGAAAAAGGACATTTGTCCTAGATTTTTGAACCAAATGTTTTTTAGAAGGAACATTCTTTAAGCTCCCTGAGTACAAATGCTCCTTTCATTCAATGAATGGATCAAAGCATGTGTGAGAAAATGCTCCCAGGGGATAACTGTTATGATATGCAAAGGAAGAATTTATATTTTCATTTTTACAAAGTGCTAGAAAGGACTTCACTCTTATGTACATGTAAAATTCTCTGTGGGAAAAAATCCATTTAAATGTAGAATTATTTTGAAATATTTTAAATTGCATATCATTGATTATAAAACACAAACAAATGATATTGCTACAACTATTTGTTGATCCTAAAACTCCAAGGAAAATGTTCTAAATGAGTAATATAGAGAAGAAGCTTTCGCTCTACAAATTGGGCTTCATTGGTATTATAAAATGCAATCCAGCAGCTTTCATTTAAAGCACATACACTCACTTGCGCTCACACACATTCAAAAAAAAAAATCTATGTTATCATACTCTATACATGGAATTCAATTATAGAGCACATTAGTTCTGATTTTGACAAATAGCTGTATTCTGATAATTACTTTTCGGAGTTTAATGGGGAGGTATGAGAATACAGACCTACTTTTGTAAGATTCGATAACATTGAAAGTGAATCCAGAGGTCTTTTTTTGGAGGAAACAAAGAATAACCAACCCACATAATATATTTTGTTCTATATTTACAGATTTAAACATGAATGTGGAATTTTTTTTTCTTGAATATAAACAAGGTGACTTTTTAGACTTTAATTTCATTAAGCTTAATCTCTAATTATAGGAATTAAATAAACAGATAAGCTTATCTTATCTCTTGTTTGGAATTGAAAATGCACTTGTCTTGGTAGGGATTGAAACACAGGACCATCTCATATTGTATTAATACTACTGCTTCAGTGATCCTTAACACATTCCCTTGTGCTGGCTCTTTTTGAGAACTATAGTTGGAAGGTGAAATACAATAGAACTAAAATGACTAAGTTGTTTTTCAGTCCGTAGCACATTCTATCAAATAAAATACAATTGCCTTCTCATTATTAATTCCCTGTCTAGTCAAAGATCTTAGTTATATAAACAGCAAGATGCCATAATGGTTAGAGCACTGGGCCTACAATCAGAAAGATGTGAGTTCTAATTTGATTTCAAATACTAATATGCTGTGTGACCTTGGATAAATTGCTTCACTGAGTCTCAATCTCCTCAAATATAAAATGTTAATAATAATAGTATTTACCCCAGAGGGTAATTATGAAGATTAAATGAAATAATATTAAGTGCTTACAATAATGTCTGGCACATAGTAGTGATGGTGGTGATGGTGGTAGCACAGCAGCAATAGTAGATATGTTGATGATTTAGGATCTCATTTTTATGGCTGCTCAGTCACAAACATAACCTGTAATTCCTCCATACATTTATGTATTCTGAGTTCCAAAATATGTAACTTTCTCCTTATTTTGAGACATCAATGCCTCATATCTCTGTGAGGGATAGAGCAGACTTGGTAAGGAGAGAGAGAATTCTTGAGCCTTGTTCTTTCTTTTCATGTTCTTTTTTCTTGGCAAACACTTCGGATTTCTGGTTTCCATCTTCAAGAAAGAAGATAGATGATGTCAACCTGATTTCAGGTTGAAAGACTGAAAGGGGAAAAGATTCTTGGAAAAAATAGGCATGAAAGAAAATGACAGTTTCCATTATGTTCTTATCCCAAGCTTGCCAAACTAGATATTTCTGGGAATTCCCTCTTTGGATCTGGGAATCTGTCTCTCCCTTACTCCCTTACTCTCTCTGTTTCTCTCTCTGTCTCCCTTTCCCTCTGTCTCTCTATCTCTGTGTCTCTTCCTCTTCATTGAACGGAATTCTCTTTCTCCTAATGATAGCACTTTTTCATTTTGTTTAATCCAATCTATATTTGTATGTATATATAGATATATAGATATATACATATATATAGATATATAGATATACACTTTCTTGGATTTCTGTTTTACTGTCAATCTAGATAAATGGATCTGTTTGCTATTTGCTATGCGTAATCATAGAATTTGTATTTTGTGGAAAGGAGTCAAGTCTTGAATATAAAGCTTGGGTTCTCCTTCAGGAGTTTCACTTGAACCTGGAAACTATATTCTCTTGTCTAAAGACATGTCTTGTTTAATAACTCCACTTGCTGAAGAGACCAAAAGGGGTCAAGATTCTGGCTGCAATCTTCTGCTTCAAATTCTAGCAGGAAGTAAAGAGCCTCTTGGGAAAGTGAAGGAAGAAGAGGCTAGAGAGGTTAATTATGTCTTCTTTCATAAAACAAGACAGCACCCTTATGCTAC
The DNA here is from genome assembly GCF_048593235.1 of Sminthopsis crassicaudata. Taxonomy (NCBI): domain Eukaryota; kingdom Metazoa; phylum Chordata; class Mammalia; order Dasyuromorphia; family Dasyuridae; genus Sminthopsis; species Sminthopsis crassicaudata. Next base: position 256,562,510 of record NC_133620.1, on the reverse strand, counting down.
ATATAAGGGACAAATTCACTTCATATTTATCTACAAATCATAATAGCTTTAGATCTAAAAGGGATTAAGTCACCTTCTCTCTGAAGGGAAAAATAAAAAATAACAAAATGAATTTCTTAGAGGATACTTCTCAAGTCCATTCAGAGATTATTTATTTTTAAATCCCATATATGTCACTTGCTGTCTTTGTGACCTTAGCCTTTGTGAATCTTAGTTTTCTTATCTAAAAAGGGAGAGAAGTAGGATTTGAAGGTTTTTTCTCACCCACATCCATGATGCTATGACTGAAATCTTATAGAAATAATTTTGAAAGACATATCCTATTTCCTAATTGAATAATAATGTTCTTATTTAATGAGTTTGAATTGGAAACAACTTGACATTTGTCATTGCCCTTACTCAAAGTGTGAAAACACTGAATGGTATTAAATACCCCTAATTGCTTCTTTGAATTTATAATGTGAACACCATTGTATATTTAATTTATGATGGGCCTAATAAATTATGTTGTTATTTATCCAATGAAGGTGATCATTTTGAGAATCAGACATGCAACATCATGGGTTCAGGTCTGACATAATGTTTGGTTTCTGCCATATTGTCTGTCCTCCCAACTGGTCGCCTACCAATATTTGTTCCTTTTAAAATGCCAAATGTTTTTTTACTGTTTTTGAATTTGACAATTCACTTACTAATACTTTAATTTTGTGCATGTTCTCCCATCATGCTTGGAATGTACTTCCTCCTCATTGCTGTCTGTCAAAATATTTGGATTTCTTTAAGATTAATTCAACTGTCTCATCTTTCATGAAACCTATTTTGTTCCCCATTCTAATTTTTTAAAAAGTCTGGCCTTCCTAAAAGTACCTTTATTTACTTATCTTTATGAATGTTATATGAATTCCCAAGGACAAAGATTGGTTTTAGAATCTAGTTTTCATGCCTTTAAATTCCCAGAATCTGACACCAAGCTTTACATATAGTAGACATTTAACATGAGCCCATGTGATTGTTGAAGTGTTTTCCTCAAATGGAGGCCAAATATTTCTGATTGATGTTATGTACTCTGTTGCAAATAACAATGTTTAGTAAATTGGAATGGTGATTTTTGAGTGCTTCTTGACTGTACTTTAGAAGCTAAATTCTAGTATATTTGTTTTGTATTGGTCCCTGAACAATAGTTACTTAGCAATTCATTCATTCTTCTTGAAGGCATGGAATGTTTCCATTTTTTTTTTTGTTTGCATTTTTATTTCTGTCACATTAGGCATTTAATAAATGAGTGTCAAGTTGAATTGATATTAACAACTTTTTAGAATTTTCTGTGCAAGACATCCCTGTATGCTAGCTGGTTAAGATGCATTTCTATCATATAATCTAATCAATACAGCTAACTCAGTTTTGGTTTCAGTACTAAAGATGCTAAAACCAAATAAAATTTTGTGTTTAGGAAAATGTGATATGTAAATGTATTTTTAAAATTGGGATACAGAAAGATTATTTCTGGACTATAATGATCAGTGAAGATTCAGCCCTTTTTTTAACCTACTATTGTAGACAAAGATTTTTAAAAATTAAATCTGTTAAATAAAAGAGCCAAATAAATATGATAAAGAACCTAGTTGAGTCAGAAGAGAGTTTTACCTAGGATCAAGAATCTTGGGTTTGAATTATAGGTCTGATGCTACCTACCTACTCAAACTGCTTAATAAACCTTAAAACAATAGAGAAATATTAGCTATTATTTCATTATTTCTAGGAAGAACTTTAGAAATACTTTCATTTTACCCTCTTCTTTTAAACATGAGAAAAATAAGTCCCAAGTGATTGAATGCCCAAGAGAAGATGACTTGTAAATACTACATCTGGTACTAAAGTCTCAGTCTTATTATCCTAAATGTCTTTTGAATACAACACACTAACTCTGCTATTTTCCTAATACACCACTCCCAGATAACTAGAGAGCCTCCATTAAGCATTATTTTTCCTCTTGAACATAAAATTCCCAAATAGGAATAATTACTTTTATTTTTTAAAATCAATTAATTCATTAAATATCATTTTAACATATTTGGAAAGATGGAGTAGTCGGGTATGTATTCACTTTTTTAATATCTTCCATCATAGAATTCTTTTCTATGGGAAATGCAAAATGGGAGCCCAAGCAAGTAGTTAATATGATGTGAGTCCCTTGGACTGTAATGGTCAGTGAAGGTTTAGCCCTTTCTCACCAAGCTATTGTTAACAAATATTTTAAAACCAAATCTGCTAAATTTTGCACACTACCATTGGTTATATGCTAATGTCCAGATTCTGGATCACCACCTCAATGAGTTTTGATGGGGAAAGGAAGCCATTTAGTCTGATAATGCTTTCCCAATTGTGAAAAGCTTATCCCTATACCAGCATCAAGATTTCTTATTGTACTATCAATCATGACAGCAAAGAAAAATTTTAACAGTACAAGACATACTCTCTACTCTGAAATGAGAAATGGATTTAAAAGTGTACTGCTGAATCCCACTGTGATGCCATCATACAGCTAATTCACAGTGTTAGTGAATAGAGCTGTAAGACCAAAGAACAAATGCAAGCTGGACATATCTTTTCCCTGTTCTTTCAGAGGTCATTTTCTTTCCCTTTCTCCCTTTATTCTATATTAAAGAGAGTATTCAGGAGTTCTATAGCAAACCTGACAGAGAATTGACATACTGTTGTACAGAGCAATGAGTCCATCTTGTTGAGGATAAATTGAATAGGTTATTGATTCAATTATACCACTGTAAATGGAGGGTACCAGATATGATGCTTTATTCTCAGTAAATTTGAACTATACACAGAATTCCATTTGATTTCAAAAAGAACATTATTGTTAAAATGATTTTTCAGGTTTTTTGTTTTGCCATAAATGTCTGAACCCAGATTTGATCTCAGGTCTTCCTGACTCCAAACCTAGCATTCTGTCTACCGTACTACACTATGGCAGAAATTAGGTACAACACCTAATACATTATACCAAGATAAGATCAAAATGGAATCATGATTTAGACATAAAAAAATGACACTATAAGCAAATTAGGAGAACAAGGGATAGTCAATCTCTCAGATCTTTGGAGATGGAGAGGAATTTATGACAAAACAAGTAGAGAACATTATGAATTGCAAAATGGATACTTTTGATTACATTGACTCAAAAAGTTTTCACACATGAAATCAATGCAGCCAAGATTAAAAGGGAAACAGAAAGTTGGGAAACAATTTTTGACAGTCAGTATTTCTGATAAAGACCTCATTTTAAAAATATATACAGAATGAAATCAAATTTATAATAATGCAAGACATTCCCAAAATGATAAACGGTCAAAAGATATAAAGAGACAATTTTTCAGATGAAAAAATTAAAGCTATTTATAGTCATTTGAAAAAATGTTCTAAATAACTATTGATTTGGGAAATGCAAATTAAAATAATGCTGAGGTACTACGTCATACCTATCAGTTTGCCAAGAATGATGGGAAAGCATAATGATTAATGTTGGAGGAGATGTGGGAAAACTGAAACACTAATGTATTGTTGATGGAGTTGTGAAATGATCTAGCATTCTGGAGAGCAGATTGTGATTGTGCCCAAAGGACTATCAAACTGTGCGTATTTTTTGATCGAGCAGTGTCACTTTTAAATGTTCCTAAAGAGATCGGAAAAGAGAGAAAAGAACCCATATGTGCAAAAATCTTTGTAACAGCTCTTTTTTCGTGGCAAGGAATTGGAAATTGAGAAGATGCCCATTAATTGGGGAATGGCTGAATGGTGTATAAATGTAATGGACTATTATTGTTCCATAAGAAATGATGAGCATGATGATTTCGGAAAATCATGAAAAGATTTCCGTAAGCAGATACTGAATGAAGTGAGCAAGATCAAGAGAACATAGTACATGATAACAACAAGATTATATGTGATTGAGTATGATGAACTTGGCTTTTCTCAGCAATTCAATGATCTAAGACAATTCTAATAGTCATCTAATAGTCATTGAGAGGGAGCAGTATGGAGACTGAATGTGGATGGAAGCATAGTATTTTCACCTGTTTGTTTGCTTTTTCTCTCTCTGGGTTTTCTCTCTTTTGTTCTGATTTTTCTTTTACAACACGATAAATATGGGACAATGTTGTATTTGCATAACCTGTGTCAGATTGCTTGCTGGTTGGGGAATGGAGGAGAAGAGAAAAAAATCTAGAACTCAAAATTCTACAAAAATCAATGTTGAAAACTATTTTTACTTGTAAATGTAAAAATAAAATACTATTGAAAAAATAAGATTATAATAATCACATTCTCAAGATAAATAATAAGATATATAGACAAAATGTGCTTGGTGTAGCTAAAAACACCTTAGATATTAAGTATATCTGTATTTTACATACAACTCTGCAATTAATTAGATATGTTATGTTATGAGGGGGTCAGCCCTCATTTCTTTATCTTATTTTTTTCTCATCTATAATATGATGAAGGTAGATATCAAAGAAAAATACCCTATCCTGAAATCCTTAAATTGAGACATGCTCTATCACAGGATCTGAAAACACTTATGAGAGAAGAAACATTCCTACCTATACTAATCATGCCCCTAGACTTGTGCTTTAATTGGAAATTCCAAATTCCAAAGCTTCCATTTGCTGCTTCCTTGGAATGTTGCTGCTATCTGCTGTTTCATCACTTCATTTTTGCTATTGGACTGTTTTTTACCTCAGGATTTGTTTGAAGATCTTTTTTGGAAATAACTCATGGCTAATTTAACTCACAGCCACACTTAGTCAATATAGGAAAGAGATCTTTAGGTTAAATTTGCCTTTGTGACAATCTTGCTTCTCTTCACAGGGAATTCAACTCAGACTTTTTGATCTTTGAGTTAGGGTCAGTAAATTACTTTTAATTCTCAGCATGATTTTGACAATTAACCTCATGGTTATTCATCTTGCCTTGGAACATCATTTAATAATCCTGGGTAGTGAGTTGACATCCTTTATACTGTATTACTGCAGTTATATCTAGTTTGCTACTTTTTTACATGTAAAATTATATTATTTCAACTGATTATATGATTCACCTAAAATTACACATTTATCTAGTAGAAATGAGATTTGAAGTTAGCTTTTTTGAATGAAAAGCATATGAAACACTTCTGAATATAAACAGAATATAAACCAAGAATATAAACAAAAGAGTAAGCTAATCCCACTTTTCAAGGAGTTTATATTCTATTGGAGAGCACAACACACACACACACACAAATTTCAGCTGCAAGTTAGCTGGAAAAAGCCCATGGCTTTTAGGGTGCACCATCAAAATGCATGGTAATACATGTTCTTTAGTTTCTAGTGCTAAGGATTTTGGTGGCAAGGTTTTCCATTGCTTCAGTTGTAAGCGGCTATGGCTATAGTAGGATCTTTAGAAGCAGTTATCAAGCTCAATCTCCACAAAAGTTGCTTTCCTATATGATGGCTGAGATGGAAACATGATCAGTAGTGTGAGAGGTACTGCTACTCTCAGCACTGTAGATTGCCCAGAGGTGGCATTTATTCATCAGTTCGCGGTAGTGAGGAAGATGGGTCTCTTTTCCAAAGTAATTGTTCCATTTTAAAGTTGGCTACAAGTCACCACGTTGTAAGAAAATTTTGAAACCTGAGAGAGGAGTACTACTACTTCTAAGTATCTCCGGTTTTTGTTCTTGGTCTGTTTCCATTTGAGCTCCAGCTGTGGCAGTGATCAGTGTTGTGGTGATGGATTGACCTGCCTAGTAATGCTTCCTTTTATCTCTTTTATAGTGTCTTTTTATTTTGTTTGAGTGGTTTTATCTATTTCCTATCTGAAGAACTCCTATATGAAAAAACTTGATTTCGTTATACAGATTGGAACTTCTTTGCAATCTATAATCTTAGGGTGCTGAGAGGTGTGAATACTTCAGGATCACATATGAAACATGGGCCTGAGGCTGACTTGACCTTAAGTCTTCCTGGTTCTGAGCCAAAATTTTTATGAGGGAGAGAGGGAGGGAGGGAGGAAAAAAAAAAAGAGAAGGGGAGAGGGAGGAAGGGAGATAAGTAGATACAGAAACATGTTTCATAATTGTCTAAAGGTGTATGTATGGAGAGAGAGAGAGAGAGAGAGAGAGAGAGAGAGAGAGAGAGAGAGAGAGAGAGAGAGAGAGAGAGAGAGAGAGAGAGAGAGAGAGAGAGAAGAGAAGAGAAGAGATATGGGAGGGACATGAGAGAAAGATTCATAGATGAAAGAAACCATTGAGCTGAGCCTTGAAAGCAAATAAAAAAATGAATACAGTGAATCAATAGTAGCAGCCCTCAAAGTCTTTGTATATCTGGATTTATTCACTTAAATGAATTCATTTGAGTATCTCCACACTTTAGAAAACTGTGATGATGGTGAGTAAAATAATTCTAGCAAAGAATGAAAACATCAAGTAAAATACTTAGCATGGGTTTTTCCTCCATAAAGATGTGATTGCAGCAAACGAGTTGTAATCAATACATGCTCACGTTTCTTTCCCTACTATAAATAATTGATTGCTAAAACAGAGGGTCACATCATTATCACCTTTCTTGCTTGATGGGGCTTTGTTGCTAATTTACCATTTATATTATTGCTCCATGACCTTTCATTAAATCTATTCTGTGGTTCAGTAGTATGGGAAATTTTGTGGCTGGAATTCGCTGCAAACTTGGATAAGGCCATCTCTTAACCGTAGGGGCTTTGTGTTGTCAGTCTGACTACCTTAATCATCACTGTAATTGATTTTACCTTTGACTTGGCAAGGTGTTTCTTTGTAATTTGTTGATGATTAATGACTGTCCTTTCCTTATCTCTGTTCAGTGAAGACTTAAGCAGTGATAAAGCAATTGGTTTGTCTTGACTCTACCTTTTCTTAAAAGGCTTCAAAACTTGTTTGGATCAAATTTATGAAAGGAGAAAAAAAAAAAAAAACTTATGACCACTTCAGCTTGAAAGTCTCTTCTATGAAAAGGCTGACAGTCAAAGTTGTCAAAAATATAAGCAAATGTTGACTAATTTCCCCTATCATATCAAATCTTTGCCAACAGTGGAAAATCAGTTATGTATTCAATGCTTTCGACTTTTGCCAGGTTTTCATCAAATGAAAGGTTTTGATGATTGGAATATATACATAGGCATATTGTATTTAGATATTTAATGCAACCAATTAAGCAAATATTTATTAAGTATTTAATACAAAGAATAAGATACTTTCCTAGGCAGTGGGGACATATGATATATGCTTCAAGGAACTTGCGATCTAGAATAATAGGATTTTATGTTCTAAATCACTATTGGAGAAGTACCAATTAAAACAACTCTGATAGATATTGGAAGAGATGTTGGAAAATTAGAACTGTATGCAGGTCTATTTCTGATATCTCTCTTGCATTTAGTTACTTCATATTTACATGAGGGAGTTAGACCAGATCAAATATCATACAGTCCTAGAGGAAGAATAAGTAGAGACTTTAGGGCTATCTAGTCCAACACTCTCATCTTACAAATACTATTTGTGGAATTATGAAATGATCCAATCATCCTGGAAATTGGAACTATGCCTAAAGGGCTATAAAACTGTAAACATTTTACCCAGCAATGTCATTTCTTCATCAAAGACATCCCCAAAAAGGGAAAAAAAAACTATTTGTGTGTATGTATATATATATATATATATATATCAGTAAGTCTTTTAGGTTGCTAAGAATTGGAAATTGAGGGCATGCCTATCAGTTGGGGAATGGCTGAATAAACTGTGGTATATAATTTTGCTAGAATATCATTGTGCTATGAGAAATGACAAAAAGGATGATTTTTTTAAAAAATCATGAAAAGAAGGGAACTTATACAAAGTGAAGTTAGCAGAAATGAAAAATGTTGTACATAGTAACAGCAATATTGTTTGATAAAGAATTATGAATGACGGTTATTTTCAACAATACAATGATCTAAGACAATCCCAAAGGTTTCATGATGAAGCATGCTATTGGCCTTCAGAGAAAAAGCTGATAATTTGAATACAGAAACAAGCATACTATTTTTGACTTTCTTGATTTTAGTGGGCTTTCTTTGTTTTCTTTTACAACATGACTATTATGGAAATGTTTTGCATTATTGTACATGTGTAACCAATATCAAATTGCTTAATCTTAGGGAAGGGAGGGGGAAGAAAGAAGAGAGGGATAAAATTTGGAAATATTAAAACATAGTATTTTCACCTTTTTGTTGTTTACTTATTTTTTGTTTTCTTTCTCATTTTTTACCTTTTTTGGTCTGATTTTTCTTGTGCAATATGATAATTATGGAAATGTGTAGAAGAATTGTACATGTTTAACATATATTGTATTACTTGCTGTCTAAGGGAGGAGGTAGGGAGAAAGCAGGGAGAAAAAATTTGGAATGCAAGATTTTGCAAGGGCGAATGTTGAAAACAGTCTGCATATATTTTTAAAATAAAAAGCTATTATTTAAAAATTAATGTCAAAATTTGTTTTTATATATAATTGGGAAAAATAAAATGTTCAAAATTATAATAATATTTTAGATTTGTATGCAAGTTTTATTCACTCTATCTCTATTTATCTTGCACTTAATTATTTCATATTTATATGAGAGAGTTAGACTAGATCAAATCTCATAGAATCATAGATATAGAATAAGTAGACATTTTAGGATGATCAAGTCCAACACTCTCATCTTATAGTTGAAGGAAATGAGCTCCAGAAATGGCAAGTGAAAATGGGATAGGCATGAGGCAAGTAATATATGTATATAAATAAGTATAATAAAATTGGAATGTGATAAATTAAAACCATGAATTAATTAATTAATTAGCAAAGTATTAGTAACTATGAGGTAGTGTGATTGGTACAAAGGATAAAAAGAGCAATATGAGAGAATGTTTTTCTTCAAGATGCTTATGTATATTCCTGTTGGGATTATATAACATGGACATAGATAAGTAAATTCAGAATGTTTAAAAGTTAGAGAGTGATTTGAAGGAAGTAACCAAAAACTTCCCAAGGTAGTAAGCCTTAAAGGAAGCTAGGATCTTCAGGAGGCAAAGGTAAGGAAGAAAAACATTTAAAGAGAGAATGTTGTATTTTGGCAAGAAGCAGTTTGACTAGAACATAGAGTGCATAAATGATAGTAATATAAAATCAGCAAGCTAAGATAAAGGCAGATTGTGAATATTTTAAATTTCAAACAAAAAATTACTATTTTATTAAGAGAAAAAATTTCTTCATCAGGAGATTGATATGGTGAGACATGCATTTTAGAAATATTAATCTAGCTGTTGTGTAGAAGACAAGCTGAAAAGAGGAGAAGTCAGAGTTGTGAAAATATTAGAAGATTATTATAATAATTCAAGTTAGATAGATTAAGATTCTGAATAAGAGTGAATTGAAGGAAGGTAATGAATATGAAATATGAAATATGTCAAAAAGGTAGAATTGGCAAGAATCAGCCATTAGGCAAGTATAAATCCCAAGAGACTTGTACTCACTCCTAGGTGACTAGAGGAATGGATGCAACCTGGACAAGTTAGGAGGAAAAAAAAAATCCCACAAAATTAAACTGTAGAGTAGGAAGAGATTTTAAAGGCTAATTTGTTCAGAGTTCTTCTTTTATAAAGAAGCCAAACAGAAGAGTATAACATGGGGAATAGATGGTACAGGAACAAGTTTGGAGGGATTTTATTTTAGATAGGTTGAGTTTGAGTTGCCTATTAGATATCTAATTTGAAATGTAATTCGAAATGATTATTATCCAAAGGAGACAGAATAGGACCTGTTACACTAGCAGAAAGAAAATAAAGAAAGAGCAGTGTCATGAAAACCTGGAGAAAAGATAGTATCCTAAAAAAAATACATGGTCAGTGGTGTCAAATACTTTGAGGAGACCAAGAAGGATAAATACTGACAAAGGTTGAGGAATTTAGCAATAAAAAGATCACTGGTAACTTTAGAAAACAGTTTCAGTTGAGTGTTGGGAATAGAAGACAAATTATGGATGACTTAAGACTGACATGAGAATGTACAGGCAATGGACATAGGGAGGTTTTTCGTAAAAGTTTGACTTTAAAGAGGATGATAGCTGGAAGATTAGAATGTCATCGAGTATTATAAGAAAATATTGTATATTAGGGAATGAGAATTGTTTAAAAAAAACAAACCTCTTAAAACATATGTGTCTCCAAAAGAAAGTAAAATTGTTTTCCACTGCCAAAATGCAAAGAAACAAAAAGAATTGCTGAGAATAATATGATGGGGAAATTAAAGAAAAAACAAAAGAAACTTTATAGAAAGACATCCTCAGTTTCCAATATGTTCTAGAATAGTTTATTGTTCTACTGGAATTATGAATTTTTGTTGAAGGAAAATTAGTGTGCGAATGTCTGATTCAAATAAAATGACTGGGAAAGATGAAAATATGGGAATTTCAGTTTCCACATTTACTTTTCTTGGTTTCTTTCTCTTGCAAAATGGGAATGCACAGGAAACATGGCAGAGAGATATTTAGCTCTTTTGGGAAAAGCTTTTAGGTGTTCTATTACTTGGCAATTTCACATCAATAGACTCCTTAGTTATGAGACGTCATTGGGGAAGGAGATAGTACAAAAGAAGCAAAAACCCTCAGATAAATATATTTTTCCATTCTAATTAAATCCTTTGGATTAAAGTATTTCAATTTTCAACATAATCATTAAGATTTATTGAAATATGAACTATAGTGAAGCATAGAGCATTGGAACAGCTCATGCAATTATTCTAATGGAATTAGAGCAAGAGTAGCAATTCTTTTTGCACAGGGATTTGCATTTCTTTTTATAAATTGGAAGTGATGGCAATGTTGCAAACAGCTTTGAAATATCACTGTAATTACAGAAAAATTGTAGGTTTAGACATTTTTGTCCCAGAGATCTATTTATATACTCATACAAGCCATAAAACTTCTACATTTAATAAAAAAAAGTCTCTTAAATCTTAAATCAGCTACTAAGGTTTCATAATCAAATCCCAGCATTTGGGACTACTAGGTGTTACAATGGGTACAGTAACACAAAATAAATGCATTAGGTTTATTTTTTGTTCATTCTTATTTAACTGTTATCTTGTATCATTACATCATAAAATTTTTAAAAATGTGGAATCAGTGATTTGGCTCTCAAATCAAAAAACAATTTTTCCTAAATGAAGAAGCTATTTTGGAAAAGCAAAATCAAGGTTTTACATTTTTTGCCATCTGTTAGAAGTCAGAAAATCAGATTCTGAGACCACTGAGAAAAATGTTTTCAAAGGATTATACAGTCATCAACATTAATAACTTTGATAAATATAAGAAAGTTTTGGAAAGTAATATCAAGGCAATGAAAATAAGTTATGTTTTAAATATAAAATTCATGATTACTTTATTTACTATCCCTACTAACATCTTTGGGAGCAATCTAAAAATCTAGAATCTTGTAGGAAAAAATGAATTTTCCCATCAGACTTAATGAACAAATAACTCATTCAGTTGAGTAATATAGCAAAGAGCAAAATTGCTTAGGTCTAAAAATTTGCCTAAAAACCAATGATTGAGAAGAATTCTAAAAAATTCATCAGTATTAGTAGGTCACATTTATATGCAACTTTACAGTAGTAATGGGTGTTCCAATTAATCTTAATCTAGAGCCCTTCCCCTGGAGCTAAGCATATGCCCTAGTCAGCAAACTCCTTCCTTAAGATATATTTAACCATAAATACATGATTTAGACATAAATAGTGATATCATAAGCAAATAAGGGGACTACAGAAAATTTTAACAGTCAGATCTGTATATTAAGAAGAATTTATTACCAAACAAGAGAAAGAGAAAATCACAAAACATAAACTGGATAATTTTGTTCACATTAAATGAAAATGTTTTTACACAAGTAAAAGCAATGTGGTCAAAATTAGAAGGAAATCTGGAAAACTGGGAACATTTTTATAGCACATTTCTCATAAAGGCTTCTTTTCTTAAATATATAAAGAATTGAGTCAAATTTATAAGAATGAATTACTCCTTAATTGATAAATGATCAAAGGACATGATCAGGTAATTTTCAAAATATGAAATCAAAGCTAATTATAGTCATACAAAAAAGAGCTTTAAATTACTACTGATTAGGGAAATGCAAATTAAAACAAAACTGAAATATCCTCACATACCTATCAAATTAGCTAATATGATAGAAAAGGAAAATGTGCTGGAAAGGATGTGGAAAAATTGGGATATTAATATGCCATTGATGGAGTTCTGAACTGATCCAACCATTCTGAAGAACAATTTGGAACTATACTCAAAAGGCTATAACACCATTTATACCCTGCAATAAAACTACTAGCTCTCTATCATAAGTAAAAGAAAGGAGAGGAGAGGAGAGGAAAGGAGGAAGGAAAAGGAAGGGAAGGGGAGGGAAGGGGAGGAGAGGGAAAAGGAGGGGAGGGGAGGGAAGGGGAAGGGAGGAGAGGGGATGAGATGAATGTTTATAGCACCACAAAAAAGGCCAAGAATTGGAAATTAAAGAGATGTCCATCAATTGGGGAATGACCGAATAAGTAGCATTTTATTATGATGGAAGACTATTGGACTATAAGAAATTATGAACAGAAGGATTTCAGAAAAATATAGGAAATTTTATATGAACTGATGCAAAGTGATGTTTGCAAAATCAGAAGAACATTGTTCACAGTAACAGCAATATTGTACAATTATCAATTTCAAATGACTCAGCAATTAAATAATTCTAGATAATTCCAATGTGAGTCTTGCAAATAAATATTTGCAACTTTTTTATATAGTGTACTTTATACAATCTATGAATGGGATTCCAAGAAATAATAAAATTTAAAAATATGTTGTTTTGAAGATGGTAATTTTTGTTAGGATTACAAGGTGAGAACTCAGGTTATCTGGGCAATTCTCTAGCTCAAAATTCACACCTTTAGTTCTGGCTTTTAGGGGGAGTTTACACCTTTGAACTTCTCAGGAGGAGTTTACATGTTTAAAAGAAGTTTGCACTTTTAAAAGCTGCAAGTTCATTGGTTGAAGTATTTTCTCACAAGCCCCATTGAGTTCTCACTACAATCTCAGCGAGGATAAAAGAGGGCAGCATTGGGTCTGGAGAGACAGTCTAGTCTGGGACAGAGTTGGATCGGCAGACTGAAAGGAGAGAGTCTGGCTGGGAGATTGAGTTGAAACGGGCAGTCCCCAAGGATAACTTAGAGACGACAGAACCTTGACAAATTTTGACAAATAGTTCTGTGTAGTATAATTAATCTTGCTAGAAGATCTGAATGTTACCTTACTTTATTATTTCCCAATATATTAAGAGATATTTCCAATGTTTTAATATTCAACACAGGCTGCAACTTTTTGGGTAAATACTACTAAATTTAATATTTCATATTTGTTAAACAAATGTCTATGTATCTATAATAATGAATAAAGGATATTAGAAATATTTAAAGAAAGATAAAGAAAAAAGCAGTCAGCTTGTTGCTAGATATGATTTAATTTGATGTCAAAATATATTTGGTTAGAATAGTTATGCATTTATGCAATTTTTTTTTACCAAAAAGCACCAAAATTGTTGTATTATGCCATTACAGAAAAATGATTCACTGTTTATCATTTTTTGCTCATTATTATCTAAGATGTCATGGCATATATAAAAAACCCCTAAAAACATGATTTCAAGAATCTTCCTAGAATTTTCCCAGAAATTTCAATTTTTCATTCCTAAATGTTAAAATTTTCATATGTTAGGAATCTGGAAATATTCAAAACAATACTTTATAAAAAATTGGATATACAAGTTGAATAGGAACAAAGAGGGAGGATGATACTGAGGTTGTGAGCTTAGTATTGCCCTTAAAAGCAATCAGAAAGTTGGGAAGAGGAAAGAGTTTACAGGAGAAGATAATGAACTTTGTTTTGAACATGTTTGAATTAGATGTCTTCAGAGCATTTAGTTTGAGATGTCCAAAAGGTAATTTGTGACTCTGGAAGAAGACTAAAGCTATTTTTGAGAACCATCTTCAGAGAGATGTTACTTGAATGTATAAGAGCTTATGAAATAGAATACAGAGAAGAACAGAAGAGTGCTCAGGATAGTGTCTTGGGGCACCTATTTTAAGTGGTTTCATATGCATGAAGAATAATGGAAGAATGTTAAGAAGAAGTGATAAAACAAAAGAGATCAATGCCATAGAATTCAAGAGAAAAGACAATATCTAGGAAATGTCAAAGAAATGCACAGTCAAGTCTTTCTGTCTGGTTATCTGTCTTTCTCTGCCTGCCTCTTTTTTTGCTTCTGTGTCCCTCTCTGTTTTGCTCTTAGTCTGTGTCTGTGTATATGTATCTGTCGTTTTCAATCTATCTCTGTCTCTGTCTCCATCTCTCTGTTTCTGTCTCTCTGTTTCTCCCTTTCCCTCTCCATCTCTCTCTGTATACTCTGTTTCTGTCTCTGTCTCTCTCTTTCCCTCTCTGGCTATCTGTATATCTGTCTGAATCAGTTTCTTTGGGTAGCTAGTCCCACTCTGATTGCTACAGAAGCTTTAACCTCCTCTCTTCCTGACCTAGACAATTTTGCTTCTCAGATGGTTAAGTGGTTCTGGGAGGTGCGAGTGGGCTTTATCATATTGGGAACAGATAGTATAGCTATCTGATTGACTTAGTCTAATAGAGCTCATAACTCCTGAATTCAAGGGGTCTCTAGTAATAGAGATTATAGGTCTGTACCACCACATATAAAATTCTTTTAACACCTAATACCTAACAAACTGTGATTCAGAAGAAAAGGCTGTGAATTGGTGTCTGGAGGCCATAATTTGAATTCTTTCCACTTGCTACCTGTATAATCTTAGGCAAGTAACTAAATCTCTGGACCTCAGTTTCCTTATCTTTAAAATGAGGGAGTTTTCTATGTTTTCTGAGGTCCTTTATAGTTACAGAACTATGACTTTTACTGCTATAAGATTTGTTCTTATATTTATGTTAGTTGTTGACACTACCTAACCAAGGTCTTCATCCTAATATTTATATTCTACACAAGTTTATTTTCCTCCTTTCTGTGATCTGAGATTATATGCTTAAATTTGGGAAAGTTACTTATATATATATATATATATATATATATATATATATATATATATATATATATATATATATATATATATATCATATTGACAAAACTAGGGGTATACAAAGGCAAGAATGCTGGACTTGAATTCAAGAAGACTTGAGTTCAGATTCAGCCTCAAAATAATTATCATACTAACTATATGACTGAACATGCCACTTAGCTTCTTATTGCTTCAATTTCCTCAGTTATAAAATAAGGATAATAATAGTGTTTGCCTCCCAGAGTTGGTGTGAGGGTATGATAATATATGTAAGGTACTTTGCAAACCTTAAAAAAAGCTATATAAGAGCTAAGAATAATTTTTATTGGGATAAATGAATGAATAGTAAAATCATCCACTATTGACAGTATTTGAAAGTACATTTTTTACTCTTGATGGACATAGGGTAACACTACAAAAGAAAGAGGATTCTGTGTAGCTATTAAGCAATTGAAACTTCAAAATCAAAGCCTAAAATTATTTACTAAGTGCCCCTTATATGCAAGTCAGCATGGAACTTCATTATCTTGTTGAAAAGAATTATTGAACATGATTTATTTGACTAATATTAATTGAATAATTACTACATATAAATCAATAATGCTCTATTCTGCCAGGGATGCAAATAGTTATCAGGCAAATTTCAACCATGTAGGAGCTCACTATTTAGCATTCTATTTTAAAGTTCACTTATCTGAATGCAAGCCATAGAATTTTAGAGCTAATAGGAACCTTAGACATCATCTAAGTCAAAATACAGGGACAATAATCATGAAAAGGGGATTTATAATAATGTAACAAATAATGCATATTGGAGTGGAAAAAATTAACTTACATATATTGAGAGACACACATAGAACCAAATATAACTAGCTCAGATCACCATATAAAGGACCACAGGCATGCTAACATCAATCCTGGTTTGAACTTCTCTTCCCTCTCATCATAAAATGCTCTGACCACCCACCCCATCCCATAGTCTTCAACTTTACATGTGTTTATCCATTAGAATGGTGGTACTTTGAGTGTAAGGGATGTCTTGTTTCCCATTTGTATTCTCAGTGGTTAACACTGGCAAAGAGTAGGCACTTCATAAATGTGTATTCCATTCCATTCCACGTATTAAACAATAAATTCTACCTGTTCATATTTTACTTTTAACCATTGGGTAATAGCTTTTTGTAAAGGGCTGAAATTGAGTTGCACTGAGATCTGAGCACTTAAGGCTAATTACCAATTGGACAATACTCTATTAGCATATGATTGAAGAATGGCCCTGCCCAACTATTCTGTGCTGGCTCGATCTGTGGGTGTAGACAGAGAAGTGTGAGAGGGATCAGAGGGTGGAGTAAGACAAGTGGGAGTCACTTTTTGGCTGTGGAGAGAGAGAAAGAAGGTGTGGAGATTCCTATTCCATTCCCCTGACTGCTACCCCTAAAGACAAGAATAAAGATCAAGGACTTTTGCTTATTCTGACTCTGGCTGATTCTAAGGTATCCAGGGTGCTAACTCGGTCTTCACAGCTTTTATAAATTTGAATCCATTTCATATATATTATATTATATATAATGAGTTCCTTATTAATAAAGTGTGCTACAGATATTTTTAGGGAGATTACATGCTTTGGGGAGAGGGGTAGACAGAAATGTGCACACTTGCATAAAGTATATACAAAATAAACACAAAAATATTTCAAAATGAAGATACTAGAAGCTGAGGGAAATCAGAAAAGACCTCACATAGATGATGGCATATGAGCTGATATTTTAATTCTAAGCAATAGAGATAAGGAAAGAGTTTTTTTGAGGCATGGAGCAAAGACACAGAGGTGGCAAATGACATGTTATATTTGAGGAAGAATAAGAATATATTTTTTGATACCATAACATATATGTGAAAAAACCCCAATAATTTGGAAAATTACCAGATCATGACAATTTTGATTTCCAAGCAAAAGAATGCTTATTTAGAAGTAAAGGGGGGGGGGGGGGGGGTGTGGCAGCTAGTTGGTTCAGCAGATGGAGCATCAGCCCTGGAGTCAGGAGGACCTGGTTCCAAATCCAGTTTCAGATATTTGACACTTATTAGCTGTGTTACCCTGAGCAAATCACTTAACCTCAATTGCCTTGCCAAAACAACAAAAACAAGCAAACAAACAAGAAGTAATAGAGAGCTACAGGAGTTTATTGAGTAAGGAAGTGACAAGGTCAGACTTGTTCATTATTAAATATTGATCTGATAGTAGTGTTGTGGATGTTTTAGATACAGGAAGCCCTTGAGTCAAAGAACTCAATTAGGAGGCTATTGTTATTATCTGAGTAAGAGAGAAGAGCATGAACTAGGTAACATAAAGACAACCTGATGTAATGAGAAAAGCATAGATTTGGAGTCAGAGTCTCTGAGTTTGAATCCTGATGGTTTAGTTAACCTCGCTGGGCTTGTTTACTCATTGGCAAAATGATTGAATTGAGCGAGTTATTTTCTAATACTCTTTATTCTAAGTCTTATGTATTAATAAAGAATCTCTCTGTCTCTGTCTCTGTCTCTGTCTCTCCCTCCCTCCCTTTCTGTCTTTCTCTCCCTTACTCCCTTCTTCCTTCTCTCTCTCTCTCTCTCTCTCTCTCTCTCTCTCTCTCTCTCTCTCTCTCTCTCTCTCTCTTCTCTCTCTCTCTCTCTCTCTCTCTCTCTCTCTCTCTCTCTCTCTCTCTCTCTTTTTCTCTCTCTCTCTCTCTCTCTCTCTCTCTCTCTCTCTCTCTCTCTCTCTCTCTCTCTCTCTCTCTCTCTTTTTCTCTCTCTATTTCTGTCAATATCAAGATTCACAAAATCATCCAAAAACTGCTCCAGAGGGTTATAGGACTTGACTAATAGTAAAGAGATAGTAAATAAGAAATCTGGAATTTGAGTTTATGTAACCAAGTCTCTAGAGCTGTCTCCTTCACATCCCCATCCCCACACATCTGAAGAAAAACAACTATTCAGTTGTTTATTATGGAGTTGTGGTATTATGGGGGGGGGAGGAGTAGATCAGAAAACCAATCAGTTGATTTCTCCTCAACACAACTGATGATATCATAGAGGATAATGGAAATAGAAGAGACATAAGATACTAAAGTATTAAAGGAAATAATAGGGAGATGATTCTGGGAAGATGGAAAACAGGTCAGTAAATTTCAAGCTTTCCAGATTTTCCCCACAAATAGAACAAATTTACGCCTCAGGGAGAACATAGACTGCTGAAAAATCAAGACTTGGGGCATAACAGAGGTCCTGGGACAACCCAAGAAGATACTTTATGTAGTTATAGGCAAGTATGCTACAGCTTGATGAGGAGACTTCTTTTTTTAACTATTGTTGTGATTTTATATTAGTAAATGTCTTTTTTGTGCTAATTGTATTTACTGGATGATTTTTATAGTAAGAATGCTTTTGAAGGCTCTTGATCATAGAGGCTTAAAGAGTGCAGATCCACAGACTATAGAATGTTTTTGATCTGGGGGTCATCATCTCTCAAGGCATCCTGGGAGTAATACATAGATTATTAGAATTTAGAGATATTTGTGCACTTTAGGGCTGGAGAAGAAAATATTATTCAATGGAGAAAATGAATAGTTTGAATTGAGTGTCCTAGCTTGAACTAGGTCAGACACAAACTAATTGATTGGTTTTATGCCAAGATGCTCTGTTGTGGAATTTGGATGCTGCAAGGTTTTGTGCAAAGTACTGTTTAGAAAAGCCATTCTCCCTTCATGCACTGCCTTGAGGAATACAAGAGAGATCAATAAGACCACAAAATTTAGTAATATATAATATTTTATGTGAGCATTTGAAAGACTGCTCTCCTATATGATGGTTTCTGAGATTTCAAAGAATTCAAAAATTGCATGGGATAGCAATCCCTTCCTCCAACGCTACCATCATAAAAATGGGTTGAAGAACCACAAGGATTACTGGTAAATGGCCTAAAATTGAGTTTGGAGGAAGTATTTATGGTAGGACTAGATGTCTAATTTCATTGAACATATTTATTAATGATATGAAAGAGGAAGTAGAAGCATCCTAATTACTTTTCAATGACTCTAAATGAGAGGGTTTCAAATACCAGAAAATGAGGTCAGGATATTAGAGCAAATAAGAACATTTGGGGAGAGGCAATGAGTCAGCAAATTCTGTATTCCCATGAGGTTATTCTATTTCAGGATTCCCCTTTATTAACGAACTGAACTGCTTTCATGAACTTGCATTTCTGGATGTCTTCTATGTCAGTAAAATCTACAGAACTTGTGAAGGGATTCATTTTTCAGTCTTGGAGTCGAATATTTGATTGGTTTTCAAAGTATTTTTATTTCATTTCCAGTTCTTTGCACTGAAAATTTTCAAATGAACCTTTTTCATGTTCAATATATTTAATTTTGCTAAGTATAATTAGAGTTAGTACTCATTCTAACTGTAAATGTTGTTATATGTTTCCTGTTTTTTAAACAGGAATTGAACCATATTTCCCAAGATATGTTACATATATGCATGCATTTATATGTGTAATTTTTATATATATATATGTGTGTATATGTACACATAGATGTGTTTATATATGCAATATACAAAACATAGGGTGTTCCAAAATTCTCAGTGCAGTTTTAAGACCAGCTTAAAAATACACTAAGACTTTTTGAGACACCCTGTGTATAAGTGGCATAAATGTGACTAAAATATTCACCTATATTTTTTAACAAGTCACACTAGATTTCATATCCATGACTCTGTGATGTATATAATTTACAGTTGGATATAACTCATAGTTACAAGATCTCTGGATTTAAGTTTTGTTTCAGATATTAGTTATGTGATGTGAGAAAAATCAAGTAATTTCTCAGGACCTAGTTTCTTTTTTTAAATAAAATGGAAACAATAATACCTGTTGCAGTTTCTTCATAATTGTTGCAGATCAAATGATATCATCAATGCAAAGTTTTTCATATATCTTAAAGTGATCTTTCAATGCCCAAAATTATTATTCAATTTAATTTAATTCAACAAAGATTTCTTATGTGCCTACCATATGCCAGGTGTCATACTAGGTTGTGAGGATACAAAAATAAAGAGGAAACAAAGAGGAAAAATGTACATTACAAATTGAATATAAAATATAAATACATTTTATATAAAACATACCAACTAGTATGAGATATCACTATAGAATTACTGTAGGAAGTGGCACGTGAGCTGAACTTTAAAGGAATCTAAGATATTGTGTATGTTTTTTTTTTATATTTTTTCTTAAAATGTTATATTTTTTTCTGTCCCAATAATCTAGGGGATATAGTAAGTGGAGTGAGGGCAAATTGAGGGAAACTGTTGCTCCTTTGTGTATCAGATTTGTTACCAGAGAGAAACTAAACAGTGGGAGAAGTAGAACTCACTATGAGCTGTAGAATTTCATAAAAGATTCTATGAAGTAATTTCTAAGTAAATGTTCCATCTCCTGAGATTGGGGGCTATTAATGTAAAGACAATATTCACTATGTATTACACCTTTTGAGCTTTCTATATTATGTTATTCTTCCAACTGTGAAATGAATTCTGGACTGTCCTCAAATCCCAGCAACTTACACAACTTGCTCTAATGGAAAGCAGGAAGCAGAGCAGTGATTATAACACTCTTAAAAATGCACTACCCTCATTTATCTTGTGTTTTTAAAGTGATGCATGAGGTAGCAGTCCCTGAGACTAATTAGACTTGTGGGTGATGGCAAAGAATGTTATTCATGACAAGGGGACACGGATAACTGCAGGTGTATCCTCAAGGCCCAGATGCTGATTATGAGCCTGTAATCCTGGTAGGTGAGAGAGGATAGATACAGTTCCCAAATCTTAGTTTTTGGGGGGAGATGGTTGATGTATATTCTGGCTGTACAACAATAGTTTTGTGGTGTAACTATGGGATAGTTGTATGATATCCATAGTCCTGTCTTGTGCTGAGAAAATTAGGATCCTTTCTCTCCAATTTAGAATTGCAGCAAAATCCCATGGGAGTTGGGGAGAAGTTACATATTACATGATAAAATGTGCTTTAGGCAATGGCATCTTGTACAATGATATCACTCCCTAGTAGAATTTTAACAATAACTTCCCCTTAAAAATATGGCTTCAGTATGGTTCATGGATTTATCTGCCAGAAAGAATTATTTTCACATAACTGTAGGATATTGGAAATGAAAGAGACTTTAAAGATCATTGGTTACTCCAATTACCTTCTTTAAAATATTGAGAAATTGAAGCTCACAAAAAGGAAGAATACTTTTCCAGATTCACAAATCAAGTTTGGGGAAGAGAAAGAATGCTATTCTGACTTTCAGTTCCAAGATTTTTTTTTAGATCTCTTTACTACCCTCTGGGTTCATCCTACGAGGTATTGAGAAGCCTTCAAAACAGTAGAAATGACCTTAGTTCTCTTTATTGTGTCATTTTTTCAGTCATGTTCCACTCTTCATGATTTTTTTTTTGAGTTTTCTTGGCAAAGTTACTGGAGTAGTTGGCCATTTCCTTCTCTAGCTCATTTTACAGATGAAGAAAGTAAGAAAAAGGGTTAAGTAACCTACCTTGGGTCGTTTAGCTAGTTAGTGTTGCTCCATCAGCACTGTATCCATTCTGTAACCAGGTTGGATTTTAACTCCAAAAATGAATTTTCTTATCTCTAGACTTAGTGTCCTATCAACTGCATCAATTTCAGCAAATCTCTAATGGGCGGGTTTCTGTTACTAATCTCTTATTCAGTCCCTCTGCTCAATACCCTAGGCTATTTTTTGGATTCCCCTGTTGAAATTTGATTAAAATAAAAGATATGCCTTAACCATCTGTATACATAACATTGTAGTATTCACAAAATTTGCAAGATGCAAAGATTAGACAAGAACCTTTCCTTCATAGAACCTAAAATCTAGTAAGGGAATAAGATAGAAATGCAGGTAACTTGTAGGATAGTGGAATTTTAAAAATTGTCAAAACCCCCAATCAAATCCATACTCCAATACAGGAGCCTCTACTTTAACATGTCTGACTAATGATTACTCATCCTCTACTTGAATACCGCCAATAATGAGTAACTCATTACTTCTCAAGACAACCCATTTCATTTTTGGACATATACTACAGTTATTAGAAAAATTTCCCTCACATAAAACTTATTTTTTAAACAACTCATTGCTCCTGGTACTGCTCACTGGGGCCAATCCATCCTGTGCATCATAACCCTTCTTATACTAGAAGAAAGCTTTTATACCACCACCCCTAGTGTGTCTCCAAAATTTTTCTCCAAAATAAATATCCTAGATCATTTATTCAGTTCTCAAATTATATGCCTTTACTATCCTCATTGCTCTGCTCTGATTAATCTATAGCTCATTTAGCATTACTCTTAAATAGTGGTTCATAGAGCAGAATAAAATATTCTAGAGGAGATCTCATGAGGGCAAAGTATATTGGGACTACCACTTCCCAATTCCTTGAGTTTGTGCATATCTTAATGGAGCTTAAATGTGTATTAGGTTTTTGGACAGCCCTCACATTGGTAACTCATATTAACTTTCAACACATTAAAACCCTCAGATCTTTTCCAGAAATTGTGATTTATTCATGTTTTCTCTCTCCTGTATTTGTGAAGTTGATTTTGTATCCAAATTTTGTTGTTCAGTTATTTCAGTCATATCTGACTGTCATTTTTAGTTTTTTTGGTAAAGGTACTGGAGAGGTTTGCAATTTACTTCTCCAGCTCATTTTTCAGATGAAATAATGGAACCCTTTCAGGGATAAATGATTTGACCAGAGTAATATAGTTAGGAAGCATCAGAGGTCAGATTTGAACTGAGGAAAATGACTTCCTGACTCTAGGTCTAGCACTCGGTGCATTGTACCACCATCCAAGCTTAAGGTTTTATATTTCTCCCTATTTAATTTGTATGATACCTTTTGCATCCTCATTTTATCATCCAATGTGTAGTTAGTTCCCAGAGATTTGTGTCATCTGAAAATTTGATGATCCTGCCTTGCTCAAATCATTAATTAAAATGTTAGAAGAAGGATAAGTGCATATCCCAGAGGTATTCCACTGGACATCTTTTGATATACTGACATATATCTTAATAGATTTCTGATCATGTTGTGTGAAATCTCTTCACTGATACAGATGGTAAATTATCCCCACCCTATTATTATTTTATCCGTTTTTCTGTAAATCCCCCCCTTAGAGGATACACCTGAGAAACAAGAGAATTTTCTCTAACTCATTTAGAGCAATTATAATTTGCCTGAAATATAATACAGTGCTCCCAAAGTGTTAGTGCAGTTTTTAAGCTTATTGAGGATTAAAATCTCATTAAGACTTTTGGGATATCCTGTTTAATGTCCCACCCCAAGCCTATAGTAAGTATTAAATGCTAAGCACATAAGAAAATGCAGTATAAAGTGCAAAGTGATATCTAAGATGCAAAGTCACTATCAATAAATGGGATCAAGGTAGCATCATGAAGAAAGGGTTGAACATTAGGGTTTGTTTGTTTATTTATTTATTCATTCATCTATTTATTTATATTTATTTTAAAAATTATTTTTATTTATTTATTTTTATTTTTTATTATTTATTTTTCTTTTTATTGTTTTCTTTTTTCTGGTTATACATGTATATTAACTTTTAAAATACACATTTCTTTATGAATCATGTTGAGAGAGAAAAATCAGAACAAAAGGGGAAAAAACCACCGGGGAGAAAACAAACAAACAAACAAAAGAAGTGAATATAGCACATATCAATTTACATCCTATCTCCATAATTTTCTTTCTGGATGCAGATAGCATTTTCTATCCAAAGTTTATTGGATCCCTTGGATCCCTGAACCATTGAGAAGAATTAAGTCTTTCAGTGTTAATCATCACACAATCTTGCTGTTACTGTGTATGATATATTTCTGGTTCTGACTGTTTGTCTCAGCAACAATTCATATAACTATTTCCAGGCCTTTCTATAATAAGTTTATCATTTTTTATAGAACAAAAATATTCCATTATCTTCATATACCACAACTTATTCAGGCATTCCACAATTGATGGGTATCTACTCATTTTCCAGTTCTTTGCTACCACAAAAAGAGCTGGGACAAACATTTTTGCATATGTGGGTCCTTTTCTTTCCTTTATGATTTCTTTGGGATACAGATCCAGTAGAGGCACTGCTGGCTCACAGTTGGATGTACTTTTAAATGACTTCAGGATAGGACCTCAGTGAGCAATGAAGGAGAATAAATTATTCCTGAAAGATAGAATAGCAGATGAAAAAGCATAGTGGCAGGAAATTATAGGGTATGGTTTTAAGATAGAGGGCTACTTTCTGAGTGGCACATAGAGTATGTGAAAAGAGTAATATGAAATAAATTTGTAGAGGTATGATGACATCTGATTGACATATGCTTTGAATTCCAAGTAAAGAAGATTGATTTTTCCTTATATAATAGGAAGTCATACAATTAGCTTTGAATACAGGTTCTCTTGACTCTAAAGTCAACACTGTCTTCTTGCTATTCTAACTTACTAACAGATGCACATATGAAATGTGAATGATAGCATTGAAACTCTGCTCTACCTCTTAATGATATAGTGTAATCTTGAACTCTCCAACATTATGCTCAATATACCTCAAGCTGGCCCTACAAAACTTTGAAGGCTTTAAATACATATACTTTAATAACTGTTGTGTGATGGTTGTTGGAAATCCAATTATATTGAGAAAGGTTCACGAGCAGGGATATTGAGCATCTAAGGAGAAATTTTCCAGTGATGGTAAATCTGGAAGATTATTGATAATTTTATCATGAAATGGATATACATTTTTATATTGGGGTGAGGTCTTCTGTCGCTATCTTTGTGACTTTGGGCCAATCACTTAACCTTTCTGGACTTTAGTTTTCCTATCTGTAAATTAATGACTTGGATTAGCAAGCTTCTAAAATCCCCTCTGTTTCTAAATCTTTGATCTTATGATCCTATTTAGCCTAAGAAGAGTTTCAATCTGCACTAGTGAATGATGAATAAAATCAGATACTTCAAGTAGCAAAGTAAGAGGGCTTGAATATCTCTCAGGATTATAGTATTAATTTAATACCTACAAAGGCCTTTGAAAAAGATTGCTAAATTCTGGACAACTTCCAAGAGGTGAGATTTATAAATGGGTTGACATCAAAATATTCATTTTCATTGGCTTTCTTATATAAAAGGTCAACATGTTCTCTGCTCCCAGTATAGTGTTATCTCTAAGAAACCTGTTATCCCTGATGTCATTATTTGTAGTTTGGTCCCAATCTTTGGCCTATATTCTGAAAATATGCTAAAAGTTTACAAAATAAGCAAATTCTAACATTCACATCAACTTGTGTTGAGGGAAAATAAATGAAATGATATTAGTTCCCTTCACCCTACCTTCTTTGCCTGAGATGTCCAAGACTTGACAGAAAATATTTCATTGAATGATCAAGAGCTATGGATTTGTAGTGAGAACATATATGGTACTCTAAATCATATCTTAACCATTTCTGTTAGGCTTAAAAATGAATCCTTGTTCAAACTAGTATGTAGTATAATTTGTTAAAAAGATGAATTGAGAAAATAGTGGGACTGTAATAGAGTGTACTTTCTGCAATAGTTTGAATTTGTGATTGTGTGTCCCATATGGATAGTTCTGCTGTGGTTATGCTAGGATTTTTGGAAGTAGTATATTTATGATGTAATTATTTTTCTCAAATATAATTAGTGGAACTTGTGATGAATAAACATAAAGAAGAATTTATCCATTGAGACTTAGGGGTAATGACTAGAAAAAATTCATTATATCACAACTCCACCAACAAAATTAGCCCATGGCATGGGGAGTGGACTGAAGATATTGTTCCAGGGAGATGTTCCCATTTCCGAAGTTTATTATCTGGGAACTTAGCTTCATTTTCTCAAGGATGTCATGATATAAATAGCATGGAAAAATATTCCTGGATCAATTACTTCTCATTCCTGATTAATTTTCTATAATGCCATCAGCTCTGCTAAAGGATTTTGTTATCATACTGCAAAAACACTAAATGTAGACCATTTTTATGATTAGCTATACAGACCCAGAGTAGAATTGCTTCCCCAAACAAGCATGTTTTAGTCAGAAAATATTTGTGACCTTTTCTGACATCACTGCATCAAATTCTCTTTCAAATTCCCTCTTCGACCTTTTAAAAATATCTATCTTTGCTACTCTTTTATTTTTCTCTCATATAATCCCTTCCTATGGGTTAGGGTAGTTTTATTCTTTGAGGAGATGATATTTATCATCTCTGATAGACATTTAGAATCACTAGGGAAGCAGTAGCCAGGATTCACAATAGAAATGATAATGACTTTTATAACTTAAAAACAACAAAACAAAACAAAAACAGTATTATACAATTTATTTTGGTCAAGTACAAGTGGTAGCTTTTGTTATTTTTGAATCACAGCAAATTTGTGTTTAATCTCTATACATGTAGGGTTACCTGCATTTCTAACCAGAATGTGAACTGTAGGCAATATAATAATATTAATAACAACAACAATGATGATGATGATGAAGCATTTTCTTGCACATATACAAACAATATGTAGTTTGTTCACTGAGCATCCAGAAGTGCCGAACATTGTTTTAAATGCAGAAACAACCTGACAACAAGCATCTGTCCTATTAAAGGGAGATAAATTATAAAATATTTAATTAATTAATAATTAATTATTATTAAAATGATTGGCTGAATAAGTTATGGTATATAAATATAATGTAATATTATTGTTCTATAAGAAACAATCGGCAGGATGATTTCAGAAAGGCTTAGAGAGACTTACATGAAGTGATGCAAAGTGAAGTGAGTAGAACAAAGAGAACATTGTACCCAGCAACAACAAAATTTTATGATGATCAATTCTGATAGATGTGGCTCTTTTCAACAATAAGGTGTTTCAGTACAGTTCCAACATACTTGTGATGGTGAGAGCCATCTGCATCCAGAGAAAGAGAACTATGGGGGCTGAATGTGAATCAGCATAATATTTTCGACCTTTTTTGTTGCTGTTTGCTTGCTTTTTATTTTCTTTCTCATATTTTCCCCTTCTTTGATCTGATTTTTCTTGTTCAGCATGACACCAGGAAATATGTATCAAAGAATTATATATGTTTAACATATAGCTACATGAATGACATAGAGAAAGAGCAGGTCAATGAATTGGACATGCAACTAAAAGAGCTAGGAAAAGAACAAACAAAAACACATAATTAAATACCAAATCAGAAATTCTGAAACTCAAAAGAGAGATTAATAAAATTGAAGAAAGAACACTAATAATTGGTTTTATGAATAAACAACAACAAAACAGATAACTTTTGGTTAATTTGATTAAAAAAAGGAAAGAAGAAAACCAAATCACCATCACCAAAAATGAAAAGAGTGAACTTAACACCATTGAAAAAAGAAATTAAAGCAATGATTTGGGGCTATTTTGCCTAACTATATGGTAGCAAGTCTGCCAATCTACCCGAAATGGATGAATATTTACTAAAATATAAATAGACCAGGTTGACAGAAGAAGAAATAAAGTACTTAAATGGTTCCTTTTTAGAAAAAGAAATAGAACAAGTCATTAATGAACTCCTTAAAAAAAATCTCCAGGGCCAGATGGATTCATAAATGAATTCTACCAAACATTTAAACAATAATTAATTTTAATACTATGTAAACTATTTGGAAAAATAGATAAAGCAGTCCTGCCAAATTCTTCTGTGACACAAATATGGTAATGAAACTTAAACCAGGAAGAGCCAAAACAGAGAAAGAAAATTGCAAATCAATTTCCCTAATGAATATTGATGCAAACATTTTAAATAAAATATTAGCAAAGAGATTACAGCAATTTATCAGCAGGGTAATATACTATGAACAATTAGAATTTATACCAGGAATTTAGGACTGGTTATTGAATCAGAAGAACTAGAATTATAATTGACCATAAAATATGATAAATGCAATAGATTCTGAAAAAAGCTGATTTTTATCATTCTGCTACCCATTTCTCTTTTATGGGTATTTATTCCATTTACATTCAAAGTTTTAATCACTATTTGTAAATTTTTCTCCAACTTGATTTTATTCACTATTTATCTTCTCAGCCTCTCTTTTTGTCTACCCCCATTATTTTATCTTCTCTCTTTACCCTCTTACTCCTTAGTTTATCACTCCTCTAAAATTCCCTTCTCATCCTCTCCCCCACTCTACTTATTTTAAACTATACAGGCTCATAAAAGTGTCACCGACTGTCTCTCTAGAAATTCACAGTTTCTAAAGCTCTTTAGATATATGCTTTGTTTTCTGTTCAACCCAGATAAAAGTAAGATTCAGCATTATCAGTCTTCCACTCCTATCTCCTTTCTTTGAATTAGGTTATTCTTTTACACATCATTTTTATGAAGTCATTGTTCCTTTTTATTTTTTTCTAATCAATTTTGGTTTTTTAGAATCATCCCATTATATAAAACTTAGCCCCAACCTGTCTTTCAAACTACCTTAGAAATGATAACAGTTTTAAGAATATTGATAATATGTTCATGTATGATAAGTAAATATCTTGATCTTAATGAGATAGTCTTGCAAATAGTTTCTTCTGTCTATTTTATATCTCTATCTACATGTGAAAAAAGTCACCATCGGTGTCAGGACTTGGGTAAAAGTTCCATTCACACAGATTGGTTTTATGACCTTAGGCAATTCACTGAGTTTCTTAGAATCCCAGGTAAATTTCTAAAACTGTCTGTCACTTATAGAGAAAATATCAGTATACCTTGCCAAAGGAAAGGACCTTACAGTCAATTTAGTCACAGGTTTCACATAAAAATGAAGAAAAAATCTTGCATGTAAATATCAAATACGACTTGTCCTTTTTCCATTTCATGTCAGTTATCCAGATAGAGTTATGATGTACACCCAAGATTTCTGTCAGTTTTTGGAAGTCACACACTTGCTTTTTTTTTTTTTTCCACTCAACACCATTGTTTCCCAACTCTCCTTTAAGGACAGGATGGGAAAGCTATTCTATTCCAATCTAATCTAATGTACAAAACAATTTACCACATATTTATTAATGTTCAGTGTGGAAGATCTTGTATTTATGAAATAATCAACCATTATAAGACACAAAAATTTCTTTTTATTTTCCAGTCATTTTATCTTCACCATTTTCAACATTGATGACAGTTTTTTCTGTCTTTTTTTTTTTTTAATTCATGTCTTGGCAACTAACTGGGGAAGAATATTGATGTGCATTATTCAGTGATAAGGCTGTGACTTTGGATTATGGTGCTATGATTGGAGCTTGATCCCCAAAAAGGATAAATGTCTTTTAAATATAAGTAACAATTATATGTTAGTTCAGGATTTCTTAAACATTTTCCACTCATGACACTTTTTCACCCAAGAAAATTTTACATGACTCCAGATGTATACATATAAAAAAAACAGGCATACAAGTCAAATGTTTGCTAATAATAAAACATGATTTCATGGCTCTCATATTCAGCTATGTGACCCTATGGGATTCAGAGTTTGAAAAGCCTTGCTTTAGTGTATCCAGTATTTAAAAAAAAGATTTCCTAGTTAAATTTTCCCTTTTGATCACAAGGTTTAAAAATATAGCTAGTACTAAATATCATTCCTGAAATTTTAAAGACATATGTTTCAGGGATATTGCAATTCAATTTGCCTTGACAATACTTGGAAATATCTGAGCTTTTCCTCTTTGTTCAGATTTTATCTGATTTTTCTTGACAACTTATGGAAAAAAATTTGTTTCATGAACTGACATTTCCATTTCCAGAAGGGGCAGTCACTGCCTAGTATGCTGATGGGAGTTCCACTTTGTGCGCTGACCTCTGCCTTTGGCTGCTTCAGGTTTCCAATCTCAGCAGGAGATTTGAACTCATTATGAAACAGAGCTCCATTTGCAGAACTTGTGCCATATGTCCCCTTCGATGATAAGGCTGACATTTGCATCCATTGAAAATACATAAGTCAAGTCATTCTTGTGCTAATGCTCAAGGGAAGCTCTTGAAACTGACTTCAGTTCCAAAGCTGACAGGTAGCAGCTATGGGATCAGGCAGGTTTTCAAATCACTGCATCTTCCACTAGGCAGTATCATAAAGAATTGCCTTGGAATTCTAAAACCTCATCAACACATAAAAAGGAGGATGGTATTTTTCATTTATTTTTCTTTTGTC
This sequence comes from Sminthopsis crassicaudata, assembly GCF_048593235.1. Taxonomy (NCBI): domain Eukaryota; kingdom Metazoa; phylum Chordata; class Mammalia; order Dasyuromorphia; family Dasyuridae; genus Sminthopsis; species Sminthopsis crassicaudata. The sequence continues at coordinate 256,531,972 of NC_133620.1, read as the reverse complement.
CTCACAGACCACCTTGCTATCTCATAGCCTTTCCTCTGTGCTTGCTTTGTATCTGTTCCTGACTTAAACACAATGAAATTCTTTCTGGGAACAGTTGAAAAGTCCACCTTGGCCCTATTTTTAGCTTCAAAATTTGATTGGGATATTAACTGGAATCAGAAGTGAACTGGAGTGGAATGAAGCATAAATAGCCTCAGGTTCTCATTGTTCACTCAGCTTGACCAATGGTATCTATTATAGCATCACATTAATGCCACTTTAAACCACCAGAAGGGAATAAAATAGAAATAATAGATCAACTTGGCATCCAAGTCTCTAACATGAACCTGATAAATTTAAGTCAAAAAAGCACTCACATGCTGCATTAAGATGAGTTCCTTAATAACCTAGTAAATATGTTTCTATGTATTTTACATGTAAAAGTCTAAAGGGCTAATTTTAAAAAATCTTTCCTACAGTATCATTTTATTTTCATTTGATTAATCTTTCCTTTTCTCTTCCCAATGAGGCAAACAATAAGATAATTCTTTATTCTTCAAGAGTGAACTATCAAAACTCCCTTTTGTATTTGAAGGTATTGTAAATAGAGTTGGATTTGAAGTCAGAACAGCCTGAATTCAAATCCTATTTTAATTACCAGCTATTTGACCCTGTGAATCTCTCTCAGTCTCAGTTTGTTCACCTGTAAAATAAGGGAAATAACAGAGCATTCTTCACAAGATTATTAAAAGGGTAAAATGTGGTACCATAGATAAGGTGCTTTGAAAATTTTAAGATGCTATATAAACACTGGTTATTATTATTATTTGTCAAAAGATATTAGGATCATAGATGTATAGTGGGAAGGGATTTTATAGTTCATCTAGTCTAACCTGTTCTTTTTGCAGATGAAGAAACTGAGACTCAGAGAAATTTAGTAAATTGTCTTTACTCATCATAGGTCAAGCATACTGTTTAACAGTTGAATTAGATGACCAAAAGGAGAGGGAAGATCACATATCTAGAGTCCTTGGGGTCAATTCTTATATTTTTACAACTGAGGCACAGGAAGGTACAATGAACATTTAGGTAATTATCAGAGATGAATCTTGAGCCCAGGTAATCTGATTCTAGAGCTCAGAAGAGATGAAATTCATGTTCATTGATTTCAAGAACTGAGTCATGTTACAATTTCCTAATGAGGAGTTAGGAAAGATATAGATTCAAATTTTGCTGTGAAACCATATGTACTATGTGATTGTAGAAATTATTATTATTGTAACTCTTTTGATAGTATAAGATAGTCGATGCATCGAGAGAATTCTGCCAACACTGAAGGCAATTTAAACTTCATTTTTCAGTCCTCTTCATATCATTCCAATAACTGTGCTGGGAATAATGTAATATATCATAAAGTAATTAGGTTTAAAAAATCATTGGGCTAGTTAAGAAATATTAACTTGCAAGAAATGTTAGCTTGCTGTGAGACCTTGGGCACATCATTTATCTTGTTTCTATAAATTAATACATTTGCATAGTTCTTTGGAGTTTTAAAGTACTTTGCATTTATTATTTCATTTAAAGTCAGCAACAGCCTTGTGGAGAGGAGAGTACACATATTTTCCCAGATTTTTCAGACAATGAAGTTCAGATAGTTGACATGACTAAAATTCACACAGCTAGGAAATTAGAAGAGATTGACTTCTAACTCCAACTGTTGAAAATTTCCCATAGCACTGAGTTCCCTGTAGTATAGTAAAAACTACGTAGAATCATAAAATTTGATACAAATCCTATTTTTGACATTACCTTGTAAATTTGGTAAAGTCCCTTAGCTTCAAAGTGTGGTTGTGGAGGTCAGTTAACTGGATAATTTATAGAAAAAGTTTGATGAACTCAAAAGGCTATGTAAATATTGGATGAGACAATTTTGGGATGATGATTTCATTGGGACAGAGAACTCCAACTGAAGAAGTTCCCTCTACCAATACACATCAGCACCTTCTCTGCATCTTACGGTTTTAGAGTTGCTTTAGGTAGACGTCCCTAAAGTCACAAAAAGAGAAAAGAAATAAACATCTGTTAGGCACTATATCTCAGAAATTCAACTAAATACAAATATTCTTTTGATCTTCTTAACAACCCTAGGAAGAAGGTGCTATTATTATTATTCCTATTTTACAGTTGAAGAAATTGAAGCAGACAGTAACTTGCCCAGGTTCATAGAACAAATAAATATCTGAGACCATGAACAAACAGATCCTCACACAATATTTACCATAAAATTACATGATCTCATTCTGTCATTAGAGGAATGGAAAGAAAGTATTCCACTGTTTGTTAATCCCATAGTCGACCTCTTTTCAGTGCAAGAAACCTTTTCTGATTTCTCCATCAGATTTAGGCCTATTCTTCCTGAAAGGAAAGGACAGAAATTTTCTTCTATCAAATCCTCTATTAGTGCCCTTCCTGAGTTGCTAAACAACATAAGGAGGTATCACTCTGAAGGTGGACCTCTAAAATGTTAGTAACCACCTGATATTATTCAGTAATGATTAATAAAATCCAATCTATTCATACCTTTTTCATCCCCCTGAACCTGAACCCCTTACCTTAAGAAACCCAATTTTCTGTTATCCACTGCTAGCTCTTTTATTCCAACCCCTAAACCATTTCTTCCTTACAATATGTCATTCTAAAGCTACCCTTGCCTTATAATTTGTTCTCTAGACTACTCATTATGTGGGTTCCTTTGAGATTATTTTCATCTTCTGGCTATAACTGAGACTTGGCTCATCCTCCTGATGACACAGTCTCCTTGGCCATCCCGTATAGTCCTGGCTGGATCTTTTCACATTTACCCACAATCATTGATTAAGATGAAATAACTGAATTGCTCCCCATTTCCACTATCTTCATCATTCAGAAACTTCTCTTACTTTGAAGTTCACAAAATTTATATCTACTATTCAAAGTTCTGGTTCTTGTTGTCTACTGATTTCTTCTTTCCTAAAGTTCATTGTCTGGCTCATAGCTTTTCTCACCTTCTTGACTTCTTCCCTCTTACTAGGGAACTTCAGCATAAATGGTGATACTCCCTGAAATGCTCAAACCTCCCAGTTTCTCAATTTGTTCATTTCTCATAATTCATTTTTTGACTCTGCCTCAGCTACACAAACATATCACTCTAATAATCATAATCTTTCCATGTCATGAAAATGTTCTGCCTCCATATTTATGATTTCCAAAGTGCTATTATCTGATTACAATCTATTATCATTCCTCTTCCTTCTTTTGACTTACAGCTCTGTACCTTGCTCTTCATATTCACTCCAAACTCACTCTAATCCTAACTCCTTAGGTTTTTCTTTGCCCACTATTTTAAAGAATTGTATTATTTACTTTCCAAATTATTTTTAATCTATGCCTCCATGTCCCTTTGTTAAATGTAATTTTTATTGCATTTGACTGTGAAGTATTTATGCTCTATTACCTGGTCAATATTTGTGAGGGTATCACCTACAGCTGAGAAAATGTTATATTCCTTTCTATTTCCATATGGTTTTCTTCAGACATCTATCATCCTACCTTTTCTAAGGTTTTGTTTATCTCTTGATTTCCTTCTTATTTATTTTATAATTAAATTCATCTTATTCTGAAGAAGGAAAGTTGAGGTCCCCAATTAGTACAGTTTTATTCTCTATTTTTAACTGAATTAATCGAATTTTTCCTTTATTAATTTGGATAGTTATTCCACTTGGTATACATATGTTAATACTGATCTTCATTATTTATGGTGATTTTAGCAAGATGTAGTCCTCCTACTTATTCCTTTTAATTAGGTCTATTTTTGATTTTGCTTTGTCTGAGATTATAATTTCTATCCTGCCTTTTAGAAATAAATTCAGCTAAAATATAACAGATTTTGTTCCAACTCCTTATTTTAACTCTGTGTCTATGCTTCAAATATGCTTCTTTTAAATAATATATTATTAGATTCTGATTTTTAATTCATTCTATCTACTCCTATTTTGTGGGTGAATTCATCCCATTTATATTCACAGTAATGGTTACTAACTATGCATTTTTTTTCTAATCTATTTATTTCTGTTTATCTTTCTCTCTTTTTATCTTGCCATTTCTTTAAAATCTGTTTTGCTTCTGACCACAGCATGTCTTAATCTGCCTTTCCTTTAATCACCTCCTCTTTCCTTTATGCCTTTTATTGCTTACTTCCCTGAGAGATACAATAGATTTCTATTATGAAATGTGTGTGTATATATGTGTGTGTGTGTGTGTGTGTGTGTGTGTGTGAAATAATAGATTTCTATTACCAATTGGATGTGTGTGTATTAGTATTTATGAGAGAGAGAGAGGGATACCTCCTAGATTAATATTTATATTTTCTATGAGTTATCTTCCTGGGCAAGCACACTGGACACAGAGTTTGGGCTTTGATTTTCTCTCTCATCATAGTAGATTTCTTCATTTTCAGGTTCTTTTATTTTGTTTATTTTTAACTCATTTTCAAATCTTATTTCTTGATTTTGAATTTTAGACTCTGATCTCTACATATGAGGGGAAGCTTCAGAATTTTTTTGTGTTACTGATTTCAGAGTTAGTTTTGGGTATTTGGAAGTTTTCAGTGCTTCCAAACTGTTATATTCTAAAAAGAATTGTGATCATTGTTCTTCTGGTCCTTGCCTAGGAAGTGTCCTCAATCCCCTATTTCATAATACTCCAGGTTTCTACTCCTGATTGACTGAAAGTGCTGTCTTTGATCTATAAGCCCAAAGTGGGCATAAGCAATGGATATACCAAACAGCATTTTGTATTGTCTGGTGGAAGCACAAGGGTCCCCTATAATCTCTTTGTGACCATTTTCCAGATCCCCTTACCTTCTCTGATTTGGCTCCCAAACTTGCTGCTATTTCTATTGCCACTATTTAATTCTACCATTGATATTTTATCCATGTAGTATTTTAGTCAGCTTCTACTTTTTTTTTTTGCTTTTGTTTTGCTGAGATAATAATTTCTATCCCTGATTTAAAAAAAAAAAAAAACAAACAAACTAATAAATCTCTTTCCATTGTTCTAAATTGTCCTGGGCTAGAAGAATATCTCTCTCAAATTCTTTTTTTTTTTTTTTTTGGCTTTATCACTCAGGAATTGGTTTTGAGGTGTGATTTTGGTTGTTTGGGAGGGAATGTTGGGAGAGCTTGTTGTGTACTTTCCCTACTCTGCCACCTTAGCTCTGCCTCCAGAAATGATCCCTTATTTCCCAAACCACAACTCCTGCACTATGTCTTTTCCTTTTTCAAACTTTACCCCTTGGTGAACAAATACAACTCCACACTGTCTTTTTTTCTTGAATTACTTGCCACTTTATCCTATTACTGATATTACCATACTACCCTGGCCCTGAATCGCTCCCACCATTACTGCCTTTTATTAACATGTTGAAATTGGAGAAAATCACAAAACTGTGCCAACCGGAACTATTACATATTTATGTTAAATAATTTCACCTGGGCTTTCACTAAAAGAAGGTAATCTTTTTATATCTATCTCCCTCACTGACTTATTTTCCTAGTTTTATAGCAGATTTTATAAAACTACCTCAAGTCTCTCATGATTTCTCCTCCTATTACTTATATAGCTGATACTGTTGTCTCATATTTCACTGAAAATTGAGACTATATACTAAGTGTTTCCACTCCTCTTTACCTTCTCAATTCACATCTCCCAGATTTTTTTCTAATATCTCTTTCTGAACCCACATCTCACATGAAGAGATGACTCTTCTCCTTGTCAAGGCCAGTGTTTAACAAATGACCTTCCTTTTAATCTTTCTAATGGATTGATCCCTCTGACATCCACACTCTCTCATTTATTTTTAATGCCATGTCTATTGGCTGCTTCACTACTGCCTATAGACATGTTCATGTCTCTTCCATCCTTAAAACCCTCTCACTTAACCCATGTGCTTGTGCTATTACCCCATATCTCTCCTTTTTGTCCTAAAGTCCTTCGTGCTCTTCTTAAATCTCTACATTCTGACTTCATCATCCAACCAAAACTGCTCTTGGGGTGTAAAGTGCTACTCATTATTTATTTGGTGGTTATTGAACAAGCCTCATGAAAGCACAGTAGCATTTAAATTGCCATTATTGATTGCTGTAAACCCTTTGATTCAGTTCCATACTCATGTCTTATTCATGTACTACAAACACATAAAATTGACCAAAGTATAGTGAAAACACTAAAACATTTGATTGTCACATAGAAAAATGTCCTTTCTTCAAAACATGTGACTAACACCATAATGTTAGGAACAATTACTCTAAAATGTTGTTTCTTTTGGAATTCAGCTTGAGAGGATAATGCTTCTTCTTCAGCTTAAATCTGCTGTGACTTCTAAATAGAACTGAAACTGACTTCCAGATTAAATAGTTGTACTAACTTACTAATTACTGATGTACTTAGATGACGTACTTAGGACTTCACAAAAATACATTAAGCATATTTTGCATGTTCTTAAAGTATCTTTCCCCAATAATTCCCCTAGTTAACACCTTTCCCACCAAATTGCCTTATCTTCAAAAGCTTCATATGTATTTTCTTTACATTTATTCTATACATACTTTTACATTTTATTATCGTTGTGATAGAATGCACAGCTTCAGGAAGATAGATATTCTCTCATCCCTAGTCTTTAAGGCAGCACCTACAACATAGTATGTACTTAATAAATACTTAATTATTAAATATTTATTGGTTTGGATGTCATTTAGATTATATAAGTTAAAATTATACACATTCACACAAATACAAACGCCCCAAGAGAAGACAGAAATTAATTTTCAAAATGAATGAAGGCAATACATACAAATACCTTGGTCTCATCCAGATAGGATACATTCCTTTAAAATCAGAAGATTTAAGATCACCTAAAGGCTCTGCCACTTGCTACCTATGTGCATTGGGTAAATCACCTAAACTTCTTGATTTTGAGATTTCTTATAAGTAAAATGAGATGGATTGGACTAGATGACTTCCAAGTACACTTTTGACTCAAAATCTATGATTCTTAAATTTGCTAAGTTCATACAGTTAATAAGTCTTAGAGTTGGGTATCAAACCCAGTTTAAAATATCAAATTAGTGTTCCTTGTATTAAACTATAATATTTTTAATGAAAGAAAATATAATGATTTTTATTCTCTATATGATACAATAGGGTAATAATCACACAATGAATATTTCTTTAGCGAATAATGAACAAAAGAATGAAGACTACAAATAAACTGAAACAGACAATAACAGGTTGTGAAACAATAGTTTCTCTATTGTTCTCATCAAGAGAAGAGTTGGATGACACTCACCAAGAATGTCCTTGTAATAAAAAAGATCAAAGTTGTACCTTGTTTGATAAACATTTACTTTTTTCTTTATCTAAGAAATTTTGAAGTATTAAACTTCATATGCCTTATATGAGTACCGAAATTCAAGTGGTAGAGAATGATGGTTGACAGAGGAAGAAGTTTCAGAGAATTCCATGTAACTAACTGCCTTCCAGGAGATAAGGAAAAACTTTAATTGCATAAATGAGACAATAAAAACAAGAAAGGGAATCTTGTTCTGAATAGGCTTGGGGAAGTAAAATGAGCTTTCTTTGAAATAAAGTAAAACTCTGGAGAGAACTCTTTAAAAAGTCTCTTCATTTTAGCTTTCTTGATTTCTTCCTAGTACCCTTATTTTCTATCAGCTGATGTGCTTGGTTGTGACTCCATAAAATCATGTGTCCTACAGGATAAAGTCTTTGCATCTTCAAAGAGATTAACTTAGTTTTGATGTTCACACTTTAGGACCATCAGGAGCCCCTCTCCTCTGAATAGAGAGCTGAAGACTAGATCTTTAAAGCTTGCAAAGTCTTTCTCTATAGAGGGCCCAGAATTATCTAGCTAACTTCTCATTTTCCATCTGCTGCTCTGCATCCAGTTCTCCTTCCCTTTCTTTTTGTTTTGTGCATGTTCTTTCCCCAGCATATTATAAGCTCCTTGAGGTAATTTTTCTTTTTCTTATTTATATTTCCAGAAGTTACTGTGCTCTCTGAACAGTAAATAGTTGCAGTAGCTCAAAAGAAACGTGAGATGTATACATTTAGAGAAATTCCCATTCCAAATGTTCACATGGAATTTTATGTCAAACTTCTGATTCAGCACATACTGTACCTTGGCAAAGAGAAAAGTTTTTATGTTAATAATAAATTAGTAAATTAGGATTAAGATTTTTCCTTTCTATTTCCTCATTCCGGGACTAGTTCTTATAGGTCATTCAGTTAGTCTCTGAAGGATAAAACTGATAGATGGTCTAATTTTGGGGGTACATCCTCCATGACCTTGGGTAAACTAAAAAAACCTTATTTATGTTTAAAGAATCAAATGTAGGTCCATTCTAGCTCTAAAGAAATGATGCTATGCCCTTGAACCATTCCATCACAGTCTAGGGAACTCAGCTCATGAAGGAAAAAAATGATCAGAGTAGATTGGGTAGATATGGATTCTTTTGTCCAGATTGTTGGAGGAGGCTGAGTATCATGATAGGTCACATTGTCAGCGGAAGGAATTGGGAACTTTTGGCCCACATCCTTATTAATATGTTCATCTCCTCATTAGTATTTCACCAATCACTTGGCTCTTTTCAATAATGGGATGATTCAAGGCAATTCCAATAGACTTTGGATGGAAAGTGATTTTTATATCCAATAGTTCTGATAAAGGTCTCATTTCTAAAATATATGGGCATTTGACTCAAATTTATATGTATATAATTCATTCTCCAGTTGATAAATGATCAAAGGATATGAACAGATAATTTTCAGATGAAGAAATTAAAACAATTTATAGTCATATAGAAATGCTCTATATCACTATTGATCAGAAAAGTGCAAATAAGGCAACTCTGAGGCATCACTATACATCTCTCAGATTGGTTAAGATGACAGGAAATGATAATGATAATGTTGGAGAGGATGTGGGAAAATTGGGACACTGATGCATTGTTGTTGGAATTTTGAACTTATCCAACCATTCTGGAGAGCAATTTGGAACTATGCTCAAAGGGCTATCAATTGTGCATACCTTTTGATCCAGCAGTGTCTCAGGAGTCTGTATCCAAAAAGAGATCATAAAAAATGTAAAAGGACATACGTGCAAAAATGTTTGTAGCAGGGGCAGCTAGGTGGTGCAGTAGATAGAACATCAGCCCTGAAGTCAGGACGACCTGAGTTCAAATGTGACTTCAGAAGATGGCGGTGTGGAGGCAGACAGCTGCTTGAGCTCCTCGTTTTCTCTCAGAACTTACTTCATGACAAGCCTCTGACTTAATGCTTGACCCAGAAAGAAATCCACAAATTATCACCAAGAGAAGACATCCTTGAAAGTCGCCAGAAAAGGTCTGTGTTTGCTCGGGGGAGGGTCAATCAGACTGGGCACAGACTGAGGGCAGGCAGTCAGAGCAAGACAGGCAGCTCACACAGCTCAGACCAGAGGGGGAGGGGTGTGATCTCTGCCGTTTCTGTGAAAGGGCTTTTGCCCCAGTGTGGAGGCTCCGTCTTGGCAGCAAGCCAGGAGCAGCGGAGAGGGTGTAAACACCGGAGGTGAAGGTAAAAACCGCAGAAAGCCAGCGTCTCTCAGAGCCCGGCCACCCCCAACCCCCACCTGGACTGACTCGGTGCGTTCTCGGAGCCTCAGAGCGCAGACTCAGTACAGTCATTGCTGTTCTGTTAGTGGCTCTCTGCTGCCCTAACCCTAGTCTGTAGAGGATGCCCATTAATACCATCCAGCCCCATCCCCCGCAAAACAGACCAATTGTTTCTCTTGTCAGTTTGTTTTCTTTGATTCCTACTCTGACAAAATGAACAAAAAATTCAAAAGGGCTTTAACCATTGACAGCTTCTGTGTGGAGAGGGAGCAGACTTCAAATGCTGAGGAGACTAGGAACAGACTGTCCCCAGATGTATCCCCTGGGAGGGATATAAGCTGCTCCTCAATACAGAAGAATCTCATAGAGGAAATCAAAAAGGCTTTCACAAGAGAGCTGGAAGAGAAATGGGAAAAGGAAAGGGAAGCTTGGCAAGAAAGCCTGGAGAAGTCATCCCATGCATTCAAAGACAGAGTGGATAAAGAAGTCAAATCATTGAGAAACAAGATTAGTGAGCTGGAAAAGGTAAACAACTCCAAGGAAAACAGGATTAGTGAGCTAGAAAAAGAAATCAGCTCTCTAAAAAATAAAATGGATAAAATGGAAAAAAATTCCATAGAAGATAAAAACTCAATTGGACAATTACAAAGAGATATAAAAAAAGTGAGTGAAGAAAATACATCATTGAAAATTAGACTGGAACAAGTAGAAATGAATGACTCAAGGAGAAACCAAGAGGGAGTCAAGCAAAAACCAGAGAAAGGAAACAATTGAAAAGAATGTCAAGTACCTTACCAGAAAGACAACAGACCTGGAAAACAGATCCAGGAGAGACAATTTGAGAATAATCGGACTCCCTGAAAAATGGGAGGAAAAAAAGAGCTTGGACACCATTTTCGAGGAAATTATAAAAGAGAACTGCCCAGACATTCTGGGAACAGAGGGTAAAATAGACATTGAAAAAACTCATCGATCACCTACTGAAAGGGACCCTAAAATCAAAACGCCAAGAAATATAGTGGCCAAGTTCAAGAACCATCAGACAAAGGAAAAGATATTGGAAGCTGCTAGAAAAAACCAATTCAGATATGGAGGATCCACAATAAGGATAACCCAGGATCTAGCAGCATCCACATTAAAAGAACGCAGGGCCTGGAACATGATATTCCGAAAGGCTAAGGAACTTGGTATGCAGCCAAGAATAACTTACCCAGCAAGAATGAGCATCGTTTTCCAGGGAAGAAGATGGACATTTAACGAAATAAATGAATTCCATCTATTTTTGATGAAAAAACCAGACCTACATAAAAGGTTTGATCTTCAAATACAGAACTTAAGAGATTTCTAAAAAGGTAAAAAGTAATCTTGAGAACTATACTTCTGTCAAAAAAATATGTAAAGAACATATGTACAATTTGTCTTAGAAACTAGAGGTGGAAAGGAGATTATATCATAAAAAAGTGTAAAGTGGTGGTACTATATCTCATGAAGAGGCAAAGGTAACCTATTATATCTGAGAGAAAGAAAGGAGGGAGATGAACATAGCGTGTATCAATAGACATATTCGATTTATGGTGAAACTTCTTCCACTTCATTGAAAAGTGAAAGGGAAGGAGTAAGCTAAGGGGAAGGGAATACAGAAATTTCGAGGAAAAGGGGTAAAATAAGGGGAGGAACTTTAAGGTGGGGGAGGGATCCTAAAAAGGGAGGGCTGTGAAAAGCAAGTGGTGTTCACCAGTTTAATACTGGGTAGGAGGGTAAAAGGGAAGGAAAGGGGAAAAGCATAAGCAGGGGTTAATAAGATGGCAAGCAATATAGAATTAGTCCTTCTAACCATAAATGTGAATGGGGCAAACTGCCTCATAAAGAGGAAGCAGTTAGCAGACTGGATTAAAAGTCAGAATCCTACTATATGTTGTTTACAGGAAACACACCTGAAACAGGGTGAGACATTCAAACTAAAAGTAAAAGGGTGGAGCAGAATCTACTATGCTTCAGGCAAAACCAAAAAAGCAGGAGTAGCCATCCTCATCTCAGATCAAGCAAAAACAAAAATTGATCTAATTAAAAGAGATAAGGAAGGGCATTATATCCTGCTAAAGGGCAGCATCAATAATGAAGCAGTATCAATATTAAACATATATGCACCAAGTGGTGCAGCATCTAAATTCTTAAAAGAGAAATTAAGAGAGCTGCAAGAGGAAATAGATAGCAAAACTATAATAGCGGGAGATCTCAACCTTGCACTCTCAGAATTAGATAAATCAAACCACAAAATAAATAAGAAAGAAGTCAAAGAGATAAATAGAATACTAGAAAAGTTTGATATGATAGATCTTTGGCAAAAGCTAAATGGAGACAGAAAGGAATATACTTTCTTCTCAGCAGTTCATGGAACCTATACAAAAATTGATCATATACTAGGGCATAAAAACCTCAAAATCAAATGCAGTAAGGCAGAAATAGTAAATGCATCCTTTTCAGACCATAATGCAATCAAAATAACATTTAATAAAAAGCAAGGGGAAAATAGACCAAAAAATAATTGGAAACTAAATAATCTTATACTAAAGAATGATTGGGTAAAACAGCAAATCATAGACATAATTAATAACTTCACCCAAGAAAATGACAATAATGAGACATCATACCAAAATGTGTGGGATACAGCCAAAGCAGTAATAAGGGGAAGTTTTATATCTCTACAGGCCTACTTGCATAAAATAGAGAAAGAGAGGGCCAACGAATTGGGCTTACAACCAAAATTGCTAGAAAAGGAACAAATTAAAAACCCCCAGACAAACACAAAACTTGAAATTCAAAAAATAAAAGGTGAGATTAATAAAATTGAAAGTAAAAAAACTATTGAATTAATTAATAAAACTAAGAGTTGGTTTTATGAAAAAACCAACAAAATAGACAAACCCTTAGTAAACCTAATTAAAAACAGGAAAGAGAAAAAGCAAATTGATAGTCTTGAAAATGAAAAGGGTGAACTCACCACTAATGAAGAGGAAATTAGAACAATAGTTAGGAGCTACTTTGCTCAACTTTATGCCGATAAATTTGATAACTTAAATGAAATGGAAGAATACCTTCAAAAATATAGCTTGCCCAGATTAACAGAGGAAGAAGTAAGTAGTCTAGATAGTCCCATCTCAGAAAAAGAAATAGACCAAGCTATTAACCAACTTCCTAAGAAAAAGTCCCCAGGACCAGATGGATTTACAGGTGAATTCTACCAAACATTTAAAGAACAACTAACTCCAATGCTATGTAAACTATTTGAAAAAATAGGGATTGAAGGAGTCCTACCAAATTCCTTCTATGACACAGACATGGTACTGATACCTAAACCAGGTAGATCAAAAACTGAGAAAGAAAACTATAGACCAATTTCCTTAATGAATATTGATGCTAAAATCTTAAATAAGATATTAGCAAATAGACTTCAGAAAATCATCCCCAGGATAATACACTATGACCAAGTGGGATTTATACCAGGAATGCAGGGCTGGTTTAATATTAGGAAAACTATTAGTATAATTGACCATATTAATAATCAAATTAATAAAAACCATATGATCATCTCAATAGATGCAGAAAAAGCATTTGATAAAATCCAACATCCATTCCTACTAAAAACGCTTGAGAGTATAGGAATAAATGGACTATTCCTTAAAATAATAAGGAGCATATATTTAAAACCTTCAGTAAACATCATATGTAATGGTGATAAACTAGAACCTTTCCCTGTAAGATCAGGAGTGAAACAAGGTTGCCCACTATCACCATTACTATTCAATATAGTACTAGAAACTCTAGCCTCGGCAATAAGAGCCGAGAAAGAGATTCAAGGAATTAGAGTAGGAAATGAAGAAATCAAATTATCACTTTTCGCAGATGACATGATGGTATACTTAGAGAACCCCAAAGACTCTGCTAAAAAGCTATTAGAAATAATTCAGAATTTTAGCAAAGTCGCAGGATACAAAATAAATCTACATAAATCTTCAGGATTTTTATACATTACCAACACAATCCAACAGCAAGAGATACAAAGAGAAATTCCATTCAAAATAACAGTCGATAGTATAAAATATTTGGGAATATATCTACCAAAGGAGAGTCAGGAATTATATGAGCAAAATTACAAAACACTTGCCACAAAAATAAAGTCAGATTTAAATAATTGGAAAGACATTCAGTGTTCTTGGATAGGCCGAGCGAATATAATAAAGATGACAATACTCCCCAAACTAATCTATTTATTTAGTGCTATATCAATCAGACTCCCAAGAAACTATTTTAATGACCTAGAAAAAATAACAACAAAATTCATATGGAAGAATAAAAGGTCGAGAATTGCAAGGGAACTAATGAAAAAAAAGTCAGAAGAAGGTGGTCTAAGTGTACCTGATTTAAAGCTATATTATAAAGCAACAGTCACCAAAACCATTTGGTATTGGCTAAGAAATAGACTAGTTGATCAGTGGCATAGGTTAGGTTCACAGGGCAAGATAGTGAATAAAAATAGCAATCTAATATTTGACAAACCCAAAGATCCCAAATCTTGGGATAAGAATTCATTATTTGACAAAAACTTTTGGGAAAACTGGAAATTAATATGGAAGAAACTAGGCATGGACCCACATCTAACACCACATACTAAGATTAGATCAAAATGGGTCCAAGATTTAGGCATAAAGAACAAAATAATAAATAAATTGGAGGAACATGGGATGATTTACCTCTCAGACTTGTGGAGGAGGAAGGAGTTTGTGTCCAAGGGAGAACTAGAGACTATTATTGATCACAAAATAGAACATTTTGATTACACCAAATTAAAAAGTTTCTGCACAAACAAAACTAATGCAAACAAGATTAGAAGGGAAGTAACAAATTGGGAAAAATTTTTTACAGTTAAAGGTTCTGATAAAGGCCTCATCTCCAAAATTTACAGAGAATTGACTTTATAAGAAATCAAGCCATTCTCCAATTGATAAATGGTCAAAGGATATGAACAGACAATTTTCAGATGATGAAATTAAAACAATTTCCACTCATATGAAAGAGTGTTCCAAATCACTATTGATCAGAGAAATGCAAATTAAAACAACTCTGAGGTATCATTACACACCTGTCAGATTGGCTAAGATGACAGGAACAAATAACGATGAATGTTGGAGGGGCTGTGGGAAAACTGGGACACTGATGCATTGTTGGTGGAGTTGTGAAAGAATCCAACCATTTTGGAGAGCAATCTGGAATTATGCCTAAAAAGTTATCAAAATGTGCATACCCTTTGACCCAGCCATACTACTACTGGGCTTATACCCCAAGGAACTACTAAAGAAGGGAAAGGGACCTGTATGTGCCAAAATGTTTGTGGCAGCCCTTTTCATAGTGGCTAGAAGCTGGAAGATGAATGGATGTCCATCAATTGGAGAATGGTCGGGTAAACTATGGTATATGAATGTTATGGAATATTATTGTTCTATAAGAAATGACCAACAGGAGAAATACAGAGAGACTTGGAGAGACTTACATCAACTGATGCTGAGTGAAACGAGCAGAACCAGAAGATCATTATACACTTCAACAATGATACTGTACGAGGATGTATGCTGATGGAAGTGGATTTCTTCAACATAGAGAAGAGCTAATCCAATTCCAATTGATTAATGATTGACAGAACCAGCTACATCCAGAAAAGGAACACTGGGAAATGAGTGTAAACTGTTATTTTTACCTTCTGAATCCAATTCTTCCTGTGCAACTAAAAATTCGGTTCTACACACATATATTGTATCTAGAATATACTGTAATATATTTAACATATATAAGACTGCTTGCCATCTGGGGGAGGGGGTTGGGGAAGGAAGGGAAAAAATCTGAATAGAAGTAAGTGCAAGGGATAATGTTGTAAAAATTTACCCATGCGTATGTACTGTCAAAAAAATGTTATAATTATAAAATAAAATAAAAAAAAAATCTGACTTCAGACACTTTGTGCTTCCTAGCTGTGTAAATCTGGGCAAGTCACTTAACCCCCAATTGCTTCAGGAAAAAAAAAATTGTTTGCAGCTTTCTTTATAGCAAGAAAGTGGAAATTGAGTAGATATTCATCAGTTGGTTAATGGTTGAATGAGTTGTGACATTTTATAAGAAATGAGAAGACTGATCTCAGAAAAGCCTGGAAAGATTTACATGAACTGATACTAAGTGCAGGGAGCAAAACCAAGAGAACATAGTTCTCAGTAACAACAAGATTATGTGATGATCAACTGTGATGGACTTGACTCTTTTCAATAATTAGGTGATTTAAGATAATTACAATAGACTTGAAATTGAAAGTGCCATTTTCATTCAGAAAGAGAATTATAGAGACTGAATGTGGATCAAAACATAACATTTTCACCCTTTGTTGTTTGGAGCACAACGTTTTGCAAAGGTGAATGTTAAAACTTATTTTTGTACGTATGTGGAAAAATAAAAAAATTATGAAAAAAAAAGTTCACCATTAAGGGTTGATTTTCTTTCCTAGAATACCTCTTTTCCAAATGTATTTGGAAAATACATTCAGGGATCCCCAATGATTTTGCTTTTATTTAACCAAGACTAACCTAGTGACCATCAATTTCCTAATTATGATCATTCTAATTAATAAATTGATTATTATTACAAAACTCTGTTAGATTTTTTATTTATCTCAACCCCAATAAAATTATAATTTCGGTATTCTTTGAGAATGAAGACAACAGCCAATTCTGAGCAGACTAGCACCATCCTGGTCCATGGTAGTTAATTAATAAACATTTATTGACTTGACTACCTACAATTTCTATTTCTAGTTTCATTAAAAAATTCCCTTTTTTCTCTAATGCTCTATAGTCATGGTCATTTATTGCATTGCCAAAAGAAGCTATTTCTCTACAATAGAGATGATTCTCAAAAATAACATAGTCCAGATAGTTTCTTTCTTACTTTCTTTTTTTTCCAGATTAATGACTTTCATGTTTATCTTCAATTTGCAGTATAACACTCTTCCAACTTTCCATTTTCCCACATATCTAAGCTTCTTACTCAGGATAATGAGCAACATTACCCAAATGTTATTGACTCATCCCAATGAAACATTAATGGAGGGAACTTGCCACTGAACTTATTGTTTCTAACAAACAACTTAGCTGTATCCTAAATCTTTCCATGATTAAATGCCAAGGAAAGCAATAGTATTTTTTCTCATTATATTCATAGGAGCCTATTTTCTCCACAGCATGAGTACTAGGGAACACTCATATTAATGAGACCACAGTTCCAATCAGAATATCAGTACATTTTAGCATTTTTCTTGTTTGAAATCTAAGTGAAGTTGAAATAATTTTAATTCCATCGTGCAGTTTCATACATCAGACAATTAAGGATGTAAGTTCCTCAAAATATATATGTACACAACTCAGTTGTAATTGACAAATATATACCATGTCTATATAACATGGTACAATAACTGAAATATTACTTGTGCAATTATTTTGCATGAATATTCACAATTCAATTCAATCACAGCCAATTCAATTTAAAATTATCAAGTACATACTACCTGGGAAGCATTTTGCTAGACACTGGGTATATAAAGTATAACTACAATCCTTGTGCTCAAAGAGCCTAAACTCTATTAAATAATAAACACAATTAGGGATTAATTTATATCTTTTGACTCCAAATTCAGTACCTTTTCTATGTTATTATACTGCTAATGTGTGTCTTTTAAAGACTCATTCATCAATTAAGGAATAAACAGTGAAATGAGCAGAAGCAAGAGATTTTTTTTTCTATACAGTAATAGCAATTATTCAAATAGTTGTGTACAACTGATTCTGAATATTATAAATACTCAGATTAATTGCAAGGACTTATGAAGATGCTAGCCATCTCCATAGAAAGAACTAATAAATAGAAATATGCATAAATTTATAAATCTATGTCAAATGATGCCCTTCTCTAATGTGGGATAGAGATGGGCACAGCATAACCATAATCAAGAAGGACAACTTTGAGAAGGGTATTGGATATATTATATATTATCTTTAGGACACAGAAACTGAAGAGGTTGCGGAAAAGATATTATTTCCTTTTGATTTCATATGCAAACATTCAGACATGATTCCTCATTAAATCTGGCAGTGGGAACCATTTAATTTTTAATTTTACAAACATGGAAAACTTTCTAAGGATAAGGTAAGTTCTAAACTTTGCACAGTTTAATTAGTCTCTTGGGACCACTTGGTTGGAAAATGTCTCTTGCTGCCAGAAGGTCACAGTGACATTCTTAGATACAGAAAGTTGATGGAGGGCGTAGTTCTGTGAAACATTTCACTTAAGTTGTTCAACATATTGAGAACTAAATTCATTAAGACTTTTGAGGTGAACTCAGCAGAATCATTCTTGATTTACAATAACTGAGCTGGAAGTCATTTATAATCTGTTGATTACTTCAGTTAATCTTTGTCCTTTTTTGTGTCATTCCTGTACAATGTTATTCCTATTGACAATAGTGGGAATTGTGTGTACTTATTGACACCTGAATAGAAAGAAGTTGAGGACTGAGGGTGATATGACAGTAGTGTAATAGGTTTTTTGAACAAGGTGTCAGATGAAACAAAAAGTCTATAATATTGTAGGTATTATATGAAATCTGTCATAAGTAAATTTTCATTTTTATCTTTATTGATTTTTTTTTCAGAATTTGCTTACCTAATAAATAATAAAATTATTTCTAAGTCTACTTTGCTAGTTTAAACTACCAAGTGTCTTTCTAACTCGTTTTATTATAATAGAGCAGGTATGTGGACCTCATTTTTTAGCTACCTGAATCCTGGGGAATCATTCATGATTCTATCAGAGCAGTCAGAACTGTTCTGGGTATAGGACAGCAACAAATTACTTTAACATTATGAGTAATGGTCAATCATCATTAATAGAATAACATTCTGGATATTATTTCCTTTATTCAATCTTATGCCCATTGCAGAATCATTCAGCATAACAAAGTACTTGTGGGAAGACAACTAAACTGTTTACAATTTTAGAATATTCCCTGAAATGTCATCCCATGATGTGACTCAGAAATGATTGTTTTCCAGATGATTCCAGACTGGTAAAATTATTCTGTATCATGTCACTTGCAAGAGAGATCCATATATGTCTGGAGGTAAGAATTTTCTATCATAAAAATTTCTGCTTTGTGAAGATGAAAATAAAACAAATCTTTCAGATAATCTTCCCAATCCTCAACAATATGTATAAATAATGAAGTACATAGCATACTGGGCAATAAAAAGCAGTGGCAACAAAATCTATAACTAGCTCATAGTTTGCAAATTGATTTATATAAAATTATTTCTTTTGGTAAACAGACAAATCCTACAAGATAAGTGCTATTATTTTTCCATTTTATAGCTAAGGAAACTGAGGAAGATGGAGATCACAAAGCTATTGGCTAAAGTAGAATCTATGACTTGAATTTAAACTCTGAGTCCACCATCAATAACAGTGTAGA
The DNA here is from genome assembly GCF_048593235.1 of Sminthopsis crassicaudata. Classification (NCBI taxonomy): domain Eukaryota; kingdom Metazoa; phylum Chordata; class Mammalia; order Dasyuromorphia; family Dasyuridae; genus Sminthopsis; species Sminthopsis crassicaudata. The sequence continues at coordinate 256,512,727 of NC_133620.1, read as the reverse complement.
GTGACCAGGAGTAAGTCTCTTAATACCTTGGAAGATCAATTTCTTCATCTATAAAATGGAGAAAATATCTATGGTTCCTACAGAACTGTAGTGAAACACAAATGAAATCAAGAGCATAAAAGTTTGTAACACTTAAATTACCAGGCTGTCATCCATGCTTGGAAATTCACTCTCACTTCAGTTCTCTTTCATTCAATCTCTACTTTCCTATTCATCTCAGCTCAATTACCACTGCCCCATTAGGAGCTTAAGCATCCCCAATTCCTAGTGCCTTTCCTCCAGAAACTGTTTTGTATTTAATTTTGTGTAGATTCTGTTTTCCCAAATAGAATATCCAATCCTTGAGGGTAGTGACTATTTCATTTTTGATTTTGTGTTCCCCCAAACCTAACACTTTTTTTGATAACAGATCTGTGATTTTATCAAAGTAAGTTCCCATTGAATTATTTCCTCTGTCATTGTAAATCATCAACTATTCAGAGATTTAAATGCTTAGAGAGTTGCATAGTATACTGAGATTTTAAGTGACTTGTCCAGGGTCATATAATATAAATTAAATGTGGATATTGAATCCAAGTCTTCCTGATTTTTGAGACTAGCTCTCTATACATTGAGTCATGCTGCCACCTCATCCTGTCTGGCACATAGTAGGCATGAAATAAGAAGTATATTGAGGGAAAGAAAAAAGGAAGAAATAAGGGGGTAAGAAAAACTGGAATAAAGGAAAGAAAAAAGGAAAAAAGAAGAGAAGGAAGAAAGAAGGAAGGAATGATGAAAGGAAGAGAAGGATTATTATTATTCTATCTCTTTCCAATAATCATAGAGCCACTTATTATTCTAAATTATTTTATGATTGTTTAATTTGCGGTCTTGGTTCTTAGCCAGTTGGTTCCTGGTAATGACAGGAAAGAGCTTGTATCTCTGAGGTGAGGAATGCAGTTCTAATTAGTGTATATTTTAGTATCTCATGCTTAAGGACTCTGCTTAGTACCTCATATCTGACAGTAGTCCTGATAATTATACTGTGATGTCAATCACTTCCTGACCCTGAGACACATTCAGTGATCCAAGTCCTTATTAAATTCCTCTCTCCTTCACTACTGTTCAACCCAAATTATGCAACCTTTTCACTTGGTGGCAAATCTCCTCATTTCAATTCAAGTCGATTGAAATCTCAATTTTCACAGTATCTTATATCTCCTCTGTCCCATGACCCAGACCAGACAGAAATGATCATTATATTTACAGATTCCTTTGAGTCAAAAATAGGATGGTCATATTTGTATGAATTCTGTTAACAAAATAGTACTGTCCACGGACTTGACTGAATTAATTTAAACATAGTTTACTCTAGTTAGGAGTTCCATTCATTCTATATAGGACATTCTTCTTTATATATTATCTTAGGCAACTTTCGTTTCTATTCCTTTTGAATAATCTTACTGCTATCACAGGGAGCTCTCATCTCTTTTGGGATGTTGATGCCTTAAAATTTAGGGCACCACTTTTACATTTTCAATAGTTGCTGGTCATTTGAGTCCAAACAGCTCTAAAGAATTTTACATTTTATTGGAATTCTATTTTGAACTGAAGTATTTTCATATAAAAAAATGAATTCATTTGTATTAGAAAAAACATAGGAAAAATATAACAGATCCTTTCTATTCTAGAGAGACTAGTGAGTTGATTGATTGAATTAAAAAAAATAAAATAAAATAAATGGGGTTTGGAAATAGTCAGAATTTTCCTTCACTTAGTTGTACGTGTATGCATATTTGATCAGATTATTTTATAGGCAAATAGTGTATCATTCGTTATACACTTTATATAGCTCCAATTTTAGTGGATATTCTGCCTATTACTAGTGTGTTAAAAATAGTTTATGTTATAAAGTAAATAAAGCATTATATTTTAACTATAGTCTAAGCTGACTCAATGGTAAATGTTTGAAAAGGAATTGCTCAGTGCACATAAGCATAACTATTATTTTTCTTAAATATTTTTCCAAAACAATTATTCCTAGCATTGTAGCACAGTGCCTGGAACATACTAAGTACTAAATAAATGCTTGTTAAATGACTGTGATCTTTAGAAATAACATGAAAACAATGATTGGTGATGTATTTATTTGCATAAAAATTATGTCATTTGAGCACGTATGAGGATCTTTATCTGAATAAACTTATGAATAGTAATAGGAGTCAATTGTTATCTGCAGAACTGTCTATATGTTAATAGGCTCAACATTCCAAAAATATTGTATTGAATTATAATCTTTGTTTTATTTCATTTTTATTGATATCCTTTGTTTCACATTACCTCTGCTTATAAATATATTTCTCCTTTCTACCACAACCAGAGTTATTCCTTCTTACAAAGAATGAAAAACAGGGAGCAAAAACAGAGAACAAAATTGACTACTACACATAGAGTCCAATAAAGTATGCAATGTAGTGAAACAGATTAATTTTCATCTCTTTTTTGAGGTTGTGTTCATTATAATTGCATAAGATTCAATTGTTTTGGAGTCCTTTCTCCTTTTGAAGCTTCATTTTCATCATATCTGACAAATAATAATATTCCATTATATTCACATACCATAATATGTTGAACCATTCACCAATTGAAGGACTTCTATTTTGAGATTCTTTCCAACATAAAAGTGTGCCACACACACACACACACACACACATACACACACATATAAAACTATGTGTATAATAAGCAAATCTGTGCTTGTGTATGTTTATATAGACAAGTTTATATATACTTTATAGATATATATATATAGATAGATATATATATAGATATACATATATACATATGTACAAGTATATTTATATCCTCTTCTGTTAATCTGGGCAATTTGTACTTTTGTAAATATTCATCCATTTCAATTGGATTGTCAGATTTATGGGTATATGGTTGGACAAAATAGCTCCTAATTGTTGCTTTAATTTCATTTTTGATGATGTTTTCATTTTTGATGCTGGAAATTTGGATTTTTTTCTTTTCTTTTTCTAATCAAATTAGCCAAAACTTTATCTTATTTTGTTGATTTTTTTTCATAAAAGCAACTCTTAGTTTTATTAATTAATTCAATAATTTTCTTATTTTTAATTTTATTAATCTCTCTTTTGAGTTTCTAATTTGGTATTTAATTAGGATTTTTAATTTGCATGTTTCTAGGTTTTTTTAGTTGCATGTCCAATTCGCTGATCTTTTTCTATTTTATTCATATAATTATTTAGAAATATAAAATTCCCCTTAAGAACTGCTTTGGATGTATTTCATAGGTTTTGATATATAGTCTCATTATTGTCATTCTCTCAGATGAAATTATTCATTGTTCCTGTGATTTGTTTGTTGTTTGATCCATCCATTCTTTAGAATTGCATTATTTAATTTCCAATTGGTTTTTAGTCTATCTTTCCCCATGCCTTTATTGAATGTAATTTTTATTGCATTGTTCTCTAAAAAGGAAGCATTTACTATTCCTACCTTTCTGCATTTGTTTGTGAGGTTTTAATAAATATATACAGGAATAAAAGAGGCTAGAGTGAAATACAGAAATGGTAATCATAACTATGAACGTGTATGGAATGACTTTTGCCCTTTTTTAGAATATCAGGACAGTTGTCCTTGACGATTTCTTAAAGAATGCTATCCAGGCTCTTTTTTTGGTCATGGCCTTCAGGTAGAAATAGAATTTCTTCTTCTGGATCTATTTTCCAGGTTGGTTGTTTTTTTCAATGAGGTATTTTACATTTTCTTCATTCTTGCATTTTTTAAAATTCTTCTTAGTTTCTTTGACTAATTCTTGATGTCTCATAGAGTCATTATTAGCTTTCATTTTCCTGGTTCTACTTTTAATGTGTGATTTTCTTCAGTTAGCTTTTGTATCTCTTTTCCCATTTGGTTAATTTTATTTTTGAAGGTGATGGTTTCTTCAATGGAATTTTTTTGCGGGGTGGGGGCATTTGGCCAATTGTATTTTTTAAGGAATTGCCTTCTTTTTCAAAGCTATTGATTCTCTCTTGCATATCTCTTGTTTCTTTTCTCATTTTTTCTTCTACTTATTTGCCTTTTAAAGTCTTTTATGAGCACTTCCAAGAAACCTCTTTAGATTTGAGACCAATTCATAGCATTCTTTGAAATTTCCTATGTGGACATTTTGTCCTCATCTAAGTTAGTGTTTTGGTATTCCCTGTCAGCATGGTATCTTTCTGTGGTCAAAGTTGTTTTCTCTTTCTTGCTCATTTTCTTTACTTTTCTTAGTACTTCCTCTTTTGTGATTTTTATGTTTGAGCTCTGCTCATGGGGTAAAAGGGATCTGTCCCAAGTTTCCTGTGCAACTCTGAGCCTTGACTTTGAGCACAGGAGCCTCTTTTGTTTGCAGGAGATAGTTTTATCTGCTCTTTTGAGAAAACAGGCTGGTTTCCCAGAATTTGCCTTCTCAACTGTAACTGGGAACTGTTCTACTGGTTTGCTTCACTATTGACTGAGGATTGAGCTTCTTAGTTTCTTTAAGACTCTCTCACTGACTTTGATTCTATCATACTCTGTTCAGAGACTTTGTTTCACGTGTTTTTTATGGAAAACTGGGAGAGCTCAAGCAACTTTCTATTTTTACTCTACAATCTCAGATCCATCACGCAAAGTCCAGAATTTCAGGATTTTTGTTTCAAGCAAAACCAAAGTCAAAAGAAAATTTAACCTATAAAAGCCAACATCAAAGATTAATTAACATAAACTCAATGAGAATGAATTGTTTATGTTTTGTATGTGGATATGTGAACCATATATCTAAGACTGAAATTAGTAAATTGGGTAGTCTAAAAGAAAAGTTGGAGTAGAGATGCATATGACATGACACTTAAAAGCAAAAATGTCTAGGAAAAGATAAAAATAGTAATTATACAAATGAGGTGTGAATGCAAGGATCAACCCAGAGGAATTAGATAGGGAATGATGGCTGGTAGTTCTGGAAACCTTCTCACATCAGGAATGGGTTGAAGAGAAAAAAATATACAACTATACCAAGAAGAGTATAGCACCCTCCAGAATCTATAAAGAAGTAAGGGGAAAAGTGTCTATAAGATAAGGTTGAAATGGGTTCATGATTTAGACATAAAGAGTGCTAATATTAGCAAATTAGTAGAACAAAGGATAATCTATCTCTCAGATCTGTGGAGAAGGAAGGAATTTATGGCTAAAGAATAACTAGAGAAAATTATGAAATGCAAAATGGATAATTTTGATTTTATTAAATTAGAGCCAAATGCAGCCAAAATTAGAAGGGAAGCAGAAAACTGGGGGAAAATTTATATCCAAGGGCTATGATGCAGGGGTCCAGCCTCTGCAGGTTGAGCAGGAGGAATAAAGTTGGAGTCAAAGGAAGACAGGAGTCGTGGGATAATTCGAGTGAGGAACTGATGGAAGTGATCTTCCCACTTCTCTCAGGATCCTTCGGGCTTTATTTTATACTATATCGTTCGTGTTCATATACTTTTCTTTAGATCAACATAGTCTTCAGACATGTGTCTGACTTATTGACCTTTATATGCTACCTTCTCAGAGATAGATGGACTAATCTGCTGGTATAAACTGTGAAGTTCTCAGCATGGTATATTCTCATCAGAGTAAAGCAGAATAGAATTAACCCAGAAGAAACATGAGATACACAAAGTTAGAGAAGTCATCCTAATTGTTCATATGTACTATTTGTGTCTGACCTGTGGCAGAGCATTCTGAGCTCAAATCTTTCTGATCAGCCATATTTGGACACACTGTGACTTGATCTTTTTTTTTTAAACAAATTTATTTTTTATTTTTTTAATTTAAGCTGTGATTTGATCTTAATATATTCATGTCATTTTGGTCTTCTCTGAGAACAAAAGACAACAACCAACCAACCAAGTGTTGATATTTACCCTAATAAAGTAATGAGATTTTTTTTTCCATGTATAGAAGTAGTAGAAGGTAGGGACTATACATTCTTTTCTTGTACCAGTATAACTCAGTATGAATTGCAAATGAGAAATAAAGTGGAGTCAAAGATAATTCCAAGATGACAAAGCAGGGAAAATGGGTGAATGATAATTTCACTGACAGAAATATTGAAAGAGGAAATACACAAAACTTTAGTCTACCCATGATGTTCTATTATTTATATTTTATGTATCTTCATCTGCTGTCATCATACCATTACAGTGGTTGTCCACCATGCCTGGAATGTTGTCCACCTTCATCTCTTATCTAAATTTTCTTGAATTTCCTTATTTTCTTCATGATGCTATTCAAGTGTCACCTTTCTGTGGTGTTTCCTGGTTTCCCCATCTACTCATGCCTTTTGCTTATACAAATAAAGCCAGATCTAAACAACTGGAAAATATCAGTTGTTCATAGATGGGCCTAGATAATATGATAAAAATGACAATTCTATATAAATTGGTCTTCCTGTTCAGTGCCATACCAAACTGCCAAAAATATTTTATAGAGTAGAAAAAATAATAACAAAATTTATCTGGAAGAACAAAAGATCAAGAATATCAAGGGAATAATTGGTAAAATATTACAAATGATAGTGACCTAGAAATGCCAGACCTAAAACTATATTATAAAGCAGAAGTCATCAAAACTATTTGGTATTGGCTAAGAAACATAGTAGTGGATAGAGTGGGTTAGATACACATGACACAATAATCAATGACTATAGTAATCTAGTATTTGATAAACCCCAAGGCTTCTGGTATAAAAACTCACTTTTTCATAAAAATTGCTGGGAAAACTAGAAAATATTGTAAGAAACCTGGCATAGACCTACATCTCATATCCCATACCAAAATAAAGTCAAAATAAGTACATGATTTGGGCACGAAGAGTAAGATCATAAGCAAATTAAGATAGCAAGGAATAAGTTTACCTGTCAGACCTTGGGAGAAGGGAGAAATCTATGGCTAAAGAAGAACTAGAGCACATTATGAAATGCAAAAATTGACAGCTTTGATTACATCAAATTAAAAAGGGTTTTTTTGTAGAAACAAAACCAACAGAAAGATTAAAAGAGAAGTACAAAGCTGGGAAAATTTTTAATAATGTTTTGGATAAAAGTCTCATTTCTAAATATATCAAAAATGGTGTCAAATTTATAAGAATACAAGTCATTCCCCAGTTGAGAAATAGTCAAAAGATATGAACAGATAATTTTCAGATGATGAAATTAAAGCCATCTACAGTCATATGAAAATGCTCTAAATCACTATTTATTAGGGAAATGCAAATTAAAACAACTCTGAGATACTATCTCACATCTCTCAGATTAGCTTAGATGACAGAAAAAAAGTACTGATAAGTGTTGGAGGGGACATGAGAAAACTGGGACACCAATGCATTGTTGGTGGAATTATGAACTGATCTAGCCATTCTGGAGAGCAATTTGGAACTATACCCAGAGAGCTATCAAACTGTGCATGCCTTTTGACCAAGTAGTACTGTTACTGAGTCTGTAGTCTAAGGAAATCATAAAGGAGGGGAAAGAACCCAAATGTGCAATAATGTTTGTAGAAACTCTTTTTTGTGGTAGCAAAAAATTGGAGAATGAATAGATATCCATCTATTTGGGAATGAATGAATAAGTTGTGGTATATGAAGGTAATGGAATATTATTGTTTTATAAAAAATTATATACAAGTTGATTTTAGAAAGGCCTAGAAAAATTTACAGGAACTGATGCTTAGTGAAACAGAGCCAGGAATACATTGTACACAGCAACAGCAAGAATGTGTGATGATCAACTATGAAAAACTTGGTTCTTCTTAGTGATTCAGTGAACCAAAGCAATACAAATAAATTCTGGGTAGAAAAAAAAGCATTTGAATCGTGAAAAAGAACTATGGAGAGACTGAATGTAAATCAACACATGCTGTTTTCAATTCTTTTTTCGTTTGTTTGTTTTTTCCCCTCTTTTCTGGTTTTTCCCTTTTGTTGTGATATTTCTCTCCCCATATGATTCTTAAAGAAATGTATATTTAAAAAGGTAATATATATGTATAAACTAGAAAAAGTAAAAACAATTAATAAAAAGGAAGATAAGTTCTGTTCTTGACATGTCCAGCTAAAAGTGTTAATGATGCATCTAAGTTGACATGAATGAATTAATGAAAGAATGAAAAATTATTAAGTACTTACTATATGCTTATACTCTATAGATAGAAAAAATAAAATAGTTCCTTTTTTCAAGGAGATCATACTTTAGTTAGAGAGGACAACGCATATAAAACAGGTCAACTACAGGGCCAACAGAAAGCCTGGGGTTTTTGAGATGCACTAGTAGAATAGTCGACAGTTTTCAGAGGTCTGGAGAACCTAATGATGGGAAGATAACATAATTTTGTCATCTTCTAACTTATGAGATGATTTATAATTGGTGACTACCAACATCTACAAATGATATGAACAGCCATTTTATTCTTTTCAGACAATAAACTTATAGGATCTGTTTGGTCTGGTCAGAGAGAGTCAAAGAAAATAAATGCAGTAAAGATTTTTTTACTGCTGGTTCTTCTTACCTGGCTACTCAAATGGGGTCTACTCAGCTCATGTGCAGATCTTGAAGTTAGAGGAAAGAGTGGTCTTATATATAAAGACACATACGTATACATATATATGCATGTATAATACCTATGTGTACCCATATATACATGTAATTAATAGTAATATCTCTATCTTTACATATACCTACATCTTTAGCTATATTTATATTGATAGAAATACTACAGTAGAAACATAGCCTCTTATAGGGAAGTGATAGCTCTAGATACTGTAGAAGATACTTTTATCAAAGGAGAGACTAAAGAGAAACAAAGGCTTTTGTTGCCACAGTGTCCTGTTTCCTAACTACATTTCTGTGAAACCTATTTCTGTATGCTTTATGGTTCTGCTAACCATATCCCCTAAACATAAGTTTATCCTAAGGCTCAATTCTCTGCCATTTACTATTCCTGCTTTAGTCTGTACACTCTCTGAGATTTCTTCTACTCTGCATCTCATTTTCCTCAGTATAAATAGTAGGAGATTTGGCCAAGTTGATCTCCATTGATTCTTTTTGCTCTTAAATTTGTGAGAATTTAGCTTTGTCATTTGGTTTCCAACAGAGAAATAGCTCTGCTATGGAATATACAGAGGACATCCTGATGTGGAAAAGGAGGGAAAATAATGTAATAGAATAAATTCCCAGTACCTAATTTCTTGACTCCATTGTTTTCCTACTGCTGCAAATAGAGATAGGAAGCCAGAGTTCTCATCTATGGGTGAAAAAAAGATTGAAACAAGTGAGTTGGAATAACGTTTTCTAGTAGGAGGTTCAAATGATTGCAATCCTACGATCAGAGGTGAAAGGGGGCATAAACTTCAGGCAAGGAAAGACCCAAAGTTGCTGAGAATAAGTCTATGACAATCAATAGTTGACTATTTATAGCCAAAAGAATGACCAGAGCAAGTTAGAAATGTACAGGTAGATTGAGCAATTTAGAAATAAAGACAAGTGTGCAGACATTTGAAATATAAGGTTAGCAATGGAATAGCTGAGCAATTTAGCAATCTACCAGTTATGGTCAAATCTTTCACATGTAGTAAATGAAAGGTCACTTTTCTGTACTTTTGGTAATGGTCATGTAAGTCATTGGGCCCTATCATTTTCTCTGTTCACCAAAGTCAGGACAAAATCACTCAGGAAAAATTCTCAAATATGATTTCAGCCAGCCTGATATCTCACATTTTGGATCCACTATGGTATTAGAAAGAGTCATAAGAGTATCCTTCAGATGCTCTCACATTTCATGCTGGATAAGAAATAGGGCTGCTAATAGGAATTTTTATTTTTCTGTCTTTCAGAATGATCCATTTGGTCATCTATCATGCCTCCAGTCATGCTATCAGGATGATTGTGTCCATCAAAATCCAACTGGATTGAGAGTTAAATGTAACAAATCATAATTCATGAATATTCTGTTTTTTCCCATTGTCCTTTAATCTTTTGAGATACTGCAAGTATGAAGAGAAACAGCTGGGGCAAGGTCAGAATGTTTATCTCAGAAGATTTCATATCCAGTATCATCCTGCTCCTACTGGGATAAAAGATTAATTTAATGTATATAGACCTTACAGTGATTTGCTGCTCTTTTGATTATACTCAGTGCTTTGTACATGCAGCCAGTAAGTCAAAATATGAGAAACAGAACAATAAAAATATCTATATGTGTTTAAATAAATGCACATGAATATAAATTATTTTAATTTTAAATTGTTGATTTTATATATATATGGCCTAGGTCTTCTTCTCCCAGGTTAACTACTACAAGTTAAATGGAGGAACTCTGTAGGTGAATCAAACCAGAACTCATTTTAACAGCCAGCTAGAGAATTAATTAGTTAAATGAATGAAACATTTAATTGAATACAATAAATGAAGTGATAAGAAAATATTACTCTTTCACAAAATTGCTTATATATTTTATATTTGTCAGCTAGTCAAGTAATGTTTTTTAAAAGCCTACTCTGTTGTAGGGATTATGCTAAGCACTGGGGACACATAAAAGGGCAAAGACAGTCAAAAAGTTCACAGTCTGAAGGGGAAGAAAACGTTCAAATAGCTATGTACAAATAGGAATAATTAGATGGCAGAGTGTATAGACTTTGAGTCAAGAATGCCTGAGTTCATACCTAGTCTTAGATATTATTAGCTATGTGATCCTGGATAAGTCACTTAACTGCTGTCTGCTTCAGTTTCCTTATCTGCAGGAAAGTGATAATAGCATCTAATCCACAAGGTTGTTGTCAGGATCAAACAAAATAATTTATGTAAAATGTTTTGCAAAATGTAAACTGCTATTATATGTATGTATATTTATGTGTATATGCTTCAGATATATTGCATAATCAGTACATAATGAAAATAGAAATAAACTCATGCATCTTTTTTCTTTTATTTAAAATTTTATATTTTAATACACATTGCTTTATGAATCATGTTAGGAGAGAAAAATTAGAGCAAAATGGAAGAACCATAAGAGAGGAAAAACAGAAAAAAGTGAACATATTATGTGTTGATTTACATTCAATCGCCATAATTCTTTTTTTTAGATGCAGATGGCATTTTGTGTCCAAAGTCTGTTGGGATTGCTTAGAATCACTGAATCACTGAGAAGAACCAAGTCTTTCATAGTTGATCATCACACATTCTTGCCATTATTGTGTACAACATATTCCTGATTCTGCTTGTTTCTCTCAGCATCAGTTCATGTTCCTTCTTCCAGGTCTTGTTCATCATTTTTTATAGAACAATAATAATTTGTTATCTTCATGTACCACAATTTATTCAGCCATTCCCCAATTGATAGGCATCTGCTTATTTTCCAGTTCTTTGCTACCACAATAAGAGCTGCTACAAACATTTTTGCATATGTGGTCAAAGAGTATGTGCAGTTTTATATCCCTTTGAGTATAGTTCCAAATCGCTCTCCAGAATGGTTGGATCATTTCACAATTCCACCAACAATGCCTCAGTGTCCTAGTTTTTCTTTCCAATATTTATGATTATCTTTTCCTGTCTTCTTAGCCAATCTGAGAGGTGTGAGGTGGTACCTCAGAGTTGTTTTAATTTGCATTTCTCTAATCAATAGTGATTAAGAGTATTTTTTCATGTGACTATAGATGAATTTAATTTTGTCATCTGGAAATTGTTCATATCTTTTGACCATTTCTCTACTGGGGAATGACTTGTATTCTTATAAATTTGATGCAGTTCTTTATATATTTTTGAAATGAGATCTTTATCTGAAATACTGGCTGTAAAGATTTTTCCCAGCTTTTTATTTCCCTTTTAATTTTGTTTCTGTTGGTTTTCTTTGTGCAAAACCTTTTTCATTTAATGAAATCCAAGTTGTCCATTTTGCCTTTCATATGGTTCTCTAATTTTTCTCCAGTCATAAATTCCTCCTTTCTCCTAAAATTTGATAAGTAAATTACCCCTTGCTCTCCTAATTTGTTTATGGTATTATCATTTATGTTCAAATCATGTACCTACTTTGATTTTCTTTTGATTTGGGACTCATTCATTTTTTTTATTATATCTATTCAATGAGACACAGAAGTTTAAATTTTTTTCCCATTATACTGTATCCAAACTATCTCATAAAAGAAGACCACATATTCCCTTTCATGTTCTAATTGTTTGTGAATTCTGATGACCAAACCAAAAGGTAAGAAGTCAGGTTCAGTTTTAGTGTGATATGAAAAGATGAGAATTGAATTGCTGGTGAAATTAATGTTAAGGCTAGCCTTTCCAGGTTTTGTTTAATGTCAATCCCTTCCCTCAGAGATCACTTTCAAATTATTTTGTACTTGGGATTTGTATGTCTTTCTGTGTGTATATACATGTGAATGTGTATATAAATATTTATGTATACAGAAAGAAATATGGATAGCTATAGATATTGATAATATCCACAGAGAGATAGGTTTAGATATAGATGTATAAATAATTTACATAAGCATATACATGTATGCTTATGTCTACCCATATACATATTTCTATCATACTGATCTTTCTTTAAATCTGTTTTTCTTGTATATCAACCATACATAGAAATACAGAAGGAGAGAGAGAGAGAGAGAGAGAGAGAGAGAGAGAGAGAGAGAGAGAGAGAGAGAGAGAGAGAGAGAGATACAGAGAGACACAGAAAGAGAGAGACGGACAGACAGACAAAGACAGATACACAGAGAGAGAATAAGAGGGGGAGGCAGAGAGGAGACAAAGAGGAGGCAGCTACAGATTGGCAGAAGTAGAGAGATGCACACAGTGAGCCACGGAAAGACTTTATCCATTTATTTCCTTTTTACAGAATTGTTGTATGCTGTCTCTTCTAGGAGATTGTGAGCTCTTTTAGGGCAACAGCTGATTTTTCCTTCCTTTAAACCCTTAGTGCTTAGCATAGTGCTTATCTCAATGGAAAATAAACTCTTATTTACCTGATTATGATATTGATAGTTGATGGCTATTTATTATGATATTGATGATCATCGTTGTCAAAATCATCATTTAGTAAATTCTATCCCATTATATTTTTTGTATCATGAAAGTAACTCTGAGTTTTCCAAGTGTTTGTTTTGGTAGGTTTTGCCAAACTTATACTCAAAGAAAAATCTTTGAGTATATGGCCAGTACTAAATTCTAGGTCTGTCATCTATGGACTAGCCTACTTAAGATTTGAGTACTTTAGAAATTTGACTGAAGGATGATGTTTTTTTTTTCAGAAATATACATGAATACCAACATGTGTGGAAGACCAATGATTTATATTAAAGTGGAGAGGACCCACTTTAATCATAGATGAAATCATAGATATTGAAATCATGAAATCTAGTAGATTTTTATTTTATGTTTTATTGTTTGTAAATTATTTTACTTGAATTATTTCATCAAGCTTTACAATGATTTCTTGGTGAGAAGGGTAATGTTTACTCAGATCCACTACTATAGGTTAGTGCTTTGTTTCTAAAAGGCACAGAAAATGACCTGAAGAACTGATTGATCTAGAAGAATGAAAGCCTGATATAATATATTATTCTGAGTATACAGACCCCAAATGCTTTGCTGACCAGAGCATTTACTTATGGAGATAGGGAGTGGGGATAATGTGTCTACTTTAAAAAGTGATTTGTCCCTTCTTTGTATCTGTTCTACCAGTGTATCTGTTGATAGTTAATATATGTCTATATTAAAATATACACATATGAAATATATTATATGTGTGCTTACACATATATAATTTTACTTTGAAATTAAAAATACTCTATTTTATTTGCCTTATGAATTTTTTAAAAAGCAGAGTCAACTGATAGCTAAGTCCTTTGAGATATTCTTGAATTCCAGTATTCTTAATATTAGATTTCTTTAATTAAGTGTTTATAGTCTACAAATATCTTATTTCATTCTGATCCAGAGTATGAATCAATAGATTAACATAAGTCATGCCTGGCTTATTATATATAGATATAGATATAGATATAGATATAGATATAGATATAGATATAGATATAGATATAGATATAGATATAGATATAGATATATACATATATATATACATATATATACATGTGTATACATATATATATATATATATTTTATTTTACATGTGGGCTACAAAAGATGAGAAAAAATAAAAGCCTTGTTCAGTTATACAGTTCCTAAATAGCAGAATCTAGCTTCAAATCATTGTTCTCCACTCCTGATTTTGAGACTCTGTTCATGGGCTCAAGGAAAACATTTTCTTCCTTTATTCTGGGGAGGTTAGATAATTTGTTCAAAGATGCAGGAGACAAGGTCATGAAAAACATTGCCTTGATCTAACTGACATTATGCTGGACTAGAGGGAGACAAGTACAAAAATTAAACAGTTTGTATACTTGAGGAGCTGACAGTATAGCCAGAAGCACATACATATATAGAAATCTGAACTTAAATTAAAAGGTGATTGCAACGATAAGAGAGACATTTGTGGAGGGGAGAGGAAAAAAAATAAGAAAAACTTCATTTAGAAATTTTCTGAATTGAATTATTAAGGAAACAAGATATTTTGATAAATGGAGGTGAAGAGGAATGATAATGACACAGTCAGTGGGAAAGTATTAAGGCAAGAGATAGAGTATCATATATGAGGAACTTTAAGTACAGTTTAGAAGACTGAGTTTTGGGTGAGTAATGTTTCATTAAGCTGGAAGCAAAAATTGAGGTCAGGTTCTAAAGAACTTTCCATGCCAAAAAGAAGAGTGTTCTAGAGGGAATAAAGAATAACTGGAGTTTAATTAAGTAAAAGAGAGATTTTTCACTCTAGCAAAATCATTATGCTCCATGGAGAATGGACTGATGTGAGGAGAGACTTAAAACAGAGAGACCATTTCAACAGTTTATGGCAAAGGTGATAAAATCCACCTTTGAAATTTGTACTTATGTAAATGGATCCAAAGACGTGGAGACAGAAATACTAATATTTGGTAACAATGGTTTTGCAGGGTAAAAAGAATGAATAATTAGCATGGCACCAAAGTTACTAATATGTGGAACTTGAAAGAAGAAGATGACAACAGAAATAGGTTTCAGATTTGAGGTGTCTACAGGATATTCACTTCAAAATGTACAGGAGAAAGTGGGTGATTAGATATTGGAGCTAAGGAACTAGGATTTTAATTATTGAAGTAGGTCATTAAAACTAATATCCATGGGGAATGATAGAATCACTGAGAGAAAATAAAGACATAGTACAAGAAGGCTCAGGAGAGACTCTTGGGTTCACTTTCAGTTAAAAACTGTGATGTGGAGGATGATACAGCAAAAGAGAATGAGAAGAAATATTTAGGTAGAAAGTGACATGAACTGAATATCTATCTAGCAGAGGTCCTGGAAATATAGTAAAGACATGAAAAATGTGAATTTAATTTAATTTAATTATAGTCTACAATGCAAAGTATTAGATGGCTCAAGTCATGTTTGCATCCAAAGGAAAAGATAAACTCTACAGATTGCTCTTAAATCAGATTTAGGGACCTAAAATTCATAAAATGATGATACCCTAAGTTTATGTCAATATTATAAACATTATCTTCCATTATACTTTAATTAATTGCCCATAATCACTTTGTCTTTGGAACTTCAATCTGTGCAACTATTATTCTATCTTGTCCTCAACAAAACATGCAAATTCTACTATGTTTTCCCTTTTTTATAGTTTGGGGGTACAAAGAATTCTAGGAATTTTGAGGGAAATATAGTATTTTAGAATAATTGAACAAAGAAGAATCCATGTTTTCTTCATTTTATATACAAAGTTATTTGCCTATATTTTCCCTGTTAGAATCTGAACCCCAGAAAGGTAGAGAATTTTTTTCTTTCTTTTTTATCTCTAGTATTTAGCACAGAGTCTAGCACAGAAAAAGTACTTAATAAATGCTTGGTAAAACCTTTTCTTTGTTTCTTCTTCCCTCCCCATCTTTTTTTTGCACTCTCAGCTGTGCAGCAAGAGAAGAATTGCTTAGAAACACTTTTTTTGCTGGCACCAATATTGCCTTTCTGGGAACCAAATGTAGTATCATAAATGTGTAACAATCTATGAATTATTTCAGTCATATAGTAACATTTCACTATGAGCTAATATGGAACATAGGGAGATGTGGACAGAAATGGTGAATTAAAAACTCAGTGACTATAGCTTTAAAAATGCCCAGGTTTCCATGACAATCTGCAATAATTATTTTGTTTCCCAGTAAACATATAAATTCTGGTTTAATTAAGATATGTTTTAATTTAATATATGTTCCTGCTTATGAGAGAAACAAGCTATTTTCATTGTAAATGTTGGCAAACATTCTCATATTATCTTTGAGCTTGTCTTGGTCACTTGGTTAAATAACATTCAGAAATTAACCTCATAGTATTTATTTTGATCATTGCTTGGAATTTCTGAATTATAAAATGAAATATAAAATAAAAATAAAGAAATATTTTGAAATTTATGATGTACTAAATGCAACAAATATACTGTGGAGTTTATAATATGATAATGTTCTCGAAATAAAATTATATAAATGGAAAAAATATTAAATTATTTCACTATAATAAAGCAAATACTATTTTGGTACTTTCGATATCAGTTAGTAAAAAAGCATTTAAATCCTTCTATATACCAGTTACTATGTTAAATGCTAGCTATACAAAGAAGGGCTCCAAACTACTCTCAATAAACTTATGGTCATCACATTAGATGATTTATTGTATATATTAATCAAATTGCTTTGATGGTTTATGACTTATGATTTAGCAAATATAGAGATAAAATTTCACCTCTTATTAAAGAGGTGTATTTGGAATCAGAGAATGTGATATCAAATTCCATCTCTTCCATTTATTTACCAATGGGACTTTCTGTAAGTTATTTAATTTCTCCATGCCTCAGTTTTCTCATCTGTAAAATGTGAAGTTAGAACTAGATGACCCTGCAAAAACCTTTTTCAACTTTGTCAATAAGTTGTGTAAAGAAAATAAATAAATCACCTTTAATGATATATATTTTGTTATTTGCTTTATTGTATACATATGTATATCTTATAGAGTTTTTGAGGGTGCTCCTAGTTAAGAAATCCTTTTTACCAATAGAGATGACCAATTTCTTTGCAACTTATTTTTCCAGCAAGTGTCCTGAGTCTTTATAAAGTTAAACAACCAAAGGGACTGAAACAAAATTGTTCTAAAAGATCAGATTTTTATTGACTTAATAATGCTATTCACATAAATGTTTTTTAGCTAAGATGTTTTAGATGTTTTGCTAAGACTCTTCTATGGAGCCATGATCTCAATAATGTGGATGCTCCTTCTACTCGTGCCAATCATAGCACATTCATGATTCTATAGCTTGTGTAGTTTCTCTACACATTCTTCCATTAATCCTCCATAGCGGATCCCCTCTTCCCCCACTTGCCATGCTAGAGATTTTCCTCACTCTGGCTGTCCAGAATATTATATCTTGCTCTTTTTCCGTGGCAGTCCTACATCCTTTTCCAGTTATGCATGTTCTTTATAGTCTACTTTATGTCACTTCTTGAAGATAAGTCATCTTTGATAATATGCTATAAACTGATTTACTTCTGATGTATCTTTTTCCTACTGCCTTTTGGATCAATAACAATTTTCTTCCTTTGAAGATCTGGTTGCTTCATAATTTGCAGTCATGTAAGTACTATTTCTAGGATGAAAACAAACTACCACATTAGTTTAAAAAATATACTCAATGCCTACAAAAATATAAATGGAAAGAACAATAACCATAAAATAATTGAAGGTAGAAATCACAAAATCTGAAAGGACAAACAAGGCCTCAAAGAAGAAATATGAAAAATCACCCTCAATCTACTACTTTGCAGAAACAAAAATTCCATCCATATATTTTCAGGTATTTTTCAATTTGTTGTTCATTATTTATAATTTTAGATTTTCTTTTAAAAATAATTCTTTTTTAAATACAGTGCAAGAAATGGAAAGGAAAAAGGAAGAACAAAGGAGAAAATTTAGTAAAAGCAAGATATATTTAAACAAAAGAAATATGTGTTTATTTTTATGTATGTATGTTTGTTCATGTAAGTAGCATGGAATCATTAAAAACATTTTACTATTACCCCCAAACAATCCAGTTTTCTTTTCTATTCTTTTCATTTTCCTTCTTTAGTAGTTCTCCTACTGATGGACTAATTCATATCATATAAAATTCCTGGTAACCATAGAGAAAACCTTGATTAATTATCTCTCAATTATCAATATCATATCTTTGATTTTACCTTGAAAAAGTAATAAGCATTTAAAAGCAAATCAATTTCCCTTCTGTTCTAAAGACTTTTGTCTTATTCTACATTACCTTTTTGTCTAAAGTAACATACTTTATAATTAGACTTATAATTGTTCATTGCTTGATTTGAGTTTTTAGGTCTTTCAGAATTATCTTTATAAACATTGTATTACAATAAAAATAAATATAAATAAATACAAATATAAAATTCTGCTCACTTAATTCTTCAACAAATCATTCAAGTCGTTCCACTGTGACATTTTAAAAAGTTTGAAAGACAGTTTCTTTGTAATTTAATCCTTTTATTAATAAGTTCAGCAGGTTATTAAAAGAATGACCATCTCTCTTACACCAAAGACTTATAATGACAGTGGAGTCACATTTTATATGCCCTTTTGAAGAGGAGGTATTCCCAAGACATGCCTATTCAATTCTTATTGGTTAGCACAATGGGAGGTGGGCTATCTTGAAATATATGATTTAGGTGACTCAAATTTTGGTCAGAGACATCGATTTCCATGTCACCTATCCTGATAATAAGGAGAATCAACATTTTTCTCGAGACTTGTCAGAGCAGATATAACAAGCAGGAATATTCTCATTAGCCCCAATTTAGAATTTCTTTTACTGTCTGATTAGATTTGGCCTGGGTAAATCTCTAAGAGAGATTTCCCATACTGGCTGATTTCTGGATGAAAAAATAGAAAGGAGAAAAAAACCTTGTTCCTAATACAATAATTAATTGTTAAATATGAGAGAAACATTCATTTTTCAGACCATTTTTCTGAAATCATCCTATCATTATTTCTTGACAAAAGATTTTTTTTGTCATGATCATATGCTATAATTTGTTCAACTATTCCCTAGTACTTTTTCAGTTTTCACTTCTTTATTACAACATAAAAACTGCTATAACTCTTTTGTATATATAGATCCTTTGCCTAATTCTTTATGTTTTTGGGGATACAGGTATGTTAGTGATATTGCTGGGTCAAAGAATATGTAAAGTTTAGTTAATTTGGGAGAATTGCTATGTATTTTTATAGTGTGGTTAGATCAATTCATTTCTTTACTAGTTATATGTAAATGTGTCTTCTCTCCCACAGTCTCTCCAACATTTATCATTTTTTTTGGTCTGCCAAATTGATGGGTATAAAATAAAACTTTTGATTGTCAATTTCAGAGATACATATTTACCAAAGGTTTTCTCTAGTGTTATATGCTGCGTCTAAATGGAAGAGGAATTCTTTACTGTTGTTAAGATCTTCCATATGCTTAATTTGTTGTGCATGCCATTGTGTTATATTTGAATTAAATATGCATGTTTATCATAAATATATTTATTTATTTTCTATATCTGCTGTAATGAAAGAATACTGGATTCAGAATCACAAGAATTGGGTTCAATCTTGTATTTTTATCATAAGATGACTGGCAAGGTATTAAACCTCTGAACCTCAGTTTCCATTTCTTTTAAATGGGGATGTTTGCCATCTCAAATAAGAGACAGTATGGATCAATGGAAGTAGCACTTACCTTGGAAGTATGGGACTTGATTTTGATCCTAGTTTTGGCACTTGTTAAATGTCGAAATATCAGTAAACCATTTAATATTTCTAAACCCAGATTCCTCCATCTATAGAATGATAATATAAGGGCTGTTCTTTAAACTCTAACCCAGTTCTAAATCAATATGCTACTTCCTACACTGCTATTAGAATCAAATTATATTATGAATATAAAAGGAATGCTATACAACTATAAGGAATAATTTTCTGATTTACAATGAATAATGTGGATAAAAGTAATTGATGATTTTCATATCTAGCTTTAGTTGATAACTTCTGTTGACTGATAGAAGAGGAATGAAATTATTAACTTTTGTTTTCATTATTTTCTTTTTTGGAAGACTTAATTTCCTTATTTTGTCTAAGACCACTCAGGAGCCCAATCCCATTGTTTATTGTAATGGAAACAGACCTGTAATCTTTCTGATTTGATCTAGTTAACCCTTCTTTAGGAAGCCTAGATCCTTCCCCTACAAGAGTTCACCACATTAGTTTGAGATTTATTAAGGCTGTTAATTTGTCTTTATTCTTTCTATACCAAAACTCTCTTATATAGATGATGCACCAACCTCAGCATCTCCAGTACTGAAGAGTACAGACCTGTGATGTTAAACTGAAAAAAAAGTATACAAAATAAAAATAATTTGTTCTTGGTATATTTGGACTAAGAATATATATATATATATATATGAATATATATATATATATATAGCTACTACTACAAATTATAGCAAAAAATCAGCAATTTTAATGTTATCCTTATATAGTGTTTTAAGGATTGCAAAGCACTTTATACGTATTACTTTGTCCAATCCTCATAAAATACTTGTGAGGCAGTAGCTATAATTAACTCTTTTCATAAATAAAGAAGCAAAGTTTCTCTTCAGAGAAGTTGTTATTTTTCCAGAGTTATAAAACCAATAAATGCATGAGGGAGGATTTAAACCCAAGTCTTCTTGACATGTCCAAAACCCCTAAGGAGACAAATCAAAATGGGAGAAAGGAAAAATAAATGAATTTGAAGGTGAAAGCTGTAGAACTTTATTTATTTTCTCTTTCTTTTCCAGACTTCTCTTTATGTTCATTTGGCCTTAATCTGAGCCAAAATGACAAGAAGTGATTCAAAGCTCATCTGGTGAGTAAATATCTACATATAAACCTATCCTGTGGGTTGCTGGTAAGCTGTCCCCCTTCTTCCTTTCACAATGTGAAATGTTAAACCAACTATCTCTTTTCCTTTGTCTTTTATCCAGATAATGAACAGTGATTAAAAAGTGACAAAATTGATTCATTTTCTTTTCCTTTCCTTTTTGTTCTCACCTCTATCTTTAGGTACATGTACTAATGAGCCCTGAAATGCCAAGGGGCAGACAGGCAGCAAGAGCAGAATAAAGGGAAGCAAACTGGATGATCAGTTCCTGAGTGTTTGAGAACTGGAAGGATTTGTTGGGAGTTTAATTACTTTCACTATAGAAATCCAGTCAGCTTCTATCTCTCATCAAATAACATTTATAAGTACTATTCTTGGTTTTGCCTATGAGAAAATAAAATTTGAAAGGTTATCTGTATTGTTTCATTTCAAGGAATGAAAATGGATTTTAATATAATAATTTATTAATAAAAAATAAATCTGAGTTCCACTGTCACTGAGCCTTAAAAGGCTACCAAAAAGACATATAGACAGACAGATAGATAGATAGATAGATAGATAGATAGATAGATAGATAGATAGAATATATTGAGGAGTGGTCATATATTCTTCATTTTCATTAAGAAAAATCTTGTAAAATATTTACTCTTTTGCTTATCACAATGTTATATCTTTCCTTTACTTCTTCCTGAAATATTTCATCTTCATCAAACCATAACCTTTCAAGAACCTACCGAATACTTATCACCTTCATGCAGTTTTTTTCTGTACTACAGGATTTGGTTCCATTCTTTTAATTGACAATTTAAACATTCTTCTACCCAACTTGACTTGGATTTCATATATTTGAAGTTTACTCTCTGTTTTAGTAAGTTGGAAATTGTGTATTTAACTCCTTAAGCCTTTTGCACACTAAAGGCACTAACAAAATCCTCCAAATCCCCCCAAAAAAATCAAGTTAAAAATGAAAGGCAACTGGGCTGAATTCCAAACAAGCACAGTGTGGAGTCCCAATTAGTTCATGGCCTTAAGATATGTTTTTAAAGATCAGCCATCAGTTTCTTTCCAAGTTAGAGATATCAGTCACTTTCAGCCTCTGTTGACCAGAGGATAGAACATTGGACAGAAATTTGAGAATTCATTTCATTCAGTTTCCTGCCTTTAGGCAGAAGTAATCCTAAACCATATTTGGCAGATGGTATCTGTCCTATTTTTTCAAGAGAAACAAAATTGAACATTAATAATATGGGCTAGTGTTTATTAAAAACCTACTTGTCAACAGCCTTTTTTTTTTTTTTTGATGGGGAATGAAATCTCTACAGATGTAAGTAAAGCCTATAATATATTCCCTTATTTTCAGGAAAAACAAAACAAAACAACAACAATCAAAAACAAAGCAGGTATCTTTGTAAGTTATATAGCAATCTCTTAGTGGCAATTGCCTAAAAATGGAAAATTATTTTTTATTAGTGGTCATTTTTGAAGAATAATTAATTTTAAAAGATTATTTTGTTTTTTTTATATCAAGATCATTTTTGACTATATCCTTCTCCTCAGTAAGACTTTCTTAGTGCTGTCCTTCCTCCAAAACAACACAACACAACATAACACAACACAACACAACACACAAAAAAGGAGAGTGACTTTGTCAGTCAACATCCCATATCCATAATCTACTACTTCTCCAACAAAAACAAAAAATGTATTTTTGGAAGGCTTTCTTTCTTAGGACCTTTGAAAATATGGAAGGTTTTTTAACTACTGAAGCCTTTTAGAACTGAATCAGTGCCTCCTCTCCTCCTTCAAGCGAATTTTGTTAAAGTAGGAGTCCAGTTACAATGAAAAATCTCTCGTTCATGCTCAATTTGTTGCAGACCGAGTTAACATCAAGGGGAAGCATAATTGCTTCTAAAATTTTTGGGAAACAACCTTGCCATGGTTATTTAACATAGGCCAGAAAACCTGACACTTTCTGAAATGATCCATCTTTACAATTGTGCATTAGTTATTTTTCATAGAGCCAGAATCCATGATGGTAGCTAATTCTGGGTTCCAACTCTCCTCTCCATTACTTATACCATTGTATGGTTAAACTTCTGGGCAATGAAGCCATTTTGATGTGGATCATTTCGCAAACTCAAAATGCGTACAGTATTAGAAATAAAAAGAAAAAAAAATGTATCTGCATGGTTAACAAAAGGTTTTGTTCTTTTCTTTGCATAAAATGTATAAGCCTTATCTTATGAACATGTTCCATATCATATCTTTAGCTATTCCTATCTTGGTAAAATTTTTAAATAGCTTTTTACATTTTAGATTTCCCTAGAATGAATAAGTGGCATATGCATTCCTTTGTGTAAAATTTTGGGCTTCTCAGATATATAGAAATCCATTTATTTGACCTTGATAATGAGAAGGGGTTGATTCATTTCAGGTTAATGAGCCAATTATTCTTATGAAGAATATCAGTCATGAAAGTAGATATTTTCTCCTTTTACTATTGCACATTAATTAGCACTGTGTATGCTTTTGTAGGCCTGAGGCTGCGTGCTGAAACATGCAACAAGGTAAGAATCCTCTGTTACTCCTTTTCCTTATACCTTTGCCCTTTTCTAGTTATGTATTTAATTCTCCAAAACATACAAATTTTCCTCTAATCTCCTTGGAATCAGAAACTAGAGATAGTGCTAAAGCTGCCTATCCAACAGATTTTGAAGCATGTACACATTGCCCATCTTTAAAATCTGTCCTTGATTCACTGTATATGGTGGTGAACTAATTATTTAACAGGGATTCTGAGGTTCTGTTCCACTGGCCTTGTGAAGTATGATCAGAAACTTGACAGTGAAACACAGTGAAGAGGCAGTAAGATGTAATGGTTAGAATGGTCTTCTTTAAGCTAAGATTTGAAGTTTTCCTCAGACACTTAGTTGCTATGTGATTGTGCAAGGCTCCAAGCCTTTGTTTCCCCATCTATAAAATGAAAAAAAATTGAATTCAATTGACCTCTAAGATCCCTTCCAGCTCTAAATCTACATTTATATGATTATAACTATATACATGGATAATGGGACTCAGCCATTGCAAGTTAGATAGATCTTTAGTTGAATCTATGAACATTATACTTCAATCTGAGGTAGCACAATACAATGGAAAGTATCAAAGGATCTGAGTTCAAATTTGATCTTAGACAAGCTACTTAAAGCTAATGAATCTCAGTTTTATCATCTGTGAAATCAGAAGTTATACTAATTGACTTGTAAGTCTCTTCTAATTACCATTTTAATAAAAATTGTGTTTCTAAACTTTGGAGTCCAATATAAACTTAGTTTAATATGGACATTTGATGATTGAAGATACTCTAAGCTACTGTGAGGTAGGGCTAGATACTGATTATTATTAGTTATATGACACAAAAGGAAAGGTGAAGACATCCCAGACTTCCATAGCTAAACCTCTGTAGAACTTAGAGCAATATATCTATAGGGCATCTAAGCTTAGTACCATTTTAAAACATTGACACCATTTAAATATTTGAATAGCATTTAGCTAGGCTTAGACAAACCTGAGTTTTGCCTCCTGCCTCTAGATGTGTTCATCCACTTTCACACTCCAATGCTAACAGAAAGTCGAAGACTGACAAGGATAAATTCCATGTACCTTAATATAGTGAATAATAAGATTTGCCTATCTTAAATATAAATTCAATAGAATATAAGCTCTTTGGGGTTGGAGACAAGATCATGAAATACATGTAGAAAACTGAACTTTTACAATATTCCCCTCCAAACATCTTAAAAATAGCACCTCAGCAGGAATCACAGAGACTTTCACCTCCTGGACTGCTTGTGGAATCGGGGTTTGAGTCTGGGAAGACTGAATGAACCTCTACTGATTGTGCTACTGAGACGTGTGGCCCTGGGAGAGAAGGTACCAGCACCTGGGAAGTGCAGAAACAGTGGGGCAGGGACATTGCTAGCTGTGGACAATTGCAGGAGGGTGGATATCTTGGTTTGGGATTCCTGGTCAGAGTTGCACTCTTATTATTTCCTCATTGAGGAAAAACTAAAACTATTCATCCAAGAAAAAACAAGATTATGAAAAAAAAGTTAGCCAAATAGAAATGGAGGTACAGAGTCTCAAAGATGAAACTAATTCTTTGAAAATTAGGATTAGGCAAGGAAAAACCAGTGAGGCCATGGGAGATCAAGAGATAACAAAATAGATTATAAAGAATGAGAAAATAGAATGGAATGTGAACCATCTTATAGGAAAAAATGATAGATCTGGAGAACAGATCAGGAAGAGAAAATATAAGAATAATTAGAGTGCTAGAAAGTTGTGACCAAAAAATGAACCTTGACATAATAGGGCAGGAAATAATCCAATAAATTTTTCTGAAGTGATAGAACATGAGGGAAAAGTAGAAATAAAATATATATATATATCAATCACCACCTCAAAGAGATCTTTTGTGAAAAACACACAGGAATATTACTGCCAAATTTTGAAACCCTTATATCACAGAGAAAAATTTGGAAGAAACAAGAAAAAAAATTCAAATATACTGAAGCTATAATTAGAATTGTACAAAATTTATGAGCAGCTGCAATAACAGGCCAAAGGCCCTGGAATCATATCTACCAACAATCAAAAAAACTAAGGTATGAATATACCCAACACAATAATCTATAATTTTGAATAAGAAAAAAATGGACATTCAACAAACTTGCAGATTTTCAAGGCTTTCTAACAACAAAACCTGAACTTAACAGAAAATTTAAGAGCCAATATGAAAGATCAATTTTAAGAAATTTAACATGGACAAACTGTTTAAACATGGGCAGAATATTTATGTTTTTCTTTTTACATAGGAAGTGTATACTATATGTTTAAGATTCACATTAACAATAGGGTATCCAAAAAGAAAGTTTGGCAGAGTTAAGGTAAAAATAGTAGTCATATTATACAAATGAGATGCAAAGGAAGACTAGAGACAGAGGCATTAGAGGTGAGAAGAGGGCTCATAGTTCTGAAACCTAATCAATGGGTTCAATAGGCAGCACTGCATATATACATATATACTATGAAGGGTATAGCACTCTCCAATTGGTGGATGGGAAAGAAAAGAGTAAGGGAAGAAGGCAAGGGAGGGATCCTTTGGGATGGGGGGAGGTTAAGTAATAGGAAGGCAAGTTATGGAGCACAACTTAATTAAAGGGTCAGCAAGGATAGGGTAGACATGTGTGTATATGTGGGGTATGTATTTGTGTGAGTGTGTGTATGTGTGTGTATATGTGTGTTTATATATATATACACATACACATAAATATATCTTTTCCTAACTGTAACTTGTTTGGAGTGCTGGGGGAGGATAAAAGAGGGGGGAAAGAATAAGGCAAATAAAGTATGTAGCAGAGAACCAAAGATAATTTACAAGGAAGTAAAAAAATGTACATTCATGACTATGATTTCTTCTAATAATACATATATATATATATATATATATATATACTTTCTTGATTTGGTAATTTGTTGTTTTAGATTTTGAATCCTCTCTGATGTTCTACTGGGTATGTGACAATCATCTCTTTTTTGTTTTGTTTAACTTTGTTTTGTATTTATTTTATGTTTTTTTCTTACTGTTTTTTCAAATAAAATAAAATTTAAAAATAAAAAAATATTTCATGAAATAAAAAATATATTTTAAAAAATAAAATGGCAGCACAAAAAGTATCTCCTTGTCCAGATGAGAAAAACTGAACTTTAACATCAAGTTCAAAGTCAAGTAATAAAAAGTAAAAATGATTTAAAAAAAATCAACAAAAAGAATTTCACCATAAAAAGTTATTATGGTATCAGAGGAAAATGCAAACACAGAAGAAGAAAATAGTGTAAAAGCAGTTATAAACAAAACCTCAATGAAAATGATAATTTAAAACTATAAAATTTTATTCCAAGGAATGTCATGGCTAAATTTCAGAACTATTGGACCAAGGAAAAAATATTACAAGAAGGTAGAAAGAAACAATTTAAATACCAAAGGGCCACAATGAGGATTACCTAGGATCTAATAGCTTCCACCTTAAAGAATCAAAGGGTGTAGAATGTCATATTTTGAAAGGAAAAAAAAATAACTTGGATTACAACCAATTAAGTTATCCAGCTAAAATGAGCATTTTCTTTCAGGGAAGAATATGGACATTCAATGATATAGGTGAATTTCACCTATTTCTAATGAAAAGACCAAAACTTAACAAAAAGAAAAATGATCTCCAAACACAGAACTCAAGAGAAACATAAAAAGACAAGAACTCTTGAGAACTATATTTCTGTTATGGGTATACTTAGAGAGTGTAAGTATAATTTGATTTTATTATGATAATATGAAAAAGAAACTAGAGGTAGAAAGGAAAATGAGGGAAAAAGAGGGAAAATAAAGGACATTGCATCTCATGAAGAAGCAAAGAAAACCTATTATATTTGAAGGAAAGAAGGGAGGGGGATGAGCATGGTGTGAATCTTACTCTCATCAGATTTGGCTCTAAGAGAGAATATCAAACATATTTGCTTTCACAGAGAAATTTGTTTCACCTTATATGGAAGTGGGAGGGAAAAGAAAGAAAAAGACTAATAGAAGGGGAAACAGAAGTACTAGGGGAAAGATATAAAAAAGAGGAAAGGGCTCTAAAGGGAATGGCTGGTTGAGGGAGTTGGTCATCTAAAGCAAAATACTGGGGAGGAGAAAAGGGGGAGAGGAAAGAGAAAAGCATAACTTAGGGTAAATAAGATGGCAAGAAATACAGAATTAAATTATTTTAACTATAAATGTAAATGGGATGAACTCTCCTATAAAATGGAAGCAAATAGCAGACTAGATTAAAAGCCAAATCCTACAATATGTTGTTTACAAGAAACATATTTAAAGTATAGTGATCCATACAGAGTGAAGGTAAAGGCCTGGAGCAGAATCTATTATGCTTCAGGTGAAGTTAAAAAAAAAAAAAAAAAAAAAAAAGCAGGGGTAGCAATCCTGATCTCAGATCAAGTAAAAGGAAAGATAGATCTAATTAAAAGAGTCAAGGAAGGAAACCATATTTTACTAAAAGGTACCAAAAATAATGAAGCAATATCAACACTAAACCATATACACCAATGGTATAGCATCTGAATTCCTAGAGGAGAAGTTAAGAGAGCTGCAAGAAGAAATAGCAAAACTATACTAATGGGGATCTCAACCTTGCTCTCTTTGGAGAAAATTGAATGGAGACAGAAGAAAGTTTAGTTTTTTTTCTCAGTGGTTCATAGAACTTATACAAAATTTGACCATATATTAGGACATAAGGACCTCAAACTCAAATGCAGAAAAGCAGAAATAGTAAATGCATTTTTTAGGTCATGATACAATATATCACAGGCAATATAAAGCCAGGAGAAAATAGACCAAAAGCTAATTGGAAATTAAATAATCTAAGCCTAAAGAATGAATGGATGAAACAGCAAATCATAGACACAATCAATAATTTCATCCAAGAAAATGACAATAATGAGACAACACACTAAAATTTGTGGGATGCAGCCAAAGCAGTAATAAGGGGAAAATTTATATCTCTAGATACTTACTTGCATAAAAAAGAAAAAGAGAAGATCGATGAATTGGGCTTACAACTGAAAAAGCGAGAAAAAGAACAAATTAAAAACCCTCAATTAAATACCAAATTTGACATTCTGAAAATAAAAAAAGATTAATAAAATTGAAAATAAGAAAAGCATTGAATTAATAAATAAAAATAAGAGTTGGTTTTATGAAAAAAAACAAAATAGATAAATTTTAATTTGATTAGAAAAAGGAAAGAAGAAAACTAACAAGCTTAGAAAACAGATTGAGGAGAGATAATTTAAGAGTTATTCACCTGAAAGCTATGAGAAAAAAAAAAAGAGCCTAGACATTTTATGTCAAGTAAGTATAAAGGAAAATTTAGATCTAGAGGGTAAAACAAAATTTAAAAATCCATTAATCACCTCTGGAAGAGATCTAAAAATGAAAATTCCCAGGAATACCATAGCCAAATTCCAGAACTCCCAGGTCAAGGAGAAAATAGCCTAAGCAATCAGAAAGAAATAATTCCAATATTGTGGAGTCAGTGTCCACAGGAAGGAGTGGATGACTTAGAATATGAATTCCAAAAAGCAAAGGAAAATGAAAAACAAGGATAACCTACCTAGCAAAACTCAATATAATCCTTCAGAGGAAAATTGGATATTTAACAAAATAGAGGATTTCTAGGAATTCATGATAAAAAGACCAGAGTTAAATAGAAATTTTGACATTCCATAGAAGCATAAATGATAGACTTTTAAAAATAATCATAAGGGAATCAACAAAGTAAAATTGTTGACATTCTTCTTTGGGAAAATGACATATGGAACTACCAAAAGAAGGAGTTTACGTAGACAGAGGGATTTAGTAAAAGTTGATTATTCTTGGATGATCTAAAAAAATAAAGTAGTGAGAAATAGAGATGTACTGGAAGATGGGGGAAAGGAGAAGTAGCACAGGGCCATTTTTTCTCACATAAGAAAGGCTCATAAGGAAAATTGTTTAAACCAGAGGCAAAAATGAGAAATTGAGTAGTGGCAAACAGTGTTTGAACCTCACTCTCATCAGAATTGTTTCAAAGTGGTAAATCAATCAATCAATATAAATGTGTGTATAATATATATGTATTTAAATATACAATCACTATATGTATACATATATGTGAATATACACATATATACATATATACCTATGTGATGTGTATATGTATATACACACATACACACACACAAACACTTATATATATATATATATATGTATATATATATATATATATATCTCCACAATGCACTTAATTGGCTTTAAAAATCTGTCATCCAATAGGGAAATAAGAGGAAAGGAATAAAAGATGTGGTCTGGGGAGAAGAAGTGATAAAAGGAAGGGTACGTTAAGGAAGGCAATGGTCAGCTGCAAAATAAACTTGAGGAAGGACAAGATAAAAAGATGTGATAAACAGAGGAAAAGAAGATGGAAGAAAATCCACAGTAATCATAACTATGAATATGAATGGGATGATCTCATTACAAGACAGAATTAGATGGAAAAATGAATTAGAAACCAAAATGTTTATAAGAAACATACTTGAAATAGAAGTTTTACACATAGAGTTAATATAAAGGGAGGAAGTAGAATTTGTTATACATCTGTGGAAATAAAAAAGTCAGTTATCGTGAGTAAACACAAAATGCAAAACCTAATATAGATTTGATAAAAAGTGATAAAAGGGAAATGACATTTTGCTGAAAGATAATATAGATAATGAAGTAATATCAAAGTTGTTTTATAGCAATTTTCTCTGATAAAGGTCTTATTTCTCAAATATATAGGGAACTACATCAAATTTACAAAAATATGAGCTATTCACTAATTGATAAATGGTTAAAGGATATGAATAGGCAGTTTTTAAAGGACTAAATCAAATCTGTATGTAGTCATATTTTTAAAAAAACTGCTCTAAATAACTTTTTATTAGAGAAATACAAAGTAAGTCAACTCTAAGGTAATCTCACACCTAACAAAAATAACAAGTGTTGGAGATGTGGCAAAATAGATACACCAATAAAGGTGGTGGTGGAGTAGTGAAATGGTCCAACAATTCTGGAGAAAATTTGAAACTATGACTAAAGAGTTATAAAACTGTGCACATACCCTTTGACCTAGCAAACCATTGCTAGGGCTGTAATGCAAAGAAATCAAAGAAAAATAAAAGGAATCTATGTGTAAAATATTTATAGCAATTCTTTTTTTGTTGGCACAAAATTTGAAATTGAGGGGATGCTCATCAATTGGCAAATGGCTGAACAAATTGTGACACATAATTGTGATGGAGTATTATTGTGCAATAAGAAATGATGAGGGCAGCTGTTTCAGTAAAAACATTCATGACCCATATGTACTGTTGAAAAGTGAAGTGAAAACTGAGAGATAATTGTGCACAATCTTAGCAATGTTGTAATAATGATCAGCTGTGAAAGCTTGGCATCTGAGACAATTCCAAAGGTTTCATGATCAAAAAATGATATATGCCTCTAGGAAACTGATTGAATCTGAATGCAAATTGAAGTTTACTTTTCTCACTTTATTTTTCTTATTTTTTTTAAATGTGACTAATATGGAAATATATTTTACACTGTATCACATGTATAAATAATATAATTTTTTGCCTTCACAGTGGATAGGGAAGAAGTGGAAGGGAAGGAAGACAATTTGGAACTCAAAATTTATAAAGCGAAAAATGTTAAAATGAATAAAAAATTTTGGGGAAAGATGTAAGCTCTTTCAGGGCAGGAACTGCTTTATTTTTTTCCTTTGTACCCCCAGAGGTTAGCATCGTATCTGACACTTAAATGTGTGTCCATTTGAATTGTATATTGGTCAAAATTTCAGACTTGAAGTAATCGGGAAAATGTGAGAGATGCTAGACTTAATTGCCCAAATTAAAATGCTCAAAAAAAAAAATAAAAATTGTGAATATCCTTTACCCCCATGGTGGCCCTATTAAAATAAAATAATTATGTCTTCTTATTGCTTTTTTTCTCCCTTATGTGCCACAAACTAAATTATTAGCAGTCATATGCAATACCAGAAAGAAGTCTTTTGAAAAAGAAAAATAAATAGATATAATAAAAGAAGCAGATGATGTCCTAATTCATTTAGAAGACAATTCTATCTCTAAAAAGCCATGTTGGGTGTCTTTATTTCATCTGCATTTCTGCCTTTAATTTTTTTTCTAGAGGAAAAAAAAATAACCAGCAACATATTGAAAGAGTCTTTTTCATCAGAGCATACCTTTTTTTTTTTTTCCATCAAAAGACAATTTCAGATGCTCACATTGTGGACTGAAAGAGTTCATTCAATTTGCATGTGGTAACCCTTTTGGATGGATCACCAATGATGTCTTCCCCTTATCCTAAAAAATTAAGTAAAATAGTAGTAAAATATTTTAATATTAGAAATTGTTCATATAACACTAAAACTTTATTTTAAGAAATTCAATATTGTACCCAGTTCTTCCTTACCAAAATCCAAAAGTCCTTTGTTTAGGATATTGAGTTTCTTAAAATAAACTTGCCATGTTATATGAGCAATTCATAATATTACAAAGTAATTTTCTTACTATTTCACTTATATCTCCTTACTTACCAGCTCATACAATTGGATCTAGTGTTGTTTTGATTATGTGTTCTTTTTCCTCAGTTTGAGAGGATTTCCACCTCACATGCAGTATGGCAGAGATGGTGCAGCAAAGCAAACTAGTGATGAAGTCCTGATGCCTGGAACTCAAATCCAATGTATGACTTTGACTTGGAACTGAGACTATACTGTATAACAATGAAGCTAAGTTATGAACCTAATTCCATTCCTCTCCCCAAGGCCTGAAATATAAAGAGAGAAAACGCGATTATACCTCCTATGTGATGAGGAAGTTTTCATACTTCTGATTATACCATCTGAAGTAAATTTCCCTGTGTAAATGGTCCAATATTACAATGATTTTTTAATTAATTCAAAATTCAACTTCCATTTCATGATCTCTTTACTTACATCTTATAGTCATTGCATATGTTGCTTTTGTAAACTTATTTCATTGTTTATCAAGTATTATGGATCTTTCCAGGTATCTTTAAATTCATGTTCATTATTCCTTTCTGCCAACTCTGTTACAGTTGTGTTTCACACTTTGCCTAGCCAAGTGCCAATAGATGAGCATCCATTTTGTTTCTAGATATTTCCCACCATACAAAAGTGCTAACATGAGTATTTTTATAGCTATTTTGAACCTTTCTGTTTTTGATCTCATTGAGGTAAATAACCAGGAATGGGATCAATGATCTAACAGTTTCAATTTATTCATATTTATTACATAAATCCAAATTATTTTGGGGAATGGTTGGATCAATTTACATGACAAAGCCAGATCTTTTCCATCACTCCTGTTTCCCTGGATTGAGCTATACTAATTCAGGAAATGCTAAATGGTGGGGATTACATCAATCTAGATCCTGACTCCTTAAGTTTCTTATTCTATCTTTTTGAAAAATTGAATTTCAAGGGGAAAATTTCTATTTAAACACTTAAATTATATCAATGTATACATATGCATTGTATATTTTGTGTCTGTGTTTATTTCTCTTCTGGCTATAAATGGGTTAAACTACATTTAATTTTTAGTATAATTTTAATTCTAGTTGTCAACTAAAGAAGACTTGAGTTTTAAAGCTAGTTCTATCATCAATGGTTATGTGACTATAGGAAGTCACTTTAGTGTTCTAAATCTCAGTTTCTTAATAGGCAAAGTGAAAGAGAAATTGAGTCAACATCTCCCACAGATCTTCAAATGTCTGATGTTATTAATATAAAATATTATATGACAAAATAGTGGTAACTTCCACAAGTTCCCACTTTGTAAATTAGGAATAATTTTAGAAATGGGAAATTTTTTCTGACATTTTTAATATCATAGAATTTTCAGAATTAGGCAAAATAACATAATGGAGAAAATGTTAAACCTAAGAATCCAAAATCTAAGAATTAGGAAAATTGAAATTTAAATCTTTTCTCAGACATGTTTCCCTGAGCAAATTACTCAACTTTTACTAACTTAATTTTCTCATCTATAAAATGGAGATAATGGCATTTATCTCACAGAGTTGTGATGAAGAGTTGGGACAATGTACATAAAGCATGATAAAAATTTCACATTCAACATTACTAACTAGTTCCCACCACTTATTGGTTTCTGAATTATTGGTCTAATCCTCTCTCTTATGCTTACATTAAGACATGCAAGAAAGGTCATGGTTAAATTTTTATCAATTCACCTTTTTGGAGGTAGTACAGAAGAATGGAGAGAGAACTAGATATGGAATCTGAATTTGAATATCATTTCAGATTTTTTTTTGTATGACATTAGACAAGTTATTTTACTTCTTGAAAGTCACTTCACTCATCAATAAAATTATGATAATAGTATGTGTGTTTATATATATAGGATTTTTGTGTGGAAAGTGATATATAAATGTGAGATTTTTATTATATAGCATTTTACTGTATATAAAATACTTTAAATTAATAAAAATATACTAACTTAAAAGCTAGAAGAACTAGAAGGAAATACATTAATAATTAAGAGGTTTAATATACTTTCTTACATTAACCTGTAGGTTGAAAATGATTTCCTTACAATAGAATTTTATAAATTTTATATATCTATTAGGGATTAAAATTAGTAAGATTTTCATCTAATGATGAAACATTGTAAAGTATGTTCCTGTGTGTATTAGCCATATTTATTTTAACTTTTGAGTTCAGGGATTAGATTTTTAATCCAAACATAGATTACATACCTGGTCTTTTCTAGAAAAGATAACTTCTCAAAAAAAGATATTTTTAAATTAGAGTAATAAATACTCTATTGATCCACCAGGTGGCATATTATTTTGTGTTTTAACATAGTCTAAGGTTTAGTTCTAGAAAAAAAATGGGCAGGGAAGGAATCATAGGATTTTAATGTGTTATTTGTTTTTCTGATCATTTGTCTAATTTCCATGGATTTTTAAGATTTTGTACCATTTTTTTCAAGAAGAGTTAACTATTAATTTTTTGAAATCTTGACAGGCATATAGAATCATGGATTAAAGCTAGAGGGAACTTGAGAAGTCAGATAGTCATAGTATTTTAGGAACCTTAATTTAGAACCAGAAGAGCCTCCAGAACCTACTTAAGCACCATTGTTATTTTATAGATGAATTTCTGAGAAGGGATGTTCAGAGTAACATATAAATAGCAAGTACCAAACCCAGGATTATAATCCAGGTCCTCTGAGTCCATATTAAATTCTGAAATGTCTCATTTTTCTGCTCTATTACTGTTTGTATGACGTTGGGCAAATTGCTAAATGTTTTTGTGGACTGATTTTCTTGTTTGTTGAATTGATAAACACTAAGGCCCCTTTCAGGTTTAAATCCATTTTGTTACCAAGCTTAATTTTAATAATTAAAAAAAAGAAGCTGAGATATAGAGTTGGATGTGACCTTAGAGTTTAGCCACTTTGTCCCTCTCATTTTTTCATTCACCTCCAGGCCCTACCCCTCAATCTCCAGAACTTCTTCACTCTACCACAGTGATTTCCTCAGCCTAGAAGTTCACTTTGACTCTGTGGCCTTCTCTTTTGATTCACTGATTCCTCCCAGAAGCTCTTTTATAAGTGCCATGCTCAGTGACATTTCATTCTTTTCTTTACACATTCCTACTCTGGACTATCTTTACCACATTCACTACTGAGTACTTTTCTCCACTCCCACCACTATATTGTCAACTTCCTCTTATGTTTTATCTTCTCTCATTAGAGTGCTCACTACTTGTGAGCAGGGACTACAATTATTTTTGCTTGTATTTGTATTCCCAGGACAAAACTTGTCACAGAGTAAGCACTGAATAAAAACTTATTGTTTACTTGTCTCTCATTTTTTTAAGGAAAATAATGTAAAATTACTCCACTAAGGTCATATAGTAGCAAATAAGTAGTAAAGCTGTGATTAGAAATCCAGCTTTTCCAATTCCAAATGGATTGTCATTTCTACTGTGCCAAATGAACATAAACTTTCTTTTCATTTTTTTTACAAGACTAGCAGGGCCATAGCATTTCCTTCCCCTGACTTTCAGCAGTTACTAAATGTGTGTCTAAATTAAACCAGAGCCCCAGTGGCAAAGACTGAAAAATCTGTCTGATCACTGTTTTCACATGTGTACTGTGAATAGTAGTTGAACATTATTTTTGAAAGATGGAGTAAAGAACAGTTAGCTATTCTGGCCTGAAGTGTTTTATAACTCTCAAATAAAAATTTCAATTTAACATGGGGCATATATTAAGACTATCTTCAGCAGTGTATCATTTGAAGCAAAACCTAGAAAAAAATCAATAACATTTCAACTGTTTTGCTAAGAGAATGAAGTTGTCCTTGTTAAATTTTGAGCTGTTATTTAGAAGTGTTCGGTCTTATTAAGAAGTAGTCAATAATTGCAATTGGTAACAAATGTGTATCGAGTACCCAAAGGATGGACATATCCACTAAGCAAGAATTCTTTGGAGTATTGAATAATTCTCTGAAGAATTTCCTCGTTTCCTAACTATTCGATCAGTTACTTCTCTTGCCTCTGGGAAAGTTGGAGAGAAATATTACTTCAGCTTTGTAGCAACAATGAGTCCCAGAGGAAGCTTCTAATAGTTTTCAAGACTTTTCTGCTTTCAGTTAAGGAAGCGGCTCTTGACCCATAGAAATATGTCCTCACTCTCCCCATACTTTTTTATTGGTTCAAAGTTACCTGAGATCACACAGTGCTAGAACTAAAAGAAGCATTTAAGGCCATTTATTCCAACTCTCTCATTTTAGGAACAAATAATAAAATAAGGAAACTGAGGTTCAATTCAATTCAACAATTATTCATCCAATGCCACAGATGGCAAGATATTAGACCATCTACAAGTGATGAAAAGCTAAAAGCTAAAGGAGTGCTTGTCTTACTTTATTGTAGTAAGTTTATTTATTTTTAATACACATTGCTTTATGAATCATGTTGGGAGATAAAAATCAGAGCAAAAGGGAAAAACCACAGGAGAGACAAAACAAAACAGAAAAAAGAAGAGAACATATGATATGTTGATTTATATTCAATCTCCTTAGTTCTTTATCTGGATGCAGATGGCATTTTCTGGCTGCAGTCTATTGGGATTCCTTTGGATCACTGAACCACTGAGAAGAACCAAGTTTTTCATAGTTGATCATCTCACATTCTTGCTGCTATTGTGTACTATGTATTCCTGGTTCTGCTTGTTCTGCTCAGCACTGGTTCATGTAAATCTCTCCAGGCCTTTATAAAATCAGCTTTTTCATCATTTCTTTAAAGAATAATATTCAATATAATTGTTTTGTAAGAAATGACCAGCAGGATGATTTCAGAAAGGCCTGGAGAGACTTACATGAACTGATGCTGAGTGAAATGAGCAGGACCATTATATACTTCAACAACAATACTGTATGATCATCAGTTCTGATGGACGTGGCCCTCTTCAACAATGAGATGAACCAAATCAGTTCCAATAGAGCATTAATGAACCGAACCAACTACACCCAGCGAAAGTACTCTGTGAGATGACTATGAACCACTACATAGAATTCCCAATCCCTCTATTTTTGTCTGCCTGCATTTTGGATTTCCTTCACAGGCTAATTGTACACTATTTCAAAGTCCGATTCTTTTTGTACAGCAAAACAACTGTTTGGACATGTATACATATATTGTATTTAATTTATACTTTCACATATTTAACATGTATTGGTCAACCTGCCATGGGGGGGAGGGGAAAAATTAGAACAAAAGGTTTGGCAATTGTCAACGCTGTAAAATTACCCATGCATATATCTGGTAAATAAAAACTTTTTTAAAAAAGAATAATATTCAATAATATTCAATTACCTTCATGGATAACTTGTTCAGCCATTCCTCAATTGATGAGCATCTACTCATTTTGCAATTTTTTGCTACTACAAAAAGTGCTGCTACAAGTATTTTTGCACATGTGGCTCCTTTTTCCTTCTTTATGATTTTCTTGGGATACAGATCTAGCAATGGAACTGCTGGGTCAAAGCATATGCACAGTTTTATAGCCTTTGGGGAATAGCTTCAAATTGTTCTCTAAAATGTTGGATCAATTCACAACCCCACCAAAAATGCATGTGTCCCAATTTAACCACATCTCTTGAAGAATTTATGATTATCTTTTCTTATCATCTTAGCTGATCTGAGAGGTAGGTGTAAGGTGGTACCTCAGAATTATTTTAATTTGCATTTCTCTAATCAAGCGTGATTTAGTGCATTTTTTCATATAACTACAGATGGCTTTATTTTCATTATCTGAAAATTGTCATATCCTTTGATCATTAATCATTTGGAGAATGACATGTATTCTTATAAATTTGACAGAGTTCTTTATATATTTTAGAAATTAGACCTTTATCAGAAATACAGATTTTTTTCCCAGCTTTGTTCTTCTCTCTTAATCTTGTTTCTGTTGCTTTTATTTGTGCAAAAACATTTTAATTTGATGAAATCCAAGTTGTCCATTTTGCTTTTCATAATGTTCTCTAATTCTTCTTTGATCATAAATTTCTTCCTTCTCCAAAGACCTGATAAGTCAATTATCCCTTGTTTTTCTAATTTGTTTATGGTATCATCTTTTATGCTCAAATCATGTATCCATTTTAACTTTATTTTGGTATGAGGTATGAGATGTAGGTCTCTGACATATTATTTTTCAGTTTTTCCAGCAAATTTTTGTGAAATAATGAGCTCTTATTCCAGAAGCTAGAGTTTGGGGATTTATCAAATACTATAAGCTTTGATTATTTTGTCATGTGTTGTTAGGATTACTAGGTGAGAACTCAGGTTGTCTGGACAGTGACAAGGTGAGAATTCAGGTTGTGTGGACAATTACAAGGTGAGAACTCAGGTTGACTTGATAGAAAGAGCAAGCTCATTGGCTGAAGTGGTTCTTCCCAGAAGCCCTTGCATTATCCCACGCCCATTCTCTGGGAGGATAAAAGAGACAACATTGGGCCTGGAGAGCAGATTGGACTGGAGAAGGACAAGAGTTAAAGAGGAGAAGACTCTGCACTACATCTGGCTTGACGGGGCTCTCTGCAGGAAGGGAAGTCACTTCTCTGGACAAGAGTTAACAGCAACTGCCTGGAGACAACGGTTCACTACAGGAAGAAGAATCTGTCTGAAAGATTTGAGTAGACACAGCAGATCTCTTCCCAGAGAGCGATCCAGCAGCTTCTGGAGACGACAGCACGCTACAATGTGTGTCTAATCTACTCCACTGATCCACCAATCTATTTCTTAGCTACCAAATGGTTTTGATGATTGCTGCTTTATAATATAGTTTTAGGTTTGGTATTGCTAAACCACTATCCTTTGTATTTTTTTTTCCATAAATTCTCTTGATGTTCTTGACTTTTTATTCTTCCAGATGAATTTTATTATTTTTTTCTAGCTCTATAAAATACTATTTTGCCAGTTTGATTTGTATGGCACTGAACAAGTAGACCAATTTAGGCAGAATTGTCATGTTTATTATATTAGCTCGGTCTAGCCATGAACATTTGTTATTTTTCCAATTGTTTGGATCTGATTTTTTATTTGTGTTGAGAAGTCTTTTGTAATTGTGTTCATATAGTCCTTGGGTTTGTTTTGGCATGTAGATGTCCAAGTATTTTATTTTGTCTATAATTATTTTAAATGGGATTTCTCTTTCTGTCTCTTGTTGATGGGCTTTGTCAGTAACATATAGAAATGCTGATGATTTATATGGATTTCTTATATACTGCAACTTTGGTAAAGCTGCGGATTGTTTCTAGTAGATTTTTGGATGATTTAATTGTAACCTTTCCCACCTGAGGCTACTGATTTCGAGGGCCATACATACCAATCTTCCCCGATAGACATGGAAATGAGACTGATGTTAAGGTGCCAAACAACCTTTTTTTTATTGGTAATCTCAGCAGGGGTTAGAAAGAAGCAACAACAGGTGTATGTATGTCTCTGAATCTCTCTCTCTCTCTGCATCTCTGCATCTCTCTACCTCTCTGACTCTCTCTACTTCTCTCCACATCTTTCTCTTTACCTGTGGCAAAGCGGGCCATTTATATCTACTCTCCTCTGGGATTATCCTATGCCTAGCCCACTCAGCACTGCGTAGGTAGATCTTCAGAAGGGAGACACTTGGAGTTAGTGCTGTGTCCTAAGAAAAGATCTAGCAAGAGGACACTCCTCACCTTCACAAGGAAACACCTGTAAGACACAACCTCCTGCCTCAGAGGCCACGCTCATTTTTACCTCCTGGGTCCACCCTACCAGCTGACATGGCACATGTAAAGTTCCTGAATTGTTAGGGTCTGTCTACTCAATTGTAATCCTTCCTGGGAGGAGATCTGTAAAATCTTTTCCTCTGTGTGCAGGTTTCTTGGGAGCTCTGAATCTCCTCCAGCTCTTGTCCTTTCTCAAATCAGACTGGTCTCCTTTCAGCCTGCCTGGCGTCAAAACTCTATCCCAGAGTCCGTTCTCTCAGACCCAATGCTGCCCTTCTTTTATCCTCCCAGAGAATAGGCATGTGAGAACTCAATGGGGTGTGGGGAAATACTTCCACCAATGAACTTGCTCCTCTTAGAATTCCTAAGGTGTAAATTCTCTTTAAAGGCCGGAACCAAAGGTCTGAGCCAGAGAACTCAAGTCAACCTGAGTACTTACCTTGTAATTGTCCAGACAACCTGAGTTCTCACCATGTCACTGTCCAGACAACCTGAGTTCTCACCTTGTCACTGTCCAGACAACCTGAGTTCCCACCTTGTAATCTTAACAGGCACACATGGTAATTCTCAGAAGGAAAGTCTCTAACATTTATCTATTTTGTTAGCTTTTTTTCATAATACCTACTTTTGGTTGATTTATTTATTATTTCTATAGTTTTTTTAGTTTCTATTTTATTAATCTCTCCTTTGAGTATCAGAATTTCTAATTTGGTATTTCATTGGGTGTTTAAAATTTGTTCTTTATATAGTTTTTTTTTATTTGCATGCCTAATTCATTGA
Source organism: Sminthopsis crassicaudata (assembly GCF_048593235.1). Taxonomy (NCBI): domain Eukaryota; kingdom Metazoa; phylum Chordata; class Mammalia; order Dasyuromorphia; family Dasyuridae; genus Sminthopsis; species Sminthopsis crassicaudata. The sequence continues at coordinate 256,471,867 of NC_133620.1, read as the reverse complement.
TCTCCTTTTTCTCTATTTTTTTTTCATGTAGCTATTTAGAAATATAAAATTTCCCATAAGAACTGCTTTAGTTGCATCTCATAGGTTTTGGTATGTTTTCTCATTGTCATTCTCTGGGATGAAATTATGCATTATTTTTGTGATGTGTTGTTTGACTCACTCATTCCATTCTTTGGAATTAGATGTTTAATTTCCAATTGGTTTTTAGTCCATTTTACCTTGGCCCTTAATTGAATATAATTTTTATTGCATTGTGGTATGAAAAGGAAGCATTGACTATTTCTGCCTTTTTGCTTTTGATTGTGAGATTTTTATGCATGGTCAATTTTTGTGGCCATGTATTGCTGAGAAAAAGGTGTGTTCTTTTCTGTCCCTATTCAGTTTTCTCCAGAGGTGTTTCATATCTAGGTTTTCTAGAATTCTATAAACTGCCCTAGTTTCTTTCTTTATTTTGTGATTATAGATTTGTTTGATTCTGAGAGGGAAAGGTTGAGGTCCCTTACTAGAATAGTTTTGCTGCTTATTTTTTCCTGTAACTGGTTTAAAAATCTTTTCTAGGAATTTGCCTGCCCTATCACTAGGTACATACACAATTAGTATTATTATTACTTCATTATTTATGTTCAACTGTATCAAGATGTACTTTCCCTCTTTATCTCTTTTAATAAGATCTATTTTTACTTTCGATTTATTTCGGATCAGATTTGCTACCATGGCTTTGATATTTTATGTCATTTCCTTCTATTTTTTTTTCTTCTACTCTCCTATTTGCCTTTTGATATCTTTTATTAGCATTTCCAAGAATCCTCTTTGTACTTGAGACTAATTAATATCACTCTTTAAGATTTCTTCTATGGACATTCTCTTCTCAACTGAGTTTGTATTTTGGTCTGCTCTGTCACCATAGTTACTTTCTATGGGTAAAGGTTTTTTTTTTCTGTTTCTTGCTCATTTTCTTTTAGTATTTGCTTTTTTTAAAAAAAGAAGAAAAACAAACAAACAAAAAAACTATTAAGGTTGATCTCTGTTCCAGAGTACAGGTGGAGCTATCCAAAGCTTCCTGTGCAACTCTGTACCTTGGCTTTGAACACAGGGGTCCCTTGTGTTTGCAGGGGGTAGCTTTTCCTGTTCTTTTCAAGAAACAGCACGCTTTTCCAGAGTTTGCTTCTGACTTGGAAGCTTCCCGACTGATCTGCTCCTCTACTGCGCCAAGACTGAGGATCTTAGTTGCTGATTTGCTGTGATTAAGACCTTCTCACTGGCTTTCCCACAATCTCTCTGAGCTGGCCTGAAGACCCTTTTCTTCCTAGTGAGACTTGAAATTTTTTCAGTCTATCTTGAGCTGGGGGGTGATTTCATTCTGTCAGACTTTGTTCAGAGGCTTGATTTCATTTAGTTTTTGAGGCAAAGTGGGAGAGCTCAAGCCACTTCCTGATTTTGCTCTACCATCTTGGCTCCATCTAGTGCTTGTGTTTAAAGAATTTACTATTAAAATAATTTTAAAGAAATTAAGAAAAACAAAAAGAATTTGAGAAAGAAAAAAATGATCAAAATAGGGGGATCAGGAAAAATCTCTCTAAATGAGATGGCACCCATAATGAAATTTGAAGAAACCTAAGGATTTTATGAGGCAAGAAAAGAGAATATTCTTCAAATAGGGATAATTTGTGCAGTGAAATACATACTGGAGATAAAATCATTCAAGGAGCAGCTAGCAAATTAAAAATCTATTTAGCTAATGATATCCTACAATTTTTTAAATCTGGGAAATAGGAGGGACAAGTATGGTGGAAAGCATTTGGGTAAAAGCTATCAAAGGTACAATCAGAAACAATATTGTCACTGATATAAAGTTTACTTAACCTATTTTAGTTTGCTCACATTGTTCTTGGGTTAGGGTAAATTATCTCTGGAACCAGTTTCCAGAATCATGATGTGATGAAAAGGTGCTAGATTTGGAATTAGAGACAATTTGGTTCAAACCTTGGCTCTACAATTTTTAAGCTATGTGATCTTGGTAAAATTATAGAGCCTTTTTGGGCCTGTTTCCTCAATTATAAATTGAAAAGATTAGACTTGATGACTTCAAGGTTTCAATTCTAAATCTATTTTTCCTTGGACTGGACAGCCTCTGTTCTCCCATATAGTAATTCATTCCCTTCTTGATTCTTTAGTTCTAGGGCAATATGCTTATTTAAAATAATACCAGAATTCTAAAGGTATTTAAAAATTACTCTTTCTCTGTAGGGGAATCATTCAGATACTGATTCCAAGATCTCTCAAAACACTACAATAAGACTCAGAATTCAGAATTTTTTTATTATAGCTTTTTATTTATAAGATATATGCATGGGCATTTTTTTAGCATTGACAATTGCAAAACCTTTTGTTCCAATTTTTCCCCTCCTTCCCCCAAATGGCAGGTAGACCAATACATGTTAAATATGTTAAAACATATGTTAAATACAATATATGTATACATGTCCATACAGTTATTTTGTTGCACAAAAAGAATAGGACTTTAAAATAATGTATAATTAACCTGTGAAGGAAATAAAAAATGCAGGTGGACAAAAATAGAAGGATTGGAAATTCTATGTAGTGATTCACACTCATCTCCCAGAGTTCTTTCGCTGGCTGTAGCTGGTTCAATTCATTACTGTTCTATTGGAACTGATTTGGTTCATCTCATTGTTGAAGAGGGCCACATCCATCAGAATTGATCATCATACAGTATTGTTGTTGAAGTATATAATGATCTCCTGGTCCTGCTCATTTCACTCAACATCAGTTCATTCATGTAAGTCTCTCCAGGTCTCTGAAATCATCCTATTGGTCATTTCTTATAGAACAATAATATTCCATACCATTCATATACCACAATTTATTCATCCATTCTCCAATTGATGGGCATCCACTTAGTTTCCAGTTTCTAGCCACTACAAAAAGGGCTGCCACACACATTCCTGCACATACAGGTCACTTTCCCATCTTTAGTATTTCCTTGGTTTATAAGCCCAGTAGCAACACTGCTGGATCAAAGGGTATGCACAGTTTTATAACTTTTTGAGCATAATTCCAAATCACTCTCCAGAATGGCTGGATGTGTTCACAAGAATTCAGAAATTCTAACCATTTCGTTGCTTTTCCCTGTCACTACAATATCTCAAACATGTTTCCTTCCACTCTTAGAATTCCATGGTTCTTCTCTCTGAAGTTTCCATTTCTAAAGCTAAAGGTTTACAACCCTTCCTGTCTGTAATATATTCAAGAAGTCCAAATCCAGGAATGTTAACTATTCCAACATTATCTTCATTTATTAATGTAAGGCCAAGAGGCTTTACAACTCCATGTGAGCCATCTCTAGTGCTAAAGGGGAAGGTAGTTCTGAGCAACCGTACTGATATCCAGGGATCAAATTTTGGCCTTAGATCTTTGGATTCTGATAGAATCAGAGTTCAAACTCAACTCAGCATACATTCATTCATTCAACTCCCCTCTCCTGAAAGCTACAGTCTTTTTTAAAATAGTATTTTATTTTTCCAAATACATGTGAAGATAGTTTTCAACATTCATTTTTATAAAACATTGTGTTCCAAATTTTCCTTCCTCCTTACCCTCCCCTACTCCCTCCCAAGAAAATCAATCTAATGTAGGTTAAATATCCGCAACACTTTTAAACATATTTCCATATTTTTCATGTTGTTCAAGAAAAATCAGACCAAAAGGGGGAAAAACATGAGAAAGAAAAAAAAAAAAAAGGTGAAAATACTATGCTTACATACATACTCTATAGTTCTCTCTCTGGATGTGGATAGCATTTTCCATCCCATCAGCTTTTTTTTTTTTTTTTTTTTTTTTTTTAACCACATTATGTTTCCTGTGTTCTCTAAAGCTTTCACTAGAAAGTTTTACTTTTTAAAAAATGTTTGTCAGTGTTAAGATTCAACATTCAGTCCATTAAATAACAATATGCTTTCTAGTTAATTTTATATTAGAAATTTGTAATTTCCTAGTATTCTTTCATTTGTTGCTGGTGACTTTTAGAAAGAATTATAATGATGATAGGGCAAATAAGACTTTCCTGATGCTGACATGGAATGATTCTATCCCTGTGTCATCGCAGAGTATGCTAGTTTGTGAAAATAGTATAGCTCCTTCACATGATCCCAAGGTCCCTTGTGCCTTCTTTTTGATTCTCAGATATATGATAAATTGGATATCCTTTTTCTTGGAATTACTTCTTCAGAAATACTGGGATATTTGCTTGAACTGTCAATTTTCACTATTTCTTTTCTTTTTTTTTCTCTCTCTTTTTTTTTGGGGGGGGGTGGGCATAACAGTCCTATGGTCTCGTAATTCACAACTGCTTCCTCTCCCTCCTCCAGATTCACAATTCTTATTGTTTTTGGATTCTCCTTTGCAATGAGTAATTTGTTTAGAAAGGTAAATATAGCATTGTTTTTATGTTGATAGTCTAATGATCTATAATGATAACCCTATGGAAATATTAATTTTTCAGCTTTAAAAAAAGATCGTGAAAAGAATTATCTATGATTAAATGCAGCCACCTTCCCTTAATGGAGATTTCTAAAGTGTTTATTACATTACTAATGAAATAAAATGTTTTAATAAAATGGTATTGGAGGGGGATTTGAAATCACTAAATTAAAAAGTACTAAGTAAGACTATTTTTGTTCTCTCTTAATCAGAAAGCCTGTATTATAAACTGTAATGGAGGGACAAGTGAGTTTTAATTATGCATTTCTCAATACCCATCAAGATTAATTTTTCTAATTTGCATTTATGGAGCCCTTAGTATAAAACAGAGCATTTTGAACTTTTAGATTTTATCTGTATAATTTTCCTTTAAAAGTAATAACTCATTCCCTTAGTTACACATTCATTCCTGATACTATAGGTATGATATACTGTTATCTACATAAAGATACAATTTGAATCAAATCCTTCCCTTCCTTCCCAATAACAAATTGGGATACACTGAGTAAACTTAAGCAAATAGGTATTTGTCAAGGCTGCATTTTAAAGGATTTAAAGAAGCATTTATTTCTCATCTATGGTGGGCTCACCTATGCATTTTGGGGAAATACCAGAGAAGCAGGAAACAATATTCTGACCTCTAGAATTTTAAAGACTAGTTTTGAACTTATTATTTCTACTCCTGTGAGTTTTTGTGTGTGTTTTAGGGGAAGAAAATATGCAAAAATTCTCCTTTCATGTCTCTAAGTAAATTAAATATGAAGAGGGCTTTTAAAAATATTTCATTTATATTTCCTTTTGGTTTTTACATTCCTGATTTGCTTCAAAAAGTTAGGGAGGCAAGGATGGTTTTTCTCTAATCTTAGGAGTGCTAAAATTTGACTCAGTTTTTGTATGAAAGGCTACATCCCAAAGTTATCTTGGTTGTTTTTTTTTAGGTCCATCTTACTCTTATTTTATCAACCAATTTCTTTCCACTGTCTTCTTTTCTTTCTCCTTGGATCTCTTAACATGGAGCTATTTTTATATCTGTCTCTCTATTGTTCTCTTCTATGTAGCATCCATCAGCTTGATTACCCTCCATCCTACATTACCCTACTCCTTCCATCCATTATACATCTCTTTCCCATTTAATTGCTTTTTAAAAAAACTAATAGCTTGACCTTTAATCTTTATTTTTTCTTTAGACATCCAGGGTTTTTTAAAACTAGCATGTTACCCTCTTTCCCCCTCTCTTTTCTACCTTTATTTTTATTGCCTTCCTTCTGCCTCCCATTGTGCTGGATTGTTCTCTTTTCTTTAGTATTCCATTTTCAGATAAAATTTCTGTTTTAATTGTCTTCTCATTTTTTTTTACTGATTGGATCCCTTGGGCAATGTGGCATATGATGTGTTTTATTTTCTTCTGATGTACACTAGCAATTAATGGAGTCATTGGTCTTTCAAGATCTTTCCCTCTCAGATCTTCAGGTAATAACAGTCTTCTGAGGTTGAATTAGGGAGAAAAGACTTATCTGTGTCATATACTTTGGCCTTGACAGATGAGAATTCTCCCCAGACTAGAGTAAACCCGCAGGCAGCTTCCTTTGTGTGGCTTTTGTCAGATCTATCAGCCAGAGAAATGTCGGCAATCTTTAGGAAATGTGACTCATTCCTGCAGAAAAGCCCTTATGGGAAGCAGCTTTGGAAATTTATAGACTATGAAGGTATATAAGGTTTGGTGGAAGAAAAAGAATCAAACAACAATTTTGATGAATGACATGGATGGATTGGATTCTTAAAAAATACTTTTAAAGTTGGTTTCCTTATAGTTGTAGAAACTCATCTTATCTTATATTTAAAGACTAGGAAAAGAAAAATGGTCCATTGGGACCATTGGTTGGGAATAATAACCTTGGTTATACTTTTAAGCCTTAGTTTATATCTCAAGAAAAATAAGGATAATTTCAGGTTCCTGTAAAAGGGCTTGAAAGGAGATGGCTGTTAGTCACAAAGTTAGAGATTCTATCATTATTGTACATCTTCTTGAAGTCTATGTATTTGGTTTCAATTACATCAGTTTGGGGAAAGGCATGTGATAACAGCCTTTCTGCCATAGGAGTGACATATGAATAGAATGATAGAATTGAATTGGAAACATAAATGACAAAAAAAAAAAGAAATGGGAAAAGAGGCAAGGGATACTGCCCCCACTCCCATCCTTTGTGCTTTGGAAAAAACAATACTTTTATGTTGGGACCAAGAGATGATAACTCCCTTTAAGAGTCAACCTGTGTACCACAATCACTAATCTTACTCTTCCAACCACCACTACCCTCTTGTAGCTACTGGTGTTTTCCTTCTTTAAAGTCTTCTTGTATCTGCTTTGTATGAATCTTGTACATACATATATACATACACATGTGGGTGTGTATGTATATATATATATATGTATATATATACATATATGTATGTGTATATATATATATATGTTCCCCATTTTAATGCTAATTCTTTGAAGGTAGGAACTTTTACTTTTTTGCTACAACTAAAGCCAATATAACTTGTCAGAGTGTTTAGCACATAACAGCACAGTGTTTCATAAATGTTTGCCGATTTGTTGAATATATCTAATTACTACAATTATTTTTTGGGCAAAGAGATGGGGGAGATGGCCATTTCTACAATGTAATTGATGTAGGAAAATTCTATTTACTTTTTGACTATTACTAGTATTAATTTGTTCGAAGATAAAGGGAAGGCAAGGAAAGGGAAAACAAGGCAAAACAGATCAAGAAAGGAAGGCAAGGCAATGGAAAGGAAAGGAATAAGCATTTATATCACACCTAGTATATGCCAGCACTGTGCTAAACTCTTCTTACAAATGTTATTTTTTATTATCCCTTTTATATCGTTAAGAAAATTCAGGCTAACAGAGGTTTATTGGCCACCCCAGAATAACAGAACTAATAACTAAATGAGGTTATATTTTAACCCGTTTTACTGATTCCAAGTCTAGTACTCTATCCATTCCACCATCAGGTTCCCAAATATTCAGACATCCTCTTAAGCCTACACAATTCAGGGATATTCAGAAACTAAAGAAGATCTAGACTGCCTCAAAAAATATCATGCAATCATAAATATTAATTTATGATTATTGCCTGAACAAGAACTTCAGTTTTTAAACACAACTAATCAAGAAGAAAGCATTTTTGAATTGAATAAACTCATGACATCACTTAATTTTTGAGATATACAGACAGAGGGGATAAAGTACTGGATTTAGAGTCAGAAATAGCTGAGTTCAATTGCTTTTCCTTCAGATCCCATTTACTAACTATGATTCCCTAAGACTAGTGGTCAAGAGAATGCTGAAGTATCAATTTCTGAGAGCAGATTCCAGCTGTTCTACTTACCATTTTTTTTTCTGGTGGATGGGAATGCAACTCATTTTACCACCTTGATTCTCAGCTTCATTTCAAAAATGAAAGGATTGAGTTAGATAATCTCTAAGGATTTTGCCAGTTCTCTATTTGAGGTCCCATTAATCTAAGTCAAAGATGGATTTCAGTCTGCATTGCCGCAGAATTTCTTGACATGCTATTGAAAATATAGTTTTATGTTGACAAGGAATCAGAGTTCAATATAGTCTTATTTATACACAATTCCACAAAGACTATGCAAAATTATTATTATAATTTATTAAGATACAAAAATATATGTGTATCCTTTCTTCTCACAGAAATTAGTACATCCTGAGCTATTTTGATTTTAATTCTACCAGAAATTTGAAATATCCAAAGAAAGATCCTAATTAGTTGCATTACATATCAGAGAGAAGGGATAATCTAAAACTTAAATTTAATATAAAATTGGTTCCAATGATCCATAGATGTTTTAGTGATACCAGCTTTTTTTTTTTTTCATTTTTGACACTGGGACAGATAGAGGCCAATAAATATTTTTTGTATATCAAAATGATGTTAAAATACTAGGTTTTCTCTCCCTCTCCCTCTTTCCTTCCCTCCCTCCCTCACTCCATTCATTCTTCTTTCCTTCCTTCCTTCATTCTTCCCTTCCTCCCTTCTTTCCTTCCCAGTGAAGTATTTCAATTGATCAATTCATACTCCTTTGCCTAGTCTCCTTTGTGACCAATGGAACTTTTTTTTTTTTCTTCCTGATGGTTGCTCAAGATTGGTGTTGTCATCTATCATCATAAATAAGAGATGACTAACTGGTCCACATGGGAATCAAGCTTCTGGTCTCCACCTCATTAGCATCATACTTGAACTAAATGAGCTAATCAGCCCCAGACAGCTAATATTAAATGAAGCAGGGCCATGAATTCAGCTAATGAATGATTTAAGCTACACCTACAGAACAATGCACATGGTATTAATTGCCAGCGAAAATACAATCCAATTAACAGAGTTAGTCATTGAAATGATTATGCCACTCCAGATATTAATAATTTCACTATTCCATGTTGGAGAAAGATCTTAAACAAGAACACGGAAATAATCATCATAATAATTCACAGAAAATCAATTTGTAATCTTTAATTTTCTTGAACAAAATTCTAAGTGTATATTGGTCATCCTCTCTGTACTTGGAGTCTTCAGTATTGCTAAATGACAAAACAATCAAAGTTGAGTCTGTGCATTAGAAAAAAACAAAACAAAACAAAACAAAAAACCTAATTTAAAAATTCTTAAAATGAAATCCTTCAGAGGTCAGTTGCTTATAGATTATAAGGCTGTTCCTAAACAAGTTCATGAATCTGTAATGTTTTGTCCATGTGGACTATGGATCACAGGATAATGGTTTTGAAATTGAAGAGATACCAGATATCCATTAGTCTAAGCCTCTCAGAAACTGAAGTCCAGAGGAGTTAAATATGTTACCGCCAGAATATGAACATATAGATGGGCATATGGAGTAGAGGAGAGAGAAAATTATATCTAGTATTAGAAGATATAAATTCAAATCCCAGCTTTTCCACTTTGTATTTGTTTGAAATGGGTAAGTTATTTGGCCCATATGGACAGTTTTCTCATTTGCACTGTGAAAGGGATGGACTAGATATAAGGCTCTAAAACTAATATCCAAGGAACAGCAGTCTTCTGATTCCAAATCCAGCACACTTTTCCACTGAACCATTTTAAATATTGAAATTTGTTTTTCCTAATTTTTATTTCTTCATAGTGCATGATTGGAACTTATGTTGAAAATGAATTTTATAAAAATAAATATAACCTAAAGATACCTTCATTTTTTCTATCTGTGTCCTTTCTTTGTTAAAAAAAAAAAAAGTAGGATGACTTTGAATGAAGGAAAGAAGAATTTATTAAGCACTTACTGTGTGTTGTTAGGTGATACAATGGATAGAGTGCTGGGCTTGGAGTCAGGAAAACTCTTCCTCACTTCAAATCTGACCTTATATAGCAAATGACTCAGTCCTTAGTCATTTTTTTCTCTAAATGATCTGGAGAAGGAAATGGCAAACCCTTCCAGTATCTTTACCAAGAAATCCCCAAATGAGATCATAAAAATCAGATATGACTGAAATGACAAAACAGCATATGTCATAAATAAATATTGGGGATATAGATTGAAGCAAAAAGATAGTTCTTATCCTCAGGAAGGTTACATTCCAATGGGGAAAGATAGCATACAAATAATATCTGAAAAAGAGCAATTGGGAAAGGATGGGAACAAAGGTATCCAGAAAAAGAGTATATTTATAAAGTCTGGGAGCTAGACACAAAGCTAGGAGGGGATTCTGCTGTATAATGGAGACACACCAATGGGAGAATGGGGCGAGTCTTACAGTGATATTTCAAGTTCAAGAAAGCCATAGTGAACGTTGGATGTTCAAGGGCAAAGAAAATCATGAGAGAAGAATGAAATAGTGGCAAGAGCATAATTTCAAAGCTGAAAGTCAGGAATAGGGCTAGAAGGGAGAATTGGAATTATTCTTCTCTCTTCACTCCCCCCAAAACATCATGAACAACAAAACTTTTTAAAATAATCTAGTATTGTGATAACAATGCCTGGAGTAAGGATTGGAGGATATATTCAATCCATTTGTCTGCCTATCTGAAAACTGCAAAATGGGAAGCTATCTTTCCATTCAGTCTTCAAACATCACCCCCACCAAACATTTTCTGTCAGTGAATGTATCTCTCTTCCTGTCAGTGACTATAATGATAGTGGGAAATAGTACCAAAAATAACCCATTCTTGTAGCATTCTTAGGCATATAATTTCATCACCCTTTGGGAAGTCATATTGCCCTATTCATGTTCACTAAATGACATTCACATTCATCCTTACAACCATTCAAACTAATTTTGAGATTTCCACCCCCCCACATAGGCAGTGAATTGGAAATTCTGAAAATATGACTTATAGTTCTTTTAGTCAACATTTTTATCTGAAAAGTCAGTTTTATTGCTTCACAATTTAAAGAAGATTTGATTGTATCTGTCAGTAACCTAGAAGATGTTATTTACTTTTTTTGTTAGTAACAGTAATTTGGTCAGTATTTGTACGCATTACCCTCAAGTAACTTGATTTATAGTATATTTCTCTTGATATGAGATAGGCAAACATATCAGAAAGTCTTCTTGGTTCTTAATGTTCTTTTTACCTTCATTTTCAATGTCCTTTCTCTTTTTAATGAATTGTCTCCTGTTAACACAAGAGTATCTATTTATATACATAATGTGTGTATATATTATACACACACACACACACACACACATATATATATATATATACATACACTTATGTAGTATTAACAAAAGACAATTCGTATACACATATACTCTTGTATAGTTAATAAAAAACATATGTGTGTTGTGCATTTTAAAGTTTGGAGAAAAGACACACCTGTTGGCCAAAATACACGAACATTTTGACTTTAAAATTTGGGATGTTATTCCATCTGTAGTTACACATAAAAACAATATTGTAAAAAAGTATAAAGTGGGAGGAAAAGCATGCTTAACAGGAATGAATGATCTTTGCCCCCTATACCAAAGATGACCACAACCTATCTATTGATTTATTAGATGAGTCCCAGGCAATCGACTAAGGTCGAAAGAGCTTAAGTTATTTTTGTTATTGTTTAGTTGTTTCAATTACATCCAGCTTTTTGTGACCCCATTTGGGGTTTTCTTGACAAAAATACTGGAGTGGTTTGCTATTTCCTCTCCAGCCAATTTTACAGATGAAAAACTAGAGTAAATAGAGTTGAATGATTTTCCCAGAGTCACACTGCTAGTAAATAACTGAGGCCAGATTTAAACTCAAAAATATTACTCTGACTTGTCTAGTACCAATTGCCCCATGTCAGAGATAAGATTAGATATTTAAATGTGTGATAAAGTAAAAGGATCACTGAATTTAGAGTCAAAGGATTTTGCTACAAGCCCTAACTGTCATTTACTACTACTAAGATATTTGGAATATCACATAATTTCTTTGACCTTCACTTTCCTCATTGTAAAATTAGGGGGCTAGGCTAGATGACTTTTGTGATCCTGACTCCAATCTCATAATCCTGTCCACTATAGCAGGAATACTTCGATGCGTCTTTAACACCAATTTATAAATATGGTACCATTCCATCTAAAAGCCACATCTAAAGCTTGTTTTTATGAGGTCACAAAACCAAACTAAAAGTCACCAACATTTACATGCATTTCTTTAGAAGCCAAATTATTTCCCAAACTTTCCACTTCGACTCCCAAATCAGTGTTAGCTACAGCCATATTTTCTCAATGACACTAATATATTTTAGGAATGCTTTTTATCAAGCCCTCACAGAGAATTGGCCCCATGAACTGTTAAAGTTCCTTTTAACCTTATCAGTCCCTCTAGATAGTACAAAAAGACTTCATTTCAGTATGGAAGGGTGAGATAAAGATCAAATTACAGAAAACAGAAATAGATGACTTACTATTTCATTGTCCTGAGGTTTTAAGGTAAAAAAAAAAACAACTGCATCATGATTTTCCCTTAGTAGGCAGCTGGCAAACCCTGGTCATAAGGCAGTTTCTGTAGGGTCTCTATACAGAGCAGAATGAGACCCAGAATTTGCTGATGTCAATTTTCTTTTTACTTCAGCCCTCAGCAACTTTTTATCCTGTAAGAATTATATAATGACAATGATAATAATTCATAATCCTGTGATCCTTTTCAGAAGCCCTATGAAGCCTTTTCTCCTTTATAACCCTATGAGGTATGGAGGATGTCTCATTATCTCCATTTTACAGATGAGAATGAGATACACACATACACACACTCACACACTCACACACACACACACACATACACACCTACATCACTTTGTTATATATAAGAAATGGCAACTGAATGCAAGTGTATGTGATACAAAGGAGAAATGACCCTGACTAAGTGATGCAATGTTTTCTCTGATCCACCACGTTTTATTTTATTGTTCACATAAATTTTACCTTATGGTCATAAGAAAAGGTCTCCGAAATTTTTCCAATGAAATTTTAATTATATATTAGCAAATATGATAAAACAAAACAACCCCAAATTTTCTTGTAAATAATTATTTTTCCTAGGGCAAATGAATACTGTCACATTTTATTTAATGGGAGAAAACTGTTCTGGAGTTGGGGAAAATGTAAATGAATACATTATAAAACAAATCATAGGTTCTATAGAATTGCATTAATTCCCAGGGGAGATAATGTTGGTTATAATAAAAATACATTGTTTCCTGCAAAAAATTCCTGATTTCTGAAAAATAAACAAGGAACTCATTGTTTATCAGGTATAAAATACATTATGGAAGCAAAAAAAGAGCTCAGGGTAGCTACCTCCATTTCTTACAAGTAGTTTGTGTTAATGACAATAGATCAGAGAATGTGTGTGGTTGGAAAGGGGAAGGAACATACAGGATCAGAGATTGAGAGTTGATGAGAACTTGGAGTTCCATCATTTTTAAAGGTTAAGAAACTAAAACCTAAAGATTGAAGTAACTTGCTGAAAATCACTCAATAGAAGCAGCAAAGCTGGATTTCAAACATTGGTCTTGTACTTCTAAATGCAGTATGCTATCTCTCTCTATCTTAATGACATATGACCCAAGAGAAAAATAACAACTAAATGGAGCTGGGTGCATCTGAGAACAACTTTACTAGTCTGCAAATGGAAGTTTCTGCTGTATCAAACAACCACCAGGGATTTAAAAAAATGATCATTTTATATTCGTTTTATTACTATTTGTTCTGTTATTGATAACTTCTACTTTTTACTCCACATAAATTTTTTGGTGCATCCTTCCCACCCACATACACATGCACAAATGATACACATGTTAAAACCTCCTTTGAAATAAAATAAAACTGCTATGAAAAAAAAAGTGACAAAACAACCTTATCAATCAATTGACATGAAGTGTGATGTAATATCCTGGGCACAGAAGTTAAAAAGAAAGAATATAACAATCTCTACTTCCCATGACTTCATATTTTAAAGGAGAACATAAATTGCAATATGAAATATAAATCATAATATAAAGTTAATAAATGTAAATATTTTAAAAATAAATAAATGCATATAAATTAAAAAGCAACTAAATACATATCAGTGTCAATCAAATAATAAATATTCCTTAATCATCTACTAGGACCAGGCTCTGAACTAAGTATCTGCCCTCAAGGAGCTTACAATAAGCAAACAAAAACAAAAGTATACACATACACACACACACACACACACACACACACATAATTAGGATGTAATCAGAGAGGGAAGGCATTAAGAATTGGGAAGACTAGCAAAAAAATTTTATAGTAAATGAAGGTTTTACAGAATATTTGAAAAAAGTAAGCTAGGAAGAAGTGAGGAGGGAATTCCAGGCAAAACCGGACTATGCAACCAACACTTCAATGGCAAAAATGTACATAGGATGCACATTTAAGTTTAATTTATAATATATTTTCTTCATTTTCTTAAGTCTAGTCAATGAACAAAACCATAACTCAAGCCTTGATTTGTATAATTTGCCAGTTTTCCAGGTGTAAATGCTTACAGTAAAATTTTAACAATTGGCTCTCATGTTTTTAACAACTGGGAGCAATGAAAAAGGCTCAGAGTCAAGATATAGAGTATTGTGTTTCAGAAACAGCAAAGGGAATAGTGTCATTGGACCATGGAGTGCATGAGGAGAGTAAAAAGAGGGAAAAGGCAATACTAGACCAGAAATTGAAGGTCATGCATAGTATATTGCTTTTAAATTCCACATCTAGATGTTTCCTCCTTTGTTTTCCAGGACCAAGATTAGATATTAGAAAGAATTTAAGTTGAGCTTCTACTTGATTTTGTTTAAGACTTTGCTTTGAAACTAAGGAAGATCTAGCTGTGGGTCCTGCCACTGACACATCACTTCTGCTCAATTTGTTTAATTTCTCAGTGCTCTAGATCAGTGGTTGTTGTTGAGTCACTTCAGTAGTGTCCAATTCTGTGACCCATTTGGGCCTTTCTTAGCAGAAGTATTAGATGGTTTGACATTTCCTTGTCCAGGTCATTTTATGGATGAGGAAACACAGGCAAACAAGGTGAAGCTTCGGGTCACACAGTCACTAGTAAGTGTCTGAGATTAGATTTGAACTCAGTGCCATGAATTTTCCTAACTTCTGTTCTGGGACTATCCACTGGGCCACCTAGCTGATCCCAGAGCAGTGATACCAAATTCAAATAGAAATGGGAGCCACTAATCCATATGTTAATTTAGCTTTAAAATGTAATGCTGTGTTTTATTCTATTTTATTTATTTTGTCAAGTATCTCCCAATTACATTTTAATCATGTCTGGCTCTGGTTAGAGTGGCTTTTATGCTGTAGGCAACTTTCTAAGAGTATAAATTTTCTTCCTTGCATTGGTAGAGGGGCTTTCCTTGCCTGGGAGTTTCTTCTGCTATTGAAATCACAGACCTAATCTCTTTCCTCTTTGATTTCCAATATTTTAAACACTTCAAATATTTCAATATTTCATAACACACTTATGCAGAGAATTGCATACAGTGTCTTATTTTATCTTCTCAACAACCCTGCAATCTAGGAAGCATAGGTATTATGATTTCCATTTTATAGATTGTCCAATTAATGAAACAGTAAACATTTATTAATCACTTGCTCTGTCCCAGGCACTGTGCTTATATAAAGGATACAAGGACAAGAAATCATTTCTGCTTTCAAGGTACTAACTAGCTAAGAAAATTGAGATTTGGAGAAAGCACTTGCTTTGGAGTCAGAGGACTTGCTCTGTATCTGTCTCTCTGTCTCTGTCCCTGTCTCTCAGTCTCTTTATCTCTATCTGTGTCTGTGTCTTTGTCTCTATGTCTCTGTCTCCCTTTCTCTTTCTCTGTCTGTCTCTCTCTCTCTCTCTCTCTCTCTCTCTCTCTCTCTCTCTCTCTCTCTCTCTCTGTCTCTGTCTCTCTCTCTCTGACTTGAGACTTGGCCAGGTTTTCACAGAAATTTAGTATGTAATATATGAGGTCACATTTGAACTTAGGTGCATCTGATTCAAGGACCAGTGCTTTATCTACTGTGTTACCTATCTACTCCCTACTCTCTCTTTATCTCAGTTTCCTCAGCTGTAAAATGAGGAGGTTGGATAACACAGTTTCTGTTTTTTCTTGCTGCTCTAATTGTATGATCGTGTTATAGTGTACAAGGAGTAAAATTAAGATTCAAATATAAGTCTTCTGACATCAAGCCAAATTTTTTTCTCCCCTAGCCAGGGACACATCAAGGAGCATCCAGCACAAGTGGAGATTCTAAACTACTTTTATTGCAAGGTTTTTTGAGGATTCTATATGATTCATGCATTGAAATCTTTACATAGCATTGGGTCCTCATAACACTGGATTTACCGTAAATTTATATTTCTCATGAAAACTCATAGCACTTACACATGCCTAGAGCCCCAAACAAATTAGAATGAGACTGCATAAGGCTTTAACACTAGGAAATCTAATGAGAAGCAGGCAATAGGACTAACAAGTGTACTATATTCTCCCTCTGCTCCTCAGTCCCTTTTGATTAGCTTTTCATAAGACTCATGGGAAGGATTTCTTGAGTGTATTGGCAGTATAAGAATTTTTTTTCCTCCTAGCCTAGTGAGATGGGAGTAGTAGCTAGAGATAGAAGACTATTAAATGGAGATTGTAATGTACAAAGTTGCAAGTTTCACAAGATTTCATGGATTTAAAAGAAAAATCTTTGTACTGCCAAAGCAGTATTGTATTCACATGGCCTCAAGATAGAAGATGGACTAAAGGATCTCTAGAAGTGTCTTCTTGCTCTGGGGATTTCTCTGATCAAAGTGGTGTCTTTATGTGAGTATGTGTGCTGGGATTGTTGTTTTATTCCATTTGTTTTTATTTTATTTTATTTTTGCCTCCAGTGGTAACAGATGAACCACTCAGTATTTTTAAAAACAATTTCCTAAAAGAAGGTGTAATTCCCTTATTAGATTGTTTAGGATAAACAAGATGTAGGGACTTAAGCTTTCTAAAAGCTCCTAACAATTTGAATTTTCCATCAAATTACAGTAGCTTTGAAAGAAAATAATGCATCTGCAGATGGTGCTGAATTGCATGAAATTAATTAGTACATGTGCAAGTTTTCAGTAATTAATTCCATTGAGGCCCATAAAAATCCATTGTGCGCTACATTACATGCATCTTAGGCTTTCCTTTTCCACCTGAAGATCGTTTTATCATATTTCAGAATGCCTTAAAATGACAAGAAAACCATAAAAGGTCACCTGGGGAAAATGCATTTAGTTCCTGTGGGTATAAAGGCATCTAGCTCTTTAGATTACAAAGAGTTAGTTACCACAAACAACCTAAGTTTTATTCTGAAAGGTAATTATCCCTTGTTGATGTGCTTGGGAAGTAAAATCAGGGTTCTTTCCTTTACATATGTTATTTTGACATAAGATAACAATATCTACATATGTTGACAGTAGTGTCAAATTCAAATCTAAATAAGAGTCATTAATTCACACTGAATGATTCTCATGGACCAATTCTTATGGACATAGTTTTAAAATGAATTGGTACTTATGTTATTATATTTAGACATTTTTTGTTAAATATTTTTCATTTACATTTTAGTCTGGTTCAGATTAAACTTGGTAGTGCTCTTGGGAGTGTTGAAGCTGCATGTGACCTGGAGCTGCATAGATGATACTTCTGATCTAATTTTGAATGTTTGGACTAGAAGGCTGACCTAAGCAATTAGATTTTTAAAATATAATGTAAAAATTTATTTGCAATCATGATAAAATATTTGATACTTATAAAAGGATGACATCTAATGGTTGGTAAGATGAGTGAGAAACAAGAATATTTCTATTACAGCATCTGCGAAGGAGTAAAAATATTTCACACCTGATGGTCAATAATTTATCAAACTTGCTTGGGGCAAAAAATGCTATTCTACTCTTCTGTATTCAAAAGTTCTGGTTCTGGTCTAGTCTAAGTGATAAGAAATTTATTTTTATTTTCAAAAAGTTGTTCAACTGACTGCTGAAAATGCACGTGTTCTTTTTTATAGCTTTTTTATTTACAAAATATATGCATGGATAATTTTCAACATTGATCCTTGCAAAACCTTCTGTTCCAACTTTTCCCTTCCTTTCCCCCACCCCATCCCCTAGATGACAGGTAGTCCCATACATGTTAAATATGTTAAAATATATATTAAATTCAATATATGTATATATATTTATACAGTTAGCTTGCTGCACCAGAAAAATTGGATCTAGAAAAAAAAGAAAAAATTCTGAAAAGGAAAACAAAAATGCAAGCAATTAATAACAGAAAGAGTGGAAATGCAAGGTTGTGGTCCACACTCATTTCCCAGTGTTCTTTTTCTGGGTGTAGCTGGTTCTGTTCATTACTGATCAGTTGGAACTGATTTGGATCCTCTCATTGTTGAAAAGAGCCACTTCCATCAGAATTGATCTTCATATGGTATTATTGTTGAAAAGTGTACAATTACTAGTTTTGCTCATTTCACTCAGTATCATTTCATGTAAGTCTCTCCAACCCTCTCTGAAATCGTCCTGCTAGTCATTTCTTACAGAACAATAATATTCCATAACATTCATATACCATAATTTATTCAGCCATTCTCCAATTGATGGGCATCCATTCAATTTCCAGTGTCTAGCAACTACAAAAAGGGCTGCCACAAACATTTTTGCACAGAACAGCATGTGTGTTCTTGCACTCAATTTGAATCTTTAGAAGGTAGGTGTCTAAATTTCAGAGTTCAATTTAGGGGGCTAGCACTTTCATAAAACCTGCTTGTGTTTCTTCAGCTAGCAAGAATCTATTTTTCATTCACTGAAAATTTTATAATGTTTTTCCAGTGGTGTAGTGGAACTGGCTTGTATTGATTTGCAAAAGTTAATTGTTAAATTCTCATCTTAAAATTGGCAAATGTTACTGATCAGATCTTGATTTATTGTTTTATTGATTGCATTTACTTAATAAGGAATGAAGAAAACATTACTAACAGAGATTAAATTTAAAAGTTTGTCATACATATTTTTTCCTCTTGGAAAGTCTATTTTAAAATATTTAGTAGTTCACATCCCTGCTTGTAACTCTAGGTGTCTCTATGGATCTTTACTTACCACTTTTGATCAGAAAAAAGGTCAGGATTGAAATACCCACTGATTATTCTTGCTTGGGACTGATTTTATAAGGCATATAGTCTAAAGGACAGACTAAAGTGAAACCCTAGGTCCGCTTTAATTCTTCCCCTGTGAGGTTGTTTTTTTGTTTTTTTTTTTTAATACATAAGTGGCTTCTGATTATGCTCCCAGCTATAAAGTCTCAAATAGTGGGCTTCTAATTGAGTTCCCATATGTGCGCTAAAAAGAATCATTATGTCCTCTACTCACTCATGTCTCAATCAACTACAGATATCTATTAGAAGTAAACAGTATGATAAAACAAAATTTTATAGCAGAATAAAGAAGAATGTTTAGAAATGGGTACATGTCTCTTCCAGGTAAAAAAAGAGAGGAATAAAAATGGAAAGAGAGGAATAAGAATTCTTTGTTTGAATATTAAACTCATCTTTATTCAGAATATAAGTACTCAGAAATTCAAGTAATTGACTTCCTCTCACAATGCTGCCCAGTTAAAACCAGTTCATACTAGTTACCTCAAAAGACCCAATGTACTGGAGGAACCCTTAAGATTTGAAGAAAAATCAAGTTATGCTCAGTATAAATTTAATGTTAAAAACATTAAAAATTAAAGTAGAGGGCATAAATCTGGGAGGTGTGTTGTTATTATCCCTATTTTATAGGTGAAGAAACTGAGTTAGACCAAGTTTAAGTAACTTCTCAAATCCCATAGCTAGTAAGAGTTTGAGGTTAGTTTTGGACTCAGGTCTTCCTATTCTAAGGCCGGAAGTCTATCCACTGTGCCACTTAGCTACTCAGAAATTGCTTAAAGCTCAATGGAGAAGTCCTGGTGGCTGTGAATAATCAATATGTCAATATAAATTATGTAAGCTATCTAATATAAACAATGCATCATTAGGCATTATGTATCAGAAAAGGAAGCAGATCTATAACCTCTATTATTCTCTATCCAATATCAAGCGATGAAGGGAAAGGCCCTATAGTGGGTGATCTTACTATGTAGGCTTTGGATTTAGAGAGGGAGCATTGTTCAAGGTTTCAGGGAAGACTAATACTTCTGGTGTAAAGACTTGGTGAGCAATGCAACTTTGGTATCCAAACAGTAACCAAATTCTCATCTGTTGCTTCAAGAAACTGTAGCATATCCAGTGGTCAGACCTAGAAAACTTTCTGAGCAGGTGGGCTAAACCACACTGAGAGTAGCCAATAGCCTTCAAACCTATCAATCATTTAGAGTAATGTATACCCCAAGCATGTGAAGACTTCTGGTAGAATGGGCAGTTGAGAATAAATTGATCCAAAGACCATGAAGGTAGCTAAAGCAAGTGCTATGAAGTACTGAGTACTTAATCAGACACCAAAGATACCAAGTTCACTTATAGCACCCCAGATTTTACAAATTATCCTTACTTGTCTTGCTAGTAGATTTTGATGATTCTGAAAAAGAGAATGAAATTGATAACTTTTAACAATTCTATCTCACTTAAACCCAATTCATGGCTGTCAAGATATCATCCCATGAATTAATTGATTCTTTTTGAGAATAAAAGACAAACAATAAGAAGAAGGCATGGAGACAGGCTAGAAAGATGTGGAGTTTGTCTGCACCTCAGGAGGAAAGTAGCCACATATAAAATTAGAGACAAATCTATCATAATATGGAAGTAAATGTTAGGGAAATTATATGAGTTCATATCATGGATAAACTACTTTAATGATGAAAAATGCAAAAATGTAATAAAGAACATTATAATAGAATGTAGATTCTCTCTCTTCCTTGAAAATAATTGAAAAGAATTGTGATATTCAGTTTCCCCTCAAGAAAAACCATTACATGCATAGATGTATATATGATTAATCTCTGGCAAGCAGAATGTTTTGTGAACTAAAACACTCTATTCCTTAATTATTGTAGGATAATGGAATTGCCATATTTTCCTTGCAGGCCCTTTAATTCTTAGATGGATTTAAGGAGAAATTTTAGCACTTGAGCATTAGTATAGTGACCTTCTAAATATAATGTAAAATGTCTTTCTGCAGCAGCAAAGTACTGGACATTAAGTGAGTTCCTAATGGGAAATAAATGAACAACTATGACATATGAATGTAGTGGAATTTTATTAAACAGTAAGAAATGAAGAAGAGGAAGAATTTAGGGAAGCTTGAGAAGATATGTGTGAATTGATTCAGAACAAAATAACAAAATCAATTAAAAGACCATTTAATTAATCAATATATAGTTATCCTTTCCTTGCTATTTAATATATAAAAACATAATATATTACATGTAATAAATTTTTATAAATTATATATTTATCTTTACTATTATAATTACTATACTAAGCACTAGACATGTAATGATAAAAATGAAGTCCTTGTATAGAAGGAAGCAATATATATACAAAATAGTATATACAAAATAAATAGATGGTGAGAAAGAAGACTCACAACTATATGATCAGAAAGGCTTTAGAAAAGGAAGTAACATTTGAGGTGAGCTTTGTAGCAAATCATGAATTCTAAAACAGGAATTTAAAATGACTACTTTATAAGCATGGGAGAGAGACACAATGTCATTTGTGAGAAGTAGCAAGAAGAATGTTTTGTTTGAATTGTAGTCTGAATTAAAAGACCTGAAATTTCATAAGTCTGAAAAGGTAGATTTGATCAAATTTGTTAAGAGACTTAAATGCCAAATAGAGTAGTCTTTATTTGATCCTGGAGGTAGTAGGTGATTAATAAACAATAAACACCGAATTCTAGTCAGAATCATACCATATAGTTTTGGCAGCTGAATGAAATATGGATTTTAGACAATAGTGAAGTAAGGAAGGAAAATCAATTGATTGATTGCTATTTTAATAGTGAAGATCAGAGGTGATGAAGGCCATAACTACATGATCATACCATGTAAGTGTTGGTTAAGGGAATGGATCAAGAGGTGTAAGGAAGGAGAATCAAAGATATAAGTCAACTAGTAATATATGTAGGGTGAGTGAGAATGAGGAGTCAAGATTGACTCAAGTGGTAAACTTGAGTGACAGAAAGAATGGCAGTACTCTTGACAGAAATATGAATATTTGGATGGGAGGGGGAACACATTGGAGAGAATAATAATGAGAGAGCTCTGTTTTGTTGTATTGAGTCTGAAATTTCTATAGGCCATCCATTTTAAAATGTTTGTTTTGGTGATATGGGATAGTTTAAAAAATTGACTAAGGGTAAATATTTGGGATAACAATGTTTTTAACAACATGGTAAATGAAAGATCACTAAAAAAATAATCAACTTTTAAAAAAGAAAAGCTAGTAAAAATCTCAGAAAGGAGATAATAAAATATACTTCATTTCTTATGTAAGAAAAGTTAGAAATTGTTAGGTCAGAATATTTTGTACACCATTAGAGACATTTTTTGTTGTTTTGAGAGAGCTTTAATCTAAAAGAGTTCAATGGAGCATGACCATTAAATAGAAGGCAAATATTTAAATTAAACATAAAAGGTATCAAAAACATAAGCAAAATGTATTCAGTTAGCTTAAGGATTTTCTAAAATTCCCATTTAAATGCATTTAAATGAAGATATATTTACATTTTATTCTGGCAAACTCAATGATGAATTCTTAGGTGAGATTTTCAGAACTAACTGAAAGCTGAACCATGTGGAAAAGACTTCCGTTTCCTTATGTGTAAAATGAGCTGGAGAAAGAAATAGCAAACTACTCTAATATCTTTGCCAAGAAAACCCCAAATGGGGTCATAAAGAGTTGTCTATGACTGAAACAACTGAACAACAACAATAAGAACAAAAGTATTTCCCAATCCACTTTGCCAGGAGATTTGGTATAAATTATGTGTAATTTAGGCTTTCATCTCATATGAAACTTCTAAATCTTTCAAAATCTCCTATTTTTAAACAATGTTACTATTTTTAAATGTAATTTGAAAAATTTAGCATCATTGTTAAATTATTACTTGCTTGTCACTTTAATGAGGAAGATTCCTACCAATCAGAACTTTTTTGAGATCCATATGTAGTTAAAGGAAAGGTAGCTTTATTGAGCAATTACCAATCTGTCTTCCTAATACCCACAAGAAGGTCCAATACCTATTCTCAAACTATGGCTCTTTGTTATTTTTGTGCAAATCAATGCTGATATATTCTAGTTGTACTTTGAAAAGGCACTATCCATAAAGCATAATAAAAAATTGTTCTTCAATTATCTTTGCTAATCCTTAGCAGTTTTAAAGATGAAATAACTCTCACTCTCCAACTGTTTTACAGGGTGACTCTCTTAAAGGTGTTCTTTCCAAACAACAATAGCAATGGAAAGAAATCAGAAGCTGCAGCAAAAAGAATTTTCTATGCTGGGGCACTGGAGGTAAGTGACTCATTGGCCTTTCTGTCTGTGTGGCAGAGATGTGTGTACTTTCTTTCTCTGACCTTTCATGCCAGATTTCAACTGGATAAATGCCAAGGAAGGCATGATCTGGTTTCCAATCAGAGGACAAGATCTCTCATAGACTGAGCCAAATGGCAAAGGCAATTTTTACTTCATTCACCCCAAAGTGCTGCTTATTACAAGTGACAGCCAACTCATTCAATTCTGAGCCTTTTTTGTATGTTAAATTGAATGACAAATGGAATTTGGAATCCATTATTAAACAGGAACAAGTTACTGTATTCCAACTTCCTCCCTTCCTCCCATTTAGCACCATCTAACATTGAAAGAACCCAAGAGTTCAAATTCAATTGAACATTTATCTAAGCATTTACTGTGTAAGGCATCTTATTCAGTCATGGGAAAGAAAAATGATTGAAAGGAGATAGCCTCTGCCCTTGAGAAAAAAATTGCTCTTGTAAGAGATTTATCAACTTCTAGGGTCACTTATTTTTTTGAATTGACTTTTTTTTGTACTTGAGTTTCTGATAGTCTCATAACCATGTCACATTCTCTTTTATCCCACCTGAAGTCTATAGATTGACTTAGGAATATCTATGATAGATCAAGACTAAAGATTATTTATTATTAATTGTTCTATTTAATTAATTTTATCAATCATAATATCATAGACAAAAAGCTAGAAGGGTGCTAGAAGAAAAAGGAAACAAGCATTTATTAAATGCCTACTATGTAAGGGCAGCTAGGTAAGTGATGCAATAGTTGAAATATCATACCTGGAGTCAGGAAAACTCATCTTTTTTAGGTAAAATATGATCTCAAACATATATTAACTTTGTGACCCTGGACAATTCACTTAACTCTGTTGGCTTCAGTTTCTTCATCTATAAACTAAGCTGGGGAAATAAATGGCAAGCTCTCCAATATTGTTGCCAAGAAAATCCCAAACAGGGTCATGAAGAGTCAAACATGATGGAAAATGACTGAACAACAACATGTCAGGCACTGTGCTAAGCACTACCTCATTTGCTACACTTAGATGCAAGTGTTGCACTCATTTTATAGATGAGGAAAATGAGGGATACAGAGTTTAAATGAATTGCCTAAGATCATACAGTTACTCAGAATTTAAGGCTGTATTTCAACTGAATCTTGCTGATTTCAGGCCTAGCACTCTTAACTTCCAAGCTATGTAGGGGTCTTTACCTTAGAGACCACCTAACTCAACCTCATTTAACAAAGGAGGAAACTAAGGATTAACTTCATTTGCCTAAGGATGCACAAGTGTTATAGGTAAAATTTAATTCCAGATCATACAATTCTAGAATCAGTACTTTTTTCTCTGTTCTACCCTTCCCAAACATTTTGTTTCATAGTTCAAAAAAATTTATTAATTTCCCATCAAATAGTAATTGTAAAACCAACACACATAGGTAGTTAATAAGCTCATTTAGCCAAGTTGATAATAAAACAGAAATCAGGGAAAGTATATATATATATACATATATATATGTATGTATATATATATATATATGTATATATATACTTTTTCTGATATATATATATATATACATATATAATTTGATAATTTGTATCATACTATACAGAATAAAAGATCTCTCCCAACTCAATTCAACTCAGCCAGAGAAATAAATTCTAGAACTCATCCAAGGGGACATTCCCCTAAGTATCTAGGGTAGCAATATGGAGGTTAGGGACTTGATGGAGACCACCAACTCCTTTCACATCACTTTCTTCCCATAGTCTTAATTCCCTTTAGTAACCTGAAATAAGATTGGTCTCTTCCATTTTCCTTCTTCAACCTGGAAGCCAGAAGCTCCTGAAGAGATTGAAGAGTTTGAAGAGACTTTTAAGGATGGAAGAGATTGAGAGCCTTAAGCTCTTGTCTCTCCTACTCCATCCAGCCTTTCATTCAGAGGCCCAACAAAAAAAAAAGAGTCTCAAACCAGTTCCATAAAAAATTTACCAGCTCATTCTAGAAAATAGGCAAGACTGAAATGTTAATAATCCCTTAGCTTGGGGGAGAGGGGGAGAATTACTTTTTTCCTGTAGGGAGGCATAGCTTTGTTTTCCAATAATTTTTACCTATCTGCGTTTTCTGGTGGAGTGTTCTTAGGATCTTTCTGTTCTTCAAGGGTGAGACTTTCCCTTCAATTCACTGTGTCAAAAATGGCTATCCAAGCCATTTCATTTGCTCAACCCATCCATGTTTTGTTTGTTTGTTTGTTTTTACTGGCCTTGAGAAAATCCAGCCTCAAATATTATTTTCTTTTTGCCTCCAATGTACTCTCTTCTCTGTTAAATTTGTGGTTGTTTTGATCCCCAATTGCTCAGGCAGCTCCAATTTGATTTTGGAAAACCTCAGTAATGAAAATCTACTTACTTTCCATGTTTTTCTCCTTTTTTCCCCAGTCTTGCTGCACATATTCAATGAAATAGAACTGACATAAATTTGAATAGCTACCATTTTTTTAATATTTAACTTGGGGGTGTTGATCTCTACTCTTAGAAGATCATGTACTAAGAAGGAAGAAATCTGTAAATCTGTCTTAATTTCAAATGGGTACTGCTTAGCTCTGAGCTATCTTGCCTTTCATCCCAGTATTCTGAGCTCCCCTTTTCCATCTCTGCCTGTGAATACGGTAATCACATTAACACTACCTCCCTTGTCCACAACATCTCTATGAGTTATATTTCCTTGTTATAATATTTAAATATTTAAATGTGATATTTAAACTATTTTAATTAATAAAAATATTTTTCTCTTCCTTGTTCTTCTCTCCCATTGGAAATACAAAACAAAACAAAACAAAATCCTACTAACAAATATGTCTACCCAAGCAAAACAATTCCCACATTGGCTATGTCAAAAAATAAATTTGCCTCATTTTTCATCCTGAGTCCATGACCTCTCAGGAAATAAGCACTATGCTGCATAATTTCTGGAATTAGTTATCACATTTATTACATAGATATAACATATCATACAATTCTTTCAAAATCGTCTCTACACTGCGTTAATTTATAAATTTTTCTTTTGGCATTGCTTACAACACTCTGTGTCAGCTCATATAAGTCTTCTGAAGAAGGATTTGAATTCATGCCTTGTTTTACATCCAAGTGCAGTGTGTTATGCAGTAAACTAACTGCCTACTTATTAGGAATTATACTCTTAAATGTAGAGAATACTTTTCTTCTTGTGTTGATATTACTTTCATTCAGCAAAGTGCCAAGTTTTTAGCATCTTTATTAAAGGGATTTTCATTTATTGATTCTTTATACATATCTTCACACATGTATACATACATATATCTATACATATAAGTAGATATACACAAAGGTATATTTATAATCAAATAAAAGATAATTCAAATCACCTGCATCATTCACCAATAAATTTTTAGGTTCAAATAGTAGATACTATTAAATGAATGCATTATATTAATAGACATTTTAGGTTCTTTTCATTTTCAAAAGGCTATGATTGTATAGATGCATTTTGAAGCAAATATTATTGAAAATCAGAAATCAAAGTTAATAACCCCATTGTCAATGCAGCAGTAGCCATGTGCTTAGTCAAAGTGTAGCATTTTGATGACATAGGATCATTGATTTTGAACAGAAATATATCATAGAGTTCAATCAATAAAATAATATTTTACAGATGGTAAAATTGAGATCAGTATAGCTTAATTGACTTAGGCAGGATGACATAAGTAATAAGTTGAATGGTCAGATACAGCATAATGTAGTAGAAAAAAATGTATTATTTTTCAAAATAGTTGGGTTTGAATCCAATGTCATCCACTTGTTACTTGTATGATCTGGGTCAATTTGCTTTAACTCTCTTGACCTCAATTTCCTCATTTGTAAAAAAGAGAGTTCTTGACTTGGTGGCTTTTACTGTCCCCTCCAGATTCTGATATATAATCATAGGACCTAATGCTTTTAAGAATGAAATTAAATCAAATTTAGCCATGTATTGGCTAATATCCTGCAGTACAGCTTGTGAAAGTGCAATAGTGATAAAATAGTCGTATAAGTCTTATTCTCTTTATTAAATCTTTGCTCAGAAACTTTCCAATGTTCTTCTGATAGTTAATAGGTTCATAGATTGATGAATGAAGGATTCATAAGACTACTATATTTATCTTCTTGAAATACTTGAGTTTAGCAAAAGCTTATACCAGTTACTTCACAGTGAATGGTACTCACAGAATAATCCCTTATTTCTTTTCTTTTTTCCATGTTTTTCTTTTTGGCAAAAAGTAGGTTTATTTAGGAGAAAAGATTACAGACAGAATGAAGAGACACAATAGAAAGCAGGAATGGCAAATATGAAATAGAGTTGAAAGAGAGTATAGTTAGCAAGGAAAGGGATTTTAACAATTAATGATGGAAAAGACAAATTCCCTAGTGAAATTCACAATTAGCTAGGAGAATGAATTATTTCCTTAGCTGGCAGGGTAAATCTGTAGAGAAGTTTAGCTCCCTAAAAGAGTTAGTTAGCTATAAGAAGGAGAAAAACCATGAGACATTGTGGGGAGAGGGAAGAGAGAAGAGACAGCATGTGTCATTGTGGAGGGAAAGGAAAAGACACTACAAAGCAGAGTGAATAATCCCTTTTTTCATGGAGATGTTTAGCTCTCATCTAAAAGAATTTTCTGAATTTAGAGACTTTCAAGTGATATTCAAGATTAACAAGAAGTAGCAGGAAAGATAAAATTATGGAATGATCTACTTTTCTTATTCAATATTTGATTCCAGATCAGATTTTTAATACAGGAAAGAAGCAATAAGAATATAAGGAGACTGACTCTCCAAGGGGGCTGAATCAAGAATAATGTTCTGTAAACAGACTGACAAAAACACTAATAATGAGTTAGTTGCATAGAGTTTATATCTGTCTTCAGGTTGCCATTATTTTGCCCCTTCTTCTAGTCAAATACAAATATTTTCTACAATGCATATTTTATAGTTCTATATATAATTATATATGTACATGTTTCTCTTTCTTGGATATAAACTCTTAAATGCAAAAGCTGCTGTTTCTTTCTTTTTTTTTTTTTAATAGCCACAATGCAAGTAGAACATAGTAAAATTTGATAGATGTTACTTAGTTTGATTGAATCTTCTTACCTTCTAACTTTAGGTTGTTTGTTCCCACCAAGAAACATCTTATTTCAACATTTCCTTTTTCATTGCCGATGTCTTAGATTTATTCTTTCCTTTCTCTACCCTTTTGATTCCTATGAATTTTTAAATTCTTCATGGCCAGTCCTGATCTTTGATAATTTTTTTATTTTCTAATATAGTTACACATTATTCCCATCTACAGTATTGTCTGGCCATACTGGTCTACTTGCTAGTCATCATACTTGATGCTGTGTTCTCATCACTGAATCTTTGCACTGAATGATTTTAGGTCCACGCTTATAAAATGGGAATCAAAGAATCACTTACTTTCCAGAGCTGCAAATATAAAATGGAATACTATTTGTAAAGAATTTTATAAACCTTAATGAACTATGTAAATTCTGTTATTATTATAGCTATTTTCTGATTGAATGATTGCTTTGGTTTGGGGTACCTGTATACATTTGGCTCCTTACCGGCTATCTTATGCATACTTATTCTTCTTTGCCTGGCTGATTGGGGTTTTTGTCCATTACTCCCTTATTCAATAAACTTCAATGGTTCCTTGTTATCACTAGTCTCAAAAGCAAACTCCCTATCCTTCCTTTTTTAGTTTGTTTGTCTTGTGGATTTCCTGTCTCGCTGCCTTGTTAGAGATTCTGTCTAATTCCTGGAATGCGTCGCCCCCTCTTCTTTATCTTTTAGAATTTCAAAATTTACCACAAATCCAACTAAATATTTAAATCTATACCTTTCACCCACAATTGCAAATTATTTATTTGGTAGATATTTACATGTCTTTCTTTTGTTTCTGGCAAATAGAATATATGGTCCCTGAGGGCAGACGCTCTATCATGTTTGTCTGTATATCCACATTGCCTAAAAGAGTGACTGATTTTAGTGATGTGGAGCTTCTCTGAAAATTCTCTGAATTTAGGCTGAATCCTATACAAAGCCTTTCTGGCAGAGAAGACTAGTCAGAGTTTATATTCCATTGGTAAAATCTTCTAAAACTTAAGACCACCATCATCATGATATTCAATAAATCAATCAATAAATATCTATTGAGAATGTGATAAGCACTATGACAGTCACTAGGGATAAGAAGATATAGATGAAATAGTTACTGCCCTTAAGGAGTTTAAATCTTAAAACATTTCATAAAGGATTCCTTATTTAACAGAAAACCAGAACTCCTGGGCCAATTATTTTAAGCTGCCATTCACCACAGAGATTCCACAGAGAGCCACAGATTCTGTGTTTCTAGTTTGCATATTGTTTCCCCCTTTTGAATGTGAATTCTTTAGTGGAAGTGTTTTTAGCTTTCTTTGTGTCACTGGTACCTAGTTCAATGCCTGGTTGCAAATGATTAACTGATATTTATATTACAGCAGTTAGATGACAGAGTGGATAGAGCACTGAATCTAGAATTAGGAAGACCTGAGTTCAAAACTTTTCTCACCCCACAATTTAACTAAAGATTTTTTCAGCTTTAGCTTCCTCATTTAAGATTGTGGTAATTGTTGTGAAGTTTATATGAAATAATATGAAAAATGCTAAATTTAAGATGTAATATGGTTGTTCTTTTATTCTTGAAAAAGATCAAAATGATATCACCACATTGGACTCAAGGTGCAGTATATCTAATTGTGGCTGATCAGATCTATACAAGCTCAATAGATTCTCCCATAGGTCGGGCACAAACTTGGAGTGAACATGTCTCTAAAATTGTGGATCTCACATTTCTTTTGGCTAAGGCAATCAGTTTTGCCTATATAGTATCTTCTTTGATATGGGCTCACCATGGTGGGTATTCCTTTGTCAGTATCTCCCATTTCTCATAATCAGTTCTAAAGTTTTTTTTTTTTTTTGAGACACAGAGAGTGTCCTTGTATTGCTTATTTTGACCTCCAAGTGAGCACTTGCCTTGTGTGAATTCCCCATAAAATAGTTATGAGTAGCTATTATTATTGCTAACTGACTCAGATGAAGTTATAGAAGAAGATATGGACAAAATCTCAAGTTAAGTTTCCACAAAGATTGAAAATATAAACAGAAAGAAAAAATATTGACCAACTTATAGGAATATTTTCATTAAAAATGAAAAATACAATTAGGCCAACTTTAAAGATTTCAATAAGGATTTTTGGTAAAGAATAAGCAAGAATAGATCAAAATAACAGCTAATGTCAGTATAACAATAATAACATAATAACAACAAAATAATATTCATAGTATTTAAAGATTGAAAAATACTTTACATATGTTAATTCATTTGATCATCACAAACTCTGGAAGGTAGGTACTACTATTATCTTAATTTTACAGATAAGAAAATTGAGGCACAGAGAAGCTGAGTGATTTCCCTAGAATCACAGAGATACTAAGTATCTGAGGTAAAATTCAGACTTAAGTCTTCCTGACTCTTTGCTCTATCAATAATATTTTTCTTCAGTTTTATTAGTTAATTGATTAAATAGTAGATTCTGAAAGACCACTAACTGCCCTTTCACAATAGTTTGAATAATATGGTAAAGAAATTTCTTAATGTGATTTGATTACCTTACAAGAGCCAACTAAAACATTGAAACAATAATAATTATATCACTATAAATCATCTTTTTAAAAATCATAGCTGTAGCATAGGAAACAGAGAAAAAGTTTATTTCTTCTTTCCCCATCCTCCTTAGTTTCACATTACTTGAGTTTTAGAACTTTTCCTCTCCATTATGTGTTTAATTTTATGGGGAAAAAATTGCTCTGGAAATGTCGCACCTGCTCCTGAATTACAAATTTGTTAATTGGTGTCAGAGTACAGACATCTGGGGACTCCTACTTCTTTTAACTACTTCTATTTTGATCCCATTACTGGGATGAACATCTTGCATCTTGTGGTTGGTGCCTATTCCCTACATGTTTTGATAGGTACATTCTATACTTATTTTTCTGATGAATTGCTAGCAGTTTTTTTCAGTCTACTTTAAAACTGGGAGACATTTGGTTAAAAAATTAGAGAACTTATCAAATAATCAGTTAGCTTTAAAAATTTTGCATAAAAGCTTGACTTCATCATCACATTTTTATGGTAAAAATGCTTAATTGTTTTTCTGTAGCATTTATAAAAAACAAACCACAAACCATAAACAACACACAAACACAGACACATACACACACACAATAAAATCAAAAACTAAAAAGTCCATAGATAGTATGGTCCATGGGGATCACAAAGAATGTGACATGACTCAAATATTGAATAAAATCTACCAAAGTTAGAAGCAATTCAATTCAATAAACATTAAGGGCCAATTTATTAAGTACAAAATCTTAAAGAAACTTCATCTTAAAGAAACTTTAAAGGTGCCTAATTTCTAATGGGGATAGAGCCATAACATGTATACAGATAAGTAAGTAGAAAGTAATACATAATATCAGAAGTAAAGAAATGCAAATAACTGGGCAAATGAATAAGTAAAAAAGTCCCTTTTTTAAAAAAAGGAGTTGGGCCTCAATTGGTTTGGAAGTAAAAAAGGGCATCTCAAAAGAAGGGGCAATGAGGGAGCAGCTTCTAGACTTTATTGGAGATAATGGAGGAAAGGTATCTATAGAGGGAATGGAAATAAATTATCTAACCTTGAAAAAGAATCTAGCTCTTACTGAATCTATTCTATGGAAAAGCAATAGCCTTCTGGATATGTTAGATTAAATACGATTAAGGTTTCTTCCATGAATTAAGCTATTGCTTTAATATAGGAATGGGGAAAGTCTAATTCACAGACCAGAAGATCATTTGCTCTGCCCTTCCAAGGCATCCACAGTCAGGAATGGAAATTCAATAAATCTAGGAGCTTTATTCATAGCCATATAAATTTATAGTAAGTGAACCATAATCATAATATAAAACAACTTCTCAGCTCCCTGCTTTCAAATGTGAAATAATTTGAAACTAAATTAAGACTGGGGAAAGTATGACTTAAAAAGAATAATATGTTGCATTTCCCCACTCTTAAAGGACAAAAGCTCTCTATAACATTTGAATATGCTGGTGAAGCATTTTCGTGAAAAATTTAAGGACATAGAAAGTAAACAAATAGAATTGAACATTTTTGCTACACCATTCAATGTGGAAACAAACTGATGTGCCTGATAACCTACAACATGAAATCATTCAGTGGCAAAGTGATAATGAGCTGAAAGCTGGGTACAACAATGTCCCACAGCTTGAGTTCTATAAATGTTACATAAACAGTTACATTTAAGGAGAAATACATTGAAACATGCATCCATGTTCAGAACAACTTAACTGCTGCAAACAGTTACTATTACAAAGAGGTGACTGTGCTCTAGACTGACTGATGCAAACCTGGAAAAGCTGTTGTGAATAGCAACATCATCAGTACCAGCTAACATCACATGCCTCACCAAGACAGGCAGTTCCAGCCATCACATTAAGGATGAGTTAATTAAATGTTTGGCCAAATATAACACACTAATTTTTGAGTTGATAATTTTTATGGCCTGCAAATAATATTGTAAATATTCAAATGGCCCTTGGCAAAAAAACAAAATAAAACAAAACAAAAAAACTCTCCTCTGCTTTCATCTGCTTAATATTATTGATTATTAATAGAATTAGATAATAATTATTGATATTAATATTACTGTTCAATAATATGACAAATCCTGAAAGAAGACCATCTATGTATCTGAAAAATATGGCTTGTAAGATGTCTTGATGGCTCAAACAGATAATGTTATAAAATTGTGATTTAAAAGATATCAAATGAATAAGGGGATTTGTATTTTTCATTTGAAAGTGCTCTTCTCCTACTTGATATTTTCTGTTCTTTCCTAAAAATTTAAAATAATAAAATAAATATCCTGAATATCTTCTTTTTCATATAGCAAGACTTTAAAGAGTTTAGGAATTGCTCAAAATCATCCAGCTAGGTCAGTGTTATTATAGTCAGGTCTAGAACTCAGATATTTTGAATCATAGGAGAGTGATTGTTCTACTTTGATTTCTATCATTTTTTTCCAAATGGAGTATAAGATACTTAAGAAGTTGCTTATTCTTTTTAGTAATATATGACTCTTTGTGATCCCATTTAGAATTTTCTTAAAAGATACTGGATTTTCTTCTCCAGTTCATTTTATAGATGAGGCAAATGAGATGAAGTGACTTGCCCAGCATGACACAGATTTGAACTTAGGAAGGTGAGTTTTCCTGACATTAGGCCTGGCACTCTATCCACTGCACCTCGTACCTGTGTGAGGAGAAAAGTCCTCCTATTTTAGTAATTGTAGCCCTGCTCACTTCTAAGCATAGAGAATAGAGGCAAGTAGGTGACATAATTAATACCTGAAGATATTTCAGCGAACCTTTACCTCAAACTTTCACACCAATATTTCATTCCCTATTTCATTTCCTGGAAAGACACTGACTGTCCATCATTATTTCTTTCGTAGAATGGCAGAGTCCCCAAAGACAATCTTCTTCAAGCTTTGAAACTTTCTCTTTTACAATGGTGTTTGGCTGATCTCTGTTAACCTTCACCTTCATGTATAAACATAGCCACTCACACTATTTGGATTATAAAAGAGTCACCATTTACTCTTCTGATAAGACAGACTTTATCATATGTGATTGCATTATTTTCTTAATATTGACACCTAATCTGATGATATACCTTGAAAATTACTGGGCTTTTCCATTTATTTTAGAGTTGAATCTTCCTTTATGTGTTCTTGCCTCCAATAGTAATCTGAGATCCTTTAGATTCAGTATTTAGCATATAATTAATACTTCATAAATACTTTTTGAATTTATTTATTTATGGTCTACTTTCTAAAATATATAGAGAATTGACTCAAATTTATTAGAATTTAAGGCATTCTATTGATAAATGCTGAAAGTATATGAACAGGAAATTTTCAGATGAAGAAATTAAAATCATTTCTAGTCATATGAGATGGTGCTCTAAATCACTATATTGATCAGAGAAATACAAATTAAGACAACTCTGAGGTACCACCATACACTTCTCAGATTGACTAAGATGACTGGAAAAGATAATGACAAATGTTGGAGGGGATGTGGGAAACCTGGGACATTGTTGGTGGAATTGGGAACAAATCCAACCATTATGGAGAGCAATTTGGAACTATGCTCAAAAAGTTGTCAAACTTTTGACCCTTTGACCAGCAGTGTTTCTACTGGGCTTATATCCCAAAGAGATCTTAAAGGAGGGAAAGGTATCCACATGTGCAAAAATGTTTGTGGCAGTCCTTTTTGTAGTGGCAAGAAACTGGATGCCCATCAGTTGGAGAATGGCTAAATAAATTATGGTATATGAATGTTATGGAATATTATTGTTCTGTAAGAAATGATCAGGAGGATGATTTCTGAAAGGCCTAGAGAGACTTACATGAACTGATGCTGAGTGAAATGAGCACAACCAAGAGATCATTATAACATCAACAACAAGATTACATGATGATCAATTCTGATGGACATGGCTCTTTTCAACATTGAGATGGTTCAGGGCAGTTCCAATGATCTTGTAATGAATAGAGTCATTTGCAGCCAGAGGTAGTACTGTGGGAACTGAATGTGAATCACAACATAGTATTTTCATTGTTGTTATTTGCTTGCATTTTGTTTTCTTTCTTATATTTTTTCTCTTTTTGATTTGATTTTTCTTTTGCAGCATGGTATTTGTAGAAATATTATAGAAGAAATGAACATGTTTACCATATATTGGATCATTTGCTATCTAGGGGAGAGTGTGGAGGAAAGGAGGGAAAACAGTAGAACACAATGTTTTTGTAAGGGTGAATGTTGAAAATTATACATGTATATATTTTGAAAAGAAAAAGTTTTAATTAAAAAATTTTAAAAATCCATTTATTTCAATTCTGAAAGTCAAGATTCTGTGTGTATGGTTTAGAAACAAATGGCATGAAAAAAAGAGGATTCAAGATGGTAATCCTAATAACTTCATTTGAAGGAATTGTGTCCAATAAAAAGTTGGTGAAATGATGTACTTCATATTGTAACTTTGTAACTTCATATTTTATTAAATTGAACTGAGTAGTGTCTTACAAGTTACAAGTGAAGACTGGATAATCATTTGTTTTAGTGATTATAGAGGGGATCATTCACCAAGGTATGCCTTGGAATAGGTGATTTTTGAGCTTCCTCCTATCTCTGAGATACTATGATTACAAAATGGCCATCATCCAAGACCATAGACTATTAAATAAAACATAAACACTAAACTTCTAATCCTAACATTTAGTCTTTTCTATTCTTATTTCATACTACTTAACTTTCAAATATTTGATGTTTCAGACAAGATGAACTTTTATATTTTTATCCTGACAACTCCTGTCTCCTCTCAGATGTTTGCCTTTGAAAGGCTGTAACAGCTTATTTATTATCTACCTTTCCAGGTTTGTTATATATTACTCCTCTTCATGCATTCTGAAATCAAGTCAAGCAGGCTTTTTTCCTTCTCCTCACACATGATACTACACCCATTTTTCTTTTTAAAATTATAGCTTTTTATTTTCCAAAATATATGCAAAAATAGTTTTCAAATCCATCCTTGCAAAATCTTGTGTTCCAAATTTTTTCTCCCTCTTTTTTGCCCACCTCCTCCCTTAGACAGCAAGCAATCCCATGTGCAGTTTTTCTATACATATTTCCACAATTATCATGTTGCACAAGAAAAATCAGATCTAAAAAAGAAAAAAAATGAGAAAAAAAATGAAGAAAAAGCAAATAACAACAAAAAAGATGAGAATACAAATTTCTTTGCACTAGCGGTTTGCTCTTTACTGGAATGTACTCTTTCTTTATGTAAACTGCCATACCAGCCATTTCACAATACCCATTTCACAGTAGATTATATAGAATATTAGAATGAATCTTAGATATCATTTAAGTCTACCTTTTCATTTTAAAAATCAAATTATCTTTTTCATTTAACAAAATTTTATTTTCTCCTCCCCGTGAGTCCCATTAATTAAAAAAAAACAAAACAACAAACCAAAACCTGTAGTAACAAATGTATTTTTGTTGTTGAGGTTTTTCAATTGTGTCCAACTCTTCATGACTATTTTAATTTTTTCTTGACAAAAATACTGGAGTGGTTTGGCATTTTCTTCTGCAGGTAATTTTATATATGAGGAACTGAAGCAAACGTGGTTTAGTGACTTGTCCAGGTTAACATAGCTAGTAAGTGCTTGAGGCTGGATTTGTACTTAGAAGGTAGATCTTTCTACTTCTAAGCCCAGTGATGTCTATCCACTGTCACCAAATAACCCCAACAAATATTTATAGTCAAGTAATAAAATTCAGCATTGTCAATGTTAAAAAAAAAAAAAAGATGTCTCATACTGTACTTTCAGTTTATTACTTTTCTGTCAAGAGGTAGGCAGCATACTTTGTCACTGATCTGCTGGGACCATGGTTGATCATTACATTAAATAGAATTAAGTCTTTCAAACCTATGACCTTATTTTGTGAATGACTTGACTTTACTTGTTTAAAATCCTATAAATTGTAAGCATCAGTGCCAAGATTTAAACCCATTGTTCTTGCCCCTCTGGTAAGCTGCTTCAAAAGCAAGGATACAATCAATTGTGGGGTTTTGTTCTATTTTGCTTTCAGATATCTCATTTTTTGTGCATATGGCTTCTTAGATCTCTGCTTGCCTAAGGTTTTACACATTATAGCTTGAATTGTAAGTCATCATTTATTTAGTTTTAAGTCCTATATTTTCCCCTGATCAGACCATATCTATATTTTGTTAAGTTTTGGTGCCATTTTAAATGTCCAGAAAAGGGTATTGAGAAGGTATTATTATTATATTATTATATAATATATATATATTATATTATATTATTATATATAATATATATCATATTATATTATTATATATAATATTATTATACCTTTGAGTATCATGTGAGGATTATCTAAAGGAACTAGAGATTTTAATCTATTTAAAAAAAGCTTAGTTGGGGGGTCAAGATAGCAGACTCATAACACTAAAACTAATGAATGAACATTAAATCTAAGGATTTGGGTTTGAATCTTGGTTCTCATACTTTGCTTAATGTGATCTTGGGCAAGTCATCTAGCCTTTTTTGACCTTACTTTCTTCAGCTTTAACACAAAGGAATTGCATCGTATTATCTATAACAGAGCTATTGTAGAGAAGAAGAAAACCTGTGTTCTATTTGTTTCTTGAGGGCATAATTAGAAGCAATTGAGGTAGGTTGTAAAAGGGCAAATTCAGGCAGGTAATAATGAAAAATTGTTTAAAAAATAGAGCTAACCAAAGGTAGACTATATTGCTTCAGGAGGTGGGCTATTTGTTGACAATGGTGTAGAAGTAATTATTGTT
Source organism: Sminthopsis crassicaudata (assembly GCF_048593235.1). Lineage (NCBI taxonomy): Eukaryota > Metazoa > Chordata > Mammalia > Dasyuromorphia > Dasyuridae > Sminthopsis > Sminthopsis crassicaudata. The sequence goes on along the minus strand of NC_133620.1, from coordinate 256,433,698 downwards.
CAATTATCTTTGATCATGATCTTTGAGTTCCCTTCTAACGTTGAGATTTTGTGATTATTGAGGTTTGTGAATAGGTTCCTTGATTTATTTTTCCTTCTTGCTATTTGAGAGATTTAAATATTATTTAAACATTTTCTGATTATTTTAGTTAGCTATGATTGGTCTTTCTAGTATCATAAGATCCTAAAACAAATGTAGGGAAGAACTTCAGAGGTCCTTAGTGTAATCCTCTCAATTTACTGATGAACCAGAAGCTGAGGGAGTTTGAGACTGCCCTAGATAATAAGATTCAGAGGCAGGATCTAAATCCTGTATTAGAAACTCCAGAGCCAGTACTAATATAACCCCCCCAATGTCCCCCCCACACACATATGCTAAGATCAATTAAATTCAACAAATATTTTCAAGGACCTACTATGTTCTTGACAGTATGTTATTTACAAAACTAAAAATGAAGCACAACCTTTCCTTAAGAAGCTTATATTTACTTAGGGAAAAACAGCATATACTCAAAATTCATATTTAGACAAAATAAATATAAATGAACTTGAAATGAAAAGGCCATTAACAACTGGGGGGATTAAAACAGTACATTTGTAAAAAGTAACACTTAAATTCTATGTTGAAGGAAGATAGAAAGTATAAGAAACAAAATGAAAGAGGGTAAACATTTTAGGTATGAAGGACAACCTGTGCAAAAAAATTGAGGAGAAAGATAGACTTTCATATACAGTGAGATCAGGTAGACAAGTTTGGCTGGAATATAGAACTTATTATTTGTATATTTATATATTATATTAGAAAATCATTTTGGAAAGATAAGTTAGAGGTAAATATTAAATGGCTTTAAATGCAAAGATATGATATATACACATTGCTACCTTATTAAATATTATTGGAGTGATTTGGGTAATTACAATTTTGTAGAATTAGGAAAAACCAGTTGTTGAATGAGATTTTCTAAATGAAAATTCAATTACAAAATGTCTTCTTACCCCAGTTGATTGTGCCAGTAAAATCTCCTATTAGTGGAGAATATATTCCCTGTTTAAATTATTTGTATTTGAACCACCCTAGAATGTTCACTTATATATTCATTACAAATTCAATAATTTGGAAATCAGCCCCTGTAGCTATGTTTGATATTCAGTTACTGAACTATAACGCTTTGTTTCATCATTCATACTCAGGTGTTTTGGAAATATGTCCCATCAACTTATAAATTATGCAATGGCTGTTGTAAATTCATGGACCAGCTACATAGGAAGTTTTCAATTGTATTTATATTCTCCTTTGTGGAATTAAAATATGAATGAGCTACTTTGCATCTCAGACTTAGGGTGAATGAATGTCTGAAGTGTTAGAAAAAAAAACAGGAAAGCATCATTTTTATTTGAAATTCATAGCCAATCTGTCATTTTGACAGATGCATGTTCCCAGCTTATTTTAGGACATTTAATGAAAAATTAAGCCTAGATTCAGTCATATTATGATGTACGAAATTTCTAAAGGTTTTTTTTTTTTTTGTTTTGGTTTTTTTTTTGCAGATAAGTTTTAGCAAATAGCATGGAAGAACATTTGAATTTGGGTCTTGGCTGCTATTTTTTACAGCTATTTATCTTTTTTCTGGAATGAAATTTCTTTATCTGCAAATTTAGGGTGATAATATCTGAAACATTTATCCTTGAATTTGAATCTCAGGAATTTTTTTTCCCTGAGGAAATTGGGATTAAGTGACTTGCCTAGGGTCACACACCTAGAAAGCCTTAAATGTCTGAGACTAAATTTGAATTCAGGTCCTCCTGACATCAGGTTAATGACTATCCACTGCGCCACCTAGCTGCCCCTCAGGAGTGCTTTGAGGTTCAAATGAGATAATGATATGACTGTTTTTAGAACTATAATCATATGACCATGTTTTCTTAGTGTAATTACTACACATGTAAGTTATATTGTTTTCATTGAAGAAAGAAAATACCATGAGGGAACTTCAATCATAAATAGGATATTTAACCTAGTATTTAATTTTATTTTTGAATTTTATTTTTTTTCTCATAAAATTATTTACATTACTTTATGAATCATGTTGAGAAAGAAAAAATCATAGCAGAAGGGAAAAACCATGGGAGAGATTAAAAAAAAGAAAAAGAAAAACAGAAAAAAAAACCAAGTGAACTTTCAAGCATGTGTTCATTTACATTCAGAATCCTTAGTTCTTTTTCTGGATGAATTTAAATTAATATTAATATCAGCACTAATTAATTTAATTAATTATGAATCAATTATATATCATAATATATAAATTAATAATAATAAATGATAAATTAGATTGATTAAATTAATATCAATTCATTAACTTATTTGAAGAACCACTGAAAAGAACCAAGTTTTTCATAGCTGAACCAAGTTTTTCACACATTCTTGCTGTTATTGTGTACAGTGTATTCCTGGTTTTGCTTTTTCCCTCAGCTCCAGAGCATGTAAATTCATCCAGGACTTTCTAAAATCAGCTTATTCATCATTTTAATAGAAAAATAATATTCCATTACCTTCATGTACCACAACTTGTTCAGACATTCCCAATTGATGAGCATCTACTAATTTTCCAATTCATTGCTACCACAAAAAGAACTGCTGCAAATATTTTTGCACATATGTGTACTTTTCCTTCCTTTATAATTTCCTTGAGATACAGACCCAGTAACAGTAATGACATGGGGAGGTTAAAGGGTATGCACAGTTTTAGCTCTTTAGGCATAGTTCCAAATTGATCTCCAGAATGGTTTGGATCATTTCACAACCCAATAACAATGCATTAGTGTCCCAGTTTTCACACAGCCCTTCCAACATTTCTCATTGCCTTTTTCTGTCATTTTAACCTAGGATTTTAAAGTGTTATTTTAAAATTGGTTATAGTTCCCTAGACTTTCTAAAATTTTCTTCATACAAATGCCTTTGTCAATAAATATGTCTAGAGAATCTATACTGTATTCACCATGACCAAGTAGGATTTATATCAGGAATTCGAGCATAATTGACTATATCAATAATTGAACTAACAAAAATCATATGATTATCTCAATAGATGCAGAAAAAGTATTTGATAAAATCCAACACCCATTTCCATAGGAATAAATGGAGTTTTCCTTAAAATGATCAGTAACATCTATTTAAAACCATCAGCTAGCATCATATGAAATGGGAACAACTAGAACCATTCCCAAAAAATATCGGGGTGAAACAAGGTTGCCCACTATAACCATTACTATTCAATATTGTATTAGAAATGTTAGCTTTGGCAACAAAAAAAGAAAAAGAAATTAAAGAGTAGGTAATGAGGAAATAAAATTATTATTCTTTGCAGATGATATGATGGTATATTTAGAGGTCCCTAGAGAATCAACTAAAAAACCACTAGAAACAATTCATAACTTTAGCAATATTGCAGGATACAAAATAAATCATTAGCATTTTTAAAGTCTGACTTGGACGGCGTACTCCTTTGACCCCATTGAGACTGACTTTTCTTAAAGTCTTTCCAATGTAACTTGAAATGGAAATTTGTTTCATTTTTTCTCTTTCTAGGCTTTGTTGCTCCAGACTCTGTTCAGAGGCTTGGTTTTATGTGGTTTTTCAAGGGAAAGTGGGGAGTTTAAGCAGCTTCTTAGCTTCACTTTGCCCCTCCTAAATCCTTTCCTTTTCAGAGGAATGCCCTCTCCTCACTTCACCCTCATAGTTTCCTGAATTCTCCAAAACTCAACTCAAATTTCATGTTCTGAAAAAGGACTGTCATTCATCCTTTGCATATCTTATATGTACTTAGTAATTTGTACATTTGCTCCCCTTTTAGAATATGAGATCATTGAGATCAGGAACCCTGTTTTTTTTTTTTTTTTTTTTAATTTTACCTTTCTTTGGTATCACTAGAGTTTTGCAGTGAAACATAATGTTTGTGACTTCCTGGATAAAACTTCACTATTCAATTTTTGCCATATTGTGGGGTAGTATGGGATTTGAGGTGAAATATTCAAATGGGGAGATTAGAAAGGGATCCCTGTACGTGAATTGTGAATAAAAACACTACTAGTTTGCTTATTTTCTCTGAATGAAGAGTGAGTTGGAATGGGAGTAAGTACACTAAATGAGATTTCTAAGCATTTAACTTTTCTGCCATTATTTCATGTGTGTTAGCTATGTACAGAGTTTCCTCGTGTCTAGTGAATTTAGCTTGTTACTCTATGTCTGTTAAATAATTTCTTTTTTTTGAGGTTTTGGGTTGCTGAGATTGCATAAAATAGTTACTTTGCCATCTTGTTCAGGTCACATGATAGTTTTCAACTCTTTTAATAAAATTTTCAATTACAATATTGTGAAGCAAACACTTGCAAGAGAGATCTCAATAAGTCCTGGAGGTCTATGTCATAATGAGTTTTAATGCAATCCTTATTGAGATGAACTGCTATATATGGATAACAATCTTCAAAACAGTGAGTATAGTAATAATTTATTTTGGATGTATTTATTATTATTTTGTTATTTTCCCCAGTTACATGTAAAACCTTTTTTATTATACATGTACATTCATTTTTTACATATTTCCATATGAATGGAAATGTTGGGAGAGAAAAATCATAACAAATTTTTAAAAAGCTGAAAATAGTATGTGTTGATCTTAATTCAGTATCCACAGTTTTCTCTCTGGATGCAGATGGCATTTTCCTTTCAAAGTTTATTGGGATTGCCTTGTATCATTGAACCTCTGGAAAGAACTTCACACAACACTGTTGTTGCTATGTACCATGTTTTCCTAGTTCTGCTTATTTCTCTCAGCATCAGTTCATGCAAATCTTTCCAGGCTTTTCTAAACATCAGGCTGTTCATCATTTTCTATAGAACAATAATATTAATTGTTTTCATATGCCATAACTTATTCAGCTACTTCCCAATTGATGGGCATATTCTCATTTTCCAATTCCTTGCCACCATAAAAAAAGAGTTGCTACACAAGATGATTTCAGAAAGGCCTAGACTCAGCAGTGGTCCTCAAACTTTTTAAATAGGGGGCCAGTTCACTGTCCCTCAGACTGTTGATGGGCTGGACTATAGTAAAACAAAAACTCACACTCTGTCTCTGCCCCTCAGCCCATTTGCCATAACCCAGTGGGCCACATAAATGTCCTCAGTGGGCCACATCTGGCCCGCGGGCTGTAGTTTCAGAACCCCTGGGAGACTTACATGAACTGATGCTGAGTGAAAGGAGCAGGACCAGGAGATCATCATATACTTCAACAACAATGCTATATGATGATCATTTCTGATGGATGTGGCTCTCTTCAACAATGAGATGAACCAAATCGGTTCCAATAGAGCAGTAATGAACTGAACCAGCTACACCCAGAAAATGAACTCTGGGAGATGAGTGTGAACCACTACATAGCATTTCCAATCCCTCTATTTTTGTCCACTTGAATTTTTTATTTCCTTCACAGGTTAAGTGTACATTATTTCAAAGTCTGATTCTCCTTGTGCAGCAAAATAACTGTATGGCTATGTATACATATATTGTATTTAACATATGCTTTAACATATTTAACATGTCTACCTGCCATCTAGGGGAGGGGAGGGGGGAGAAGGAGGGGAAAAATTGGAACAAAGGGTTTTGTAATTGTCAATGATGAAAAATTACCCATACATATATCTTTTAAATTAAAAAAAAGGGGGGGGGGAAGAGTTGCTACAAACATTTTTGTACTCATGTCCTTTTCTCTCCTGTATTATTTCTTTGGAATACAGACCCAGTAGTAGCATTGCTGGATCAAAGGATAAGCATAGTTTTATAGCCATTTGGGCACAGTTCCAAATTGCTCTGCAGAATGATTGATTTATTTCACAATTCCACCAAGAATGTATTAATGTCCCAATTTTCCCACATTCCTTCCAACAGTTATTACATTTTCTTTTCATCTTAGCCAGTTTGATAGACATGATATGGTATTTCAGAATTGTTTTAATTTGCATTTATCTAATCAATAATGAGTTAGAATATTTTTTCATATAATTATAGGTGATTTTATTTCTTTATCTGACAATTTTCTGTTTATATTCTCTGACCATTTATCAACTGGGAAATGGCTTATATTCTTATAAATTTGAGTCAATTCCCTATATCTTTTAGAAATGAGACTTTTATCAGAAACACTGGCTGTAAAATTTTTCTTTCCAGCTTTCTGCTTCCCTTCTAATTTTGGCTACATTGGTTTTGTTGATGCAAAAATTTTTCAAATTTAATGTAATTAGAATTATCCATTTTGCATTTTATAATGTTCTCTTATTTTTCTTTGGTCATAAATTCCTTCCTTCCCCAAACATCTGATAGGTAATCTATCCTTTGCTCTCCTGATTTGCTTATAATATCATTTGACCTTATTTTACTATGAAGTGTGAGATGTTGGTATATTTTGAGTTTCTGACATTATTTTCTAGTTTTCCCAGCAATTTTTGTGAAATAGTGAGTTCTTATGCCAAAAACTGGAGTTTGGGGGGTTACCAAATAATAGGTTATCATAGTCATTGATCTACTTAGTATCAGATAATTTTAATGTCTGCTGTTTTATAATATAGATTTGTACTAGTACAGATACTGCTGGTCTACCATCCTTTACATTTTTTCATTAATTCTCTTCATATTCTTGACCTTTTCTTTTTCTAAATGAATTTTGTTATTATATTTTTCTAGATCTACAAAATAATTTTTTTGCCAATTTGACATAAATGGCACTAAATAAGTAGACTAAGGTAGAATTGCATTTTTATTATATTACATAGTTAGAATTTAATAAGGTGGGAGTAGAAAAAATGTTGTAAAATGGAAAGTAGATTTGTCTAAAATCAAGTAGACCCTATCTTTATTAATGCCCAATCAAATCCAACATAGAATTAAACACCTGAGAATAAAAGCAATGACATGGATAGGGCAGTTTTCCTAGGTAGAACCCTCACCTCCCGCTAGTTGCTAAAATTAGAACCTGGAGCAAAGGGCACAAAGGAGCTACAGAGACATAAGGAATCTATCCATTAACTGCTGTTATTGCTATTTTTTGCCATGTATCTTTATCTTGTATTTAAGAGGTATATTCTAACTGTTAAATAAATCCTTTGTTTATACATGGTGATCCCAAAATCTTTGGGTGGCTTTAAGCTATCAGAGCTATCAAAATTTAAGGCTGCACAAAGACTTTAGTGATTTCTTACTTGTACTGGATCAATTAGCAAAATAAAGCAATTAAGTGGTGTGGTGGATAGAGTATTGGACTTGGAACCAGTGATTCTAGAGAAGAGATCTAATTTATTTTAAACTTTCTTCATCTATGAAATAGGGATAATAATAGCACATACTTCAAATAGTTGTAGAGAATGAAATTATATAATATGTATGAAATGCTTTGCAAATCTTGAAAGTCTTACATTAGTATTAAATAATAATAATAATAATAACAATTATTATTATTCATTCACACCATTTGTATTGTTGGGTTTTTCAGCTTCCTGAACTACATTGCAAATAGTCTTATATTTAACCTGGGTTTTTGTTTGTTTGTTTGTTTTGTTTTGTTATAAGCTAGTAGTCAAAAGAGTAAGAAAATTTCTCAAAGTGTACCTAGGCCCTTGTGTTAATGACAACCTCTGATATAAAAATTACATAAATCAAAAGATCATTTTAACCAGCTTCATATGAGAAATAGTAAAAGAATGTAAAAGCAATATTGATAGGATAACTAAAATTAAGTAATCAAGGCACTTAAATCTCTCTGAACATCAGTTTATTCTTCTATAAAATGGGCATAATTCTAAATTATAAATCATGTTGCTATTAAGAGGGAAATGCTTTCTTAATATTGAAAGCAATTTGTACAAAAATGTCATACTGTGTAAATATGGATTATTGCAGGTGTTACATGAGAGAACAGACTACATGTGTCATGTGTGAATTCCATTAATTAATACATAAGCCCCTTGAGAGTAGAGATTATTAATTCATTGTCCTCATATTCTGCTAGTGCCTAAACTTAATAAATGCTTTTTGATTGATGAATGGAAAAACTGATGGGACAGATCTCTGTGGAACAGTACAGTGAGAAATAGATCATGAGAGAACGTTGGAGGAAATTCTGGGAAAAGGTAAAAGCATAAGTACAAAAGGAAGAAAGAATAGCCTGAGATTCTTAGTTGTATTAACAATGTGAAGGGATCAGGGAATTAAAGAAATGGAGTAAAGATCTAAAATTAAGCTAGATCTGCTTTATGAAAGACCATGATTATTGTCTGAAATTTAAATGCAATGGAGGCCCCATGAAAGTATTTTTATTTGTTTGTGAAGGGGAAGGACATTATGAATTTTTAATTTTAGGCAGATTAATTTTGTCAGATTTATAAGATGGCTTTGAAAAAAATGGAAGAAGAATGGATAAGAGGCTACTATAATAGTTTAGGCAATTGTAGGGATCAAAATTATTCTATTTAATAAAAGAGACTGAGGCAGAGCTCTGAAACAATGGCATTTAATTAAAAGGTCCATGATTTCCTTCAGTGAAGTAGATCTCAGATTTTCCTCAAGATCCAAAGTAGCTCCTCCTTCCAAGGCTCTATTTTTATAGGGGTAGATGTACATCTCTCAAGAATAGCTAAACTAAATATAGAATAATTCAATCAATTGATATATATATAATGCATAAGCTAAAATAAGCAAAATAATATATCAACAGGGACATAAGTTGGATGAAACAAGGAATACCTTCACACAAGTAGATAAGCTACTTCTTAGGTTGGGCAGGTGGAAATGTACAAGCTATAACAGTCAGGGACCTATATGGTCATAAGGCAGTGACCTGCTCCTATTGGACAAACAATTGATCTAGAAGGTACAAAAATAGTTAAGGTGACTTTCCATTAGTTGCCACCTTTGCCATGATGGACTTGGTCACCAATACCAGTAAAAGCAAGGGTGGGAAGCCTTTAGTTAACTTCCTATAGTTAAGCAAGTAAATTTGGAATCTGAAGCTCAGAGTTCTGGGTCTTGTATCAGCACTTTGATATGATTCTGTCAAATTGATTGATATTGATTGGAGTAGAATAGGGTCCAAATAAATTATCTGTTATATATATACAGGACACAGAACGGTGATCATGAAAATAGAACATAAGAACGTAGGCTTTTGTTCTGGAGGCATAACAAAAGCAAAAGTAACAGAATTAGCTAATTGAATTTGAGGGTCAGTTAAAAGGAGGGGGTCCAAGAGAACTCTGAAGTTGTGAAGTTTTATTGATTTCAAAAACAAACATTTATCAAATACCTGCCCTATTTTAGTTAGTATGAATAAGAGGAAACATATAACAAGTCCCTGACCTCAAAAAACTTACATTCTATGATAGGAAAGTAGAATCAATATCCATATAGCTAAATAAAAATAAGGCAATATAAGGAGGAGAAAAATATTAATATTGGGTATTAGGTAATGATAATATGGGGTGATTCAAAAGAAGACTTGACATTTGTGCTGAATCTTGAAGGAAAATAAAAGATTTCAAAAGATGTAGAAGTAATGAAAATGAGGACTTTGATGCCAAAATAAGAATAAAAAAGAAAATACATTTATTGGCATTAAAATAATAATCACAGGTACATATTAAATTTAAGGCCATAGATGGTCAATAAAAGTATCAGAATTAAAATCTGCCTCTAATTACGATTTTTCTAAGACTTCCTTGAGCTTTTATATATTAAGTTTATTGATTTATTGATAAAATTCAGTAATTGCTTGCTATGTACCAGATTATGTGCCAGATAGGACACAAAGACAAAAAAAGGAAACAATTCTTATCACTAAAGAATTTATATTCTATTAGATGTTTTGAACTAAATGTTAGGATGATATTATTAATTTGTCTTTGCAGGACTAGAGTAGAGGATTTACTTTAATCCATCTTGGCATATAACTTGTGTCCATTGATGACCTATGGAAAACATTAATGAAAGCAGGTAAAGAAGATGTCTATATCTTCGGAGTAGAGTGGCTAACTTGCTTAAGTGGACGTGATCATTACCTTATTAGCACTATGCTCTAATGATATTAGTTAATCAGATAATCATTTGTTACAAAACAGTAAGTAAAATATGGCTGAGTGGAAAACATCAGACAGAACAAAATGAATTTAAGTTTAAAAAAAAGATGCATCTGAAGTTGACCTTCACTTGAGGTGATAATTAAAGCCATAACAAGTTATACATAGTAGATTTGCAGTTCCATGTACAATGTATATATATACATTGTACATGGAACTGCAAATATATATATATATATATATATATATATTTAAAAATTATACTGTTATAGAAATATGTATCTCATTTTATAAATTAAAAATAAAATAAATTTTAAAAAATCATAGGTGAGGAGGAAAGATAACTATTTTAACAACTTATTTAGTTTATTTATAATGATACTTAGGTCATACATAATGCTAAATACAACAACAAAAAAGAAAATTTAACCTATTCATGCTATAAATATGTATGTTAAAGGACATTATGATATTTCTTTTTCTATTATCTTGATAGAGTAAACAGTTTTTATGAAATGCTACAAACATATGGCTTAAGTTTGTATCCATGTTCAAATAGCCAGAGAAATTAACTGGAGAGGAACAAAGGTTGACATACCCAAAGTAGGCATGTATGAGTAGTTTGCAAAATATATATTTTTTAAACAGAATCACCTTTAAAATTCTAACAATGTGGCTAGTCCATCAGAATTGTATTCTCTGCAGTAGAGTCTGAATACCTGGCAGTTTAATTGAAGAAAGGACCTCAGTATTCAGTACCTTATCTTGTCAGATGATCTTCAGGATCTTCTTAAACAATTCAAATGAAAATGAGTCATATTTTTGATGATTCCAGATTTCACAGGCATACAATAATGAAATCAGGACAATAGCTCTAAAGTCCTTCAGTTTGATAGGCAATTCAATACTTTTTCTTTCTCACACTTTCCTTTTTAAATTTTTTTTTATTTTTAAAGCTTTTTATTTTCAAAACATATGTACAGATAATTTTTCAACATTGACCGTTGCATAGCCTTGTGTTTCAGATTTTCCCCTCCTTCCCTCCTCCCCTAAATGGCAAGCAATACAATATATGTTATCCATGTTAAAATATATGTTAAATTCAATATGTATGAATATATTTATAAAATTCTCTTGTTGCACAAGAAAAATCAGATCAAAAAAGGGGGAAAAATGAGAAAACAAAATTCAAGCAAACAATAACAGAAAGAGTGAGAATGTTATGTTGTGATCTACATTCAGTTCCCACAGTCCTCTCTCTGGTTGTAGATGACTTTCTTCATCTCTGAACAATTGGAACTGACCTGAATCATCTCATTGTTGGAGTCATTTCCATAAGAATTAATCATCATATAATCTTCTGTTGCTGTATACAATGATCTCCTAGTTTTGCTCACTTCACTTAGCATCAGTTCATGCAACTCTCTCTAGACTTCTCTGAAATCATCCTGCTGATCATTTCTTACAGAACAATAGTATTCCATAACATTGATATACCACAATTTCTTCAGCCATTCTCCTAATGATGGGCATCCACTCAGTTTCCAGTTTCTGGCCACTACAAAGAGGGCTGCCACAAACAGTTTTGCAAATACAGGTCCCTTTTTCACCTTTAAAATCTCTTTGGAATATAAGCCCAATAGAAACACTTACACTTTCATTAAGAGCTTCCCAAACATTAAACTAGTTCTGGCAATGTGGTTATCCAGTTCCTCATCTATATGTACCACCTTGGAAAGTATACTACCAAAGTAAGTGAACTTACTTTCAAAATTTTTCTATTTATTGTAACCAAAGCTTCTATATATGAATGCATGGTTGGCTCTGTTTACTTGGTCTTACTGGTGAGGCCAAAATTAGCACAAGTGGTAGAGAACTGATCCATCTTGATCCATTCATCTTGTCTCAGAGGCTATACTGAGTTTACAATCACTTGTGAACAAAAAATAGCTCACAAAATTTCCCTCTACTTCAAACTTGTCTTGTATAAAGTTAAATTATTTATCAGCAGTTTAGTAGTTGACCATGATGCCATTTTAATCCTCACTGAAGGCTACTGACAACATTGATGAAAAAAATCATGCTTAAAAAACATGGGAGTGAACACACAACTCTACTTCACTCCATTACTGAGTGGGAAAGTGTGAGAGCATCATCTGTTTTCCAAATTCCATGCAAGCATGCTATTTTGGAACTAGCATATAATACAAATGAACTTCTCTGAACAACAAGCTTTTGCCTTGACAAGCTCTAACTGATAACATTGAAGGCCTTGGTCAGATTGACAAATGTTGTACACAGACCTTTCTTCTGCTCTTGATATTTTTCCTGAAGTTTTTCCTTGGCTCTTTCTGTAGTCACAGTGTCTCTTGGTAAAGGATCAACCCATTAAGAAGGTTTATGGCAAGAATCTTGCTGGCAGTGACTGAGAGAAACCCCCCTCCCCACCCACTGATTGTTACAAGACAATCTATTTTCTTTTCCTTCACAGAGATAGACAATAGACATCCTTGAAATCCTGTGGGATAACTTTTTTTGTTACATAATTTGGAAATTTTCAATAAATTTTTGTATGCGTGTGAACCAACTGCCTTTTAAATCTGATACAATAGAATCAGAACCAGCTTTGCCACAGAAGAGGAGCCTAATGAAATTAGAAAACTCTTCTTCGGTTGGAATTTCAGCTAGAGAGGGACTAACTTCAACCTGAGGTATATGATCAATGGCTTCAGCAATGCTTAATGACGATCTGCTGAAAATTCTACGTATGTGTTCAGCTCATCTTTCCAGTCCCTGTTACTAGTCAATATGTCCCCATTAGTGCTGAAGAGTTGGGAAAAGACTAGAGAAATGCAGATGTTCTCATTTCCAAAAAGCAAAGGAATTAGGTAACTTTAGTGTTAATGAGTTTACTATTAATTCCTAGATCATATTAATGAATCAATGGAAAAGCATTTATGAAATATTTTCACCTCCTCCTCAAAGATACTAAGCACTTTGGATATAAATACAGAGATGAAGATAACCTTTGCCCTTAAAGAATTTATCTTTAACTGAAGGCTATAACAATGAAGAAATCCTTATCTGCCATGGGAAGAATAAAAAGAAATATTAAATAATCTTTTCTTTTACTGTCAAAACAATGATTCAGAAATTAAATAAAATCCTTAAAATAATAGTCAAATAATGAGAAACATGGGAGAGTAGATTGACACACACTTTTATATAATAATGAGAGTACTGATTTAGATATAGGCCAGGCCACTCACCAATCAGGATAGTGAAGTTTCAAGGGCTGGAATTCCAGAGACAATGATTTAACCATCTAGGCTTGTTGTAAAATCTGGGAGGCAAGGAAAAGGGTGTGAACATCTTGGGAAAAGGAACATAACTAAGAGTCAACTTAATTGTTTCAGTTAAGAAGAAAATTAATCCCAGTTAACCACAATATTTTTTTGTTGGCTAAACCATAGTGGTTGTCATGCTTTGTTGTTGTTAACGTTAGAGTTTGGAATTCTATGTTAGAGTACAGATTCTCAAAATTGCCCAATTTTCTTTCAACAAAAAGACATTTTGGCCTTGTTCATCATGAATTCAAGGTCCAATGTAAATAAAGATTAGATGAAGTAAGTCACAGGCAAATTTAGTTTATTTTTTGATGTAGTGCTCACCATACTATGTATGTTAGATTAATATAATTTATAATAAGTGAAATTATTTTTTAATTTCATCAGTCAAAAAAGTGCAGAATTGGAGATTCCAGATTGTAAGAGTGGCTTGCAAAATATATTGAGAGGTAGAAAAGGAAAGAAGTATAATCTACTCTTTGATAAATGGTATAGGAAGGGAAATCCATGATGTCTTGAAAATTTGTTATTACTGTGTTTGACTATCCTCTGAGAGGATTATCAAAAGTTATAACCACCTAGAAGATTTACATTGGTGCCTAATTCAAGGGTAAGTTATTTTTCATCACTATATTCCCATCATGTCCTTTTAAAAAGATTAAATTTCATTTTATTTTATATTGTAGATTTTCTCTCTCCCTCCCCTATTCATTGATTGCTTTTTTAATAGATCAGTCACTAAATTTTTCAATTTTGATTATCTTTGCAATATTGTTATTATTATTCTCCTGGTTCTATTTACTTTCTATCAGTTCATCAGATTTTCCTAAGTTTTTCCAAAAGCACACCCCTCATCATTTCTTACTCTACAATAGTATTCCATCACATTCATATACCTTTATGAATACATACACCGTAGGTGGAAGATCTACAGTCATGTCATGTCTCTGCCCCAGGCAACTAAAAACTATGAGCTACAAACAAGTTGCCAGTCTGTACTGAATGTTTCCACACCTCACATTCCTAATACAAATAAAACCATATATCTAGATTATATTTATAGTCACAAAAACATGTGTGTGTATTTGATGTATAACATTAATATCGCAGAATCAGGAAGACATCAGTCTAAGTCCCTCCTCTGAAACATACTGGTTATGTGATACTGGTCAACTCAATGGACTCTGCATTTCACACCCAATGTTTAAAGATTGTAAATTAAAAAGCAATTGATGAGGGAAATTTCCTCATTAGAAGTTCATTACAAGGGGTGTAGGGAATAAAATCATCAGTCACACCACACACACACACACACACACACACACACACACACACACACACACACACAAATATATACAATTGTCACTTCCACACTGTGATTTTGATATATCTCAGATTATCATAAGAAAATAAAGGGAATTTTGGGGGGAGTTTTGTTGAAGATATAGAGGACATGAAGGTGATACAGAAAAAGTTTAGAAATTCAGAAGTACATAAATAATGATTAACTTTTAAAACCATAATCATTCAGACATCTTCTCTGGTACCAAAAGAGGTCCAAAATTTTTATGCGGATTTTCTAGATTGGAGGTGCTGCTGTTCCCCTAACCCCAAGTACACAATGGGATAATTATATGTAAATATATATATATATATATATATATATATATATATATATATATGTATTACAGTATGTATACACACACACATATATATGGGTGTATGTAACCTTGGTATGTATGTATAAAATTTATGTATCTAATTTTGTTTATTATGCATGTTCATATATGCATATACAAATATGCACCCACTTGTGTGCATATGTTCATAATTTACAAATATGGGCATGCTTGTATGTATACCTATATAATCATACATATTCATTACATGTATATATAATCATGTTGATTAAGCATTAAATACATGTTATTCATTTATTTATACAAATTCATATTACAGTGATTGTATACATATACATATGTGTATTATACAATATATGTACATATAACATTTCTAATATATCTGTATGCATATTATATGTATGTATATATATGTATATATATATATATATATATATATATATATATATATATATATATATACATGCTTGCAATCAGAAGTGTTCATGTAGTTTTACGTTCTCATCAATACGTTGCAAAGTGGCTTCTAAAAGTTCACATCAAGTTCTTGATTGAGGCAGGACTAAAAATATTTGTGTCTCAAAACTGCTTTTTCCTTACTTAAAAATTAGCCTTTAAGAGTGAAAAAGTAAGATAGACAATTAAAAAGTAATCAAGTCCTTGCCAATAAAAGGTTGTTCATGAGGGGTCCAGGAGGGAATACTTGAAAAGTATAAAAGTCAGCACAGTCAGAGACCATAGGTTCTAAATCCATTAGGGAATTGAGTAATGAATTTAATTGAATCATTTGGCAATTATTTTAAATCTCTTACCAGTGCAAAAGGGAATGGAATTGAAAGAAAAAACAAGTAACAAGGAGCAAATGAAGACACAACATATAAATAATCATTAACCTTCATAGTCCTACCCTAAAAGGAAATCAGAATGGGTCTAAAGGAAATTGAGCCTTGGGCTAAAAGTCATTTCTTTGTCTTTTCTGTTCACTATTTTCATGGCATTTTGTTGACTATCTGATACAATGAGATAATATTTTAAAAGTGCCTAACACGATGCCTGTCAGAGGTGCTATATAAATATTCATCCCACCACTCCCTCTATTTGTCTATTAATTCAGGCATCCAGAGTTTATTCAGAAATAATATTAGAAACAATATAGAGCTGTGGATAGGGCAATGATGAATGTGAATGCCACTTATATTGTGCTAAGGATTTTGATATGGGTTGATCAATTCTAAAAAAAATTCTTTCAAGGGTACAGATTCAATTTCTAATCATTAAAGGTAAATCATAAATACTATAGCTTTATGTTAGGATTACTAAGCGTTACAGCTTTAGAGGGAGATAGGAGTAAAATTTTGGACTCAAAGTGAATATGAAGGATTATATTGTTTAATTTTTAATTTTGCAAATGAGGAAAGTGAGTCCCAGAGAAGTGAAATGACTTACCCAATATCTCTCAGCTAGTCAAAGCTTGAATTTAAATGTGGATATAATTATCATTGTGTCTATTTATTATTCCTCTGGAATAGTATTGCCCTTCATATATGGAGATCATATAATTATGTCAATTGAATATGATTTGAAAGTGTTAGGTTTTTTTTCTTCTATAATCTGGTGGTAAATTTATACTGGTTTATTTCTGTGCATTACCTCTGTATTATCCTTATGACTAAAAGGATACACATTCAATGTGGTAGGTCAGGATTTATGACTATGAAAGTTATGAAATGGAGCTTGAAATTGTGGTATCAAAGTGGATCAGGGTCTGTGGCCATGGAATAAAGTAGGGTTTAACCAATATGGGAAATGGAATTGCGGTGTCATTAGTGTTGTTATTTAACCAATTTAGTCATTTATAGTTTATATGTTATTTAAGAAGAGAGGCAACAGGTGCTAAATAATATTGGAATTATTCATGATTGATGATGGACTAGCATGACATAGAGGGGAAAGGACTGGTTTTGATGTTTGAAGACTTATATTGCTTTGACTGACTCTTACCTTTCTTAGTCATGAATTTGCGCAAATTCCTTAGCTTCTGATTTCCTCATTAGAAAAGGAACTCTTTAAGAGTAGACATCATGTTTTAGTTCTTTTTTTATTTCCAGATTTCAATGCAGTGCCTACAATATAGCAAGCATTTAATAAACATTTGTTGAGTTCTGGACACTAAGCTGGTACTGTTGTGTTTTCCTGTAGACATCATTCTAGCTCTGTGCCTTTGCACAGGTTATCTCCCAAGCCTGAATACACTTTTTAATTCCCATTCATCTTGTAGACGCTAACTTCCTTTAAATCTCAGTACTGACAGAATTTCCTACAAAAATAATGTTTTTATCCCTCCAGTTGCTATTACCTTTTTCCTAGAAATTTATTTGTATATACTCAAACTGATCTGTAATCATATTGATTGAACACATTAATTCCTCTATATCCTATGCGAATCTCTTGTATGTCTTCCCAATAGAATGGTCACCCAATTTGCTAGAGTCCTTTAATGCTTTCTTTCAACATCATGGCCATCTAATAATCTATCAATGTGTCTAGCTTATCTCCTTTTCCTGTCTTATAATTTTTTGATGGCATCCTTTACTCTAGTTCTTCAATCTTTCATTGCTTATATGTTACAAGCCACTCACACTCATTAGTCACTTATTAATGGCTCTGGTGTGATGCTAATCTTTAAATCTTCAAAGACAGTAGTGTTCTAGCTCTCCCTGCCATTAAGTAACACCAGTAAAATGTTTGTATTAAAAAGATGGGCTTTTGTTTTTATGGCAAGCTTGGACTCAGTAAAAGTCTTGTGCTATTAATTGAACAAGATCTAGGTTCTTCCTCCTTTTCAATGCTGAGATAATCTCCAGGCTTTATTTATCTATAGTATACATACTATTGGACAAGCTTGTTGAGACACCTAGGTGGCCCATTGGGTAGAAAGCTAGACTTGGAGTCAGGAAGACTTGAGTAAAAAGCTTCAGACACTTATTAGCTGTGTGACATCTTCCAAGTCCTTTGACCATTACTTTGCCTCAGGTTCTTTAAGTGGAACATAGGGTATGTTCAGGGAAAACTGGTACCTCTTGTGTGAAGGCTACTAAGCCCTTTACAAGGCTGCTATCTATCTTTGGTATCCACCAGATCAAAGCTGTAACTTGCACAGCAGCCATACTCTGATAAACAGGTGGGCTAAATCAGGTTTATTTAGGGTCTCAAGTCCCTAGCATGTAAAGATTTCCCCAGGTGAAATGGGTGGTGGGTAACAGCAATTTGTTCCAACAGCTTTGTAGGCAGGTGAAGCAGGTATTGTGGATCACATAGAGCTTGGTTAGACATCAAAATCACCAAGGTCATCCATTGCATCTCAAGTCATCAATAGTTAAATTTTTCCTAACACTGGATATTGGTGATATTAAGAGATGTGGATTACTTCATGCAACTCTGCCTCACTTAAATCCAATTTATGCATGAATCAAGTGTAAAATTGAAATCATAATAGCACATACCTATCAGGGTTATTGTGAGAATCATATGAACGAATGTTTTAAAAATAGTACAATGTCTGGCACATAATAGGTAGTTAATAAATGCTTGTTCACTCTTCCCCAATTATGTGTATATTATATGTATATATGAATATATTTAATATATATATATATAATATCTAATTTTCTTTAAAGATATTATTGCTCTAGTATAATGTAATTTTTTTCATGGTCAGGGATGGTTATATTTTTGTTTTCATATCTCAGTGACTAGAAGAAGCTATTCTCTAATATTCCTAAAATGGGGACAATGGTAACCAAACAATCTAACTCATAGTGTTTTGAAAATATTAAAGCACAATATCTATCAGAATTAGATTATTCCTTGCTATGAGTATCTGGAAGTTTTTCTTCTGGTGTTTATTTGAGAGTGTTTTCTTTATAGATTTCAAATATTTTAGTGATAAACAAAACCCAGTAACTGATGGAATATACTACTTCAGTAATTCCTCTTCTTTTGGCTTTTATGAAATAATAAAATGAATTGTGCCTTTTGTATATTTTCCCCACAGAAATTAACTAATTCTTTTTTGTGTGCAAAAAATAGGCTATTTCTGTACCTTTTCTTTTCATTGAAGATGCCTGAAAATTCAAAAACTAAGCCTCTTATAAAATATAAATATATACATATTTCTATGCTTTCTCAAATTCTCATACCATGTATCAGTAATTTTGTATGGGTGTGTCCCTGATATGAATGATAAAAGCAAAACCTCTAATCCATTACATAGAGATTGAGTTTACCACTTATAGCACCAACTGTTCACATTTGAGAGTCTAATAAAGAGTACTTAATGTGTCATAAAAACAGAATAATGGGTTTTAATAATAGGCTTAAGTTTTTTTGAGATACTGTTAGGTTTGTTTTAGGGCATGTTTTATTTTATTGGCAGTTAAAAAGAAGCTAATCTTTATGTTCATTTAAAACTTTCATATAAGCAAATGATCTATTGAAAATCTTGCAAGGTTGAAGCACTAATAGGGATCAGAGAAAGATTATTTCTTGATGAAGTTTAGGGTGGGGGATAGCAACTGAAACTAGTTCAGTCTTTATAACTTTCATAGAAAAGGACAGAATGATGAAGTGGAGGGTAAAGGAAAAAATAGCATTGTTTAATTCCTCAAATTGTCCATTTGAGAAAGTAGAACTAAGCCAATGGCCATATGATAACTAAGATCCAAAACTTTTTCCTGAATATAAATCAGATGAGAGTTGAACTGAAGAAATCAGAAGAGCTAATAGAGGAGAAAACCTTTTAAAGAGTAATTGTCATGTCATAAAGTAAATATTAAGCATTTGCCATTGTCAGGCATTGTAAGCCTTGTGAATACAAATAGAAATTAAAAAACACACACACCCACAAACACAAAGACAATTCTGTCCTCAAGGAGTTTATATTTTAAGGGGGAAGAAAACATTTAAAAGAGCTGAAAAGCAGTCTTGAGGAAGGGTGTTGGACAAGTAGGTACAATGATGGAGAAAGAAGTCCAGAATTAGTAGAAGACCCAAGGAAGAATGTGATTATGGCACTTTGGGTGCAAACTGGTTGAGAGGATATATTTCATAGCATTTAGATAAAAGAGCAGGATAAAAGAAACAAAAGAATCCCTCTATTCTACTTCCCACACCTCCTACTGTCTAAAAAATAGCACTACACTACCATTAGATGACATTGAAGATACCTGTATAGTTGAAAAATAAACTGGATCAGAAACATGATGCTCATGAGAAAGTGGCAGAGACAAAAATGCCTCAATTAAAAGCAAAAAGTAATCTTTTGTGATAGAGATACTCTGTAGAGAACTCTGGAGATGTAATATATGATGGGGAGCATATCTACTAGAAGTTAAGGCAAATATGTCATAAAAAGATATCTATATCATTCAAGATTTTTGTCCTTAGTCATTTCAGTTGTATTCAAATCTTTGTGATCCCATTTGAGGTTTTCTTGAGAAATATACTAGAGCAGTTTGCCATTTCCTTCTCCAGCTCATTTTACACATAAGGAAACAGAGGCAAACAGGGTGAAGTGATTTGCCCAGGTTTATACAGCTAGTAAGTGTCTGAAGCAAATCACCATAGGTGATTTCTATAATATAAATATAGATAAAAACATATATGTTTATTCCTTCCCTCTCCTATTTCTGATTTCCTTCAAGCCACAGGCCAGGGACCATCTCATTTATGACACATTCCCCATATCATCCATTACTACTCCTCTTCTTGAAATACTCCTTGTATTTATTTATTACAGTATAAGTTGTTTATCCATTTTCATCTCCAAAAGAATATAAGCTTCTTGAGAGCAAAGAGTGTTTTGTTTTTGTTTCTTCATTACTAGAGCATGGAGTAGTTTCTTGCTCAATAAGTCTTTTTTTTAACTAAAAAAATAAAATTTATTTGAGCTAAATTTTGAATAAGAGGATATAGTTCTTCCCTATGTAACTCTGGTCTGATCACATTCAGTACTTAGTATTATCTGAAAACCTTAAATAGATGTCAAAAGGAAGTCATAGAGAAGCAATCTAATAATTACATAATAAAAAAAAACCTTCTCTTATAATAAATAGTAAAAAAAAAACCTAAAACAAACAAACAAACAAAAAAACCCTTCTCTTACAATAGAAACAAAGAACAAAAACAATTCCATTTATAAAGCCTGACCAAATTGCAATGGTCCTAGACAAGAATCTGTAGAATATAAAGGAGGAAGAATTGTTTAGTGTCTAGTAATGGGATGCAATTAAGGAAAAGAAAATGTAGGCTGCATATCAGGAACAATTTCCTAACAGTCTATTAGGCTGTACATTAGTTTCCCAGGGGAAGGGGTAGAAACCTCATAGCTTTAGTCATTTAAAGCTAGACTGATTCCCAGTGGGTGTGGCAACTCAGAAGGAACTGAAAAAACGTAATCATGAAAGTCTGAGTTAATTTTGTTGCACATTGAAACCTGACTGCTGTATGGACAAGAGTATAATGTCATTGCAATTGGCACTTTCTATCATATTAGAAACTCCATCTATTTTTATGTGAGTGTCTCACCTTTGTATAACTAATGATGTATTGCCACTAGCAAATGGACATAGTCAGCATTTACAAAGCCAAATTTATATCACTATGGGTTATGGAACACCCACAAAGGTTCCTAATGGAATGCTTACCCACTGGATGAAAAAACCCTTGTGATTATTTAATATATAAAAATGCTATGTAAGTCAAAACTCTTTTTTTCTGTTTTTAAAATCAACATTCGTTTATGTAATTCTATCACATTTAGAGCAAATGGGCTATACTTTTTCACCCTCCTCTATCATGTTTATTGTTATCTTTTCCATTGGTTTCTTTCTCTTCTAAGTATCACTCAGTATATAAAGGATCAAGAAAGCAACTGATGTTTTAGATAAGATTCACACAAATGGTTGATCACTTCAGTTACTGCACTATCCACCTAATAGGAATGTATATATTTATTTTCATATCATATGTGTATCACATGCTCATATGCATGTTATATTTTTTCCATGCAGTTTCATGTATTTTTAATTCAATGTAGTTCAGTCAACCTACTCTGATAAAGCTTTTCTGTTAGGTAAATGGGAATATAAAGATAAATATGACAAAGGCCAACAACTCAAAGAAATCAATGGCGTACAGTGAAAAGAACACTCACTTATATAGCCAGTATTTCTGAAAAAGGTTCCATTTCTGAAATATATAGAGCATTATATCAAATTTATAGGTATGCAAGTCATTCCCCAGTTGATTAATGGTCAAAGGATATGAATGATTTTTTCAATAGTTTTTATTTACCAGATATATGCATGAGTAATTTTACAACATTGACAATTGCCAAAACTTTTGTTCTAATTTTTCCCCTCCTCCCCCCCCCAGATGGCAGGTTGACTAATACATGTTAAATATGTTAAAGTATAAATTAAATACAATATATGTATACATGTCCAAACAGCTGTTTGCTGTACAAAAAGAATCAGACTTTGAAATAGTGTACAATTAACCTGTGAAGGAAATAAAAAATGCAGGTGGACAAAAATAGAGGGATTGGGAATTCTATGTAATAATTCATAGTCATCTCCCAGAATTCTTTCTCTGGCTGTAGCTGGTTCAGTTCATTACTGCTCTATTGGAACTGATTTGGTTCATCTCATTGTTGAAAATGGCCACATGCATCAGAATTGGTCATTATATATTATTGTTGTTGAAGTATACAACGACCTCCTGGTCCTGCTCATTTCACTCAGCATCAGTTCATGTAAGTCTCTCCAGGCCTTTCTGAAATCATCCTGTTGGTCATTTCTTACAGAACAATAATATTCCATAATATTCATATACCACAATTTATTCAGCCATTCTCCAATTTATGGGCATCCACTCAGTGTCCAGTTTCTGGCCACTACAAAGAGGGCTGCCACAAACATTCTTGCACATACAGGTCCCTTTCCCTTCTTTAGTATTTCTTTGGGATATAAGCCCAGTAGTAACACTGCTGGGTCAAAGGGTATGCACAGTTTGACCACTTTTTGAGCATATTTCCAAATTGCTCTCCAGAATGGCTGGATTGAACGATTTTCATCTATAATCGTATGGAAAAATGTTCTAAATCACTATTGATTAGAGAAATGCAAATTAAAACAATTCTGAATTACCACCTCATACCTCTCATATTGGCCAATATCACAGAAAAAGATAATAATAAATGTTGGAGGGAATGTGGGAAAACTAGGACACTAATGCATTGTTGGTAGAGTTGTGAATTGATCCAACTATTCTGGGGAGCAATTTGGAACTTTGCCCAAAGGGCTATCAAATTGTGTTTGCTCTTTGACCTAGCAATGGCACTGCTAGGCCTCTATTCCAAGAAAGTCATAAAGGAGGGAAAAGCACCCACATATGCAAAAATGTTTGTAGTAGCTACTTTTGTGGTAGCAAAGAATTGTAAAATGAGTAAATGACCATCAATTAGGAAATGGGTGAATAAGTTGTAATATATGAAGATAATAGAATATTATTGTTCTATTAAAATGATTAAAAATATTTAAAATGGAAGGCCTGGAAAGATTTTCATGAACTGATGCTGAGCAAAACAAGCAGAACCAAAAATACATTGCACAAAATAATAGCAAGATTATGCAATGATCAACTATGAAAGATTTGGTTCTTTTCAGTGGTTCAGTGATCCAAGGCAATCCCAATAAACTTTGCATAGAAAATACCATCTAGATCTCAAAAGAAAATTATGGAAATTAAATGTAAATCAATACATGCTATGTTCACTTCTTTTTTTCTCTTTCTCCTGTGATTTTCTTTTTTGTTCTGATTTTTCTCTTCTAACATAATTCATAAAGAAATGTATATTTTATCTAGTCATTCTCCAATTGATAAATTATTTGGTCAAAGGATATGAACAATTTTCAGATGATGAAATTGAAACTATTTCTACCCATATGAAAAGGTGTTCCAAATAATTATTGATCAGAGAAATGAAAATTAAGACAACTCTGAGATACCACTACACACCTCTAAGATTGGGTAAGATGACAGGAAAAGATAATGATGAATGATGAAGGGAATGTGGGGAGTTTGCTGGAGTTGTGAACGGATCCAACCATTCTGGAGATTATTGCTGGAGTTGTGAATGGATCCAACCATTATACACTTCAACAACAATACTATATGAGAATCAATTTTTTTGGACATGGTTCTCTTCAACAATGAGATGAGCCAAATCAGATCCAATTGATCAGTAATGAACAGAATCATATGTACCCAGTGAAAGAACTCTGGAAAATGAGTGTAGACCACCACATAGCATTTACACTCTTTCTGTTATTGTTTGCTTGCATTTTTGTTTTTCTTCCCAGATTATTTTTACCTTCTTTCTAAATCCGATTTTTCTTGTATAGCAAGACAACTGTATAAATATGTATACATATATTGTTTTTAACATATACTATAACATATTTAACATATATGGGACTATCTGCCATCTAGGGAAGGGGGTGGAGGGAAGGAGGGGAAAAGTTGGAACAGAAGTTTTTGCAAGGGTCAATGTTGAAAAATTATCCATGCATATGTTTTGTCAACAAAAAGCTGTAAAAAAGAAATGTATATTTTAAAATGTAATATACATACATAACTAGAAAAAATAAAACAATTAATAAAAAGCATTTAGAGGATCTAAGTTTAGATTTTAGCTTTTATTCTTAATGTCCATATGATCTTAAACAAATTACCAAACATCCATCAGTTTCAGATTTTTCATTTATAAAATGAAGGGGTTACATTAGTTTTTCTAATATGTCAAAAAAAAGCAATTGATAAATATTGAAAAGGATATGGGAAAGGAAAACTCAAAATTTCAAATGCATTATTATAGATTTATGAATTGATCCAACCATTATGGAGAACAATTTTGATCTGTACCCAAAGGGTTATAAAACTGTTTATATCCTTTGATCTAGTGATACCACTAAGTCTATATCTCAAAGAGATTTTATAAGAAGGAAAAGATCCTATTTGCCCCAAAAATATTTGCAACACCTCTCTTTGTGCTAGCTAAAAATTAGAA
Organism: Sminthopsis crassicaudata; assembly: GCF_048593235.1. Taxonomy (NCBI): domain Eukaryota; kingdom Metazoa; phylum Chordata; class Mammalia; order Dasyuromorphia; family Dasyuridae; genus Sminthopsis; species Sminthopsis crassicaudata. The sequence continues at coordinate 256,408,463 of NC_133620.1, read as the reverse complement.
ATTGAGAGGATGCCCATCAATTGGGGAATATCTGAACAAGTTATAGTATATGATCATAATGGAATGTATTGTACTATAAGAAATGATGAGCAGGATGTTTTCAGAAAAAATTTGGAAACACTAACGGGAACTGATAAGAAGTGAAATGAGCAGAAGTATTAAAAAATTTTTACACAGTAATAGTAATATTGTACAATGAATAATTATGAATGATTTAATCATTCTCAGCAACACAGTGGTCCAAGATGATCCCAAAGGACTTATCAATGAAAAATGCTATATAGTCACTACCAGAGAAAGAACTGAGGACATCTGAATATAGACTAAAGCACACAGTTTTTCGCTTGCTCTTTTTTGTTCAAATTTTCTTTAACAAAATGACTAATATGGAAGACATGATTGTGTATGTATAATCTATATTATATTGCTTACAATCTGAGGGAGAGAAGAGAAGAGGTATAGAGAAATATAATTGGGAACTCAAACAAAAAATGTTTAAAACATTTCATGTTATTGGGGGAAGTAATATTATTTTTTAAAATGAAAGGTATGGACTAGATGTTTTCAGAGTGCCCTATGCCCAATGCTTGCCATGTAGTAGGGACTTCATAAATATTTGTTGAATATACTGGTTCCAGCTCCAAGTCTGTAATCCCAATGGAAGAAAGGACAAATATACAAATAACTATGATGTAAAATGGAATATGTTATGTGTAGAGAAGGAATCCACACAAAGACACTTGAGAAACTTTAAGAAAGAGAATTCATTTTTAGCTAGGATTATTAGGGAAGAATTATGAAAAATAGAAGTTCATGGAAAGCTGTTGTTGGAATCAGAAAGACCTGCATTCAAATTCCAACTCACCACAAAAAACTAAGTGGACAAGTATTAAACTTCTTTCTGCCTTGCTTCCCTCATATATAGCCCTCAGAGTGCTATCATGAGAATTAATTGAATTAGTGTGTAAAACTGATTTTCAGCTTATTTTGGGGCAAGGGAAAATGAGAGGGACTGATAATAAATTAGCATAAAAATTAAAAATAAAATATGAAGAATGATTTTAAAAGGTGAAATATATATCTAATAGATAAAAGTAAAGAAAAAAATTAGAATAGAGAAGGGGAAACAAGGCCTCTCATTGAAGGTAGTACTTGAGCTGCATCTTAAATGAAAGAATTTCCATACCTGAGAGTGAGGAAGGGGAGTACACTCAAAGTCTTAGAATCTTACAATCTTTCAACCCCTCCATTAATGGAATGCTCTTCAAGGATGCAGAGTTAGCTTCTTGACATTATGAAGCAATGGAGGAGAGTTTTTGTGGAAATATAATTGTGTTTCAATTATAATAAAATAATTTTAGCAGAGTTGTTAATTAGATTGCAGCATTAATTATGATATATAAAAGGTGTAGCTATAGTATTAATCTGACAGACACATTCGGTATCTACTGTATAGTATGCTTTTACTGAATTTATAAAACTTCACTGATTTTTCCTCTATTCCCCAATAATTCTATAAATTTAGAGGCTATATTGTACAAGGGAAAGAGAATTGTCCTTGAATTTGGGAAGACTGGTTTTTAAGTGCTGTCTCTCCTGCCTCTTAAACATATTGGCTATGTGACTGTGTAGGTCACTCAATGAATTTCTAAGACTATAAATTTTGGAGAAGGTGTTGACCTATATTCTCAACTGAAAATTTCATACAACAATAATATCATGAGTCAAGTTCCTAAGACTATATAGATATAATATATGTGTGTGTGTGTGTGTGTGTATGTGTGTGTGTGTATGTAGATATAGTGTAAGTACAATTACAGTCACAAAATGCAGTTAATGCATGCCAGGCACTGTAGTGAGTTCTTGAGATCAAAAGAAAAAGCAAAAACAGTCAATGTTTCCAAGAAGCTTACATTCTAATGAGAAGGACATGTAAATAAATAAGTAAAATATTAAAATTTATATAGGTAAATAAATGTAAATAAATAACTGTATATATAGTAAAGAGGAGATTTAGGGATCTTTACTTATATGGAATAATCTGACATAAGATTTTTGAATTCTTGATCAAAAAAGTATCTTTGTTCCTGTTCCCTCATCTAGTTATAATATCACTCTTATGGAAAATGCATTTTGCCTTAAGATAAAGCTTTTGGATAGGCATCACAGTAAAAAACAGAAACTTTTAAAAATCAAACTCAATGATTCATGAATGCTTGCAAAATTAAAATTTCAAATGAGTTTTAGAGAGACAAATTGATTAAGAATTAGGATGAAATCAAGTGTAGTAGAAAGCATAAAATTCTTAATCCTTTGGAACACCCTAATTCATCTATAATAATATTTATAACTAAGGTGTCTTATAGGTCCTTGCCCAACATTAGGTTGCCTAGGTACAAAAAGGTTAAGAGAATGCTAGTACCAACATGGGCACTATGGGAACAGAATAAGCTTCCTGTTGTCCTGTTAGACAAGCTGTTAAAAATTTAGTCAAAGGAAAAAAAAAAAGACTACAGTTTGACAGCACAGATGAGACTTAGTCTCCAAGATTTATGATTATGGGAAACAAATTTGGACACATAGTAATAAGACATTTGATTATTATAAATTTCAGATTTTAAAACCAATCTTGAAGAACCTAGAGCTTAGGAGAAAAAAAGAGAAAAGAAAGCAAAGGAAAACAAGAACTCTTAAGAAGCAATTTTTTTGTGGGAAATTATAAGAGAAGGAAGTCAGTACTAGGTGGGCTTGACAGAGGTTTTCTGGGCTTGATGGAGGTTTTCTAGTATGTAAAGGTTGTTCATTTTTTGTTTGTTTTTTAACTTTTGGAAGACTTTGAAGGGGAGCACTTACAACCCCCCCCCTCAAACTGCCATGAGACAAGCACAGAAAGGGAGCTTAGAGCGTTGTATTTACAAAAAAGCTCTTACTGCTATTGGTAACTGAGATTTTGCCTTTTGTCTGCCTTTATAACTCTGACCAAATTAAAGATTAAAGAGGGAAAAAAAAACACAAAAAGGAAAGAAATATTTTTTTTAACTTGAAGAAATTTGTGGCATTATAAAAGAGACCCTAAAACAGCACATATTTCTCTCTCTTTTCTGGAAGGTGAGAGGTACTTTTGTTTTAATAGAAATTTATTTTATTTATTAGAGAATAAATAGAATTAAATCTACTTAGAAATGATTCAACAGAATTTAATTGTTTAGGTAAAGCAGTTCCTAAGTTACTTAAATTGAAATATACTATGCAATTCCAGGAGTAAAAATCAGTACTGTATAATGAAAATGTATAGGGGAGATTCAGTGAAATATAGATAAGAATATGATTAAAAAATAAGATGAGATGGTAAATTAGAGAAGTACTCAGCCAAGCCCTCTCTCCAAACAATCCTAAAATAACATTTCAAATCACATTCTGGAACAGCAGAAAAAAAATAAATAAAAGACCTGGTGAAATAATTTTTTATTCCATGACAATTGAGGAGGTCACCATGAAAAATTTATTTCACCATGTTGGTGATTGGGTGGATATGGAGTATAGGGCAGAAAATATAGAAACAGGTCACACTCTGGCAAGGGAGCAGTGGCAGCATTGGCAACTTCAGCAACTTCCAAAAGTCTCATCCAGAGATGGTGGGGTAGAGGTGAAATGAAAAAACAAAACAAAACTAATGATAAGAAGAATGTAGAGGAATCCTCACTGGTGCTGAGTTCAGAGCCTTTTTGCATTGTTTATGTGCAGTTCTAGGTCATTGTCTCAGAGACAAAAAGACCAATAGCATGTATGATCTCAGGGGATCAAAGACTCTAGTTATTGTTACAAGATGGAAATAAATGCTTACAAATACAGTCAGACCTAATCAATTGGAAAAATATCAAGTGCTCATGGATAGGCCAAGCAAATATAATAAAAATGGCAATATTACCTAAATTAATCTACTTATTTAGTGCCATACCAATCAAACTCCCAAGAAATTATTTTATAGATTTAGAAAAAATAGTAACAAAGTTCACCTGGAAGAACAAAAGGTCAAGAATTTCAAGGGAATTAATGGGAAAAAATGCTAATGAAGGTGACCTAGCTGTGCCAGATCTAAAACTATATTATAAAGCAGCATTCAGCAAAACTATTTGGTCCTGGCTAAGAAATAGAGTAGTCTATCAGTGAAATAGGTTAGGATCACAGGACCAAATAGTCAATGACTATAATAATCTAGCATTTGACAAACACAAAGACCCCAACTTTGAGGATAGAAACTTACTATTTGACAAAAACTGCTGGGAATATTGGAAACTAGTATGGAAGAAATTAGGACTTGATCCACCTAATATCACATACCAATATAAGATCTAAATGGGTTCATGATTTAGACATAAAGAGTGATATTATAAGCAAATTGCTTCTCAGATCTATGGAGAAGGAAGGAATTTGTGTCCAAAGAACAATTGAAACTCATAATTGAACACCAGGTAAATAATTTTGATTACATTAAGTTAAAAAAATTGGAAAAATAAAATTTATGCAGACAAGATCAGAAGGGAAGCAATAAATTGGGAAACCATTTTTACATTTAAGGGATCTGATAAAGCCCTCATTTCTAAAGTATATAGAGAATGGACTCAAATTCATAAGAATCCAAGCCATTCTCCAATTGATAAATGGTCAAAGGATATGAACAGACAATATTCAGATGAAGAAAATAAAACTATTTCTAATCATATGTGAAGGTGCTCTAAATCACTGTTGATCAGAGAAATGCAAATTAAGATAACTCTGAGATACCACTACCCACCTGCCAGATGGGTAAGATTGGCTAAGATGACAGGAAAAAGAACACACTAATACATTGTTGGGGTTATGAAGGGATTCACCCATTCTGAAGAGGAATTTGGAACTATGTTCAAAAAGTTATCAATCCAGCAGTGTTTCTATTTGGCTTATGTCCCAAAGAGATCTTAAAGAAGGAGAAGGAACGCCCATGTGCAAAAATGTTTGTGGCAGCCCTTTTCATAGTGGAAAGAAACTGGAAACTGAATGGATGCCCATCAGCTGGAGAATGACTGAATAACTTATAGCATATGAATATTTATGGAATGTTATTGTTCTATAAGAAATTATCAGGAGGATGATTTTAGAGAGGCCTGGAAAGACTTACATGAACTGATGCTTAGTGAAATGAGCAGAACCAGGAGGAGATCATTATACACAGCAATAACAAGATTATACAATGTCAGTTCTGATGAACATGATATATCCATCTCTTGGATGATGGACTTCCACATGAGATGACTGAAGTCAGTTCCAATGATATTGTAATGAAGAGAGCCACCTATACCCAGAGAGAGGGCTGAGGCAACTGAATGTGGACCACAACTTAGCATTTTCGCTCTTTCTGTTGATGTTTGCTTACATTTTGCATTTTCTCAGGTTTTTGGTTTTTGATCTGATTTTTCTTGTGCAGCAAAATAACTGTATAAATATGTATACATATATTGGATTTAACATATATTTAACATACTTAACATATTTTGGACTACCTGACATCTAGGGGAGGGGTTGGGGAAAGGAGCAAAAAATTTGGAACAGAAAGTTTTGCAAGGGTCAATGTTGAAAAATTATCCATGCATATATTTTGTTAATAAAAAGCTTTAGTATTTTAAAAAGATACTAGATATTATCTTTCAAGAAATAATCAAAGAAAACTGTTCTGATATTCTAGAACCAGAGGATAAAATAGAAATTGAAAGATTTCACTAATCACCTCCTGAAAGAAATCCCCAGATGAAAACTACCAGTAACATTATAGCCAAATTCCAGAACTCCCAAGTAAAGAAGAAAATATTGCAAGCATCCAGAAAAAAAATCCAAATGTAGTGGAAACCCAAGCAATATAATGTAAGATTTAGATGATTCTATATTAAGGATCAAAAAGCTTGGAATATGACATTCCAGAGATCAGTGGAAGTGGTATTACAACCAAGAATGAATTTCCCAGAAAAACTGAATATAATCCCTCAGGGGAAAAAAAGGTGACATTCAATGAAAGAGAGGAATTTCATTTCAAGAATTCATGATGAAAAGACCAGAGCTAAATAGAAAAAAAAAAAGATTTTCAAATATAGGATTCAGGAGAAGCATAAGGAGGTATTCAGGAAAAGGAAATAATAAGACACTTATACAAGGTTCATCTATGTGCATTCCTACATGGGAAAAATGATACTTGTAACTCATATAAATGTAAATATATATATATATATATATATATATATATATATATATATGTGTATATATATATATATATATGAAGAGAGAGAGAGAGAGAGATGAATATGAAAGGATAACATAAAAAAGTTTTAAAAACAAATGTAAAAAAATTTTTACATGTAATATTTTAATAAAATGTTAAAACATGAAAAAAATTACAATTGGGTAAATGAAAAATAATGGTTCTAAGAGACACCAAGGAAAAATAAAATAAAATCAAAAGAATGAAAAATAGAAGATGATGGGAAATATCTCAGTGGAAAAACAACTGACCTGGGAAACAGATTGAGAGAGATAATTTTAAAATTATTGGACTATTTGAAAGTCATAAATGAAAAAAATAAAGATCTGATACATAATTTTTTCTGTATTATTTTATTTTATTATACCCTAATTCCAGAACTCCCAGGTCAAGGAGAAAATATTGCTAGCAGTCAGAATGAAGTAATTCAAACATTATGGCACTATAGTCAAGTTCATGCAAGATGTAGCAGCTTCCACATTAAATGATCATTTGACTTGGAATATGATATTCCAGAAGATAAAGGAGCTAAGATTACAATAAAGAATAATCTATCCAGCAAAACTGAATATAATTCTTGAAGGGGAAAAATGGATATTTTATGAAATAGAAGATTTTCTAACATTACTTATGCAAAGACAAGAGCTGAATAGAAATTTTGACTTTCAAATACAAGACACAAGAGAAACACAAAAAATAAAAAGCAAAAATAAATCATTACGAATTCAATAAAGTTAAACTCTTTATATTCCTACATGGGAAAATTATAATAATAAAATTTAAGAAAACTATCATTATTTCAAAAACAAGATAAAAAGATGAGAAAGAGGGATGTATTGGGAGAAGAAGGAAGGATGAATGGGGAAATTGTTACATCAAAGAGATATGAAAAGAAGAGCTTCTATAATAGAGATGAGTATCTCTATAAGAGAGATGGGGCAAGAAAAAAGAAAGTGAAGGAATTAGAGTAAGAATGAGGAAATAAAACTATCAATTGCTGCAGATGACATAATTGGTATATTTAGAGAATTCTAAAGAATCAATTTTAAAAAACTATTTGAAATAATAACTTTAGCAGAGTTGAAGAATATAAAATAAATCCACAAAGTCATCAATCCTTTTATATTACCAGCAAAGTCCAGAATGAAATGATGAAGTAATTTCATTTAAAATAGCCACAGAAAATATCAAATAATTGGGAGTCTATCTGCCAAGACAACTGTAGGAACTGTATAAACATAATAACAAAGCAAATTATCAAATAAATAAAATTTATATTAACAAATGAAGAAATATTAATTGATCATGGATAGGCAGAGCCAATATAATGTGGCAATTCCATCTAAAGCAAATTACATATTCTGTGCCATATCAATCAAGTTATCAAAAAGAATTTGTACTTATAGGCATGCAAAATTAAGTTCTTAAAGTATCACATTCTTTTAAGATGATATGAAAATAATGTGTGTATGTCCTCAAAAATATAGAAAGATAAGGTTTTAAAATTTTAATGGAATAGCCAACTTTGAGAAAGCAACAATATTAAACTGTTAAATATCTAAGGAAAATATATATTTAATTGTTACCAAATGTTTCTAGTATTATATACAAGCCTAACATATTTTAGTAATAAGTTCTCAAAATTGGATTAAGCTGTATGCTCATAAATTTATATTAAATTATAAAATTTTATTAATAATTTTAAAGAATTTTAAATTATTTCCCTTTTTCTTGTTTTGAAGTCCCTTTGTGATAACATTAAGATTCATTTGAAGATATTATTAAGATAATATTGTCAGGTGCTATTGGATTTTTTTTTAAAGATTCTTTAGTCTCTTGATGACATTGTATAACAACAGATACTGTATTTGGATAAAGATGGGAGAAACAAATGGCATGTAAAAAATGGAAATCTTTGAAATTGCATGAATTATGGGTTCCCAATTTGTTGTTCTTACAGCTCTGTTGTTAACAAGATTAGATCTGTAAAGTGTGAGTTAGTTCTTATCACCTGAACTAGGCAGACTTGGAACCAGAAAAGCAGGTCTACTAGAAGGAGTTCCCTTTCAGAAATGCCCTGAGGATGAGTTCTATTGCAGAATGTCCAGGCAAAGACATTTCCAGGAATTCAGTGAACCTCTTGTTAAATAGACATTGGGAGTGGGTTGCCAGGTTACAAAAAGTCAATGTTATATAATATTAATCATCACTATCGTATCACTTTGGCCTTTTGTTTCATGGTATTTATATGTATTGAGTTTTTGTGTCATTTTGGGGAGGGCACAAATCTAGTCTCTCAGATTCATACATGGTGAGTCCTCTGAGTAGTTTAACTTGTAATCTGACTTAGTTTACTTACAGTCTACTTAGCAATATTTGTTTCCTTAAGGGATATATGGGATTATGACTGGTTAATTAAATTTAGTCAACTTTTTGACATTTGGGGAAATATAAGATTAGGACTGTAGTAATACTTATGGTCACAGTACATTTATTAGCTGTTATAAGTTTAGTTCTTCTAGTTGATAGTTACTAATGCTTACTCAAATAGATTGGACATAAGCAGCAGAGTTTAGGTTTATTAAGCTAAGAAAAGAGGAATGAAATAGATCAAATTATGATGCTGCACTATCACTACAGTCAGTAGCAAAGGGAGAATATTGTGTAAAATCTGTTACTAATGGTCAATCTGAAATGACCCTATGTTTTACCTTGTTTGACTTTGGAAAGGGTGAGCATGCAGGAAAGGAGTCCTTAATCTGTTCTAATCATATCTCCTTATTCATTTGAAATGTACAGAGTAGCTGAGGTGGCATTTATCCTACCTCTTCATGATTAAATGACCCAATCAAAATATATTTGGCGTCATGTGAAAGCTTCTTAGTCCTAACTATGAAAGCAGTGCTTAGTTTGAATCTATTCTGTTTTGGTATGTGAAAAAAACAAAACAAAACAAAACAAAACAAAACAAAAAAAACCCAAAAAAACTTTTTAACTTAAAAATAAATAAATAAAGCACAAATCTTATAAAATAATATCTTTGAGACTAAACCTCAGGTTTTCTGTTTTTAAGTTCTATCCCTTTGCCATCACACTGAGCTGCTTCTCTAAGGCTGATCCTATAAAAATTCAGCTTTATGAGGCAAAAGATAGAAAGGGAGAAGATCCCTTTAAGTTGATTTTTGAAAGAAAATTGTCATTCGTTTTGCTCCTGAAGAATTAGGATAGATTATATGCATTCTAATTATTTTACATACTAGAACTATTTTTATTATGCTGGGAATGGAGGGAATAAATTATTTATTATATAAAGTTTATTTTTAAAAACTATTTTATATGAAACATTAACATATGAATTTTAACTTATATAAAACTTTCTCCTATGTATAATTGTTATAATTTTAAAGAAATTATACAAAGAAATATAATGATAAAATATTATAAATAGGTTCTGTTGCTCTCAAAGAAATAACTTACTGAATGTAGAAGACTTGTCTTGTCATTGGAAGAAATGGATTTATAGATGGCTCTACCACTCACAATCTACATGATCTTCAAAAAGTCTACTCATAGCAGTAAGCTTCAGTTTAGTCATCTGTAAAATAGGATAATGATAATCATACCTGCTTTAAAGGGTAAATGAAATAATGTATGCAAAATGCTTTTCATATTGAACATGAATTATGTATACATAATTGACAGTTGTTTTTATCGCTGAAGATTAGAGTAAATATATCAAAAAGTTATATTGCTTCTTTTTGTTTGTTTATTTTTGGCAAAGGGTCATAAAATATTCTGCCTTTCTTTTTTTTTCTCTTGCTCCCAGGTTTAAATGTTTTAATAATGCCTTAATCAAGCATATGTATATATGCATGTGTATACACACATATATATGTATGTAAAGTTTATACTCTCTAATGTAAATGAAACTGAATTTACAAAATATATAATTTCATATGCTAACTACTTGGATTAGGAGAGAAATTTCTATTATTTGTAATAATTGCCATAGAAAAAAAGGAAATTTCCATAGCAACCTACCAATACTAATCAATATTCAATTATTATATTATTCAATACAATTCAATATTCATTAAATATTTGTTACATGCCAGAAACTGTAATAAAGCTAGGGATACAAAGATAGTTCCTAATTTCATAGAGGTTACAATCTAATAAGAAAAGACAAAACACGAAAAGAAGTTGAAAAATGGGGTATGTAAGGATGAGTTGGCTGGATGCAGGGATTATGCTAAAGTTCTACACCCTATTGGGAAATTATTAGATGACTATCCTGGACCTCCTCTTTAGGTGGAAGATCTAGGAAGAATTCTCTTATGTTCATAGCCTACTTTCCCAAATCAGTAGTAGGAAGGTACCCCAGGGAGGAGGAGGGACTCAGGAAGTGTGAGTTTCAATGTTGGTTCATTTATTAATTGTTTACTACATACTCAGTGAAAGGTATTCATTATGTAGGAGATAGAGGGCCAGCTTTGGGGAGATAGGAAGACTAGGTACAAGTCCTGTCTCTGTTACACGATAACTCTGTGACCTTGGACAAATCAATAAGACTATCAGATCTCTAAGGAACTCTAAATTGCAGAAAAGTAGTGAATAGCATTGGTGGATGAAGTTTCTTTATCCAGAGCTTTACAATACATGTCCAGTTCCTATCCAAGGTTATCATCAGACATGTGGTAAATTCTAAAGTTCAAAGAAAAAAAAGAAAAAGAAAATCAGTTCCTGTCTTCAAAGAGTTTATATTTTAATGAGAGGAAAGGGCAGCTGGAAATTGAGTGGTAGAAAAGGCTTTTAATAGGAGGCTGTAAATGAATGAAGGATTGTCTTCCCATATTCACATATGCCTGACTTTCACAGGTTTCTATATGGCTGATATTCAGTTTTGTCATTTCCAAGTGCACTAGATTTCTTTATTTAGTGTTTTGTTTGTAACATAAAAGGTTCACAGCCATTTCTCAAAACAAAGAACAGAGCCTATTTGCCTGTGGGTCTTATTGTAATGCTGGCTTTTTGTAGCAGTAGAAAACTTTTACATGCATTGAACAGTATGTGTAATGATCCTTGAAAATTTTAGCTATTCTGTCTAATTAGCAGATCTCTAGGGAGGAGGTAGTGACAGTGGGAGGGCAAGAATTGACTATATGGATGTTCTATTGATTGAACCTGTTGCAGTGGCAACAGAAACAATAACAATTGTTTTATAATTAGAACAATAAAATCTTATATTTGGAAGAAATCTTGGAGGTTATATGGTCTAGCTAGTTTCTGAACAAAAATTCACCTTAATAATATCTCTAAGAAGTAATGATTGTCCCATACTTGAAAATCTTTTCTGAAAGAGAGCTCACTGAAGATTCAAAAAGATGCCTTTTCCACATCTTTGCAGAAGTGAGGAACTATGGATGTGGAATATTACATATATATTACCATGATGATGTGTTCATTTTCTTTGATGATTGCTCTTTTTTTCTCTATTTTAAAAATCTTTGTTGCAAAGAATCTTTTCAGAAGGAAAGTGCTGCATTTGGTAATAAAGGTTATATAAAAACAGAAAATATCAATAAAAAGAAGATTAAAAAAAGAGAATCTATTACCTAACAAGGTAATTTTTGAGCTTCAAGAGAACTATAATTTTTTATGGAATTATGAACTTAGAGCTAATAGACATCTTAAAGCACGTATTCCAATATTTAAAAAAAAAAAAAATCTTATAGATAAGGAAAAGGAAGCCACCAAAGCTTAAATGATTTGTCAGGGCTACACAGATAGGCAGTAGTAGAACAAGGTTTTGAATTTTGGTCTGTTCACTCTTTATTCAGTGTTTATTATACTTCCCCTCCTTAGGTTCTTACTAAGTGTTGTCAGTACTTAACAATTCTCTAGTTCACACCTTTGGTTCTGGCCTTTAAGGGGAGTTTACCCCTTTGAACTTCTGAGGAGGAGTTTACATATGAAAGGAGTTTACACAACCTTTAAAAGGAGCAAGTTCAATGGTTGAAATAATTTTCCCACAAGCTCTTGAGTTCTCACACTCCCATTCTCTGGGAGGATAAAAGAGACAACATTAGGCAGGGAGAAGTGAGTCTACTCCAGGTCAGAATTGGGACGGCTCTCTACAGGAAGAAGAGTCTGGCCGGGAGATTGAGTTGAGACAGCAGATCTCCTCCCAGAGAGCGATCAGCAGTTTCTGGAGACAACAGAACATTACACACCCTGTTTTTTCCTCCTCATCTTCAGCTGAAATCTACTTCTTATGATTTCTAGTTTCCAACCTTTTCTCCAAATGGCAGCCTTTGAAAGTATTTATAATATTCCTTAAAGGTTTCTCGTATTCAGGCAACATTTCCTCAGGTATGATTATAAATTGCAAAATTGTTTCTGCCTCTTATCATGACATTTCTTTAGTGATTAAAATAACACATGATATCATCAGTGTTTTCCCTTTACTAAAGAATGTGGGGAAACCTTTCATATATTAATAGGCAGTTTAATGAATTGTTATATGCCAAAAAAAAAAAAAATAAGTGGAAAAAAGAGTAATGTAACTTCAGCTAAGAGATTATTAGCTTCTGCCTCATGGTAATCTGGTCCATCAATGATATTCCATTATATGATTCATTCTGGAAACCTTCCCATCTTGGTAGGACCATGTAATGTTCTGTTGTCTCCAGAAACTGCTGATCGCTCTCTAGGAGGAGATCTGCTGTCTCAACTCAATCTCCCGGCCAGACTCTCCTTCTTCCAGAGAGCTGCTCCAACTCTGGTTTAGAGTAGACTCTGCCCTTGCTCAATGGTGTCTTCTTTCATCCTCCCAGAGAATAGGCGTGGAATAACTCAGGGGCTTCTGGGAAAAAATACTTCAACTGATTAACTTGCTCCTCCTAAACATGTAAGCTCCTCCCCAGGAGTTCACAGGAGTAAAACTCCCTAAAGGCCTGAACTAGAGAGAGAATTGTTAAGTACCGATTTAGCACTTAGTAAGAACCTATCATCTCATTGTCTCATTAGCACTTAGTAAGAACATAACAGGACCAGACTTTAGCTTCACTTGCATGAGACTTATGCCATTGTTACCTCCATGACACAATGAGAAATTAGAGCAAGGTTTAATAAAGAAAACTATAGAATGTAATGAAAGCAGATTAAGCTTTCATTAGATTTGTTAGCAGCTACATCATATACTTGGTTAATGTTGATTGAGCTTAGGGTAAACTTAAGCTCTACCAAGTATTTTTCATATGAAAATTATAAAGCCAGGATCAGTCAATCTTGTAATTATAGAACTGATATTTTATTTTATTTTATTTTATTTATTTTTTTCCCTGAGGCTGGGATTAAGTGACTTGCCCAGAGTCAGAGAACTGATATTTTAAACTTAAGTTCAAGCTTTATTTTATTTTTGTTAAATTGATATAATATTATTTGTTTTAATTGTTTCAACTTTATGAGGTCATTTTAATACTTTTCCTTTTAGACATCAATAGTATTCTTGCTCCTTCAACTTAAAACTACCTGTTCTAGGGCACATCCTTTGGTCCAGTTAATTTCTTCCTGAAAAAACAAAAAAGAAAAAAGACATTTCAAGAGACTGCAATTCCCATTGTACTCATGATAGCTATCACTATTCTCATGTTTAATCACTGACTAATTAATGTGAATGAAATAGTAGTTGTACTATTTTCCAGCTCAGTTCCCCAAACTTTGATGCTGATCTATAAAGATAAACATTTTAGGCTTTTCTACTTTTTTCTTTTTAATTGAAAAGTTGAATTTCTAGATGAAGCTATATCCAATTTTTATTATGCAATGTATATTTGACTTAAATGCTTACTAGATATTCTCTAAAAGAGAGTTACACTGGCACATCACCTCTCCAGAAGATAAATTTCTTTTCTATTTAGGCAAACTACCGAAGTGATACCTCCTTCATTTATTTCTACATCATTTATCTCCTTCAAGACGATAAAAGATTTCGCTGTGAGCATTACTTTTACTGATTCAGAATACAAGGCCATGAAGCCTTACTACATAGTTTCATTAGTTTTTTCTGGCCTCAAAAAATGTATCAGTCTACTGATTAAAAGCCTCCATGGACTGGCTAGAGATGATTATTAAGTTCTGAAGAAATCAAATCTTCAGCATAATTCTCTTTGAAGAAATTCACTGAACTGAATTCCAGACCTTAAGAATTTGTAAAGTAACTCAGATATACTCTAGCACAGGTCTTCTTAATTTTTTTTCCACTTACAAATCCTTTTCACCCAAGAAAATAACCCTAAATATCTATCTATCTATCTATCTATCTATCTATCTATCTATCTATCTATCTATATATGTATATATATAAATAATATACATATCATACAGCTACTGATATATCATAATTTCATGAACCCCATATTCAATTACAAGACCCATATGGGGCCATAAATGGCAGTTTAAGAAGCTGGGCTCTAGGGAATAACTATCCATGTGGGAAAACTATTGTTATTAATACTTAAAAATGTATGTTTTGTTGTAATTTTTGTTGAATTTTATACCTTTAAAATTCAGTTAAGTGGCAAAATGGATAAATGGTGGGCCTGGAGTCAGGAAGGTTAATTTTCCTTGGATACATCACTTAAGTCTGCTTGCCTCAGTTCCTCATTTGTAAAAGAAACTAGAGAAGAATATGACAAATAACTATAAGTATTTTTCGCCAAGAAAATTCCAAATGTAGTTACAAAGAATGAGAAACTACTGAATGACAGTTCAGTTATTTCAAAAAGATTTAAGAAATTTAGACATTTAGATTTAGAGTCTTAAAAAGAAAGATTTTAGCAAGATTGATACTAGGAGTTCTGACAAAAATGACAAAATAATAAAGACATCATAGTGTGATAGGGTACTGGATTTAGAGTAGGGTTTGAACCCTGTGTTTGCCACTGTCTACTTAGGTAACATTAAACAAGTAACATTCTATGAGACTAAATTTTCTCAGCCATGAAATGAAGATATTAGAATGGATAATTTCCATGAGGTCACTTGTAACTCCATATCTTTGATCCTATGTAATATTGATAAAGCTATCACAAACTTAGGATAGAAGGAAGGCATAAAATAAATATGAAGTAGATTTGAGGAGGGATGATTTTAATATTATAGCAAATTCACAAGGAGACCAGACATTCTACTATCATCATTTTAGTAATATTGGTATGGATCACCTGGGAAACAAGTGTTGGGTTTTTTTTTTGTTTGTTTGTTTTTTTTTTCATCTATCCCAGTATGAATAGCAAGGAGCATAGGAGCATAGGGAGATAACCGAAGTACAACAGTCAATAAAATGAAAACTTTTGGTTCCAGCATTCCAGAACTTTACTATTCTCCCACATCTGAAGTGGTCTATTCATGCTTACCTCTGATACTTCAAGCCTCAAAGCACAAGAGCAGCTGGGTCAGCAGATAAACTACAGGGTGTGAACTATTCTCAAAGACTCAAATCCTAAGGGAAAGATCTGCTTTTCTCTGATGCTTTAAGCCTCAAAGCACAAGAGCATCTGGGTCAGCATGTAAACAACATCATCTACTACTACAGGATATGATTAGAGCTGCTGAGTATTCAGATTCCAGGGAGAGATAGGAGCAGGTTAGCAACTGTATATTAAGGTGATAAAATTGTCAAACAAATAATGGAAATCAGTCAGGACCATGTCAAAGGAAGTTAAATTCCTTTAATTTTTACTTTAAATGGTATCTCATTTCCTGTATCTTTCTTAAAGAGTGTACATTGAACTGTTTAAATCTCTTTATTTTCATTGAAATCCATGCAGAATGATGTATTCTAATTTTTCAATTACATATTTTTCACTGGGATTCTTAAGCTAAGAGGATCAATTTATGTTGTAGCAATTGTCCTTTCTCAGAATATTTCCAAGCTCATCTCTCAGTGTGTCTCTGTTCCTTTCTGTCTTTCTATCTCTCTTTCTTTCCCACTTTCCTTCATGTTATCTTACCCTTTCCCCTTCTCCCTCTTCCTCTTCTCCCTCCTTCCCTCTTTTTCTCTATCTTTCCTTCTTCATTTTACCTTGTGATGCACCAATCTGGCCATTCTCTTCTGTATTGAATGAAATAATAGCTTTAGAATACAGTTCTCTAAGTCCATTGCAAACCTCTCTAAAATAATTTCTTTGCACTGTTGATTTTGATGATAATTTGCTTTTTAAAGCAAAGATAAGGGGGAAGTGGTTATTTGAGAAAATCGCTATTTCAGAGTTTAACTTACTGTTTAGCTTTTCTTCAACAGGAAAGCTACATGTCATAGTTTAAAAGGAAAGAAATGCCCAGCCTGTGTTAACCTGCTCCAAGGAGCTCTAATGATATATCTGTTACTATACTGGATACACTTTTATTACCAAGAAAGAATGCAATTGAGAGATGTAAGTAAGAACTCGATGTCTACCTGACAACTGACTTGAATCCTTTCTAACAGGTCTATAGAAATGCAGCTTTAAATAGATCCCAAAGGCTCTTAAATGAAGAACATGAACCCTGGTTATTTCTTTCTTCCCATAGTTCTATTATTTGGTAATTCAAATGTTAACTTGCCCTGTCTTATTTTTAAGCTAGAGCCGAGATAGAGCAAGTTCCTGCCAATACCCCAAAGTTCTAATGTGCTTTGAAAGGTCCCAACCTCATTTCACTTTGAGAAAGCTTGAGCATGTTATTCAAACTCCCTCTGTGATTTAGGAAAAGGCTTTTCTTCCTTTAAAATGAACATGATTTTAGAGATACACATGTTTATTGCCACTTGTAAACAGGACAATCTCTGAAAAGAAATAGGTTGGAAGGAAAGACTTAGAGACTTGACTAGATTAAACTGAAATCTGCATTCAGATTCAGAATATGCCCATCCATTAAATTTAAGAATCACCTTCTTTGTCTGCAGTAGTGTACGCTTGCAGACTGCCTGCTCCTGGAAACTCTCCCTTTGAGTATGCGACTGACATTTTCCCGTTCATCAGAAGAATGAAGTAAACCCAATTGGATTTGTTCTCCATCTGGGAGCAGGAAATTAACTTTGAAAATGATTTAAATCTCTTGCCCGGGGAGGGACTTTTAGCACCCCAAGTTCAATAGTTCAATTTGACAGAAGCTTCTGCCAGATTTCAGATGCATATTGTTAAGTTTTAAAAAAGGATGAAAATGAGGTTGCTTTATATTTCTTTAAAGGAATTCATCCATCAGCCTACTTATAAATCTTATCAGGTAGCTGAGTTTGGCCTAATAAACATGTAAAGTAGGCATGTATTTTAAATCTCTTGGGGGAAAGAAATAGATGTTTTCATAATTATAGGCAATCGACCATTATTAACAGTGTTTCTTCTATTTCATTTTGACATTGTGAGTAGATAATCATGAAGACAAAGAAAAAACACACACAAAAATACTGTTGCAACCAAATATAATTTGCCACAAAGTTAACCAAATGTATTTTCATAAAATATATAACCTATGTGCTACCTGCTCTAATAAAGTGTGAAGTAGTTAAATGAGGCAATCAATTCACACAAATGACTTTTTTTAATACCACCAAATGTACTTTATTAGTTTACTTATTTAACTTTTTTATTTCTTGTATTTATTTATTTAATGTTTTTCTAGAGTTATATTCAAAACATTTAAAAATATTCTTAAAAAAGGTTTTTGAATTCTAGGTTCTCTCCATTATCCCCACCCACAATTAAGAAATCACATGTGAAGTTATGCAAAACTTTTCCATAAAAGTCAAGTTGTGAAATAAAACATAGATCTCCCACCCTAATGAAGATAAAAACCCTCAAGAAAAATTAAATTTAAAACAAAAAGAGAGATAGAGTAATAGAGAATGTTTTGATGTATACTCAGATTTGATCAGTTCCTTCTCTGGGTAAGGGTAGGGTTTTTCATCATAAATCCTTTAGAATAGGTTTGGATGATTGTACTACTGAAAGTAACAAATTCATTTACAATTGGTCATCCCAGAACATTGCTATTATTTTGTACACAGTACATTTCACTTTGTTCATGGAGAATTTTCCTGGTTTTGTTTTGTTTTTGTTTTTGTTTTTTCCCCCTAAGAGCATCTTGCTCATCATTTTCCAGGAAAAAATAATATATAATCAGAGAAACTTGTTTTCAAAATGTTTTTACCATTACTATCACTAATTGTATTTCCCTCCATTTATTCTTTCTCTCCTTTCACCCTGTCCCTCCTCAAAAGTGTTTTGCTAATGATCACTCCCTCCCTCAATATGCTTTCTCTTTTCTCACCCTCCCTCACTTCTCTCTCTCTCTCTCTCTCTCTCTCTCTCTCTCTCTCTCTCTCTCTCTTCCTCTTCCCTTCCACTCCCCAACCCCTCAAAGCTTTTTCTTGCCTCTTTTTTTATGGCAGATAATTTACACCATTCATTCCACTTATTCCTTTCCATTTCTCCCAGTACATTCCTTTCTTACTCCTTAATTTCATCATTTAAAAAAAAATTATCCTTTCATATTCAACTCATATCTGTGCACTTTTTTTACTACTTCTAACTGCCATAATAATGACAATGTCCGAATGATCAATCTCCCCTGTAGGAATGTAAATGGACAAGTCTTATTAAATCACATTCAATTATCTTCTTATGCTTCTCCAGAGTCCTGTATTTAAAAAATCAAAATTTCCATTTAGTTTTAGTCTTTTCATCACAAATGTTTGAAAATCCTCTGTTTCATTGAATGACAACCTTTTCCTCTGAAGGATTATACTCAGTTTTGCAGAGTAGGTGATCCTTGGCTGCAATCCTTACCCTCTGGTTCTAGAACATCAGGACAGTTTTCCTTGATAATTTTTTGAAAGATAATGTCCAGGATCTTTTTTTGATCCTGATTTTCAGATAGACCAGTAATTTTTAAATTATCTCTCCTGGATCTATTTTTCAGATCAGGTATTTTTCCAGTGAAATATTTCCTATTTTTTCCTATTTTTTTCATTTTTTTTTAAGTTTTGCTTCATTGTATCTTGATTTCTCATAAAGTCTTAGCTTCCATTTGCTCAAATTATTTTTTTTTGTATTTTCTTTTGCACTACTCTCAATTCTTTCTCTAATTTTTTCTCCATCTCTCTAACTTAATTTACAAAGTCCCTTTTGAGCTCTTCCATGGGCTAAAAGCTTTGGATATAGGGGCTTTGACTTTATTATCATCTTCTAAGTGTGTGTTTTGAAACTCCTTGTCACCACAATAAATTTCAATGGTCAGAAACAGCTTTTTTTTTTTTGTTTTTTTTTTTTTTTGTTTTTAAATCTCTGCTCATTTTCCTACCCTATTACTCTGCTTTTAACTCTTTCTTAAAGGGGACTCTGTTTCTAGGGTGGAAGTGCACTGTCCCAAGCTTCTGGGGTTTTATGCAGCTGTTTACAGAAATACTTCTAACACTCTTTTCTGCCCTGCCCCACAGTAGCTGAAAGATCTACTCTGCTGGTTTGGGCTGGAGTTCCCCTCATCTGGGCTGTGCCAGACTGCACACTAGACTTCTACCTTGTTGCCACAGAATCTCTCCACTGACCTTTTGAGTCCTCCTTGTGTCCCCAGTCTGAGAGGTCCAGAAACCTCCAGTACTGCTGCTGATTCAGAAATCCTATGTTGCTGATGCTGGGTCTGGGCTGGAGCTGGGGCTGTGGCCAGACTTGCACTGGGATTGCACACTGTGTTCCAACTCTGGTTCCACAGGGCCTTTTCTGCTGACTTTCCACTTCCTGTTTGGTGTCTTTGGGATGAAAGGTCTGGAAGCCTTTCTACTTTCTACTGCCACTGATTTAGAGATTCAGCCCACCCAGGGACCCTGAATGAATCTAGGGCAAGTCAGGGACTCTCACAGTGATGTCATAGGGCTTTTCTGCTGAGCTTCTCAGTTGCCTGTGGCTGGAAAATGTTCTACTCTGTCTTTTCGTGTGTTCTTATGCTCTAAAATTTGTTTAAATTAATTATTTAAAGGAATTTGAAGCAGTTTCTGGAAGAGATTGGGCAAGTTTCTGCCTTTACTCTGCCACCTTGGCTCTGTCTCCATTCTTTTGATTTTTTAAAATAATAAGTGTAAAGACCAACAGTTTTACATGAGAGTATATACCAGGCAATAATTATCTTAAAGAAATT
This sequence comes from Sminthopsis crassicaudata, assembly GCF_048593235.1. Lineage (NCBI taxonomy): Eukaryota > Metazoa > Chordata > Mammalia > Dasyuromorphia > Dasyuridae > Sminthopsis > Sminthopsis crassicaudata. Next base: position 256,387,999 of record NC_133620.1, on the reverse strand, counting down.
TTATGAAAATTATTGAAGGCACCAACATACAAAATGGAAACACTGATAATAAGGGAGGATAAGTGATTTATACAAAGTCACACCTCTTAAGGCAGAAGACAATAGATATCACACATTTTTTAACTCTAACTGATCTGTCGGCACTCTAAATGTTGATTCATTGTCAAATAACCAGTGAATAGATATACTGCTGGAGGAACTAATGAATATAATTTTTTGCAGTTTATTTATTTATTTTTAATGCACATTGCTTTATGAATCATGTTGGGAGAGAAAAATCAGAACAAAAGGGAAAAACCATGGGAGTGGGGAAAAAAACAACCAGAAAAAAGAAGTGAACATAGCATGTATTGATTTACCTTCAATCTCCATAGTTCATTTTCTGATTGCAGATGGCATTTTTTCTATCCAAAGTTTATTGGGAGTGCCTTGGATCCCTGAACCACTGAGAAAAGCCAAGTCTTTCATAGTTGATGATCATATATTCTTGCTGTTATTGTGTACAATGTATTCCTGGTTCTGCTTGTTTCATTCATGTAATTCTTTCCAGGCCTTTCCAAAATCATCTTATTCATCATCATTTTATAGAACAATAATAATCCATTAACTTCATATACTACAACTTATTTAGCAATTCCCCAGTTCATGGATATCTACTCATTTTCAATTCTTTGTTACCATAAAAGGAGCACAACAAACATTTCATTTTTGCACATGTGGGTCCTTTTTCCTCTTTTATGATTTCCTTGAGATACAAGCCCAGTAATGGCACTGGTTGGTCAAAGAGTATATACAATTTTATAGCCCTTTGGCCATAGATCCAAATTGCTCTCCAAAGTAGTTGGATTATTTGACAACTCCACCAACATTCCATTAGTGTCTCAATTTTCCCACAAACCCTCCAACATTTATGGTAATGTTTTCCTATCATTTTAGCCAATCTGAGAGGTGTGAGGTGGTCCCTCAGAGTTGTTTTAATTTTCATTTCTCTAATCAATAGTGTTAGATCATTTTTCATATGACTGTAGAAGGCTTTAATTTTATCATCTGAAAATTGTATATTCATATCCTTTGAACATTTATTAATTGGGGAATGGCTTACATTCAAATTTGATCCAGTTTTTTATATATCTTATAAATTAGACCTTTATCAGAAGCACTGGCTGTAAAAATCTTTTTTCCCCAGTTTTGTTCTTGCTATTGGTTTTGTTTGTGCAAAAAAATTTTTTAATTTAATATAATCAAACTTGTCCAATATGCATTTCATAATGTTCTCTAGTTCTTCTTTGGTCATAAATCCCTCCCTTCTCTAAAGATTTTATAGATAAATTATCCCTTATTCTTCTAATTTGTTGATAGTATCATACTTTATACCCAAATCATGTATCCATTTTGACCTTATTTTGGTATGGGTTATGAGATGCAGATCTATGCTGAATTTCTAACATAATATTTTCCAGTTTTCCCAACAATTTTTGTTAAATAGTGACTCATCCCAGAAGCTGGAGTTTGGGAGTTTATCAAATATTAGATTATTATAGGTTTTGATTATTGTGTCAAGAGAATCTAGCCTATTCCACTGATTCACCATTCTGTACCAGTACCAGTATAGCCACTAGCAAATGGTTTTGATGGCTGGTGCTTTATAATATAGTTTTTTTTATATTTTTGAATATATTTTTTATATTTTTGAATATATTTTAGCCACAATCTTTTGTATTTTTATTGTGTTGTATTTTTTTATGAATTCCCTTCATATTCTTTTGTTCTTCCAGATGAATTTTGTTATTATTTTTCCTAGTTCTATAAAAATATTTTTGGCAGTTTGATTAATATGGTACTGAACAAGTTGACCATTTTAAGCAAAATTGTCATTTTTAGTTTATTACCTCAGCTCACCCATGATATTTTTTCCAGTTGTTTAGATCTGACTTTATTTCTATAAGAAATGTTTTGTAATTGTGTAATGTGGTTCCTGGATACTAATGTATATTCTTGATGAGGATATTAGAAGGAAACAGAAAGATATCTACAAGTAGTATTCCATAGTAGATCATGTAGTATAATATAAGTCCTCATTTAGAGGCCTTTTTATTTTAAAGAAAGTTTAATTGATATTTTTATTTTTATATTACAAACATGTCCAGAGTACCTCCATTAGTGAGAGGTTTCTGGTAACAAGATAAAGCATTTAAGTAAAACTGTAATGGCATCATCTGAAAGTGAAAACAATATTCTACATTTCATAACTTTCTATTTTAAAAAAATCATTTTAATCAATTTTCTTTTTTCCCAACCCATTAATAAAAAAAGAAAAAGAAATTTTTTTGTTATAAATAGGCAGAGCCAAATGAATCAGTAAATCAGTAAACATTTATTAAGTATTTATTATATGTTAAGCACTGTGGTAAGTACCAGAAAAAAATATCCCCTCAATGATTAAAAAAAATTACATATATGTATGTATGTATACATATAAATTATATACATATTTCTACTATACACACATATATGTTTTGTTCTGATAACATTAAGTACCTTGGCCTTAATCAAATAGTGAGTAACTCTTAGAGTAAGCAGTAGAAGCCAGGGCTTCAGTCTCCAAGACTAATGTTCATTGGACTAGAATCTTTAAGTTTAAAAGTATGTAAAAGTCTTACATGGCAAAGTTATATTCAGAGATTGTAATTCATTCAGAGATTAAAACTCTCTATATATTTTATAATCCCTAACTGTAATAACAATTATAAGAATAAAAATAAATTCTAATAACTGAAGTAATTTCATTAAATAAATATATCACAATATTCTTATTTATTACATAATAATATATAATACTAATGTGATTAGTGTTTTACATAATTAGATATTTATATTATATAAATATAAACTAATAATTATTAGTATTTTATATTTTGTATTATATATAGTATTATTTTTAAATGGTAGGGTAGTATAACGTGATTGTTTTATATAATGATGATAATAAAATTGTATTATGTTTATTATTATTATCTGAGAAATTGCACAATACAGTAAAAAGAACACAAGTTGTCAAAAGATCTAGGTTTGAATCCTTTTTCTGCTGCTTCCTACTTCTGGGCCAACAAGCAAGTTATTTGATTTCTCTGGGCCTTAAATTTCTTCTTTAAATGAAAGGGTTAGAAGAGATAGCTTCTGAGTTCTCTTTCAGCTCTATACCTCTGATTCTCAGTACCAAGATACAAAATAGTAACAAAATTCAGGGATTATTAATATTTTTAATGTTTATGATACAAAGGGAAGAGAGGGAGAGGACAAAATCCTTAACATGAGGAAAGTGACAGGGAAAGATGGATTAGATGTGAAGAAAACAAAGATTGAATCTGAGAGGGGAAAAAAGGGAATCATCTGCCTTCAACATTTTAGTCACTTTTTTTCCAAATCTTAGGCATTACAATAATTTTCAATTTTTACTTTTTTGTAAAAACAAAAAAGTATATTATTTTGTTCCCCTTCCCTTTGATCCTTTCTCTTCTCCTTTCCTGAGACTCTTGTTTTCTTTGTAACTTTGGCAATTTACTTAACTTTATTTGCCTCAGTTTCCTTCATCTGTAAAATGATCTGGAGAAGGAAATGGTAAGCCTCTCCAGTATCTTTGCCAAGATAATCCCAAACCATCCTGAAGAGTTAGACATGACTGAACAAAACAACAAAAATAAGTACTCTTCAATGCCCCCATAAAAATCTCTGGCAATTAGATCAAAAGACATACATACAAGTGTATGCCATTTACATATCTGTATGCACACATTCTTATACATGCATGCATATATGTATGTATGCCTATTCAATCTATCCTCAAATACCCAATGCTTATTTTAGAACATTAATGATTCCATAAAACATGTTCAGTAATTACTTATCTCTGTTTGATGTCCAGAATGATATACCATAGCTTTGTGTTAGGATCTTACAGCACATTGCCTTATTATTTATAAGACAAGACTTGAATTAGGTGCTTGATTTTGTCAAAACTTATATTATCTCAGACAAATCATTAACATTTGAAAGCTTCAATTTTTCTGTCCGTTACAAGGCAGAGTTGAGCTATCATTTAGGTGATCAGCACCTGTGACTGATTCCAAGTAACTGGAACATGTGCAACATCCACACTCCAGTAACATCTTCTCAGCAAATATTCTAAACCAGGGTGAATGCAACTAACTGGTCTCAAACCCATCTGTGATTTAGGAGGATGCTTACCCCAAGTATCTGAAGACTTAATGGGGAAATGAATGGATGAGAACAACATCTGTAAGCACTGTTCCAACAGTGTAAAAGGCACTATGGAGTTTTTGGAGCTTGGTCAGACATCAGTAATGGCAAGGTTATCCAGTACATCCTGGGACACTGCCAGTCGTGTAGACTTTTGTTCTCCACTGGACTTGGATGACTGTGGAGGAAAGAGTGGGACTGATATTTTGTGCAACTCTGCCTCACTTAAATCCAATTCACATGCAAGTCAAGTCATCTCTAGTTAGGGCATTGGTTTTCTTCTAAAACAAAGGACAAACAACAAAACAAGATAACTTTATAATTCAATTAATTAATTAATTTTTGAGTGAGAGACTCTAACTACAAGTTTGGAGCAGCATAGCTTAAGGAGGAGGGGAAAAGATATAAATTCACCACTCAACTCAGAATAAGCTGAAAAACACATAAAAGTTTGGAAAATATGAGTTGGGTTTAGAGGAAATACTCTTTTGTTTGGAGAGACCAAGTGGAGAAATGATAATCTTCAGGTCTATAAAGGGATGTTACAAAGAAAATAAGGAGAAATCATTGCATTAGTTGATAATGATAGAAAATAGATTAATAGGTTGAGGGGTAGCTTGGTAGTGTAGTGAATAGAGCACCATCCCTGACGTCAGGAGGACTTGAGTTCAAATGTGATCTCCGATACTTAATACTTCCTAGCTGTGTGACCCTGGGCAAGTCAACAAACCCCAATTGCCTCAGGGGAAAAAAGAATACTAGGTTAAAATTATAGTTAAACACAGTTTAGATAAATGAATGAAAGGGGAAAAAAAAATCACTGGATGAGACCAGATATCATTTTAGCTACTGCATATGCTCAAGGGGCCGCATGAGATAAATCTTGTGTTATTGATTTGTTCTTTGTCAGCTCTGAAGAACTACTTCATCAGTGAATGTATGTTCCCTGGAAGGACTTTTTGACATTCTAGTTTAGTTTCTGAATCATTATATTTTCCCATTACTTCATTGGTGAATTATAATTGTCACACCATGCTATTACATTCAACTAATACAATCCTAATATTGGTATAGAGCAAACAACTATTAAAATAAATTGCTAACTATTATGACATTACTATTACCATGTGTGCTTTGATATCATTTGCCAATAATAACATTTTTAGCTTTTCTTTTTTGATCTGTTTTGACAGCTTGAGAAAGGGTATCTTTAAGCAAGTGGCTCCAGTTCATTGCCTTAAGAAGATCCCTGTACTTTCTCAAGTGTGTCAGTCAGGATGAGAAGTGCTGTGTGGGTCACTGCTTCTCTTGCTCTACTTCACATTCTATTCAAATCTGAGACTGAGATTCCACAACTGTCACATGAAAGGTCACAAAAATCTACACCTTCAGTAACCTAGGTTACTGAAGGCCTACTGCTTTTTTTTTTTTTTTTTTTTTGCCAGAAAAAGAACTAAAAATTCACTCTAGTCAACTTTCTTCTTCAGTGAAAATTACTCTTGTTTCTTTCTTTTTCTCACCGTCAATCTGTGAATGCTGCTAAAATTACTATTATGATGAGAAAAACAGAGATTCCTCTATGGGTCCATGACTATCTGAACTATAAAACTAATATGTGAAACTTTAGGACCTGAGTTTGCATTTTAGTGATCTGACAATTACCTGATTATTTTCAATGATTTCATGATCTTAGAGATGAAAAGGATCTCAGAAATCATCTAGCCTTGTCTGAACTTGACTGAGAATTTCATTAGGGTGGACAGTAAAATTGAACAATTTGGTCATCTCAGTGGAATTTCTGGTCCAAATGATCTCATCTTGCTGTCTACTTTAATCAAATCAACCAGATTTACTGGGTGCTGTGTAGATACATTTTTAAATGCCATTTGTACATTACCAGTTTTAAAGAAAACATCTTCATTTATTTTCCTTTATTCCACATGTCCATCACTATCTTTTTAAGTACTTGAATCTTATTTTACTTCAAATGTTGAATGGGGCAAATAATTTATTAATTATTTTCATGTTGCACTTCTCTAAAAAGAAACATTTTGTTTTCTACTAAAGATATATTTTGTTTATGCCCAGTTAGATTTTGATGTCCTTGAAACTATTCAATTTAGTTTATTATGATAAGCAGTTATGAAGTATCTATTATATGCCAAACCCTCTACAAGCTTTGGGGGATACAAAGACAAAATTAAAATGGTATCTGTATTCAAACAATTTATATATCTTATAATTTGTGCAGAACAATTACAAAATAATTTAGGTGGGAGGAACCTAAAATGGGAAGATCAAGAAAGGCTTCATGGAGTATTTAATGATAGATCAACTGAAGTTGATATAGGCTTATATTTTATTTTTATTTAGATATTCTATTTATTGTTCCTATTAAATTAGTATAGATATTAGAATTCTGGGATACTGCATTTTGTTGTTCTTCTAAATTAGTTGTGATAAAAATCAAAAAGAAATGAATGATTTAACATACTTTGAGAGCTTGATAGGAAGAATGGTTATATTTTAGAGAAGACAAATAAAGAAATTTCAACAGTCATTTGAACATACATTTACAATAGATCATTGATCTTTTGGATTCAGAGTTGCATACAGTGTCCTAAAAGAGCTATATTAATGTCACACTTTGGTATAAGGAAGGTGAGTGAATCTAAATAAGATTCACAGATCAAGGAATAGTGAATTGTAGCAAAGAAATAAAAAAAACACTCCAAAAACAAACAAAAAACCAAAACAAAACCCAAAATACTTTTGCCTTCTAGCTAGAAAACTTGCTTTCAAACCCACTTTCAGTTATATTTTCCAGACATAATAGAACAGGAAAATGTGTATTAAAATAGATTCAAAAACTATGATTACTGAGTCCCAGTAAGGAAAAAAAAATACATTATACTGTGCTTGTTAGAACATAAGAAAGTGTGGGATGTTAACTTGGAACACTAAAGGGCAGTTCAATACAATATCTGAGGAATCATTTTGAGGGTCATTTGCACATAAATGAACATTTTGCTTCTCTACTTTACCTTGGAGATGTGATATACACAGAGGCAGCAGAATGGAGTTCAAATGCAGATTGTGCCCTTGGACCAAATGCTGCAGCCAATAGTTTGTCCAATTTTCCATATGCTCTTCATTAAATTAAGGTCAAGCAGAGGGATTTACAGTATGTATGTGATTACTGAGATTAGGCTGGGGTGACTACTTTGGAAACAATGAATAGTGAACTATTTTAAATACTTTAAGCATAAGCAGACCAATTCTTTTTGAACAAAACTCAGCAAAGATCATTGACATTTGTTTCTGACTTAGATTATTGGGATACTTCATTTTAATTTAATTTAATAAATATTTTATTAAGCATATACTATATGCCATTATTTCACAATGTTGTGTCATGATTGGAATTGAAAGATAAAAAGAAAGTTCATTCTTTGGAAAATTTATTTTCCAGCTGACTACTCTCCATCCTCAATCCTTAACTGCACCCCTTCCCCCAACATGCATTCATACCAATGTTAGAAAGTGTAAGATCCAGTCTTAGAGCAAGATGTCTAATTCAGGGATCATATCTAAGCCTAGTTCCCCTCCATATCACAACTTAATAAGAAACATATCAAATAAAATAAAAAATGGCAAAGAAAAAAAGGAAAGAATTCAGTGCAAGAAGAACATTACATAAAAACAAAACTTCAGAGAGATTTTAAAAATCAATAATCAGATAAAAGGAGACCCCACTGCAATGAATAAATTCTGTGAAGTAAAAGTAGATATGAAAAATCTGTATAAAAAGGGGAAAATTCTCCAACAATGAGAAGACCCTCCAAAATATCCATGAAACAAAATATCCATGGTAAGAATCTATAGTTAAATGATCGATTTATGTTGAGTCATTCCACATTTTAAGTGGTAGAAAGTTATGAACAATTTGTTAAAAAAGGAAATCCAAATTATTAATGATCATATAAAGATACTCTAAATTATTAGTACTAAAGAAATCCAATACTGAAGTTATTCAACGCCCATCATATTAACACAGATAATATATTTTAGAAATAACTCATGTTATAGAGGTTGTGAGAAGATAAGAACATTTATGTACCATTGATTGAGCTATAAGTGACTTTGACCATTCTTTTGTAAAATTAATTAACTAATTAATTGTGCTTATTTAATTTAAACTTAAATCCAAAAATGGAGGGAATTATTGTCATGTGCACAGCAGAACATAAGAGGTTTCAAGATATAAAGCAATAAATTTCCATTTTCAAGAAAACCTATATAATAAATACTACACATTGTTTTCAGAGTTGTTCATCTTTTCTTTGCTTCCTTGTAAATTTTCTTTTGTTCTTTGTTGAGTGTTTTCAACTTCCCTTTTCTCCATTTCCTTTTCTGCAAGCCTTCAGTTAAGCATGGATAAATATGCATATAAATATACACAAATACATTATGTATACATATATACACACATGCATATTTATGTAAATACACACAGACTATAGTTACATATATCCATATATATATAGATATCTATAATTATTCAATTACATACATTCATACACATTATGTAAGAATGCTATGCTAGTTTGTCCTTTGTTTCTCTGAAGGTGGGTAGCATCTTCCTTCATAAGTCCAAATATATCCATATTTTTCTAAATCTACCACCTCATCGTTTCCTACATCACATCACAATTCCAACCTTATACTATTTTAAATTTTAAATAGTCTGAAAAAATATTGATTAATATGGCTGATATACAGAGTAGTTTCCCTATTTTTCTCTCTAGTTTAACTTTGAGATCATAATTATTGCATTCACGTTTTTATCTAATAAATTCAACTTCTGATCTTTATGATTTTATTTCTTATCCCTCTTGACTCTTCTGCTCTATTTCTACCATTTACCTTGCCCTCTTATTACTTAATCTACCCCTTTCCAAAGATCCTCCCTTATTTTCTCTCCCCACCTTTTCCTTTGCCCTCTTGCTTCTATCTGAATTTTGTAGACGTTTATTGCCTATCAAATACAAATATATAATGTGTGTTTCTTCCCTCTTTATCTCATTACTATTAGTTTATACACTCTTTTATATCTCCTTTATCTTTTTCTCTCAACCTCTTATTTTTTAAAGTAAATTTGAGACTTTTATTCCCTTATAAAGGTATATATGGTTCTCTCTTTAAGTCAGATCTGATTTGAGCAGGGTTCTTTCTAATTTTTAAATTTATTTTGATATTCATTCTTTTAAAAACTGAGTTCTAAATTCTCTCCCTCCTATTCTTTCCCAATCATTGAGAAGGTAAGCAATCTATCTGTCACACATGTGAAGTTATGCAAAGCACTTTCCATATTAGCCATGTTGCAAAACAAAACAAACAAAACTGTCCAAAAACAAGAAAAAGCAAGAGACACAAAAGAAAAAAAGAAAAAAAGAAAAAACAATGACTACATTGGCTTTGAGTAGAGTGTGAATCCCTCTTCACTATATTATCAGTCAATATATTTTTCTGTTTTTTCCTCTCTCCTACCTCCCTTCCTTCCTTCCTTCCTTCCTTCCTTCCTTCCTTCCTTCCTTCCTTCCTTCCTTCCTTCCTTCCTTCCTTTCCTTCCTTCTTCCTTCTTTCTTTCCTTTCTTCCTTTTTTCTTTTCTTCTTTCTTTCCTTTCTCTCTCCGTTCTTCTTTCTCTTTCTTTCTTAGAGAGCCACATGTGGCAAAATTGTAATTCAGTTGCAATTAGGTACAATTCTTTGTTCTTCTTTAAAGATCAGTGCCTCTGGAGAGAACTGAAGTGGCTATTCCTCAGTATTCCTACTTTGTCCATGTTATATCTCTTAGATCCATATGTAGCCATATGACTAGCCATTGTTGTTCTGAGGATCCTGATATATGAAGTTGGTGGGAAATCAATTCCTCACCTTTCAAAGTTGACAAGATCATCCTCTTGAGGGGCTTTCAATATGTCAAAACTCAAATATTATCTATGTTCTATTGCATTTTTGTTTGTTTTGTTAAATATTTTTATTTTCATTTATTTTGATCCAGAACATAGCCATATTTTTGCTACCTCTAGTATAACTCTTCTATAATTATATTAATTGGATTTGTGGTATGGAGTATCACTATTAACACATATCAACATGAACTCCAGTTCTACATGTTTCTAAGGATTCCATGACTGTTTCTTCTTTTCATATACAGTTGAACATTTTAAAAAGTCTCTTTCCATTTTTCATTAAAAGAAATAGATGCAGTCATATATGTGAAGTTACATAAAATACTTTCCACCTTAGCCATGTTGCAAAACAAAACAAACAAAATTGACTTATGCAGGCAATAGTGGATGTTGTTTAAAGTAACAATTAGATATTTAATTAAGATGATGATATGAAAGTTTAAAGAAATACCCACATAGACTCCTGAAAATATCTTAAAAGCATTCCACATAAAACAGCAAGACAAAAAGAAACAAATGCAAGTTCCTCAAATGAATATAGAATAGAATGAAAAGATGGTCAGGAGTTAGTAGTATCTTGGAGAAAAGGGAAGCCTAATGTACTTCAATAAACTCTGGCAGTACTGGGATTATGGTAGCATCAAGAAAGCAAGATCAAATTTGGATAAATGGACCTGAAGCTTACCGACTCTGGAAAAGGAATCACAAAAACTGAAGAAAGCCCTCTGGGAGGGTGTTTAAAACAGTGGGAGCTCTGATAATAAAGGTCTAAAGTCAAATCTCATGTTTAACCTATAAAAACCAAAAGGAGAATGAGTGGATATATGTGCAATTCATTATGCAGATAGGCATTTTTGTTTGTGCATTTTTTAGAACACTCAGAAGCATAGCAGAAGACAACATTGATATTCATGGTAAGGGGTGTGTGTGTATATATTTTGGAGGTAGATTTTTTTTTCTGAGACAAATGGGGTTAAGTGATTTGCATAAGGTCACATAGCCAGGATTTTGAGACCATATTTGAACTCAGATCCTTCTGACTTTAGGACTGGTGCTCTAACCACTACTCCAAGTAGAGTTCTTATAAGAGCTTGAGATCAGTATGATCTCCATCTTCTCATCCAGGCTTATCATTAATACAGTAGAAAAGGAAACAAAAGCCAGAACCAGCAACCATAATGGGTCATCAGAATACTAAAGCCAGAGTCTGAGAGCTAGAACCAATCAACATATTTGGAACAGCAATGATTGATATCCATACTACAGAAAGAATATGGAAAAACAGGACAGTCATAAATCATACAGAAGATGGGTAGGAAGGGAAAGTTTGAGCTTTTTACAAAGTCCAAATCCAAGAACAGAGGCTAGAAAAAAATTGGTAATATATAAGAAAAGCTTAAGAGATAAGCTCAGAACAAGATAATAATTCCACAATATGTACATAAATGCCAGAGTTAAAAAAAAAATTGCTTGTCAACAAGCACTATAAAGTGATCTAAAAGAAGTAAGTCAAGAGACCAAAAAAAAAAAAAAGAAAAAAGAAAGAAAGAAAGAAAAGAAAGAAAGAAAAAGAAATTATAAATGAAATTAGAGCCCTGGGGAAAAAATAGATGGAGAATAAGTAGTTTAGAATAGAAGCCATAAAAACTTTCCCTTGTAGTGTACTCCTTGAAAAGTATAATAAAGATAAAAATTTAATGAGGCACCATGAGATAAGGAGAAATATTAGAATAAAATCAGAGGGTTGAAAAATAGGTAATAATATTCAGGTTCCATTATCAAAACCAATTTATCTAAAAATAGATCAAGGAGAGAAATTTTAACAATTATCAGGCTCCATGAAAATGGTGAACAAACAAAAATCCTGGCAGCCATATTTCAAGAAATCCAGCACTTAACACAGGGCTTGGTACAAAGTATGTGCTTCTTATTGTTCAGTGATGTCCAATTCTTTGTGACCTCATTTGGAGTTTTCTTAACAATCTGTAATATTTTGCACTTGCCTTCTGAGACAAACATAGTTGTGACTTGCCCAGAGGCACATCGCTAGTGAGTGTCAAAGGCCAGGTTTGAATTTAAGAAGATGAGTCTTACTGACTCCAGACATAGTATTCTATCCATCGTGCAACCTACTTGCCCAGAAGTTGCTTAGTCGATGCTTATTGATTGACTGACTGATTGACTAAGTGAAATAATTAAAGAAAATTGCTCATATCTATTAGAACCAGTGGCAAAAAGAAAATAAAGTACAATAGAATATTACTGGAAAGTAACCACAAACTGAAAATACCCAGGAATGTGATAACTAAAAATCAGAACTTCCAAATCAATGAAAAAATATTCAAAATACCTAATGAAAAATAAAGTTCAGATCTAGAGATGTGATCATGCAAGACTTCTACCCCCAAAAAAAGGAAATTCTAAGAATACAATAATCCAAAACATGAGAGATAAAAGCAAATAACCTGGAACAATTGCCCTGGAAGAATAAGGATAATATTTCAACTTTATAATGGGTTTCATTAAACTAAGAGCTTTCAAACTTTCCTGATGAAAAAGCCAGATCTGAGTACAAACTTTGAAAGACAAATACAGAAGTCAAGAGTAACTTAGAAAGTTGAATTCATTTGAGCATATAGAAGAAAATAAATGAAGGGGAAATATATGATTCTATTAGTGTAAGAAGAAACTAGTGTCTTTTTGTAATCTCATCACTTACAAAGGGAGTTAAAAAATAATTGACCTGAATGTGATTTCATTTTGTTTTGTTCTTTTTTAGAATTAAAGGAACATAAAAATAATATGCCAGGAAGGAAATAAGAGAATAGAAAGGAACTTAGTCCTTCATAAAATGGGGTGCATGAAAAAAGAACAAATGAATATGGAGGAAAGGTAAAATATAAGCATGAGTATGTCATTATTTCTTGTCTGACTCACATAAAGAAAATGAGAATACATATTGTAAAGAAAAAATATTTGTTGAATAAATTAAGTTCAACTCAGAAAAAGAAGAAAGGCAGAAGATGAGTTTAAGTTGGGGAGGGAATAGTCACAAGCAAAACACATTAATTTTGGATGGTTGACCATAAAAAAATATGTTAAAAAGAGAATGAAAGAATAAAAGAGAAGAGGGGGATTTGACTTGGTAAAGAAGAGGGAATAGGAGTAAGAACATATGAATTCTATAATAGATTATAAAAATAAAAGTGAAATAATACCTACTATCAAAGAGAATTCACTTTATTGGGGAGATGAAATATAGGTATATAATTATACCTGCAGTAGAATATATACAAAATTAATTCAAGGTAACCTTAGAGGCAATAATCATTTTGGGTGTGGGGCTTTCTACAGGAGGCAATTTCTGACCTAAGTTACAGGAAAATAGCTATGATAAGGGGCAAAGGTTTCCTAACTTCTGGAAAAGAATTTTAGGGTATAAATTCTAGGTATGGGAGCAATCTGTCAAAAAGTAAGGAGATGATAGATGAAGTGTCATGTGTAAAGAACAGCAAGACCAGTTTGGTTGGATATGGTAGATGAGGTGGAGCAATGTTTTGTCATGGAAAATCTACAACATATATCATTTAGTCACTAAAGAGATAGGAAATAGCAAATATTGGTCACTGGTATATTAGTGAAAATGAGATATGTCTGGAAGTGTATCTACCATATTCACCCCTAAGATTGTAAACTCCTTGAGGACAGAGACTTTTGTCTCTGTCTTTTGTCTTTTTGTATCTACAATGCTGTTTATTGATTGATTGATTGATTTTCATATTCATGAATAGGATCTAAAAAGTTTATTGTTATGTTGATCTTCAACTCTGTATGAGCAGATCTGGGTGGAAAAGTGGAACATTGGACTTAAAATCAGGAATCTCTGGATTTCGATTCTACCTCAAATACCAACAGACTATATGGCCCATGTAAGTCACTTTCTCTCTCTGTCTCTCTCTGTCTCTCTCTGTCTCTCTCTCTCTGTCTCTCTCTCTCTGTCTCTCTCTGTCTCTCTCTGTCTCTCTCTCTCTCTCTCTCTCTCTCTCTCTCTCTCTCTCTCTCTCTCTTTCTCTTTTTAATCCTTTTTTTTTCCCCACTTGTAAACAGAGGGGTTAGTCTTCATGGCTTCAAAAGTCCTTTCTATCTAAAACTAAACTTTGTCACTCCATGACCCTGGGTGCCATATCAGAGACATTTTGAGATTGAAATATATAACTTATTTAAAAGTATTTTGCAGTTTGTTGTAAATCACAATGTCAGTCTGAGTTATCATTCTGGCCTAGTTGTCAGAACTGGCTACAGCACCTCACTGAGGCTGACATGAAGAAATTTTTACCCTTAAGGGATATGGAAGATGAAGTGATAATGATAAATTCATAAAGTAGATAAAGAAGCATTTCTCCTTCGAATTGAACTTGAATGTGATAGAGGATCAGCTGTCAACTCTATTGGTCTTGACAAATCAGACTTACTGAGGTGTCTCCTGATTGAAGTGATAGAATGTGGAACAAACCATGTTTGAATGGTTGTATAGGGATCTGCTTTCCAGTAAAGTAATTGAAATATCACATGCCTGGGTTTCTGATCTAATAAAAAGACTATTATAATTGGACAACTATGATTCATGAAAGGAGAGTTAGGAAAAGAGGGGTCAGTGGATTGCTGTATGCATTTCTATGAACAAATAATTTTGTGGTGAAATAGCTCTTTCACTTCAGTGAACTAAATTGAATGTTTGTTTCAAAATTCTCCAGAGTTTATTTTTATCTCTAGTTGGGTTAATTCAGAATGGGGCAATTATTTGTATCAAATAATTAGAATCCAATCACTTTAAGAAAAGAATATCAGTCTGCTCTCTGTCATCTAGCCAGGTTCCCAAATTCACTTTTACTTTTTTTTTTTCCCTGTACATGCATCTCAATTAGGTATATTGGGAAATTTACATTTGTTTTTATAAAAAGTTAATGAGAAGCTAAAGTACCTGACCCAAGATTAGCTAAGTAATCAAAGTTTTCTCAATTCAGACATCTCTCATCTGTTTTTCCTGTCTCTTTAGTACCTGTATATCTTAGTTAATAATTGACCTGAAAAGATCCCAGGAAATATACATATATTTTTGTTTTTGTGTTTCCTTATCCCTGATTACTAGACTTGCTTCTGACTCTTGTTATTCTTAGCCTTTTACAAAGAACTCGCTTTTTGTTTGTTTGCTTGATTTCCACTATCTTTGTGACTTACCTGAACTTTCATGCCTGGTCATCATTTCCACATACTTGCCTTCACTTATTAAAATATAACTTTCTTGCTGGCAGAGTCTGTGTTGTTTTTTTTGAATGTGTATCTCCAATGTTGAGGACAGGGAATAATAGTAAATTTTAAACAGATGTATTTTTTTTATTTATTCATTTATAATTTATTCAATCAAGACATACTTTTCAAGTTTCTTATATGTTCCAATCCCTATAGTGAGTACTAAAGATTTAAAGAAAAAAAAATGAAACAATCACTACTGCAAAAACTACTAGTTTTTCCTCTGATAAGTCACATTAACTTTTCTGATGAGTGAAGTAGAAATAAAATATTTATAGAATAATAAATAATTTTTGGTGTGCCATTTTAATTAGGCCTTACGGTCTTTAGTATTATAATTGTAGGATATGTAGACCAGGAATAGGACCCCAAACTACTCTTTCTGTGTTCTTTTAGTTTTGCTGTAACAACCCATTGGTTTTAAGCTAATGAATTATTAAGCTATTATGAATTACTGTGAGAAAGGCAGGACTTTTCACATAAAACTAATCATGCTTGTGTAGAAGTTGGCCAAAATAGTAGTTATGTGATTCCTGCAGAGAACAATATTAAAAGTTAATATTAATGGTATTATATTATTTTATTATATTAATATATAATATTAATGGTATATAAAAGTTAAAATAGTATCTGTGAACAACAATAAAATGAAAAAGTAGGACTTGTCTATAGAGCTGGAAGTTCTTCTAAAATGCATATTCAGATTCAAAAGGAGGCATTTTTTATGGTCAAACTGAACTAATGAGACAAGAACATACTAATGACACCTTTGTGGCATCAAATACAGAAACCCCCCAGCTTTTAAAAAAAAAACCCTAGTCAAAGAGTAGTTAGATACCTATGGTAGTAATTGGTATTGTAGTTTATTTGTTTTGGTCATGTGTGGGTCTTCATGACCCTTTTTAAGGCAAAGATACTAGAGTAGTTTGCAACTTCCTTCTTCACTTCATTGTGAGGTTATTGCTATTAATTGGAGTCCAGCTAACTGGACAGTACCAATTTCAGTGACAATCAGGCTCCTTTCTGGCCCCAGTTTCAATGGCATGCAGATCTTGATAATCAGTAAAAGAAGCTATGAAATATATAAATACAGAATACCACTGCTCTCCTTCAGAAAACCTCAAAATGTTTCCTCTCTATTTACAGAAGTAAGACTGAAAATATAAGAATAGATTTTGGAAATGATGGAATTTTTTAACTCATTTTTCCTATCCCTGAGACCAACAAACCAGAGTCATTTACCTTTTTTACTTCAAAAAATGATGCACATCATAGGAATCTGTCTTTCATAACCCTTCCTTATAATAATAGAATTACCTTTTGCAATAATGAAGTATAAATTGCTAAATTACCATGAAGGTTGGTGACTCTAGGTCAATTTTTCATTTGTGATGGGTTAGATTTTTCTTCCCTTACCCCTGAGTAGCATGAGACATGTGAAATAGCCTACCTAGTTTTAATCTATAAACATTCTATAGACTTACTAGACAAGGGTGATAGAGGAAATTTAGGAGTCTGATGGCACAGACATCTGAAAAGATCAGCCATTAGAAACCTTGAAGCTGATTTTGCTCTGTGGACAAAGAGTTCTCTGGGCTCTGTTCCCAATCATTAGATGACTTATGTCATCAAATCTGCTAGAAACATTTCTATAGAAATTAAGTTACTTGCTCAGGCTACAACTAAAGCTATTGGTGATACATTCAGTACTCTCCCTTTAAATAGAGCTTAACTCATTAAAAGAAATTGCTTTCCAACATCAATTAGTACTACTTCTCATAGCTGCATGTGAAGGGGCTAACCAATCCTGCTTTTTCTTACATTAAGAAAATTATCATCAATGTAATCTACAAAAAAAAAATCATAAGTGATACTCAACACATTATAAATGAAACTCATTGGCTCTGATTCATGGTAGAATCTTTTTTTTTTTTTTTTTTTTTTTTTTTTTTTTTTTTTTTTTTTTTGGTTTCAGTTTGCTTTTCTGATGGAGAACTTTTTAACATTATGATAAAAATGGGTTCTTTTTTATCTGGGATAACCTAACTTGGCTTTGTATGAATTGCTGCTATAGTCTTTGTAGCACTCTTTTTTTTTCCTACAATAAGTATGCTACTTCATGATGCTGAATCCATATATATGTTTGTAGTTCCCCCTGAATCAATCTATGTCCAATATTTCAAATTCATAGTTAATTTTATAGTTGTAGGCTTTAGGATTGAAGTTTCCTTTTTTGATAATGTTTTTATAATGTTTCTGTTTAATTATGTTTTTTTAATTCTGTTAAGATACTTTGGGGGCAGCTAGGTGGTGCAGTAGAGAGAGCACCAGCCCTGAAGTCAGGAAGACCTGAGTTCAAATTTGACTCAGATGCTTAACATTTCCTAGCTGTGTGACCCTGGGCAAGTCACTTAACTCTAATTGCCTCAGCAAAAAAACAAACAAACAAACAAAAAATTAGTTTGAGATAACTATTTGAGTCTCCCATTTTCTTAGAAGTTATATAAAAACTATTACATTTTTAAAGCTACTTCCAGAAACTTTAGGCCATACAAAAGTTCTTCAATCACTGTTCCCATTTGGGCCTCTTCATCTTATTTAACAGAGGACTTGGTCCTAAGATTTCTGAGATTCCTGAGATTCTACCTTCAAACTATCAACCATCTAAAATTCAGTTCATTCTGAAATGCATGACATTGCTTTTGGTTTTCATTATGGATTCATTATACCTATCAGCGGTAAAGTCTTTTTTTAGAAGACCATGTTGGAAAAAAGGTCCTCTTTTGCATAAAAAAATCAATACTTGATAATCAATAGAATTAATAAAAGAAATGTTTCAGTATGTAGCCTTAAGAAATATTTCCAGGCTAGTATGGATATAAGTAAGAGAGTTAGACTGGGAATAGCACTCAAGTACTTTAGTTAAAGATCAGTTCTCAAAGTAAACAGCTGAGATTTGGGGGACTTTTACTAATCATTACAAGCATCTAAAGAACTTTAGTAGAAATTGGACAACTGACTAGCCATGCAAGGTCAAGTAGACCTTTTAGGACAATTGGTCATGAAAATCTTGGGTCAAATGGAGGAATTTGGTAGTTTGCTTAAGTAATCAATGAGAAAATTGATTGATTTCCTCAAGAATCAAAGGAGTGAATTGAAAGGCACAATTCTTAATTAAGTTAATAATGATTATTTTACTGATTTATTTTAGTTTATAAGGCCTAATTCAGATAGATTTTAGATTAAAGAAATATATAATCACTGTAGTGAGAGATTAAGCTCCTCATTTTTGTAGAGCTGAATACTTGTGTAGATACTGCAGCTCAATCCAAACAGAAATATACCAAAACAAATTAAGATTCTGTATCCTTATTCTTTCTCTTTTTCTGGTATAAAATGATCATTAGTCCCCATTTAAGGTCTTTGGTTCTTTAGGGAAACTGATCTGTTTAGTAGTATTACTAATAAACTGATTTTTGCTCAGAATCCAAGTTTCCAAAATTTCTACCACAACCATTATTTGAATGTTGATTCCCTCATTAGATTGTGAGCTCCTTGAAGGAAAAAAAAAAAAATTCTCAGTTCTAAGCACAATAATGGCATAAAATAGATATTTTTAATAAATTAGCTTACTTGACAGAGCTCTGACCTATAGATAGTTTATAATCTATTTGATTGAAATTTGAATTGAATTTGACTAGAGTAACTATTAATAGAAATCACCAATAAAAAAGATATGTCTTTTATTTCACTACTAGTCTATTACTTGACTTTTTTTTGTAATTTTTGAAAAAAAATATTCATTCTATCAAATCTTACCAAACACCAAATTAAAATGTATGTGTATGCACATATATACATATTTATGTATGTATGCAGTTAGAGTTATTATTATTACATAGTTGGCAGGACTGGATATGACATCTCCCTGAAGATGGCATGAAAAACTCTTTTTAACCTTAAGGGATATGGAAGATGAAGTGACAAAGACAAAAAATAAACAAAAAAGGAGAATTTTACATGAGACTTTGGATATTAGTGATATATAGTTTGATTCTATAAATATAAATTCATTCTATAGCTCTCAAAGATGTCATTCTTAAGTATGTTTCATCCTAGTCTCTTTCCTTTCTTCTCTTCTCTTCCCTTCTCCTCTCCTCTTTAAAGAAGAATGCCACAATGATCTTATTTTTTTCTTATTTTCATTTCCTCTTTGCTTCCCAGAATGGCTAAAACAATCAAGAGTTCAACAAATGTTAAATTATATTCTTGATTCCTTTCTAATTCCTCCATCCAACTAGAGTCATTTTCCATTTTTGTCAGCTTTGGCAATCTGATAAATATGAAATGGAACCTCAGAATTGCTTTAATTTATATTTCTCTAAGTTTTGGTTATTTAAAGCAGAGATATTGAACATGTCCCTGTCGGTCACACTGAGTCCAGCCCAAATCAAATTAAAATATAAGTGAGAAATGTTTAACAAAAGAAGTAAAAAACATATTAAAACATGGATAATACTAATATCTTTTTTTAACTCAAAATACAATATGTAGGAATTGGTGGTTTAATGACCCCATTCTGTTTAAATTTGATACTACTGACTTAAAGCACTTTTAAAATATATTTCTGATAGTTTAGAGTTCTTTCTCTGAAAACATTTTTTCCATACCCTTCAGCCATTCATTAGTTGGATTATCAATCTTTTTCTTATAAATTTGGATCTTTATCTATTTTGACTATGATATCAATATGAGAGAAATTTTCGGCAAATTATTTTCCCATTATTTCTTTTCCTTCAACTTTGAACTGCATTCATTTTATTGATATGAAAAAAATAAGTTTAGATTATCCATGTTATCTTTTGTGATCCATTTATTCCTATTTTGCCCATAAACTATTGCCATATCTATCAATTTTAAAGATAATTTCTTCCTATTTCCTTTGATTTATTTATGATGCTCCATTTATATCTAAGAAATATATTCTTTCAGAGTTCATTTTGGTATATAAGTTGTGAGATTATGTTATATACAGGCAATCATCATATTGTATCATATATCCTTTTGGCAGTCTGGTAAAGTCTATAGATCTAATCTCAAAATATATAGAATTAATAAAAGTAAAATACTTAAGATTACAAAGGAAAACAATTTTATTAAAATATGATTATTAAAATGTTTTAAGTAGAAACAAAATCAAAGACTCCAAGTTAAGGTTCTCTCATTTATACCTAGTTTCTGTCAGACTGCTTCCAGTTTTCCTAATAATATTTTGCTGAATAGTGAATCTTTGGATTTATCAAATACTCAGCTATGTTCATTTTCTTCTCTGTGACATGTACCTAATCTGTTCTACTGATCAAGTTATGTATTTCTGTTTCTTTGTGATATTTTTAGTTAATCTACAGGATAACATCTTCTATATCCCATCTGGTGCACATTATATTGACTAAAATGAGAGTACTTAATTGATTAAATTATACACACATATACTCTTGAATCTGTATTATTTCTGTTCCTACCTTGTACAGATATCCCATATGTTGTTGAGAGAAGAAGACGAGTCCTTGTATTACTAGTATGAATGTGCCTATAAGTCATCTTTTTTTCATCTAGAAGAATTTTATGATCCAGTAGGGAGGTAGAAGGGTGAAGATTTGGAGGCACACAACACATAAATTGTGGTCTTGACTTTCAATAGAAACATGGAGGATAATAAAACCCCTCTTCTTCCATCAGAAAGAAGAGAAGATGGATGATTCTTTCTTCCCACTGTGAATTGCTCTATAGCTGCTGAAAACAGCTTTTAGAGCACACATACCAATAATGAAAGCATACATGTCTCTTGCTGCAATAGAGGGGCTTTTATAAAAAGGAACACAAGACTGGAACATAAGGACATGATCTAGGCGTGATCCAATTATTGCTGACTTGGGCCCTCCATATTTATAATGGGGCTGCTAGTGATTCCCTTTGGGTCATTTGATTTTCTATCCTGTTGATTTTATACTTGCTGACAGATAGGACATGGCTGACTAGCTCTCTACAGATCATCAAATATTTACTTATTAGTTGATTGATGGAGCACCTTTCCTCTTAAGAGCTCACTATGCTCTTCATGAAACTTTCAGGTAACTTACTTGAACATCAAAGCAGGGAATTATGGGGAGAAAAAAAAAAGTAATGGCAAACAAGATGCATGCAAGGCAAATTCTCTCTATCTAGCGCTGAAAAAATCCATTCAGGAACAAGGCAATTGTTCCTGGACCAAACCTTTTAACATTTCACTTTCCTCATGTATAAAATGAAGGGGCTGGACTAGATGAGCTCTACGACCCCTTCTACCTCTACCTTCCTTGGATGATTATGTATATAAATGGCAAAGCGTTTATTAGATGCTTAAAAAGAGACAGCTAGGTGGTGCAGTATTAGACCCAGAGTCAGGAAGATTCATCTTTGTGAGTTTAAATCTGATCTCAAACACAAGCTGCATGACTCTGGACAAGTCATTTACCTCTGCCTCAATACCTCATCTATAAAATGAGCTGGAGAAGGAATGGCAAATCATTCCAGGTTTTCTGCCAATAAAAGTCCAAATGCATGATTCTTTTCAATAATGAGGTGATTTAGGCTAGTTTCAATGGTCTTGTGCTGAAAAAAGTCATCTGCATCCAAACAGAGGGGCAGAGTGTGGGTCACAACATAATATTTTCACTTTTTTGTTGTTTGTTTGTATTTTATTTTCTTTTTCATTTTTTTTCCTTTTTGATCTGATTTTTCTTGTTCAGCATGATAATCATGGAAATATGTATAAAAGAATTGCACATGTTTAACATTTATGGGATTACTTGCTGTCTGGGGAGGAGGTGGGGGAGGGAAGGAGAAAAAAAATGGAACTCAAGGTTTTGCAAGGGTGAATGTCTAAAACACTACAAATGTTTTGAAAATAAAACGCTTTTTAAAAAAGCCCAAATGGGATCACAGAGTCAGACACAAATGAAAAACGACTTAACAAGTAATTATGTGCTTAAAATGTATAAAACAGAAGTAGTTGATATAGTAGAGAGAGGAATCTTAATCTACTCCTGAATTCAGAGATTCATCTATTCTAATCTCATTTATCTTTCAAATAATACATGACTGTGAAAGTTTGGAAGTATTCAAGGTTACACAAGTAGTGAATAGCAAAACCAGGATTTGAATTTAATTCTTATATTTCTAAGTTAGAAATTCTTAACTCGGTGTTCATGAATTTAATATTTTTATGTCCTCATTTTAATATAATTGATTCTACTTGTTATCCCGTGCATTTTATTTTATGTATTTTAAAAACATTATTATTAAATGAGTTTCTTAGATTTTACTAGATTCCCAAAAAGTTTTATGATGCACAAAAAGATGGTGAAACATAATTTTAAGTTCAATGCATTTCCCAATATTTTATGTAAATTGACTTTGGAAAAGGGTAACACAAATTCCATGCAGGTCACTTAATCTCTGCTACCCAGACAAGTACTTTCCTTAGACCTTAATTTAGTCTTGATATGTATTAGTGGAAAGAAATATTGATTTTTTTACAGTTATGAAATGTAAAGTCATGACCACACTTTTGCTACTCCTTTTATCCACTCCTGTGATAATGGAAATAGAAAAGAGACTATTCTAGGGGCCTGGGAAACAAACATTGAAAAAAAAATAATTCTTTCCCTAAGTACTTTACATTCTACTGCCTAGCTAAAATTTAGATAAATCTACAATAATAAAAATTTAGATAAATTTATAATAAGAATTTGAGGAAGATGAAAAGTATTAAGAACTAAGGAATTAGGAAAGATTTTCTATAGAAGCTTGTACTTGAATTAAACTTGAAGGAAACAAACCATTTTGTTAGCATTATAAGTTCTTCACAATTGGACCCCAACCTGACTTTACAGATTTATTATAAATGTTCCCCAAAAACAACTTATGATCTAGGCAAACTAGTCTGCTTTGCTTTTATCCTACAAAATCCATCTCCTTGACTCTATTTCTTTGTGCAAGCTGTCTCCCACACACTCCTACTTTTCCTACTCTCAGAATCACAATCTTTCTTCAAATCTCAATTTAAGTGTTGCCTGTTATATGATGGTTTCCATGGCCTTTCCAGCTGCTAGTTTTCCATCCATGCAAAATTAATTTGTATTTCCTATGTGAATGTAACCCAGGGATGAAGCCTTCAGTCTTCATAAGACTTCTCATTGTTGAAAAGAAAGATTATTTAATGCTTTCTGTAGGTAGGAGCTGGTGAAATAGAGGGGAAACAGCACTTTCCCTCCTTTCCCCCCTGGTTTTCAGAGGGGGAGTCATATATTTTCATTTGTTCTTCAGGGAGAATTCTCTGGAAGGAGAGAAAGTCTTTGAAAAAAAAGCTAAAATTTAAAGGCGCTGGTGTCTCAAACATGTTCTTAATCCCAGTTTGCCGAGCTAGCAAATAGGGGTCTTTAGGTCTCTAATGATTTCTTTCAATCTTGTACCCTGGCCTCCTGCACTTCTTCCCTTACTCCTTCCTTCTTTTCCTTCTTCCTTCCCTCCCTCTTTCTTTCTTTCTTTTTTTCTTTCTTTCTTTCTTTCTTCTCCTCCTCCTCCTCCTCCTTCCTCTTCCCCCTCCTTCCTCCTCCTCCTCTTCTTCTTCTTCTTCTTCTTCTTCTTCTTCTTCTTCTTCTTCTTCTTCTTCTTCTTCTTCTTCTTCTTCTTCTTCTTCTTCTTCTTCTTCTTCTTCTTCTTCTTCTTCTCTCCTCTCTCTCTCTCTCTCTCTCTCTCTCTCTCTCTCTCTCTCTCTCTCTCTCTCTCTCTCTCTCTCTCTCTCTTTCCTTTTGTTCTATCTCTCTCTTTCTTTGTTTGTCTTTAAATCTCTGTGTCTAGCTGTCATCTCTCCTCTGAAGAAAGAGCATTCCAGGCATATAAGACAGTGAATTCAAAGGTCCATAGGCCAGATGAAATGTTGAATTTGGAGAATAGCAAAGATGTCAGGTTATCAAGAACAGAGATTTCTTGAAGGAAAGTACTATGAAATTAGTCTGGAATTGGATTTAATTCAACAACTTCAATTCAAAAGCATTTTAGTTCATGATGTGCAAAGGTCTAAGGGAAAACCATCATCAAATTATAGTTCAAACCTAATGCCTTCCCTCAAGAAGTCTAATTAGGAGATAACATATACATGACTATTATTTTAATGCATGTTAAATTTATTAGAATGCCATTTGAGGTACAAGGAATTTAAAATGGATACCAACAAGTCAAACTAGGAAAGATTAACAAAGGAAGCAGCATTTGAATTGGCTTTTAAAGGGCAAGATTAGGAATTCAGCATATAAAGAGGTATTTCAGGCAAAGTGAACAATATTAGTAAAAACCCAGAATCAAGACAAGGAAGATCCATGTTCTTGGGATTAAAAAAATAGTTTAGTTCAAAATGCATAGATGAAGCTAGAAAGGTAAGGTAATATCAGCTTTTATATTTTCTAATGAAAATTTGAAATATGAAATATTTTCACTGGTAATAGAAAGCCACTGGAAAGTTTTAGGAAGAGGAAAGACATCATTAGACCTATTTATATTCATGAATATAAATTCGTGGCAGTAAGTATGAAGAATGCACTATTGTAGTGATTCAAATAATGGGTAATGAGGTTCTTATGAGAGTAATAGAAATGGGTATAGATCTGAGTGATACTATTGTGGAATGAGTAGAACTTGATTGATACCTAATAAGATATAATATTTAATAGAGAGGAAAGAGTGTAAAATATCATTGAAGATATGAAATGGAGCTTAACCAAATAATATTAGAGAAATCAGAAGGAAGAGCAAACTTTGGGAAAAGATGTCTGATCTTAGATAAGTTGAATTTGAAGCACCAAAAGGACATTCTTATGAACAGAAACAGTGATCCTCAGGATCAACATTTTTTTTTCAAGATATATTTTTTTTTTTATAGTTTTTATTTACCATATAATGGGTAATTTTACAGCATTGACAATTGGCAAACCTTTTGCTCTAATTTTTCCTCTCCTTCCCCCCACCCAGATGTCAGGTTGACCAATACACGTTAAATATGTTAAAGTATAAATTAAATACAATATATGTATACACATCCAAACAGTTGTTTTGCTGTACAAAAAGAATCAGACTTTGAAATAGTGTGCAATTAGACTGTGAATGAAATCTAAAATGCGGGCAAAATAGAAGGATTGGGAATTCTATGTAGTGGTTCATAGTCAACTTCCAGAGTTCTTTTAATGGGTGTAGCTGGTTCAGTTCATTATTACTCTATTGGAATTGATTTGGTTCATCTCATTGTTGAAGATGGCCACATCCATCAGAATTGATCATCATATAGTATTGTTGTTGAAGTATATAATAATCTCTTGGTCCTGCTCATTTCACTCAGCATCATTTCATATAAGTCTCTCCAGACCTTTCTGAAATCATCCTGTTGGTCATTTCTTACAGAATAATAATATTCAATATATTCATATACCACAATTTATTCAGCCATTCCCCAATTAATGGGCATCCACTCAGTTTCCAGTTTCTGGCCACTACAAAGAGGACTGCCACAAACATTCTTGCACATACAGGTCCCTTTCCCTTCTTTAAGATTTCTTTGGGATATAAGCCCAGTAGTAACACTGATTAATAATGATTTGGAGCATCTTTTCATATGGCTAGAAATAGTTTCAATTTCTTCATCTGAGAATTGTCTCTTCATATCCTTTGACCATTTATCAATTGGAGAATGCTTTGATTTCTTATAGAGCAAATTCTCTATATATTTTGGAAATGAGGCCTTTATTGGAATCTTTGACTGTAAAAATGTTTTCTCAGTTTATTGTTTCCCTTCTAATCTTATCTGCATTAGTTTTGTTTGTACAAAAACTTTTCAATTTGATATAATCAAAGTTTTCTATTTTGTGATCAATAATGACCTCCAGTTCTTTTTTGGACATAAATTCATTCCTCTTCCACAGGTCTGAGAGGTAAACTATCCTATGTTTCTCTAATTTATTTTTAATCTCATTCTTTATGCCTAGGTATGAACCCATTTTGACCTGATTTTGGTGTGTGGTGTTAAGTATGGGTCAATGCCTAATTTCTGCCATATTAATTTCCAATTTTCCCAGAAATTTTTGTTGAACACTGAGTCTTATCCCAAAAGCTGGGGTCCTTGGGTTTGTCAAGCACCAGATTATTAAAGTTATTGATTATTTTGTCCTTTAGACCTAACCCATTCCATTGATCAACTAGTCTATTTCTTAGCCAATACCAAATGGTTTTGGTAATCACTGCTTTATAATATAATTTTAGATCTAGTTAAGCTAGGCCCTTCATTTGATTTTTTTTTCATTAATTCCCTTGAAATCCTTGACCTTTTATTTTTCCATATGAACTTTGTTGTTATTTTTTCTAGGTCATTAAAATAGTTTTTTTGGGAGTCTGATTGGTATAGCACTAAATAAATAGATTAGTTTAAGTAGTATTGTCATCTTTAATATATTTTCTTGCCCTATCCAAGAGCATTTAATACTTTTCCAATTGGTTAGATTAGACTTAATTTGTGTGGAAAGTGATTTGTAGTTTTGCTCATATAGTTTCTGATTTTCCCTTGTCAGATAGATTCCTAAATATTTTATACTATCAGTAGTTACTTTAAATGGAATTTCTCTTTGTAACTCTAACTGTTGGATTTTGTTTGTGACATATAAGAATGCTGATGATTTATATGGGTTTATTTTGTATCCTGCAACTTTGCTAAAGGTGTGGATTATTTCTAATAGCTTTTTAGTAGAATCTTTGGGGTTCTCTATACCATCATATCATCATCAAAGAGTGATAATTTGGTTTCCTCATTACCTACTCTAATTCTTTTAATCTCTTTCTCCACTCTTATTTCCAAAGGTAGCTTTTCTGAAACAATATTGAATAGTAATGCTGATAGTGGGCAACCTTGTTTCACTCCTGATTTTAATGGGAATGATTACAGTTTATTCCCATTACATATGATACTTACTGATGGTTTTAAATAGATGCTACTAATTATTTTAAGAAAAAGTCCATTTATTCCTATACTCTCAAGTGTTTTTAGTAGGAATGGATGTTGGATTTTATCAAATGCTTTTTCTGCATCTATTGAGATAATCATATGTTTTTTGTTAACTTGGTTATTAATATAGCCAATTATACTGATAGTTTTGCTAATATTGAACCAGCCCTGCATTCTGGTATAATTCCTACTTGATCATGATGTATTATCTGGGAATTTTCTGTAGTCTTTTTGCTAATATCTTATTTAAGATTTTAGCATCAGTATTCATTAGGGAGATTGGTCTATAGTTTTCTTTCTCCGTTTTCAACCTACCTGGTTTGGGTATCACTACCATGTCTGTGTCATTAAAGGAGTTTGATAGGACTCCTTCATTCCCTATTTTTTTCAAATAGTTTATATAGCATTGGGGCTAATTGTTCTTTTAATGTTTGGTAGAATTCACATGTAAATCCATCTGGTCCTGGAGATTTTTTCTTAGGAAGTTGATTAATAGCTTGTTCTATTTCTTTTTCTGAAATAGGACTATTTAAGCAATTTACTTCCTCCTTTGTTAATCTGGGAAGCCTATATTTTTGGAGGTAGTCATCCATTTCACTTAGGTTATCAAATTTATTGGCATAAAGTTGGGCAAAGTAACTCCTTATTATTGCTCTAATTTCCTCTTCATTGGTGGAAAGTTCCCCCTTTTCATTTTTAACACTAACAATTTGATTTTCCTCTCTCCTTTTTCTAATCAGATTAATCAAAGGTTTATCTATTTTATTGTTTTTTTCTTAAAACCAACTCTTAGTTTTATTTATCAGTTCAATAGTTTTTTTTTTAACTTTCAATATTATTAATTTCTCCTTTTAATTTTAGAATTTCAAGTTTAGTATTTGATTGGTGGTTTTAAATTTGGTCTTCTTCTAGCTTTTTAAGTTGCAAGCCCAATTCATTGATCTTCTCTTTCTCTATTTTATTCAAGTAAGCCTCTAAAGATATAAAATTTCCCCTTATTACCGCTTTAGCTGCATCCCACAAATTTTGGTATGATGTCTTATCGTTGTCATTATTTTGAGTGAAATTATTGTGTCTATAATTTGCTGTTTCACCGAAAGCATTTACTATTTCTGCCTTCCTGCATTTAATTTTGAGATCTTTATGTCCTAATATATGGTCAGTTTTTGTATAGGTTCCATAAACTGCTGAGAAGAAAGTATGCTCCTTTCTGTCACCATTCAGTTTTCTCCAAAGATCTATCATACTTAATTTTCCTAATATTCTATTTGCCTCTTTAATTTCTTTCTTATTTGTTTTGTGGTTTGATTTATCTAATTCTGAGAGTGCAAGGTTGAGATTTCCCACTATTATAGTTTTGTTGTCTATTTCTTCTTGCAACTCTCTTAACTTCTCCACTTGGTACATATGTATTTATATTGATATTGCTTCATTGTCTATGCTACCCTTTAGCATGATATAGTTTCCTTCCTTAGCTCTTTTGATTAGACCAATTTTTGCTTTTGCTTGATCTGAGATAAGGATGGCTACCCCTGCTTTTTTTACTTCACTTGAAGCATAATAGATTCTGCTCCAGACTTTTACCTTTACTCTGTATGTATCTCCCTGCTCTAAATGTGTTTCCTGTAAACAACATATTGTAGGATTCTGATTTTTGAGGATCGACACTTTTAAAGACAATGACTAACCTATGAGTAGGAAGAGTGGGAAGTTAATCTACTTTACTACCAAGACCTATGGCTGAGATATAAAAGTGGGTGAATAAATTATAACCCACTTACCTCAATATTTCTAAACAGTCCCAGTTAATGCTTTACATCATATATAGTTATTCACCAAGAAATCAGGTTTTGCACAACCCTGATCTCTAATCATCTGCCTTGACACCAAGAGTAGAACTAATACTGCTGTTGTGAGGGCTTGCTTGATAGCAACAAGGCAGATGACATTTTCTTAGATTCTTCCAAACTTTTAAATCGCTCTAAAACATAAACCGCATCCCAAAGATAAAACTATAATGCCAGAGAAACTGAGTAAGACAGAGATTAAAGAACAATTTAATAGTTTATTAAATGGGAGAGATTTACTGGGACCAAATCAACACATGGTTTGGTCCCAGGGCTAAATGAGACTATTGTATCAAAGAATCCAACAGTGAATTTTGGACACAAGATTCTTTTATAGGGTTACAAGAACAATGACATAAGGGGGGAGGTACCTTGATGGGGATGACCTATTGGGAGGAGGAACTGAGGATGAGGATGACAATAATGGAGGCAAGCATAATGGAGAGAGGTACTGGAGAGGCTCCTAATATTCTAATGATGTCTAAAATGGATAAAGACCTTTATCACATCAAACATTAAGAAGGAATGACAGAGTAACTAAATGGGACAATTAGGGAAACTAGGTCAGGACATTAAAAGAGAACTGTGGCACAACAAAACAACTTTAGCTAGCTAGATGGTGTAGGACAAATTAAAACCAAAACAATGATATTCACTGGCACCTAGCTCACTCAACATCCCTCTCCTTCCTCCAATGCTAGTGGTAAATATGTTGAACTAACCATTCTGGAGATATGATTGACACATGTCAAAACCTACCCTTATAAACTGGTCCACTTTCCCTCTTTCTAGTGCTGTGGTAACATTGACTCCATGTTGTGGATGTTTGCTTGGGCCTTTAGAGTCTGCTTGGTCATACCATTCAGGAGCAAAAGACTAACAAAGGCAGAAACTTGCAAGCACCAGTGCTGCATAGTTCTGACCTACCAGTTTTGATGAAACTAGGTTCTAAACTGCCTGTTTCAGGCCAGAGATCTGAAGAACAGAGGAACTGGGGCAAGTCATTAGAACAGGATGCTAGGCATATAGATGGTAGGAGTTGGGCTGTAATGGCATGGGAGGCTTGAGCAGCAATCCAAGCCTAATGGAAAGAGAATAGTATCCAGGAAGGGCCAGTTCTGACCTACCAAAAAGTCACTTAAGTCAAGAGTCCAGCAAAGCATGAATTTCCCAGTTTGGAGGAGACTTAGAGACTTTGAGTTGCAGCCTGCAAAGAAACCATAATCAGAGAAAGGTTTCAGAAAATGAATGATAAGGAAAATGAGAGGAGTTGGGGGTGGGAGAAGACTGGTAGTTTTAAAGATTTCAGGGAGAATAAAACTCACAGATTTTGAATGTGAACAGATAAGTTTACAAGGAAAGGAGTTCTGATAGGAGGAAATATGGTCTTCAGATCTAGTAAATGAGCTTAATTATCTGAATAACTAGTGCAAAATAGAGGAAAATGATCTAACACTTGATGAGGCAGAGAACTTTGTGGAATTTAAGGAGAACATGAAACAAAAACATTCTGTTCCTGAGTGGTTTAGAGAGTAATAAAAATTATGAGAACAGAAGTTGTGTACTGCCTAGCAAAGATAATGAATTCAATAGAAAAACTTGAATCTACAATGGCAAGCCTCACCAAAGGAACAATATAGGTATCAATGGCTTTAAAATGCAAATACACAGAAGTGAAGGACAACCTAGAAGAAGAAAAGCAAATATAACAATAATAATAATAACTAAAAAAAAACTTGCTCACTATTCAAATAAAGCACACTGATCTTGAAGACAGGATGAACAAAGACAAACGAGAGATCTCCTGGAAAAATATGACAGGGAAAACAAAAATAAAACAAAACATCATGGAGGGAGAATGCAAGCCTATTCTGTTTCTACTAGAAATATGAGTGAATGCAATAATATATTCAGAAGAATAATGAAGCTCTGAATGTTTTCCAGGGTGAACTATCCTGAAAATCAGAGCTTAACTATGTAAGACAAAAGATGGGTGTTCAATAATAAAGAAATATTTGAAGCACTTTTAGAAAGAAAATAGTAACTGAAGAGATTATTTGCCTCTTAAACACTTCAAACAGCAGAAATTCAGGATGAATGAATGTATAAATGATATTAATAGCAACAGAGTGAAACAGAGAAACTAGTAAGAGATTTCCTCCTAAATGTACATTGAGACAGACCAATTTCAATTAAATTCAATAAACAATTATTAAATACCTAAAATGTGCCAAACAATGTGCACTGGTAAAAACAAATAAAAAAGAAAAAGAAAAAGAAAAAGAACCTTACAATCTAATGAGGAAAAATAATAAACATACAAAAAGACTGAGAAAGGGGAGTCTCTAGGAGGTACATGTTTTAGAGGCATAAGATTCTGTGGAGTCCAAATGAAACAAAATTGCTGGTGGAAAGCAGAGAATTACTTCATAAATTCATATTCCAAAACCTGTATAAAGGAAAATTTTAGGAAGAATCTTTGAATCAGAGAGAAGAGACTGAAGAAGGTAGAGGGAGTTTAAATATTAAAGTTTGTCTTAGCAACATTATGATGAGATTTAAACTGATCAAGTTATCCTTGCAAGGCAATCTGTTCCTATTCCATGAGTTGAAACCAATCAGAACTACAAATGAAAATTAGAGTGAGACAGAGGAAAAGCAAAACAAAACAAAATAATAATAATAAGAAGAAATGGATGTAGAATATTGTGGACAGAACTTGGCAATAAATATCCTGCTACAAGTGAATCAAAATTTGGTATTTTTTAAAAACTATATTACAAAATGAAAATATATAAAGGAGACAAGCAGGAGTATAGACATGAATGAATTATGTGCAAACTTCAAAAAAAGAGTTACTAATGCTTGAAAAGTGACCTCTGTGGTCTTAGAAAAAGAAGAACCTACATTGGTTGAGCAAGAGAATCTTAAACTAAATGAAACATAGGAGTTTTGGTTCTTGAAAAATCAATTTGTCCTGGTACACAGAAAGGAGGGAGAAGGGACATTAGTGCTTGGAGCATGGACCATCAAAGAAATTTCTATGAAGATGTGGGGGAGAAAGATCAACAAGAGAAAGTATAGAGAAGTGGTGGGCTGCATAATCAGAGACAGAATGGGGAAGTTGACCTATCATAGAGCAGTAGTCTCTCTGACATGCTTACTAATAGTCATTGTTCTGGAAGTGACGCATAATGGAAAAAGCAAATCCATGAAGAAAGCCCTGCAATGTAGCAGTGGAATATTCCTAACAGGAATATCCTAAAATGAATCCTTTGAAGGCCTTGTATGAAGAATACAGAGAAAATGGAGAGAAAAAATAATTGTAGGATTCATGGATCAGAGGATGAAAGTCTCGAGTAAACAGAAAGAAGATTGATAATGATATTGAGTGAAATATTTTTTGGAAAGGGGTGAAAAGAATAGAAATTTTAAAACTAAGGACTGACTTGAGAGGAGAAGATAAGAGGGAATATCAAATGAGAATGGGAATATGAGAAGAATCAGAGAGAACTGGGACATCTTAAACAAGATTAAAATCAATGAAGAAATATAATACTGTGTTTACAACAGAAAGAATTTAAAATAGCAAAGCTTCTGCAGAAACAACATAAGTACACATAAGATAAAAAGAGAAGGGTTCAAACTGGGAAAATGCATTAAATTTCTCTAATAAAGTTTTGGTATTCAAACTATAGACAATAAATATGTAAAACTAATAGCCATTTTCCAAAAAATGAATGGTCAAAGGACATGAACAAACACTTCTCAAAGAACTGCAAAGTATTCAGAACCACATATAATATGCTCCAAATTACTAATAATAAACTCAAGTTTCATTTTATACTTTGTAAATTGTCAAGAATGAAAAAAATGACTAATGTTATAGGGAATTTTGGAAAGATAGACACGCTAATACATTGTTGGTGGAGCTGTGAAATGGTATGATCATTTTGGAAAACAACTTAAAATTATGGAAATAAATTGACTAAAATGTCCATACATTTAAAATGAATTATATGAATTCAACCAGAGACTACATTTCTGAGCTTATACTTCAAGGAAGTCATCAATAAGAAAAAAGCCTATTTCAAAAAATTTATAGTAGCTTGTCTGGTGGTAGCTGAGAATTGGAGAGGAAATGTAAATACCATCAATTAAGGAATGACTAAAGAAATCATGATACATGAATGTAATGGAATAATATTGTGTTGTAAGAAATAATGTGTTATGAATTCATAGAAGCCTGAAAAATACTGTCTGAACTGATGCAGAGTGAAGTAAGCAGAGTTAAGAAAACAACAGACTTATAACACTACAATAATTGTAAATGGAAGACAAAATGGCATACCAAAAGATCATAAGTAAAGGTAACAAAATTATAAATATCAAAGTAGGACTTAAGAAGTGTGAAAAGACATCTCTAATTTACCATTTGTGGAGGTGGGAGGTACATATATATTGCACTTGGAATATATTTCAGGATTTTTTCAGTGCATTGATCTGTTGTGCTAATTTGGTTTTATTCTCTCTAAAATACAATATATAGATTGGATATATATATATTGGCTCTCTGGGAAGGGGTGGGGGAAAGATACATGGGATACCAGGATGATGTAAAAAATAGAAAATATCAATAAAAACTTTAAAAAGTCCAAATTAAATAAATGTTTGTTTATTTATTTGTTCATTTTAAATATGGAAATACCCATAGTACTTGACTTGGGAATTAGTAAAAAGCTCAGAGGCTAAATAGAATTCAGTTTAATAAAACTCAGAGGGCATCTAGTCCATCACATACCTGAAATGTTAATCTCCTCCAAGTAATATCAAGCAAAATCTCCATCTAGACACTACTCGGAAACCTTCAATGATGGAAAATTTAATAACACCTCTTTAAAAGAGGCAACTCTTTTAAAACTAAGTTTCAGAGGAATTACTCATTGGTATTGATAGCAAGAGTTTCTTTCTCACTTGGAAACTATCAGTGTCAGTGAAATCATAGATATATTCCTGATGGGGGTTGAGGTCCCTTTAAGATTCCTTTCTGATTTCCAACTCCCCATGGCTGAAGAAGCTAAGATCTTTTGATTCACAAATCCTGGTCAAAAAGCACCCTTTTTGAATTCCAATGATATCTGGGCTTTTCTAGCCCCCACTATCTGCTCAGGTTTCCCCAACCCCCACAAACAGCTTCTTCCTTATCTAAAGACCCATTGAATTCTATTCAAATTCTAACCCTGACTGAAACTCAGGCTGGAGGCCAGCTTGGGACTCCACCCAAGGGTCCCTTTGGATTGCCCAAAGCCCCCTATTATAAAAAGAGCCAGACCGGAGTCCACTCTTTGAGAGGTCCCAAACATGGCATCCTTACTCTGGTTATGTCAAGGATTTCTGCCCACCGGAGTCACCCTGGCTCTGGTGTTTTCCTACCTTTTAATCTTACTTCAAAACCCTACAATAAACCTTTTTTTTTTAATCAATCTAGATTTTGAGGCCTGTAAATTCCTTTACAAGGGACTCTGCCCTGTCACTAGATCCTTGCGCCAAACCAAAAGAGGTTTCCCCCTTTCCTAACTCTCATCATTCCCTAGTCATATCCAGTATCTATTAATGCTTAAAGACCTCAGATAAGAGAGAACTATTTCTTTTGAAGCAGTCCATTCTATCTTGGGATAGTTCTAATTGTTAAAGAATTCTTCTCTCCTATAACCTAATCTAACTCAAATTTGCCAATTTGTAATTTCTACTCATTGGTCTTACTTTGGTCTCAGGCCAAGAAGAACAAGCATTGTATGTTTCCTGCATTATAAACCTTGGACAGAGCTAACATAGATCCCTTTGTTTCTAAGAAAAAATATTCATCTGGAAAAATTCCATGTATATTAATATCAATAAGAAAATTCTAAAAAAAGGCATCCCTTAGAGTAGTCAATTAATCTAAATTACTAGAATAAATAAATGTGTGGTTGTTCAGCTCTAGAATTTAGTGACAAATATTCATTTATTAAGAAACTTCCAATTAACATTATTGCATAACTTTTGTGATATCTGAAATAATATTTTATTTACATAATCCCTTAATTGCAGGAAATGAGTCTTCATTTAAAAAGTACCATTTTAGAAGTGTCCCTGACATTCAAAATGAATATTTTTTTTTCTCCCATGGCTAATTACAATGTTTGAAGGAAACCTAAATATGTCATTATAACATTCAGTTTTCAAAGAGGTCTTGAACCTTTTGGTCAAATAATGTAATTTTTCCAGACCTTTTATCTTAATAACAATTTAGTAAAAACTAAATCTGACAGCAAAATGAATCACAGGTAAAGGGGGAAATGACTAGGAAGATGCTTTGGGAAAAGCGTTTAATTCTCCAGTAATACAAATCCATTCTCTGTCTTTTTAAACGACAACAACTTTTTAACTTCAGTTTTTGATTCCGAAAAAAAATTGTTAAGTCATTTGTTTGACTAATTTGAAGTTAAGATGATAGCAGGTGACACCAGGGAGACATTGGGCTGACAGTTGACTCAAAATATGAATAAACAAAACCTGAAACAAGGTAAAGATGATCATTAAGGATATGTTATTAACCTTTTTTCCTTTATAGTTCATTAATATTAATATGTATATTGAAATCCATGGTGTTATGGTTTAGGTTTAAGACAGACTAGATTCAAGTACCATTTCTAATAATGACAATGTGATCTAGGAAAAGTCACAACTTCTTAGTCCCCCAGGAAACTCTCTAAAATTATAATTTTTGAGAACAGGTGATTATCTGATTTAGAATAAAAGATTTCCTCACCAGAAACTTCTTAACTTCTTATTTAGATAAGTTAGGTAAGGGCCAAAAAAAAAAAATTTATATATATATATATATATATATATATATATATATATATATATATATATTTCAGTTGTCAGAGATAGCCTGAGATCATGACCAGAGATCCTGTCTTGAACTTAAGAAAACTTAAGTTTAAGTATTGCTGCTGATGTACACAATACTAGCCAAACTATCCCATGCAAATCACTTGATTTCTCATTCCCTCCTTTTATCCCCCTTATATTATTGAGGGATTGCCTATCTACAATAGAACAAGGACTTTCCAAGTTGGAACTTCTCCACATGGATGAAATTCAAACTTTTATTTAATCCTCTAGTTTCACACTAGACTTTTCCCTCCACCCCTAAGATTGTTGGAGACATGAGAATTTAAGAGATAAACTATTCAGGATTTGTAATGAATATTCCAAAACATGGTGCTATTTTCAGAGACCATGCATGTTTGCACACTCATACATGGGATTATGGTGAAAATTATGTTATGATTACATTTGGAATGGAAAATGCAGTTCAGCTATAAAATCTTGATTTTTATTAAAGGAATTTTGTAAGTTTCTGCTTTATTAGGTTAGCAACTGGTATTACCAGAGCAGTAAAGCCTGTAGTCGATAAAATACCCTGAATATCATTGCCCTTGTATTCTCCAGTTCATCTAAAAGCACATTTATCTGCCAACAAAAACTTGTCTTATATAAAACAAATTAGATTCAATACCTAAGAAGTGAAACCGGCTTTGGTTCTGCAGTGTACTGATGGGGGTGATAATATACTTTCAAGGTGATAAAATTATCATTTCAAGAACTGTTTGTGGTAAGGAGATTACAGTGAAAAACTTGGAAAATAGCACTATCTTGACCAATTAAATGAAAAAGATTCCAATTTATTGAGGGCAATACAAAAAGGGATTTTTTTCTTCTTTGTTATTCAAAGCTACTTCAATTTTTTTTGGACAGAATTTTTCAGTTTGTGGAACATTTTATATTTTCAAAATGCTTTACATTTTCTGTTACTAGTAAATTCTTTCATATCAAAAGGAAAGGATTGAAGCAAGACAAGAAATAAGAAAACCCCTACTCTGTGCCAGGCATTATGCCAAATACTTTACAGGTGATACCTTATTTTATTATCAAAACAAGCTTGGGATGCAGGTTCCTATTATTATTATTTTATAGATGTTTTAGATATTTTATAGATGAAGAAAATCAAGAAGGATATAATCTGCTTGTTATAAAGTAGCTAAGACCAAATTTGAAATTAAGGTCTTCTTGCCTCTAGGCCCAGCGCTTTATCTATTGTGATACCTATGCTTTTCTGGCAAAAAGGACAAGAAGACAGTTTAGTACAAAGTAATATAAGCTTTAATTGGAACCTAATTGGAGAAGGGAAAGTACTAGGTATGAGACTGAGGAGTAGAGGAAAAAGCTAAATCCACTTAGATAATGAAGTAGATAAGTCCATTTCTAGCATTGTCATTCCAAGTTTTTACTAATTTGATTCCATTATACCTCATCAACTTTATTTCTGACTCAGTATCCACTTAAAAAATATAAAAAAATTTTAAAAATAACCTTCTTCAATCAAGCCAGACTTTAAAAAATTTATCTCCCTCTGAACTGACTACCTACTATTGCTTTAGTATTGACTACTATTCTTTATTGTCCTTTGGTTCTTTCATAAATGAGTATGTCATTAGCTTTAAGCTTTGTAAAATTTCCTATGCCATGAAAGACTTGTTCTCAACCTCTAAGTCTTACCTATTCTGATGCCTCATTGTAGTAGAGAGGATACTCCCAAATTAATGTAATCACATGTTCCTTTTACTTTTCTAGACAGTACATCCCTAATTAACTTGGTCTTTATTTCTATTGTATTGTGACATCAGTGGTTTTTTGGGGAACGTATTTGGTAAAATTATCTGGGAAGCACCATGGTATAAAGGAAAGATCATTGATTTTGGAGTAAGTTTCCAAAAATATGAACTTTGGCATGATAATACCATAGCTGAGACTTGGTTTTCAACTTCCTTGAGACCTTGATGCAACTTCTCATTTGCACAATGTAAAAAAATAGAATAAAATAAAAAAATCTTCTAAATTAATGTGTATCAGACTATATGATTTTTAAGATTATTTGGTACTAAAATTTCAGGTCTTAATATATGACTTCATGATACCATGACAGAATGAGTGCCTGTAAGTGAAAGAAAGCAATCTTATTAATGACATTGGGATTTAATATTTTTTCTGAACTTGAGAATTGAATGGCATATTATGATGTAATTATATTATTTATTATTATTATTTATTCTATCTAGTAAAATGTAAATTTCTCAATAATAGGGACCATTTGGTTTATGCATTTAGATTCCCAAAGCTCTGTACATGATAAACTTTTAACAGATACCTCTTGAAATGAATAGGAAAACTGAAAAAATTCTTGATATATGATTATTTTTAAAACCTTCATATATTTTATGAGAAATACACATGAATATCAAAATCAAATTCATATTATAATAAAATTATTCCCACATCTATGAGAATAGAATCATCCAACATGTTAGGTTCTTTTCTTTTGGTAGTTTTGGAGCAGACAAGCAACTCCTATATCTGCATTTATATTTTCAAAGATGTTTGATGGACATGGTAATGATTTAATTTGGAAATTTCCAGTGATGCTATTTGTGAGCAGTCAAGGAGATCTTAATACAGCTGTGAGAGAATACTAATGAATAATAGAAATCAATGTACTTCAGAGTCACTGCTATTGAAAAATCACTTTAAAATTGTAGTTTGTGCTATTATTTGCCATACCATAAGGATTAAAAAGCATTTAAATGTAGTGAATCCTTCACCGTCTTCTGCCTACACACATCAAATGTTTAAAACCTGTATCTGTACTAGTTATGATTTCTGTGCACGACTTGTTATTGCCATGCATTACCCAAGCATTGGTCTATTCTAGAATCTACTGAATGACATTTGTGGGTAATTTAGAACCAGAAATGAAATATATGGCCTTCAAGAACCCCATCATCATATTTAAACAACCAAAGACAAAATGGATGAAAAATACTATTAGGATGAAAAATAAGATAGCAATTAGCTTGATTTTCCATGCAGATACAATTATCCTTACTTGGAAGCATTCTCTAATCTAGTATCTTTGGATCTCTTCCCTTATTTCTATTCTATTGTTTGGAAATTATTATATTTATTCTACCATGATAGACTCTAGACTTATATTTGTGCTATCTAAAAGTCCTATCCATCTAGATATCAAATTTGCTCTTTAATCCCAATATGAATTTATCATTTTTCTTCTTATATTTGCTCTTCTTTCTGACTTCTGTATGTAAGATTTCTATATGTAGTACCACTATTCTTCTGTTCACTCATGTTCTTAACATCATGGTCCTCTAAACTTTCCTCTGCTCACTTCTCATATCCAATCAATTCTCAAATCTTCTTGATTTTATCTCTTCAATATCTCTTGCACTACTCTTTTCTGTTTTAATTATTGCACTCTTGTACAGATCCTCATCATTACATTTTTGGGCTACTGCAATCCCTTATAATTTTCTTTTATATTTCAAATGTTCTAGAGGGTTTTGTTTGAATCTTTTACTTCTATCCTATTTTATATGGTATCATGTGCTTCCATGAGGCACTCCAAACTCTTAAAAATGTAAATTTCATGAGAAAAAGATCTTTTAGTTTTTTTGTTGTATCTGTAGAATATCCCAATGGCTGAAACACTGTAGCCACTTGATATACTTGCTGTTTGTCAATAAACTTATGTATAATCTATAGTCTATTTCTCTTTACCTTACCACATTCTCCTTCCACTAGGCCCCAAATAATGACTTAAACAGTCATGTTAAATAAATGAGCATTTATTTTTATTTGCATGATATTTCTCGTGTATACCACTATGGCATAATTTTATTTAAGTTCCAAATCTACTGGTCTATTCCTTTCTTCATGGTTGGGCTCCAAGATGTTTTGTTCTTTACTTGTTTAACTGTAATCTTCTTGAAGAAAAAGAAATGCCATAATATATCTATTTTGAAACTTCAGGAAATAGTATTATTTTCATATAGTAGATAGTTATAACTGTTAAATTCATTTTGATGTTTATACAATGAAGCCACTCTTTTGGTCAGCAATGTAGTATAATTAGAAGGAGAATATAGGTTCAAATCCAACCATTTAGCACATGTGCTCTCAGACAAGGCACTCAGTCTCCCTTGGTCTCAGTTTTCTTATCAATGAACTACATAGCTTCTCAGATGCTTTCCAGGTCTAAATTTATGATATTTTTAAAATATACATTCCAAAATGAGATAACTTCTGATGTTCCTTCTGGTATTAGATCTATCATTCTATATATAGCAATATTATTGTGTCAAGAGACAATATGATAAATGATTTAGTATTTTATAGGATCATGGTTCTAAGAGGTAAACATTGTTATGTCTGGCATGTCATTTTTTACTTCAAGTGTCTTGCCACTAGTACAACCTTCTTGTAGAGCAATTGTTTGCCATTAAGACTAAGGAAAGGTTTTTATTTTTATTCTGAAATATTATCCTAGCTTTGAATTATAGAATTGGGGGTAAAAGGAAGTAGACAAGTTTGCCTTATATTTGGTTTTTAAGAAGCATTGGAAATAGAAATTCCAAAACATCATTTTATTCTCTTTTCTAAAATATATTTCTGTCATAGAATTATGTTATTAAAATGAGAGAGACTAGACTAGAAAGACTGGAATTAGAGAATGGATTTTGAGTCAGAGTGAGATAATATAAGTACTTCCAAATTTTATAAAAAAACATAATATGACTGCAAGTAATTACAAAAAAAATATTATAGAACAGATTTGTAATAGAAAATATTACTTCCCAGGTAACTCATATTTTCAAGAGAAAAGAAAAGGATAAAAAAAATCCTTTCTTATTTTATTGGAAAGTTTGAATAAAAAAAATTTTTGCTAGTCATTCTTCCCCCTTCACCTTCATCCCCAAATGGATTTTTTATGGTAATATTTAGATTGCCATTCATACTTTATTATTTTAAGTTTAACTAATTCAGAATTTTTGATACTTAAGATAAGTTTAGGACTCAAATTGATTTTCATGTTGTAGAGAAAAAAAGATTTACTAAATAAATAGTTTGTACCAAATCTACAAGGGAGATACTTAAACACTTCAAAGAACAAACTTTCCAACCATTTCAAAGGCATTCATTACTCTAAACCATTTCTTGTGCTAATTGCAAAGAATTTGTCTTTGCTCATTAGAGCTATTTCTTCTCCACCTTTGTTAGTCCTTTTCCTATTATGATACATACTTGATAGTAATAAAGCTGTTTTTCTTTTGAAAAAAATTGCAAGTGAAATTTTTCTCCCAATTAGTGAGGTTGTATAGTAATGAAAAAAACAAAACAAACAAACAAACAACACATGGTAATATTGAAATTCAATGGACATAGTTCCTATAATTAAATTTTATAGATGCAAATAATTCTGGAATATTATCTATGCATTCTCATTTTCTTGTGCTATTTAGAAAGAAAAATCAGAGAAAGTTAAACTATGAACTACAGAGAGCAAAGTAAATGCCATCTTTTTCTTACATTAGATTATATAAATAAACACAATCTCTAATTTGCTCCCTAAGTATTTATTTCTTTACTTTAGATTGCATATAGTTTCATTTCACAAATGGACAGGAGAAATTCATGTTACCTGGAGCTGTTCTGATAAAACTCACTTGCTAACTCATGGGATAAAGACATTTCTGTAAACTAATTTACAGCTAACAAACTAACTTTTGGGATTGGGGATTGGAATTGGAGGGAGGTGAGGAGAAAGGGTTATTGTATAAAATATATATTTGGAAAGAATGCTTTGCCAATATTTTGAATGAGCCTTTCATATAACATACAATAGGAAAATTTATTTTTCCACCCAGTGGTTACAGACAAATGTGTGATAGTGATAAATTCTCTCCCAATTGTCTTTTTTAGAGAAGACATGTACTTCCTCTCATATGGTACTTCTTAGATGGCAGTTATGCCCAATGAACTGTCATAGAATAAATGGAAACAAGGGATTCTGATATAACACTGCTTAAAGATAGACAATAAGAATAATTTGCTTTGTGTTTTTAAATTGGATATAGGATATAATCTTGTTTTAATATTTATATTTTATTCTTTGGATTTTCACTTATATTAATCTTATATTTAATAAAGAAATGCTACA
The DNA here is from genome assembly GCF_048593235.1 of Sminthopsis crassicaudata. Taxonomy (NCBI): domain Eukaryota; kingdom Metazoa; phylum Chordata; class Mammalia; order Dasyuromorphia; family Dasyuridae; genus Sminthopsis; species Sminthopsis crassicaudata. Next base: position 256,345,405 of record NC_133620.1, on the reverse strand, counting down.
TTTCAGTGAGATTTTTACAGTAGAATTTTATATGTTTTCCTAGTTTGAAATTTTAATCAATAGAGGGCAGTGATGACTACATGCTTGACTCTACTTCAGGTAAGGTATAAATTTTGTCCATAATATGCTCATCTCTAGACTCTCCACCCAATACGAGAAGTACTTGCAGCTAATAATAAATATTTTTGGATGTTAGAATATGAAGTATCTTTTTCTAATTGTTTGGCTTCTTTGTTAAGTGGCAAGGCTAATCATTTAGCCTAAAGTTTTAGGGTGTGCAGATACATTTAATCAGAATCTTGACATCCACTGGGAAACAAAGGTCTCCTTTTCTGATCTGACTGGATGTCAGTGGAATTTACACACACACACACACACACACATATTCACCCATACATATCCACACTCACACCCATATCCACATACACATAACAGGCATAGCTATATGCAATTCTTTACTCATTACAGTAGGAAAACAGTGAACAAAAACCAAATACCTAAAATATTCATCTATGATAATATGCATTCTTTTCAAATTCACATGCTGGAGTTGAAGAACCTACTTTAGGTACTCAGATTCAAAGTTCCTCTTTGATTATTGGCAGCTCTAAACCAGAGTTCAATTACTTTTCAAGTTTCAGGGAGCTAGCATGTGTCTGCCCTGAGGCTCACTTCACTTGTGGAAAAAAAAAATCTCAGTTTGTAAATGTTCAGTTAGTTGAGGTAATTCAGAACTCAGAAGACAAAATACCATTTTCAGATCCTTGACTCCAACAGCATTCTGCATTGTATTCAGTTTACTTCTCCAGGCAGTACCATGTCCACCAGTTAGAGCTAAATGGATCAGACACAAAGGGTTCAACATCAGTTATAGCAAAGTTGTTGCACATAAATAAGTAGGATGCCTCAGGCTCAATGTCTTTCTTTCTTCTACAAAGGAAATTCCCTCAAAGATGCCTGTTACATTGTCCTACTAGTGAAATTATTGCAATCCTTTGAAATTTTACAGAGAATACTTCAACATCTATGAGCATACAATATAATCATCATAATTTAATATATACATAGTCACAGGTAATCATCACAACCACATTCTACAATACACGTTTAGCAATCTATTCCATAATATTCACACTAGGATTGCTTGTGACTCATATTAGAATATGTCACAAGCAAATATGTAAATCATTTACAGAAACATACTACATACAATTCAGCAATAGTATATGCAGATCATTGCATACAAGCAAATTTATTAAAGGAAAGAATTTACAATACAAAATAATACTTAATACAAAATAAATGAAAAGATATTAATGTAGCAAATGAACATTTCTTATTCAACACACAATACCGATTCTTGCAGATGTGGACAGAGACTGTTACAAGCCTGGATAGTATCTATTACTTGTTTCTCTTATTTTTCCTAAATTATTAAAGAAACTTGGCTCCCAGTCTAATAGGATGGAAATTCTACTATATTTTCTTGAACTTGTGAATTATCTTCTTGTCTATTAGCACCCAAAGTTCTATTGGGTTTAGTGTCTCAAACCAGAATTAGCGAATGATATAGGCAGGCTATCATGATACTTTTATTCTATGTTAACAATCTGTTCCAAAGTTCAGTCCCCACATCTGAAATATTAGAATAAAAAAGTGGCTTGTAATTCACCTATTTGAACAAAGGTCCCTTTGGGTAGGCTACATACAGTGATTATTTCCTTGCCCCTTAGGTGGTATTTTGAGTCATGTCCAACCTTTGACAGTCCAGTAACCCACGCTTAAGTGTTAAAATGCAATGAGGCACAATACCATAAAATGTAATAACAACATCATTGTTAATCTCAGACCAAAAGAGTACAACATCAAAACTAAAATGTATATGAAAGACTACTTCCCTTAGTCTGCTACATCAGGAAGGTATTTCTGGAGAGTAACCGAATATATATCACTAATCTATGGCACTAATTGATACTTGGCTGAGTATTTGTAAGCCTTAGAATCTTAGGTAAAGAAACCACTTCCTTAAGGGATCAATGTAGAAGTTAACACCACTGCTTGCTGTTGTGTTGGGCCTTGGATAGGGTAGAAGAAAGGAGAGAAAAGAACAAGGAAGAATAGAAAAGGAAAGAGAAAGGTGCTAGTTTGAAATTGAGGAAGAATGGGTATACTCAGATACAAAGGGTCCATTTTTCTTTCCCAGCACTGTCCCTATTGCTCTCCTACCTCCTGCAGATGTGGGACCACCAATAGAAGCAACAGCAAAGAAAATATTACAAAGAAAACACTGCTCTTACCACAGGTATGAACAAAAATATAATTGTCTTCATATGGCACATTGTCATTTAAAGTATTATCTATCAAAGATAGTCTTTCTGCACTTGGTGAGTAGACCATCTTTTTTTGTGTGTGGAATATCTGTTTGGCTATCACATCTCTTTCCTTTCTTATAAGGAACTCTTGTAGTATATAGATAGTTTTGACATATTATAATTGTAAGGACTCCAATGACTCTCTGGACCTTTTTTGCAAACTTCACAAATTGCCAAAAGTCTACTATTATTGTGGAATCAATCAATCAACCAGACACTCTGTTAAGCATATTCTGATGCCTTCCAAAAAGTTTACTCTCTATGGGTTCTCTTTACACAAATATTTCTTTTAAAAAGTATATGTTATTGATATATTCTATTTTTAAATCATTCAGAGTTTTCTATGTATTCATTAGCAATTCAATCATTAAATAAAATATGAAAAATTGTTTTAATTTAATTTGCAAAATTCTGAATTGCTTTCAAGAATGGTTATAACAATCCATGAATTACAACATCATCAATAATGCATCATTCTAAAAAAATAATGCACCATTCTGTCTGACTTCTCACATATCTTCCTATATTGACTATTGCCATTTTTTACATTAAAAAAAAATCTGAATTTGTGGTAAAATCCTAGGGTTATTTGACTTATATTTCTATAATTATTACTATTATTAGTGACAGAGTATTTCTTCATATAGTTATTAACAATTTTTAATTCTCCTCTTAATAATTCTTTGTAACTTTTGACCACTTATCTGTATAGAATGGCTTTTGTTGAAACATTTTTCTGTCTATATTGGAAATTAAATGCTGATCATAGATATTGAAAGAAAGATTATTTTACAAGTGATCATTTTCTTTTTATGTTAGATATATTAATTTTATTTATACAAACCCTTTTTTATTTCATGTAATCATATTATATTATTTTTTATAATTGTCTCTATCATTTGTTCAGTTTAAGAATTCATCCTTGCTCATGTAAATGAAGAAGAGAAGGCACATTAAGATTAAGAGATGCACAAATAGTAAGTGACTGAAACAAGCCTTTCCAGGACATGTGAACAACATGATGGAGAGCTACACTTTTCCCTCTGTTCTTTATGTCCTCTTAAATCTCTCAAAAATTGAACTATGTCCAGGACATAAGGCAATTTCACCTATTTTCATCTTCTAGTTTATCAAAAACTCCAACAATTTTACCCAGTGAATAAACAACAGAAAAGACTAATATTTAGCCACTCAGATGCACCTGCTTTCCCACCTTTCACAATGCTTTGGCAGGGCTGCACAATCCAACCCAACAACAGGATACAACTCTACCATCCTTTCTCAGTGCCATGGAAAATTAAAAAAAAAAAATAAGAACTTGTTCTGGCTCAGCTAAAGAATTAAGGAATAGATGGAATTAGGAGAACACTACTATGTTCATGGATCCATTTTGAGAGGCTCTTTTTTTATTATTGTTGTTGTTTTTATTATTATTTCCTCTATTTTTGTTTATAATATTTTTAATTAAGATTTTGTTGCTTCCCAACATTAGGATGTTTGGGCTTTTTAATTTGTCATATAATGCTTAAATTGCCTCTCTTTATCTTACCTTAATTTTTTTTTTGAGGCAATTTGGGTTAAAGTGATTTGTCCAGGATCACACAGCTAGGAAGTATTAAGTGTCTGAGGTCCTATTTGAACTCAGGTCCTCCTGAGTTCAGAGCCAGTGCTCTATCCACTGTGCAATCTGGCTGCCCCACTATCTTACCTTTATGATCAATAACTTATTTAATTTCCCTGTGTTTGTACTCAAAATATTTTGCTCTTTTGCATTTTTGGACAGACTCACCAAATTTTTCTATCCTGCTAATTATTTTTGCTATGTACTATAAACAGTTTGGTATGTCCTTTTAATTTCTGTGTTTGCTATTTTGGTTTTTCTTACTCCATCTTTTCTGTGTTGTAGTTGGTGTTTTCTTCTGCATACACAGATTATTTTATCTTTAGTTTTTAGTTTGAAATTTTGTACTCAATCTTGCCTATTGTGCCCCTCTTAAATAGATTGCTTTCCTGTCATGTTTGTACTGTGAATGGCACTTATCACTATCAATCTGATTGAATGTCTAGCATTAGGTTGCATACTTGGCAACCTAATAATAACCTAAAGTAATCTTTTTAGATTATTTTATCTTTGGTCTTTAGGGGTTTCAAAGTATTATTTCTTGTCTGTGTTTAGTCAGATATTTGTTGGAATTTTTGTGAAAGATCTGGGTTTTTTTTAATGGCCTTTCATGATAGGAAGTCTGGTAATTCCTTTTCTACTGTCTCCCAAATGCCTCTCACTGCACTTTGAACTAAGATTGAGTGAGATAGAACAACATGCTTAGAGATTAATCTAGTCCAAGTCACTAATTTTGTAGGTGAATGAATTGAGGCCCAGGGAATCTGAGCTTTGCCTAAGTGGCAGAGTTGGAATTGGAACTTAAGTCCTCTGATCTAGATCTTTGCACAATTCTATGCTACCTCTACTAACCAGGAATTAATATTTTTTTGTTGAATTGATATGTTTAAATTTAACCAAAACTACTACTTAAATTATTTTAAATATTCCTTAAGGAATTTCTCCTTGATTTTTTACTACACTTCTTTACTACCTTTTGTCCAAGGCTTTTTTTTTTTTTTTTCATCTATTGATAGAATCATGCAGCTGGGAGGGTTTCTTTTAATGTGATTAATTATGTTAATTGTTTTCTTAATATGAAACTATAATTGTAAAACAATATCAGAAAACAAATGAATAAAATCCTTCAATTTTGGAAGTATTTTATTTTAAACTTTTGAATCATAACATTAAGGAACAATATTATGATTCTCTCTCTCTCTTTCTCTGCCTGCCTCTCTCCTTCCCTCCCACCTTTCCCTCTCTCTCTCTTTCTCTCTGTTTTTCTCTTTGTCTCTCTCCGTTCCTTTCATCTTTCCCTTTTGCTTTTTCATCCTTAAACAGCTCTAGCATTAGGACTATATTTGTCACATAAAATGAACTTGATGCAGGGTTTTCTCAATTTTAAAGAATAATTTATGTTATATATGCTGTAAATCCATTTAAGCCAGAATACGTCTTTTTTTCTTTCTTTCTTTTTTATTTTTTTCATATTCCCTCCCTCACTTTGTTTTGGTGATTCCTTTATAGCTAAGATATTTATTTGGAGTACTGTTAATTTAATTTAGTTATTTGATTTTTTTTTGTAAATAATCCTTTTTCTTTAGAATTTTTAGTTTTGTTGGCCCATAACTGTCTTTACTAGGTTCATATAATTCTTTTTTTACTTTTTCAGAGTTTTTAAGCAATTTTGCCTTATTTTAAAATTTTTATTTCTTTGATTTCCTTTGTTTTTTTTAAGCAGTTTACTGTTTATCAATTGTTTTAGTCTTTTCAAACAAACAACTTTCAACATTTTGTTAGTTCTATAGGTTTTATGCTTTCTAATTTACTTTCCCTGGAAAATTCCAATTTGTCAAGCTTTTTCCTATTTGTCGGATTCATTAAAATTATTGGTTTATTTTTCACTCTTTTATTTATCCAGTTATCTGTTTCTTTCCCTCTTCCTCCTGCCCCTTCTTTTCTCCCTGGTGTAGTGATTAGTTTAATATCACTTCTCCTCTCTTCCAGTTTCTTTTTAGAATTATTTTGCTTTATTTTAATAAGCATTTCTTAGCTTTGTTCTCATCCTTAATTTTCTTCCCTTCCTGCTTATTTTGAAATTTATTAATTTACACTTAGTCTGTATTTTTATTTATTATTTCTTTAATCTCATTCTGTTTTTCATGTAGTATAAACTTTATCACTGATTTTATTTTCTTTCCTTGTAGGTCTTTGTGTTTCTCTTAAAAACAACAACAACAACAATATCTCAGTACTAGTCATTTATTTAATTACTTATTCTTTCTATGGTAAGTAATTATTATTTCTTTTTGGGGGGGTTTCACATTTGAATATTTGCAAGTCAAATGCATTCTTCGCATCATTTTCAGTAATGCCTGAAATGCCTCTTTTGTTGAGCACTCCTTATTTTTCATTTATGATTATACTCATGTTTGTAGGATATGTCATTTTGGGGTGCATCTCAAATTCTTTTATTTTTCAGAATATTCTATTTGATTTCCTATTAGTTTTTACTAGACTTATAATGATCATGTGCTCACATTTCCTTTCATTTTTCTTACAGTCACATGCAAAATTTGTTATTTGGTATTCAAATGATCAAGTTTAATAAGTATGTATATTAAAATGAAAGTTTCTTTCTTTTTGGAAAATATATTTTAGTTGTTTTTTTTATTTTCTGAATTCAGAAATTCTGGGTAATTATCTCATATTTCTTGCATTATACTTGTCAGGGTTTTTTTTTCTTCATTTAAAAAATATTATCATGTTCTTAAAAATGTTATCATGTGATATATGATTACAAAATTTTCTGTCCATACTGTCTTTGACATCAGTGATTATGGTTGGTCCAGTGATCATTTATTTTTTCAGCACTATTGAATTTGCTTCTCTTCAGATATATTTTTCCTTCTTTTCAGCAGTTTTATATTCCATATCTCTCACTCTCATTTAGTTCTTTGGAGAAATTCTCCAATTTAGAATCAGGCTGGTTGTTTGTTCTTTTCAAAGGTCTGCATTGAGAAATTTTTTACATGAATTCTTTCTAGTGCATTTCATTAATTTCTGAATAATTGCACAATGTCTTTCTGATATTCCATATACTTTGAGAGCTATCAATGCTTCTCTTTCATTGAGCATTTATTCAATTTTCTTTATCTTTTAGTCTTAACTGATATTTACTGTCTTTTTAAATTTAGGGCTCTATTGAATTATCTTTTTGTACTCTGAGTCTATATCAAATTTACTTCATTTTGACATCATTGATTACAGTCAGGGCTAGATTATAAGGTTTCTTCAGCCTCTTCCCACATTGGGATTTGAAGTCTCACATTAGATTCTTGTCCTTAGAAGCCTATCAGGACTGGTTACTAGTATTATAGCCCTTTCTCTCAGACTTTGGGTATCCACTTGTCCATAGTTTCTTCCTTAGATTTTCTGCTTTTCCTTCTCTATGATTTAAATCAGTATTTATTTGTTTCTTTATGGGTTTGGATAGGGCAGTATAGGTGCTCTTCACAGAGATTAAGTCCCTAATTTAAAAATCACCTCAGGCAGAAGACAATATGCTGCCCCACCCTTTACCCTTTTACATAGCTGGACAGAAACAAAATTTGCCTCTTTTTGCAAATTATGTCATACACCTCAAGCCTTCCCAACTCTAAAGATGACTCTTTATCCAGTATCATCTGCTTTTTCCCCTCATATATAGCCATGGGTAAAGGTATAGATATATGTAGAGGTACAATTAATATAGGTATAACTATTATAGGTATAGTTGATAAAGATGTTGGCTTATATTTAGATTTTTTTGTAAGTACATATATTTGCATACAAATGCATAAGCATAAATGAGAGTGAATGTATATCTCTGTAGGATTTGAAAAAAACTTCATTATTTTGATTTTGAGATCTAGAAATGAAATAGCCTTCTAAATATTTTAGCTCTTTCAAGATAGTTTTCTCACTTTTTTTTTTCTTTTTTCTTTTTTTTTTCTTTTTGAATGGGATTGCTGATTGAGGTAGCAACAGATGTGAGTCCAGATTAATTTCACTTTGGCAAAAGATGCAGAATGTAATCCAGATTTTGGAAGGTGAAAGTGTTAAGCTAATGAATAAAGACTTTCAAATCTTCATCCTATTTAATAACATGTAATACTAACCCATTTGGCATAGTCATCTGGATTTACTTAGAAACCTCAGCAAAGGCCAGTGTGTATGTGGGATGAGTCGGTGGGTGGGGTAAGAATTTGGACTACACAATGCCCTAAAGAACTTCTCAGGTTCTGCTTTTCATAAAGAAAAAAAAAAAAATCCTAATGTTTTTGTGTGTTGATGATAGTGACCTTGATTTGGAATGTTCCTTTTAGTTCCAATTAATTTATTTCTACATTGTAGCTTTGCTTTGGATTTATTCTCATACTACTTTTCACAATAATACAGCTCTTCTGGCATAAACATCACAATTCAGGTGTATCTATAGAAAAACTGCAGATAAAGCAACTCTGATGCATTATTACTCTTCACAATATTAATAATTTTTATTTAAAAGCCATTGTGAAGATGTTCCTGAAACCATCTTTCATCAAATGTTCTAAACGGTGGGGGATAAGGGGAGGAAATGACTCCATCAAAAGAAGAGAAACTATTTTATCAGATCTTTTTGGCTAAAAGGCCTTTAAAAAGCATAAAATAAAGAAAAATGGCATTCCATCATTTATAACCCTTCATTCAGTGATGAAAGCATTTTATAGTACCACAAAATGTATGTAACAATAATTCAGCAGAGCTGTCTAGCTGCACAGTGATTAAATTGAGAACCATTTTAGAGGTTTTTTTGGTTGGTGTTTTTTTTTTTTTTCTTTTTTTTTTTTCCTAGTGAAACATAATAGTTCTCTCCATCCAAAAGACAAACTTGTGTCAGCAGCTTTATGATAAAAGCATGATGAAATATTCAGGTGATTTTGAAATATTCCATGCTTAGGTTTCTAGCACTCTAGGAGGGCTTTTATTTTTATAAATGAAACTAAGTCCTCTGCCAGCATTTTTTTTTTTTTTTTTTTTTTTTTTTTTTGGAACCTATCATCTCTACTCTGGAGCTATTGTTCTCAATATATGTGATAACTTCAATTTAGCAAGTAACCAAAAGACTACATGATTTATCTGAGTGCAATGTTAGCATGGTGACAGGTACTTAAAAAAGAAAAAAAAAATCTGCTCCTTAAACAGCTTTAGAGATTGTGCTCTATGAGTAGTTGGTTTTCAAGTTATCATCTTCATTTACCATGAACATCAAGTATACATAGCAAATCTTTATAGTTAAAGGAGTTTCTTATTTTTATAAGAATTGCACTTAATAGCATTTTCAATTTACATTACTATGCAAATAAATGTTGTCACACAGTAAACATCAATAACATCATTATTTCTCCTGACTCTAAATCTCAGGGTTTTTTTAATTCCTCTCTCTTGAATTTATTCCTTTTATCCTCTTAGTCATTCATTCTACTGCTCTGATGTCTCCTGAATCCAACTTTAACTTTTCACTTTTACTAAATCAAACATTTTCATATCCTTATTTGTTATTGTTTCTAGTGCAGATTTTTGTAATGATCTCTTAACTGGTGTGACAGTTCAGTTTTCCCCTCCCTGTTACCTTTTAAACTCTTCTTACACATTGCTACCAGAGCAATTTCATTAATCCAATGCTGTGATTACATTTCTGATTGCAACATTCCCATCGGCTTCCTATGAAGATAAAATCCAAACTTTTTTTCAAGGTTTTTGCAAGGTCCTTCATACTTCCTTTTCCTCCTCCTCTCTTCCTTTTCCTCTTTCTCCTCCTCTGCTCTTCCTCCTCCTCCTCTACCTCCTCATCTTCCTCCTCTTTCTCCTTCTTCTTCTTTTCATGATTCCCTTGATTGTAAGCTACTCCAGTGCTAAAAGATATTTGAGGTTCACCAAAAACTGTAACTCTCAATCTTTGCAACTATTATATTAATGAAAAACAAAATATTTAATTAAACAACATGGCAAAATAATTGACAAGGGAATTTCCTCCCTTCCTCATTTCCACCACCACATATAGGGCAATATATATCGCATTAATTCAAACATCACAAGTGGGAGAGGGAATATATTATGTAGTTGGGGAATACATATAGGGAATACATGCGACAGAAAAGAGACCATATGAACAATACATATATCCCAAACAAGTTTTGTTCCTAATTCTGTGTCTGTACTCAAATCTGTCAGCATCAGACACTGAAATTTATTGCTAACTATGTTGGGTCACATGATTGAGGAGCACATTGTTACATAGGAGTGTTTTACTAAAAGTTATTATTTCCTCAACAGAAAGTCTGTGAGAAATTCTGCTCATCTGAGTAAGAGGGCTGAACAGCATTTCATTGTTTATCCTCTCTAGTACATATATTATTAATCTGAGTTGTTTAAACACTTTGTTATTTAGTTTAAAGTTTTTGACTAGTAAATTTTTGTAGAGTATATCTTTGATGGGAACTTGAAACAAATATTAACTTCCTTATTCAACACAAGGAACAATGTGATTCTAGGGTTTGGAGAATACAGTCATTATACTCAGGGGGCACATTCAATTAATTCTACTTTAAAATCATCTTTGAAAATATTTTTTCTTTAGAAACAAATTCCTAAGTGCACCACAAGGTGATTTTGTTTAAGAGAATCAGTTTAGCATTTCACACTATACCGAGCCCTCAGAAAAATGTGGAAAAAATAATTTTATTATTGAAGGTTAGATGAAAGCTAACAAAGTGCAGATTTTCTGTGTTCTCTTTTTTAATTAGAATGAAGAAAGAACATTTAAAAAATTGGTAGAAGTTCCTCACTACAAACTCCTATAATTATTGAAATCAAAGTTCAAGTAAAACAAATAAACAAATATGCTGGATGTGAAGAGAAACTACATAGTTGTTTTAATTTGAATTTATTTTATTACTAATAATTTGGAATATTATTTCATATAATTATAGATAATATGTATTTCTTTGTTTTTAATCATCCTTTACAAACCTTACCTACTACACACATTTTATCTTTCAACAAAAGATCCTTCCTTCACAACCAAGTTGCCTAGAAGACCACATATATGCTATTTTAAAAAATGCTATTAAAAACAAATAGTGGACAAAAACCAATAAACCATTGATCTAGGTTGACTGTAATATAAATATTTCACATCAGCAATCCACCACCAAAGAAAATAACTGAGATCAGTCAGTCAAGAAGCATTTTTTCTTATTTTTTTCTGAGCCAAGTTTTCATTTTATTATTAAAATTTTTTGCTTTCTTCATTTTTTTAAAATAATGAAATAGGTGCAATGGATAGTGCAACTGCCCTAGAGTCAAGAGAAGTTGAGCTCAGATTCAGCCTCAGACCCTTAATGCTTCCTAGTTGCATGACCTTAGCCATTTAATTCTAATTGACTTGCAAAAAAAAAAAAAAAAAAAAAAAAAAAAAGGAAGAAGGAAGAAAAGGGAAAAATAATGAAATAAAACAAATATTTCCATAACATACTAGAATAAACCCAAACAGTTTTTCTATGCATACTGTCTACTATGCTCTGTGCTAAGCATGCAAAATAAAGATAAAGGAAAAAAAAAAATGTCTCTGCTCTATAGAGGCTTATAGTTTATTGGGAGAGAAGAAGCAAAGTACAAGCAAATTATGTTCAAGATAAATTGGGGATCATAGAAAGGTAAAATATCATGATTAAAGAGGAATGAAAAAGACTTAAATAAATATGGATTTTAATGAATACTTCAAAGAAGCCATAAAAGTTAAAGAGACAGAGATGAGGTAGGAAGGGGAGAAAATTCTAGCCATAGGAGTATAATGTTCTGGTTTGTTTTCTGAAGGTCTTGGGGCCTTCCTTTCAGCAGAGTAATCATCATGAGAATAATCAGAGATAAAGTTGACAAATCTTTATGGTCTCCTACACAGTTTGTCTCCTTGCTTGGGGCCTGAGCTAGCTTTCTGGATACCCTCCAGAATGGCTCTTGGTTTCAGTGGAGGAAATACAGGAGAGCCACCAGAAAAATCTCTAGCTTGAAGTCTCCCTCTGGTTGAGTTTGTCCCCAGTTTATATGCTCTATTACAATTACATCATTACAGTATACTGAGTATAAAACAATCATTATTTCACTAGGGAACCATTATTTGTTGTAAGATTAAATCAATTATAAGGAACTAGAAAACTCACATGCTAAACTAGATAACCACAGTCTTATCAATTCCAATGAGTTAACACCTTGTTTACATCAATCATACTGAGCCTTAAGCATATTTCTCCAAAGTTTCTGCCCTTCACTTAGGGGAAAACCTTGAAAATGTACTGAGTTGGGAGATCCTATATCTGATGCAAAGGAAAACAAGCATTCATTATCACTAGATCTCAGAGTACATGGAGGGAAATAAGGTTTAAAACAACTAGAAAAATTGAGAGAATTGGAGAATTGAAAACTTTATTTGTAAATAGGAATAATTTGATAATAGGAAATTATTGGAATAGAATGTGTGAGGGTGGAGCTAAGATGGTAGAGTGAAGCCAGGAAACTGTTCAAACTCTCCCAGTTTCATTTGAAAACCATATGAAACCAAGCCTCTAAACAAAGGCTAATGAAATAAAACCATTTTCCAGCTCAAGATAGATTGAAAAAAACTTTAAGAAAGGTTAGTCTCACTGAGGTGAAAAAGGTATTCAGCCAAGCTTAGAAAGAATCGGGGAAAGTCAGTGAGAGGGCACAGAACTTCAGCAACTGAGACATTGGGTCCTGGTTCAGTAGAGAAGCAAGCCAGTGCGGTCCTCTGCAGTCCCCGGTTAGAAGGCAAATTCTGGTAACCTGAAAAGAGCAAATAAAGCTAACCCTGCAAACACAAGGGGCCCCTTTTGCTCAAAGCCAAGGCTAAGAGCTGCACAGGAAGCTTGGGATAGTGCCTCCTTTACCCCAGGAGAAGAGCTTCATCTTAAAAGCAAGAAAAAAAAAGGAAAAAAAAAAAAAAAAGGAAATACTAATAGAAAAGGAAAGCAAATAACCAAGAAAAACAAAGGAATTTTAAACATAGAAAGTTACTATTGTGACAGAGAAGGCCAAAACATCAACTCAGATGAAGACAAAATGTCCACAGAGGAAATCTCAAAATGTGATACAAATTGGTCTCAAGCCTAAAAAGTCTTCTTAGAAGCGCTCATAAAAGATTTTAAAAGAAAAATAAGAGAGATAGAAGAAAAAATGAGAAAAGAAATTAAAGATATGCAAAAGAAAGTCAATAGCTTGAAAAAAGAAGGCAATTTCTTAAAAAATACAATTGGCCAGATACAAAAAACAAAACAAAACAAAACAAATTACTGAAGAAAACAATATCTTCAAAATTAGAATAAATCAAATGAAAAAGGAGATACCAAAATTAATAAAGAAAATAACATATTAAAAACTAGAATGGGCCAGATGAAAGCTAATAACACTGAGACATCAAAAGTCATTCAAATAAACTAAAAAGAATGAAAAAAATGGAAGAAAATGTAAAAATACCTCATTGGAAAAAGAACTGACCTGGAAAATAGATCCAGAAGAGACAATTTAAAAACCATTGGCCTGCCTGAAAGCCATGATCAAAAAAAAGAACCTGTTGGAATTCTTCAAGAGATCATTAGGGATATCTAGAAACAGAGGAAGAAATAGTCATTGAAAGAATTCAGCAATCACCTTTGGAAAGAGATCTCACAAGGAAAACCCCAACGAACATTGGTGCAAAACTCCAGAACTATAATCTCAAAGAAAAAACGTTGAAAGCTGCCAGAAAAAAACAATTCAAATATCAAGGAACAACTATCAGGATTACCTAGGATGTGGCAATTTCTACCAGTAGCAGAGTGGATTAAAAAACAGAATCCTACACTATGATGTTTATAAGAAACAAATTCTAAAAAATGAGTAGGTCAAACAACAAATCACAGAAACAATCCATAATTTCATCTAAGAAAAATGACAATATAATAAAATAATATATTAAAACCTATGGGATGATGCTAAATCAGTTTTTAGGAGAAAGTTTATATCTCTAAATAAATACATGAATAAAATAGACAAAGAGGAGATCAATGCATTCGGCATACAACTAAGAAAGCTAGAAAAGAAAAATTTAAACCCTCAATTAAGTATCAAATTAGAAATTCTGAAACTCAAAGGAGAGATAAATAAAATTAAACAAGACAACTATTTAACTAATCAATAAAAATAAGACTTGTTTTTATGAAAAACAACAACAACAACAAAATAGGCAAGCCTTTGGTTAAATTGATTAGATTAAGGAAAACCAAAAGCAAACCAAATTGCCAGCATCAAAAATGAAAAGAGTGAACTTGCCACCAGTGAAAAAGAAATTACCAATAATTAGGAACTGTTTTGCCCAACTGTATGCCAGAAAGTCTGACAATCTAATCAAATGGATGGATATTTACAAAAATATAAATTTCCTAGATGAACAGAAATGTCAATAAATTCCTTAAATAGTCCCATTTTAGAAAATGAAATTAAACAAGCCATAAATGAAATCACTAAGAAAAAAATCTCCAGGAACATATGAATTTACAATGAATTCTCCCAAAAAATTAAAGAACAATGAATTCCAACACTATGTGAATTATTTGGAAAAATACTTAAAGAAAGAGTCTTGCCAAATTCTTTCTAGGACACAAATTTGACATTGATATCTAAACCAGGAAAAGTTAAAGCAGAGAGAGAGAATTACACACATATCTTCCTGATGAATAGCAACACAAAAATTTTAAATAAATTGCTAGCAAAAAGATGACAAGAACTTTTCAACAGAATAATACACTAAAACCAAGTGGAATTTATACAAGGAATGCAGGAATATCAGAAAAACTATTAACATAATCAATAACATCAGTAACAAAACCAATAGAAACAATATGATAATCTCAATAAATGCATACAATGAGTGATAAAATACAGAGTTCCCATTAAAAAACAATAGGAAGCATAGAGATAAAGTAGTACCTAACCTATCTAAAACCAATAGCAAGGATTATTTGTAACGGAGAGAAGCTGGATGCATTCCCAATAAGCTCTGGGTGAAACAAGGATACCCAGTATCAGCATTATTATTCAACATTGTACTAGAAATGTTGACTTTAGCAATAAGAAAAGAAAAAGAAATTAGAATATACAATGAGGAAGTAAACCTATCACTCTTTGCAGATGATATGATATGATGATAAATTATCCAAAAACCAACTTAAAACAAATAACACCTTCAGGCAATTAACAGCTGTTGCAAAGTTGCATTATATAAAATAAAATCACATAAATCATCAGCATTTCTATATATTACTGATAAAGCCTATCAACAAAACATAGAAAGAGAAATTCCATTTAAAATTCCAGGAGAAAAAATAAAATTTTGGATGTCTACCTGCCAAGACAAATCCAGAAACTATATGAACACAATTACAAAACATTTCTCACACAAATAAAGTTTAATCTAAACAACTGGGAAAAATATCAATTGCTCATAGGCAGGCCAAGATAATATAACAAAAATGACAATTCTACATAAATTGGTCTACTTGTTCAGTGCAATACCAAACTGCCAAAAATTATTTTATAAAGTAGAAAAAATAATAACAAAATTTACCTGAAAGAACAAAAGGTCAAAAATGCCAAGGGAATTAATGAGAAAAAAAAATTACAAAAGATGGTGGCCTACTAGTACCAGATGTAAAAAATTATAATATTATATATTATAAAGCAGAAGTCATCAGAACCATTTGGTATTGACTAAGAAAGAAGTGGTGGATAAGTGGAAATGATTAGATACACATGACAGAATAATCAATTACTTTGGCTTCTGGGATAAGACCTCATTATTTGACAAAATTTGCTGTAAAAACTGGAAAATAATATGTCAGAAACTCAGCATAGATCTACATCTCATATCCATACTAAAATAAGGTCAAAACAGGTACATGATTTGAGCATAAATGGTAATACATAAGCAAATTAGAAGATTAAGGGTTAATTTATCTATCAGATCTTTGGAGAAAGGAGGGATTTATGATTAAAAGAGAACTAGAGAACATTATGAAAGGCAAAATGGACAATTTTAGTTATATTAAATTTAAAAGTTTTTGCACAAACTAAAACAACAGAAACAAGATTAAAAGGAAAGTACAAACTGGTTTAAAAACAGCAGCCAATGTTTCTGATAAAGGTCTCATTTCTAAAATATATAAAACTAAGTCAAATTTATAATAAAAGTCATTTCCCAATTAACAAATAGTTCACAGGATATGAACAAATTTCAGATGACAAAATTAAGGCAGTTTTGTCTGGGTCAGCTAGATGTAGTGGTTTAGATGAATTGGCACCTATTTATTATTCAAGGCAGCTCAAAGCCAGGAAGAAAGTTTCAAAGTGGAGCAGATTAATATGTTTCTCTAAAGTCTTTTCTCCCCTCTTCTCTTTTGAATTGTGCCTTACTTTTTGATTGGGTGGTGCCTAGGAAAATGCTTTACACAGAGGAGGAATTTAGTATGTGTCATGTATAATTATCCTGGATCCTTCATTTTTTAACTTAAATTTTATTTTTGATTTTTTAGCTTAAGTATCTCTATGTTACTCAGACTAGAAATACCATAGCTACTCAGAAACCTGATCCCATTCCTGATTAGTGTAAAATATTTCCAATGAGACTCAGGGACTCCCTTTCAGCAATTTGTTAGTCCACCACTCCTAAAGGCCTCAGCATAGGGTACAATATTTCTACTATAACAGGGATTTTAAAATTCAAGTGATCCATATGTGTTAGCTTTCTCCAGAGCAACAATGATGCTCCCGTTCTATCATCACCATATAGGCCCATCTTTTCTTTTTCTTTTTTTTTTTTTTTTTTAATTATAGGAAGTTTATTTATTTTTAATACATATTACTTTGTGAATAATGTTGGGAGAGAAAATCAGAGAAAAAGGGAAGAACTGCAGGAGAGACAAAAAAAACAGAAAAAAGAATGATTTACATTTAGTCTCCTTTAGTTTTTATCTGTATGCAGATGGCATTTTCTGTCCAAAGACTATTGGTATTGCTTTGGATGACTAAACTGCTAAGAAAAAACGAGCCTTTCATGGTTGATCATCAACATTTTTGCTATTATTGTGTATAAAGTATTCATGGTTCTGCATACTTCATTTAGCATCAGTTCATGGAAATATTTCTAGGCCTTTCTATAACCAGCTTGTTCATCATTTTAAAAAGAACAATAATATTTCATTGCCTTTATGTACCACAATTTGTTCAGCTATTCCCCAGTTGATGGGCAGCTACTCATTTTCCAATTCTTTGCTACCACAAAAAGAGCTGCTAACAAACATTTTTGTACATGTGGCTCCTTTTTCCTCCTTTATCATTTTATTGGGATATAGACCCAGTAATGGCACTGCTGGGTCAAAGGGTATGCACACTTTTATAGCCCTTTTAGTATAGTTCCAGATTGCTCTCCAGAATAGTTGGATCATTTCATAACTTCACGAACAATATCTTAGTATATCAGTTTTTCCAACATCCCTTCCAAAATTTATCTTCTTTTCTTGTCATCTTAGCCAATCTGAGAGATGTGAGGTGATACTGAAGAGTTGTTTTAATTTGCATTTCTCCAATCAGTAGTGATTAGTGAATTCTTTTTTCATATAACATAAATGGCTTTAATTTTATCATCTGAAAATTGTCTACTCATATGCTTTGACCATTTATCAGTTGGGGAATGATTTATATTCTTATAAATCTGACACAATTCTTTATGTAGTTTAGAAATGAGAAATACTGGCTGTAAAGATTTTTCTCAGCTTTGTACTTCCATTTTAATATTGTTTTTCTTTGTTTTGTCTGTGCTAAATCATTTAATATAATCAAAGTTGTCCATTTTGCCTTTCATAATGTCCTCTAGTACTTTTTTGATCATAAAGTCCTCCCTTCTCCAAATATTTGATAGGTAAGTTATTCCTTGTTTTCCTAATTTGTTTATGATATAATCCTTCATGCCCAAATCATGTATCCGTTTTGACCTTATTTTGGTATGGGCTGTGAGATATAGGTCTATGCAGTTTCTAATATATTATTTTCCATTTTCCTAGAAATTTTTGTCAAATAGTAAGCTCTTATTCCAGAAGTTGGCGTTTGGGGGTTTATCAAATACTAGATTGCTACAGGCCTTGATTATTGTATTGTGTGCATCTAATCTATTCCATCAATCCACCCCTCTATGTCTTAGCCAGTACCAAATGGTATGGTTTTGATTATTGCTGCTTTATGATATAGTTTTACATTTGATACTGCTAAGCCACCATCCTTTGGATTAAAAAAAAAATTAATTCCACTGACATTCTTGCCCTTTTGTTCTTCCAAGTGAATTTTATTATTATTTTTTCTACTTCTATGAAATAATATTTTGACAATTTGATTAGATTAGTACTGAACAAGTAAACGGATTTAGGCAGAATTGTTGTTTTTATTATGTTAGCTCATCCTAGCCCTGAACAATTGATATTTTTCCTATTATTTAGATCTAATTGTATTTATGTAAGAAGTATTTTGTAACTCTTCATATATAACTACTGAGTTTGTCTTGGAAGGTAGACCTCCAAGTATTTTATTTTGTCTTCAGTAACTTTAAATGGAATTTCTCTTTCTATTTCTTGCTAATGGGCTTTGTCAGTAATATATAGAAATGCTGATGATTTGTGTAGATTTTTAAATATACTGCAACTTTGCTAAAGCTCTGGATTATTTCCAGTAGGTTTTTGAATAATTTTCTAGGATTCTTTAAGTATTTCATCATATCATCTGCAAAGAGTGATAGATTTTTTTGTCCCTCATTGACTATTCTAATTCCTTTAATTTCTTTTTCTTTTCTTATTACTAAAGCCAACATTTCTAGTACAATTTTGAATAACAATGGTGATAATGAGCATTTTTATTTTACCCCTGATCTTATTAGAGATGCATCCAGCTTCTTTTTATTACAAATAATGCTTGCTGTAGGTTTTAGCCAGATACTACTTATAATTTTAAAGAAAGGTTCCTTTATTCTTGTGCTCTCTAGTGCTTTTAATAGAAATAGGTGCTGTTTTTTCAAAAGCTTTTTTTCTGCAGCTATTGAAATCATAATATGATTTCTGTTAGTTGTTATTGATATGGTCAATTATAGTAATAGTTTTCCTAATATTGAACTAGCCCCACATTCCTGGTATTAATCCTACTTGGTTATGATATATTATCCTGCTGATAAGTTGCTGTAATTTCTTTGCTAATATTTTATTTAAATTTTTTACATCAATATTCATTAAGGACATTGGTCTGTACTTTTCTTTTTCTGTTTTGATATTTCTTGGTTTAGGTATCAATATCATATTTGTGTCATAGAAGGAATTGGCAGTACTCATTCTTTACCTATTTTTGTAAATAGTTTACATAGTATTAGAATTAATTTTTCTTTAAATGTTTGGTAGAGTTTACTTGTGATTTCATCTGGCCCTGAATATTTTTTCTTAGGGAATTCATTAATGACTTGTTCAATTTATTTTTCTAAAATGGGACTATTTAAGTATTTTATTTCTGCTTCTTTTAAAGTTGTATTCCTTTCTGTCCCTATTTAGTTTTCTACAGATGCCTATCATATCTAGGTTTTCCAAAATCCTGTTTACCTCCCTACTTTCTTTCTTGTTTCTTTGTGGTTAGATTTGTCTGATTCTGAGAGGAGAAAGTTGAGGTCCCCCACTAGAATAGTTTTGCTCTCTATTTCTTTTAGTAACTGGCTTAGAATCTTCTCTAGGAATTCCCCTGCTCTACCACTTGGTGCATTCACATTTAGTATTAATGTTATATGATTTTTGTGTCCCCTGATTTTGGAGCTTCTGTTCTAATGAGTCTTCTGGCTTTGGAATCAGGAAACTGAGCACACCCAACATATCTGAAGACCACCCTTAATTCATTTAGAGATTACTTCCTAGCCTTACTTTTGTGTCATAAAATTGACATATTGATTGAAAGCTGTAAAAGTGTATCTCCTTGCTTCAGTATCTTTGCTGGATTCTTAGAATTTTTTTGTTCTTAGAATTCAGTCTGCACAATAATGGTGTCACATTGCTTTTAATAAAATTTTTGCCCCTTGACTAAGAGATGGGCTCAAGCCTGCAAATTCTTTTGAGACTCCTTGCAACACTGGTCTGGAACTTTTGAGGTGCCCCTTTTCTCAACCTCAACAGTATCATTACTACTTCATTGTATCCTTTATCAAGATGTAACCTCTTTTAACTATTGCTTTATCTGAAATCAGAATTGCTACCCATATATATATATATATATATATTTTTTTTTTTTTGCTTCAGATGAAGCATAAGAACTTCTATTCCAGCCCTTTACCTTTACTCTGTATGTGTCTCTCTGTATCAGATGTGTTTCTTTTAAACAACATATTGTAAGATGCTGTTTTTTAATCCACTTTGCTATTTTCTTCTGTTTTATGGGAGAGTTCATTCCATTCACCTTAAAAGTTATGATTACTAATCCTGTATTTCCCTTTATCTTATTTTTTTTTCTGTAAATACATTTTTTTGTTCTCTTCACACTGTCTTTAGTGTGTACATTTTTAAATCCACTCCACCCACCACCTTATCTTCTATCAACCCTTTCCCCTTCTCTTACCTTTTCCCTAGTGTTTCTGCCTTTCCTTCTATCCTGTCCCTCCCTTTTCTTTTCAGCTTTCCTCTCAGACTTCTTTATAGGATTAGATAAATTTCTATAACCAACTGAATGGTTAAATTATTCCCTCTTAGAGCCAAAACTGATGAGATCAAGCTTCAGACAATGTTCATCCCTTTTCCCCCTCAATTACAAGAGGTCTTTTGAGCTTCTGGTGTGAACTAATTGCCCCATTATACCTTCTCTTTCCTCTTTTTCCAGTACAGACCTTTTTCCACCCTTTATGTCTTCACATCAGAGTCCAATCACAACCACACCTCAGTCCATGTAATGCCCCAGTATCAAATACAATTCTCAAGAGTTACAGATATTGTTGTCTCATCTATGAATGTAAACAGTTTAACCTTTAAACATATATTTTTTATTCTGTTTTCCTTTTGATGGTTTTCTTGAGACCTGTGTTTGTAGGTTACATTTTCTGCTTAGTTCTGTTTTTTTCAATAGAAATGATTAAAAGTCTCGTACTTCATTGAAGCTCCATCTCCTACTCTCCATCCCCTCAGATCTGCTGAATTTCACTGTGCAGTTAATTCTTGGTTGTAATCCCAGATTCTTTGCCTTCTGGAATATGGTATTCTATCCCCTCTGATTCTTTATTATAGAAGCTGCCAAATCCTGGGTAATCCTGACTGCTCCTTGATATTTGAATTGCTTTTGTCTGGAAGTTTGCAATATTTTTATCTTGAGATTATAGTTTTGGAGTTTTTTGTTTGTTTGTTTGTTTGTTTTGTTTTGTTTTGTATTGTTTTGTTTTTGTTTTTGCTGAGGCAATTGGGGTTAAGTGACTTGCCCAGGGTTACAGAGTTAGCTGCCCTTTAGTTTTGGAGTTTTTCAACAATTTTCCTTGGGGTTTTCCTTGTGAGATCTCTTTCCAAAAGTGTTCAATGGATTCTTTCAATGAGAAATCCCTTTCTGTTCCTAAAATATTGGGACAATTTTTCTTAATAATCTCTTGAAGAATGCTATTTAGGTTCTTTTTTTTTTTTTGATCATGGCCTTCAAGTAGGTCAATAATTTTTAAATTGTCTCTTTAGGATCTATTTTCCAGGTTTTCCCAAGGAGGTATTTCACATTTTCTTTTACTTTTTAGTTTGTTTGACTGATTCATGCTGTTTTACAATCATTAGCTTCTGTTTGCTTTGTTCTAGTTTTTAAGGTTATTTTTTGTATCTCTTTTTCATTTGATTTACACTGTTTAATTAGCTATTTTCTTCATATAATTTTTTTTTCTTCCTTTTCCAAACTGTTGGAACTGTTCCAAACTGAGTATGTCTCATTTCTTTTTTCATTTTTTCTTCTACCTCTCTTATTGCCTTTTGAAGTCTTTTATGACCATTTCCAAGAAGCTTCTTTGGGCTTGGGACCACTTCATATCACTCTTTGAGATTTCTTACATGGGCATTCTGTCCTTTTCTTAGTGTGTGTTTTGGTTTTCCCTGTCACCATAGTAGATTGTCTTGACCATAGGTCAACGTTCTTTTATGTTTATTGCTTATTTTCTTTCCTTTTCTTTTGGTATTTTCTCTTTTTTTACTTTTAAGATGGAGCTCTGCTCCTGGGATAAAGGAGTGCTGTCCCAAGCTTCCTGTGCAGCTCTAAGCTTTAGCTTTGAGCACAGAAGTCCCTTGTGTTTGCAGGAAGTAGCTTTGCTTTCTCTGTTCAGGAAACAGCCTGCTTTCTCAGGTAGAGACTTCTCAGCTTTGCTCCTGAGCTAGGACTGGAGGCTGAGCCATTGATCTGCTCCTCTACTGAGCCAGGACTGAAGACTTAGTTGCTAATATGCTGTGATTAAGATCTTCTCACTGTCTTTCCCATAATTTGTCTGAGCTACACAATCTTTTCACCCCAGTGAGACTGATCTGTTTTGAATTCTTTTCAGCTTATCTTGAGACAGAGAAAGGTTTTATTTTGTCAGACTCTGTTCAGAAGCTTGGTTGCATGTGGTTTTCAAGGGAAACTGGAAGAGTTTGAGCTGCTTCCTGATTTCACTCCATCATCCCCAGAACTTAGGCCCATCTTTTCTTAGTTTTCTCTGCACAATCTTAGTTTTCTCTGCACAATAACTATGAATCATTTGATTCTTTTGGAAATTTAGTATCTATTTTTTTAAAGCTATATAGTTTGTATTATGGAGAATTGAAACTTGATAGTTTAATTTTCCTAGTAAGTTTGTCAATTAATATAGTATTTATGCTTTTAGACATGGAAATTAATGTTACTTTAAAGGGCAAGCAACATTTTACTTTCTAACATTCATTAGGGAATATTGACTGTTAAATTGTAGTTATGGAGTCCATAGGTAAAAGGAGAAAAGAGTTATGGAGCAAACTTCATGAATTTTATTTTAAGACTAGCATGGCATGTTAGTCTATTGCTTCATGCTCTGGATTGGAATGCAACAAGACACTCCTAGACCACTGAAAGTGTGAGGATTAAAATTATCCCACCTAAAATAAAAGAAATTGAGACTGAGTTCTGAACCAATGGCACTTTTTAAAAAGGCCATGATATCCTCTAATGAAATGGATCTCAGATCTTCATCATGAGCTGAGATGCTTCCTCCTTCCAGGGGCTGATTTTTATAGGGCTAGGTAGGGCAGTCATTACAGGACAATTACCAAAGACAGAATAATTCCATTGATTGATGTGTGATGCATAAGCTAAAATAAGCAAAATAATATCTCAGCAGAGTCACAAGTTGGGCGAAGTAAGGAATATTTCCATAGAGGATGAACAAGCTTCTCCTTAGTTTGGACAACAGGAAATTGTACAAGCTATAATAACCAGTGAGCTAAGTGGTCATTAAGATGGATAGTCATCTGTTCCTATTGGATAAGTGATTGGTTTGGAGATAAAAATATATTTTGAGAGACTTTCCATGTAGTTGTTATCTCTGCCATTCTGGGTGCAGTCACCAATATAAGGAAAAATGAGGGTGGAAGGCCTCTAGTTAACTTTCAATAGTTAAGCAAGTGAACTTAAAATTGGCAGCTTATGTTATGGAACCTTATTTATAAAATTTTGGTATGATTCTATTGATGAATACTGATTGAAATAGTGTATGTGGGGGGGGGGGTCCAAAGAAATCATCTCTTACAAAAAGAAAAAGATCAATAATCAATGTCTCAAGTAAAAGATGGAACCAAATATCAAATACTATAGAGCAAAAATTCATGATAAAATCCTTTGTAACAAATATAAAAATATTTGGAAACAAATATTTGGTAACAAATATTTGAAAATAAGGAAGGAATCTGCCCATTGAGAAATGGGGTAATAACAACTATCCCACAGAAATTTAATAATATATTATTATGCAGTAAGAAATCATAAAGATTAGTACTTTGAAGAAGTTTATAAAGATGCACATAAACTGTTGCAAAATAAAATAAGGAAATCAACTCATGACTTACAGCAATGGAACTGTACAAAATATTGAAGGAAGTAGAATTCAGAAAAAACAAAACTGTGAATCTCCTAGGAATAGAGTAAATCATAACTACTCTTCCATTCAGAGATAAGGGATTACAAAGATAAAATACTGAATATATTTTTAGATATGGGTTCCCTATCAGAATTTTTGGCTCAATTATTTTCTGTTATTCATAAAGATGCATTCAATTGGTAGAAGGTAAGATTCCTGTGAAGTAACAGAAAAAGAATTCAATGAAAATTTTTTAAAAATCAAACTTTATTCAGTATTATCATAAAATATGATCAAAACAGTACTAACAACTATTAATCTGTTTGATTAATTTCCCATTTTCATAAAAATTTAAATTATCTACACATGTAGTAATCTATGCACATGCTATCTTTTCTAACTTGTTATTCAAATTTACAACATGTTTCCATTGACACATAATTGACCTAAAGGTTTGGAGGATATAAAATTCTATTCTATTATTTTTGTTAATTATAAAAAAGCAAATTATTTCACTGCACAAATGATTATTTAAAATGTTATATCCAATAAGATATCTCTCATAACATATGTGATTTCATGAGCAGAATAATGATTTTGATGATTTTCTATTTATTAATATTACCCAAGGTATGTAATATGAGCTTCACAAAACTCTAGAATGAGTTATGATTCCCATTTTACAGATAGGGAAACTGAGGTAAACAGAGATGAAATGACTTGTCCAGGATCATACAGCCTACAAATGTCTAAGCCTGGATTTGAACTCAGATATTCCTGACTACAGGCTCAGCATTCTCTTCACTGTAAAATGTTAACTGCCTCTGCATTGGAGGACAGGAGGGGGTTGAATGTAGCTAGGAAATCATGATCCCTAAACTTTTTCCTTGGAAAAAAAAATCATCTTTATAATATCAACATTTTTTTGGGGGGGGGTGAAAACATCATAGAATACTACAGCCTCCAAATAATTGAACTTGCAGGTCACTTAAAAGACAATGTAAATGTTAAAAGTAGATGTGAATAAATAGAAAAATATTACTGATCAGTAATTTAAAAAATGATAAAGTATTATTGTATAAAAGGCTTACTGAGAAAAACAGAGGGTCAATATTATAGAGCCTTCTAAGCTCTGATTGCTACAATCCCTTTCATGATATCTGGTTTGTGGCTGTTATGACCATCTCTAATGCATAAGAGAACTTTTATATTTTGGAATTTTTGATTCTGCAAGTGTCATCCCTCCTTCAGAAATGCAAATATGTTTACATTACTTGCTATAGAATACATATAGCTGCATAGATAGAGAGATGGATATAGATGTAGCTATAGATATAGGTATATGTACACATTCATATGGAATTATAATAATAATTAACATTAGGATTCTTCTTCACAAGAAATGTTTTTCGCTTTTCTCTCCCACTTTCCTTTATGTAACTTAGCATTCAAATATAGCACAACTCTGTCCTGTCACTACAAGTAATAGTTCAAGGGTATGCTTCTGTAAATGGCTAAACAATTTAGCCAATGAGGTACCTCCCCAAAAGTACTCCTTCTAAAACTTTTTTTTTTGAGCACCTGGGAAGTTTTAATTATTTATTTTTTCTCCTTAAAAAAGCAGAAAGGCAGTATATACCCCAAATTATACCCTCATAGATAAATGTGTCTACTTTGCCCCATATGATCCCATAAAACTTGGGTCACAGACAACAGACTTTTCTATCCCCTTGCTGAATGATTCTCTGAGTAGCCAAGAGGGAATTAAATGGAAATGGACATGAACATGATGAGCCCCCAAATAGCAATATTCCCTAAACCATTAGTTGTGCTCACAAATTAACCTGAAATGGGATGAGCTTTATAGAGCTGGAACTTACCACCCCACCACTATCACAAACAACTGATATGGATGGGTATGTAATAAAGGCTATCTAAAGCAGTAAGGCATTTGGATGCAATAGATTTCAAGAAAGAGAAGATAGGTAGCAGTATGTTCTAGATATATCAAATGACAACTGCAACTACTTCTCTTCAAATTCTGGTAAAGACAGCACACTAGTACTATTAGGCCAAGTGCGTTGGCCATCTGCTTCCAGTTTATCTCTCACAGTTATCTCTGAGGGGAGCAATTCTTGTGGAAAAGGAGCTCATTAACTCTATACCAACAAGGTCAACCAAGACCAACTGTCACTGACTGGAAGGTAAAAACCATGGAAATAGCAGTTTCCAGGCCAATAAGGCTTTTTCCAGCATGGCTCTTAGAGATATAATGCAGGAAAACAATTTTTCATGAGATGAAGACTGGCAACCAACAATTTTCCAACTTCTCAACAGACATAGTGACTGAAGAGACGAGGAAAGGAAAAATGTTCCTTTACTAACATGAATTAACATAAAATTGCTCATTTACAAAGGCATTTACTACCAAGTGGAGGAATTAAAATAGGTAATGGGATTTGATGAAATTTTTTTTCCCCTTTAAGAAAAAACAAAACAAACAAACAAACAAAAAAAACTCAAAGAAATAGCAGCATATGAACCAATGGTTTACAAAAGAATGCAGAACAATTGAAGAATGGTTCAGTACTATTCAAGTATCCAAACAATGCTAATAGAAGCCCAATCACATTAGAAACTCCTATAGAGGATTTATAAGTATACATATAAAATATCCCCACTGAATAAGAAGATTTGGATGGGTTGGGAGACTTCATGTTACAATGAATACTCAAAATTATATGAAAGTATGGAGATGAAATTTTGATTTTCTTCTTTCCTTCCTCCCTTTTTCCTTCCCCTTCTTTCTTCTTTTTTCCTTCCTTCATTCCTTTTTTTCTTCCTCTCTCCCTTCTTTCCTCCCTCCCTTCCTTATTCAATTGTAGGCCTGACAGTTTGCTATGCCCTACCATGTTGGGTCTCATGTTATACAAGAATTAGTTTTACCTCATGGAAAAGAAAATGTAGAAAAAAAACATGCTATACATCTTTAGAACATGTAGGTTTATTGGATAGATGAAGGAATATGTTTTTAAATAAATATATTTATTTGTATATATATTCTAATTAGTCAGAGAAGCTCAAGCAAATAACTATGACTGGAAGCTATAGATCTGCAAAATTCTGATCAATATAAGGAAGAATTTAACATATAGAGCTGCACAAAATGAAAATACACTATCAGCGCATTGTCACTGGAAATCATTGAGTCTCTTCCTTCACCTGTCAATGATATTGAAGAAGGTATTCATGCTCTAGGCAAAGGTATAACTCTAATAAATGAACCATGAAGACTAATTTAAAATTCATTCTCATTTTAATTTCAGAAGAATCTCCCATGATAATGTATGTTTTCAGCTATTAATCAAATAATTATTATAACCTGCCAATTAACTCACTGCTTCTTCTAATATCTGGGAAGCAGTTATTGTTTGTGAAATATTTGAAAAGTATATCTAGGGAAAAAATAAGTGATAGAATTAAAAAAGGATTATTGCTAAGTAAAATTTTAATCCTTGAAATTCTAAAGTGTGAGTGAGGCCTCAAAGCAATCAGTAATTCTCTTTAAGGAATTGAATCCAAAAGAATACCCTATCTACAAATTTGCCTCAAAGAAAATATTGACCAATACAAGCACAGCAAGGTTCCATTCAAAAAGGAAAATAAGATGTGGATATAAACTGCAGTGAGCTTTAAAATTATTCATAGACTTTGTAACACTTATAAGAAAAATAGTCAATTGAATGTTTTAATCAGTTTATTTTCTTGATTTATTATTATGGATCCAAAACATCTGCTATAGTCTATTATGAAAATCTATTCCAGAAAAGAAATACACCAAAAAACAACAACAACAATAAAAAAAAAAAAAATAAAAAAACTCAATGCACATCATAAGAAAATGAGTTTGGGCCATATGGGTACTAACTAAATATTAAATGTTTTGAGAAAATATTCAATATTCTAGTCTTATTTCATGAAGAAGTAGCTTCATTTTTGGATGATAATGAAAGTGTAAACATATTAAAAAAACAAAATGTCAGTTTAAAAAGCCTTCAAAGCTCAGAAATAAATAGGAAAATGGAGATAAAAAATTGTTTTATAACCTATAACTTCATCTGATTTCACTTCAGTTTCACCATAATGAAACACAATGTGTTAACCGTTGGATGTGTTGGATATATGTGTGCACACACATATACATACATGCATATAAAAATATGTACATAAATGCATATATATATATATCCAGATTTGTTATATAGAATCAAATCATTACATATTTCCTATATATATGTATGTATGTATTTACATGTAAGACTCCTTGGTTGTCTATTTTCTTATCTATAAAGTAAGAAAATTGGGCTTAATTAGTTCTTAAGTGCCTTCCATAACATATTCTAGGTTTCTGTGCTGTCAATTTCACTCCAAACGGGAGTCTTACTAAAAAGTTCTATAATAAATAAAAGTAAGGTTTATGCTTGACCAGTCCATTAATTTTTAGTATTTTAATGATAAATGTATTTTATTTTATAACTTGTGTTTCAATATTATGACCCTGTATTGTCTGGGTTATGTAGTCAAAGCAACAGTTTTATTTAGATGACATTTGATGCTTCTGTTTATTCTCCAGGACCATTTCTGGCCATGTGAGGATCAAAGATTTAGAGCTGGTAGAACCTTATAGGACATCTAGTTGAACATCTTCATTTTATAGATAAATAAACTGAGAGAGCCAAACAGGTTAAATGAGTTAACAAAATGCAAACATGAAACAACCAAATAAAGTAAAATATTAATTTATTTTTATACAAATTAAATGATTCAATCCCCCCAATTTTTGATATTTTTGAATATCAGTCATTACTGTAACACATTCATAATATGCATCAATTAATATAGTACTAAAGCTATATAAGACATGTCCAGGGAATTCAGTGCCTAACCCCACTGACACATGAATAAATTTAGGCACAGAGAAGCAACTATTACATGATATTAAGACACACTAACCAATCAACACATTCATTTGAAAACAAATACTATTGGGTATTGAACTATAACTCTTTAATCTTTTTTAGTAGAAATATTCCTTCCACATATCAACTTATGATTTCTTGTATGAGAAACAAGTTTGCCAGCCGTATGACTAGCATACCAAATTTTATGGTCGACAACACATTTCTAATAGCTAAGTTTCCATATTAAATGGCAATTAAGAGAAACATGACTGAAACTATACTTTATAATATCTTTGGCTTGCACTACTCAGAAACTTTGGAGTTTTTTGAGAAATGTCCACTTGACTTGAGAATATGTCCATATCAGACTATATAGACCTCTTTTAAATTTATATAATGTTGGAGTTTTTAAAATGCTTTTTTATATATTATTCAAAAAGATGGAGACATGAAGCACTTGGACAGAGGACCTGAGTTCACAGACACTTAACATGTCCTGGCTGTGTGACCCTGGGCAAGTCACTTAACCCCAGCCTCAAAAAAAAAATTTAAATTAGGTGGTACTTTAGCAATTTCAAAAAATTGTAGTCATCACAAAAATAAAGGCCACACACTTCATATACCACCACATCTGAAATTTTTTGATATTGCAAGCCATTATATCAAATTAAACAAAGGGAGAAAAAAGTTTTGATTTCTGAGCCTTAAATTGGTGGGCAGAAAGACATTTGGGGTCAACCCAGCATTGAATTTGTCCATCAGTGGAAGCTCTACACTTTATCAGGAGAATGCATCTATATTAAATGGAATGGGTACTGGATTTGGAGTCAGGAAAATTGCATATATGATGTTTACTTGCTATATGATCCTGGGCAATCTTCTTAACATCATTGTGCCTTAGTTTCCTGTAAAATGAAAGGGTTTTAATCAGTGGATTTTAAGGTTCCTTCTACATAAAAATCTATGATTTGGGGATCATCCTTGACAGAGGTCTGAGGCTATATGCTTACGTTGCAACTTGTACTTTTTTAGGGAACTCAATTAATTTTGAGGTAACTTAGAAGGTTAGATGAATTAATGTTTGAGGAATTTTATTATATGATTTTTAAAAATCTGAAGATGAATGGTAAATTCATGCATTTTCTTTTAGCTATCCTTTCATTGTCCAAGTGCTTCATGTCTCCATCTTTTTGAATAAATCATAATACTTTAAACTCATTTCTCAATGTGTCTCAAAAATATCACTTATGACCTTTCACAAATTATTTTGATTATTTATGGAAATAGAAGCTACTAATTGTGAATTACAAAATTTAATATCTGATGTGAGAACTTTAAATGTTATTCTTCAAACTTCTTATCACAGTCTATCTTCTAAAAACCTCCTGTACACACACACACACACACACACACACACACACACACACACACTAATCTATCTTTATAGGACAGAATTAATTAATTCTCTAAACACAGAAATACTCCAGTGTATAGAGTGTCATATACATACAAAATCTGAGATCAGAGAAGTACAAAATAGCACCAGATGAATATGACTATTCATAGGAAAACATTTCCTTTTTACTCTTCAAGCAGCTCTGTAATTCATAAAATGCCAGCCCTTATCTGATGCTATTTATCCCCGAGTCCACAAGAAGAATTAGAGTCAGAATGGACTAAATGATAAAATGAAAGCTCTTGTGGATAATTTTAGTTGTGTTGCAATCATTGTCATAAAAAAGCAAAGATGACATTCTTTTCTTGGTCTGATGTTCTCCAAAATTCGCCTCTTGGGAATTGTTGTATCTGTTATTGAAATTTCTCTGGTGGGTTTCTGATTGGTTCTTGCCTTACACTTCAAATAATCTGTGGACAAATAAAGAAATAAAAGTAAGCAAAAGAGAAAATGCTAAGAAAGGGAGCAAAAACCTTTTAATAATCCTCACATTTAGAAATCTGATTATATCACCTTTACTGACATAATCATGATAAAATTAGCCCAACATAAATTGCACAGAACTATATTTGATATATTATTAATATAATTTACATTTCATGTAATATAATATTAACACGATTATGCTCATTTTCTTCAATAATTCTATTAAATTGAATAAACATCTAGTAGATGTTTGTTATATGTAAGGTTTTGAAAGAAATGGTTGGTCCTTGTTCTCAAGGAGCTTATCTTCTACCTGAAATTTAGATGTAAATTTGTCTTAGAGTTTAGTTCTGCATTGAAAGGAAAATATTTTCAGCATCAAGGAAAACAGAAAACATCATGCTTAAAGTTCATGCTTTATAATAGGATGAAAAGTGAAACTTCAAGATCACTTTGAGAAGGCTAGAATTAGAAAATGGGTCAGCTTTTCAAACATTGCATTTTGATTATATTTGTAATGCTGCAATTTTTACCTTGGATAAAATGGGAATGATTTAATAGAATTATTGAACCTTAGAATTGAAAGGGACCACCAAGATCATCAGTCTCATCACATTGTCAAACAGGAACCTCCTCTAATACTCTCTGCTTGGGGTTTTGTTCTAAAGGGGAACTAATATATATCAGGGTGAGCTGCTTCTTATTTTCCCTAAGAGTTCCAGTCAAAAAAATGGAGATAGCAGACAGACAAATTTATCCCTGATCAGGAGTCGTAGATGAGCAGCCAGGTAGAGAAACAGCAACTCTGTCAAATTCTAAGCAAGTTGTGTTACCTTGGTGGAATGAATGCAAACTGATTGGGAATTAAGGGATATAGGCCTACCTCTATGCCCTTTAGGTCTTTCCTAAGGTTGTAGTGTGAAAAATGTTTGTAAACTACAAAGTGCTACAAAATAGTAATAACAGTATATCTATGTGCTGCTTTGAGGTCATCCAATAAGAACTTTATCTTCGTCTTCATCATTTTGAAATTACTCAACAACTCCAAAATCATACTTTCACTTTAATATCACATTTCATTATACTCTTACTCCTCTCCTCTTCCTTATCTCTTAATTCCATTTTTACCTCTAATTAGTTCTTTGTTCCATTAAATAGTACCTGTAAAATCTTCACTCTCTCTTTTCATCTTTCTCCTTTCTTTCTTCCCCTTTCTCTATTTCCCTTTTTTCCATCTCCTTCTGTCTTTTTATTTCTTTGCCTGTTTGTATCTTTTTGTTTCTGTGTTTTTGTTTCTATCAGTCCCTGTCTTCATTTATTTTCCTTTCTTTTTATCTCTATATCTGCTTCTCTGTCTCTGAATCCATTTATAACAATCTCTTGTCTATCTCTTTGTTTCTTTTTCTCATTCTCTCTTCTCTCTTCCCTTTCTGCCTCCTGGCTATTTCTTCCTTATACATAAAGATGATATCACAATTTGTAATATTCTTCTCTAAAATATAATATTCTCTTGTTGAGGTTTTCTTGGGCAGCCTGGAGGCAGCCTTAGTTTCAGTTCAGAGTAATCACGCCAAATGCAGACAGGTATTAAAGTCTAAATCCTTTATTGTCTCTTTCCAAGTCTTGTCTCCTTTCCTGTGGCCTGGTTAGTTTTCTTAGAAGCTTTCTGTAGTCTTGGTTCTGAGAGCTTGAGCCTGCCTTCTCTGGCTTCTGAATCTCCCCAACTGAATCCTGGTTGAGGCTCCTAGCTTATATATGTTCTCTTAAAGGTGTGAATCTTGTGGAACTATAGTAAGTACTAAGTACATGTACTGAACTAGAGAACTGTTAAGCACCATGCTAAATTAGATAACTATTGTCTCTATCAATTCCAGTGACTTAGCACCTTGTTTCAAGTTCTGACCCATAACAATAGTTCTCTGATCTTTGAAAAAAAAAAGTAGAAAAGGTGAATTTCATATTAAAAAGTATATATTAAAACAAAAGTTAGCTTTATTTATAATGGTCCAACACTAAAAGCTTTCACAGTAACTCTAGGAACAAATACAAGAAAATGAAGTCTACCTTTCTCCATTGTTATTTGATTGACTTCTCCAAATGATAATAATGGTTACAGGAAGGCCAAAAAAAAAAAAATTAAAGGTAGAAGAAAGATGAAAAGAAGTCAAAATAATTCTTATTTTCTAATGACAGAGGAATCAGCAAAAACCAAGCCAAAACAAAACAACAACATTAAAAGAAAAAAAAAAAAACCTGGAGAATTAGAACAGAAACTAAGTAAGAATCAATGATTTCAGTAAAATAGCATGATATAAAGATAACTACAAAAATCAGCATCATTTCTATAGAATGACAAAATTCACAAGAAAAGACAAAGGAAAACCCATCCAAAATAACTGTAAAATATATAAAGTAACTAAGAATTAATCCATCAATTTGTATTCAAGACATATAAATATAATTACAAAACACTTAAAGAAAATAATGAATATCAGCAGGATTATTCATTGCTCTTAGTTTGATTATGCCAATATAATAAAATAGTAATATCATATTAATTAATTTACAGATTTAGTGCTGCACCAAACAACCAAAACAATGCTTTATAGAACTAGATAAAGAGCAGAATTAATTGGTAGAGAACAAGTCTAGCATCTCAAGAGAAATAATAAGAAAAAATAGAAATTAAAGGGCCTTTCAGACCACAAAAATTACTGCAAAGTAGGAATGAATCAAAATGACTGGTGGTGATTAAGGAAAAAAAAGATGGTACTGACTTTGTTCATGCAAACGGTTTTCAATTTCATAAAATATAAATTACTACTTTAATATTTGTGATCACTATTAACCCTTATTTGATTAAGAATTTCTTCCTTTGCTGTATATCTATGAAAGGCAACTCTTTTGGTATTCTTCTATTTTTTTTTAAATGCATGTTGTTATCACTACTGATCAGAGAAATGCAAATTAAGACAACTCTGAGATATTACTACACACCTGTCAGATTGGCTAAGATGACAGGAACAAATAATGATGAATGTTGGAGGGGATGTGGGGAAACTAATACATTGTTGGTGGAGTTGTGAAAGAATCTGGCCATTCTGGAGAGCAATCTGGAACTATGCCCAAAAAGTTATCAAACTGTGCATGCCCTTTGATCCAGCAGTGCTACTACTGGGCTTATATGCCAAAGAAATACTAAAGAGGGGAAAGGGACCTGTATGTGCCAAAATGTTTGTAGCAGCTCTTTTCGTAGTGGCTAGAAACTGGAAAGTGAATGGATGTCCATCAATTGGAGAATGGTTGGGTAAATTATGGTATATGAAGGCTATGGAATATTATTGCTCTGTAAGAAATGACCAGCAGGAGGAATACAGAGAGACTTGGAGAGACTTACAGCAACTGATGCTGAGTGAAATGAGCAGAACTAGGGGATCATTATACACTTCAACAACAATACTGTATGAGGATGTATTCTGATGGAAGTGGAAATCTTCAACATAAAGAAGATACAACTCACTTCCAGCTGATCAATGATGGACAGAAACAACTACACCCAGAGAAGGAACACTGGGAAGTGAACGTAAAATATTAGCACTACTGTCTATCTACCCAGGTTACTTACACCTTCAGAATCTAATACTTAATGTGCAATAAGAAAATTGGATTTGCACACATATATTGTATCTAGGTTATACTGTAACACATGTAAAATGTATGGGATTGCCTGTCATCTAGGGGAGGGAGTAGAGGGAGGGAGGGGAAAATCTGGAAAAATGAATACAAGGGATAATGTTATAAAAAAATTACTCATGCATATGTACTGTCAAATGTATAATTATAAAATTAATTAAAAAATAAAATAAAATGCATGCTGTTTAAGATTTAGGTTGAATATCCAATTAGAGCTTCTTATGGTATGTTGTATAAGATGTTGATCTAGCCCTACTTTCTATCAGATTTCTTTCTAGGCTTATCAGCAACATTTATCAAAAATGTAATTCTTCAAGTAATTTGTTTCCTCAGATTTACCGTATGCTTGTTCACTGAGTTAATTTGTTTATAATTCTTTTTTATCTTGTCAGTTCTACTGATCTTCTAGGTTAGAGATGTGAACCATCTCTGATTGTGTGACTCTCTGATAACAAATTTGGGGCTATAAAATGAGAACAATAAAATTTGTATTTAAGAATTTTAAATACATTGTTTGAATAACTTGGGTGAATAGAGTACTGAATCAGACTAAAATGATTTCAAACCCTAGTTTTGCTGTTTATTCCCTATTTGGACTTCCTGGATATAATTTCCTCATCTGAAAGATGAAGAGGTTAAAACTACATTGTCTCTAGGATTTATTCTACACTTAAATTTTATTTTGTGATTTTCAATGATTTTCCATCACATAGAAAAAAAAAAAAAAAACAACTTCATTATCTTGGCTTTCAAGCATCTCTAATGAATTTTATCAACTTCTTGAGTCGCAACTTCTTTATCCTTTTGTTCTATCCAAGCTATTCAGTATATATAGATTTATATTTTGCACATATAGTTTTCTTCATTCTAAAATGTCTTTCTCCTTTCTGTTAGTTGTTTTTCCTTCAAGGTTTGGGTTCAGGTTCCAGAAAGTCTTTTCTGACTCCACATATGTTACCTAGACCCATTCAATGCTTCCCTCCTTTGCACTTCCACAGTACTTCATATCTTTATTATTTATTTGGCATTGCATTTAAAAAAAAAATATATATATATATATATGTCTATACCATTAAAGCATAAATCCTTTTTGTTTCTCAATATCTAGCACCCATCTAGCACATAGTATCTAGGCATTACATTTTTAAAAGAGAAAACTCTGTAAAATTCTCATGATTTTTTTATTTTTTATTTTTTGCTCATAGAATTTGTTTTTTGTTATTTTGTTTTTAAAGGTTTTTTTCTATCACTCCTGTTAGTGTATTGCCCATGGCAGTCTGGAAAATTTCTTTGCTTTCCTCTGTACATACCATTCTAATTTACAAGTCTATGTTATATTTCAAACAGACACTTTCCTATTTATACCTATCCTTCAAGGATCAATATAGGAACTCTCCTCTAAGAAGCTTTCTTGTTTCTTGCCAACATTGATATTTCCCTTTTAAAAACTATTACATAAGTATTACACATTTTAGCATTTTCTTATTATATATTTGTAGTAGTCCAGTAACTTTTCTAAATTCCCTCCCACTTTAAGCTAATTAAAAAAGGATAGTCATGTCTTAACTTTCCTATCTATCCAGATAATAATGTAAAAGTATGTTTAACAAACCTTGACAAAGAACCTCCTACCATAATCTCCAACAAAGTGGCATTCCTGTACTTCATCATTGACTTCAGAATTTCATCATCTTGCAAAACCACATGAACCCTGAAACTCCAGGGTCCCTCCCTCCCTCCCTCTGATTGAGAAGGGTGGATAGTAGCATAGAAATCCTCTCTAGTCTTCTGTGTTAGGAGGGCACTTAGAATAGATATCTCATCATTTCCCATTCAATCACACTTCTGGACTTCTTCATGTGTACCTCACTTTTCAGCTTCCGTTTCGTATTCTTTCTTCATTAAATTTTGACCTCGTTGAGCGTAAGAACTATCTTTTGTCTTTCTATGAATCCCCTACACCTAGCATAATGCCTGGTACATATATGTATATAGCAAAATTTTGTTGATTTACTATCACTAGATCAGGGATTCTTAAACTGTTTTGTGTCACTGATTCCTTGGGCGAGTCTGATGAAGTCTGTGGATTCCTTTTCAGAATAATGACTTTAAATGAATAAATTAAAATATATAACATTACAAAAGAAATCGATTATTTTGAAATACAAGTATCAATTAAAAAATAAGTTTAGAGACCCCAGGTTAAAAATCTTTGTCCTATTGGCACATCATTATAACAAAAACTAAGCAAGATAAAAAAAAAAAAAAAAAATCAGTAAGATAGAGGAGAATCAATTCCCTCATGGAGGTTAACAGTTTTATAGGGTATATGATTTATGCATATAATTTTATAAAATAAAATATTATATATATATGAATGCATTAATTTAATTCAATTTCATTCAGTGATTAACTTAACTGTATTTATCCTGAACAAAATGTTGGTTTGAGTGCTGGGGATATAATGGCAAAACAAAAACAGAATCTATCCTATAGAAGGTAAGATCATGTTTTAATTGAGGGAATCAAAGGGGGAAAAAAGATTTATATTAGAGTAGATTTAGCTTCATCTTAAAAGGAAAAAGAGACAAAAATTTTTATATTTATACCCCCAAAAAAACTCAACTGAGTGTGTATAGATGTATATGAAGCTCTCTATATAAGATAGTCACCCCTGGTGAAGGATAGACAAACCAGGCAAGGAAGTAGCCCAATTCAAAGAAGAGATATGTGTGGGATAGATGAAGGTGGTAATGAAGGAATGTGGACCCTAGGAAATGGATGCCAAAAAAATAGAAATCTGGGGTATATGACATTATATTGTATGAACTGTCAGTGAAATGTGAAGCATGGGAACTTCATATTGTAGCCCACCACAGGAGCAAATGAATTCCCTTAGATGTCCTTGATCTGGGACAAATCCCTGTGTTTTTTTTTACCTTAGTTGTGATTCTTCACAAGCTTTGGATATAGCTTGTTTAGAATAAAGTATAGGTGGGAATGGCAAGGGTTGTGCATGGAACACTAAAGCATTTCAACTACTTATTGGTATCTATGTAAAAATCCATACAAATTTTATTTCAAAATAATAAAAACTTACTAAGAAATTTCTTAAATTTTTCAAATGACCTTTGGAAAGGTCACTTAACCACAATGAGCTTTAGTTTTATCATTTGTAAAACCAGGGGTTTGGAATAGATTACTCTGAGGTCCTTTGACACTTCAGACCCATGTTTGATCATATTGATCAGGAGTGTTAGAAGGAACTTCAAATTATATCTTGGTGTACCCATCTAACTCCAAGTAGAATTGCACAGGAATGATTTTTAAAGAGCTATCATTTTTCTCCAAATATGATATAACCTTCGTGGATATTGTGTGAGGAGTGGATCTACATAGTATCCCCTCCACTAGAATGCAGGCTTTTTTTGAGATCAAAGACATTTTGCCTTTTTTTGTATTATCTACTACTTTGCACAGTCCTTAAGTGCTTAAATAATGTTATTTTTCAGTCATACACAACTCTACATGACCCTATTTGCAAGGCTTTTTTGGCAATGAGACTGGAGTGAGTTACCATTTCCTTGTCCAGCTCATTTTAGAGATGAAGAAACTGAGGCAAGCACAGTTAAGTGATTTGCCCTTATAGTATATTGAGAATGTGGATTTTCGAGAGGATATGGGTTCAAATTTTAATTCAGTCACTAATTACAAAGGTGATCTTATGCATATTATTTACTGTTTCTATATTTGGGCCTTCTTATCTTTAAATGAAGGATTGGATTAGATCAAGAGATCCTTCTGGCTCTAAATTAATGAACCCAAGATTTCAATTATCAATCTGAATTAACATATTCCTTTTAGGCTTAACATGCTCCTTTTATGAAGAAACATAAATTCTGGCTAAGTTTTTAGGAGTGGATATTGAAAGTTTACCAAGCTTATTGGGCTAATGTTTTCTGAAATACAAGTTATACATTGTTTTAAAAGGTTTTATATGCTCCTGGCTTGACTGATCAATAACAATCCCCCCAAACTAGAAGGTTATAAATTTGAATTTTGAAGTGTTGAATATCTAATATGAGAATGAAGAAAAATGTATTTGAAAACACAGATGAAGAGAATGGTGAAAACTTACTTCTCTGTAAAGCTCTATCTGATAAATCTCCAATCTCCTTGAACAATTTCACATTATTTTTACTTATTGTCAGTGGAAATACATTTTAACGGATCCTGCTATGGCAAGTATAATCTTCTAGTAGTTCTGTATTCCTAAATTGTAGATTAATGGCTGTTCTCAAATAGTACTTTCCACCATTTACAGGTTTGCAGGTCAATAAGCATTTTCAAAATGCTCTGCATGAAAATTTTTTTATTAACTCCTCTCAACCCAAAGGAATAGCAGCAATAAAGTTCTGTAAGAATTGACCCTATGTACAAAATGGCCCAGTGGTTGAAAAGTCAATTCCCTTTACAATTTTATCCCTGCTTTTTAGATCTATTGTTAAGCATTTCACTGAGCTCTAAAGATTTTAAGATAAACAGAAACAATGCAGCCTTTTTCATGGAAGAAAGGATAGCATCTTAGGTGGTACAAATGACCCATACAGAAGAAGAGAGCAATTAATGTGTGGCTAATATTAAATATGTTTGCTTATTCTATAGTGTGGGGCCTATGTTGAGGCAGGATATAAAACAGAAGTTTGGATTTCATGTACTATATAACATTCTATTGTCTTGGGATATGGGGATGATAGAATTTTTTTTAAAAAATACATATGTACATGTGTTTATATATATGTATATATATATATGCATAATGCATATGCCTATACCTATATATCTATATATCTCATGTACACATATGTTACATTATGATTAAATCACATTTAATAAAGTTTTTTGCTAGCATTTATATGTAGAATGGTTGAATAGGGAAGATATTACAGATACAAAAATATACTAGGAGCTGTATCCAAGTAGCAAATGATGGAAAATCAGAACTAGGTTTCTGACTTTAGAAATGGATAGAAGGGGTAAGCTTTAGAAAATACAGAGATGCCTTTATTCCTTGATCTTTAATCATAGGATCATAGATTTATGTCTGAAATGGTACCCCAGAGATTTTCAAGTTCTTAGATAAGGAAACTGAGGCCAGAGAAGTTAAGTTGTTTGCATAAGGTCACATAGCTAATAATTGCATACAGCAGGATTCAAATTCAGGCTTTACTGACTTCCAAGTCCATAATGCTATCACAAGCTTTCTTCTGTTTTTCTTTCCATTGGTTATATAATAATCAATCAATTGTTAAATGTTTGCCACTCTATATGTACTTTACCAGACACTGGTGATAAAAAAAGGAAGTAAATTTTATGAAGGATAAAGGTATATCTAAGATAAATACAAGGCAATTTCTAATTTAGAAGGGATGCTAGACAAGATAATAAAAAACATGAATAACCAATAATGCAATGGAGATAATATACCTAGAAAACTAGATTTGGAAACCTTTGCTGAGGTTTAGGAAGAAACTAGAAATAATAATTAGATCCCACAATTAAGGTGCTGCTGCTTTCTACTATCTTATGAAAGGATTATATTCCCATTCAATATTTGTTTTCTATTATTGACACATTGAGAAAACTGAATCATAATTAAGATGACCAAAGCTTATAAAGATATAAGATAACTTGGATGGGGAAAGCAGTGAATATGAGGAAATATTATTTTTCCCATTACATATTTTCAAAGTAAGGAAAAATGGAAGCTCAAAAAACATGTCATATTTCATACACTTCCTGAAGGAGTTGTGAGTTTATTTATTCATTTTCCCCCTAGGGAATCATGGTTGATTCAGTGTGGTTTCTGGGTTCTTTCCTTTGGCCACATATGAACATAAACCAACAGAACCTTCTAGAAAAATTACTTTCAGTGCTGAAGTAAAGATCAGGCTTCAGAAAGATACATAAAACTCCCACAAAAGAACATTTTTTAGGGAAAGGGAGGCAGTACTGTGCAGTGTAAAGAATACTGGCTTTAGAGACAGATGATCTAATTCAAATTCTACTTCTGATTCTTACTACTTAGAACTTTTTGGGCAAGTCACTTAAATTCGTTGGGTCTAAGTTTCCTCATCTAGAAAATAAAGAAGGTAGGACTATAGTATCTGATGATAACTTCCAGCTGCAGATCCATCCCTGTGGATAACAAGGATATCTCAGGGCTATATTTATCAAACCCATAGCTATCGCATTGTGAAATGCCTACATTGACATACTTTTAATATTTTTAAGATGGATATTTATTGCATCCTGTCTGTTTCAGGGATGGTGTCTTGGTGTTTGGTCTAGGAATGAAGTGAAACAAATGTTTATAGAGCAGCCAGTAGCATCCCTCTCCCTAATTGTTCTGTCTGTCCTTTATGGTTACATAGTAGGAAGGGGTACCTTGTTTTTCTCTTTAAACTTTTTGCTTTCCCATCTATATTTGGACAATGCTTCTCTGCCTGCACTAAAGCATCTCTTTATAGCAATTTTTTCTGCCTGCTGTCTATGATCACAAAGCAAGCTACACTGCCTGTGACTATGATTATCCCCTCTTCTGTCCTATCTGTCCTGTCTATATGTATTCTAGCACTGACAGTGGCATTGGAAAAATGGGGGATAGAGTCAATTGCAAAACAGCTTATTTAACACATATTTCTGTAAGTCTATTGACTCCTACAAATGAGTTACAAAACTGATTTTAATAGTCCATGTAAGAGAAAAGTTTTTTTTTTGTTTGTTTGTTTGTTTATTTTCCTCCCTGGTCTTCTCCTTCTTCCATTTGATCCTTCTTTTGCAATATGTTGAAGCTTGTTCTTGATTTTTTCATTGAAGAAGATCATATTTTTCCATTGCCAGACTTAAGTAACCAATGGACTACTGTGCATTTCACCAGGTATGTAAGATGAAGAAAACCAAGAGAAGATCTTTAGCAAATTGAAAGTCTTCCTGTAGTGGATTTATGAAAAAATATGAACAAAAATGGAGCAAGATGGGCATGTATAGATGGATTTTGATTTGTTTCATTCAGAGTATTCACATTCATGAGATCATAGATCCATTGGAATATTAAAAATGGTAGCATTAATGATACTTAAAATAATCACACCCTTTACTTGGGTCACACTCTTCTCTTCTCCATTATTTTATATTTAATAGGTACATATTTTATATTTCTTTATGTGTGCACCTCCTACCTTTCTCCTTGAAACACATAGTCTTTAAGGACAGGGGTTATGTACTTTTATATTAATATCTTCAATTCCTTAAAGTACTTGGCACATTTATTGTTCCATGCTTCATAAATGCTTGGAGAATTGTGTTGAATAACCCATAGAAGGATTATAGAAACAAGGTAATTATTCACAGAATATTAGAATATTTTTGTTTCCCTCCCTTATTTTATTTTACCTCTCTTCTTACCACCCTAATTAGTTGGTGAAACTAATTGATATCAATCAATAACTGATATTAGAAAACTGATAAAGGAGAAAAAAATTCAACCTCATTTAAGCCTATTGACTTTTAAATCCCTCCACAACCTACTTTTGTAACTTTATCATACAATGGTTTTCTTTCCATACATTATAATCCAGCCCAACTGAATTTCTTATTGTTTTTACTCACACTGTATCTCCCATCTTAAAATCTTTGAACTGGGTATCCCTTATGTCTAGAATACACTCCTTCTTTATCCCCATCTATTAAAATTCCATATTTCCTACAAAATGCTGTTCAGACAAACCTTCTCCATGAAGTTGTTCTTGATCTCGCAAAGTCACAATTCTTCTCCACAACTAGTTTGTATTTATATTGTGTACATTCTGTCAGAAAGTAATCTCCTTGAGGACAAGTATTATTCTCTTTTTACCTTTGTATACCAACACTTATCTCTGTATCTGACATAGACTAAGAATTTAACAAATGTTTGTTGAAAGTTGAGTTACTTATAAAAAATAAACCCAAGGTCACTTTTCTGAGCACATATACACCTACCCACAAGTGTTATGTGTGTGTATATATGTATACATATGGACATATGTACAGATGTAGTTGAGTAATTTAAATTTAGGTAGGTTCCTGAAGGTTCATGTTTTT
This sequence comes from Sminthopsis crassicaudata, assembly GCF_048593235.1. Lineage (NCBI taxonomy): Eukaryota > Metazoa > Chordata > Mammalia > Dasyuromorphia > Dasyuridae > Sminthopsis > Sminthopsis crassicaudata. Next base: position 256,302,510 of record NC_133620.1, on the reverse strand, counting down.
TGAATTTTGCCATAGTATAATACTTGTGCTAAAGCATAGTATTTTTGAAATCAGGTTATTAGTTCATTTTCCCTAAAAATAAGCTACTGGTCCCATGATCACAGATCACATTTCAAACTTTGAATAGCTATAGACATTGGTCAGAAAGGATCTGCCAAGGATGGGATCGGATCAGTTTATTTCTTTCTTTCCTATTGGGAAAGCAATTTATGACTTCTAACTTCAGGTTCATGATTGAGCCTGACCACTACAAATTTGCAGCCAATAAGCATGGAATCTGATATTCTCTCTTAAATATTCTATTTTATCTTTTTGTCTTTCAGAATTATCTTTGACTTAGGGCTTAAAGAAAAAAAAATTATGTAACTACACAGATACAAGCTTACAGACAGTGCAATATATCCCACTTTTATATCTAAAGCCAGTTTTCCCAGAGTTTGGAAAAAACCAGAAGCTTCCCAGAAGTTTAATATACTTGGAACTCAGCAAAGTCTGACCTACATACAGGATCAGAAAATGCACTTTAGGTTTTCAAGATCTGATTTTGTATTGTTTATTTCATCTTCCAGGAACAGAGAGGACAAGACATTGCCAGACAAGAAAATGAACTGATCACAGACTCACTTGTTTAGTGGAAAAAGAGGGAAGAAACGAAGTCTGTTAGGCAACTAACTCAGAAGGAAACTTTCCAAATCAAATGTCTTTGAATTTAGGAAGTTGAACCATTTTAAAAACTCAACAATAATGACAACAAAAATACCTAAGTCAGATTTCCCAATGACTCCAAATAGAAGAAAAAGTGAAGAATAATGCTATATCCTACCTAAATTTACTAAATGTATGCAAATTAGCCCGTGAAAGCTTATAGATTTATGCTGCCATTTTCCCCAGGTAACATCTAATGAGAATATAGAAGCTCATCATATCAAGATCTTCCTATAAACTGAAAGAGATAACAAGACAGCATCAAAACTTGGGAATATTTGCAAGGTAAGTGCAAAATATTCTTGTGTCTAAGGTTTGATTTGTAGAAAAATAAAGTTTTCACATAACTGAAGGGTAGGACCTTTTAAATATGCTTTTATCCAGCATTTAGAATGAACAGATAAGCTCTTCCATTTTAGTTTCTGCTTTTTTCATTATGTCATGGGATTTAGGATGTTTATTATTTTGCAGAAATAAAGAAACTGAGGCACAAGAAGTTTTAATTGAATTTCTTCAAGATTCATCCTACATAACAAAATTAGGGGAAGCACCTGCCAACTGTAGGTGAGTTTTACTGGTACAAGTGTGGTGAGGGGAAAAAAAAAGGCTAGAAAATTAATCACAGCTACCATTATCACCTGCACTGTCTGAAATGCATTCCCTCATCTATCTCTCAGTATTAGTCTACTTCAAAACTAAGGTCAAGGTGTATCTCTTCTGGAAGTCTTTCCTTATTCCCCCACTACAGGGATTCTCTTCCTCCTTAATTTTCCTTGTATTCTATCTATTTTGTGCATCACTGGTAAAATGAAAGCTCCTTGAGAACATGGACTGTTATATTTATCTTTTTATATACTTAGAACTCAGCACAGTTCCTCACATGCTGTGTCCTACTCTTCATGAGCTCATGTATATATTTGTTCAGATTCAGTTTTAATTGTTTCCTATCCCTCATGACTTCATTTGGGGTTTTCTTGGTGAAGACATTGGGCTGTTTTGGCATTTCTTTCTTCAGATCATTTTTTAATTAAGAAAAATGAGGCAAGCATGGCTAAGTGACTTGTCCAGAGTTATATAGTTTATAAGTGCCTTAGGCCAGATTTGAACTAAGGAAGATTAATCTTCCAAATTCCAGGATCTGCTATCTATCTGCTCATACATAATAGTTCCTTAATGGATGTATGTTCAATTTACAAAGATTTACAAAGCTTTCTTATTCATGCTATTGTTGCATCTAAGAATCACTGGATCTTTTATTGATCTACTGAATAGTCCTGTAGGTATTTTTTCCTATACTTGGAAAATTCCCCTTTAATTATCCATTTTCTAATTATATCTCTAGTTCTTTCTATAATGCTTAGCATATGGTAAGCATTTAATAAATATCTTCCCATTCTATTTATGGATCTGATCAATAGGAACTACAAATGGGATATGTGAATAGAAGTAGAGAAGAAAGAAATTGCTTACTTAAAGTCACATTATAATCAGATACTACAAAATAGTCATAAGCAGATAAAATAAACACAAGATAAAATGAACACAGATAAGAAGAACACAAAAAGTAGATCAATGACGTTGCCTAGTTAAAAATTACAGGAGGCAACATTTAGAAAGAAGAGCTTTGATATCTATACACAAGTTGGCAGCATATGTCTAATAAAATAAACTAGATATCTTAATGCAGAGATAGGAAATGACAGAAAACTGGGATTTGTTGAGATGTGACATGGCGGCAATACAGCACTAGAAAGGTAAACCTCATTCAATAGCAAAAATTCATATGTGGTGAGGGAGTATTATATGGCAAGAAGATATATCTTATGTGCAAATCCATGAAACTCAGTTGAAGGTTATTTAAGTTGGAGCAGCAGCTCAAGCTATCTAGATCTCAGTTCATTATCCACAAAATGAAGAGAGTAGACAAGATGATCTGAGTGTTCTTTCCACCTCAAAATCTATAATTTTACTATGTGATAAATTAACTCAGATTTTTAGAAAAGATGATATGAAATAAAAATGGGGACAATTAACTGAGGATACATTTTATAAATCTAGAACTGATCTTATAAATTGTCATATGAAACTCATAATTTGGTGATGCATACAATAAATTATAAGAACAACAAACAGAATTTTTAAAAAATTGAGTAAGATGAAAATCAAAAAAAAATAAAAGATTAGTACTAATGTTTTGGGGAATATAGGATAAAAATAGTAGATAAAAGGCAAATCTAATCGAACTTTTTAATTTTATTTTCTCCACTGAGGAAAATGATCACTACAATGAGAAGTATAGAATGAAACTAAGAAACACTAGACCTCTTATACCAGGGGTGTCAAACACTCTTGGGGATGTTATTGAAACATTCCCAAGAGCCACCTAATATAGATTAAAAAAGCAGTTGGAACATACTTAACAAAATAAATAAAAATAAAATAGGACATAGATAATACTGATATGTAGATAAGTGTCTATAGGGAAACATTTGTAAGTCTTAGTGACTTGTTTCTATCTGAGTTTGACATCACTGTCTTACAACATTAATAAATTCACAATCAATATGAGATAACAATAGTAAATGTCATATCACATATTAGAATAGAAGCATATTATATACTTTTCCTAGAAGTGGATAAAGAGTAAATGCTTAATCAAATCATGGATAGAGAGATGACTAGAAAATAAAACATACATTTAATCATGTGAAGTTTAAAAAGTTTTTATTTGAACAAGTTAATGAATTAAACATAAATAATATAAATAATCTGGAAATAATTTTGCATCAAATACTTCTGATAAGGCTCTGACAGTCAAAATTTATGCACAACAGCTATACATAAGATTAAAAGTCATTCTCCAACATATAAGCGATCAAAGAATATGGAGAAACAATTATTTTTTAAAGTATTTTAAATTATTAATAACCATTTGGCATAATATTCTAAAACATAAATAAAACATGAATACCAAAACAATCCTGTTTCACCTCACACAGTACAAATAGGCAAAATGACATAAAAAGAAACAATGTTAAAGCTTTTGTGAAATTAGTAGCATACAATAAAAATAAATTTGGAATAAGAAGAAAGTGGCTACCCTGTCTATACCCTTTGATTCACCATTCTATCTGTTACCAACACATAGTTCCCCTGAGTTTATATGGATAAAGTGAATCATAGCCTCAGCTGAGACTTGTATTTAATCTTCAAATAATAAGTCTAGACTTCCATTTTATCAGTTTTTAAGGTAAAATGTAAATAAAAAAGATTGTTCATAAGTATTGAAAAAAACAATTAAAAAGTATTTTAAGTAATTTATTTTTCTTCTTCATGATGGTATAGTTCAGGCAGGGCTTCAATAAACTGTCAAATTCAAAGTAAGAGAAAACAATTACATATATATATATATATATATATATATATATATATATATATATATATATATATATATATATATATATATATATATATATATATATATATATATATATATATATGCAAGCACATACCCATGTACTAAATACACATAAACATACATTCACATATACAAACACATTATGACTCTGTGTGTGTGTGTGTGTGTGTGTGTGTGTGTGTGTGTGTGTAAGAGAGAGAGAGAGTATGGCATTCTAAGGTCGAACAGAAGTCTATATCCTCTTCCCAATAATTTCCTTTTAAATATTCAAATATAGTTGTAATCAATTAAGTTCCCCCAAACTAAATATCTCCAATTATTTCAAAAGATTCTCATCTACCTTATTATTGCTTCTTATTAATGTCTTCCAAGAAATGTTATATCTAGAAAATAACACACTCCTAACCAAACAGAATATAGAGTGACTATCATCTCTTCATTTGTGATTGCTTTGATTTTCCTAAGATACCCTGAAAATTAGGTATTGTTAAGTGCTGCCTTTGATCGATAGGTAAACATAAATGTGTGTGTATATATATATGTGTGTGTGTGTATGTATATATACACAAATTAGGATAGGATAGTGAATATTGCTTTTGAAGAAAGGGTTTTGTGTAGTCACACATACATGTAAATAGATATACATACAAGGGCATACATATATGTATATATAAACACAATATGTTTATATACATATACACATATAAAAACATACTGTTGAATATATATCTAAATACATGTAATATTTGTATATTGTATATGTGTAGATATATATGTGTGTGTACATATATATGTATATGTGTACTTGTGTGTATCCATATACATCTTTTTTGTCTTACTTCCTCTATTTATGATCATAAACCTCTTCTTCAAAGGCAGCACGTAATACTGATAACTCTCCTATACTCCCCATCTTTATTTTGGGGATGTATTAGGGGAGTCACCACAACTTGCATAAGTAGATAATAGTTCCTTAATACTTCTCCATTAGATACAGAATGTCCATATATGAGGAAAATTGGAAGGAACTGGAAATATTTATTCCAGAGAAGAGAAGACTTAAAGCGGAGGTGACAGCTGTATTTGATTATTTAAAAGGTTATTATTAGGAAGAAGGATTAGACTTCTTGTGTTTGGCTTCAGAATGGAGACAGGAATATAATGGAGGGAAATTACAAAGCAGTCTCTGCATGTCAAGAGAAAAAACAAACAAAACTAAAAACCAAAACCAACCAAACAAATTAAAAACCCTAAACCCAAACCCAAAATAAAACAAAACAAAAAATCTTCCTTACAAGTTAGAGCTTTCCAAAAAATGGAAAGGGTTATCCAAGAAGCTACTTGTTTCACCTTTAATAATAAATATTTCTTATCATTTTATGCTCATCCTGGGTAATCATTTCTTATTTTTATTGAAAAAGGAAATCTATTATGGCTATCAACTGGAGTAGATGGCCACTGATGTTTCTTTCAGAGCTACAGTTCTGTATACTTGCTGTAAACTGATACACATACCTTTCCTTTTGAGGGGCTTTTGGGGACAGGATGGATAGCTAGGACAGGAGTGAGAAAGAGCTTACCTGACTTCACATCTAGCTTCAGACATTTACTAGCTGTGTGATTTTGAGTAAGTCATTTAACACATTGGTCTTATTTTCCTCAAATATAAAAAGAGGATCAGGATAATACCTATCTACCAGTATTGTTGTGAGGTTCAAATGACATAAAAATTGTAAAGCACTTAGCACAGTGCCCAGCTTATACTAAGTACTATATAAATGCTAGAAATTATAGGCCTACCTTGGAGATATTGTGGGTTAGTTTCCAGGCCTTCACAATAAATTAAAAAAATCACAATGAAATGATTCAAACAATGTCTTTTGTTTTCCAATGCATATAAAAAACTCACAAAATAATATACCCTCCTTAATTTAAAAAAACTTAATTGCTGAACATGTTAATCATTATATGAGCCTTTAATTTGTTATAATTTTTTTTTTTGCTGGTGGAGGGTCTTTCCTTATTGTTGTTGGCTGTTGACTAATCAGAGTGTTGGTTTCTGAAGAATGGAGTAGCTGTGATGATTTCTTAAAATAAGACATGAAGTTTGCCACATTGATTGATTTTTCCTTTCATGAAAGATTTCTGTAGCATGAAATGCTATTTCATAGAATTTTACACATAGTAGAACTTGTTTCAAAATTGCAATCACTCCTCTCAAGCAGGGCTCTGCTTTTTTATGTTTTGAGTTTATGTAATATTTTTCAATACTGTTGGATCTCAGAGAATAAGGGGACACAAGGAAAGGAAGAGAGAGAGAAGAAAGGCTGGTTAGTGGAATAGTCAGAATACACACATTTATCAATTAAGTTTACCATCTTCAATCAGTATTGTTTCTGACAATTCAAAACAATATCATTAAAGATTACTTATTGCAGATAACCATAAGAGATAAAATAATAATGAAAAAAAATTGAAATATTTTAAAATTACCAAAATGTGATACATAGAGACAATGTGAATAGATGCTATTGAAAAATAGTACTGATAGACTTGATCAAGAGGATTGCTCCAAATCTTCAATTATAAAAAAAGAAAAAACAACAACAACAACAACATTTTTGAAGCACAATAGAGTAAGGTATGTCTCTCTTATTCCTTTTCCTTATAACAAAGAAAAAAGTTACATGAAGCAAAAAAAACAAAATGTGTCAATGCAATTAAAATTTTGTCCCCATAGTCCATCACCTAGGAAATATGTTCTATTATCTGAATTTAAGGACTAAGATTAGTCATCACAATAAATTTGAGTTCAGCTTGTTTTTATTCTCTGGGTATCTTGTTTTCCTGCCTCTGCTTATTTTACTCTGCTTTGATTCACAGCAGGAATACATACACACATAGACACAGGCACACACATTTATTAAATGAAATGATTCTGTTACTGGTCTGATGGGTTTCAATTCTCTAGTGATTGAGACAGATATAGTCTTTGACAGGTTTGTGGAGGATTATCCTACATTTCTCTCCTCTGTTCTACAAAATACTTGAGAATTATCACTTTCTTATTTTTAAACAGCCCAAGATTGGACACAAGGGGACAGTGAAACACTACAAAGCATATACTGCAAAGTACAGGTCTTTCTATATAATGATGATCACAACTTAAAAGCATATTTTGTAGGATCTGCCTATACAGCAACAAAAGGATGCTCCTCTCCAATAGGGCTGCTATCTTGGACAAGCCTGATAAGCAGTAATTTTGTAGCAATTAAAAAAGAAAGAAATTTCCAATGGCTAAGATAAGGAGGCCAGTCATAAAGCAGGAAATTCACCTGTCCTTTGTTCCAAAATTGCTTTTCTAGTAAAGCGAAAAAGTAGCATCACAAACCTATGACTCATGCTTTCTCTGTATGGAATATATTGACTATAGTAAAAAATAGAAATAAGCAAACATTTTGGCACTGACCTTCAGTAATCATTTTCATAATATTAGATTGGATTTCTTCTATTTCTGCAGTTAGCCACTTCGACCCTATACATGCCCCCCCCCCTCAATTTACACCTAATAAGGTGCTGTGTGGATTGTATTTAATAAGTGCATGTCCAATATAAGTTTCAGTGTAACATTAGGAGTAATCCACCAAGTTTCCTAATCCTTATTCCCTCACCTCTTTTTAGTTCTCTATATAAATATTTGTGTAAAAGTGGATCTAGATGCTCTGAGGTCTCTTAACTATAGGTATGTTTAGAGAAGCCATGATAACTGAACCTGAGCTAATGGGCCTAAACCATGTGTAAGGTTAATTCAAAGAGAGAGAGAGAGAGAGAGAGAGAGAGAGAGAGAGAGAGAGAGAGAGAGAGAGAGAGAGAGAGAAACAAAGAAAGAGAGAGAATGAGAGAGACAGAGACGGATATACAGAGAGGAGAGAGAGAGAGAGAGAGAGAGAAGAGAGAGAGAGAGAGAGAGAGAGAGAGAGAGAAAGAGAGAGAGAGAGAGAGAGAGAGAGAGAGAGAGGACAGAAAGAAGGAGAGCAAGTTACACTCTCAAGTTCTACTTCAATAAGCACTGAAAGAAAGAAGATAACTGTTAAAGGTTTGTATGTTTTCCTTATTTCTATCAACTTCCAATCTTTTGAAAAAATGAGCTTTAGGAAGCTAAACAGTTTATCTCTGTAAAGAGAATGTCTGTGGACAATATGGTGACTTAGTATACTAAATATAAATTACTTTTGGCGAATGTGTGTGAGGCAACTGGGATTTAGTGATTTATCTACAGTCAATATAGTAAGCATTATGTGTCTGAGACAGGATTTGAATTCAGTCCTGTATGTTCTGTGCCACCGAGCTATTCCAAATTTTAATTTAAGCCTTTATATATTTTGTCTCTGTTCAAAATATGGCATTTACATATAAAAGGAAGTCATACAAAATCAGGTCTACAATATTCCCTCATGGAAATTGATTTAGAGAGAAGACAGAAGAGGAAAATTAAGCACAATGACTACTATAACAAAAATATAAATGATATTAAAAGGCTGCTGAAATCATATTAATTATAGTGACTCAGATATAGACAAGGAGCCACACATCCTTCGGAGAGAAGGGAATGAGGGAATAGGATATTGATTACACTGTCAGATATATTACTTTATTTTTCTTTTTTGTCTGTTTGTTTTTGCTTTGTTTTGTTTTCTGCTTACCTGTTTTTCATTGCTAACAGGATTTGAAGGGGAAAGCATATAGCAGGGAATGAAGACATTGCATTAGATGGTCCATAAGGTCCTTTCTAGAACTTGATTTATAACCTTATGGCTTTATATTTAAAAAGTAAAAAACATTATGTATTTTAAAAAATAAGCAAATATATTTCCTTCCACATTTTCCTCATGAGGGTGGAGAATCTGTGTCTTTTGGACACTGAACATATGGGTAAGTGTAGAGGAAGGGAAGCTTTCCAAAATTTATTTGGGAATAAATACTACAATGATGTATATATTTTTTAAAATTGGCATATATGAACTTGTTCCATGTTGAATTTTTCAAACTCAATTTCTTAGCTTCTGGATAATTTGATATTTTTCATTTTGAGTGGTGTCACCCTTAAAACAACATTGCCTTGGCAATTCTGAAGAAATATTTCTGCAATAATAGTGAAATTTTCCCTTCCCGTCCCCCAATGTATTGTTTCCCAAGGGACCCAAACAGACCTGCCAATTAGCTTAAACAATGAATCCTATTATACAGAAGCTAGTTTCAGGAAATATTTGCAAAGCAACCAAATACAGTAGAGGGAGTCTATTTTTTCTCCTTTCTTCTTTTTTCTCTTTTCCTTAATATAATTTGCTTTCATCTTCTCTTTCTTTTCCTATTATTTTCTCCTATTATTATCTCTGTTATGCATTTGTTATCAATTTTCTTATCCCATTTTCAACATGGATCCACTCAGGAGACATTTATTAATTACCTATTTGTAGATCAGATTAGATAAAGTTGTAGAAAGATTAGATAAAACATAATGTCTGCCCTTCTGGAATTTACAATCTACAGTGGGTTTGGAATCAGAGAATCTGGGTTCAAAATCGGTTAAATACTACTTGTGTAATCTTGGAAATGTCACTTAATACCTTTAGTTTGGATTAATTGGTCTTTGAGATCAATCAGTCAAATACCACATTAGGAAATTATTCATCTTAGTGGGAGAGCATAAAATATGCTATCTTCATAGATATACAGACAGGCTATTTAAGGAAAAAATACAAAGTCTTGGGAGGAGAAAAGGTATATCAACAACTGGAGGAATCAGTAAAGTTTTCTTGAAGAAGGAGGAACTTAGAATTGAGCTTTGATGGGAATTATAGTTTCTAAGATATAGAAATAAGGAGAGACAGAATTCCAGACCTGGAGCAGAGTCTGCACCAAGGTATAGAGAAGATATAGATCATTTTAGCTGAAGCACAGAATGGATAAAGGAAAAGAATATATTATCAACTTACATAGGTAAACTAGAGTCAGATTATAAAGGGTTTTTCAATGCCAAAATTAAGAGTTTATAGTCTATATCAGAGACAACAGTGAATTATTGGAACTTCTAGTACAGAACAATGATATGATTATTAGACCAGTACTTTAGAAATAGCCATTTGACAGCTAAAGATTAGTGAGAAGAGAAATGATGGGTGCTTTAAGAAAGGATATGGATGAAAATGGCACAGCATAAGATGACATGATAAGATATCATAAACACTGGTGGAGAGAGTTCTAAACTCATGAAATCTTAGAGCCACAGAAATATCAGAGTATAATCCATTGAAAAGTTAACTGTTACTTCAATTAAATTTTCACATAATGTGTTTGAATTCTGTAGATGTTTTGTTCAATAAGTCTGTCTTAAATACACAGTTTCTTAGGCAGTACTTGAAAGAAATTTGGGGGTTATATTATCCTCCTTGAACAGATCTATGTACAATTTACACAAGTAATATGAGGATGACCACAAGCATTTATGAATTAAATAAGAAATTTAAGTTAATTCAGCTGCAATTTGCTTTCATTTCTATAAGTGAAGCACCTAGCTATTAAGCCAAATAAAGCCCTCAACTATTTTGTTATAACAATCTGTTATAAATATTTGAAAATGGATGTGCAGCTTGAATTTACAAGTAATTTAAGGGAAAATTATGAATTAATTCCCTTTTCTTTTTTGGCCTTGCTAGTGGCATTTCTACATTTATATAATGCCTAATAGTGTTTGATATGAATATATACTGCTAGTTTCAGATCATGCTTCACATTCATCAACTCCTGGCAGCAGATAACATGTTGCTTTCTGCCCTGAAGCCTTCTTATGATTACTCTCTTCCCTATACTTCCTGTTACCCAGGTTTACACCCCTTGCTCAGGAAATACTAAACAAATCAATATTATTTTTACAATTGGTAAGGGAATGCCCTTTTAAATTCAAGTCAAATTGTACCTTCTTAATGGAGTCTTCTTTATATTATCTGATTGGAAAGCATTCTTTCTTTCCTATGAACTTTTACAGATATTTATAATCTTGTTTCTGAATAAGATTGTTATAAGAACCAAAACTTCATGACATCCATTTGTTATGAAAAATAAACAATGGTCACTAGCACTCTACCACTTATATCAGGGGGAAAAAGTAAGCAAGACTATTCATCTTAGAAGAAAATGTTAAGAAAAGATTCCTTAAACTACAGGAGTAAAATATTTAACTGAAAAACAGCATTTGCTATTTGACTTAAGTATTCATGCAAGTATGATGGCTCTGTGTCCCCACAATATTATGTCCTGCCCTGAGGAAGGTAATGTACTTCCCTTTGGGGTGAGGTGATGGGTGAAGGTGGTTAATCCATTATTTTCTGGATTCCTATGACTTGCCTATTCATCTTTCTCTATTTCCTGATATCTTGGGAAGAAAATGCCATCTGTGACTAGGAATTAGGAACTTTGAGCTACTTGAAAGATTTGGAAATCCTTGATAAATTCAAGAGAATTATCAAACTGGGATTGAAGAAAATAGCATGTTTTTGAATGTAGCAGTTGCAGTAGTAATAAGACATCTTTTTCTCAGGTTTATTAAGGTTGAAAAACAGCTATTTTTCTCTCTGGGTTGACTTAATTGCAGAATCCTTTGGCAGCAGGGGAGGATACAGTCAGGTCTTGTATTTTCTGAACTCATAATGTCACATATTCAAATATAGAATCATAATTCAATATTTGACTTTTAGGAGGAAAAGTATGCTTACAATTCAATAAAAGAGCTAATGGGACAGAGTTGTAAAAATAGTCTGGTTATTTCTCTCTGTTACAATCTACAGAGCACTCCATGCAATGCATCTATATTTATTGGTCATAAGGATTTCTTGGTTATCATGATTAGAAATAGTCAACATAATTTTTAGGGACTCAACTTGCCAATCAACCAATCAGTCAACAAATATTTATTAAGTGCTTATTATATGAAAGATACTGTACTAAATATAAAGTCAAAACTGGCATAATTCTTGCCTTTAATGACTTGTATTTTAATGGAGGAGACAATTTGAAGATTGTGTAAATGTGTGTGTGAGAGGGTTGTATACAAGGTGAATATAAAGAAGTATGAAGTAAAAGACCGTTGACACTTAGGAGAGTCTCACAATTTTAAATATTAAAACCAATTAATGTCTGCCCTTCAGATTCCGAAGTCACTCTTTGATTTGGGCTGGAGGGTAGAGATATATAATCTTTGTTTTCATATGTTACATAAATTCTAAATAAAAACCCTACCCTTTTTGCCTACTTAATCTTCTGTAGCAGATCCAGGTTAAACTTACTTTAATACAATTTTAGACACTTAATTCACCAAGGAACTAGGGAAGTATTCAGTAGAGTATTCTTTTTGAACTTTTCTTCCCTCACCAGGAGAGAACCAAGAATTTATGATCTTTATATTTGATCTCTATACTAAGTAATTTCTGAATGCATAAAAAGACATTGGCTCTTTCATAAAATGACTTCACTCTGTTTTAGGTCACTACAGTTCCAATAAAAAAAAGAACATGATAGAGTCTCTCTAGTTCTACTATCTCATTTTACAGAGCATAGGCCCAAACCTACTAAGCTCAAGCAGATAAACTGATTTGTCTCAGTTCACACTACATGTTATCTGCTGATACTAGAACTTATGTCTCCTGACTACCAATCAAATTTTCTTTCCATAATGCTATATTATCTTTCTTTAATTATTCAAATAGGTAAGTTGTCAGTACCAATTTAGTATGAGATTTCATTTTCTATGTGCTTAACAGAACATTGTATAGCACATCTCCAGAACATAATATATTATTTTCAATAAGTCTCCATTACATGTCATGCATCTATAATGTTTTCTGAGGTATTTGAACCCTTCTGAATAAATGTTCTAGCATAGAAGAACAATGAGAATATTTACTAACTTGGGGTCTATTTGTGCTTCTATTTTTAAATCCAATTATTTCTTTCAATTAAGGTCCTTGGACTTCATCAGTTCACAAGTCAAACAGTGAAAATAATTTATAAGTATTTGAATTTTCACAATTTTTTAAAAAATTTGTTTATATTGCATAGCAGCAAGTAAGATAGTATATTTATGTACTGAAATTTGTTGTCAAGACAGCCCTAAAATTCTAAAGTCTAAATTTATTACTCTTTCCTACTGTAGATATAAATATAGATTCAATCTTTACTATCTCAACAAACACAAACTGTCTGTCTGTCTCGCTCTCTCTCTCACATACACACATAGACACACAGAGATATATATATGGGAGTCATAGGTATGAGTTTAATAACCAAATCTATGAGAGTTGTTGGGATCATCAACCCAAAAAGCATATATAGTGAGATGACAGCCCAGAATTATAGCAGTTGAAGTAGGAGTGGGTTGTAGGAAACTTGTGCTAAAGTAATTCATCAAAGAAAATTGAGAAAGAATCATCACTCAGACATGACAAAAAGTATGAAAGAACAATGTCCTGAAAGCTCAGAGTGGGAGGATGTCTAAACACAAACAGGAAGGAGGAAGAAAGAGAGAGAATGACTGAGAATATACCCAGGAAGAATGGTTAAGGGTAACAAAAATGGGTTGTAGGGAGATAAAGGATAATGAGAACTAATAAAGGGCCATTTGGTTTATCAATTAAGGGATCACTGATGATGACAAAAACCTAATTAGAAACAATTAAGAAATCAGTGAGAGGTGAAGTAGAGGCAGTGATAGTAGGAAACATGTTCTAGGAGTTTGGCTTTGAAAGGGAGAGTAATGAGTTGAAGGATTGGCAGGTTTGTCATAATCTCCCTCACTACTTATCCCACTTTTTAATTAATAATATTTTATTTTTTCAAACACCTGTAATGATAGTTTTTAACATTCACCTTTGCAAAACCTTGTATTCAAAATTTTTTTCCTGCTCAACATGCTCTCCATCCTCCTGAAGACAAGAAGTAATCCATTATAGGTTACACATGTACAATTCTTCTAATTATATTTCTATATTCATCATGCTGTGCAAGAAAAAGCAGATCAAAAAGGGAAAAAAAAAACAAGAGAAAGAAAAAAACACCAACAACAAGCAATGAAGATTATTGCCTACTTGAATCATTCAGTCACTTAGAGCTTAGTAAGTACTTACTATTTGTCAGACACTGTATTAAGCACTGGGGATACAAAGAAAGGCAAAAACCAAACAGTTTCTGTCCTTAAGGAGCTCATAGTCTATTGACTATTATGTACAAAGTATACACAGAATAATTTGATGTTAGTCTTTTTACACTATCTGTTCTACATAGTGTATTTGAAATATTGTTATTTTGGGGTATAAAAGTATGGTTTCAGATTTTTTTTTAATTAAATTATTATGACTATTATACTAAAATTATCATTTTAACATATACATGTGCCATTGGAAAGTTATAAAGACTTAGTATTGATATTATAAAATCAAGTTAACATAGGTCACTTACTTTAACTCCAGTGACCAAAGATTTCACTGGTGTCAGCACTCCCATGAACAACACAGAACACAACCCTCTGGTGTTCTCTGTAGCTGTTCTTTATGTTTGTAGTTTTGTAGGACTTGCCCAAAATGAGCTTTCTAGGCATAGCTTTTATAAATAGTGGGTATCATCATATCAGAACAAGGTATCAAAAAAGTACTTCAATGAAGGAAGAGACTTCTTGGTCAAATAAATACAAAGTGACATAAAGGTGTAAGTACTTTGAAGTCATGGAAATATTTCTTGGGATTATAACTCCAATTATATGTCTGTTTTATTTGAGTTTGATTTAATTTATTTGGTATTGAAGTGGGAGGGAAATTATTCCCTTTACTGAAGCTGTGTTCCCTTTAAGATCATCACTCTGAAACTATGTTCCTTTTACTGAAATTGTTCCCTTTAAAATTAAAATTGTGTCCCCTTTTTGATCTGAGAGATCAGGATCTCCCAAGCTCCAAGGAGTCTAGAGAGAGGGCCCATCCTCCCAGGATGAGAAAATCAACACTATTCAAGAGCAAATCAACTTCCATTGATCTCTTTGAAATTCTAAATTTTCATTCAATTGAGAAATCCTGGTCTGATCAGCTCAGGCTGTCCCAGCTCCCCACCAAGATACCCATATAACAGGTTTCCTTAAACTCACTCTTTGCAGAGGCCCAAGCAATTTTCTAGGACGCTCTGCCTGCTGAGAAGGCATTCTCTTCTCAGTTCCAGACTACATTTCCCTAACAGGACTTTGCCACTATGGAAGTCAGTCTCTTCGCAAACTGGTTTCTATACAACAATAAACTTTCATTTTTGCAATTAATAATTTGGGATAAGTGAATTCTTTCATTTGAGGGGGATTTTAACAACTCTTATTGCCACTTACCTCATCCCCATTGGGAATCAAGGGGATACAAACCTCATCAATATAAGCTATATGGCCATAATATTTTAAAAATGAAATAGCTTATTCTATATTTTCCTAAATAATTTATCAAATTGGGGGCAGAGAGGAGACAGGTCCTAGTTTTCTGCTCTAGGATGTAATAATTTATTTAAAAAAAAAAAAAGTCAACATGGCCTGTCTTTTCTTTCTCCTTCTGTTATTTGTTAGAGTGACCTAAAGTTTCAATGATTTCATTTCACTGTTATAATTCTCAGCTGCTTATGTTTAGAAAATCCAAAATCTAATTATTAAAGGAAGCTAGAGGGTATAATAGATTACAGAATTGGTCTTTGAGTCAGACAGACCTGAAGTCAAATTAGACTTTAAATATTTACCGAATATATGGTCATGGACATGTAACTCAACCCCTATCTGCCTCGGTTTCCTCGTTAACAAAATGGAGGTATGAATAGCACCTACTTCTCAAGCTTGTGATGATCAAATAAGTAATATCTGTAAGGAAATTATAACAATGTCTGACACATGGTAGACATTTAATAAATACTTATTTAATTTCTTCCATGTTTGATTTGTTTTTGATGTATTTAGACTTGTAAACTATAGACATGTACAAAATCTGTTTTTGTACAAGATCTGTATAAGAAAATGATTTTTATTCTAGGGGCGGTGATTTTAAAATATTCTGATAACTATACTTCAATAAAATGTGTTTCTTTTGTAATACAATGCAGAATTTCAATATATTCTTTTAAACAACAACAAAACAAAAATAAACCAAAAAACCCCCACATTTATTTGGGAAGAGGTTCCATTGATTTAACTTGATTACCAAAGGTATCCATGACACACAAAAAGGCTAAGAATATCTGGAACCTTCTCTTTAATACATGTTCTTATGTGAAAGTATTTTTAAAAGTAGAAACATTTAACACAAATACAAAAAAGACACAGGTTGGACAAGGACATTTTTTGATAAGTGAGCAGAATTTAAAAAAAAAATGAGTCTAATAGGAAAGAGGCCATTTATATAATTTCTCTTTTTATTTGTATCTTTTCATCTTCCATTAGACCTGAATTTTCTTAGCTATGTACTAATATTATTTTTAAAAGAAAAGAAATATTTTCTTTATGAAAGTATTTTTGTGTATTTAGTTCAACTTCCTTCAGCCTAGTTATCTTGGATTCACAATCATATTTTTCAGAGATTTTAAAGCTCTGAAACAGAACTGAAAGATTCTAAAATGGTCTACTTGTTTTATGACCCAATTTCTCTGTTTAAAACCTAGAGAATGTTAAAAAATGAACTGAAAGAAAGCACTTAGCTATCTTGTCCATCTCCCTCCATTTACAGAAGATTAAATTAGAATTGGGTTCTAGTTCTTATTAAGCTATGTTATTTTTTAGGTAAGAGAGGACACATTGCCCTTGTGTGGCCCCACATATCCCAAAATAGTGCTTGGGCTGGTATAATGAGTTAAAAAATAATAGTAACAACAGCAAAAAACCAAGTAAACAAACAAGCAAAAAAAAAAAAAAAAAAAAAAAAAAGATGATTGCTTTCATTCAAAAATGAAAATTCAAAGGAGAAAAATGAAAAAAAAAAGATTCTGTTTTGCATCACAAACTATATACTCTAACTATTCAAGAAGGCGAAGTACTTCATTAAAAAAAAAAAAGGAAATATGAATTTATTGAGCATCCACTATATGCCATGAAACACTTTAGAAATATTATTTAATTTGATACTTACAACACTTTAGGTGGTAGGTCTTAAAATAATCCTCATTTTATGGCTGAGAAAACTGAAGCAAATAAAAATTAAATGACTTGCCTAGGGTCACACAGTTCGTAATTGTCTGAGTCTGGTTTTGAATTCATGTTTTTTCCAACCCAGACCAAGTGCCCTACCCACTATGCAACCTATAAAAACAAATTGCAGTCTTTCCACGAAAGCTAAAAGTAATGGTAGTATTAGCAAAGTTGTAACATTAGACAGCAGTCAGAATTCAAAAAATGTTTAGAACACTGAAATGAATAAAATTCATCAAAAAATTATAGATTATAAAAATGAATTTTAGTGCTTGGTTTACAAAAATCAACTTCCAAAGTATAAGGTAGGGTGGATATTGCTATGTGTAAATTTTTCTCAAAATCATCTAGGAGTTTTAGTGAACTGTGATTTCATTATCAGTCAATATTATTTCAGTAGAGCCATTAAATCTATATAGTTTTGGCCCACCTTTAGGGAGACATAAAATCCAGAAGGATTATAATTTCTTCAATAATATCACATCTCTATACTGTGTTCTGTGATGTTTACTATGTTTTAGGGGGAGATAAGAAAGAGGTTCAGAGGAGGCTATAAGAATAGCTTATGTCATGGAAAAATCAACTGGAAGAATTGAGGATTGTTAACCTGTAGAAGAAAAGAACTGAGTGAGGGAATTGGAGTATGAGAACTGTCCTCAAGTATTTGAAAATCTATCATATTCACAAAGGACTCCTTTTGCTTGTCAAGAGTATGAAAATGGAAGAAATGAGCTGCAAAGAGTTCAGATTTGGCTGTAACATAGTACAACATACTATAGCATGGTGGAAAGGCCTGGTTGATTGATGGACTTGATCCATCCTCATGGTGCAGAATTCTGCTTTTGAGGATGCAGGAATGTATCATAGTTTTTTGTTTTTTTTTTATTGTTGGTTTTTTTTTGTTGGTTTTCTTTTTCAGGAAGGAAGAATAGGTGAAGTCCTTGGTTAATGAGACCTTTTCAATGCTGTGTCAGACTTAAACATAATAGCAGATAATAAAGTTAAATTCCTGGATGAGATAAAAATTTAAAGAAGATGAATGAAGATAATGTTCAGAAGGATGGAAAGAAGGCTATTTTCTTTTTCTTAATGATGGAGACTCATTAATAATATTCAATGAATAATAACAACACTTGGTGCCTCTATTTTGTCATAATGGGATAGTCACCTGCCAGTGGAATTGTGGGTGACTTGAAATACCAAAAAAGGAAATAAAAGAAGTGTACAACGGTGCTTCTGTATATGTGTGTGTGTGTGTGTGTGTGTGTGTGTGTGTGTGTGTGTTTTCCTTGTGTATTATATGTGTGGTATTTTTAGCCTGGCATTATAAGAATAAAATGTCACTACTTTTATGACTGGGCCAATTTAATTCTTCAATTGAATCCTCCTGAGTAGTTGAAGTAGAAATGATTTTTTGCATGATTCAGGTCATAATTGTTTTAGTGAATTTTTTTAGTTAACACCTCATGTATGTGAAGCACAGCTATATATAATTTTAGTAGAATTTCTTTTTCTTCCTTTACTCCTCTATGTTGATATCTCCCTCTCCAGAACATTTTATAGAAGTCAGTATTTCTCAATTTTTCTTCCCCAAATGAAATACCTGCCATGGTTCTAAATTTCTATTTGGGTGGGTCTTATTAAAAGTAATGAATAAAAATTATTTGGGAATGATTTGAATGAAAGAAGCATTATCCATGTGCCTTTTATAGGTACATTTGAAAATTTGATTCAGGACCATACCCGTTCAAAACAAGAGGCTTCATAAATACCTGAACAGTTCTCAGTCAGGTCATACTTGAAAGGTTTAACATGAATGTTTTACAAATTTCTTAATTTCTGATTTTTTTCTCTATTCTTAGGCATGATTTGATAAGGATGATGTGATAATATTTTACACTTAGAATTAAAATGTAAAACACTTGGGATGGCAGAATTTGAGATTTAACCCTATTTTGAAAATTTGGTGAAAATTTCATTTTAAAAACATAATGCCAAATCACTATTGATCAGAAAAATGCACATTAAGATAACTCCGAGATACCACTACACACTTCTCAGATTAGCTAAAATGATAGGAAAAGATAATGACCTATGTTGGAGGGGATGTAGAAAAACTGGGACACTGATACATTGTTAGTGGAACTGTGAATGGATCCAACCATTCTGGAGAGCATTTTGGAACTATGCTCAAAAAGTTATCAAACTGTGTATACCCTTTGATCCAGCAATGTTTCTGCTGGGTTTGTATCCCAAAGAGATCTTAAAGAAGGGAAAGGGACCCACACGTGCAAAAATGTTTGTGGCAGCTTTTTTTGTAGTGGCTAGAAATTGGAAACTGAGTGGATGCCCATCAATTGGAGAATGGCTGAATAAGTTATGGTATATGAATGTTATGGAATGTTATTCTGTAAGAAATGACCAGCAGGATGATTTCAGAGAGACCTGGAGAGACTTACATGAACTGATGTTAAGTGAAATGAGTAGAGCCAGGAGATCATTATATATAGCAACAACAAAACTATACAATGATCATTTCTGATGGACGTGACTCTCTTCAACAGTGAGATGATTCAAACTAGTTCCAGTTGTTCAGTGATGAAAAGAGACATCTACACCCAGAGAGAGAACCACAGGAACAGAGTGTGGAAAACAACATAGCATTCTCACTCTTTCTTTTGTTTGCCTGTATTTTGTTTTCTTTCTGTTTTTTTTCCCCCTTTCTTCTTGATCTGATTTTTCTTGTACAGCAAGATAACTATATAAATATGTATGCATATATTGGATTTAACATATATTTTAACATATTTAACATGTATTGAACTACTTGCCACCTAGGGGAGGAGGTAGGAGAAGGAAGGAAAAATTAGAAACAAAAGATTTTGCAAAGGTCAATGTTAAAAAATTACCCGTATATATGTTTTGCAAATAAAAAAGCTTTAATAAAAAACAACTTTAAAAAATAGTGCATTTTACACTTTGTTAAATTGTAACTGTGTGAAGCAACTATTTATTTGAAGTACCTCTAAGCAAGCTAGCTGGAAAGCAATTGGGAGCAATCATATCAGGAAACTAGATATAATGTAACTCAAGGGTATCATGATTTACATAAACTAGGATAAATTATTTGATTTCATTTTTAATAGAATAGTCAGGACTGAATAATTTCAGATTCTAAGAAAATTTATTGTTTATCTGAAATAACAATGAAGTTCATTAGCTTCATCTGCTATTTTCTCAGAATTTAGGTAAAATTGGGAATACCTTCTAAAAAGCTATATTGGTTCTGTGTTAACATTAAAAATTACATTTTTCTAGAAAGAAAAAAGTAAAAATCTAAATGTTTAAACTTGAAAACTCTCCTTTTTTTTTTTTTTACTACATTTGAAACTGAACCTAATGATTCTTTTCCCTCTTTTAATTAAAGAAATCCTTTGTGTTGCTTTTTTGCTGAATTCCAGAGTAATGCAGTCTTTGATAGATAATTTATTACTTCTGAAACATCTTACTACTCTGACAAGGGTTTTTAAAATGATTGGTTATTTAAAGAATAATATAAATTAAGATAACCAGCTAATTTTGAAAATCTTTAACATTTAAAAAATTTTGGTTTTATAATATAACCTGTTTTACAAAGAGGAGCATACTATTGCTGTGTGTCATGCTTGCAGTGTGTTGTTAAAAGTGTTCTTTTTAAAAAATATAAAATCATTCAGTCAATGGTGGTTCTTTTGTGTGGATCCTTCTTACAATTTTTAACTCAATTCCTAGATACCGAATTGTTTACTTCTCAATGGTGGGGTGGGAGTGGGGTAATTGATACTTTCTCATGTCTTCAGATTTTTATTTCTTTATTAAAGAAATAATTTAGCTTATATTAAATTGCAAGCATATTTTCTCTATCTCTAGAGGGAAAAGAAGTATTTAGAAAAAGTTGGGGGGAAGAGGGAGAGTCCTGAATGCAGGAGGATCTGAGTTCAAATTAGACTCAGTACATTTGACACTTACTAACTTTTTGCCTTGGGCAAGTTACTTAATCCCAACTGCTGGGCAACAGCAACAATTACAAAAATGGAATGGACAATGGATTTGGAGTAGAAGTCCTTGATTCAAATATGACATAGAATAAAATTAAAAATTAAAAAACATAATACAACCAAACAATAACAACAACAAACTATTACACAGACTACCTGTGAGACCTTTAAGAGGTCACTTACATTTTCTGTGCCTCTCTTTCCTCATCTATAAAATGGGCATGTTGGACTAGATCACCTCTAAGGTAACTTCTAGCTCTTTATCTGCTACTCATAAATTCTGCTTCAAGAAAAAAATACCACACAAATAAAATCATATCTAAATAGAAAAATATCAATTGTTCATGTCTAGGCTGAGCTCAGTGACATAACAATTAAACTGCCAAAACATTATTTTATAGAACCAGAAAAAGTAATAACAAAATTCATCTGGAAGAACAAAAGGTCAAGAATATCAAGAGAATTAATGAAAAATACAAAGCATGGTGGCTTATCAGTACCAAACCTGAAAGTATATTATAAAGCAGCGTAATCAAAACCATTTGGTATCAGCTAAGAAATAAATTGATGGATCAGTGGAACAGATTAGATATACATGACACAATAATCACATCCTATAGCAATTTGATAAGTCCCATAACTACAGCTTCTGGAACAAGAACTAATTATTTGACAAAAATTGCTGGGAAAACTGGAAAAAAATCATAAAATTGACTTGCATCTCACACCTCATACCAAACAAAATAAGGTCAAAATGGATACATGATTTGGGCATAAAGGATAATACCATAAATAAATTAGGAGAACAAGGGATAATTTACATATCAGATCTTTGGAGAAAGGAGGAATTTATGACAAACAAAACTAGAGTACATTATGAAAAGCAAAATGGACAACTTTGATTACATTAACTTAAAAAGCTTTTGCATAAACAAAACTAACAGAAACAAGATTAAAAGGGAAGTACAAACTAGGGGGAAAAGTCTTTACAGACAGTATTTCTAATAAAGATTTCATTTTTAAAATATGTAAAGAACTGTGTCATTTATAAAAATACAAAGTCATTCCTCAATTGATAAATGGTCAAAGAATATGAAGAGACAATTTTCAGATGATGAAATTAAAATCATTATAGTTATATGAAAAAATGCTCTAATCACTATTGATTAGAAAAATGCAAATTAAAACAACTCTGAGGTACCACACACACCTCTCAGATTGGTTAAGATAAAAAAAAAAATAACAACAATAAATGTTGGAGGGAATGTTGGAAAAATGCATTGTTGGTGTAGTTGTGAAATGATCCAAGCAGTCTGAGAACAATCTAGAATTATGCCGAAAGCGCAATAAAACTGCACAATTATAAAACTGTGTATACCTTTTGACCCAGCAGTGCCATTACTGGATCTGTATCCCAAGGAAATCATAAATGAAAGACAAGTTCCCACATGTGCAAAAATGTTATAGCAGGTCTTTTTGTAGTAGCAAAGAATTGCAAAATGAGTAGATGCCCATCAATTGGGGAATGGCTGAACAAGCTGTGGTACATGAAGGTATTCAAAATGATGAACAAGCTGATTATAGAATAGTCTGAAAAGATTTCCATGAACTGATGCTGAGCAAAACAAGTAGAACCAGGAATATATTGTTCACAATAACAGCAAGACTGCACAATGTTTAACTATGAAAAGCTTGGTTCTTCTCACTGATTCAGTGATCCAAAGCAATCCCAATAGACTTTGGACAGAAGATGCCATCTGCATCCAGAAAAAAAAAAAAAAAAAAAAAAAAAAAAAGTGAGAAGATTGAATGTAAATCAACATATACTATATACACTTCTTTTTTCTGTTTTTCTCTCTCTCATGGATTTTCCCTTTTGCTCTGATTTTTCTCTCTCAACATGATTCATAATGCAATGTGTATTAAAAAGAAAATAATAAATTAAAAAAACACAAGAATGCAAAAAAAGGGGGGCTGCTTTGGGAAGTACTGGGGAGTCTACTACTTTAAGACTGGAAATTATTTGACAAGTATGCTATAGAAAGGATCTTTTCTTAGATAAAATTTAGACTCGTCCTCCTGGGTCTCCTCTAAATCTGAAATTCTATGATTCTATGTGGATATAACATGGACTATGTATAACAACCACATCAGTGGTTGAAATAATTATAAGTTCAATAGACAGCCTCTCTAGCAATGAATCTTTCCCACTTTATTTCTACTGGTTTTTGAACTGCAGAAAGGCAGCCTAATACCAGCTGGGATAGGTAGGTGGCACAGTGCATAGAATGTTTGGTTTGTAGTCAAAAAAAAATTCATATCAGAAATTATCTCCCCAACCCTTCTTCCTACCAAAACTACAATCCAACCTGTTCTTTGGAAGAATCCACTCTTATAGGCTGGTATGTAATCTGGATCAGATGTGACCCTGTCCTGAGTAAACCTGGTAAGAAGTTATGCCCATGAGCCAAATTTGTCTTTTTGTGTGAAGACAATGAATAACAAAAAAAAAAAAAAAAAAAAAAAAGAAAAGAAAAGAAAAGAAAATGTAGATGTGATTATAGGCTTTTAGAAAAATACCTTTAATCTCTAGGAATATTAGCCAAAGTAATCTGAACCATGCAGGCTCAGTCTTTGGATTTATACTCCCACTCCACCACTACCACCTCACCTCTCCCCCAAAACCGACAGAAAATCTGCTAATTAAAAAAAAAAAATTAAGTAATTTTTAAAGAAAAACAATTATGGTATTTCAAAAGCAAAATGACCAACAGTCCTAGCTATATGAATGGTTCTCTGTGTCTGTAGAAGATGACCAGAGATTCATCCAATGTTCATTCTTTAAGCACACACCAAATGCTTGCATACTGTTCTTTGGTATTATTCACCTACAGTCACTGCTGAAGTCATAAATTCTTTTCAGTTTTCCACTATCAATTAAAATTTTAGAATGCAGACCAAATTTTTCTTACTTTTGGCTTCAGTTAATAGTATTGGTGACTATCCAAGCAACTAGATTTTTTTTTCTTATCCAAGGAAAATAACATTTTATGACAGTAGTTAAAGGCTTTCTTCTCTTTCTATCAACTAAGCTTGGTAAAGTTTGAAGACTATTTTTTAAAAAGAAAAATTGGATTCAAGTTCTTTTATATATATATAAATCAGTAGTTTATTTTTGTTCCCTGAAAAAAGACCTCTTAGAATTATCAGTGACTTAATTGAAAAGAAAAAAAAAATATTGGGCCTAATTTAGGGCCAAATAGGGTGATATTTATTGGAGCATAGTTTCAAACAGGAAAGATGGGTTAGGTGGATAGTTTTTTTTTTCTGTGAATATTTTAAAAAGTTATATTTGTTAGGGAGTTTTTAATCTCAGTGGACAAACAAGAATCTCTTTTTGTTTTACTTATTGAGTTGAAGCCACATTGGGCAGAGTGAGTTTGAACTGGCCATGGACATAAATATATATTGTCTATAAATGGAGCTCTTTTATGGCTACTAAACACCACACTTTTTCTAAGTAAATAAATAAGCATCTCTTAAAAAAATTTTTTTTTCTGAGTTCAAATGTGTACTCAGATACTAGCTATGTGAATCTGAGCAAATCACTTAACCATGTTTGCCTCAGTTTCCTCACTGTGAAATGAGCTGGAGAATGAATTGGCAAACCACTTAAGTACCTTTGCCAAGAAAATCATAAATGAGATCATGAAATTTAGACACAACTGAAAAATGATTGAACAACCACAACAATTTATTATACATCCAAATGAAGCTTTTCTAGTTTTACTCAACAGACTTTGCATTTGTCTTTAAAAATCCAGAATCACCTCAATGCCACATGGTTAGATGGAGCAGGATTTCACCAAGAAATCTTAATCTCAAGGTCAAGTAATTAGAATGCTTCAGTGTGTCCAGAAGAAATGTTTAGGACTACTGGTCCTTTTTCTCCTCTTCAGATAGAATGTTACTGGGATTTGAGGAGTCCACAGGTTGCCACTTTGAAAACCATTCTAATTTAACTATAAATCCTAATCAAGAAAAAAAAAAAGAAAAAAAAAATTCCTGTAAGGAATTGCTATGGAGAATTTTATTATGCAATTCAACAACATACGAGTTTATCTTTCTTTAATTCTGCAAATCAGAAGGCCTTTAGAAAGTTATTTGCTTATACTTCTGTTATTACTTGACATTGAAATTAAGTTGCAGAAAAGGGCTTGACCTGGACTGGTTGAGGGATTTCTCTCATTTGGAAATTGGCTATATCAATGAAATCACCAGTCCAGTCCCTATTACTATCATGCCTATCCATTTTGATTGTAAATATTTCATTTAGTAATCATTAGTGCTTCAGTCAATGCTGCTATTCTACCTCTTTTCACTAGGAAAGTGTGAACACATCTGTGTTTGTTCTTTATAGGAGATAGTTGGGATGTTTATTTCAGAGACACATTAAAAACAGAATTCATGTCAATCCATTCATGATGTGATATACATAACAATGTGAAATCAAACTAGTTCAGGGCATTAATATCATCTTGAAATTGAGCCGGCTTGATATTATCAGTTATAATAACAAAATCAATCAATAGCTAGTTATTTAGGACCTACTATATACTAGGTACTATACTAAGCAACAAGGAGTCAAAGAAAGGCAAAAAATAATCCTTACTCTCAAGGATTACATATAATAATAGCTAGAACTTATAAAAAGCATTTAAAGTTTGCAAAGTACTACATATGTATATGTGTGTATCTACACATAGATATGTATACACATATATATTTCCTATCTTATTTGGCAGTTGCAAGAACTGTGTCAATTACATTCATATTATGAAAAGACACAAATATTTTCCTAATTCTATCATACTAGAATTTCCAATAATAGAAATTCCAAAGAATACATGGAGAGGAAATTGGGGAAAATGGCATCCCGACTCCATCTAATTGATTTTTCTTTCAGAAAAATTGAGCTAAATATTAAATTCTAGTAAAGTAGTATTATGCCTTATTCACTTCCCTGTTCTCTTCATTATAGTCAACTATTCACAACTGAGGCTATTCTTCCCCCTGATAATGTGGGTGTAACTACAATTATTCTTAAAGAAAGCTGCCTATGGCATCAAGGTGGGGTAAATCAACTCCTGAATTATTTCTCAAAGAAGTGTTCATTTTGTTTTCAGTTATTTATATTCAACACAAGGTATGAGATTAGTTGTTTTCAGCAGGTGCTTATAAAGACTTATTCAAACATACTTATTTCTTCCTCTGTTGCTGAGAATAATATCCAGTCACAAATGAAAGGGATAAAAGTATGGTTTTTGTGAGAATTATTTGACAGAATGATAGTGAGAGGGATAGGCAGAGAAGCCATCAAACGAATTACTTGTATTTTATTTTCTTCAAATAAATTGATGGCTCAGGAGAGGGAAGACATGCAAAAGGAGGAAAAGGGGATAGACAAACAGGAAACGGAGAAGCAGGAACAGGAAAAGAAAGAAGAGATAGAGATGAAAATGCTGATTTATGCTTGGTTTTTAAACCTTAGTCCCAAGACTACTTATCCTATACTTGGTATTATCCCTAAAAGTTTATATTAGATTTTCTTGTTTCTGTTGTCCCAAGAACTTACCTCGAATAAAATTCTAGAGCAAAACTTGAAGAAGACTTTATAGAGTCACTTTTACTATCTTAAAACCAACCAAAGGGGAGTAGGAACAAGAAGACAATATATTAAATGGAAAGAACACTGACTGGATTTTTGTGTGTGTTTGTGTGTGTATGTGCTGATTCAAATCCTAAATCTCATATTCATTACTTATGTGACTTTGGGAAAATCATTTAATTCTCTGGAATAATGTTCCATGTTGAAAAAAAATACACACATGTATAATGTAATTATGTGCATATTTCCTCATAATAAATGTGTATATGTATGTGTATATATCTATCTATCCATCTATATGGGTGGTTGGAAAATTATTCAGTTGTGACATCTAAACTAATCTTATATAACAGCCCACTCCTTTGGTTCTCCCCTTCTAATATGTATATTCAGAAGTAAAAAATAAAATTATTTTCAAAGCTGGATCACATTTACAATGTTTAAAGAATTCAGAATGAATAGACTATGTCATTGAAAATAAAATTGTCACAATGAAGTCTATTTATTATAAATGTGAATTTGAAGCTCATATCCAATTTTCATGACCAAAAAAAAATGCCATAGCACTTTATCTTTTCAACTAGGTTTCAAAATAAATAATATGCTGACTTACGGGTTGAAATACCAAAAAGCTTTAAGCGAGGTTAGGGAAAATATTTAGCAAGCACAGTAAAAATTTATTAGTGCCATCTTTTTTAAAAATCATTTTTATTTTATTTTAAGTTTCAAAAACCCTATCATCTCTCCTACTCTATTAAAAAAAGCAAGAAAACCAAGACCTATTACAAATATGTATAAACAAGTAAAACAAATTCTCACCTTAACTTTGTCAAAAAACAAATAAAAATCTTAATGATGTCATAAAATGCTTCAGTGAAAAGCCTCTAGGAATCTGAAATACAGAAACTCATACACATACTATGGGAAGTACTGATTTGGATTTATTTTTGAATTAAAGAAAAATGAAATAAAAACCGTATAATTCTGCTTAACAGTAGTCTATCTGGGCCCATCTGTTCTTTGAAACTTTCCTTAAAATCCCATTCTATACTGATTTCTCCCTTATCTAAGTCTTCAAAAACTTGTCATTTGTCTTATGTAATTTTTGCCTTATAATATTCTATCTTATTGTCCAATTGCCTAGACTACGAAATTTAGCATTCTAGTGTTTCACTGGATAGAGTCCATTAATGTCTACAAAAATATATTAATATACATACAGACTTTTAATAATCATGATACATAGATATATACATATAGATATACATTTGGGATGTTAATATATAAGCATATGTATATATCTACATTCACATACACATATATACTTATGGACTACTTGTTTGCCTCTTCTATCATTTATTTCTTCATTCTTCTTTCATTGAACATTATTCTCTCTCTCTAAGGTTCTGAGAGGTGAACTTTCACCTGATACTTCCACAAACCAGGGCATGTTTCTTTCCAGCTAATCTCTGACCATAACCATATCAACCTTTCTGGTATTGTCTTTTTTCTTTACAATATAAACTCTTGACTGTCTTGCTTGTATTTTTTTTTAATTCCTTAGTACTTAGTATAGTATCTGGAACTTATAGTGCTTAATAAATTCTTTATCATTCATTTCTCTCCCTCCCTCACTTGTACCTTCCCTTTCTTCCTCTACCTCTCTTTTCTTCCCACCTCTTTCTCCCCACTGACTTATTTATATACTTATCCATTCATCCATTATCTCTAGTTGTGTAGTATTCATATATCTGTCTCCCCTTTACATACTTTTCCCTAGTTAAATTGTATACTTTGTGGGGAAAATATATCTCTTCTGCTGGTGGTTTATTTATTTATTTATTTATTTGCATTCTGAGAAATTAGGTAGCAATGGATACAGTGTTAGGTCTGGAATCAGACTCCCTTTTTTTTTTTAGTTCAACTGGCCTTATTAGCTTATTAGCTGTGTGTGACTTTGAGTAAATCATTTAGTCCTGTTTGTCTCAGTTTCCTCATCTGTAAAATTAGCTTGAAAGTTAAAAAACTAAAAACAACTGAACAGCACAATGTTTTTATTTCATTGCATTTATGATAGTGTTCAACATATATTATACCTTGATATCATGGTACTCCTCAAGAAAGAAGGATAAACAACAACCTCTATGAGTAGAGCTGCCCAACAAACTTCCTTCCTGCCTTCCTTTTCATTTTCTCTCCTTCTCTTCCCTACCTCTATCCACATAGAGTATCAAACCCTTAACTACAGATGTTCTTAAAAGCTTTTATTTTTTTTCCTTTTGGATCTCTGACTCCTCTCAATATATCTTGGGGTTTAGTAGATTTCTTTCTTAAAGACCATGACTTAAATCCAAACCACTATGATTCTCATTGAATAGGTTCCAGGCCAAGCCCCATTTGGAAATTGTTTGGGTCTTGATTGACTCAGATAGAAAGTGAATAGCAATCTTTTATGCTTTGGTCAGAAATCCTGAGAGTCTTCCCCTCCCAGATTTGCTTATTTGTTTATTTAGAATTTTTTTTTTTTGGACTGGGTGAAAGAAAAGATTATTTGCCTCAATTGCTACTTAGCCTTAATCACTAAATGGGTACTACCTTGGTTAAATTGAGACCTGTTGAAGACCTTAGCTTTAAAAGGCAAGAGCTCCCATTTGCATCCAGGACCATCTCCAGTCATCCTGATCTACGTATGGCCACTGGACTCAAATGACTCTGGAGGGGTACGTAAGGCAGGTGACCTTGCCCAGCCCTCACTTAAATTCTATTTACTTGCATGTTATGGCATCAACTCTCTGATATCATGGTCCTCTTCAAGAATGAAGGACCATGATATCAGAGAGTTGATTCCATAACATGTCATAACATGGAATAGGACAAGACATAATAACATATATGTTATGTATCTACTGGATTGGGACTTACTATTTCATTGATATAAAAAATTCCCTCTACCATTACGCACTGACATCTTCTTTATAACATATAATGTTAAAGATTAGAATACTTAAATGGTTAAATGGTTTGAATCCAGGTCTTCATGAGGGTGAGTCCAGCTTTCTATCCTATAGTTCCAATAATTTCCTTGTTTGCATAATAACAGCTGAAATTAATATTTATATGAATTATATTCAAATATATGTGTTAATATGTACATAGACATATGTCTATATTCACTGTATATCTTTTTATATAAAAGATAGTTTCATTTTCTTTTCATATACACACACACATACCTCTATACTATACCAGCTACCATTATTATGATGGTAATTAATATATGATTAATGGTGATTAATACATGATAACAAAAATAAGTTTTATATATATATATACATATAATACATATATAAATAAAACACATTAATAAGAAGATAGACAGATCTATGACTTTATTAGAATTGGGAACTAACTAACAAGACACATTCTCTATTAATATACATCAGTTACTTATCTATGAAATACAGTCTTAGAAATATATCTGGGAATCCTGCCTTTCCAGGGTTATACAGCAAATATGTGTCAGAGGCAATATTTGACCCTAGTCCTTCCTGACTCCTGTATGTCTATCCAGTATGCTAGTCTGCTTCTCTTGTTAAGAGTGCATATCATTTTCTTATTTGAACCTCGGAACAATCCTGGGAGATACAGACTATCATATAAATAAGACAATTAAACTTCAAAAAGTGCCAATAATGAACTAGCAAATCCGGAGATGGAATAGGATTCATTTTTTTTTTCTTTTATCCAAGTACAATGCTCTGCCTCCCACATATCTCTCTGATGTCTTTCATTTTTTCTATATCTATCTTCTCTCTCTAATCTCTCTCTGCATGTCCCTCTATAAATATATGCACATATAGATAGAAATGATATATATATATATATATATATATATATATATATATATATATATATATATAGAGAGAGAGAGAGAGAGAGAGAGAGAGAGATAGATGTGAATGACATATGGATAGATAGGTAGATTGATATTTAGGACTTGCTGATTGAAAATGTTAGAAAAAATTTCAAAGGAATGAATGGATATGAAAAACAGTGAAAAATATTACTACAAACCTACCTGGTTCTTCATTCTCACTTCTTTTTTGGCTTTTAGTGAAACTAATTTATACTTGGTAGAAACAGACTTAGGAGAAACAAATTTTATAGTAAAAAGAACATTGGTCTTTGTGCTCAGAGATCTGAATTCAAACTCTGGCTCTGATCCTTTGTTGAATGATCTTAGAAAAGTTGCTTTAACTTCCCAGAATATAATTTTCTTCATTTGTAAAGTGAGGATAATCATACTTTTGTTTAAAGGACTCTATACATAGAAGTTATCATTAATGCCTTTCATTCAACGTTTCTTTCTTGCAGAAAGTAAAAAACTAGGCCTACAGAGGCCTACTACAAAGAAACCAAGAAAAAACTTTATATAACATGATTTTATGACCACTTAGAAGACCATTCTTTCTTGCACCTCCATAGCCTCAGTCCTCAATTTTTCCATCAGCATGTCACATTTCCTGAGTCATCCATCTTTGAAATTATTTCATTGAATAGTATATTTACTCTTAGAGGGCCCCAGCCAAACTATAAATATCTTATCTAGGGAAGCGATATATTAAAACTAGTAGCATTCATTAGCACCTACTAAACACAGTAGCATCACTGAATACACAGATTAATTTGTCCTATATCTAGCAGAATGTAGTTTTGTGATAGAATAGAACCAGTATATAGAGCAACTAAACTTTCAGAGATCTTTAGGAATGATCCAATGTACAATGAAGATCTGAAGACTGTATGGGTTACTAAGAGGACTAAAGCATCCCTATCAAACATTTTCCCTCCTAAATTTCCTCAAATTCATGAAACTGCATAATGTACAAAATGCTTTAGACACACAATATATTTATATAGCTATATGAAATTGGGTGGAATTTTGGAAATTTTTTCTTCATTCATGAAAATTCATAATTAATGAAAGAACCCCCCTTTCCCAAATCACATTATCATTTTTCCCCTCCATAAAACTTGTACTTTCTTAGTATCAACATAATTAGCATTACTTAGACAAAACCATAATAACATTGAAACATCTTTACCATTTGGAGCTGTTTTTGGTCCCAAATATAAATTATATATCCAACGTTACTTCCCAGATCATAACAAAGCCCTAATACATTGAATGGGCAGTGACTTCATTCTTTAGGAAGTTATTCTTTGATTACAATAGTCAGCAATGGAGAAGATGATATGGAAATTGTTCAGCACAGAGTTTGGTGAAATTCAAGACTCAACATCTTCCTCTTTATTGCTAGAATTTCAGCATCTCCAAAGCACATCATAATCTCTTAGCTAGTAGACAAATTCTTTAACATTGATAAAGAACATAGAAATTAACT
Organism: Sminthopsis crassicaudata; assembly: GCF_048593235.1. Lineage (NCBI taxonomy): Eukaryota > Metazoa > Chordata > Mammalia > Dasyuromorphia > Dasyuridae > Sminthopsis > Sminthopsis crassicaudata. The sequence continues at coordinate 256,270,034 of NC_133620.1, read as the reverse complement.
ATCACAGACCTAGTAAGCATAAGATAAGAGATTTAAAAACAAATCTTTCTGACTCTATACCTAACATTCTATCCACTATTCCATGCTGTCCCAAATAAAATAATGCTATCTGAAAAGTTATGGCTCTAAACTGATTAAACTATACTGACTAGAATCATGCATATAAGAATGTGTTGCATGTGTATATATGTAAATCTATTTGTGTATATATATATACATATGTATGTTATATGCAGCATATATACACATACATAAGGTAATTTCAGAATATGGATATGTCTTGAAGGGGAAATTTTATAAGAAATATGAAGGGTTTTGGCATATGAAAGTCACCACATCCTGACTTTCCTATGACCACTTATAATGAAACCAAAATGAGCACTTACTTTTTTTGGGAATAAATTTAATATCCCCCTTAGCACTGATCAGATGCAAAGAAAGCTTCATTCATTCAAATATTTCTGTTCCTGTTCTGAAAATGGAGGAGTGCTGTGTACCTGTCAAGTAAGCAGAATTCATAATTGAAATCAAAAATGGATGAGAGAATTCATTTTCCATGTTAAAAATACCAAATCTCCAAAGGGCCAGTATCAAATTTATTCAAGCCATCTGTTTACCTATCTTAAATCTTCACTTATATTCTCAAGTGGGCAAAAAACCCCACCAAATTTTAAGGCATTATGCATGCACATACATATACATATGAATATATAAGGCAGTATGGTGTGGAATATCAATTTGGCTGGTGGCAAAGTTAATGTTGGCAGCAGTTGTCAAACATACTCAAAACAAAATAAATTAGCCATCCACCCTCTTGTATTTAAGTGCTTTTTATTTTCAGTGTTTTAGAAACAGTTTAATTTTAAACAGCATTCTAGTTATGAGCAGTCTCTCTTGAGGAAGTTTTTTTTTTTTTTTTATGAGATTGAATGGAGATAATGACTACCATTAGTCATTGCCATTAGCATAAAGCATTAGAAACACTACAATATTTATAACGGGTGATGACATGACAGTAAAAATATGACTTCTTATCGCTTGTGCAAGCTTTTGACTACAGCTGACTGCTATTTTATAAAGTTAGACAGATAGAAGACTGGTAATAGTACATTTAATGGCGTGTTCATCATCAGACCTAATTGTTTTCTACCACAGGGTATGAAGCTTTATGTCCTCCATCAACCCTAAACAAACAGCTATTCTGCTTAATGGCTGTTCAATTAATGTTTATGGGGCCACTTTTATCCCCTGAATTATTTGATGAATGTACTTGAAGAAGGAATATAAAAATCAAGTTTCATGGGCACCCCAACTCACATCAAACATTCCCAACTCACATCAAACATTCCCCCAATTCTGAGAATCCTGACAGTTTAATTGAGATTCACTCCATCATAGCCAAAAATATTCATCAAGATTCAATATATCTTCTCCTTTGCCCACTTCCTGCTTTTGGTTTTCATTATTAATTGTCAAAGAAAAAAAATCAAACCTGTAAAAAAGCAAATGGTCTGTGTATCTTCAACCTTGTTGCCTTGAAATAGCAGATCAAATCATGGCTAGAATAGAGATGATTGAGTTAGATCAACTTAGATAAAGGTCAGGTGGTTCATCCCTCTACAGAACTATTCCTTTACATCTCAATTGCCTTCCTTAACCTGATAGTCAGTGCCTATTCATAATTCTGCCTTCCTTATTGTAAATGTCTATCTATTCTTCCCCACCCCCCACTCCAAAAGTAGAACAAAGATGGGTTTCTAGTCAATTGTTTAATGCTTATTAATTCATCTCTCATACTTTGGAAGGAAGTCTGTAAAGAGCTGTGCAACTTTCCTGCAAATATATTTTCATTGCAGAGTAAGCATTCTAATTCTAAAAGGAGTTGATTTTTGACTGGTATAAATTAATTGTATGGAGCACTAATATATTCTTCCATGTCTTCTCCTTCTAATTCAAGAGCTCTGATCTCTGGCTCCTAATGATGTATTACAAGCTTGTGTTTCTCTGAAAGACTATTAATCATTAATATTCCTCAGTTCTCTAAAGTAATTGGACACAATTAGACATAAGGGGGAAAAAAGTAAAACTAGAGCTGAAGAAAAAAGTGGTTACAATTTCTTTTTAGAAATTAAGCAAATTGGGGCAGCTAGGTGGTACAGTGGATAGAGCACCAGCCCTGAGGTCAGGAGGACCTGAGTTCAAATTTGGACTCAGACACTTAATACTTCCTAGCTGTATGACCTGAGCAAGTCACTTAACCCCAATTTCCTCAGCCAAAAAAAAAAATAATAATAATTAACCATTTTTAATACCATAAACCCTGTTAGATATTTGTTGCATACAGCAGAATAAATATGTACACACATATACATGTGTATATACATATACATACATACACATAGACACACTATTTACCTCTACTATCTATTTATATAATGTATCTATCTATCTCTCTATTTATCTATAAATGGAAAAGGTACTGGGATAGTTTGCTATTTCCTTCTTTAGATGATAAAAACTGAGGTAAATAAGGTTAAGTGACTTGTCTAGAATCATATAATTAGAAAGTCTCTGAAATTGAACTCAGATTTGAACTCAAATTCTCCTGTCTGTAGGGATGGCAGTTTATCATTATACCACCTAAATTCCAATATACCTATACACATATACACAGACACATACACGCACACATATTGTCAATTACTATATTGTTATTAATATGTACAGACATGTATGTTTATATAAATATATATGTAAATATATTGTGCCTATACATGAAGAAGACATATATGTATATGTCTATATATCTATTTTAATAAAAATGTCATTGTTCTCTATCTCCCCACATAGCAGTTTTTGCAGATCTACATGAAGTTCATAAACAGGGACAAATGAGGTGTCAAGTTTAAGAGCTGTCAAAACTTCCTGCAAAGAACAGAGCTGAGAAATGACAAACTTATCACCTGGCTGGCTGATGTTTAAAGCTGACTGCTTTTGATTAAGAGGCAATGAGCCTTCCGTTGCCGAGTTCATTTGGCGTTTCCTAAGCACCTCTTCAAGTGAAAATTATGCTGTTGAACTGATTTGAATTTGATTAGTTTAACTCTACAGTTTTATTATTTGTAATAAATAAAGTCAGGTTTTATGGTGGTATAGCACATTAAGAAACATTTTAGCAGAGCGACTGACTTATTTTTATTTCTTATGTATTATTGCTTGACTTTTTTTTTTTCCCTTAAGAAGCACATTATATAACTTAGCAGGGTGTAGCCTATTTGATATTTGATTCTCCACCTTCCCAGATATGAATTGATAACCCCACAAACTTCTCATATTTCAGAAGCTTCACAGAAACAATAACAATAATCAAAATTTTCTGTTTCTGTGCTTTTAATAGAGGTGTGCTTTGTAACTGTCAAGTAAGTAGATTTCATAACTGAAATCAGAAGTGTTGATTTATTTGCATATCATTTACCAGGCTCTTTCTCATGCTTCATTTCAAAATTACAGAACCTCATATATATTAGCTATGGAAGCCTTTAGAAGGAAAACATTAGGAAGAAAACCCACTAACATACTAAGCAAAAATCCCCACATTCAATTATATAATAGCTAGGCTTAAAATTAGGCTGATCAAAATTGTAGTTCTTCCTTTGACTTGTAATAAATTTGGAATCATTGTCGAGTTGTTTAATCTCTTTGGACCAACATTGTCTCCCAAAGAGTTAAAATTATAGATAAATTCCTGTTCTTCATTAGAGGTAAAACTTTTACGAAGTTCCCCCCCCGCTAAGTAAATCATAAATCCAGATTAAAACAAAAACAAAAGCAAAACATTCCCAAAAATATTATGACTCATATATTGAATAATTAAGAAACAGCCTAGGTTAGTGGACAGATTGGATGGGCTTAGAGTTGGAAAGGTGTTGGTTCAAATCCTGCCTCTTACTTTTGCAAGTTATATGAACCTGGGATAATCACATAAGCTCTTTGTACTTAGAGCCACCCTGTAGGCTTTAAGTCATAGGACCTGATCTCTATGGGATTTCTAGCATTGGAATTTCCCAGTGCTAAGAAAGCAAAACATTCTTTATTCATTCTTGTATTTTGGATCTGATTATTTCTTAAACAAAACAAAAAACAAAACAAACAAAAAAAAAAAAAAGAAAGGCAGAAATGAAATAACGATTGGACTCTGATCTTGATGGTAACCAAGAAAATATGAAATGCTCGTGTGAGTAATAAGACATACATTGGAATATTTCATTAACTTAGGTCTTGTTACCTTAATTTTATGATGTTATTGAACAAGATAGTGTATCCTTGAAGAGCTATTTGAAAGATTGATTTTTTTCACATGTTGTGAGGTTATGAAGTGGACTTATCAATTAGAACATTTTTCTGGATGACTTGGATGACCAGGTTATTTAATAAATGAATGTATTCTACACATTAAAAAAAAAAAAAAACAACTCTCCTAAGACAAGAATTAAATGGGGAACTGAAGTAATTTTTAATAGCTTTTTTATTTTCAAAATATATGTTAAGATAATTTTCAAAATTCACCTTTGCAAAACCTTGTGTTCCAATTTTTTTTCCTCACTTCCCCCACTCCCTCCCCTAGACAACAAGTAATTCAATATGTGTCAAACACATGTAATTCTTGTATACATATTTCCACAATTCTCATGCTTCACAAGAAAAATCAAATCAAGAAGGAAAAAAATGAAAAAGAAAACAAAAAGCAAATAAACAACAACAAAAAGGTGAAAATACTGTGTTGTAATCTACATTCAGTCCTTATAGTCCTCTCTTCAGGTGCAGATGGTTCTCTCCATCACAAGTCTATTGGAATTGGCCTGATTCACTTCATTGTTGAAAAGAGTCACTTCCATCAGAATTGATTATCATACAATCTTGTTGTTGCTATGTACAATGTTCTCTTACTTCACTTAGCATCAATTCATTTAAGTCTTTCCAGGCCTTTCTGAAATCATTTGGCTGATACTTTCTTATAGAACAATAATATTCCATAACATTCATATTATATAATTTATTCATCGATGGGCATCTACTCAATTTTGGGCACTTAGGTAATTTTAAAAGCAATTCAGAAACAACTTTAATTATAGGGTATAAAGCATATTTAAACAATAGTGATTTAATTCTTAAATTTAATTATCAAAGAGCAAAGGACCTGAGTTAAAATTCTGCCTGTTACATTTACTACCTGTGTGGCCTTGGACAAGTCCCTAAACTGTGTGGGAACAGTTTTATGTTTCATAAAATAAGGGAGATAGATGGCTTCTCAGGTTCTTTCTGGATTCAGTATTTTTTTTTTTCTTTGTAGGACTAATTCAGAAAACTGCATTATTTTACACTAGGATTCTACCTAGTTGAGAGTGTTGAGAAATAGGGAATTATTAAATGAATTAAGTTTTTTTAAAGCTTTAATAAGAAGCAGCTAGGTGGTGCAATGGAAAGAGTGCTAGACCTAGAGTCAGGAAGATCTAAGTTTAAATTCTGACTCAGACTAGCTGCATGATCCTGAGCAAGTTGCTTAACCTCTGTTTGCCTATTCCTCTGGAAAAGAAAATGCAGACTATTCCAATAGTTTTGCCAAGAAAAGCCCATGGATGATATGGTCCATGGATTCATAAAGAATCAGATACAACTGAAAGACAATAAGACTTTGATCTGTTTAGACCAATGGTGTTAAAGTGAAATAATGGCCATTGCATAAAGATCAGTGCAGAACAAATATCAATTTAGTTTTTTTTTATTTAATATTATTAATACAATTAACACTTGAGAGTGTTGCAGGCCATATTTAGCCTATAGAGTGTATATTTGATATATCTGGTAAAGCCCACTCTTGAAAGCAATGATTATGGAAAAAATAGAACAAAGCAACAACAACAACAACAACAACAAACTACTTAAAAAAAATAAAAATAGAGGATGTAAGCAAACCCAATAAGGAGTTCTAAGAAGAGTGAAAATATTATGAAGAAAAGATAGGAAAAGAAAATCAGCTCATTATGTGGCAAAGATAAGAAATGGCAGGTACACAGCCAGATGACTCCATTAATTTTCTCATGATATCAGGAGAAATCAGGGAAGATTTCAAACATATTGGGTGAACCTTATAGAAAGCTTTGAAAATATGGATAAGAGTTAATCAGATTGGGCAAATATGAATGGCATGACTGGAAGCACTGAAAGAACTCTAGAATCAGATCACAGATTCAAGTGTTGAGTATTTGAGTACTCAATTAGTACTTACAATTTTTGTCACAGACTGATCATCTTCTTTAAACACATACACACACGCACACAAACTAAATTCATGGAAAGTTAGACATGAAAGGAATAGAATTCCATAATCTTTAAAAAACTATGTAAATGCAAACTATTTTTGTAATTACATTTACAATTACTAATTAAGAATCTGAGGCCATTCAAGATAAAATGATTTGTTCAAGGTCACAAAAATACTAAATGGCACAGGTAGTACTTTAACTTTTTTTGTTTGTTTGCTTGTTTTTTACTCTATCATATTGTTTCACTTATTGCTACAAAGTTGTTTGGTTTTTCTTTTTTTAAATTGTAATTTAGAAAATATAAAGAGAAGTTCCCTATTCATTTTCTGCTTTAAGAATGAACAGAATTTAACTTTTTGTAGCACCTACATTTTGAACTCCAATTATTAATTTCATAATGCTGTAACTAAAGCCTTTTTGTGACTAATGAGCTATTAATTTAATGAGTTATTAATTAATAGGTTATAACTTACTACATAAATATATATGTATATATATACATATATGTAGTGTTGAAATTTTTATTCTCAAATGAATTTTTTTTAAGTGATGAGGATGATGAGCACATTGAAGAGTTTGTAAATAACTATCACCTTAGGAAACAAGTAGTTATGCTTAGCTGACTGTCACTGTCTTTTTTTTTTTTTCCCCATTGAAGCAATTGGAGCTAAGTGACTTGCCCAGGGTCACATAGCTAGGAAGTGTTAAGTGTCCGAGACCATATTTGAACTCAGGTCCTCCTGACTTCAGGGCTGGTGCTCTATCTGCCTCTCCACCTAGCTTCCTCTTCTGCCTTAGTTTGTACAAAATTGCCTTATATCCCCAAGAGCATAGAGACTATTTTGTCATCAACAACTTAGGTGTTGTATCTTGTTTATACAGACTAAGTCTTCATATTTTAATTAATTAATGTTAGTCTAGGAAAGAAATCCATTTTTTATCTCACAAATTAATCAGGGGGCGGCTAGATGGTACAGTGGATAGAGCACCAGCCTTGAAGTCAGGAGGACCTGAGTTCAAATCTGGCCTCAGACACTTCCTAGCTGTGTGACCCTGGGCAAGTCACTTAACCCCAACTGCCTCAGCAAAAAAAAAAAAAAAGTTACTCAGGCATCCATATTGTCCTGTACACATGAGAACTGATAGTATATGATGCCTGCCTAGTTATTTGAGCACATGATTGTGAGCCAAAAATACAGAGTTTGAAAGCTGTTCTGATTAGTTTTTTTTTTTTTTTTGATTGCCTTTATCTTCAAAATAAAGATGGATACACAGCAGTATAATTTGGATGAATTTGCTCTGGGACAGTAAAATATCTTCAGCTTGATTCACTGGAAGCTGGCTTAATTCCACAAAATGGTTCTTTCACAGACTCTGCTGGGTCATGAAGCCACAAAGGTGATCTGCAATGAATCAGAGCAAATGTTGTGAATCTGTCCGATTCGTCTGCAGCCATAAATTTAATCTGTCTATGTTTTCTGCTAAGTGACATGGAGGGTTGAACAACTGCTCAATAAATTCAATTAAAGTCAACAGCTGATCTAACTCAGATCTAAGCCTTATTTTGTTTTGAAAAGTAGAGTATATATATATATATATATATATATATATATATATATATATATATATTTTTTTTTTTTCCCACCTGGAAAAGTGCTGTAACTTTTCATTTGATTGCATTAAAATATTTCAAATAACTTTATATACTATTCACAATAGTGATTTAATATGTGTCAGGTAAAATTCAAATCCTGATTTGGCAAACCTCCTTCATTTATGGGATTTTGATCAATTCATTTAAATTCCCTGGACATTAGTTTCCTCATCTATAAAATGAGGTTAATTATGATTCTATCATAACAATCCTAATATAAAGTTTTGTTACTTCATGTTAAAACCGTAGAATTTTGACAATTTTTTTCTTTTCTTTTTGAAATTTTCTCAATATGTCACTCCACTTTCTCATCCTTTCTCTTAATCTCTTATGAAGAAGTGGTCCTTCTCATTGCCAAGGCCAACCCTCTAGGATTATACTTGATCTCATTCCTTCCTGCTTTTCCAGCAGATTACATCCTCAGTTATCCTCTTCTCTCTGGAATCTTCAATCTCTTCTTACCAACTTCCTTAAATATATTCATTTCCCCATATTCAAGGGCAAAAAGGTTTTTATTGGATATTACCATTTCCTCAAGCTATTATCCTACATTTCTCTCCATTTCTCAGCTAAATTTGGAAAAGGTGTTCATTCTCAGTATTTCTATTTTTTTGCCCATCACTCATTCTTCATTCATTTGTAGTCTGGTTTTCGATTTCTTCATTTAACCACTGCTCTCTCTATATAATAATTTCTTAATAAACACATCTTTTGATTTTTTTATGTTTGTTTTGTTGCTTTTAATGCTAATCCTAATCATTTTATTCTTTCATTTGACAATATTGGCCACTGTTTCTTCCTGGATTCTGTTTGTTTTCTGGGCTTTTGTGACGATGTTCTTTCTGAGTTTGCCTCCTTCCTGTTTAACCATTCCTCAGTGTCCTTTGTTGGCTCACTGTTTACATTATACTCCTTAACTGTGGGTATTCCCCAGGACTTCATCATGGATCTTTATCTTGTTAACTTCCTTGCATCCCATGTTTTTAATTATTGTTTCTACACAATGACTCTCATCTACATATGTAATTCTCTGTTCCTAGCTTCATTCTCAGATCCTTAATTACCTACTGAACAACATTTATCTCCAAGAGACATCTTAAACTCAAAATACCAAAAACAAAATCTGTTTTTAATTTGTATTTATTTATTTTTGACATTCAATTATTATTATTTTTTTTTTAAATACTTTTATCTCCAGAGTTTTACTCACCCACTGAGAAGACAAGCAACATGACATCATTTATACATATGAAGTCATGTGATACACATTTCCATCTTGGATATGTTGCAAGGGGAAAAAAATCAAGAAAAAGAAAATGAAAAAGTATGCTTCAATCTGAATTCAGAATTCATCAGTTCTCTCTCTGGAGGTGAACAGCATTGAGACAGAATTTCTAAATTCTCATCTATCCCAAACTGCCTTATTTTTGCCTTCCAAGAGAATGTCTCAAATTAATAATTAATTATTAAATGATTAATAACATTATCTTAGAATCTTCATGTTCCTCAACCCACATATCCAATCAATTCTCCAATACTGCTTTCTCTAACTTCACAAAGTCACTCTCATCCAATCTCTTCTCTCCATTATCCATAGCTATCATCTTAGTTAAGGCCTTCATTTTCTCTCTTCCTCTTCACCATGTTATGAAGTGTTATATCAAAAAGTGTTGATTTTATTTTTTTCCCAAGTGGCAAAGATTTTATTATTCTACTTAAAGCAGGCTAAATCCAAAAGAAGTTAGTTACTGTGATGCTTTGCTATGGGGTGGAGTTGGTGTTGTCTACAATATAAACAGGTCTTTATAGGGGAAAACCCAGGATTTTGACATATAACTTAATTTTCTGATTGGATAGACTTACTGTGGAGTTATGGGGTTTTATCAATACAAAGAATTCATCTTAAAATTCTTCCTGAGGCCTTGATTTGGGGAAAGGGGCTGTAATAAAGGTAAAGAAAAAAATGTCTAATCAGAATCACAACAGATCCACTTATAGTCCTATCAATTCTTCTACCTCTTAGCCTTAGGTAGTAGCTAGATTTTTAGATTGTTTACAGTAAATCAAGGTAAGAGGTTTGAAACTTGGCTCTGACATTTGTGATTGTTTGCAGCAAGTCCTTAAACTTCTGACCCTCAGTTTCTTCATCTATAAAATATGGAAGTTGGAATAAACGACTTTATGACTAAGTTCCTTCCCTTTTTAGATTTAAATCTATATTCTTGTGGTCTGTAAAATGAGGATGTTGGACTGTTGAGGTTGGGAAGGGAAGGAGGGACCGCAAAATCATATTATACCAGGACTAGAGGAACTTAAAGTCTCTTCTAAGATTTAAATTCTAAGATCTAATATACTTTTTAAAAAGTGTTATGTACTTAATAATGCCTTCAATAGTCACTCATGATGATTTGACAAATCTTAATTTGTAAAAATTTGTATGTTTCAATCTGTATTATTATTATTAAATTTGGAATGAACTCTACCATTTATATAATATATATATATATATATATATATATATATACATATATATATATATATATATATATATATATATATAATTATATAACCTATAGCAAATCAGTTAAGTTTTAGTCTTCCTTTCCTCATCTATAAAAGAAAGAAAATGACATTTATATTAGTTATCCCAGGTAGTTTTTTTGAGTATTTAATGATACAATATAGCAGCTTGGCATGTAAAAAATGCAAATGACTTTTTTGCAAAGGAATTGTTTACAAAGTTTATAGAGTAGTGGATTTAGGGGCCAAGGATCAGAATTAAAATTCTGCCTTTATATCAATAACTACTATATGACATGTGACAAGTCACTTAACTTATTTGGATCTCAATTTCCCTATTGGAAAATGAGGCAATTGGATTAAATGACTTTTGAATTTGAGCTTAGTAATAAACATATGATTCTAAGAGCCTATATTAAAACAAAAGTAGTGATTACTGCAAAAGTAGTGAAAATTGCAATTTAAAGTGTTATAAAATAATATTTAACTTTATATAGAATGCTGTACTAATTGTTTGCATTATTAGGTCTCACAATTAACTGAGATAAAAAGGTTATAAATAAATAAATATAATACAATAAAACCAATATATAGCATTTGTCCTGAACCTATAGAGATGTGGTACATGGTGGATGTGTTATCTTACACACATTATTTTCACTTAATGATTATTCATCATTTGCATAAACACTTGGACATTTAGATATCACCAGAATTCCAAAGCTTCCATCTGAGTACAGCAGAGTAGCCAAGTTTCTGACCTTAATCTCCTTCTTATCCTCCTGTCCAGAATTAAAATATTTCTTGAAGAAGGAAGTCAGGGAGAAGTGGGCAGCTAGAAATTTCTATCCTGCCTCTCTTCCAATGCCATGATGACACGCTAATCCTCCCTCAATACTTTTTTTTGTTGTTCAGTCATTTTGGTCTAGGGGTCACATTTGAACTCAGGAAGATGTATCTTCTTGACTTCTAAGCTGGCATTTTTATTCACTGTGCCACCCAGAAGTCCCCAATATATAAATAAGAATAAAGTAGGGTCAGAGCTGAATATTCTTTAACTACATTTTCCCCCCTAAGAACTACCCTATACAAGCAGAAGAATGAATTCTTTTGGAACAAGCATTTTGTTGAAAGATTTCTGAGGCTAGGCCAAGTTTGACTGCTAGGAAACTATAATCTAAACTGACCTTTTCAAAATGTTTTCTGACCATATTAGACTTGGAGCTATGTCTTTCTTCTATCTTCTATTCTAGCTTGTTTTTTTTCCTTTCAGATGTCTTCTTTTTTCCCTTATATGAAATCTAAATTGGGTAATTATTGTTTCATTTATCATCAGGTAAGCATTTTCCCTACATGAGACATCTTTGTGACTGATGTCAGACAAATTTTTTTTCTATATGGGAGACATTTATGTGACTGAGTAGTTGGTGTCATTTCCAATCTTATTAACACATTAAGGTAGACTTTTTTTTTTTTTTTTTTCTTTACAATGGTGAACCAGCAGAATTCAGAAAGAGAAAATGGCAGAGAATTTGGATACTTATTTGAATTTTATTTCAAATATTCATAATAGTTGAATTTATATATTGACTGAATGACATGTTAGTAGGGAAAACTATGGCTTTTTCTGACAAATCTCTGTCACTTTAGCTCATAAGACCATAAATCTAAAGCTGTAAGGGACATTAGTGATCATCTAGTACATCTACCTCCCTTTTATAGATGTGGTGACAGAGGCCCAGAAACAATAAGTGGCTTATTCAAGGTCAGGCAAGTAATAATTGGAAAGCCAGAATTAAATATATATATATATATATATATGTGTGTGTGTGTGTGTGTGTGTGTATACATATATGTTTCATCCCATGCTGCCAATTTTTCATTATTATTGATTAACCTTTAAAAATACTCTTAGGGTTGAAAAACATAAAAAATAAGATTGCCTAAGAGTCTACATGACATCCTTATAGCACTTTTTAAAAGTATCTTTTTTATACTTGAATACTAGGTGGCTAACCTATCAGGAAGCCCTGCTGGCTTTTAAAATTCAGCTACAAAATGAGAAACAGAGAAATAGTAACTAGATAATATCAGTAACATTATACTGTGAATTGAGAAAACCACTATTTTCTCTTATTTCCTTCATGTTACCAACTTCTTTAGTCCTTCTTCTGTACTATTCTGTTTGCAAACATTTTGCCTTCATTCTCCTACTCTTTTTTGTCCTTAATGTTAATCTCTTGCTCAGTCGATCTACATGGAGATATCTGACTATTTGATTTAAAATGAATACCACACCAATAGTAAGCATCAATTGCATGGGTTGAGAGAAAGGAAATGGAAAATCCATTTTGTTGCAGCAATCATACAAAGTAGGGCAGTTCAGCAAATGATATCCTATCTTGAGTAAACGAATAAGTAGATATTACAATTTCTTACAGAGAAAATGAAGGATTATTACTATTTATTATACATTTTCTTGGGCATTTATTAATAATAAATACTTTTTTAGGAGCATTTCAAAAAACCTCAGTGAGTGCCAATCTACCTTTAGAAAGACATAAGCTGTCTCCATCAATTCAGGAGTAGATATGTATATGAAAACAGGTGATCAATAAGTTTGGAAGGTTATGAGCTACGGCCTCATTTCCTGTACAATCTGGGGAAAATACATATTGAGATTTTTAATATGTATTCATAGTTATGCTTAGAGATAGTTTTCATTGACCTTTCATATCAGCATTGACTTTGTCTACCATGTTCAAAAATAACTTCATCTTTAGGATTCCCTTATTTCTAGATTAAGAAAGCACAAATGTACAAAATACTCTTTAAGATTTCAAATTCTAATATAGGTCTTACAAAATGATTAAAAATAACTGGGGGGTAGGTAGAATACTGGTTCTGGAGTCAGGAAGACTTGTCTCTCTGAATTCAAAACTGGCCTCAATCACTTACTAGCTGTGTGACCCTGGATAAATGACTTGACCCTGTTTACCTCAGTTTGTCATATATAAAATGAACTAGAGAAGGAAATGGCAAATCACTCCAGCAGTTTTGCCATGAAAACCACAAATGGAGTAAAAAAAGTTATATATGACTGAAAAACAATTGAACAAAAAGTAAACTCAAAATATCTTTTCATCATCTAATTAACATAATTTTTAACCCTGGTCATGTAGTAATATAAACTTAACTAAAGGGTTTTTGAGGACAGAGACTATGTTTTATCTTTCATATTTATCACTAACAGTTAGGCAAATAGTCTTTCACATAAGTAGGAAATTAATAAATGATCATATTGATACTATGAGGCTTATCATTAAAGTTATAGCTTGCATCTATGTTTTACAGTTTACATTAGCTGAAATCTATGACTAAGAAATTCAATTTTAAAGTACAGAGTGATTTGGATACCATAATTTCTTATTATAGCTAAAACAAGACACAAATTACATTATTAATGATTTAAGTTATAAGAAGGAAAGTTTTATTTTGTTTTTAAATTTTCTTATTTTTAGAATTTTTTTTCTTTTTATGATTTTGTAATTTTTTTTTATAATTTGGTAGTATAGAAAGGAAGATGTCTTTTAGGACTTGCAGAGAGCCAGAACTCTGGAGAAGTATACTTGAATCAAGGTATTAACTCAGAGGAATTGATGAGACAATGGTTATCTAGTTTACATATACTTAGTACTTAGCATGGTGATGTAATGGTTCTCTAAGTTCACACATGCATAGTATGCTGTAATGATGTAATTGTAATAGAATATATAAGGATCAACAAGGACTGGAAGAGAGACATTCCAACTCCCACCTTCCGGGTGGCTCTCCTGCCTTCTGCATTCCTCCACTGAGACCAAGGCCCATCTGAAGATCCCCCAGAAAGCTAGTCCAACTTTAGGTGAAGGAGACAGACTGTGAAGGAGATAATAAAGACTTTGGACTTTATTCCTGACTATTCATTTGGTAATTATTCTGCTGAAACCAAGGCCAATTTTGGAAGACCTTCAGAAAGTTAATTAGGACATTACAAGGATCCATATATATATATATATATATATATATATATATATATATATATATATATATCCCCAGAGTTTGGCACGGTGCTATGAAGATAGTGATAATTTAATGAATGTTTTCTGAAATGAAAACAGGTGAATTACTTTGTGAAATCTGAAAACAATAGCTTTTAGAACAGTAACATTCTCTGAATTAATACAAAGTGATATAGTCTTAAAATTCATGACAGCATTTAGGAAAATTTATATGATAGATAGGAGATATAATAGATGTAGTGCTGGATCTAGAATCAGGAAGAGTTAATTTACATCTGATTTCAGACACTTACCAACTCAGTTTCCCCATTTGTAAGGTGAGAATAATAATGTACCTACCTTGCAGGGTTATTGTGAGAGCAAATGAGATAATATTTATAAAGGTCTTAGCACATAATAGGTAATATACTCCTTTTTTTCCCCTTGTCTTCTATTTCAATGACAATTTTACTGACAGTTGTTTGCAAATTATCTATTATCATTATCATTATTCTATCTATATATAATCCCACTACCTATATGTATGTATTAAAGAAATTTAAGATGAAATTTTATAAAAATCCATGCATTTATATAAGTAACACATATATAAAGTATATCTATATGCTTTAATGTAGTCACAGACATAGATATAAATAGAGGTATAGATATAAAAGTATATCTAAGAGGTAGCCTGGGTAGTGGGAAAAATATTGGTTTGAAGCCAGAGCCCTAACTTGCTCACCTGTTGTTTATATGACCTTGAGTAAATTGGTTTTACTTTCTGGGAATCATTGGTTTATTTGAGAGAAGATTAAACTAGATAATTTTTATGAATAGGTCTAATTTAACTAGCTTAACCTGGGTATCTTAGAATAGCTGGAGTCAGGATAAGCAAAAGTCTTTATTCTTGGTCTTTAGCAGTAGAAGTCAAGGGGATGGACGCAGGATCTCTGCGACCTCACCTCTTTGTCTCCCTCCTAGAAGTGACCTTGGCTAGTCTTACTGTATCCTCTAGTCCCTCCTACAATTCTCTGTATACACCAAACGATAGGGCTAGCACAGGATAGTGGGAAGGGCCATTTTCCAAGCATATTCTAATAGAATTGTCCAGTTGGTAATTAGCCTTAAATGTTGAGTTATCCAACCTCAGTGCATTAATTCAAGAGTTTCAGCTTTTTACAGCTTATAACTAATGTGGGATTGAAGTAGTGGAGAAAGGGAAGAAGTTCATCAATTGGTATTTTTAAAGTTATTTTTGTCAATTTAATGCTAAGCTCAGTTGTTTCTGTTCTGTTAAAGGATTATAAGGACTATCAGTTCCATGGGGAAAGCCCCAGTCACCTTGTTCTTAGTTATCACTCTCTTTGTATCCTTCCTCTCATTAACTAATCTAACAGTTTCAGAAAAGCACCCAGTTTCATAAAATATTGACAGAAACAATATTTTAGACTCATGAAAATCAATTTATTATGAGAATGGCAAGAGGAAGAGTAAGCAAAAGAGAAAAACTTTAACATAATCTTGATAAAGATTATGTGGTAATAATAAGTATCGTCTTTTATGGTGAATAAATAAGTGTTTATTAGACATATGCTACATGTCACATGAGCAAATGTGGAAAATACATTATCTTGTTAAGTCTCACAACAGCTTAGCATCATCACTATAATACATACTATTATTTATATTTGACTTAAGAGATTATTGAGGTTTAGAAAGATAAGTGACTTGTCCATGTTCAGTTACATACCTACTTGAATATTAGGCTACCATCTTCTAAACTAGTAATAAAAATGTCTCTGACCCTTTTTGTATGAAGACAGGAGATGGGATATTTTAGGACAAGGTAAACGTTTCAAAACAAAATAATGATTTCTTTGGAAAGGCAACCAAATAAGTTTTTAGATTATTGATTTTAATGCCTAAGGAAGAAAAAAGCAGTAGGGTAGAGTTTTCTACACTCTTATTCAGTAGTATGCATCTTGTACACAATTGATTCTTGGAATATGCTTCTGGATTAATAGTATTTTGTCAGATCTCCCCCGTTTTAGGAAGAAGCTCAAAGATAAGCAGAGAAGACAGCCTAATAATAAACAAGAAAAATGTTATCAACAATTTTATGCCCAGCTTCTGCTTTAACAACTGAACAGCATGATTTCATTCTTTGCTCATTATAGGTATCTAGGGATCACTAAGAAAATGAATCTTTAGCAAGTAAATTAGAGGAAAATGATCCATAAAAAGCAAATCAAAACATTAAGTGACTACAGCAAAAACCATAAAATATACATGGCTTATCATTAAACATTTAAATCTTTTCATTTGGTGAAAAAATGAGGGAAAATAAAACATGCCACATTTAAAGAAACCAATAGTGTGACTCAGTAATTCTCCTCTCTAATTCTCCCAATTTTTATCAGAATCCAGGATGAATACTATAATGGAAAATGGAATACCCTTTTTGCCACAAACAAACTTCTTGCCATAAAACAATACATTTTGAATAGCAAGAAGTCAGACTATTTAAACTTCATAGATGCTCAGAGAAGCAGTATCAATAAGTACACTCACCTCATTGCTCATTCAGATATTTTAATAGGAAAAATGCTGACAAGTGATCTATAATGTCTTGTTATGAGTGAAAAAGCATATTTTTGTTTTTGATCATGTTAAATAGAATTTTGCCTCCATTTTCTGCTTTTAGCTTATTTGATACAAAAGTAGCACTGCTTTGAATTTCACCTTTGTTCTACAAAACTGTGTTCTTATTTACAGATTGAAAAATGAAAGGCTAAAATTTGCTTGTGTTCATTTAAACTATTAAATGTTGAGAAGTGATGGTTAATTGAATTATATTAAAATAAAATTTAAATTTAAAATGTATTCAAGTTTTCCACAAAAGGATGCTTTTATGCTTTAAAAAATGTGCAGTCTACTATCATTGAAATAAAATCTTTAGAAAGAAAGATGGATGTTATAATACAAAAAGTAAAGGTATTCAAGTGTATGTGTTTTCTCTTAAATATTTTAGAGAAAAATTTCCTCAAGTCCCTCTATTACAGAATTGGTTAAGGAAACCTAGACTTAGAGGTTCACTTGCATCACTTTTGACTTAAATTGGCAATATTGCCAAATGAGGAACATGGGACATAAACAGAAAATAGTATTCTAATCATAATCTCATGAAAACACAATTTACTAAACCATTCAGAGACCCTACCGGCACCCGTGCTACCACACTATTAAGTACTTTAATCCTTTGTTAATTACTCCATGACTAATTTCCTTTAATATAATAATTCACAATATAAGTTTTAGTATAAAAAGCATCTGTGGAGTTGAATTTGCCGTAGGGATCATTTGTTTTAAAATTTGGATTGTTTCAACAAATCTGAAACATCTGTAAATATTTTTCTGTGGAGGTGTTGTGGGGAGGGGATAAGGGTAAGATTGGCTTTTTCTTGCCCAGGCTGGTGATGTAGTTACCAGTCAGTTGTCTAATTCCACTATTGACTGGCCAGAACTATTGATTTATTTTATTTCTAATCTGGGCTGGTTTTCCCTTCCTTAGACAACTTGGTACACCTCCTCTTTCCACACACATGCACCTTAGGGGCTCACTTATTTGGTGTTAGATTTACCATGAACATATAATTACTTAGTCTTCCACAGCTTAGAACTCCCAAACTCAAATGATCTACTAGCAGTAGTATGCCAAGTAGATGTGATTAATGTCATATTTCACCACATTCAGTAACATCTGCAATATCTTCAAACCCTTTTAAAATTAAAATTAATCATTTAAAAAATCTAATACTCTATTAGCAGTAAATCATTAAATTATAAATTAATTAACTTCTAAATTAATGAATTTGAATACAGTTTGTGCAAATATCAAAAATCTTTATCAAATAAGTCATGACTATTTTCCAGAACCCTAAAACCCCAACTCAGGTTATATGAGATTTTATCTCCATATAGGTTCCTTTTGGAATCTTATGTTCTATGCTTTCAAAAATGAATTAGTTATCTTTCCACTAAAATTCTTCTGATTTGAAAGATAGTATTTTATAGTGGACAAGTACTAGGTTTGAAATCTTTTTTTAAAAAGCGTTCAAATTTCAATTCAGATGAAAAAAATCAGAAAAAAATGACTATTCCACATAAATTGTCTCAATCTCAATTTCTTCATCTTCTAAATGAAGCTAAAACTAGTTATTTCCTCTAAAGACTGTTAGGTGGCTCAATGGTAATGAAGACAAAGCATATTGCAAATCCTTAAAATTCATATGAGTGAGTTATTATTTAGTTATTTGTCTCAGTAAAATCAGTTCCCACCCTATAGCTCATATTTGAAATCTTTGTGCCATCTTAAACTCTTTTATCTCTTCACTTTTAATGTCCAGTCAGTTATGAAATCCTGTTAATTTTTCCTCTCCTTGAAATATGTCTCTTATTTGCTCCTATTTCTTTATTACCTCAATAGAAGGAGCACTTGTTATCACTTACCTGAGTTAAGAGCCTTCCAACTTCATGCTTTCCCCCTCTGATTCAACCCCAAAATTGCAGTTATTAATTTGCATAGAGCTATTCATGAACCCCCTGGACTAAGAATTCTTCAGTGGTTTATTAATGTTGACAAAGTCAAGTTCAAAATTTCTTGGTCTGCCACTTTCAACATTTTATTTACACATTATGTTGTGGACTACTTGAGAGCAAGAATTGAGTTTTTCTGCCTTTTTCATGTATCCTTAGTTCCTGACAAAGTTCCAGACATATGGTAGGCACTTTAGTAAATGCTTGTTGAAGACTACCTCTATAGTTTAACTAGATATTTCTACATTTTTGATATATAATTATCATCCATATGAATCACCCTTCAACCCATTTAGATTATTTGCTTTCTTCCATATATACCCAGATTCCCTGTAACTTTGCTCATGCTACTATCTATATTATGAATTATTTTTCTCCTCAACATATGTGATGAGTTTTTATGAAATTTTGAAGCTTAACTCATTTTCTCCTTCCTTTAAAGAAATTCCTTGATCTTATATAACATCCTTTTATGCTTAACATATATTGAGCTTTGTTATAGCTATTTACATAAATATCATCCTCTTACTAGCCTGTAAGTTATATCATCATTATCATCATCATAACAGTAATAATTTAATACAATGACTACTATGTGCAAGGCACTGTACAAAATACTTTACAAAATTCACTTACCTTGGCAGTATACTTTCCAGGAAAGTCCACATAGATGGTGAGATTGATATAAGCATTTCCACAGCTATCTCAGTGTTTGGGATGCTCCAAAGGAAAGTGTGGGAGAGAAGAGGAATTAGGTTGCCTACTAATTGAAGATCTACAGAGTAGTTATGCTGACCTCATTATTGGATAGTATACTACTAGTATCACACTAGGAAAGCTTTCATTTGAATTGTCTTAGGAAGATTTTTAAGATCACCTGGTAAGATAAATTACTGGACACTGAGATCCTTTCTCAAGCTAAACAGCCAAACCTTCCAACTCTACTACAGAGAACACAACTCTGATGGGCTGGGCATATTCTTATAATGTCAAATGTTTGTTTGCCTAAAACTCTTTTACAGAAAGCTCATGCAAGCAGACACTTATATTGTCGTCACAAGAGACAATACTAGGACACTCTCAAGAACTCTCTAAGAACTTTGGAATATATTTGAGACATAGGAGACACTGGAAAAGGACCACCCACCATGGTGTTTCAGCATCAAAGAAGGCTCTGTGCTCAGAATTTCAGTCATTATTAAGAAATGTGAGATGTAAAAAAAAAAAAAAAAGAAAAAGAAAAGAAATGTGAGATGTGCAAACTTAGAGACATCTCCATTCCAAATATGGACCTTTTGTGTCCAACCTGTGATAACCTATGAGCTCTTATTGGTCTGATCAGCCACAGTCAGACCCACTATACCTTAACCCCAGCATAGTGATATCGTTTTGGTTCTCTTCAAGAAAGAAAGACATCAACTAATCAACCAATGCAACTCTGGGAGGTAGGTGCTTTTATATCCATTTTACAATTGAGGAAATTAAGGCAAGCAGAGATTAATTGATTTCTCTAAAATCACAGTCTCTAAAATCTAAAATCTACTAAATATCTAGGCCCAGCACACTATCCACTGTACCATCTACTTGTCTTTAAAACATAAGAGCTTTTTATCTTTCCAGAGCTGAGAATAACAACTAACAACAAAACCACCACTTAACAAAATATAGAACTTGAATTTCAAATAAAAAGGCAAACAACCATTTTTTGAGCACTTATTAGTCAGCAGGCAATATGATAAACCTGAGAATAAGCAAAAACAAAGATAGTCCTTGCCTTCAAGGAACTTACATTCTAATAAGCAAGATAACAATTAAAAGTGAGCTAAAAGGGGAGCTGGACAGTTACATGATACATAGAGCACTGGACTTGAAATCAGAAAGATTCATCTTCATAAGTTAAAATCTGGTCTCAGATACTTACTAGCTGTATTGATCATAGGCAAGTCACTTAACCTTGTTTATATCAAGTCCTCATCTATAAAATGAGGTGAAGAAGGAAATGACAAAATACTCCAATATCTCTGCCAAAAGAATCCCCAAAAGGGGGATTTGAACAATGGCAACAACAGGGGTCCTAGAGGTAGAGAAAGAGGAATAAAGGTAACATTAGTGTTTACTGGCATTGTAGGGAAAGAGCTAGAAGGTCAAAAAATATAACTTATAATTCTGTTTCACTTTCCTTAGTTTATCACCTCAACTTCTTTTAAATGTTTCATTATATTTAGTAACTAAAGATTTTTTTATGTAGGTTTATGTTAGATACTAGAGAATAGGATCAGCTAAAGTAAGATTAATTCTGTTTGTCCTCTTTCAGCATCTCCTTACTGTAATCTAAGACAAATCGACATCATTTTCAATTTTAAGCTATACAATAGAACACACTAGATTTACTTGTTTTTCCTTTATTGAGATATTTTTTTTTCACTAAGGATTAGGAAATTATGTTGTTGCTTTTAAGTTTTTGATCTCAAAGTCCACAATGGAAAGACCATGATTTCAGAGATATGTTAAATAATTTTAATATAAGTAGTTCTCTTGTTTCCAAAAGTTTCTTGTTTTTTAAAATAACTTCAGTATGTCACTAAATACTTAGACTTACTAAACTAAACAGTTTTCTCATCTAAGTTAACAGTCTACATTTCATAGTAAGACTCCAAAATAATTATGCTGTGAGAATCAGAAATCATATATTTAATGAAGGAGAATATTAAAAAAAAATTAAAGAAAATAATTTACTGTAGTTAAATCTTTGTGTGTATTTTTGTGTGTTTCATAGAATCGTAGAAGTAGAAAAAATTACAGAAGTCACCCAATCTATATATGGAGAAGAATCCAAGAATTGAATATCTAGACTTGAAAATTTCTAGGAAAGCCATGAGCTGATGAGATAGCCGATTTCATTTTTGGACTATTCTTCTAATGTTTTTCTGCTATGGACTTTAAATCATCTTGCTCACCAATAAAAAGAACAAATCAAATTCTATTAAACAAAAATTCTGTTAAATACACAAATTAAATATTTAGAATCATAAATTCATAGATCTAAATGTGGATCAGACCTCAGAGGCCATCTGGTCCAACTCATTCATTTATCATATGCAGGAATTAAAGCCCAGGGAAGTAAAATGACTTGTCCAATATCATAAAAGTTGGAAGAATCAGAGGTTGGATTTGAATCCCTGGCCTGTGAATCTAGAAAAGACTATTCTAAGCTACCTTCTTGAAAACAAAAGATAATTAATGTGTTGGTCTTATCATATGTCTTCTCCAACCTAAATAAAACTACTTTCTTCAACTAATCCACATATGATTAGTGTCCTTAGCTCTTAGTATCCTGGTCATCTTCTTTTAGAGGTGTTTCACTTTGTCATTGCCTTTTGCAAAATGTTATTGAATTCAATATATCAAATATGGTATGACCAGGTCAATGTACAGAGAAGACTACTACTACCCTCTCACACCTACTCCCACTCCCACTAGTACTAGTACTAGTACTAGCACTAGTACTACTACTACTGTTCCTGCTACTACCGATGCTACTAATATTACTATTTATTTGTATCATTCCTTAAAATTTACAAAGTCCTCTACATACATGATCTCATTTGATCCCTGAAACAACTCTGTGAGTTAGATGTTTTTATTATCACCATTCTACAGATGAAAAAACTGAGGCTGAGAAAGGTTAAGAGACTTGGCCAGAGTCACACAACTAGTAAGCATCTGTGGTAGGCTTTGAGCTCAATTCTCCCCAATGTCAAGTTCAATGATGTCACCCACTGACTTACTCAACTGCCTCCTACTGTCAACACTCTTTTATCCTGAATATTTTCTTTTCTTTTTTACCCTTTAAGATGATGAAAGAGGAAATATGAAGTAGTAGGTGGAATAGTGCCCTTGGGATCTGCCTAACTGACCTTCTTGCTTCCAGTCTTTCTTCACTCTAGTCCATCCAGCTAATGGGCTTTTCCTTTAGGTTTGTCATTCTCTTAATCAACAAACTCTATTATCTTTCTATTGTCTTTAAAATGAAAATAAAATACACTTTAGCTTTTAAAGTCCTTCAAAACTTTGACCAAATCTATCTTTTCAGCCTCATCTACATTTCTCCACCCATTGCACTCTGTGTTCTAGGGAACCAAATGATTCCTTTTTGTGTTTTGCACACTCATCACTCCATCTCTTATTTCTGACGCTTTGCACTGGCTAACCCTTATGGTTGAAATGCACTTTCTGGTTGTCTCTCTCTCTCTCAGGAAATTCCTTTCTTCTCTCAAAACAGCTCAAGCTTCACAATTCTACATGAATCCTTTTCTGATCCTTTAAAATGCTAGTGCCTATTTCTTTGCCCCTCCAAATACTTTGTATTTAACCACCTAATATTTTCCTATATTTATAGCACAGTGCAGTATATAGTTAGCTGACTGTGAATCCAGAAAGATCTATATTCCAGATCTGTGTCTGACACATGTCTATGTGACTGAGCAAATCATGCAATTGTCTGAGAATATAAATACCAAGAAAGTGCCAAATTGTATTGGTAGAGAAATTAGTTCATCCAGAATTTCCCATACTAATGAGTCATAAATTTAGTTTTTATTATGATCTCTTTACATATAACTTATTTTGTATCAATTTGCTCACAGAAGTAAGAGCTTTGCAACTAGGGATTTGT
The DNA here is from genome assembly GCF_048593235.1 of Sminthopsis crassicaudata. Lineage (NCBI taxonomy): Eukaryota > Metazoa > Chordata > Mammalia > Dasyuromorphia > Dasyuridae > Sminthopsis > Sminthopsis crassicaudata. The sequence goes on along the minus strand of NC_133620.1, from coordinate 256,246,223 downwards.
TCCCAGTTAATTAAGGAAGCTGAAGCTGGTAGAGCTCTGGAGCTCAGGATTCTGAAACGTATTAGTTCAAAAACTGGAAGTTTCTGAAATAGACTCTGTATCAATGTAGTGAGATCCTGGGAAAAAGAAGTGGCCACCAGGTTACCCAGTGAGAGGCAAAGCAGTTCAGGTCAGAATTGGAGTCAGTCAGTTGTGGAAATGGGCTTCCTGAGTAGTCCTTGCAATTCAAGCTAAGGCAATAGAGGATGATTTAGTTTAAAAAAAAAAAAAAAAAAAAAAGTCAAAGGAATTGCTTAATACATCTCATATATATAATGTATTTATGATGATTATTCTTAGCACATACCACAGTGCCAGGAATATATGAAGCACTTATTGGATTGATTGATTGTCATGTACTAGCACTATCTGTCTTACCAAAGACTAGTTGCTTAACTTTTTAGTTCTCCTTGACCAAGTCTCAAAAACTATTTGGAGGAAATTTCTACACTAGGAGTTCTCACTTTTGAAGAATCAGAGGTGTGGATCTCTCTATTCCTTTCCACGCCAACATCCCCCTACCCACATGCACACATAAATTTAATTTTTAGTTAGAGGCAGCTGGTAGAGCAGTGAATTGAGAGGGCATAAATTCAAATTTAACCTCAAGCACTTACAAGCTATGTGACTATGGGTAAATCTCTTAATCTTTGTTTCAGTTTCTTCAAACATAAGATAGAAATAATAATAGCATCTTTCTCTTATAGTTGTGAGGATCAAATGTAATCAGTGTAAAAAGCACTAGATAAAAGGATGAGTATGTCATAGGTACTCTCTGTCTCTACCACCCTTCTTTTCTCTCTTCCTCCACCCCTTTCTCTCTTTCTCTGCCTCTGTTTCACCTTCTCTGTCTCTATCTCTGTGTCTCTGTCTCTCTTTCAGTCTGTCACTGTGCATGAACATACATACACACACACAAACACATTCACATACACACATCACACACACACACACACACACACACACACACACACACACACACACACACACACTCACTCCCTTGGTCCACTTCAGTATACTGAATTTTTCAGTCCACAAAATTTACTGGAACTTTTTGTCAGGAACTGACTAGATCTTTCATTCTTATACTTCAGTTGTGGAGGGCATAAAAGGATCCACAATCAACTGAAACTGCCATTTCCCTCACAACATATTAGATTCTATGCTGTTCTTAAAAAAATGAATCATTCAAAAATTAATGGTTTTTCCCCTTCCTCTACCCCCCCAACCACTTAATTTGCATTTCACATTATGTAGTTTTCCTGATTTGTATTATTAAGTATTCCAATAGCTACAATTAATAAATCTGTCATTTGTTTTTCTCATTAAGGTAGGAAAATTTTATTTAAAAAGCCAGAAAAGGGTTGTAACTGTGGGTTACATGCAAAAAAAAAAAAAAAAAAAAAAGGAAATATATTTTGAAAACTTACATTTTAAAATTTATATTAAAACCAAAGAAACAAACAACAGCAACAACAAAACAAAAAAACAAGTTTTTGTGCCCAGATAAATTGAATGAGTCCCTGTTAACTTAGGTATGCACTGAATTCTAAGATATGGAGATTCTTCCCTGGATTACAGATAGAATTTGGGAGGAGTATGGTGATAGGTGGTGTGAATTTTACAGTAATGAATTAGCAACATTAATTGTGATTCAATGTACTGGAACACAAGTTTTAAGAAACCTAGGTTAAAGATGTCTTTAATTAAATAATTAGATTGCCTAGCAGAATCCCAAATCAGAAACAAAATGATCTGTACCTGAGATACCAATGGATCATAAAATAGCAGGCAAAGTTACTTAGCACAGGCCATATTTCAAAAAAAAGTCAATAAAGGATTATATCATTCTGAGACTCATTTAGTTACTGATGGTAAATGATTCAGTATCTTATTTTGCCAAAATTAGAATGCTTTAATGCACTTTAATACTCACTAGAGCATGAATTGTATACAAATCCTCAAAAAATTTAATAGAATATTTTTACATATGAATTTTTAAAAAAATCCCTAAGCATATTAAAAAAAATCTAATACTTAATCTAATTCTCTAAATAATGTCTTATAACTAAATTAAAATGTCATTGGAATAACTAAATGAAATAATTATGAACCATAACTTTTTGGAGATGAGGAGGGAACCAAAATCACCATAGGATACTTTAAAAAAAGTTTTCATTTTTTAAGGATTTATGGTCAGTTCTTAGGGGCTATTTCTACACTTAAATTGGTACTGTTTTGAAATACAAAAAAAAAAAAATTAGCAAAAACAAAACAATCATACTTTATTAAAAGAGGCATAGTTTCCATGTCTAGGGTATTAATCAAGAATTATTTATTAAGCATATACTATATGCCAGGAACTGTATTGAAAAGCTCATAATCTATTGGGGAACACAACATATATATATATATATATATATATATATATATACAGAGAGAGAGAGAGAGAGAGAGAGAGAGAGAGAGAGAGAGAGAGAGAGAGAGAGAGAGAGAGAAATCCTGCTCTACCTTTCAGTGGTTATATTACATTTATATTCTTGTTTTCTATTATGGGACTGAGACTTTTAGGAATGACAATGATAAATTGGAAAAGATCCAAAGAAAATTACCAAGATGTTGAATGACCATTAAAAGATTGTTGGAGAAAGTGATATTTGGACTGGATAAGGAAAAAATGGAATGGGATGGGATAGCTATCTAACAAGTATATAGCAAAGATATCACATGCAATAAAGATTTGATTTTTTTTTTTTAGTCTGCTTGACTCCAGAAGACATTTCTAGAAATAATTTTTAGTGTTGAAATGATGTAATTTTAAGCTAGATAGAAGGCAGAAGGAAAAAAAAAAATTATATGATTTGGATCTATCCCATTCATGAAGTGCTAAGATATATAGAGTACAATTTACAGAATATTAGAGATAGACTTGAGAGATGTTGTGAAAGTAGTGTCTACAAGATTTTAGAGTTCAAAATCTCTCCTTTCAGTTAAGGGGTAATCCAGCTCCAAAACAATGATATCACAACTGTCTAATATCACTAGATTGACATAACTTGCATACAAATAGGGCTTTGAAGTTTTGCAATGTGCTTTATAGATATTATCTTGTTTAATCTTCTCAGCAATATTGGAAAGAATGTGCTATTATTATTTTTATTTTATAGATGAGGAAATTGAGGCAAGCGGAAGTTGTGTGAGTTGTCCAGGGTTACACAGCTGGTAAGGCAGAATTGGAACACAAGTCTTCCTGACTATGAGCAGTAGTACTCTATGTCCTATATCACTTAAATCAGAAGAATTGGGTTCAGATTCAATTCTGATTTCCTCAGTGATTTCCTATGTAATCTCTACTGAGTCACCACCTCTCCAACTCATGGTTTTCTTTCTTATAAGATGAGGGAAATAACACTTTCACTACTGCTCTGACAGTGTTACTGTAATAAGATTAAAATTTTATGAAGAATTATGTACACACACTCACACACACACACTATCCCAAAGTGGAATACACTGCATCAGGAGGTGGAGTCCCTCTTTTTGGATGTCTTCAGGCAAAGGTGGATTCATTATTGAGCACACAATGGCATACTAGATAAAGTGCTCAATCCCAAATCAGGAAGATCTAAGTTCAATTTGTTTCATAAAATTATGAGCTATATCTTTCTGGACAAGTTGCTTAACCTCTCTGAGCTTCAATTTCCTATTGACCTCAAAGATTTGCTGTGAGGATCAAGTTTGATAATATAAGTAAAGTGCTTTGTAAACCTTAAAATACTATGTAAATATTATTATTAATGAGTATGTCATTGTAGAAGGTATGCTTGTTTGGCCATTGGTAAGACTTGTCAACTCTGAGGAGCCATAAAATGAATATTCTAACAAATTATAACCTATGCTTATGGTTTGTCTATAATTTCTAGATGATAGTAATATGTCAGAAATTTATTATTTTCATAAAAATCTATGAGACCACACTACCTGACCATAATGAAGTGTTACTATAATCTATGTTTCCATCAGTGTGGTTATTTCTTCAACCAATATAAATCAAAACCCCTAGGTAAACTAGTTGACTATCTTAGGTAAATCTGGCAAAAAAAAAAAAAAAAAAAAAAAAAAAAAAATTCCTCCAAAATAAATATTGCTCCATGGTCAATATGACAATGTCTTTCTCAACTTAGTTGATATCATTCTTCAGCTACAGTTATGAAATATTGCTGTACCTCTACTGATGGACTTGCTTATTTGATAGGATCTGTCAGACTTTGTGATCTCCTGGACTTCTGGACTAGCCCTTGAAAACCCCAGATCATCTTCATTCCATAATGAAGAAATGTAGGAATTCTTTAGTGAAGGGGGGTATCTGTATTTTACAACAGATACTATGATGCTAGTTCAGATGGTCAAGTTAACAAGCATATATTAAGCAACTATTAAAGTGACCTGTACTGTACTAAGGATACAAACAAAACAAAGCAAAACAAAAACTATTCCTTTTTTCTAAGAAAGTGTAGTCTAACAGGTGATACCATATGCAAATACCTTGCTACAAACAAGATATTAAAAAATAATTTCAAGATCATTTAAATGAAGAAAGCACTTGAATTGTGAAGAACTGGGAAGACTTTTTGCAGAAGTGAGATTTTAGCCAAGATTTTAAGAAAGCCAGGCAAACGAAGAGGTAGAATTGAGGAGGGAGAAAGAAGTAAAAGATTGAGGATTTTTTGTAAAACATTGAATATTTTGAAAATAGAATACTGTTAATTCATGTGCTATATAAGTGACTTCCACTGCATATGTACTGTCAAAGAAAATGTTATAATTATAAAAATTAATAAAAAAAAAAAAAAAAAAGAAAAAAAGTTTTTTTTTTTTTAAAGGATATTTGCCTTTTATATTAAAGTTAAATTATAAGTAAAGTTTTGCATGGCTATATTCTAAAGAAAAAGATTAAGGAATTTAAAAAGATCTTAAAGTTGGGGTAGTATATGATGGATAGCCCAGTAATTAGTTTTTTTTTTCTTTTCAAATAAAATATTCCAGTTCATTAAGTTAAAGATGAGAAACTTTCTCACAAGCATGTTAAGGAAGTAATACTTTTCAAGTCTGCAACCCTTGGAGATTTATTGTATGGTACTTAATTTTGATCTATATAACCACATTAATTAACTATAAAGCAATAAGATATTTTAAAATATTTAAACTTTTAAAATAGCATATTAGTCATTTATCTACTCTAATAAATATTTATAAAGCAGCTACTATGTGCCAGACACTGTGTTAGGCAGCACATGAGCATAAAGGATGAAAAAATACTTATTCTCGAAGAACTTTTATCTTAGCATAATAGTGTCCATATACTTTCTAATATAGTTAATATTTCAAGACTATGAATTTTAGCTTCTTATGAGAAAAACTGAATATCTAATGAGAATGATAGAGACCAGTCTTACAGTTTTTAGAAATGGAAAGTAATAAAGTAAACAGATCCCCTTGATGAATTGCCACAAACAAATGATAAGATGGTTCTTTTAATAGATGATTTATATCATGCAGTGAAAATTCATTATATTTTGAGAAAGAATGGCCTTTTGCCCTTTTTTAATAATGATGTACCATTTTAATATCTTGTATGTGCAATTTTTCTAAAACATCATTTTCTTTTCCTTAATTGCTCAACCCCCAAACATTCCTTCCAAAATATGTCCATTAAAGTGATTTTCTCTTTATTTTTTGAGTTGTGGGAAGTAATTTAGTCATGTATTGAAGTGCTGTAAAATATTACTCTATATGACACTATTTAAATTTACATATTTCTAGTCAATTTAGCTTGTAGTACTTTAACAAGATAGCATGCATACAATTTGAAAAATATGCAGCTATTTTAGACAGTACTTTAGATTCATACATTGCTTTTGTAGAATGAAGAGAATGTGACATTTGGTGTGCTTAAAATGCAACAAACTTGTAATTACTTGGTGGTTTGACAAAATCATAGAATACATAGAATATTTGAGGTTATCAATTACAGGTTTTACATTGCAAGTAAAAGAAAAAAAGGGCCTAAAGCACTTTTAAAGTATAGAGTATCACATATATTGCTTCTTTTCAATACACATTTATCTCCTTCATTTATATATTCAGCTATTTTTCCTCATTTATTAAGGCCCTGCTATATGCATAGCACCATGCCAGATACTAGCCTAGATACAAGGTAATGAGGGTGCAGTTGTTGCCCTCAAGGTGCATGAAATCTTGACCAGATTATAGTGGGTATAGTGATTTAAAAAATATGCTGGCCAGGGCAGCTAGTTGGTGTAGTTGATAGAGCAACAGCCTTAAGTCAGGAAAACCTACGTTCAAATCTGACCTCAGTCACTTAATACTTCCTGGTTATGTGACCCTGGACAAGTCACTTAACCCCAATTGCCTCAGCAAAAAAATGCTGGTCTAGAGTAAATGAAAAATATAAATTAACATAATGTGGGGTAATGATAATATTAAAAAAAATGTATATAGACTCTCTAAGGAAGAAAATCATACTTCCAATTTATTTAATAAGTTTAAACTGAAGATATTCAAGATACTATAGTAATATACATCTAATAAACTCTATCCTCTTAAAATAATAAAAAATGGTATATCTACTTCTCTGTTTTCATATATTTTCCTAGTAGAATGTAAGATTCTTGAGAACAGAACTTTTTTTTTTTTTTTTGCATTTTGCCTTTGATTCCAAAATCCCTTGCTCTGTGCTCTGTATATAGGAGTTTTGTTTTTGTTTGTTTGTTTTTGTTTTTCTTGTTTTTTTTAATAAATGTGTGTTGGATTGAACTGGAATGTATTCTAAATAATACTTTGAGGACCTAAAAATGTCCCTTCATGTCTAGGTGAGTAAATTATACCAAATAATAACATTTTAATTGGTTACATTTTACAATGAATAATACTTTGAGTTTTTAAATATTATTTAATCATCTTCTTTTAGGGGAATTTAGTAACTGTCACATTTTGAATAATAGCCTTTTTGCTTAAAAGGGATCACATAGTATTTACAGACATACCACACATATTCAACTACAGAAATAATTTTTCATCTACAAATACTTTCTTAACAATAACATGTGTATTTAGATTTCCTTCAAATTATACTCTGATGTAAGCTCCAAAATAATTGTTGTTCCTATTTTACAAATGGAAAAACAAGGGATCAAAGAGCTAAAATTACTTGTCTAAGTCAGGATTCAATCCCAGGTTTTTTGAGTGAAGCTCTAGGCATTTACCACAAGTTTCATAACTGGAGGAAAACAAAAACAAAGGCAGAATTCTTACAGAATCTTATTTGGTTACATGTTTGTTTGTTTTTAATTATGTAGTCTAAACCTTAGGTTTAGAATGATGAATAAGAATGAATCAGCAATAGATGTTCAATTTCCTGTTTTTAATAATGACTGCTACAAACCCCTTTAAATATGGTTTCTTTTTTTTTAATCATTTTTAGAGAGGGAAGGGGAAAGAGAAAAAGGGGAAAGAGAGAAGCAAGATGAAGTGAAAGAAGGAAGGAGAAGAGACAAAAAAAGAAAGGGAGGATTGAAAAGACTGAAAAGAGAAAAAGAGAGAGAGATAGGAGGAAAGGCCTCAGTGTTTAGACATCTGTGTTTAAAGATCATCTCTGTTAAATTTGCAATCCTGGGCAAATCACTTAACTTCTCAATACCCCAGGCAATTTTTTAGGAGAACTAAATTGTGGATGTGCATAGGCAGAGGGAGTTTTTACTATGGGGCAGATGTTCTAAACTAGAGAGATCACAAGTGCTACAGTTGAATATATATTATTTCTCCTCTCCCCCTTCTTTTTCCCCTTGAGAAGTTAGTTAAATGAATTGCCTAGGATCACACAGCCAATATGTGTCAAAAGCACTTTGGACAGAGGTATATTCCAGATTTTGAGTATGGTTATTTCTCAACTATGCCAAAATGTCTCTCTTACGTATGCATACATATGCATATTGTGAGTGTCCATATATGAGTATGACTAGTATATTAGTATTATGTTCAATGACATTCATTATTTCATTTAGGGTTCAATCCTGAGGTTAATGTATAGGGGAAAGAAAACTTAGGAGGACTTCATTGGTCCACAGATAATTGGTCTTTCCATTCTATCTCTGATAATGTTTTTAGATAAGTTATAAGAAGTCATAGGCTATGAGAATTTAGGCTTATCTGTCTGTTAACCCTTGGGGGATTGATCTGGATCAGACCAAGTTCTAAAAAGCCTAAGTCAGAAGTGGAATTTCTTGCTGGAAAGAAAACATATAATCATCTTTAATCTGAATTTTTTGCCCTTTCCCAGAAGATCCTTCAGTCATCTTTGTCTTTTGTTGCCCATGTATCCTGAGGTCTATTTTCTGATTCTGTTGCCTTGGGGATAGGCAGGAACTAAAAGCAAGACTCTTCTTTTCTCTAAATTACTTTCTTTCATGAAGTCTAGTTCCACACCTAAGGAATGATTAGAAGACTAGCATTTGAAAGTAATAGGTGGGGCAAGCCCTCCACTGGATCAAGTAAATCAATGTTTTCTGATATGATATTGTTTTTAAAGCTTCATCATCTCCCCCAAAATAGATTTGTGAAAATGAGTCCATTAATGTTTAAGAATAGCATTAAATCACATTTTTAGCTTTCATGTTTCTCTTAGGGAAATACTTAATTTTTTTTTTTTTTTTTTTCCTAATGCATGATGAATACCTTCTTTGACTTTGGAGCTCTTTTTTTTTTTTTTTTTTTTTTTTTTTTTTTTCCCCTGTACTAAGGCAGAGGTGTCTTTTTGGAAACTCATGAATAAAATGGTATTTTAACAAGCTAGAAGAGTGGGGGGAAAAAGTATCATGTAAAACAGCAAATGATATTTTCTTTTTTCTTTTCAGTCTATAAACAATTTGAGAAAGGAAAGGAGGGCATAAAATGTTTTTCTGAGGTTTTTTTTTTTTTTAATTTTTATTTTCTTAGCACCTTCCTTAGTAAAAAACAAATTAAAAAAAAAAAAACAAAACCAACTTGGGTTGTCTTCAGTAAAAGTATAACTATTGAAATGGTTTAAATTATTGTTGAAAATGGAGATAGCTTTTAATTGAAGCTCTATCTATACTAAGCTTGGAGCTAAGAGAAAAATATGAAAGGATCAATCTAGTCACTCTATTTTAAACAACTATTATAATTTCTTTATCATAGAATCCCAGATCTTGAACTGAAAGGGACCTAAGAGACTCAAATTGTTCACTTCTCTGATTTTATGGAAGAAGAAACTGAAGTCCAGAAAAGTTAAGTGACTTACCCAATGTCACACAGTAGATAAACCTTGGGGTCAGAATTTGAACTCAGGGCCTCTGATTCCAGAGCCAATTCTCCTTATATTGAATCATACCAGAAGTTTTTTTTTTTTTTTTTTTCCAGTCTTGCACATCAATCATTGGCCTTTTATCAGCAAAATGAAAATTAGTGTAACTCATAGAACAACATGAATCAGATATTAAAAACCATTGGATTTAAGATGTGCAGAACATTGGTCTCAATAAATATTAAACTTAGTTTGCAACAAATAGAAAAGATCACTAACTTTATTTATTTTTTTTATTAATTTTATAATTATAACATACTGACTTTAAAGGATATATGAAACAGCTGTTTATTTGGCAGCAATCTCAACTTTGTCAGAATTGTAGCAGGCAGGCTATAATGTACACATTTCCTGCCATATCCAGCTGTGACTTTCTGTTGCTGAGGAAGGCATATTTTAAGTAGAAGGGAAGGGGGGAAGCTTACCTGAACACTTCCTAACACATCACATCTGCTGCTCATTTATGTGACCTTTGCTTGTAGAAACCTGGAATAGTAAGACAGAATAAAAGTAAATGTAACCCAACAGTATTTGACCAAAGCCAATGCTACCAAAATTCACTTTCAGATGACAGGACACGCTTCATAAAGCTATTAGCATGCAACTCCAGCTGCAAGAGATTTTCTTTCACACACTGAACAGCAATATGTCTATGCTTTATTCGCATCAAAAAAGTAAACCAATCACATTGACAAAAAGCCACTGTAAACAAAAAAACTGTATTTTAAAAGATTAACAGTTTTGGCATTTATCCCTACCATCAAGTCTTTCACATTTTTTTTTTCTCCATCAAAATTTAGGTTATATATTTGATGTTAGCAAGAGTTGCATTACTATTATTGCTAATTTTAGTTCTGTTTATTACCTTGAGGGTTATATATTGTAAAATAATTTTGATGCCTCTAGTTAATGTTAATTAGTTGTTTTAATAGCCTATAAACCTATTTGTTATATTTTTGTAGGTTTACTTTTTTAACTATCAGTAACTTAATAACTGAGAATATTTAACATTACTGTTGCATACTCAAAATTACAGAGTTACTATTAGTGTTACCTGTTTAACGTTTAGTCATCCTTTGAGTCCTGCGACATATTTCCTTAATAATCATCAGCCATCAAGTCTGATAGTCTCAAAAGAAATATCAGCCCTCTAAACTGCCTTCAAGGGCGGTGATATTTAGCACTGAAAATTACAAATAAAGTTTTTGAGGTTGAATAGCAACAACTGGCCAGTGACACTGATGATTTGTTTGTCAAAACAAATTATTAGAAACTACGCAAATGCCGTCAACACACTCCTCAGAGTGAAAACAAGAACGTGAATCTATGCGATGCTTACATGTTGAATGGGATATTTAATGTGCGGGGAAACTCAAAGGTTGAAGAACTAGGCATTTAGACAGTGGTAAGTGGTAATCTTACCTCTTTATACTCCATTACATTCTCACGTGAGACATGCTAATACAAACAAGTCAATCAGAGTTTGTGTTTAGCAAGATAAAGCTTAGAGGATAGTTTAAAATCCATTTATTATTCTAAATCCAGTTTTTCCATTAACATGTTATACATTAGTGTTTACTAACCATGATTCATGTAACAGTTTAGTTTGTTAACTTTTAAATTATTTAACAACCAGAAGTTATTAATACAATTTTTTTAAAGGCTTACACAAAATTCTTAAAACAGACTTGGGTTCATTTTTGTAATTTTAAATAGAAAACATTTTAGGCATCTCTTGAAGAAGAAATAAAGCAGGCATTTAAAGCTAGAAAACAAGTAATTCCAAATTTAGTTTGTTACAAAAGGTTTCAGCTTTATTGACAAATTATGGCAAACATATTTGACAAAATTGTGGTTTCCTATTTAGAGAAGCTTACACATGGAACTTTATGTGGTTTTTTCTTTTTTAACAAATACAGGTTAAAACACTGAACAAATTCAGTTAGCTACATACATACAGTAGCTGCTTGTTTTCAACCCCATTAAAACAGCATTTAAAATTAAATTTACAAACTGAATATCGAACATCTTTATCTAACTAACATATATTAAAAGACAGGTTAAAACAGCTTATCTACATCTTGATTATCATCTAGTTCAAAAATCATATTACAATCTTTTAGCAACCCTAAACAAAGCTCAACCTCAGCTAGTTGGTAAAAACTCAATATCTGATAACAGCTTCATGCTTTTTCTTTTAATAAAAAATAAAATAAAATAAAATACACACAACAATGAAAAACAACCAAGAATATATCATCCTACTGAATGGTTTATAGACAATGCTTGCCAAAGTCTTTTAAGTCCGTGTTATAAAAGAATACTAATGTCAATGTCACACCAACAGTATAGGAAGAAATACACAAGAAGTACAGGGGGTAATCATGAGCAGTAATCCCTAGGATAGAAAAGAAATGGACTATTACTTGTCTTGTTGCTGTTTATGTGGAGACCACAGGCTATTAATTGTCTTTGAGGTGAGGTCACAGATGAGGAAGACCTTCAATATCTACCATAGGGGTGTTCCCTGTATCCCCCTCTGGCTGCCCTTGGAGGTGGTGCCTTTAGGCTGGAACGGGTTGGGGCCCATTCTTCTTGTGCTATAGATAAAAGAAAGACAGTAAAATACATGTAATATTTTTCACTTTCAAATGGAATAGTAGACACAATTCCTGGTGAAGAGGGGAAAAAAATTAAATTAGCACTCTGAAAGGCTTAAACTGATCTTTACCAGTGAGCAGTAGGACGATAGAACATTTTCCAGAGAAAATATTTTTCTTGTTCAAAATGTATTTCTTTTTCAAATACAAGAACAGAAGGAGCTACTTAGAAAGAAAATATTTTAAAGGAGGAAGAAGTTACTTGCTGGAAGATTATGCTGTTATTATCAGCATGAGAATTTGCTATACTATCAACTAACTGTATCTGTGTGTATATTGGGAATGGGGCAGATTACTTCATATTTAGATCCTAATTAAGGGTTTTATGTGGACCAAGAACTAAAGAATGCTAGAATTAAAAGAGTGTCAGAGTCTGAAGCCTTAATTAATTTCAAATAATTAAAAAGTTGAGTGATAATCTCACAGACACACACACACACACACACACACACACGCACAGTATGTCTATTCAGAGGTCACCCTGAGGAACTTGCTTTCCAATAAGGAAATACTAGGTTCAAGCCCTACCTTACTGCACAAATATGGTCCAGAAAGAAATTATTTCCATCAACTAGCAGAGAACATAGTTCTATAAATAGGTTCTTTTTATCAAAGTCTATGACATGGTCTTTAATGTAATTTAAGGTCATCTATCTCAGAGACAGTGTGGCTTTCAAAGGGGCCAAGAAATAGTTGATGTGGTGTTTACTGTCTGACAATTCCAGGAAAAGTTCCAGGAGCAGAACTGAGATCTGTATACAACATTTGTTAGATCTGACCAAGGCTTTTGATACTATCAAGCATAAGGGTTTATGGAAATTTGTGTAAAAATTCAGTTACCCAGAGATGTTCACCAATATAGTATGTGAATTTCATGATGCCATGTTCCCCTAGGTCCTGAATAGTGAGCAATGCTCTCAAGCTTTCCCAGTCACCAATGGAGTGAAACAAGGATGTTTTCAGCAATGTTGCCTTTAATATACTTAGATTATTTACTCTATCTATGTATATGTATATGTATGTATGTATGTATCTATCTATCTATCTAATCTATTGATTAACCTGTAAAGCTTAAATTATGTTCATGCATATTTCATCATATAATCCTTCCTTATTTCTTCTGCTTTCTTGTCATTAGATTATGTAAATATATTCAAAGCCATTTTATAAAAATCCTCTAAAAATTATAGGTAAGTAAAAAATCCGATTTAATTCAAGGAAATCACCCTTTTAAGACTATCTCAAGGATTCAGGCAGATGGCAATAAGATCCATTTTAGGGTAGAAGTCATTGGAAACTGATCTTTTGGATCACAGTTTCAGATCTGGAATAAACTTCAGAAATGCACCAAAAATTCAAGAAATATTGGAAAGAAAAATTTGGGAACTGATTTGAGGTCTGAAATGTGTAAAAGGAAAGCATTAAAAGTAACAAAAGTCAAAACAAATGTGCATTTTATTAAATTGTTAAGTTCTTTAAGGCCTATAGCTTATTTTATCTTGGTGTATTTTGTATGCTACATAGTAGCTTGTTCAAAGTAGATGTTTAACAATTTTTGGCTGAATTGAACTAAAATTTATTTTATTTATCACACTATGGTCTGATGCTCCTTTTTCATGGCTTCATTAAAATAAATTGGAATTAGATATTTTTTATAACGAGTAACTCAAAACGTTATTTTAAATAGTGAAAATTATAACATCATAGCTAATATGTGTATGCAATAAATAATCATTAATTTTTACTTCATTAGAATTTATGATTCATTGATTTGGATTTAAACACATACTTTAAACTGTTCATGTCAAAAATATTTTCTTCTTCCTCTGAAAGTCTCAGAATTTAATTTGTACCCTTACTTTGAATAAATAAGCTGTTTGAATAGTATTAACTTGAGGAAACATTGTTAACCAAGTAAAGGAAATAAATTATAGATATATGCTTTGCCACATGATTATATGATTATAAGCAAATAGCGCTGATTTTAAAGGCTTTGTCTTTTAAGTTTAAAATGTTTTGTTTGTAAGGTTTCCTGAGTTTATGATGGACAGAATCAGCTACACCCAGAGAAAGAACACTGGGAATTGTGTGTAAACTGTTTGCACTATTGTCTTTCTACCCAGGTTATTTTTACCTTCTGAATACAATTCTTACCGTGCAACAAGAAACTCGGTTTTACACACATATATTTTATCTAAGATATACTGTAACACATGTAACACGTATGGGATTGCCTGTCATCTAGGGAAGGGGGTAGAGGGAGGGAGGGGAAAATTCGGAAAAGAAGTGAGTACAAGGGATAATACTGTAAAAAAATTACCCATGAATATGCAATGTCAAAAAAACTATAATTATAAAATTTTAAAAAAAAAGGTTTCCTGAGTTTATTTGGATTAATAAAATCTTATTTTCAAAAAGGGAAGCAAAATGATACGGTAGAAATGTTCCTGGGATAGAAGAACCAAATTCTAGTTTTGGATAGGCAATTTTCTATCTGTGTGACCTTGGGCAAACTAATTTTCACTCCTTGCAGCTCAGTTTCCTTCTTAGAAATATGAGGGTTTACATAGATTATGAAGAATTTTCCTGTTTCTAAAATTCTATAATTTGTATTTATCATTAACTTAGATTGACCCTTCTCCTACTTCTTCTCAATCTGTCAAGTTTTATAGACTCGGGTAATTTCCCTGAATAGCACTACTCTAAACATTGAGAATCATTCTTCTTTTGATAGAGGATTAAATTACCCAGATAACTTTTTTAGTGTATTTTTTTTACTCTGGTGTTCTCAAAAGCTTTTGCATCTCTAAATTCTTCTCTCTCAGCAGAATCAGGCCTATTAAGTTGCAAGCATTTCTCAACTTGTCCTCATTTGTTCTCTGTGACCATGCATTTTGGGAGTGTTGAGAATTTATATAAAAAATCGGAATATATTCTTGAGGCTGCAAAATGCCCTTCTTAGGTTGTTGCTGACATACTTTAAGTATAGAGATTGTTGAGAAAATTCAATAGAGACAAGGACTAGAGGCCAATTTAAGATAAAATTTAAGATAAAAGAGTCTTTAAATTGATTCTTACTGGATTAGTTTCTAAATCATTATCTTTCAGAAAGATAAATTTCAGAGATGTTTTCAGAGGGAGCACTAAATTCTAGGAATGGGTATTATGTTTACATTTTATTAGAAATATAGAACTAGGTATTTACATTTATGTTTTCTTGATTATAATCTTTTTTAAAATAAGGGAAGAAGGAAAGGAACCATTAAGTACCTACTATGTTCTGGCACTATGCTAAGGACTTCACAAGTATTCTCTCACTGATTTTCACAATCATGGAAAGTGTATGCTATTATTATTTTCATTTCTTACAGAAGATGAAACTGAGACCGAAATTAAAGGTATTTGCTCTGGGTTACACAGCTGATAAATGTCTGAGGCCATATTTGATTTCAGCTTTTCTTTGCTTTCAGGCTCAGTATACTATCCACTGAGCTAGTTAGGAGAAGATTGTACCATCAATGATTTAGAGCTGGCAGGGATCTTGGAATTCATGTAGTACAAACCTCTCATTACCTACTGGAGGATAATGAGGTCCAGAGAGGTAAATTGATTTGTCTGTAGTCACACAAGTAAGTTGGGAATCAGATTTGAACTCATCCTCCGATTCTAAATCTAGCACCTTTTCTACTTGTGCTATAGATAATTTGTTCAATTTATGATTTGCAAACTCAGAATCAATACACAGAAGCCACAACTAGCAAGGAAAACTCAGGCTGATTGTTATTATCTCAAACCACAAACATCTAGGTCTGTCAATTACATAGTGCTATTTTAGCACTGTTACTTAAAATTCACATTGGCTCTATACCATTAAGTTTATTTTCTCCAGGATAAGTTTCCTGTATCTATTAGGGGTATCACTTTATGTAAATGTAGGTATTCAAAAGTATGGCTGGAGATTGTTTTGTGGCTACTTATCGTCAAAGAATGTTGAAATGTATAACCCTCATCTATTGCTTTATTTTCTGTACACATTTATCTGAAAGGAGAATATTCAATCCATTTGTCCTTCTTCCAAAAAGTGTTTAATTTTGTTTATACCTTGGGCCAAAATCCTAGTTTTCCATAATATATAACCATTCCTACAGCACTTAATTAATTAACTAATTAACTAACTATTTTTATTCATCAGTGAATTTGAGCTGATTCAATTTAAGGTGTTAATGAGTGATTTGTTGGTACAAAGAAAAGATAGAATTTTTGTATGTCACTAAAATTTTAAAAACATATTCATGGAATGGAATGACAGAAAGACAAATATTTTATGTCTCAAATTATATCCATGTTTATTATGTATTGGTTATTATGTGATAGAGAGGCAACTTGGCATAGTGAATAAAGAGTCAGCTTTAAAGTCAGGGAAAATTGTGTTTAAATCCTACCTCTTACAAATATGAGCTATATGACTGTAAATTCCTAAATCCCTCTGCATTTTAAAAATTCTTTAACACTAGTAATTTTGAAGCAGGAAACAATCTGCTTCTTCACAAGGAGCTTCCTATATTGATGAAGCCCAGCAAAAAAAGGGTAGATGTAAAAGGGAAGAATAATCAGTTGACAGCCCAGGTATAGGAGATACATTGATATACATGCAAAGGTAAGATATCTAGAGGAGTGTTAAATATAAACCTCGTGGGAGATTTGTTAGAGGGCATGAACCAGAACTGTTTACACTGATAGGAAATAGATAAATTGTAATCTCTGTAAAGGAAGTAACCATACTGATGAGATCAAAGATCCATTCAGCTATCAATGTAATTATTATCCATTACTTTTGTTATTTTAAAGTGCTTTGTTTCAAGCAACTGTACAGAAAGAGAAGAAATCTATTTTAAAATTTAATTTTAAAAAATCCACCTTAAAGAGAGAAAAGAAATCCCTACCTCATAAAACACACTTTAGATAGCTGATTGCTCACTCAGTAATGAGAGACTTAAAAAAATAAAGGTCTGGGAAACTGCTAGCCTCAATTTCTTCAAATAGATAAAGGCAGTATTTTATATCTCCACAAAGATTGCCAGTTATAAATTCATTAAAATCAATTATGTTCTTGGGACTTTATTTTAGTTCTTGATGGTGGCTGATATTTTGAACGTTTTCAAATAACAATTTGATTTTTCCTGTAAGAGAAATACTTTTTTAGCTTTCACATTCTCTCTTGTTTCATTTATAAAATGAGAAAAATAATACCAACTGCTTTATAAGGTTGTTGTGAGGATCAATTGAGATAATACAGAGATATGTCACTTTTAAAGCATTATATAAGTGTCAGGGGCTATAAGCTCAAAATGTTGTTGTCTAATATTCTAGGATGGTATCTATGTCTTCTCACATTATGTCCAATACTGACAGTTCAGCTCAGTTTTCACTTTGAAAATCTTTCCCTCATTTATGGTTGTATGCTACTCATCCAGAATGTTATTTCATTTTGTCTTTACTTATTCCAGTATTATACTTCCTTCATGAAGCAACATGTAATGGGTGCAGCTAGGTGGTATAGTGGATAGTGCAACAACCCTGAAATCAGGAGGATCTGAGTTTAACTCTGGCCTCAGACACTTAACACTTCCTAGCTGTGTGACCCAGGGCAAATCACTTAACCCCAATTGCCTCAGCAAAAAACAAAACAAAACAAAAAAACAAAGAAGCAGCAACATGGAAGTCCTTCCTTCTCCCATAAGATTTCCTCCCTTTTTCCAGAATTCATTGATCTCTTAGCTTTGAATTTTTTATATCATTTAGAACTATGTCACATAATGTAGTACTTAATGATTCCTTTACTATAAGTTATTCTTTTATGTGTATTAGTCTTGTTGCTGCAATTAAACTTTTTATATGTTTTCAATATCTCCCACATGACCTGACACAAGGTCAATTTTGCTGACTAATTGATCTAGGTATTTTTTACATTTAATTTCTTTAGTTAATTTTCAAATAGCATTATATGCCTTTAGAATTTTCATATCCTGATGAAACTAAGAACTAGAGAACTTAAGGACAAGGCAAAAGAGAATAAAGGCCAATTTTAGGTAATGGTAGAAGTTGTATTAGAAATTTCTGAGAATGGCTAGAGAAGAAGTAGACTATATTATCACAACCATCATCCCATATAGGGAGACAAAATTTGAGAGATATACACTTAAAACCTTTGCAAATGATATAAGATATAGAAAAAGTACATAAGGCCTTGTTCAAAATAGTCACAGAATACTAGGATCAGGGAGCATCTATTAATGAAAATTGTGCTAGGTAAAAGTTATTGCAAAGAAATCATTCTAAGATGCCAATTTCTTAATAGTGTACAAATTGTAGCAAACAAATTTAGCAGTTTTGAGCCCCAAAATGGCTAATTTTCATAGGTTAGGTCAATATATGAACAAATCAATTTGCTTTTCTATACTTCAGTTTCTTTATTTCTAAAATGACAGGACTTGTTATTAATCTCAAAGTTCTCTTTTTGCTCTAAAGCTAATGATGATTTAAGAAGAATTGAGTCTTTGCCTCTTGTCAGTACTTTAGTTGCATACCATGAACACTTTTCTTTTCCTGTGACTTATATTAGCTAGGGCCAGATGGCTCTGTTTTTCTCTTCGTTGCTTCAGGTCCTTCTAGAATCATGGATCAAATATGTTTTCACATGACCTATCTGGTTCTTTTTTACCTTTAATGAATGAACACTTAAATGCTTAACAATAGAGTATATGAGTATTAGGTGTTTTATATATATATGTGTGTGTGTGTGTGTGTGTGTGTGTGTGTGTGTGTGTGTATGTACTTTCTTCCAATAAAGTTAAGATGGGAAGGGCTGTTTTAGTAAGCTGTTGAGTAACTATCATCATCACTTTTATTTAGTTAGGAATGTTTGGGGAGGTGCAGAGAAATATAATGTACTAGAATTAGGCTATAAAAACCAAATAAGGAACTTTCTCTTTTGTTACAAAACCACAAAGAAATAACTCTTCCAAATTTCTAACACTGTCCCATAAAATTCAGAAAATTTAGCTGTTGGTAAAAATACATGGAAATATTTTCTAAGCTCTAGAAGTAATTATCTGTATATTTTTGAGGAAGAAGCTAAGCCATGTGAACACATTCAATAAGTACTTAGTTAAATTTAGATAGTTGATGATCCACAACCTGTAAAGTTCTCTTATTCCTTGAAATTAAATAATAAAAATGAAAACAGCAATACTTATAGAATTATAACACTTTTTATGATTTCCAATGTGCTTTATATAAGAATGTTAATATTTATGAATATATATATATGCATATATATATGTATGTATATTCCTTTGTTTCTTATAATGTTTTTGTAAGCTGTTGTTATTATACTTGTTTTGTAAGGATATTTTGTTATGCCACAGTTCTCTTTTATTGTCCTGACTCAGTTTCCCTAATTATCCTGACCTAGTCCTGCCTCAGTTTTCCTGATTCTCAGTTCTGCAAAATTTCCCTTCCCTCTTTGTCAGAAAACTTGATAGAATAGCAGAATGCCTTTCTCTATCACAGACTATTAGAATATCAGATACTGTCTTATCAGGTAGCTCCCCCAGATTATATCATCCCCTCTCCAGAGGCTCACCCCACCCTGTCAGAATCCTGTTCCTGCTCTTAGTACCCTGACTCCACCCCTGCCTTAGTCTACCCTCTGCATCTGAGCCACGTGTATATATGTCATTGAGAACTCTGATTGTTGGCTGGATTCTTGGAGTCTCATTCAGCCCTGGGACCAAACATGGATCCATTGGTCCCAGTATATCTCTTCATTTAATAAATTATTAAATAGTCTCTAATCTCTGTCTTGCTCAGTTTCTTCAGCATTACAGTTAATGAGACAGAGGCTAAAAGAAGTTAAATAACTTCCCCAGCTTTTAAATACATGAAAAAGGATTTTAAACTCATCTTCCTGATTCCAGCTCTATTGCTATATCC
Source organism: Sminthopsis crassicaudata (assembly GCF_048593235.1). NCBI lineage: Eukaryota > Metazoa > Chordata > Mammalia > Dasyuromorphia > Dasyuridae > Sminthopsis > Sminthopsis crassicaudata. The sequence continues at coordinate 256,226,126 of NC_133620.1, read as the reverse complement.
TACTCTGCTACTTAGAGAACTTTATTGTAAAAAAAAAAAAAAAAAAAAGAAATCAATCTTTGATATTATTGTCAGAGTTAGAATCAAGCATAAATAGACCTTAGATCTTATCAGTATGTGAAATTTTATGTCCTTATGAACTAAAGGGTCCCTCCCTTATTTTATTTCATCTTTACCATGGGAATTTACCTGACCATGTCCTATTTGTATACTTAATCTCTCTAAACCTTAAATTTTACTCTATGCAAACCTCATTGTTTATGGACATTATTAATAAATGATTTCTCTTTTAGACTATATAATGGGTGAATAAATCTATGCCTGTGTAATAAATGAATTGCTAAACTTGAATATGAACAGATCTCTAATATTCCTGCTAACATGCTGGCCAAGAATATAGTTTCTCCTGTGTAAGAGAAGAAAAGAAATTTGCACAAACTTTAAGAGAAAATATAAGGCAAACAAAAAGTCTTCTAACTTTTTAACCATAATTATTGACCCCAGGTCTGGAATTATTTAAGAACCTTATTCAACTGGATTGTAACTTTTATGTGAATCCCTAGTAAACAGAGGAAAGCCTCACTATACTCTACCTGTATTGCCCTCACAATTTGTGATCACTTCTTATACACCTATAATATTTTCTAGGCTGCATACTCAGTATCTGTCTGGCAGAAAGAAAAAAAAAATCACTCAAATTAGTGTAATGGAAACCTTTAATTAATTAATTTTTTTTTTTTTTTTTTTTTTTTGAGGCTGGGGTTAACTGACTTGCCCAGGGTCACACAGCTAGGAAGTGTTAAGTGTCTGAGATCATATTTGAACTTGGGTCCTCCTGAATTCAAGGCTGGTGCTCTATCCACTGCGCCACTAGTTACCCCCTAATTGAAATCTTTATCAAGAACAATCCATTGATGCTGGCAGATTACATGCTGCCATTTTCAGGGTCTATAACTATGATTCTCCCTGTTTTTGGAAATGTGAGCTTGGGTTCATTCAGTAAAAGTTTCTGCTGCTACATTAACATGATTCTTATTATTATGGTGGTCCAATTATTCAAGCCTATTTGGCTATTGGTACTTTAGTTCCCTGTCCTTTGTCATTCAAAACTTTCTTTTGTCCTCCATAGGACTTTCTAATAAGATACTTTCTTCTTCATTCTCTAATATCCTCAGGCATAAATTCTTCTTGCTTTCTCAGGTAACAATTACTATTCTTCTTATAAATAAATCTACTAATGCTAATTCAGAATTTTATGGGAGCCCCTTTGTATTCTTCTTTTACTTATTCAGTCACACAAAAGGCTTTTTGAAGAGAAGACATAGTTAAAATGCTACATATCACTTGCATAATATTTGTCTCAAACAATAGAAAGGCAGATATTAACATTTTTTAAAAGCAAGTGCAATATTTTCTTGATGTTGCAGAACAGTTGCCTAGCTATAAAGTAGAGAACATTTCCTCATTGGAAGTTCCTAATGACTCCCTCTGCTAAAATAGCTTAACAACCAGGTGCAACAGTATAAATCTTACATTTGCTTGACACAATGAAACATTCAGAAATTTCCAAAGGTATATAGCAAGGATATACCCAGCACTTTCCAAATATTTATTAATTTATTAATGTTTCAAAAACTAGATTTGAATCCAGAACTTCCTGATTCAGAGACCAGATCTCTATATACGGCTATGTGATGTCTTAATGGACACATGAGCTAATAATGTACATAATAATTAGTAAATTTTTAAAAAATAAACAAAACAATAAATAAAATATATACATATTATAATAAATAAAATATAAATACATAAAAAAACTTCAATAAGTAAGAAAAGAGAAAAGGCAACTCTGTGCATAGTTGCTCCAGGGAAAGAAATTACAATCCTTCCATGTTTCAAAATACAGTCTTCATGATTTACTATAGATATGAAAAGATTATTGCCTCAGGACCAGACTTTTGATAAACTTACCTATACTTGGATGTGTTGACCTTTAGTCTACTGACATGACTATCTTCTTTGAGAGGCTCTTTATAACATGATAGGAACTCTGAAAACTTGTTCTCATCATCTATCTTCTGGAGTGACATATTAGGAATTTAGTAGAGGATTCTATCTATCTATCTGTCTGTCTGTCTGCTATCTGTCTCTCTATCTACTTATCTGTCTGTCAGATTATAATTCAAATATTTTACAAATATTTATTAAATGTTAACTGAATATTAGATAGTGTGTTAGAAAATGAGGACATAGACAAAAATAAAATAATCCCTGCCTTCCAGAAATTTACATTATATATTTGTAAAAGTATTTACATGAAGTTGGCATAAAATTGGATTTTTCAATTTTTTATTGTATTTATATTTATATTTTTATTATATTTGGATTATATTTAATTTTTCAAAATTATAATAAAAATTTTTTATAAAATATGTCTTTTCTTCTTCAAAAGTATGTTGAGCCCAACTGGCATTTCTGATTGAATGAGAGATGAATGATGGAAAAATAAAAGCTTTTTTTTTTTTTATTTCTCATAATGTCATTCAAAAATAACTTAAAAGTTGAATTCTACTGGTTCACTGATACCTTGCTTTAAAAAAATTATTTATTTATTTTTAATATGCATTGCTTTATGAATCATTGGAAGAGAAAAATCAGGACAAAATGGGAGAGAGGAAAAAAAAACAAAAAAATGAACATAATATGTTGATTTGTATTCAATCTTCATAGTTCTTTTTCTGAATACAGATAGCATTTTCTATTCAAAGTCTATTGGGATCACCTTGGATCACTAAAACACTTAGAAGAACCAAATTTTCATAGTTGATCACCACACATTGTTTCTGTTATTGTGTACAATGCATTCCTGATTCTGCTTGTTTCACTCAGCATCAATTTGTATAAATCTTTCTGGGCCTTTCTAAAATCAGCTTGTTCATCATTTCTTATAGAACAATAATATTCCATTAACTTCATATACTACAATTTGTTCATCCAGTCCCTAATTGATGGGCATCTACTCATTTTCCAATTCTTTGCTTACCACAAAAAGAGCTGCTACAAACATTTCTGAACATGTAGGTCCTTTTCTATCCTTTGTGATTTCCTTGGGATGCAGATTCAGTAATGACACTGCTGGCTCAAAGAGTAAGAACGGTGACATAACCTTTTGGACATAATTCTAAATTGCTCTCTAGAATGGCTGGATGATTTTACAACTCTACCAACAATGCATTAGTGTCCCAGTTTTCCCATACCCTCTCCAACATTTATAATTATCTTTTCCTAACATCTTAATCAATCTTGAGAGGTGTGATATGATGTCAGAATTATTTTAACTTGTATTTCTCCAATCAATAAGGATTTAGAGCAATTTTTATCATATGATTAGAAAACACTTTTATTCATCTGAAAATTGTTCATATCTTTTAACCGTTTATCAATTGGCAAATGACTTGTATTCTTGTAAATTTGTTACAGTTCATTAAATATTTTAGAAATGAGAAATTTATCAGAAACACTAACTGTAAAATTTTTCCCAGCTTTGTATTTCCCTTTTAATTTTGTTTCTCTTGATTTTCATGCAAAATTTTATTAAATTTTTATTTAATATAATAAAAGTTGTCAATTTTGCCTTTCATAATGTTTTCTAGTTCTTTGGTCATACATTCCTCTCTTCTCCAAAGATCTGATAAGTAAATTATCCCTTGCTCTCCTAATTTGTTAATGGTATCATACCTTTATGCCTAAAATCAGCTACCCATTTTTACCTTACTTTAGTATGGATTATGAGATGTAGGTCTATGCTGAGTTTCTGACATATTACTTTCCAGTTTTCCTAGCAATTTTTTTCAAATACTGAGTTCTTATCCCAGAAGATGGAGTTTGGGGGTTTATCAAATACTAGATTACTATAGGCTTTGATTTTTGTGTATTGTTTATTTAATTTATTCCACTGATCCACTATTATATTTCTTAATCAGCACCAAATGACTTTGATTACTGTTGCTTTACAATATAGTTTTAGGTTTTGTACTACTAAGCCACCATCCTTTGTATTCTTTTCATTAATTCTCTTGATATACTTGACCTTTTGTTTTTTCAAATGAATTTTGTTATTATTTTTTCTCATTATGTAAAGTAATATTTTAGCAGTTTGATTAGTATGACTGGATAAGTCATAATGGATAAGCAGAACAATTTAGGCAGAATTGTCATTCTTATTATATTAGCTCAGCCTACCCATGAGCAATTGATGTATTTTTTTCAATTGTTTAGATTAGACTGTGTATGAGAAATGTTTTGTAATTGTACTCATATAGTTCCTGGGTTTGTCTTGGCAGATAGATACCTAAATATTTTATTTTGTCTACAATTATTTTTAAGTGGAATTTCTCTTTATATTTCTTGTTTCTGGGCTTTGTCAGTAATATACAGAAATGCAGATTATTTTTGTGGATTTATTTTCTATCTTGCAACTTAGCTAAAATTGTTAATTTTTTTGAGTAGGTTTTTGGATGATTTTCTAGTATTTTTTAAGTGTATCATCATATCATCTGCAAAGAGTGATAGTTTTATTTACTCATTGCTTATTCTAATTCCTTTAATTTCTTTTTTTTTGAAGCCAACATTTCTAGTACAGCGTAGAATAATAGTGGTGACAATGGGAATCCTTATTTCACCCCTAATCTTATTGTGAATGTATCCAGCTTCTTTCAATTACAAATGCTTGCTATTGGTTTTAGATAGACAATGCTTATTATTTCAAGGACAGTTCCCTTTATCCCTATGATCTCTAGTGTTTTTTTTTTTAACTATTAGAAATGAGTACTGAATTTTGTCAAAAGTTTTTTTTCTCCATCTATTGATAGTATCATATAATTTCTGTTGGTTTTGTTGTTAATATGGTTATTTATGGTAACAGTTTTCCTGACATTGAACCAGCCCTGCATTCCTAGCATAAATTCCATTTGTTCATAGTGTATTATTCTGCTGATAAATTGCTGTAATCTCTTTGCTAATATTTTGTTTAAAATTTTTCTACTATATTCATTTGGGAGATTGGTGTATAATTTTCTGTGTTTTGGCTGTAGGTGTCAATACCATATTTGTGTTCTAGAAAAAAATTGATAGTACTCCTTTGTTACATATTTTTTCCAAATAGTTTACAAAGTATTGGAAATCTATACTGACTCATATCTTGCTTTCTAAAAGAAACACACACACACACACACACACACACACACACACACACACACATACACTCACACACACGCACACAAATTGGAGGAAAAAAACAACAACAACAACAACCCAATAACTTTCTCTCTCTTCATCTCTTTCTTTTTAAAACATACAACATATACTACCTGATTTCCCAGAAGCAATTGTGTCTGTACCTATATTCTGGTGGAAATCATAGGTGAATTTGTCCTTATTAAGTGAAACTCTGCCACCTTCATAAACAAATGAAAATCTCTCCAATGTACATTTCTCTTTTCCATTTAAGATGGTCAATTATTGTGTGAGCTTTCAGCCACTAAGTTGACATGATTATTCATATTGGCTTCATTTCACTCTGTTGCTATCACAGATTCCATCAACATTACACTCTGTTTTTTCTGTCTCTTTCACTCTTTCAAATTGGGAGGGTAATAAGCATGTACTGCAATTGATTTGCAATGAAACGTTTAAATGTCTAGGAATAAAGGCCAAAATTTGCGTTTTCCTTTCTTTATTTCCAGGTAGGAGATTCAAGTTTTTCTATGGACCTGTCATCTAAAAAATCACTTAAGAGTGAATATGTAATCATTTATTCAACTCATCTACTCAATATCTGTTTATAATAAACAATGTATTTGAGACTTTAATATCATGATCCATTCTAAGTTGCCCATCTTAGGGAAAATTCATATCCAACACTTTGTATAGGTCACAATTATGATGGGAAAAATTATGTGCCACATCTGGAATTAACTCTTAGAAAATTATATTCTTTTCCAGATTTTTCCAGATCAGTTACTGTGCCTGTTATAAATGTACAGCACCTGTTGTGGAACTCCAGAGAAAGAAAAACAAAACAAAACAAAACAAAACAAAAAAAAAAAAAAAAAACAACCTTCCAGTCAAATATTTTCATTTATATACTTTGAATATAAATTTATTTTTTATTTCATCAGGAATGAATATTCATGTATAGTTATAAGATAAATCTGGTGGAATATTTTATTAAAGCATACATTTCAGAAGAAAATATCTTGTGTAATATAAATCTAAAAGCCAAAGAGAAACAGTGAAAAGATGGCTAGTTTTGGATTTAACACACCTGTTTAATTAAATATGACTCAAATTCTTACTTCTTGAATAACCTTGGATCTCAGTTGCCTCATCCATAAAAAGAAGACATGAAATTTGCTCTGGATCCTTTCACATAAAAAGTTTCATCTTCCTCTATTTTAATTGCATGCTTATTAGTAATTCATCATAATAAAGCGTTGCCCCTTGACCTGGAGATGGTTTGATTCTGTGAATTCATTCTAGACAAGTCCCTACCTTTGTAAGTTGTATCTCATCCTAAGGAATCTTTTGCAATTTTGTAACTTCTACATATAATAATTATTACAAATTTAATATATATGTATATATATATGTATGTATTTTTTTTCATTCGTTCAATAACTATTCTTAAACAACTTCTTTGTAACAGGCACTGTGCCAAAAGTGCTGGAATACAAGAAAGGCAAAGAAACTCAAAAACAAACAAAAAGTTCTTCCTTTCAAGGATCTCACAATCTAATAGGGAGATGTATAAAAAAGTATGTTCACATAAAATATAGATAGAACCCCATAGTATGGTGTTTTTTAATTGTGTGGGTTTTTTTTTTCCTATAATAAAAGAAACTGAGACAGAGTTCTGAGCCAATGGCACTTTATTAGATGTATAGATATATAGAGGAGCCCTTTCTAATAAAGTGGACTGCAGATCTTCATTACTTAATATGCTCCCTTTCTCTAGGACCTTAGTTTTATAATGCTTGATACTCAGATAATACAGGTGAAACTACTTAAAAATAAACAATCTCATTGATTGATAGACCTTGTCCTTGACCTCCCAGGAAGCTGTACACCTGTACAAGATACCTTTGGTTATAAATGGACTAATGAGCAGACTTTGACAGACCTATTTTGACCTTTCAGGAATTTCTACCAAACCCATGAGCACACCCATGGACTGGGTTGATAAATAGATGTAAAAATATCTATATTGACTGAGGGGCCTATAAAAAAAGTAAAATGTAGGCAAGCAGCCAAGGTCACCTGTTGTCCTACATTTGCATCTCCCTGATGGACAACAGAAGGATGATGAGGGATAAAGGAGCAAAAAAAGTAGTTTGGTGGCTTTTCATGTAATTGAGTCACCTTCTCCTTGCTATACTTGGTCATCATACAGGAAAAAAATAAGAGTCGAGGTTCTTTAGTTAGCTTCCTATGATTATGGAGTGAATTTATAATCTGTGCTACACAGCTCTGAGCTCTACTATTAATACTGATAATCACCACTTTTATGGAATCATGTTATACTGATTAATACTTATTAGCATAATATAGAGGTTCAATGAAATAGGGGTTCAATAAAATAGGGCTTTAATTAATCATCTATCATAATTTTTTTGCTCCTTTATCCCTCATCATCCTTCTGTTCATCTGTTGAATTAAAAGAAACATCTTTTTAAGCTTGAAATAGTTTTGTATCCTTGATGTTAACTCCATTTGAACACTTTCTTGATTTCTCCAATTATTTTATATGTTGAATATATTCTCATGTACTTATCTGTGGTAACCTATTGCTCTCCAAGTAGAATAGAAACTACTTAAGAACAGAGGGATGGGTTGTATGTCTTTTTATCCTCAGTATCCTAGAATTAAAAAAAAAAAAAAAATTGATGCTATTTGTCTCTTGTTTTGTAAGAAACAGAGGCAAGAAGAATATGAAAATTCAATCATTACATTAGACCAGCACTGGCTTTACAGTTATGCAGAATAATCTCACCTTTACTATTTGGGGGAAAAAAAAAAAAAAAAAAAAAAGTTTATATTTAATGATGATCACATGTATGAAAATTCATTGAGATTCTAAGAAGATAGCATACTGCAAAAATAAATAGGATTAGAAGTGAAATAGCAATAGCTTCCACATTTTCACAAAATAAAACATTAATAGATGGTTCTTAGAAGAGGAAGGTGGCTAGATAAAGAAAGATGTTTTTTATTGGAGAGCAAGGTTCATAGACTACTGTGAAAAAGCCCAATTGTTAGCTATATTTTAGTAACAAAATCTTTGAAAAATGGCATTCAGAGCCTGGTAGAAGGGTAAAATGAGATAATGAAATAAAGTCTCCACCAAAAAAAAAAAAAAAAAAAGTATAGTTCTAGGCATTCCTTTTGACTCCAGGGTAGCTTCTCTATTCATTGTACCATCTAGCTGCCTCAGTTCTAGGCATTATTTAGGCTGTCTTTGAAAAGGATTGGGTGAAAAAATGATTGGGTCAGCCAAAGTTCTATTCTGCTTTTGCAATTTACATTTTAGCTCACATTACTTATGCTGTCTACATAGTTAGTCTCTTTTTTCTCATTTCCCTTATTACTTAGTTAACAAGCATTTATTTTGCTAATTTTCCCAGTGTGCAATCTGGTGCTAATTAGCAGAAAAGACTTTTAAAGTAGGGTGGATTTTTTTGGTGAAAAATCCTCACAGTGAGGGATTAGTACCAAGTCTACATTAACTTAGTGAGCCTCAGAAAACAACTGTAAGGTCTCTCTCTCTGTTACCTTAGATCCCATCTCTTATTTTCAGAATTAGAGTTAGAATAGCTCAAAGTAATATTTAGAAACAATTGTCTATTTTTATAAGTCTCCCTGTTGCAATATTAATTCAGTATTTATGGCTTTCAAAATTCAAATAATTTACAGAGAAAAGAGCATAAATCTTACCACACCCCATCAGAAGCTTTGATATCCAATTCACTTTTTCCATTAATTTTTATGCATATAATTCTAAGAATTCAATCTCCTCTGACATATTATAAAGATATTAGATCTTATTTCTTTCATATACTTGTGGCAAGCATTTGATCATTTATATGTTATAAATTTGAAAAAGTCATTTAAAAAAAGTTGTCTATTAGTGATAACATATTATGAGGTCCCTTCTCTGAACTAAGATGGCACATATTATTTAAAATGGATGACAGGCCATATGTAATTAGCAAAGGTAAGATTAAGTGGCTTTCTCAAACTGTAACTCAATTATCATTACTCACTATTTTGGGTTTTTGTGTATAATACCATAATAACTACAATAACAAATAGGTACTATAATACACCCCAATAAAATTGGCATCTTATCATATATTGTTTGCTAATAGTTTTGAGGGTAATTTTCTTCAGAATACTCGATGCATATTAGCCACTTTCTATAATAAGGAAAAGGAGAAGTATATTCCCACAACATCCCTTAGCCCAAAGATTCCCAATAATTTTCAGTCATTATATCTTTTGGTTTTTTGATAAATCTCTCTATACTTCCTAAGTATAGACAATGGAAATAAACTCTAGTTTACCAAGAATATGCCCATATAAAGTAAATAGATTCATTAATTGTTCTTCTCCAAAAACATATCAAAATTTTTGTAGCTTCATGAATTAGAAACCAATTTGGAACTTCGACAATTTCAATAGAATAACATTGGCTCCCAAATTCCTTGTACCTTACAGCTATGATTTTTTTGTACTCATTAGGAATATATGTTTCACAGGATGGGAATCCTGCTTAGTGAATACTTAGAAATGAATTTGGTTCATCAGTCTGATATCTTGGCAAGAAGCACAGTCAGCTTGGTGAATACATACACATTCTCATTTTCCCTTCTTTCCTACCTCCTCTATATGATGGGGGCAGTTCATCTATCTTAGCTGATTTGAAGTCTGAAAACTCCAGTTACACATTAAATTCTTCTTTTTTTTTATTCACATATGGTACATATGTATACACATGATACACATAATTAGTGTAATAGAATTGATTTTTAAAAGTAAAATAAATATCAGAACTTTTTACTCATATATTTTGGCATATAAGAGTAATATACACATATACACATACATTCATATATGGCATTCCAACTCTTAAAAGCCATCTTAAGACGTGATCAATTTTACCATTACACACCTGTCACACTGGCTAGAATGACAGGGAAAGATAATGTGCAATGTTGGAGGGGATGTGGGAAAACTGGGACACTGATACATTGTTGGTGGAATTGTGAATACATCCAGCCATTCTGGAGAGCAATTTGGAACTATGCTCAAAAAGTTATCAAACTATGCATACCCTTTGATCCAGCAGTGTTTCTACTGGGCTTATATCACAAAGAGATTTTAAAGAAGGGAAAGATCTGTATATGCAAGAATGTTTGACCAGCATGATGATTTCAGAAAGGCCTGGAGAGACTTACATGAACTGATGCTGAGTGAAATTAACAGGACTAGAAGATCATTATATACTTCAACAACAGTACTCTATGATGATCAATTCTGATGGACATGGCTCTCTTCAACAATGAGATGAACTAAATTAGTTCCAATAGAGCAGTAATGAACTAAACCAGCTGTACCCAGTGAAAGAACTCTGCGAGATGACTATGAATCACTACATAGAATTCCCAATCCCTCTAATTTTGTCCACCTGTATTTTTTATTTCCTTCACAAACTAATTGTACACTATTTCAAAGTCCGATTCTTTTTGTACAGTAAAATAACTGTTTGGACATGTATACATATATTGTATTTAACTTATACTTTGACATATTTAACATGTATTGGTCAACCTGCCATCTGGGGGAAGGGGTGGGGAGAAGGAGGGGAAAAGTTGGAGCAAAAGATTTTGCAATTGTCAATGATGAAAAATTACCCATGCATATATCTTGTAAATAAAAAGCTATACAAATAAATAAATAAATAAATCTGACCTCAGATACTCACTATCAAAAAAAAAAAAAGTGATCAATTTATCCCCAATATATTTCTTTTACATAATGTATACTTACATAGCAGAGCTAATAACTTTATATTTAAATACATACACCTTTAGAATCTGTTCTTGCTTATTTGAACAAGGTCAATGATTTTGAAAGAGTAAAATGTTTAGAAAAAAATTGTGGATGAATAAGTTAATATTTAGCATAACAATGATCTGTTTCTTTTTAAAGATAAAAAAAGATGGAAGATGGAATTTCCAGGAATATTTGTTGAGTTTAAAACTTTAACTTCTAGTCTTAATTATGCTTCCCATTTAGGTTTAGTTATATAGTATACTTAAAACATTTTTTTAAATAAAAAAAAAATAAATTTAATAAGATGCAACACAATGTAGTAAATAGAGAATAGATACTAAGGTCTACTCTAAGTCAAGAGGACTAGGGTTTGAATTTTTCTATTGAACGGCCTATACTAGCCATATGACCCTGGGTAAGTTACTTAACTTTTCAGTGTCCCAAATAAATTTCATGGTATATAAATCTCAGTTAATTTGCTGATCTGCTTCTGGAGATGGAATTTTCAAACTGCAAGTTCTCTATACAGATGAACTCATAGTTATCGATAGTATGTGTATACATATACACATACACATGCATAGTACATACAAGCATATATGTTACATAATTGAATATTTCAAAATGGATAGGGACCTGGTCTCAAAATTAGAAATAACTGAGTTCAAATCTTACTTTAAAAATCTATTGTTTTTTTGTTTCTAGATTTATTTTAACTTCCAATGTTCTAGGCAGCATTGTAAAATATGTGTCACAGAAAAGGGATTAAACCTATATTAGAGGAGGGCATTTCATCACCTGGAAGTTGACTACAGATGTGCACTATCTATATCTATAATGCCTTAACATTTTTGTTATTTTACTCTTAGGGCACCATTAGTATATGATCCATAGGAAGAAATCACAAATATTCTATGTCTAAGAAGATTACTTGCTATTCCTTGAAAAAAAAAATCACTGAGCAGCTGACTTTCTGGTGAGGAATTTCTCCAGTCATAGCTACATTGGTGGTCCTCAGTCAATATACTTATATAAAATGCACTGCTAGATCTGCATTGTAAACTTTTCCAATATAATATTATCTGACAAAACTTCTGTTACACATGAAACCCAATATAGATCTGGTAGAGGTTTTTAGAAATGTGCCATCTAAATAAATAAATATCCCAATAACTATAATTACTGCTATGAAATCTTTTGAGTAATTAAATTTATTACTCTTTTTGATGTATATGACAGCAGAAGGACACACCACTGTTACCAAATCAATAAGACTGACAATTGGCCTAGTGAAATACACAAGACACTAATAAGAATGCTCTCTGTTGCTATTGAAATTGATCTCTGACTGTGATTAATTATCTTTGAAATTTTGATCAAAATTGATCTGTCCAATTCTCTAGTCTTAGCTCCATAAGTCAAATATCACCCTGGAATTATACAATTTAGTCTGGGCTTCCATAAAAATGAAAGAAAAGGACAGACAGAGGTAATTTTTGCATTGTCAGTGACTGATTGGCTTTCTGATTTCACAATTTTTATAAAGATAGAAAAGGTCTTACCGTAGCTGTCATAGGTGTCTTCGCTTGTTCCATGACCATAGTCATAATATTCAGGCACACTATAATAGATTCAGAGAACAATCAATGTAACTGGAATCAGAAGTTTTCATCTCAAAACAGCTCATATAGAAGATAAAGGTAAAATGTGTGGTAGGATAATATCTCAGTACATTCTAGACATGAAACATGATCCTTGAGAGGGAAAAAAATAATAATAATAAAAGTAGAGGGTATTGACAAGTAGGGCCATGATTTTCTCATCCTATTTCATTCCTCCTTTCATTTCTCCCTATATCTTTACCTCCATCTTCCAATTTTATAAATCAAACTTCTCCTACAACCCAAGCACAATTCTTTAAAAGTATGTCAGGAAGATGGTTAATAAAAGGTCCATTTCCAAGAAAAAAGAGCTAAGAGGTGACAAGGTGGTCAATCATGCATGATTGTTAATACTGTTTCCTTAAGAAATGTGCATCCATCTTATTCCTACCTTCAAACACTGAGATAATATTTATACTTCTCTCTGATTTTCCAGATGATATCTATCTACTTTCCAATCATAAAAGTGATTTCCTTTCATTCAGAATTTTTTCAGAGACTTTCATATTTCAATGGCTGCCATAAATGTCTTTCTTAAAAAAAAAAAAATTTCTCTTCACTGCTTACAGAAGCATCACATCAAAGGTACACCTTTATGGATAATGGTTCAAAAGAAGGCTACCTCTTTCAGCCTGGCATAATGTTTCACTACTGAACCCGTCTCTGAGTTACTATCTTATATGGGAAATAAGAAATTATCCTCGCATTGAACCATGCACACACACTATTATTTAGGTCCATTAAAACTATTGTCTCAAGAAAATTCTCAGATATGCTACTTTTTATGAATTTAGTTTAAAAATTAAATTATTTCCTTTCTAAACATTGACACATTGAAAGAAATTTCCATATATAAGTGCTTCTAATATGGCAAATTACTTAATGGTAAATATCAAATTCTTTAGTAGGGCTGGGAATGGGAATGGAAGTACCAAAGAATAAAGAAACAAGAAGAAAATAGAAGGACCTGGCATCAAACTTATCCATCTCATTTATAGTTGCCATTACCACCCCCAGTCAAATGGTCTCTTTAATGCTTTATAATTCAGATTTTAGGGGTATTTAGAAGAAAAGAGGGGACAAAAAAAACAAGAGATAGGGCTGGATAGAGATTATAAAAAATGAACAAATAAAGAAACAAATAAATATATACATATCAGAAATCATAGACTCTCTGGAAGAAGAGAATCCAGATGATCAGGTTAAAGGATTTTTTTTTTTTTAAATGATGGGAAATGTTATTCCAATTGAAACTAATAAGCACTTACAACTGGAAATGGCTCAGATAAACAATGGAAATACATAATACAGTCCTTAATCTTAAAGAGTTTAGAAACTTCTGGGGATTTGGGGGAGGACCACAAAGACACAAATGGGTATAGTATAATGGAAATCAATTAGATTAGAGAGGCTTAAAGAAAGGGTTAGGGGAGCAGCAATGAAGGAAAGGAAAAGGGAAAGCTTAAGGAAGGAGATGACCCCTGAATTGAGCTTTGAAGACAAGGATTGTAAGAGGTGGAGATGAAAAAGGAAAACATTCTAGACAAAAGGGATGGATTGTACAGATAAACTGTAGTGGAAGTGTTTTGATTCTGGAAGCAGATAATAGTCTAGTTTACCTGGGATGCAAAGTCAATAAAATAAAGTGGGAAAGGCAGATGGGATTCAGATTGGGGCAGATTAAATACCAGGTTCAAGAATTTCTACTTCATCTAAAATCCAACATTAGAAAATAACAGCAAAGGCAAATGCTTTCAAATAGATGGGTTAGCTCCCTTCCTTCAAGCAGAAATACTAAAACTATCTGACACAGGGTAGGCAATCAATCAATCAATAATCAACAACATTTATTAAATACCTAACATATAGCACTATACTAGAAAATAGAGGTACAAATACAAAGAATTAAATAATCCCTACTCCTAAAAGACTTAATATTTTATCAGGGAAAATAATATTATAGTTGCTGCTGCTACTGCTATTGAATTATTTGAGTTGTGCACAACTCTGGCACCCATTTGGAATTTTTCTTGATAAAGACACTGGAGTGGTTTGCATTTCCTTCTTCAGCTCATTTCACAGATAATGGAACTGAAAGCAAACAAGGTTAAATGACTTGCTGGAGGACCACAGCTAGTATAAGTGTCTGAAACAAAATTTGATCTCAGGTTGGAGCTTTAGTCACTGTGCTATCTAGATGCTAAGAAGCAGCAGGTAAGTACACTAAGTATTTATAAATACACATAAAGAGAATAAATACTAGGCAGCTGAATATAAAATTGTTAGGGAGGAAGTGTTGTGCCACAGTTCCCTTTTAAAGTCCTGACCCAGTTTCCCTAATTGTCCCATTCAGTTACTTTGCCTCAGGTTATAATCATTCCCTTTTAATGTTAGAATAAAGGTCTTATATCTTATACCTTAGGCTATAATCATTCCTTCTTTATGTTTGATGGGATAAAAGGTCTTTATCCATTTTAGACATCATTAGAATATCAGGAGCCCCTTCAGTGTCTCCCTCCATTATGTCATCCTAGGTGCCTGCCTCCCTTATGTCATCCTCATCCTAGTTTCCTCCCCCCATCAGGTCATCCCCATCCAGGTATCTCCCCCATTATATCATCATTCTTGTAACCCCATAAAAGAATCTTATATCTGAAATTCACTGATGGATTCTTTGAGATGATAGTCTCATGCAGCCTTGGGACCAAACCATAGATCCATTTGGTCCCAGTAAATCTCTCCCTTTTAAATAAATTATTAAATACTCTCTAATCTCTATTTTGCTCAGTGTCTCTGGCATTACAGAAGGGCCTTAGTAATAGGGGTCAGTGAAAAAAGGATAAGGATTAGATCTGTGATTTCAATGACATAAGGAATCCCTGGGTGAATAATCTCTATACTAATGCTTATCATTGCTTTTTTTCCTAAGTGATTTACCTAGAATACTTATGGGTTAAATGACTTGCCTAAAAGTCACATAACTGGCATGTAAAAGTAAGAAAAGAGACTACCTTAAACTTTCTGGTTTTGAGTAGAGATCTCTATCCAGTAAACCAAGCTCTGTACCTAATTTTTATGGATATTAGTGAAATCCAGAACACCATTTGATGGTCTTTTATGTGAGCGATGTGTTTTATGTTCATGAAGAGAACAAGGAAAATACAGGAAAAACCTGAGAGACATTAATTTATATTAAAGAACAATAGATTTTAAGTCTGACTTCTTGTAGAATTTTTTGTGTTGTAATTGACTCCCCTGATAAGTGATTCTTTACTTAAAATTCTTAAATTTTAAACTAAAAAACTTAAACTAAAAAAACTTAGATTTAATCCAATGTTTATTCACAACCTCTTGGTGCATCCCAAACATCCATATTTCATTATGATGTAAAAAGTTATATACAGAGTATACTTAGGATTATAGATTTAAATCAAACAGATCACATAAATCACAAACTAAAGCCCTTAATTTTACAGAATAAGAAAGCTTAAATGGCATTATTATTATTATTTTGCTGAGACAATTGGCATTAAGTGACTTATCCTGAGTCTGATAGCTAGGAATTGTTAAATGTCTGAGCTAAGATTTGAACTCAGGTCTTCTTGACTTCAGGGCTGGTGTTCTATCCACTCTGCCACGTAGCTGCCCCTAGAAGATATTTTTGAGATGCTATGTAATGTCTTAAACATTAGCTACAAAATCCACAAAAGAAACAAAGTTCTTGGGTAGTCTATAGTCAATAGCAAATCTATTCAATTTATATCTTACTAGGGTTAGGAGTGGAGACATTAGAAAATAAAAATCAAAGTTGAATATAAAATTAATTTCCTCAGTTGGACATTTTAACTTGGCATTTACCTTTTTAAGTTATCAGTGTGACCAAAAAAAAAAAAAAAAAAAAAAAAAAAAAAACAAACTACTAAGAATAAATTCAGGATAGAGAAATTAGAATAAAATTGTTAGTCTAGGAAGCACAAAATATTATGTTCATCATAATCAAGGTCTATTTTTTTAAATGAATTTCCAGTGATTCTAACTTCAGCACTGTAACAATGCTTACATTTCTATAATGATTCACACATTCTACCACTTGCTGTTCAGAGAAATCACATAGATAGCATACCTACACAAAATTCAAAGTGACTAATCAATTTAGCAAAGCATTTTATTACCATATACTAAATCATCATTATATCTCAGTGAAGATTGACAGTATTATAAAAGTCATTGTTAAGATATAGACTAGAGATACAAATCAGTTTCATTGAACTTAAGGGGGGGGGTGCTTAAGTAAATGACTGAATAAATTAAAGTAACTACTTATTTTATCTACATAATGACTGGATCATGTAGTATGAAGGAATCTTAACAGATCATTTAATTCAAGTTCCTCATTTTATAGGTGAAGAAATTGAGTCTCAGAGAAATTCAGTGATTGTACCAAAATCACACAAATAGGTGGCATCAGCATTCATTCTTTTAGTTTCATTTTACACATTCTGTTTCCCTGTAATAGATTCCCCAGTGAGACATAAAACAAACAAACATCTTTTACAATTTCACATAGTACAAAAACAGCTAAAACCCAGAAGACTTGTCCCAAATCCCATGTTAAAAATGGCAATAAAGATTCCCAAATTTCAATGCAAATCATCACTTTTGAATACTTAAAGGTATCATTTATTATGCCTTTATCTGATACAGAAAATAAGAAAATGATAAAGCTGCTATGATATGAAATGATAAAATGATAAAAACAAACATTTGTTAAATGATTATAATTATTACAAGATGATTGTAGAGGGGAACAATTTTGTTCATATATTTTGAATATATGATAATGAATAATAAATAGTTTCTATTTCTTCAGTGAACTTGGCTTTCTGTTCACTATCCCATTTTTCAGGTGGAAGGAAGGAAAAGAGAATAAGTATCGACACAACACTTACTATTGTAAGCCCCTTTCATAAATAATAACTCATTTTTATCCTCATAACAAACCTGAGGCATATGTTATTTTTTGACATTTGAGGAAACTGAGGCAAGCAAAGGTTGTGTCTTACTTAGGGTCACAAGGCTATTAAGTGTCTGAAGCTAGATTTGAATCCTGATTACAGGATTAAGGTTTAATATACTGAATCACCAATCAACTACAATGGCATCATCAGCTACCTCTTTTAGGATTTATCTAGCAACAAATTGAGAGGAGATACTGCAAAAATTTCTTAAGGAAAAAGATATTTAATGTGTTGTTTTTGTTGATTTTTATTCAATGTCTTACCCTATGTGCTTCGCCCTGGAGTTATGTGAGTTGCATAAGTACAGTTAGAAGGGTTGAGTATTTTTACTAAGATGACAGTAGTGAGCTATGAATAGGAATATTTTGAAGGAAAATTCAATTAATAAATGTTGTTGCAATATTTTTAGCATGGTGAGCTGACAGAAGGTAGTATCAATGAAAGAAATGGGATGATTCATTACGGGAGCACATTCTGTGTCCATACCTCATTGATTTCCTTCTGAATTAGTAAATATGAAATACAAAAAAAAAAAAAAAAAAAACATTTGGTAGCAAGTGTAAGGTAGAATGAAAGAATCCTGGATCTAAGTTAGAAAACTTGTATTGAATTCTGATGTGACTATGAACAAGTCACAGAGCTAAGGTCTTGAACTCAGCTTCCTCAGGTATAAAAAGGCCTATAGTGATGAGAAAAGTAGTTTTAGAATCAGGAAAATATTAGTCTACTTGAATACCCTCATACATAAGAGCTATGTGGTTCTGGGCTAGTTGCTTAATCCTTCAGTACTCTTAGTTAATAAAATAGGCTTTAGGTTGTGAAACAATCCCAGATTTGCATTGGTAAAATATGTTACCTCACTGGAAGTTCTATATAGCAATGAAATCATACTTCTAAAAAATATGGGGCATAATCATATTTGTATGATCTTACATAAAAAAGTTTATAAAATGTGGATAAGAATGCTTTATGATTAGTGTATCAATGATTTGTGGGTAGATAGGCATTTTCAGTGTTTTCTAATACATATGAATATATATGAATTTATATATATAAATATGTACACAAATATGCAATACATATATACATATATATTACAGATAGAAATCATTAATGATTTTTAAACGTGCATAAACATCAATATACATGCATATATATATATGTGTAGATAGAGATCTATACACACATACATATACATATATGTGTGTGTATTTATATGCATGTATATGTATGTGTGTATACATCTCTATCTACACTTATCTATCATCTGTCTATCATCTATCTGTTTCTATATTAGACCTGTGATTGTCTTGGCATAAGAAACTGAAGAAACTCTCTCTGTGTACATTAATACCTTTACTTTAAATTATAGTTCTAGAGAAAAAATTCACAATTTGGATTAATAGACCTCCCCAAGGGATCTGTCAATAAGTATCATGAGGTTTGTGAACCTGAATAGATAAAAAAATATATCTTTATGCTGGTTTCAAAGTGAAATCTCACATTTTCTTCAATAAAGATTGTAAATAACTTTTCTCAGAAGGCATCTATAAACTTCACCAGACTACCAGGAGTACATGACACAAAAAAAGAGTTAAGAACTTTCATCTAAAAGAGGAACTTAAAAACACCAAAAAGTTAGGTGACACAGTTAGGGTTACTTAATCAGTAGGTGTCAGAGGCAAATCTTAAACTCATATTCTTAGCTCTCAAAAGAAATCTATCTAACTTTTTATTAAATTACACTTTCCTCCCCCCAAAAAATCTTGTTAGCAATGTTAATTTGAACTATTTTTGGAGGCTAAATTTGCTATCTGTATTATTTCCTATTTACTTTGTATATAGCTTGTTTTGCATATACTTATTAGTCTGCTATCTTCCTTAATAGATTATGAGGTCCTCAAGAGTAAGGACTGTCTTTTGTCTATTTTTGGGAGGTGGATGGGAACTTCAATGATGGGAAAGGGTCTTAGAAAGAGTAACACATGTAACTGTGTTTTTCTTTTTTAATTTAGTTCTGAAACAACCATATGGTAGAGAAATGTTTTGATTGGCTATGTATGTATTCCAAAAAGCTTGTTAACTTCAGTCATTCTATGTATGTGTGGGGGGAAGGGGGTTACTTCATTTGCTATAGGGAGAATCTCAGTATTTCTTTTGCTCCTGGTACATAGTGAAAAGAGCAAAGTCTTCATCACTGGGAATTTTTGAAAAATCGGAAGAGCAAGCCATAGAAATCTTTTGGTCAGAATTATGTTAGGTATTGAAGAAAGTTCATTGTTGGTGCCCTGAATACATTTGGCAAAGCTCCATATTTAGATATAAACTTGGTGGGACCAAAACTGTGGGGAAGCCTGGCAAAGGAGAACATATTCCCACAGAGACCAATATGGCAAGGATAAAAATGTTTGTACTTTGCCTTTGGTATATCTTTGAATTAAATATTCTTTTACAAAAGCTGACTGATGATTAGGAGTCAAGTCATTGTATTGATAGATATGAATTCTACAAATGATGTCATTAAAAT
This sequence comes from Sminthopsis crassicaudata, assembly GCF_048593235.1. Classification (NCBI taxonomy): domain Eukaryota; kingdom Metazoa; phylum Chordata; class Mammalia; order Dasyuromorphia; family Dasyuridae; genus Sminthopsis; species Sminthopsis crassicaudata. The sequence goes on along the minus strand of NC_133620.1, from coordinate 256,205,808 downwards.
ATAAGAACTTCCATTAAAAAAATCATGCACAATTTTCAATATACAAAATGGCTCCAAGAAGAACAACTATTAAACTGATTTTTAACATTGTCAAAGCAAAAGAATTTACATGTTTTTATCTAAATAGTGAAATTTTATTATTCTAAGGGGAGAAACAGACTTGTACAAAAGAAAAACGACAGTGATTTAAAGGAAACACTATTCTTCTGAGGAGCTGAATTTGTTTGAATTTTGGTAATTGAATTGAATAACTGAGCAGTAACTTCTGAATTTGCTCTCTGATGATTAATACCTTAAGGAGATTGCAGTGAAGACTCATAAAATCATATCTCTAGAGCTTGGTGATTTGATTAATTTCAGTGGTTTAGAAATGAAATACTCTGAATCATCATAAACAGGTAGCTGTAAAAATACAATTATGATATATTCCAGACATCTTAGGGAAGTGTATTAAAGGGGTAAAACACCAAATATTATCACTTTAAATGGATTTCATTTAAATAATTTTTATTCCTTTTATAATCATTGACATTATGAAACTTAGTATTCAATACCTTAGACCCAGCAATTCCACTACCATGCCTATTTTCAAAGATGAAGAGGGAAAAAAGAAAAGAACTTATGTGTTTTATAATGTTGAAAGCATCTTTTGTGGTTGCAAATAACTGGAAATTGCAGGCTTTCCTATCTGTTGCGTAATGGCTAAACATATTGTGATATATGGTTGTGATGAAATATTACTGTGCTATAAGAGAAATGAAGAGCTCAATGATCTTAGGAAAACATGGAAAGAATTGCACAAAATAACGAAGAGTGAAATGAACTAAATCCAAGAGAACATTGCATAGTAACAATAATATTTTAAGAATGACTTTGAGCAAATAAGTCATTTTGACTTGTATAAATATTCAAGTTAAGTATAAAAGATATATGAAGAAAGATGTTATCTGTATCCAGAGAAAGAATTGATAAATAGAAATATGTATAGAATAATTTCACGTGCACACACACACACACACACACACACACACATACATACACACACACACACATATCCCTATTTGTGTCTAATGGTGGTCATATCTAAGGTGGAATAGGGAGAAAAAAAAGAAAAATAACTTTATTATAAATTTGTAGTTTCATGTGCAATTATCTTTTTTTTATAATACTATGTTATGGAAATGCTTGTTTTATTTTATAAATTAAAAAAATACAACAGCAACAAAAAAGAGATGATAGTATTAGTATATCAAAATTTCAAAAGTAGAAAGTAGGGGCCACTAGATGATGCAGTAGATAGAACGTTGACCCTCAACTCAGGAAGACTTGAGTTCAAATCTGTCCTTAGACATTTTCTCCCTATGTGATCCAATTGCCTTGATGACAAAAAAAAATAATGAAAAAGTAGATTTTTAAAATAAACAATGAGAAAGAAATCAGAAAATGTAAGTCTCAAAAGAAAACAAAAAGCACAATATCAAAAACTATAAAAACAAAAATGTTTTATGACATTAGAAATGAGGAACACAAATCTTATTGGGTATATAATTGAGAATTCAGTGTCTTGAATCAAGTTTGAAAGAAATATTTTGGCAGAAAACTTAATCATAGCTAATTTAAAAAGTCATTTTGAGTAGTATCTTCTTTCCATTTAAAGTAAAAAAAAAAATGGTTAGTTCCCCCCCCCATATATACTAAAGTACCCATTCCTATTAGTAACATTTTATTTAGAAAAGAAAGTCTATTTTTTTTCCTAAACATAAAAACCTGCAGCAGAATAAAAAATCAAATTATATGTAGGACTGATTGTTTTTCTAGAACCCTAACAATTGAATAGACATGTTAATATTTTAGATGTAAACACAGTAATATGTTTTCAAAGTGACTCTGAAATAGGGTCAAAATTGGTTTACATTTTTAAGAATTTCCTCACTGCCACCTTCAATCATTTTTTGTATTCCTGAATGAACATTCCCAGATACCTCATATTGGTTTGTAAAGGAATTTTGCCCTCCATAATTGACAATTGTATAGATAATTAGCCATTTTGCTTCAGGTTTTGACACACAGGCCTGCCTTCTAAGAACATATTTCTTCAGCATACTGCATGTTTTGGACAAATGAATCTACTTGCTGTCTGACACCCGTACACAAGATTTCACTGCCCACTTCTATGCCTTTCCATAGGATGTTCCCTATTTCTTAATGTTCCTTTCTACTAACTTCTGTCTCTTGGAATCCTTCAGGGTTCCTAGGCTCAGCTCTAGCATCACTATCTCAGGAAGAATTTCATAATTCCCCTTCTCTCTAGTTGCTAATACTTGGCCTTCATGAAATTGCATTTATTTTTGTATATATTTTGTATTTAATTAAGATCATGAGATACAAGAAATACATTTGGACAAGACTACAAACCAACCCCTTTGTTTTACAGATTAGGAATCCAGAAAGCAGAAAGATTAAGTGATCTGTTCATGTAGGAAGTGTCAGAAGTGGGATTTGAAACCATGTTTCCTGATAACTAATCATCTCTTTTCATTGTATGTTTTTATACAATGTTATCCAATTGTATTCAGTTGTGTCTGACTCTTAGTGATCCCATTTGAGGTTTTCAGGACACAGATACTACAGTGGTTTGTTATGTCCTCTACCTTATTTTACAGATAAAAAACTGAAGCAAATAGGGTTAAGTAACTTGCCCAAGGTCACACAGTTCTTAAATGTCTCAGGTGGGATTTGAATTCAAGAAGATGAGTTTTTCTGGCTTTAAGCCTGGCACTGTATCTACTGTACCATTTAGGTGCTCCTCAATAAGAACAAGCCAAGCAATATTTTTTAAAAGCTTTTTAATTTTCCAAATACATACAAAGATAGTTTTCAACATTCACCTTTACAAAATCTCATGTTCCACATTTTTCTCTCTCCCTTTCCTCTGCTACTTCCCCTAGAGAGCAAGCAACCCAACACAGGTTAAGCATGAGAATTTCTTCTAAACATATTTCTATATTCATCATGTTGTGAAAAAAAAAAAAAAATCAGATCAAAGGGAAAAAATAAGAAAGAAAAAAATGTCTCTAACAATAACAGTAAGAAGGTGAAAATACTATGATTTCATCCACATTCAGTCTTCAGCAGTTCTCTCTGTGGATACAGATGGCTCTTTTCATTACAAGTCTATTGGAATTGCCTTGAAACACTTCATTGTTGAAAAGAATCAAGTCCATCACAGTCGATTATCACATAACCTTGTTGCTGTATACAAAATTCTCTTGGTTCTACTCATTTCATTTAACATAAATTCATGTAAACCTTTCTAAACCTTTCTGAAATCAGCCCTCTCACCATTTCTTATAGAACAATAATATTCCATTACATTTATATACCATGATTTATTCAGCTATTCTTCAGCTGATGAGCATCCACTCAATTTCCAGTACCTTCACACTACAAGAAGACTGCTACAAATATTTTTGCACATATGTGTCCTTTTCCCTTTTTTATGATCTTTTTGGTATATAGATCCAGTAGAGATGCTGCTGGATCAAAGGGTATATATAGTTTGGTGGTGCTTTGGGCATAGTTCCAAATTGCTCTCCAGAATGGCTGGATCAGTTCACAACTCCATCAACAATGTATCAGCGTCCCAGTTTTCCCACATCTCCTCCAATATTAATCATTCTCTTTTCTTATCATCTTGACCAATCTAAGAGATGTGAAGTGGTACCTCAGAGTTGTCTTAATTTGCATTTCTCTAATCAACTGAGATTCAGAATATTTATTCATAGGATTACAAATGGCTTTAATTCTGAAAATTGTCTGTTCATATCCTTAAGCCAAGAAATATTCAACTGAAAAGTCTAAAACCAAATTCCTAAAGGTGACATTGGTCCTTTTTGTGCTATCTCCAGTATGATGAAGTAGAAACACATATCTCCCTTAACTACAATATCACTGAAAGGTGTTTTAACTGCTCATATTCATAAATACTATATGATTCAAATAAATTTTCTTTTGTTAATATTCAGCAACTATACAAATTGTCTTAAGTTTTAGCTGACAGTATTTAATTATTGGAGGATAAAATATATGCTGATTAAAGGTAAGGACAGTGACATATTTGCATAGTACATGAATTTTTAATATAGAATTATGATCAACTCTGCTACTATTCCCCTCATAGTAAATGGAAATTAACACCTCATCACTACATTTGATATGAAGTATACTTAGTGGATATTATTTTTGATAAGTATGAAATGCCTAAAAATGATATGATGATTTATATTCTTGAGATAGTCTTTCTCTTTTCCTTCTCCTTTCTTTCTTTTCCTTCTCTTTTCACTGTTTCTTCCTTTTTTCCTCCCTGTGCTTTCTTTCTTCCCTCCCTCTTTTCCTCTCTTCCTTTCTCTTTCTTTGTTTTTCTTCCTTCCTTCCTTCCTTCCTTTTCTCTTTGTCTCTTTTTCTCTCTGTGTCTGTGTCTCTGTCTATCTGTTTCTCTTTTCTTTCTTCTCTCCACATCTTTCTTCCTCTTCCATCCATTATAAATATTTAGCCATTTCCCTTTCTGAATTCTCTTGAATTATGTATTTGCAATTTTGATTGTGTGTATGTGTGAGAGTGAATGTGTGTTTTTTGTTTAACTTATTCTGACCCTTAGTACCCAAATGAGAGGTGAGCAATTTTACCACAAAACATTAATCTTCTTTTACTGTGTGGAATTATCATTACAACATTGCAATTATTTCCCATAAATAGGACCTTTAGCTGACTGATTAATTAGGCCCAGGGGGACATGCCATTACTAAATGATCTGTTACATGCCTTTCGTATATAAACAGAAGAGCTGTTGAACCCTGACACAGCACAGATATAATTTTAACTGTATGTTCATGTTTCTTTGACCATGTTATAATTTATCACAATAATAATATTTCTAGTATTATAAATATCAGCATAATTTCTAATTATTCTAATACTGAGAGATTAGTAGACATGATGCCTGAATTAACTGCTTCAAACTACATTACAGTTGTATGCTGACACTGATTTATCTTTTTCCTCATTAAAGCACTAGAGAAATAAATCTTTCCCATTTGGAGAATGTTCCAAGTCTGATTTGTATGAGCTGGTTTATTACAAGGTCATAATCATGCAATAGGTTTGGTAAATTAAAATAAAGCTAATATTCCTTTATAAAGGCATTACTAGCATATGATTCAGACCTGCCAAGATTTTCTTTGCTAATCTAGAGAAATGCAGACAGTTTGATTTAGATTCTGACAGTGGGTGAGTTAATTAGGGAGGCTGTTAACTAGTTCATGAACAGAAACAATGAGATTTCCTGCTAGGTGCTAAATAATGTCTGCACTGACCTGTCATTGATCTTTTCCATTCCCCTCAGACTTTGTCCAGCTCCTCTCCATATCCTTTGTCTCTCATTCCTGTCTTCTCCATGGACACTCTTTTCTTTCTTCTCAGTATCCTCTGTCCACCATATTCTCCCTCTTCCCCAGTCCTTTTTCTTCCTTATATTAGTTTATTCTTTTTTCCCCTCCATAGCTGTGTCTACTGTCTAGGGTCCTTTGCCACTCCAATTTCTATAAATCTTAACCCTCCCACCCTTAATCCTCAACTCTATCTGTGTCTCCCTGCCCTTTAATCCTATCTTTCCCTTGTCTTGTCCCTTCCTTCACCTGTCCCTCCCATGGTTCATTCCTTCTTTTCTCTACTACTATTTACCTTTCCTTCTTTGTCTCATCCACTTAGTTTTATGAATAAACTGAGGTATAAGAAATTAAATCATTTGTCCATAGTCACAGAAGTGGTAATGCCATAGGAAAAAACTTTTCTTCCCTTCCTCTCAGTAATACACCCCCCCACACACACACACACACATATCCCTCCTCTCATGAATTTACTTTGTATAATTATTTTAGAAATCTTTTGCTTTTACAAAGTATATATATATATATATATATATGTACATATATATATATATATATATATATATATATATATATATATATATATATATATATATATATGTATGTATATGTATTCTTCTTCAAAAAAAGTGGACTCCTTGTTTTTATGCTATTTTTATCTTTATATCACTACCATTTAACCTATGGTAAAGTATTTAACAGTATTTAATGACATGTATTTAATAAATAACAATATTTTAAAAATAAATATGGTACAGTGGATATGTGGTACAGTGGATAGAGTGTTGGGCCTGGAGTCAGGAAAATCCATCTTCCTGAGTTTATATATGTCCTCAGATACTTCCTAGTAAGTCAATTAACTCTCTTTGCCTCAGTTTCCTCATCTGTAAAATGAGCTGGAGAAGCAAATGACAAATCATTCCATTATCTTTACCCAAAACCCCCAAATGGGATTATGAAATATCAGATATGGCTAAAAAAATGACCAGACCACAAAATTTAATAAATTTTTATTGAATTGAATATCAACAGAGGTTGGAATTTGTTAAGTTCAAGAAAAGGCATAAAAGTCACATCATGTTTGACTGATATGAATTAATGGGATTTAGAGTTAGGAAGAAATATAGAATAATCTAGTCCAAATCCTCATATATCATAGATCTATAGATCTAGGAAGTAGGCCCAGAGGGCCCAAGATATGTCCAAGATCTCATATACGTAGGAAATAGTAGAACTAAGTTTCAAACAAGAAGTCTTCTGAGTCCAAATTCAGCATAAACCACTTTCTCACTTCAATATTTATATTGGTACTTCTTTTTAATTCATTTTGGTGTTTGCAGAATGTGATCTGAACATTTAAAGTTATATTTTCTAGCAGACAGTAGCAATGAATCAAGTAGTACTGGGGTCTTTCTTACTATTGAAAAATTGGCAGACTCATTCTACTAACAGCAAACTATCTGGTAAATTCCTGACTTGCTGACAGTTTCATTCCTCACAAAGAAGAGAAAACTTCTGACCAACAAGAAGAACCCTGCTCAGTGATATGGAAATGACAGGACTTCTGTAAGAAAGTCACCATATCACCTTAGAGTGATTACACAACAGTGAAGGAAGGGAATGTTAGTCAATGAGATTTAATATCCTAAACTTAAGGAAAATAGATTGAAAAATATTTCAAGAACAAATTATAGCTTTGGACTTTATAAGTAATGAAGAATTAGAAATTGGAAAAAAGAAAAGAAATTCTGAAAATATGATCATCATAAATAGACCTGATGGAGAAGAAGGATTTTTTTTTTAAGTGTGTCCACAGAAAGTTTTATGAATATCTATACCAAAAACTGAAAAGAAGGTTCATAACCAAGGATAGATAGGAAAGAAATATAATGGACAATATCATGAAGTATAATTCTCTTTATGAGTTGAGGGATGAATTGAATATTGAAGGAACAGGAAAGCATGCTTTTAATCTACCTCCACACTAAGAAAATCAGAAAGGAAGAACATATTTTTCTCCTTGAAAATTATTTTTATTAAATTATTTTTTCAAAATTATTTTGATAACTTCCTTCATATTCTTCAAATATAGTCCATTTCCTAACTCTGAGCATTTTTATTGGCATTTCATTTATTTTTTTGATAGTCAAAGTATTTTTTCTTTATATTCTCTGAGTTGTGACTGGTTACAAATTTGTCACTTCACTATAGTAGAAAGACATACAAATGGCTTATGAACACAAAAGTGTTAAACTATCCTTACTTGCTGTCATAGAAAATCTAATACTAATTTTTTAAAAGACTATATTTATTATTATCATATTTATTCTACACTTGGAATGTTATTCCTTATCAACTCGGGCATGTGGCTTCTTAGATTTTTTTTAGTCTCAGTTATTTATAGGGAATATTTTTTTAATTCTAAATATTTGTCATTCCTTAATATGCAAATTAAAGCAATGGAATATTTTATTATCTTCATGTATATCATATTTTTAGTCATTTTCCAACCATTGGATTCATAATTTAGAGCCACTATTTTCAAAAATAATGCTTTGGATACTCTTAGTATATTAGTATAGGTATTTTTAACTATATAGTTTCTATAATCTCCATGTAGGTAATATGTAGTTAAAGCATCTGAACAACTTTATCCCTTTTTTGGCATAGTTGCATGATTATTTCCCCCAAAATGTAGGGCTAGTTCACAGATTTTCTTGTAGCAAATCAGTAAAATATGATGTCTTTTGCAGAGTTCATGCAAACATATATTTTTCCATCTTTCATTATCGTTTATAATTTGTTAAATAAAGTGATTTCCTAGAGTGGCTTTAACATGAGCTTCTATAACTTCAGTTTTGAGAACTTTTTAAAAATGGGTGTTAGTTTCTATTTCTTTTTTAAGAAATCTCTTTATATCTTTTGATTACATATTCTACAGGGACTCATTCTTTATCTAAAAGATTTGTGTCAATTATTCATACTTTTAAAAATATTAAACTATTTTTAGATATTTTATAGCAAATGTTTTGTCTATACAGTTTTTTTCCTTATTCTTTTCTGATTTTATTTAAAATTTTTTGATAGTCAAAGTACTTTGTCTTTATATCCTCTGAATTGTGGCTGGTTATAAATTTATCACCTCAACAATATAAAGATATAGAAGTGGATTATGAACATAAAAGGGTTAAAATATCCTTATTTGCTGTCATAGAAATTCTAATAGTAATTAAAAAAAACTATATACTATAGCATATTGGTGGCAGTTCTTTTGGTAATAACAAAAAAAATATGAAAACAATTGAGGAATGGCAAAGACAAATTGTGGTATAGGAGCATAATGGAATATTACGATGTTTTAAGAAATAAATATGATGAATACAGAAATTCATAGAAAAAGTTACTTGAACTCATTCAAAGTGAAATTAAATATAATAAAGAAAAAAACAATATGTACAATAACTATGAGAATGTAAATAGAAAGATCAACAATCAAAGATGAATATTGTAAAAGTTGATATAACAAATTTTACCAAAGAAGAGATATGAGAATCTACTCCATCCCCCAATTTCTTTAAGGAGATGAGAGAATTATATATATGGTATTTTGCATATACTCCCAAATTTTTCCTATGTAGGGATCAATTTTGGCATTTCTTCCTCTTTTTATTTTTTTTAAAAGAAAAAAAAATGTTTCACTGAAGATGTTATAAGGGGCAGCTCTCTAATAAGTATTAAGGATAGGGATACAGGAGGAAATTTAGTAATGTAAAAACAAAACAAAAATGAATAAAATAGATGCTTTAAAATGATATGCAATGTAATGTTTTGTTACCTATGTGATTTTTAAGATTCATCTCATGTATTCCTTTGTTATTTTTGATAGCATATGCTTTAAGTTGTTAAGCTCAAACAATTTTCTACCTAAGTGCATTTTAGATTGCCTATCAGTTTTGACTGTTTTTGTTGTTACTCAATAAATGATCCTTTTCTGAAATAATATGTGTTATTTAGTTTATTGAAGTAGAGACTACACTAAGAGTATCCAACTCAGTCTCACTTATCTGGATTATTTCACTGACTAACTTTTCTATTTTCATATAATAGATTTAATAATTACTGATTTAGGGTATGGCATTAGGTTAGGCAAGTGTTAAGATATGATTCTTAACCTAGGTTTCCCAATCTTTAGGTTTAGTTCTCTGTCCACCACACCATACTGCTAAGAAGCAGACTTTAAGAGGAAAAGATGCTATGGAGGTGAAAGTGAGCCATCTGGGTCAAGTGGCAAGATATATATCAAGGCAACTGGAGATGGCTCTGGATGTAATGGGAGACATTGGCTCCTATTGGTTTTCCCAAAAAAGGAAAAGAACCTATATGTTCTAAAATATTTATAGTAGTGTCAAAGAACTGGGAGCTGCAATAACACCAATCAATTGGTGAATGATTGAACAAGTTGGGGCATATGATTGTAATGGAATACTACTATATTAGAAGAAATGATGAGTTCAATTATTTTAGAAAAACATGGAAAGGCTTCCGTGAAACAATGAAGAATGAAATAAGGAGAATCAAGAAACATTGAATACAATGATAGCAATATTAAAAAAAAAAACTGAGGATTTTAATTATTATAAATTATTTCTTTTTTTAAATTTTAACTATTTCATCTATTATTTATACTCAAATTAACTACAAAGAACAAATGAAGAAAGATGCTATCTATATCCAGAGAAAGAATGGATAACTGGAAGTATATATAGAATAATTTTCATATATATGAACATGTATGTAAAGATTTGTATATGTATAGTTATGTAATTGTGTCTACTAATAGTCAGATGGTTAGGGTAGGGGAAGAAGGGAAGAAACAAAAAGAAAAGATAGAAATTTATAGGATAATTTTATAGTATATTTAAAAGAAGTAGCAAGTATTATATAGTAGATTTTTAATTCCATGAGCAATCATCTTTTTTATTATATTCTTATGAAATTGTTTATTTAATTCCATAAATTAAAAATAAATCATCATTTTGGGCTTTTTTTTTTCCTTTTTTCACCTTTCTTCTTCCTTCCTTTCTTTTTTTTCACTACCCCTTAGTACTGAAAATATGTCCGAGTTATAAATATTCTCTCTTTTGGTCCAGTGGAAAAGTTCTAGATTTGGAAATAGAATACCTTGATTTGAATCTTAGTCATTCTACTCCTCAGTACTCTGTAAATATTTATGGTGATTAACAACTCTCAGTTTCCTTGTGCTTCACTCATAGGGGATTAGACTATTTGGCCTTTAAAGTACTTTTTAACAATTTATAATCTTACTGTATTATAGATAATAAAACATCCTGTTGTCTGCTGGTGAAATTATTATGCATTGCAAGTTGTTAAGTCTGAGAGTCAGACTTATATCTGGAGTAATTATATATATATATCTGGAGATATATTTATCTCCATATTACTTCTTGAAAGAAGTAGAGGCCTTAAACATTATAGTAGAGCATATTGGTAAAGAGTTTTAGAAAATTATGGGCTCCCTTTTATTACTTGGATCAGGGAAATTAGCTTACCCATCAGTGAGAGGTGTCTCCCAGGTCTGGAATGATCATCCTTCTCATGGACCACCTACTGACTTCCCTGTTTCCTTTAAGTCCCCGCTAAAATCCCATCTTCCACAAGAAGCCTTTTCCAAATCCTCTTAATTATAATACCTTGTCTGTTATTTCTTTTTTTATCCGATGTGTATATAGTTTGTTTTATGTTGGACAAATATATTTTACAATTGTTTGCATGTTCTTTCTCCCATTACATTATAAGCTCGCTAAAAGCAGTGATTATCTTTTGCTTTTTTTATATATATCCAATGTTTAGCACAGTGTTCGGCACCTAGTAAGCACTTAATAATTGTTTATTGATTGATAGATAGGGGTGCCCTATCTAGGCTAGGGCAGATATAGGATTATAAATTTAATAAAGTTGGGAAAGACTTTAGAGACCAACAAGTTAAAACTCCACTCCCCCCTCCTTTTTATCTATGAGAAAAATTGATACTTAAAGAAATTTAATAAATTACTCAGGATAATATAGTCATTGAGTCTCTAAAAATAGGGTTTTAACCCAAGTCTTTTAAACTCCAAATGCAATGCCATATCTATTCTGCCTCAGTACTTTTCATATGAGTAGGAATGGAAAAGAGCATATAGATCTGACAAACATCTCTAAGGTTAAAAACCAACATGATCTGACAGCTGATTGGAAGGAGGGGTAGAAGAAGAGCATTATTCTTGCTGTCTTCAATAGCTGGAGTTAATTACCTGGCCATGCCTGTTCCCAGGTTTATACTTTCTCTTCAGACACCAATAAGTTTCTATTTGCAGTTTGAAGGATGGCTCCAGCTAACTGCTTATGTAAAAGAAAGGATGACTAACATATCTTCTATAATAGGAATGACTGCTATGGAGCAGCTTACCAACTCTAAAAATTTCCCTAGGCTATCTTTGGTGACTCAGGTGCCTCTAGAGATATATATATATATATATATATATATATATATATATATATATATATATATATATATATATATATATATATATATTTCGCCTCCAGAATCCTATAATTATAGTTTCATAATTTTAAATTTAATTGAAATATACACAGATTCTAAGCACAGACTATATGAGTAAGTCCTTGAAGTTCCATGAGAGTGAACGTCAAAATCAAAAAATTTTGAACAAATACAGCAAAGATATCAATCATTGAGCACTTATTAAGCACTTACCATGTGTGTAACACTAAGGATCAAAACACAAAATGAAAGGGTCCTTGTACTGTTAGGTAATGTCTCATTTTAGAGATGAAGATAGTGAGATCCTAAAAAATTATTTGCCCAGAATCACACAGCTACTAAATAGAAAAAGATGAGTTCAAAGCTGAATCTCCTGTGACTCTGAATCCGGCATGAATTGGGTTGATGTCAAAAAGAATCAATATAGAGGTTTGTACTCTATAGATAACAATATTAAGTAATAATGCAGGCCTTAAAACTAAGAAGACATTGATTTTTAGCCTGAATTTGACTCATTGAATACTACTAGGCAACATCTTTAACTTTTAGGGGGTCTCAATTTTGTCATCTCTAAAAATTAAGATTTAAGCTAAATGATCTAGAATGCTAGATTCAGAGTCAGAAAAGATTCAGGTTGAATTCTGCCTTTTCTGTTTAGTAGCTATATGACTTTGGGCAAGTAAGCTCTTGAGGAATCAATCTCCTCATCTCTAAAATTAGGACAATAATATTTAAAACACTGGCCTGTAAGGGTTAATGTGTTTAAGAAACTTTGTAAAACTTAAAATGCAATATAAATATCAACTATGATGATGCTTGTTCATCCTGTTATTTAAAGCCACTTTCAGATCTTACATTCTATTACTATGAATGTTCATAGTGTTTATATTACATTTTAAGTTTTTCAGATAATCAGTAAAACAAAGGAAAAATACTGATGGCTACGAACTAGAATTCTTTTCTATTTAAATAAATCTAAGTGTAATCATTATGCTGTTTATGCATATATGAGTCTGTAGATGGCATAAAAATACTAGTAAGTTGTAGGATAATTGAAAAAAATATTCCAAATTCAATAATCTATTTTAAATTCAATCTCATGCTTGAATATAATCTTGAGACATAACAGAATTGGATTACAAAATGAGGGTGAGTTAGTTTGCAGGGAATAATGCCACTTGAATGAATAGGACAAGCTATTATATACTTAATGAAATATGTTTTATTATATTATCTGGTTACTGCAGTGCCTCACATTTGAGTTTCCACAGCAAGAGTTGTTGTTTTTTTTTTTTTTTTTCAGAATGGTAGCCTAAAATAGGGCTCAGATTTTTTAAAAAATATTTTTTTTAATGACAACATAAAGATAGCATATGATTTGAATCTGATTTCCTGGCTATGTGTTTTTTGGCTCAGAGCATATCTTTCTTCATGCTGAGATGAGAGAAGTCTAGTTTCTACTTGGAAAATAATTTCTTTTGGAAAGAATTCAGCACAAGATAATATTATTGATTTAAAGTTGGGAATCCCCTAAAAGTCATCTAGTCTGATCTAATTTTACAAAGAAGGCCTGGAGAAATAAAAAAAACTTTTATAAGGTCACATGAGTACAAAGTGTTAGAATAAGTGGAATTTGAACCCAATTCTTGTAACTCTAAATTTAGGGCTATTTCTGCCAAAACAAGGATTTTAAATACTTAGCTTTATTGAAGACATGTTCTTGTGTCAGAATAAAATGGAAGCCTAATTTTAGTCAATGGTCTTAAGAAATTGAGCTTCTAAGAAAAATATAATCCTAAAAGAAAGCTTGCTTTTACAATAAACTTTCTTTTCTTGTCTTACTCCAGGCCATATATGACGCAGGAACTTAAAAAAAAAAAAAAAAAAAGAAAAAAAGAAAAAAAAAGAATATTAGTATCTTGCATTCATTGTCAACTTCAGGTTTCATTAAAATGTCATTCCTTTGAGCTGCCTCTTGAGAAAGTCTTTTAATGGAGGCTCTTTTTTCATCTATTTGAAAATTTTTAGAGATAATGATATCTTATGGGGCAACTGGGAATTAATTAAAGCTGTTATACTTTCTGAACTTCAGATGAACCTTTCATAGGGATGTTATCTCATGAACTTCCTTTAGAATCATTATTTGGGGATGGTCTAATTATTCAATTTAGGCACCTGCCAAATCCTACTTTATAAACTCTACAAATATATGTTCACCAATTGGATTATTATTCTCCAAAGATAAAATTGTCATGTTTCTTTTTATTTTACTAAATTATAAATATATGATTAGTTAAAGATATATTATGGACAGTTTTGTACCTGTGGCTTTAGATGTAGCATACTTCAGAAATCTCAAGACAAAAATCCACATATTCTAACAAAAGTTGGAGGAAAAAAATAAACCTTTGCTCATACTGATGTTGAGGTATTTCAGTCACATCTGACCACTAATTACATTATTACCCCACTTATGTTTTTATTGTTGTTTTGTTTTGGACAAAGACATTAGAGAGTTTTCAATTGAAGCATACAAGCTTTCTAGTCATCCAACTAGTCAATATCTGAGGCTAGATTTGAACTTGAAAAGAGTCTTTCTTACTGTAGATTTGGCCCTCTATCCACTGTGCCATCTACCTCATGCTATAGCTACTTTTTCCTTTGTCTCTTATTCTCTTTCAAATTCTTTCTTTAGGGTCCAAATCAGCTCCCACTGCATGGATAAGAAGATTCATCCTTGCTTACTTATTTACCATGGAAGTTACATTCCCTTGCATTGCACAAGTTTTTGTACAAATAATATTTCTTTGAAAGTTCCTCCACTCTATATAGTATAGCAATTTAATGGTTCTTATTTTATTTATTTATTTTTTTAGTCATCAATGTCTTTGGCCATCTGGTCCTATTTTAAGGAAATAAAGGGACTTTTCAAGGTTAGATGGGTGATTAGTAGCAGATTAAATGGAATTTGAATACTGTTTTTATGACTCCATATTCAGGACTATTTTTACTGTACTGAAGATTTCTCAGAATTTAGCTTTATTGAAGTCAAACCCTTCAGTCAGATGTAAAATTTAGTATGAGTTAATAAAATGAGTACTCAAGAAAACTACAATTTTGATTCCTCAGAAAAATATCTAAATGCATAAACTTTCACAGAATTACAAATAAAACCAACTAAAATACACTTATCTATATCTATCTATCTATCTGTATTTGAAATTCAGGGAACTCAGAGTGAGGACCCTTCTTGGGTCTAACTCAATATTGAGAAGAAAATAAGGATCTTTTAAAAAAAGGAATACCTTTCCATTTTTGAGGCTATTAAATTCATTAAATCTGCTTTTGAAATTAGGGTAAGACTTAGTTGTAATATTGAAGCTATGGTTTTAGCACTTTATAAAACAACTTTTTTTGTACCAAAGAAGAAATCTGAATGACTATAGTATTAAAAGATAAAATATGTAGATATTATACTATGTTATACATATATTTTATGCATTTCTGAGTTTGTAAAATTTTTCTGGTCATCTGTTGGCCCTCACATCTGCAATTCCATAAAATTCCCCTAAAATTCCCACTTAATTTTTTATGGCAACCCTCGATACTAGTGAAACCATGATGGAGAAAGCTATCTTGTAGAAGGGGTGACTTTATATTGTTCCTACTGATATTTGAGATGAACTAAATATTTAAATGGAAAAAGTAGATTTTATAAATTATTACATTACTTATATACGTATACTAATCTATTCATTACCTATGTTGCAAAACTTTTCCAATTAACCTAAATAATAAAGTTGACTGCTTAAATTGTTTAATTAGAAACAGTACAATTTTATCCACTGCCAAAGGAACATTGAGCACATTTCTTTTGTATGTAAACTTCTTCAACTTGTTCATTTTATCTGAAATTTCAATACTCTTTGAACTCCAATTTAAAGGGGCCAGTACACTTTGATCTAAATTATCTTTTACACTCAGTCTCCATTATTCTCAAATACACCTTGCCATTGCTTTCTTCAAGTCTATTTCTGAACATTTTCCTCTGCTAGTCTTCAGGTGCTTCACTAGATAAGAATAGAATATGAATAGAAAGCCAGCCCTGGAGCCAGGAAAATTTGAATTTAAGGCCTGCCTCTGACCACTGCTGGTTTAGCCTTGGCCAAGTTTTATAGTCTTTCATTGTTCTAGGCAACTGTCTAAAGAAGGTCCCAGATATATGTTAATTGAGGGACTTCAGTAATCTAAGAGCTTCCCATCCCAATGAAATCATAGGTCCAGTCCCTATCCTCTTCCTCAGTTATGGAAGAATACATTTTTTTCTATAAAGGTCATGTTTTTTTTTCTCCATGCTTCAGATAACCTTCTCATGCATGAGGCTCTATGTAAATCACATTTCTATCTATCTTATCAGATGTGATAAGATGATTCTTATCTTCTTGGTTTTAATCTAGCCTAGTCTACTAAAATGCCAATAAAATATGTTTATGAATAACTAGTACTATAAACATTGAATATCCTATTATCTATTTATATTAATTAGTTCTCATTGTTCACTATTTCATGTCTTACTGTGAAGAAACACCCCAAATTTAGTTTTCATTTTTTCTCAAAAAATATTTATTGCCATGTGGAATATTATTTATGCTCCCATTACTGCTTTTTTGCATGGAAATTTGTTAGTGGTTTTCTGGAAAAATGTAAATGAATCTCCCACATGCTAAAAAAAACAAAACAAATGGCAACAACAACAAAATCATTATTGTAGGATTACATGTTCTGGATGAATCAAAAGAATTGTATACACAATAGTTTTCTAAGGGAAGAAAAAGCAGATTTCATTCTTTAAGACATAAGGGAAGAGAAAAGGCAGATTTCATTCTTTAAGATGTCTCAAAAAGGCATTGTTTTAATGTCAAAATTGTCCATCATGAAAATATAATTTGTTTTCATTTATATATTCTTCTCTAAAGCTTTTGCTTTTTGCTTTTTTTTTTTTTTTTTTTTTTTTTAGCACCAGCAGGACAGTAGTTTTGTTAAGATGTTTTTCATGCTTAAAAAAGTTCTGCTATTTCTTAATTTGACTGTGCAAGATGAGCAACTTTGTCCCCTCATGCAATGTAGTAAAAAGACTACCCGATTCATAACATAAACATTATCAAATAATCCCACATCATATATCTGATAGTCAGTTGAAGAATTTTTTTTTTAAAAATCACACTGTATTTTGAAATCCATTAATCATGTAATTCAAATCTTACCTTTGTGTTTGGGTCGCATAACTGCTATCATAAGCATCATAGCTCTGGTCATCATATTCACCCCCATAACCATCATCATATCCCTAAAGAAAGGGAAAGAAAGAGTTCATCAAAATCAATTTGCAGGAATTTCTAATTCAATATTGATGAGGTAATATAAGATGCTACCTGAGGATAGATATTTTCCCCCTTTCCCAATGATCATAGTACATCTCATATTAGAATACTAAGTGCATGTACCCCAACTGTAGAACTTCATGGTTTAAATATTGTACATTTGGAAATTATCTATTGATTAATAAAATCCAATTATGCCTCACATAATAGAAACACTCCTGTGGTTTATCTAGAATGAGCCATTGGGATAGTCTAAAAAACCCTCTTGTTTGGGGATATAGTCTACTTTTGCCTCAAGCTACTTTGTGCAAATTTTTTTTGTGCCTTGGAGAGAATTTTACTCCTTCCTGGTACCACTGATTTATCCAGTTTTTAGAAACCTGTATTTTTCTATACATGAAACATCTCTTGCTCCTAAAGTATTGGTAATAACATGTCATAATAGATGAAATTCTTTTAGGGATTAGGCTAGATGTTCTTTGAATTCCATTCTAGCTCTAATTCTGAATTCTGGGATCTTATTAGCCTTTACTTTAGGACAGCCCAGATAAGCCACACTAAAAAAGTGAAAGTCAAGGGGAAGAGAAATTCAATTTCTCTGCCCCCCCCCTTTTTTTGCTTGTGCTTTTTAAATGTTATTGTTTTATTTTATTTTTGTTTGCTTTATTTCTCTAGAGGACAGCTAGATGCAATGACTGGAAGATGCAAGAAACAAACTTTAGTTAGAAAGCAGAAAAAAAGTATTTGGATTCATTAGACATTTCTATAAGTAGAATTAATTACCTAAGAAGATCAATTTCTTCTCTTTAAAGATCTTTAAGCAAAGGCAAGATGACAACTTATCATTAGTGTCTTAGTATTTAGTTTTGTTTCCCCAGACATAGGTTGGAATAGGTAAATTTCCAAATCTGAAGACCCTGGTCTAAACAGAGTCCCAGAGTAGAAACTGAGATATTCTTCTTTTTTTTTTCATACCCAAAGTCAAAATACTGTTTATAATGCTCTCCCCCTCCCAATTTATCTTTCAGGTGACAACGATCTTCATGTTTCCTTCCTCCATCTTTTTTCTTTTTCTTCTCCTTCTTCTTCTTCTTCTTCTTCTTCTTCTTCTTCTTCTTCTTCTTCTTCTTCTTCTTCTTCTTCTTCTTCTTCTTCTTCTTCTTCTTCTTCTTCTTCTTCTTCTTCTTCTTCTTCTTCTTCTTCTTCTTCTTCTTCTTCTTCTTCTTCTTCTTCTTCTTCTTCTTCTTCTTCTTCTTCTTCTTCTTCTTCTTCTTCTTCTTCTTCTTCTTCCTTCTTCTTCTTCCATGGTTGACCCCAGGGCTGAATGAGACTATCATCTCAAAGAATCCAGCAATAAATGTCAGACTCAAGATTCTTTTATAGGGTTACAAAAACAATGACATAATGGGGGAGGTACCTGGATGGGGATGACCTAATGGGGAGGAATCTAGGATGAAGATGACATAATGGAGGCAGGCTTAATGCAGGGAGGTACTGGAGAGACTCCTGACATTCTAATGATGTCTTAAATGGATAAAGACCTTTATCCTATCAAATATTAAGATGTAATGACTGTACCCTAAGGTCTAAGATATATATAAGACCTTTATCCTAACATTAAGAGGGAATGGTTATAACCTGAGGCAGAGTAACTGAATAGGACAATTAGGGAAACTGAGTCAGGACATTAAAAGAGAACTGTGGCACAACAATCATGCCTTGGATCATAGAAAATCAGGTCCTTCTATCCCCTACTATGTCTCCAGCTCTGTCCAAAATCATGTTCATTGTTTCCATGACACTATCCATTCATTTTATCTTCTGCCATTCCCTTCTTTTTTTTTTTTTTGATCCTCAATCTTTCCCAACATCAGTCTTTTCCAATGAGTATTTTTAGTATGTTGCCAAAGTATTTAAGTTTTGATTTAAGTATTTTTCATTCCAACGAATAGTCTGCATTTAGCAAATGGAGGTAATGATAATGATCTCACAATCCCATTAAGAATATTGTGATTAAGTATGAAGCCATAAAGATCAATTACTTTAACATGTGTTCAAGACTTAGGAGACAGAGAAAGTCATTTCTATAAATAATCATTGAAATAAATGAACAGCTTTTACTTTTTTTTTTTTTTTTTTTTTTTTAGATTCTCAAAGCATACACTGAAGCCCTAGTATATTACATTTTTTTGTTGGGTTTCATGAAAATTTACTCTTTATATATCCATTTCAAACATCATAAATTATCTGATACCTACATTAGCCTTCTCCATAAATTTGGTTCCTAATGATATTATAATTGCTTCTATGAACCATCAGAATTCCTCTCCCTTGCCCACTCCCCCCCAAAAAAATAAGCCTTTCTCAAATACAAGAGGCTCATAGGTTCATAGAATTTGATCTGAAAAGGATCTTAGATCCTACATCCAACTCTCTCATGTAACATTTGAGGAAAATGAGAAACAAAGACATGCCTAGAATCACATAGACACTGGGGCAATTCAGAGATGGGAAGTGGGATTTAACTCCAAATCTTTCTGAGTCCAGTTCAGATTCTCTATCCACTCTATATGTCTTTTTGATGCCTCTGAAAATTTTATCAATTTCAAATTGTAGTCTTTAATGCTTGCGTCTCCCCCAACATTATTTCTTCAAATCCTATGAGGTTTCTATATTCCTTAGCTCCCATCCTCAATTACAGTTTATTGTCTTACATTTTTCTGCCTAAAATTTGAAACCTGGAGAAATAAAGAAAAAACAAACTAAGACTGTAAGAGAGGGAAGAAGAGGTGAGAAATCTCAAAGTCTAGGTAATGAATCTACAGTCACATTTTCCTGAAACCTTTCTTTGTCTCCAGATCAAACAATTCATCATGCTGAGGTTCCTCACAGCAAGAAATAAGCAAAAAAAGTTTGCAAACTACTTTTTCTAAGCCTTTAATGATAATCATTTATGAAAAGATCATATTAGGCCTGAAAGGCCAAGCTGTCCAACATGCTCATCTTACAGAGGATAAAATTATAGCCCAGGGAAATGAATTATTCTCTCCAAGGTTATCCAAGTAGTCAGTGGTTTTGTCACATGTGAAATCTGAATTCTCTGATCAGCATACTTTCTACTGCTTCCTAAAACATCAGAATTTAAATTGAATTTTTAAAAATTCAATTGTTATAATTTAAAAAATATATATATATATATTTTTTTTTTGGTGGAAGGAAAGGGGAGGCTCATGTAGGTTGTATAGTAGATAGAGCACTGGCTTTCGAATTGGATAGATTCTACTCTTTCAGAGTTTAAATCCGGTGTTAGTCTCTTGCTAGTGATATGATCCTGGGCAAGTCACTTAACCCTTTTTGCTTCTGTTTCTTCATCTTTAAAGTGAGCTGAAGAAGGAAATGGGAAACAATTCTAGTTATCTTTATCAGAAAACTCCAAAACAGGGGCACAAAGAGTCAGGCACAGCTCAAGAACAAAGCAATTAAAAAAAAACAAAACAAAACAAAAACAAAAAAACTACTGAGCACAGACTAAAACTGTAAAGAAAACACTTTCAACTTAGGGAGTCTAGCTTGAGGACTTCTTGGTTCTGATCAATGAGTGCCTCACATACACCATGAGGCTATCTTCAATTTATGCTCTTATCATCTCACCAATCATCTTCCAAATATTTACATTCCTTTTGTTTTCCCCCAATATCTTTTTTTCACTATCTTGAACCACAATTAAATCGATAATTATCATTGCAAATGGAAGGCTTTTGTCAACTTATTCCTGTATGACACATTCTGCATCATTTTCCTAACCAAAAATTCTCTACCCAGGTCCCTGATGATTTGCATTATAATAATATGTATAATCTCATCCTATTTTGATGTAACCTCATTCCCTTTTGTTTTTGTATCCCTTTTGGTGAACTCGGTGATTGATCTATATTAAGTACTTAATAAATATTTTTATATTCATTCAAAGTCTAATACAGCTTTTCTTTTTAGAATATGGAAGTTGACAATATATGAGTGACTTCAAGGCCTTAACCTTACCTTTAATTATGGCCTCTGACTTTTAATTATGTCCCATAAGTCACAAAATAGAGTTGGCAAGAGTTTACAGGTAGATCAGAAATAAGCCCTCACTGTGGCTGGAAAAAATAAATGATCTACAATGTTTGAACTGAAGATGGCAAAGTGGAAGAGCCATCTCTGTATGCAAGGGACAAAACTGTTATCATACTATTTAATTATATGGAGGATTATAACATTTTGCTTCCTCATCTGTACTTTATTTTATTAGCAATTATTAAAAACCAACAAAGCAGAACCCTTGGTGGCAACCCAGAATTTCATGAAGCATGAAAAGCAATAGTGCTATATGGATCTGTCTATTGTGGGAGACAAAATGGGAGGAATAGCTAGGAATGACCTTTCCCTGTTTTATTCAACTTAATGTGAATCAGTCATCAATTCTCACAGGAAAAGCATGAGACAGAACTAAAAAGTGTTTTTTTTTTATCTTAAATGACCAATGTAAAAACATAAAACAGAGCTTATAAGCCAGTTATTATCAGAAAATAGACTACAAACAGTGAATAAGAAGGAAGAAACTCTCAGGCTCTTAGATCATAAAATAACATGAAACATTCCATACTGCTCTTTTCCTTTAGTGAACTTTCATCTTATGAACCACAGATGATTCCAATCTATTAGTACACTTACAGTAACTACTTCTTTTATATTATATTTGATGAGCAAACCAGTCTGCCAGAAGTTCCTAATATAGGTATATATGTGTTAATGTTGATATATACATACATACATATTTATAATGTAGCACAGTGGATATGAGTATATACAAATATATAAAGTTATTATGTATTTATATGTATATATATATGTGTTATATAGAGAATATGTTTATATATATGAGCTTACATGTATACATACATATGCTCTTACTGTGAAGTTTGCCTCATCACATAGCTTCCCAAATGTTTTGAATAATTATTCTCTCTGTTATCTCTACTATGCCAGTGAGATCTGTTTTATGCAAAAATAAATTCTATTGCACCATGTTCCAGTGCCTAGAAAATAGGTTAATACTTGTCTTTCTCAATCTAGCTGGTTCATAAATAATAAAAAAAAAAATGCTTTTTAAAAGAAAAAGAACATTACTAAAATTGGTAAGTACTAGTGTTTCATTTATGATATCAAAAGGAACTCTACATATTTACTCTTAAAAATATTTTTAGCTATTTTTAAATATGGGGAATGCATATTCTTAGTGTCAACTCAATATTGATCTGTACTATAGGTGCATATGTGTATATGTATAGGGATAGATACATGCATATATACATTTGACTTGTTTGCATATTTGCATATTTAAAGTTAATACTATATTCAGAGACTATTGTATCATTTTTATCTTTTTCTGACTTTCATGAATTCTAATTTCAATTAAAATCTATCTCTATATAAAATTAAGAAATGATTTTTTTAAATAAAAAATTCCGGATTATAAAAGTTATGCATTTATATAAAGGGAGAATAACAAAACAGCAACTCTCCCTCATTAATGTAAAGTTTACTCACACATTTAAAGATCATTACAAAGTTTCTTCCTGGCTTCTGGGTCTTAGGACAAATAACCATGGTTCCTTTGAGTCTTTTCCTTCTCCAGAGGATTTGTATCTTAGATTTATACAGTTTTCAGTTTATCTCTGGATTCTAAATTTCCCATTATCTTATTGAAGAGTTAGGAACTAGTAGTCATCTCAACAATTCTAGAATTGTATGGTAATTATCTTGTGATTTCTTGATCCATTGGATTTATAAAGGCATATGACTCAATGTTTAACAGACTTCTGTTATTCTGTTATTAGCAGTTTTAGATAAACGATAAGCCTGAAAGTCATATTTTAAAGTGTTGAGAAGTGGGAGGAGAAAAAAAAAATTAGACTACAAATAGAGTCAGCTTTTTCTAAAAGTCTAATTGAGAAAAGATAGGAGGGATATAGGAAAATAGGTTGAGGAAATAGCAAACCTAGTGAAGGGTTTTTTTGTTTTGTTTTTTTAAATGGATCAGGGAATGGCAGTCTTTGAAGGTAGTGGGGAAGGAACTATTAGAAAGGGAGGGATTAAAGACAGAGGCAGCTAAGTACTACAAGGAATAGATTGCCAGATCTGGACAGAGGATGCTCTGAGTTCAAATGCAGCTTTAGACACTCTCTAGTTGTGTGATTCTAGGCAAGTTATTTAACCATGTTTACTTCTTTTTCCTTATTTGGGGTTATGAAAAAATGAGCTGGAGAAAGAAATGGAAAACCATATCACAATAATCTCTTCCTAGAAATCCCCAAATGGAGTTGTGTAATGTTAGACTAAAATGACTAAACTAGAATGGTGAATGATTGAAAGAGAAATCTGAAAGATTAGATGTGAGAGAATGAGATCAAGGGTATCTACAGAGAGTTGATCTTGATAAAAAGGAACACTTCATTGTAAGAGACTGGGGAAAGGAAAATAGGGTGGTTAGTGATAAGAGATTTTCAGATGCAGAGAAGAGGAAAAGATAGAATGTCTGTCTAACACAGTATTTGGCACATAGTAGGCACTTAATTTTTTTTAAACTAAATTAAATTGAACTATAACTCCAAGTGGCTCATTTATCCCATGGCTATTTAGGAATTTTTGAGGCTGTAAGGACTTATGATTCACAATAAAATTCAATCAATAAATATTTATTAAGCAGACATAGTCTTTTTGAGGGAGGAAGGGAAGAGTGGAAGGAGTAAGAATAAATATTTATATAGCACCTACTGTATTCCAGGTACTGTGTTAAGTGCTTTTACAAATAAATTGAATATTGCATCTGATCTAATGAATTTGGTCTTCCTGCCTATAGGTCCAGCACTTTAGTCACTACTTTACAACTTGCTTCTGGCAAAGGGAAGGTTCAATCTCAGTAAAGTAAGAAATAAGGAGGGGCAGCTAGATGGTATCGTGTGTACAACATCAGTCCTGAAGTTAGGAGTACAAGAGTTCAAATTCAGTCTCAGACACTTAACACTTATTAGCTGTGTTATCATAGGCAAGTCATTTAACCACAATTGCCTTGCAAAAAAAATTTTTTTTTAAATTACTCCTCACTTGAGAGGTTGGTAGAAAGGTTATTGTGGGGGATTCTAGAAACAGCCTCTGTGTGAGATTCAATAGAGAATCAAATGCAGCAAGCATCTAGGCAAACCCCCAAATTTGTAATCTTTAAGGCACATTCATCCTCTTACTGATGAAAAAATGAAAATACATGAAAACACTGACTCCCCCCACATACATAAATGCATGTGTATACACATACATATGCAAAACTACATATATGCATATACATATATCTATATTCCCAGTTTATATTACTCATCAATCTCATCATGCTGATTGGCTCAGTTTTGGATATTCAATACTTTCTCAGCTCCCTGAATTTCCTCTCCCTTTTAATTGGAGAGATGTTAGATACAGCACTAAGCTCTTTCTTTCTAAAGCTTTCCTTTAAAAGAGGGCTGGGATAGAAACTTTCCAGCTAACTCTACTTTCTATCAACAACTCTGGTTTGGACTCTACTAAACATACTCTAAATTTGGGTATCTCTGGTATACTAGGCTCATTCATGATTTTCATCTTCCTTTTGCTTGTTTTCTCATGAGATTATGAACTTTTTGAGAGCAAGAACTATTTTTTTTTCTTTTTTCTTATTTTTTTTCTCCAGTGCCTGGTACATAGTACTTGCTTAATAAATATTTATTGCATTTTATTATATATTGTAAGTCCTTATGGCCTCAGAAGTTCCTAAATAGCCATGAGATAAATAAATCACTTGGAATTGAAATTCAACTTAATTTAATTTTAAATTTTAAAGTACCTACTATGTTCCAGATACTGTTAGACACAAGGATTACAAGTGGGGAAAAAAGTAGCCCCTGTACTCAAGAGGCTAAAGCTCTATAGAGTGCAAGGTTTTTACTTAACATTGCTACTGATAATACAGACTTCAATTTAACACATGGTTTTGACAGTCATCCATGACAAATTAACAATAGAAAAATGTTGTTATTTTGTATTTTATTTTTACATAGTTGGTCAGCTCTATTTATTTTATTTTTCCTGAGGCTGGGATTAAGTGACTTGCCCAGGGTCACACAGCTAGGAAGTGTTAAGTGCCTGAGACCAGATTTGAACTTGGGTCCTCCTGAATTCAGGGCTGGTGCTCTATCCATTGTGCCACCTAGCTGCCTCATTCAGCTTTATTTATAAGGAAAAAAAAAAAAAACATAAAACAAATTATGTGGATTTAACAGAACAGAGTGGAAACATGCAACCAGAATTTAAAATGAGGAAAGCTATTTTCAGATAGAATCAAAGGCAATTTAGATACTTGGATAAAGACAATAACTCCTCTTCCCACCTATTCCTCACTCCCCCAAAAAATCAAATGTGAAGGACAAAAGTGATTTGCATACATTGACCTTTAGCAATATGGAAGAAAATTAACCGGTCAAATTGAAACCTGAGATTTTATTTGCTTTATGAAGTGTGGCTAATGCTTAAGCATGTGCTTGTCTTATTTTCAGTTAATTATTTCAGCAGCAAAATGAAAAATAATGCTAGTTTTATGTAAAATGTCTTTGTTTCCGAGGCTCACCTTTTTCTTTCAAAACAATAATTGCTAAATCAGTGGGTTTTTTTTTCCTTTTTTTAAAATGTATCTCACAACTTCCTTTATATACTGAATTTGTGGGAGAGTCAAATTTTCATTTAGCCTCTTTGATTATCTCAGGAATTAAACTATTTGTTAAAATTTAAAGTGGACAAAGATTCTAATCATAATTATGTCTGTCAACGCTGCAATTGTAACCATAGATAGAATTATGTGACAAAAAAATATAAAATCATAGCTCCAAAGGAAAAAAAAATCTATTATTCAAATAATATATAAAACATAGGACAAACTTTTATTGCCTCCACTTTAAATGAAGATTGAAACCTTTGCTTATTTGTACTTTCTTTTGTTGCCATTTTGTTTTGGTGAAATTTATAAAACTTGGCTGTAATGATCTCAGGAATGATCATACTCTTGACCTCTTCATCACTCATAACTATGCTCTTCATGATCTTAGAAATTAATCTCACTGATAAAAATCTCCTATTCTTTTATATCTTCTAAACCTATTCAGATACATAGCAACTTGGGACCCTGAGAAAGTCATAGCTCCTTTTGGCTCTCAGACAGGTTCCTAAGACTATAAATTGCAGAACAATTCCTAATCTTCATTAGTTAAGAAAACAAATTTCATCACCATAAATTAATTAGATTAATGAAATTACAAATCTGAAACAAATGCACACACAAACATACATACACACACATGCACACACACACATACACATATACACACCAACAATATTGCAAAACTTTGTGCATTCATTTCATGAGCTTAATTAATATTTGTTTAATTGAATTGGATTCTGACTTTCCTAAGCCCACCACAGACTGAAATAAGTTATCAGTTCCATGTATGCCCTATTGGAAATCTCTTTGATATGATGGCTTTAGAAATTTGTGTTTTAATAGTTATGAAACTTTAAAATGCTTTATTTAGATATTTAATAATCTAGATGATCACAGAGACATCTATTAAGTGACTGAAGTGAGATTTGTACCCATCTTTCTTACTAAAACTTTAGTATATAGTATTGCCATACAGTACATAAAAGATATTTAAAAAACAAAAATTCTATTGCCTATGGATTGCTTCAACAAGCTTAAACTGACTTGCCAGAGCCAATTGTTAAATTCTCCATAGATGCATAAATACTTCAGAACCTGGGATATGTTACATAACAGGGCTTGCTTTCTTATGTTCTCTAAAGGAAATGATAGACAAAATGTTAATAAGAGAGCTTAAACTTAAAATTTTGTTCTGAATACATTCTTTTTTTCACACAGCTAATTATTAAATATTTACCATTGCACTAGTTTTCCCCCTACTATATTTGCTTTCATTTCCAATTTTTCATGACCCTGTAAAATTTTCTTGACAAAGCTATTAGAATGGTTTGCCTTTTCCTTCTCCAATTCATTGTAGAGATGAGGTAGCCAAGGCAGGGTTAAATAACTTACCCAGGATCACATAGCTACGAAGTGTCTGAGGCCAGATTTGAATTAAAAAAGATTCATCTTCTTGACTCCAAGTTCCATGATCTATTGTGTCCAATGTCCCTACACTGACTAAAAACTAGGTACTTAGGCAGGAAAAAAAAATGTAAACTCTTTGAGAGCTGGGAATATATATTTTAATTTTGTTATATTCTATGCCTAACAAACATATATGTCTAATATCTTCTATATGGTTGGTACATAGTAGGAACTTTGTAAATATGTTTTGATTTGAATGCATTGATAAGGGTGAAACTTACTTAGTGAAGGAAAGTTAATGTCAGTTTCTACTTCAAATATAATTCAGCCCAAATATTATAGAGTAACCATAATGGGTATGTGTTATACCCAGAAAGTCTGTGGAGTTGAATAATCTTGCCCTGACTTTTCTATTTCATCTTCAGCTTGCTTTTTGGAAAGTGATTGAAATTAATCCATATAAATTTCTTAGGTGTTCTCATTTACTCTCCCCCATCTTCCTAAACTTATATTACTTATGTTAGAGGATGAAGAAAGCATAACTTCACAGGTTAATTCATAATTTTCATCCCAGAATTATTGTGAGAATCAAATGAGATAATATTTGCAAGGTACTTTGCAAAATTTAAAGGTCTACATAATTCTTAGTTATTTCTGCTATCATTAGATTGGGATTTTTAAAATTAATTAAGTTATTTAATTAATTTTTACAAAAATTTATGCATAAGTAATTTTCCAGCATTGACTATTGCAAAACCGTTTGTTTCAACTTTTTGCCTCCTTCCCCCCACCCCTTCCTCCAAATGGCAGGTTGACCAATATATGTTAAATATGTTAAAGTATAAGTTAAATACAATATATGCATACATGTGCAAACAGTTATTTTGCTGTATAAAAAGACATCATATTGGGTTTTAAGGAAGGCTAGTAAGAAAAGTCAGACTTATCAGGAATCTCCTTTCTTTATTTAATATTCTGTATCTGTCTCACCAGGTAACAATGGTTGTCATTAATTTTGGTTCTAGACAACAGTGGATTGTCTTTCCAGTTCTTTGTTTTACCTTGGGCTACAAATACAACTTCTTTCATTGTTTACCTAAGGGGGTGTGCCAGCCAATAATCCTTACTAATAGCAGCTATAAACAATGTCAAGTGGGACAGACCATCTCCTAAAAGACAATCATGTTTTAAAATGGACTCACCAAGGGAAGTAGAAGACTTATCTTTTCCATCAATGTATCTGAAATTGCCTGTCTTTTAGTGGAATGCATTTTTCAGACTTTCCTTAGAAATTTTTACTAATCCCCAAGCCCATTTAAACCTGTCTCTCTGGCAATCAAAATCATTTTTATGAGATTTGGGTCTTGAAGTACTTTTTTTAGCCATGCAGAGTAAATCGACAGCTATTAAACACGTGGGGGAAAAACTGATAAGAAACTTAAAACATAAATTCCTACATAAATAAAGAAACAAAAATATTGCCTGTATTTCCTAGACAAGGGAACTGAGAAGGGGAAGGATTATGTACAACATATGTTTTCTAGGAAATTTTGATTCCTACTACATACACACACATACACATACACACAAATACAAACACATGAATGGAATAAACTGAGTGAAGACCACTCACAAGAATGTGGCCTTGATGTATATTCTAATTGTGAATTGAGACTTTGAAATAACAAGCTGAGTTATAACTAAAAGTTGCAGGTATTCCATTATCTTAAATAAACATACATTCCTCTCCTGTCCTCCTCCCACTTTTTCATTAGCGTTTAAGTACCTAACAAAATAAAGAGTGTGTTATTGATTAGTATTTTTTATTTCTGGGGTAGATTGCTACAATAGGATGCAACCCTGGACTCCCCAGGCAATGGAAGAAAAGGTCAGAAGGGGAGATGAGGGCTTCTGCTTAGGGTTTATATAATCCTGTGTTTTGCAGTTTGTCCTCTCTATTGGTGATTGTCCTTTTTCACAAGTTCAAAAGAAATCTTTTTTTTTTGTTTTTGTTTTTGTTTTTTACCTTGAGAGTCTTTGATTTCATTTTGAAGGGCTGTGGTCCCATACAGCTTTGGGGGCTTGTCTAGGATATTTCCTGATTGTGAGGAGTCTCTCTCATCCCAAATCCTTGGGCAGGCATCCTCTGAGAGAGTTCTCTGATGGTCCTTGGATTTTTCATACTTCTCTGCCTTAGAGGGGCTTGTGGAATCTGTCCTGGCTAGGCTGGTGTCCCTGGTTGGCCTGGATTCTTCTGGGGTTTGTGCTGGCATAGCAACTTCTTCTACGTGCTTCCTTGGCATCTCTGGCATGTAGAGTAGGCTAGTCATTGGGCTATAGACTTGCAACAGAATACCTGGGTCCAAATTTCTCTGACTCTTTCCTCAGAATTTTGAAGTCTGTCAATTTCTTACAGCCTTTGCCCAGGAAGTGGGAGCTCTGGATATTCCTCTAGATAATCACTATTAATTAGTGTATGCTAAAATTGTGAATTTGTCTATTCTGGTTTAGGAATTTAGAAATATCTATGTATTAATATTAAAGTATTGCTATTAGAGATTTAAATCTGTATTTGATTTGATTTTAAGCTTTAAAAATTGGGTATTAAAACAAACTTCTCTTGTAACTTACCTAAACAAGTCACATTTGTATCTCCTAATTAGATGAAATATATTTAAGCTATCATGTTGCTGTCAAAATTATATTGGGCAATTTGTAAAAATTGTATAAGCTATATTTTGTCAGTCCTGCTGGATATGTGGTATAAATTTTGTGAAAAAATTTTTTTTCTTTTTTCTGAGGCTGAGGTTAAGTGACTTGCCCAGGGTCACACAGCTAGGAAATGTTAAGTGTCTGAGACCAGATTTGAACTTGGGTCCTCCTGAATTCAAGGCTGGTGCTCTATCCACTGCGCCACCTAGCTGCCCCAATTTTGTGAAATTTGATACAAAATTATTTATAATATTAATTTAAGGTTTTTTTTTTCTCCCTTTAACAAAGAAACAAAATCAAGAAAATTTGGTACATAGGGATATGTGTAATTGCAAAACAAATTGTATCTAAAAGGTGGGTAATATGTTTAAAGATAAATAAAAAGATATTGAGGAGGTGACCCTCCAGATTGAGGGAACCTGGCTATAAAATAAGAAATAATGAGAAGGGATTGCAAATTGAATGACAATTTCATAAATGTGGGCATCTGCCCTCATCAGGGAAAGTGAAAAGATTAAATCAGATTCCTAAGAAATGAGGTACTAAAATGACATTAAATAGCAAGTTATTTTGGACCAAATGTTTGCCTATTGCTTTGTTAAAGAATTAGAACTGTTCCCAGAAGTGATCTGGCACTTTGAGATGCTGTTTGTTTTACTTTATTTGGGAGGGGAAAAAGAAAGAGAAATACTGTCTTTTGAAACAAAAGATGAGTTTTTACAGAAGCATATACTGTCGGTGTCTTCATATTTTTCAGCCCTTATGAAGTGAGGATTACTGGCCCAGACAACACCTTTGGAATTTGTACTTCCAGGAGAGTGAGGGCTTACTAAGTCCTAGAAGAAGCAGAGTGGGAAGGACTTTACCAGATGTTATAGATAAATGACTCTACAATCTGAAAGCTGAACTCCAGATAAAAGAACCTGTGGAGGAACTTTAAGAATGAACTATTAAGGATAATTTATAACCTGTAAAATTGAAAAATATGCAATTAAAGGTAAGAAAGGCAGTTTTTTCTAATATTGTGAGGAAAAGGTCCTATTTTTAAAAGAAAAATAATAAATTTATTTTTGATATCCTAAAGTTTAGATGTTCTGGCTAAGGGCCAGTCTTTAAGCTGACATTTTATATCTATGTTTTACAGGTGAACAATTTGGTCCACTCATTACCAAGAATGATCCTTTCATATTGAAAACTTTCTTCCTGAACTGTGGAACTCAAGTACCTACTAGGTTCTCAAAGATGGGTAGATAAAGTTTCTATTCTCTAACACCTAAGCCTCTTTCTCTTCATTCCCTGCTCTTTCAAATAGGCATATGCCATTGTTAAGTACCGTCAGCTAGATGACTCAGTGGATAAAGAACTGTTCTTGGAATCAGGAAGACATATCTTCATGAGTTTGAATATGGCCTCAGATACCTACCAGCTTTGTGACTCTGGACAACTTATTTAGCCCCATTTGCCTCAGTTTTCTGGGAAAGAATGAGCTGCAGAAGGAAATGACAAACTATTCTAGCAGCTTTGTCAAGAAAACTCCAGATGGGGTCAGGAAGAATAAGGCATGACTGAACAACAACAACAATTGCAAGCACAAAGTTCAAATTCATTGTGTTTCACACATTTACACATTTACTTGTAGCTTAATAGACAGAAAAGAAATAACAATAGTGGCCCACCTGCTTATTATTGCTATTTTTGTTCTCTAAGAAGCCTATTTTCTTCCTTAGTTCAAGATGGTCCTTTGGTATAGAACTGGGATTTATATAGCAAAAGATGTCAATTTCGATAGCAACAATGGAGTTGTCTTTTGAAATGTTTTCCCCCAAGTTTTTATCTTTCTTATTGCAGAAATTACTGTTGATTTTTTTTTCCCTTTGTGATTATGAGTGTAGTTCCTTTTTTTCTTTATATCCAAGAAACTAGAAGCTCAGAACTCTGAGAGAATATTTTTCTTCATGACTCACTTCTGCCTTATTCACACAGCTAACTGAAAATACCATTAGTGACAATTGTCTTTTTGAAAAAAAAAATTGATTTCAGTATGCAAACAAATAATAACAGCAGGAAGAAACAACCAGAGATTTAGTAAAATGGAATATGTTTATTGTTTTAATCTGGAAATGACATTTGTCCTTGGCATAATCATTTTAAAGAAATAATAAAAATGAAGGGTAAAAAGATTAAACCCATATGTCTTAATTATCTTTGATGCTAGGGTTTCTATTCAAAGAGCATCATTTGGTTAGCAGTGCTCCTGTAGCCTTCATTGTTTTTTTTTTTTTTTTTTTTTAAAGAAAATTAATAGGATGGCATCTTTGCTATATATCTATGTTCTGTCCTTAAAGTGACTTTCAAATGATGTACAATTGATAAAATCAGTATTTTCTTAAAATCTAGATATAACATCAAAAATTTTAAAAATAGAGTCTTAAAAATTATCTATTCTGATTCTTTCATTTTCATTAAATCCCAGAGGATTGTGACTTTCCCAGTTACACAGTCAGGTAGTAGCAAATGTTCTGACTCCCAATTCAGCTACACATTGCATGATTATCATCTATAAGATTTTCAAGAGATTACATATGGAATATTTTAATATTCTGGAATATTAATATAGAATATTCTGATATTCTATATGATATTCATTAAAAAGACAATTTTTGTATTAGGAGATGGGGGAAATATTTTAAAGTAAAAAGAAGACAATAGTCATGGGGATTTGGAAATAATTATGTGGAATTTGTTAAAGGCAAAATATGTACAAAAATACAAAGATAAATGATATGTTACATGTTTTTTAAAGATTATAATCTGGCAGGAGAGATAAAACATATACCTAATGACTTTAAAACAATCTCTCTCTCTCTCTCCTTCACAAACAAAAACAATATCATAAACGTGTAAGCTAAATGAATGAGGTAACACAACCAGGGGATTAGGTAGCATTGGAGGTGAGCCTTGAAGAAATCAGTGGAATCTCAAAAAGTTCAGATGGAAGAAGACATTCCAAAGTCTTGTTTCATGACAAAAAGGCATTTAAAAAAAGCATGTCAAAATGAGTGAGAATATACAGAAACTGTTTATGGAATGGAAGTGGTACAGATTACCTAGGACCTAGAATGTGGTCAGGAAAGTGGTTTCATCGGTTGATTGATATTATACTGCATGAGACTTGGAATGCAAGACTAATGAGAATGAACTTAATTTCATAGGAAATGAGGATTTATTGACATTCTAAAGCAGTGGGTTGACATGCTCCAATTTGCACATTACAAAGATCAATCAAGGCAAGTTTATATGAGAATTAAATGAAAATATGGTGATAAAGATTGGTCAGAAAGCAATTGCACAGTTTAAGTGAGAAGTAATAGGGTCTGAGTTAGGGGGTAGCAGAAGTCATATAAGAGGAAAAAACATTTGAAATATACTGGGGAAGTTCAAGCAGCAGGACTTGGCAACTCATTGGCTGTGGGAAAACAAGGAAGAAGTCAAATACAACATCTGAGTTTTAAGCCTGACTAATTTAAGAGTGGTGGTAGCAATACTGAAATCAGGGGGAAAATAGGTTTTGAGAGAAAGGTAATAAGTTGGGTTTCAATCATTTTGATCTTGAAAGGACAGGATTGGGACATTCAGGCAGAGACATCATTTGAAAATAGCCACTTGAATCTTAGGAGGGTTCAATTAGAGATAGGTTTGAGATTTATCCACAGAGTTGCAGCTCTGAAGATGAATAAGAATAATGAGGTTAAGATACATGAAGAAGAAAAGAGAAAAAATATTATGACACTTAGGACTAATTATTTATAGGAGAATAGATGGGAAGAAAGACTAAAATTATTTTAAGAGAGATATGGAGGAAACCATGTAAGAAGTTGATTGTCACAGAAGCCAATATTGTATAGAGTTCTGTGATGGAAATGGTGGTTAATAGTTTCAAATAATGCATCTAGCTATGTCAAATACATAGATAAGTGATATAGTGAATAGATTAAAGGATTTGATCTTAGGAAAGCCTAGGTTCTATTTTAATCTAAGATACTTACTAAGCTGGATATGTGACTCTTGATAAGTTATTGAACCTACCCTAGTCTTAGTTTTTTAATTTATAAGATGAAGATAATAATAGCATCTATCTCACAGCATTGTAAAGATTAAATAACCTATATACAATGCTTTGAAAAACTTAAAATGCTATATAAATGGTTTTTTATGATCATCATCTTTATTATCTTTAGTAATCTTTCTGACATTCAGACTGTACCAAATTTAGCACTATCATACCTTTCCAACTTCATCTTGTACTATTCACCAAAATATATTAGACATACCATCTAAAGTAAGCTATGTTACATGTATTCTACACAGCTCACTTTCCCTCCGCTTTTTGATTAACATTAAATTCCCTTTGTATGAAATTAAAAATATGTAAAGCATTTTGAAAACTTTAAAGTGTTTCCTATGTGATAATTATTGATATAAATATCTTATCAATTGATTTATGGGCTACAAGCTAAAAAACATAGCAGAAAGAACCTATTAAATACTCCAAAATTTTTAAATTCTTTGATAAGAAACTGAAGATTATAACAATATAGGTTTTATTTTTCTCACTGCTGTCTATGGAAGACAATGGAGACAGAAGAGGGAAAAACAATTTGAGAGATAAAAAGGTAGTTAAGATGCTTGTTTATTGAAAGATGTTTATTTAGATTTTATATTGAAACTTAAAATCTAGAGTTTAAATTGTCCCAACCATAGATGGAGTGTGTGCCTTAAAATTTCAACTATAAGATTCACTTCCCAAGATTCACTTCACTTGTCACTTTTAAATCATCACCATGTTTCTAAGTCAATCTTCCCCTCCCCTTTGATTGAAGGGTTGAAGACTGGAGTATTCAACTCTTCCATAAGCCTTCCTTTAGAGAGGGCAGATTTTGGATTTATAGTTCAATTCAATTCGTTCTTGTCTCAACTCCTACCCCATGCAGGGGGGTATGTCTTGTCCAATACAAGGAGTTACTTCTCCCTTACCTTTCCAGCTTGCTTTTATGTATTGTCTTCTTCCATCTCCAAGTAAGAGCTCCTTGAAGGCTGGAATTATAGACTTCTTTCCTTCCTTCCTTCTTTCATTCTACATTCTACATGTGCAGAAATGTTTGTGGCAGCCCTTTTTGTGGTGTAAAAGAACTGGAAACTGAGTGAATGCCCATCAATAGGAGAATGAATGGCTAAGATAGTTATGGTATATGAATATTATGGAACATTATTGTTCTGTAAGAAACAATCAGCAGGATGATTTCAGAGGCCTGGAGAAACTTACATGAATTGATGCTAAGTGAAATGAGCAGAACCAAGAAAATATTGTACACAGCAACAACAAGATTATGCAAATATAAGTTCTGAAGGACATGATTCTTTTCAATAATGAGATGATTGAGGCCAGTTCCAATGATCTTATGAAGATGAAGAGAGCCATCTACACTCAGAGAGGGGACTATGGGAACTGAGAGTGGATCACAACATAGCATTTTCACTTTTTTTGTTGTGTGTTTGCATTTTGTTTTTTTCTCTCTCATTTTCTTTCCCTTTTGATCTGATTTTTCTTGTGCAACGTGATCATTTTATAAATATGTATACAAATATTGGATTTAACATATTTTTAACAAGTTTAACATATATTGCATTACTTGACATCTAGGGGAGGGAGGAAGGGAAGGAAGAGAAAAATTTGGAACACAGGGTTTTGCAAGGATCAATGTTGAAAAATTATCCATGCATATGTTTTGAAAATAAAAAAAAGCTGTAATAAAATAATAAAATTAAAAATATATATAGTCTTTTAGATAATCATGTGTTTGGCATTCAGACTAAATGGCTAGCCTATTTGAGTTGTGCTCTTTGCATTAGTTTAAATGCTTGGCAATTCAGCTGAAAAGAAGACTCAATGTCCACTATCTCATCTTAAAAGGTATCCCTAAAAAATATTCAAGTGGAATTGGGTAAGTTTTCTGGCATGGTGCCGTTAGACCTTCTAAGTTTCACTGGCCTACAAAAGTCAAATCCGCATAACATTTTGTGGAACTTCAGTTAGTTATACCTTTTCTTTCTCACACTTTTTTTCAGGGCTTCTTAAATGCTTTGGCTAGCTTTGACAATGTGTGCCACAAATCTCAACAACTCTTTGGGCATCTATGGAAACTATACTGTAATGGACCAGAACTCTGGAGAAAGGTGTTAACTCAGTGGAATTGATAAGACAATGGATATCTAGTTTAGTATGGTGATGATAGTCCTCTAGTTCAGTATGATTGAATTAATCTTACAACAAATAATGGTTACCTCGTGATATAATGATTGGTTTATACCAGGGGTGCTCAAACTATGGCCCACGGGCCAGATGTGGCCCGCTGAGGATGTTTATGCGGCCCTTCGGGTTATGGTAAAATCAGACCAGAAGTGAAGTTCCATCTAAACTTGCATTAGCAATGCACACTTCTGGCCCTGGGCTGAGGCGGTGGAGACAGAGTGTGAGGCGATACTGAGGTGAGGTGAGTTCCCAAGCCGGGGTGGGGAAGGGAGAGAGATGCAGAAGACGGAAAACTGACGGCCCACAGCCTTGTAAAGTAACGGAAGCCACCACAACAGACAGATGCGAGGGATGTACAGTGCATGCTATGCATGTCACGGCCACTGCACGAGGAATATATGGGCAGTGTCTGGTGTACGGGTATAGTAACAGTTAGTACTACAAGTCCCAGCTTGACTCTATCATTGTCATTATGCTGTAATGACAATGTAACGGCTTCCTTTGTAGTGCATGTTGTGGTCCTGATTGCTATTGTCACCCAGAGTGAGGCTCCTGGTACTAGGCTGTGGTCCTATATCCATAGTGAGCTCATGTCTGGCTATTGTGGTCATCAGTTTTATCATTGTGTGTATGTTCTGTAGCTTCATAAAGAGATGGAATATTGCTAATATATGTCATCACCTTATAATCACTGGGGGTCTGACCTTAGTGCCCCCCACTTATCCTGAGTATGAGGGGTACAGAGCTGGTGTACTGCTTCATCCTCTCCAGATTCTTAAGGTCTCCATACACTTGTGCAGCTTCAAGTCACATGATGGCCTCCCCCGGAAGCCCGAATGTATGATTTGTCACTGAAGCTCATTCTGCACATACAATATATCTCGCAGTTATATACATATATTCACAGTCTTGCCTGTGATTATGATAAATTAAGAGTGCAGCACGTACGACCATGCAGTTCTGGATCATGAGTATTGATCCCAGGATTCAGATGAAACCAGGACATTTGGGAGGGCTGCCTGAGTGGTGACTTGTGTGCAGTGAAAGTCTGAAGTGGAGTCATCACAGCGCAGAGGCAGCTTGGAGGAAGTTGGGCATTGCAGTCTGTATGTCTCTGTGTGGGCAAAGCTATTGCTCTTATATTGTTTTTGTAGCACTGTATGTATATAGGTATTTTATTAATAGCAATTTGGAATCCCTTAGAAATAATGATGTCGAGAAAAAGAAACATTGACTTGGAGTGTAGGATATTCAAAGAACAGTGGACTTATGATTACTTTTCATGCAGTACAAGGAAAGAACTGTATGTCTGATATGCCAGAATATAGTGTCTGTGTTCAAAGAATATAAAATTTGCATCGACACTATGAAACTCAACATAAAGATAAATATGATTGTTTGGTTGGAGAAGTGAGAAAAGATAAAAATACGTTGACAACTCAGCAAAATATTTTTTGTGAAGCAGAAGCAGCTAAATATTTCATCACTGCGAGCAAGTTTTCAAGTTGCCAAGTTAATAGCATGCACTGGCAGACCATTCGTGGAGGCAGAATTTGTTAAAGAATGCCTTCTTTCTGTTGCCAAAGAGATGTGTCCAAAGAAGGCCGATTTATTTAGTACAGTGAGTCTTTCAGGACCTACAATTACACGGAGGATTGAAGAAATGGGAGACAATCTGCATCAGCATTTTCAAAACTCCACAAAAAAAAAAAAATTAATATTTTTCCTTGGCACTAGACGAAAGCAATGATGTTCATGATTCTGCACAACTTCTAATTTTTATTCATGGGATGAATGATTATTTTGAAGTTATAGAAGAGCTTGCTGCACTGCAAAGCATCAAAGGAACAACTACAGGAGAGGATATCTATGAAAAGGTTTGCCAAACGATGAATGGTTTGGAGCTGGACTGGGCTAAACTAGCCAGAGTGACAACTGATGGTGCCCCTAGCATGGTGGGGCCTAAGAAAGGAGTAACTGTTCGCATTAACCAAGAGATGGACAAACATAACCATTCTCATCCAATAGCCATACACTGCCTCATCCACCAACAAGCGCTGGGTAGTAAATCACTGAAGTGGGACTCTTATGAAAATTGTGGCATCTTGTGTTAACTTCATTAGAGCTAATGCAATAAATCACAGACAATTTCAGGAATTTCTGTCTGAGCTAAAAGTTGAATATGAAGATGTTCTATATCACACAGAAGTCCATTGGCTGAGTCGAAGGAGAGTTTTGAAACATTTCTATGATTTATTTCCACAGATTATAATTTTTCTGCTTTCAAAAAACAAAGAAGTACCAGAGCTCAATGATGCAGAATGGAAATGGCACCTTGCCTTTCTGACAGATGTAACAGAGCTACTCAAGAATTTCAATACGCAACTTCAAAGAAAGGGGAAGCTCATCTGTTATATGCAATCACATGTCAAAGCATTTGAAGTAAAATTAGGCTTCCTCATCAAACAAGTGAAGGAGGAAAACTTCTGCCATCTCCCCACAACTCAAAATATGTTAGCAGAAAAACCGCTGATTGCATTCCAAAACAAAACATGTGTGGATTCATTGGAAAAATTGCAAAAGGAATTCCAATTTAGATTTAAAGAGCTTCATCTCCAAGAACAGGACATACAGTTTTTCCATAACCCATTTTCTATTGACATTGAAAATGTGGATACAGTTTACCAAATGGAACTGGCTGAACTGAAGAATTGTGACTCTTTGAAAGACACATTCAAGTCAAGCAGCCTTCATAATTTCTATGCATCTCTCCCCTCTGAGACATATCCTCATCTCAGGAACCATGCACTCAAAATGGCAACCATCTCTGGCAGCACTTATGTCTGTGAACAAACTTTTTCTAGAATGAAACATTTGAAATCTCCAACCAGATCAAGACTAACGGATGCACACTTGCATCACTTGTTATGACTAGCAGTGACAAATATGGAACCAGACATTGACCATCTCATTAGCCAAAAGCAGGCCCATAGTTCCCATTGAAATACTGGTAAGTTTATTGATTTAACTTTACTTCATTTTAAATATTGTATTTGTTCCCATTTTGTTTCTTCACTTCAAAATAAGATATATGCAGCGTGCATAGGAATTTGTTCAGTTTTTGTTTTACTATAGTCCAGCCCTCCCACAGTCTGATGGACAGTGAACTGGCCCTTTAAAAAGTTTGAGGACCACTGGTCTCAGTGTTTGGAATGGGAGTCATCATTAGAGGCATGAGGAAAAGTTAAAAAAATTGAAATAGCCACTGGCTTGAGTGGG
The DNA here is from genome assembly GCF_048593235.1 of Sminthopsis crassicaudata. Classification (NCBI taxonomy): domain Eukaryota; kingdom Metazoa; phylum Chordata; class Mammalia; order Dasyuromorphia; family Dasyuridae; genus Sminthopsis; species Sminthopsis crassicaudata. Next base: position 256,165,931 of record NC_133620.1, on the reverse strand, counting down.
AAAGATAAAACAATTAGGAAGGTACAAAATGTTTGCCTTACTGCATTCAATTATGATTGTAGGACATAATTGAGATAGAAATAATTACATAGCACTTTTGATTCAGCATGATTTTATGTTTTTCCTCAACTCCATTCCACAGAATGTAAAAAGGAGCTAAGGAGGAGCATGATTGTCTTAATTAAAATATGGATATGCAATAAGATAAAGGGGTAAAAATTTAGAATTGAATTGATTTACCAAGGAATCAAGATAGAGAAAGGAAAGGGAGCTAAGAGGAGCCAGTGTGATAAGCTATGAAAGGATTGAGAATTGAAAGGATTAGAGGCCATGGGAAACCTGAAGTTCAGAGTTAGTATTGGAAAGAGTAAAGAAAAAGGAATAATAAAAGATTATGATTTAAAAAACATGCAATAAATATGATCGGTTAATATCTATATCTACTTAGGCAAAATTGTACTTTTTTTTAGATGATTAACGAGACTTTAAGACCTTTGAGAGAAAGAAAAAGAAAAAGAACATTAAAGTGAAGAGAATCTATCTCTGGGACTAAGTATGTGATTAGAAATAAGCAATTTAGTTTATCTCACTTTCCACATTTGTAAAACTGATATTACACAGACCCTGCTTTTCTCCTTCAATAATGGGCTAGAGTCATTAAGAAGATGTAGTATCCTGTTAGTGTTGTTATTATTATTATTATTATTATTATTATTTGGTAGATCCTATGACAATAATACTAATAGAAGCTATAGTTTTGAAAAATCGAGGATTTGCTGTCAAAAGACCCTAATCTTTTTTTAAGGTACAACAGAAACATAAAGGCATATTCATCTAATGCCATGTGTTTAAAGAAGAGAATAGAATATCAAACTTGCTAACTATATCTACTGTGTAAGCAGCTTTCTAATAATTTAACTAACTGACACATTAAACACATTTATATTCCCTAGTTACTTTAATTGCTTTCTTTATCATTTAGCCACAATTGGTTTTCTTTGAAATATGTTATTTTTAGCTGATTTGTGACAAACTACTTGTTCTTCAGTTCCTTGTAATACCCAAATAAATGGGTATCAAACTTTCAACATTTCATAAAGAAAAACATCCTAGAAATATTCTAGTATCTCACTTATACTTAATCATCTTTCTAAATTTTATTGAGATTGATAATTTCTGTTTGGTTGGATTTGCTAAATTTTTTGACAAAGACTCCAGAAGTCATCACAGCCTTGATTTTGAAAACAGTGTCATGTTTTTAAAAATGAATAAGATCATAAGATCACATATTGACAGTTGTAAAGGACCTCCAAAGTCATCTAGTTCAGATCCCATAATTAAGAGATCAGGAAAGTGTAAATTTCAGGTAGATCAAAGTGACTTATTCAAGATTACACTGATAATAAGTATCAGCTTTTTCTTTCAATGAATGACATCAAAATATCTAGTTCTAATCATCCCAAAGAGTATACCTTAAATATGGATAGAATCTGAATAAATCACAATAGCAACAACAAAATAACCATTTATTAAGTTAGTACTTTTTATTTTCATAGTGTTTCCAAGGAACTGGAAATACAAATATTTTTAAAAAATTAAATTATTCTCTCAAGGAGTTTATATTGTACCAGGGTTTAAAAAAAGTAGTATCAATTAAAAATATATGGCATATAGTAGATTTGGTTTAACTTCAAATAACTAATTTTTGAAAAAAATTAATTTAGACTCTAGATAACATATATGACAAATCTGAAAGAAATTTATCTTGTCTATAGATATAGAGGAATACACATGAAGTGTACAACACAGTATACAAACAAAAACACAGTGCCTTAGAAGACAACTCTCACCTCTTCTCTTTCTTCATGATATAGTATTGCACTTTTTATAAATGAATAAACTCAGTTATTTAAAATTCAAGCTACATCATTGTATAACTAGGCTATTTAGTTGGGGAGGTTATGCTTAAAAAAATCTTTTGGAAAGTCTTTTAGATAAATAGTAACTAGTAAAATAGAGAGAAATTGAACTCCTGACCCCCCCCCCCAAAAAAAAAAAAAAAACAGAAACAAAACCTCATACAAGGTTTTCTTTAAAGAATACTGCAAACAGTTGTGGAAATAAAAGCAGATACAAGAACAAAAAATAATTTGAGGGCAAATGATAGAGAAATGTTTCTAAGAGCAAACTAATAAGCTTGATAAAGATATACATATAGATGTTAAATAATTCCCTTTCATCATTTTAATTATTTAAATACAAATGAATACACTCTCAAAATATTATCAAATATTTATTATATCTTTTCCTAACATTTGATTTAGTCAGTATTAGGACTTCAACATATGGAAATTCCTTTGTTGTTTGTTTGTAATTATACATTTGTTTGTAAAGTAGAGTTTTTGAGTCTTGCTTGAGAGGTTTTGTTATTTTTACCACGGTCACACAGCCAGCAAGTGTCAGAGTCAAGATTTGGCCTCATAATAATGTTTATTGACTACTAAATGATTTTTTATAATTATTATTTTACAAATTCTACAGATCAGCAAAACTTTTTCTATTAAGTGCAAAATCCAAACATACTAATAATCATCAGATATGCTGTTTTATAACATTGATGCATGAAGAGCCTATAGTCCAAAATGTCAAGAAGAAAAGCTTACTTTAGTGGGTTCAGAAGTTATCTCCCTTAAGAATCCTGCTTCACATATTATTCATTATTCATATCAAAGGTATTTTTAGTGGTGGCTATTTATGCAAAGAGCAGAGTTGAGTTATATTAGAAATGAAATTTGTAGCAGCTTACATTTCAAAATGTCTACTTGGCTAGCAATGATTTTAATAGTTTTATTTCATGGACATGCCAGAATAGGTAGCTGATTCAGGTATTTTTTAGGGAAAGCATAGTGTTTTACAACTGGTAAAACTGTTTCCTAAATCTGAAAATATCCAGTCATCAAAAGAATGGTATGTGATGTATAATTCAAATGAGAATGCAATGCCGGAAGTGGTGCTGTCAGTCACTGTGATTGACCTCTTTGGAATCCATCCAGGTTCTTGCCTCTGAACTTGACCAAAAAGTTTGATTGACACAGGGTAGTGAATTTGTATATTCGAGAAATCAAGAATTTTTTTTTTAAATTTAGTTATGTGCTTAAATACATATTTGATTTTGATTTTTTGGGCTGTTGACATTTCTCTCTGTGTTTCTGTCTCTCTGTCTCTCTCTCTCTTTCTATCCCTCCCCCTTTCCTTCTCTTCAATAATAATGTGTATCTGATAGGTGTTTATATGTTCCTTAGTGAATAAATTGAATTTTGGGAATTTTTTTTTCTAAATTACATGTGAAAGGTAGTACAATGTTAATTGTGCGAGAGAGTGAGCTTTAGAGAACTCAGCAAAGCCTGAGTTCAAGTATCACTTTTGAAATATATCAGTTGTGTGACATTAGGAAAGTCATTTAACCTCTGGATAATTCTGTAAGATAAAAAGAACTGCAGATCTGAACTGGTGGAGAAAGTTTCCATACTGAGAGTTCCCTACACGAATAAAATCATAGAACAAGAACACTCTCTGATCCATAAGAATAAACAAATAATAATAGTAAACATTTATAAAATGTTTTCAATTTTGCAAAATGTTTTACAAATATAATTTCATTTTATCCTCTCAATAATCTTTGGAGGAAGGAATTATTATTGTTCCATTTTACAGTTGAGGAAAGTGAGGAAGGCAGGCAAATTAAGTGAGTTGTTCACAGTTACACAGTCATTAAGTATTTGAGGGAGGGTTTTGATTCAGGTAGCTTTTTTTTCCTTTCTCTAGATCCCACTGAGTTTATCTATTGAGCTACCTAACCTATGTGATTAATATATGATAAATATAATATGATATAATTATGATAATATAAATAAATTAAATGTTCATGATAAAATTCAGTAAGATTCCCTAATGATTAATTTGGATTTAAGATATTTTTGGAAATATTAATTCATATATATGTGAAGCTATTTCTATTTGTGTAATAAATGACAAATGGAAATTAAAAGTCCTGGCAAATCATCTCTAATAATAATGAGCATATTTAAAGAAACCTAGGAATTAAGTAAACTTAATAATAATAAAAAAATGTACAAATTCAATCCTAAGTTGTATAATCATAAAGAAAAAAATAAAACAGTCAAGAAACTGATAATAAAACATACTGCCCATCTCTTGTTATAGAGGTGATAGAAATGAAAAATAACTTTTTTTTTTTCCTCACAAATAGCCAACATGTGGATTTATTTAGATTTCAAATAGACCTATTTGTTATGTTTTGTTTGTTTGTTTTTCTTTTTGGGAGGGAGATACAGAGTTGTGGGGATAGTAATTATTCTTTTCCTCTAAATAGTATTAATTAAACTTAAACAAAGACAGAAGAGAGCAGAAGGAAGTTTAGAAGGGAACTCAGACAAATACATGACAATTTTAATATATTGATAAAAATAAAAATTAAATTGCATGTGATAAAGATTCAAACTGTCATGTATAATCCTTTTCTATTCTTTCTTTGAGCAAATGTTCAGGTTTGTTTATATCTATAAAGATCATGATTTTTGTAAAAAATAAATAGTTGATATATATTTAGCATTTTAAGGACTATTTGACATATTTAAAATTTTTATCTCCATAGACTATCACAACAATCTTGTGAGTCAGGTAATAATTTAATTTTCATTTTATGGATAAGAAAAACTAAAGATCAGAAATATTAAATGAAAATCCTATCATTGTCAAATCTTATAAGAAATTATTGCAAATACTTAATACTGCTAATTGTAAGAAATCAAAAGAAATAGAAACCAAATAATATTTTCCTTTAATACATGATTGGGAAAGGAGTTTAGGATTCTTTTTTGGATTAGTAGGCATTAAAATGTAGGCATGAGAATGTAAAACATCCATCCATTCTCTACCAGCACACATCATAAACATTATACTCTCATATGGTTTGGTTTTCAACTTTATCTACAGTATCTGACAATACTGATTAGAATATCAGAATACTGGATATTATCCTCAAAGTGTTGCAACATAATGCCACTGAATCATTATCAATTTTTTCACTTATCTAAGATATAATATAATAGGAGAGGAGCTGATATATCTTGCATTCACTAAAACAGGAGAAGTTAGCTGTAGATGCCAATAAAGATTATTTAGAGTATGAAAGGGACCTGTGAAACATGGTGCATGCCATTCAGAGCATGAAAAAAGAGCACAAAATAAAAGTGCAGTCTAAAAGAATAGGAAGACACCAAATTCTGGTGTGAAGTACTAGAAGTCTAAAAATGTTCCACTTTTTGGGGGATGTGAGGGTAGGGATGAAGGGGGAGGTAAGAAGAAAAGAAAATGGAAAAGAAATCTTTTGAGATCATATTTCTTTGTCTTGTTCCAACCTATGATTGAACACTTTTATTTTCCAGGAGTGTTTAAATATTTGCTATTTTCTCCTGTTTAGCAGTTTCTCTAATGGAACAGAACAGTACTGGATGAAGTATTAAAAGAGGCAATGAAAAAAAAAATCCTTTTTCAGAAAGTATTATCACAGTACCAGAAGTCAGGGCCAGTGAAATTCAAAATAAAAGTGAGAATGTACTCTTTCTAGTAAGCAAATTCACTGGCATCCTATTGTTATCCTTATCCTGAATATCAATATTTTTGTGTCAACCTTGAATGATATACCTTAGCTTTCTGGTAAACCTTTTCCCTGAATTTTATAAATTTTCTTATATAGAAGCTGCATTATGATTCTGGCTATATTTATCCCTTTGAATAATTCATAATAAAGATTTATATTTTCCCTATGTCTAGAATGTTCGATCTTCTTACCTCAATTCATGGCATCCTTGTATTCTTTTAAAACTAAGATCATTTCCCATCATATATAACAAACCTTTCCCAGTTTCCTTCTCCAATTCTTTCTCCTGGGATCATCTATCTATATCATTTATGTACATTGTTTGTATGCCATCTCCCTCATTCAAATGTGAATTCTTTGAGATTAGGGACCATTTTTATCTTTCTTTGTATTTCCTGTGCTTAGCACAATACCTGGCTGCAATATATATATCAATTAAGTACTTGCTGATTAATTAGTTGTTGATTCAATAAGACTTTAAGCAATTTTATATTGGAGTCTATGTTATAGATTTCCTTTTTATATTTCAGAAGACCTAATACAGTGTTTGGCACATTTTATATACATACACATATACATACATAAACATATACTATATACATATATATGTACACACATCTATATAATTTATTTATTTAGTTACTTATTTATTTATATATTTATTTATTTATTTATTTTTTCTGAGGCTGGGACTGAGTCTGGTCTGAGACCAGATTTAAACTCGGGTCCTCCTGAATTCAAGGCTGGTGCTCTATCCACTGAGCCACCTAGCTGCCCCACATCTATATAATTTAGAAAAATATTATATTTGCTATACAACATTTAGTTGTATCTTCCTATTTCTTCTCAGGAAGCCAATCCTTATACAAAGGGAGAAAAAAGAGAAAAAAAATAATTTCAGCAAATCTAACTTTTAAAATTGTTCTTAGAAATTGGATAGTCCAAAAGAAAGACTGGGGTAGAGCTGAGTATGTGACTCTAAAAAGCAAAATATTGTAGGAAAAGGTAAAAACATTAATTATGCTGAAAGAATGAGGCGTGGGAGCATGAACCAACAAGAAGAATTAGATGGGAAGTTCCAAAATCCTACTCATATAAGGAATGGATTAAAGAGGTAACTCTATTTGTTCACACACATATATCTACACAGTATATATAATCTCCAATATCTATAAAGAAATAGTACACAGTATATATAATCTCCAATATCTATAAAGAAAATATATCTACACAGTATATATAATCTCCAATATCTATAAAGAAATAAAGGAGGAGAAAATAGGATAAGTGAGATTACAGAAGTATGTGTAGATTAAGGATATTTGGATAAGGTGTTTAGATTAATGGCAAAGGGATAAAGAGGGAAGGAAAAGGTAGGGGGAGAAGATAAGAGAAGCATTCTTAGGCTTGGGGAAGCTAAGTAATAACAAGGCAAATTAATGAGAAGAAGTAAACAAGATGATTTAACAGAGATAGAAAATAAGATAGACACACACAATAACATGATCAGAAGTAGAGTTTACTAGGAAAAAAACAGGGGTCGTAAACATTGATCTCAGACAAAGTCAAAGTTAAAAAAATATTCAATTAAGAGAGAAATCTATATTATGTCGGCTATATCAATATTGTTTTATAAATATGTGTGTATATATGTATTTATGTGTCTCTATACATGTGTGAATTTATGTTTATAGGTGGGTATGTATAACTGTGCTTAACTGTAGCCTGTTTGGGGAAGATGGGGGCAGAGGAAAAGGAAGAAAAAGAATAAAGTAAAAGGTACACAGCAGAGACTAAAAGAAAACCTAAGAAGGAAGTAAAGATGAACAGTTCTGGATACAAAGTCTTCTATTATATATGTTTTCTTGAAATGTAAATTTATTGTAACATATTTTAAATCCTCCCTATGTTCTGCTGTACATATGATTGTTTTTTTTTTTTACTTTTTCTATTCTGTATTTAAGTTTTAAATATATATATATTTAAAAGAAAAAAAATCTGATGTAATATACTAAATTCCATTTCCAGAGACTCTCAGATATACCAAAAAAAAGCAGATATATATCTTCTCCTAGCAGTTCTTTAGGAACAGATTTAGATATAATTTTCTTGAATTCAGGTTCAATTATTTTGTTGTTCTTTCCATTTACATTGATGTAGTGATTATGTATATTGTTTCCCTGGTTCTACATATTTCTGCATCAGTCAATACTAGTCTCCTCATGTTTCCCTATATTTTCTGAATTCATTTATTACAGTATATCAGTAGGCCATTGTATTCATGTACTATACTTTGATTGTCCCCTAAATGAGGCATCTAGTTGATTTTTAATCCACAACATATTATTATCAAGTAAAATTTTAAATTAACTAGTGACTGCCTACTTTGCATTTCCAATCTAATTCTTATTATTCTTAGTATTCTCCAAAACTAATTCTCAACAAATACCTTTCACTTGAACCAGATTAACATTATTACTGTCCTTTGAATTAACGTGCTATAATTATTCCCACCTTCGTGACTTTTCCTTCTGTTATTTTCCTTTACTAAACTTTTTGCTTCTCTTTACCTATATAAATTATACTGTAGGATTTTAAAAGCACTGTTCTTTTAAATTTTACCTCCTTCAAATAGATTTTCTTAACTTTGACAGGCCTAATCAATCTTCTATGAATTTCTAAAATGACTAATCTTGACTATTTTAATTAGAAGCCCCAAGTAATAAATATTTCTAGTATTTTACTATGATGTCCATTAATATGAAGACAGTATATTAGAAGTAGCAGTACTTGAGGGTATCAACTGCAAGGAGACAAAAGCTATTTTGCTTCTCATTAGCAAATAAATATAGCTACATACATTGCCAAAAAATTTTGTACTGGTGGCAGCAACAGATCCCACTAACCAGTTTGTATTAATTTTACAAGAACTCATTAAAATTATAGTGACACAACAATAAAAATATCCTCAGAGACCCATGAAGAGACAAAATTACTCAACACATCTATGTTTTCTAATGATAAGACCCTGAAAGAAAAGAAAGTCTTTCTGTAATTTGGGAATGAATATAATAAAACCATATGTTTGATATCTTTCCAGGATTCTTGGGCTGTTCTCTGAAAGGCAAGAAACAGATATTTCAAAGCTATCATGGAAAAACTTATTTGAATTTTATATCTATTTTCACACTCTTGGAGAAAAGTTACTTACTGGAATATGTCTTTATGATCAGAGAACAAATGAGGATACATATAAACAAAAGTCATTGGTTAGTCTATCCAAGATTGAAGTTACTGTTGACTCAGAAAAAGATTTAATCACAGAAGGTAGATTAAAAGGAATGTAAAAAAGTTAGAATAACCATTTTATTTTGAAAAAAAAAAAGTAGCTGGAATTACAGTTGGAAAGACTATAAGAGAAAAATAGCAATAGTGTGTTATAAAGCTTATTGTGGAATAATCTTTTAATGTAGATGTAAACTTAAATGATTTTTCCTCCTTCAAAGAAAAGTGTCATCTTCTCAAGAAATAATAAGGGAGCTAGTGAATATAGTAGAAAGAGAATTAGAGTTAGGTAAATTATGTTCACATTCCAAATCTGAAACCTACTAACTGTATGAACTGAGATGTCATTTCATAGATCTGAGCTTGATTCCTTATCAAATGAATATATTGATACAATCACCAGTTGCTTTACAGAGTTATTTAATGAAAAAAAAAAACATTCTGTGAAACTTGGATTCTATAAATGTGAATATACACAAATGGCTTTGTGTATATATGAATATGTAATGTATACACACATGTACCTATGTACCAATATATAATATAGATATAATAGATATTTATATCTATCCATCCATTCATGTATCTATTATTATCTTCATATATCTGTGATATCTGTGTACATATGTATATATGCATTTTTATAAATACATATGTATATGGGGAAAGAGAGAGAGAGAGAGAGACAGAGAGAGAGAGACAGAGACAGAGACAGAGAGAGACAGAGAGGCAAAGAGACAGGGAGACAGAAGATTCAAAGAGATAGAAAGAGAGAAAGACAGAGAAAGAGTCACACACAGAGAGATAGAGAGATAGAAATACAGAGAAAGATAGAAACAGAGAGGCATAGAAATAGAGAAAGAAGGCGAATTTCTAGATAAAATTGCTAAAGAGAGAGATATCCAAAAAGACAGATTGCTTACTGGATAAAGTTCAGACTCTTTTGCATTGAGTTTGGACGAGATTTTCCAAAGCTTATTCCAGAGTTTTGTATTTATTAAAAAAATCATGGTTCATAATTTCAAGGGAGAGGGTTGAGGGGAGAAAGAAAGGCAAGATTGATAATAGAACAGAGAGAAGCTGAGTCAGTAAGAACTTACTAAGTTCCAGGCACTGTTGTAAGTCGTGGGGATATCAAACATTTAATGGAAAAATAACATTCCTTCCTTCCTTCCTTCCTTCCTTCCTTCCTTCCTTCCTTCCTTCCTTTTTCCTTCCTTTTTCCTTCCTTCCTTCCTTCTTCCTTCCTTCCTTCCTTCCTTCCTTCCTTCCTTCCTTCCTTCCTTCCTTCCTCCTTCCTTCCTTCCTTCCTTCCTTCCTTCCTTCCTTCCTTCCTTCCTTCCTTCCTTCCTTCCTTCCTTCCTTCCTTCCTTCCTTCCTTCCTTCCTTCCTTCTCTTCCTTCCTTCCTTCCTTCCTTCCTTCCTTCCTTCCTTCCTTCCTTCTCTTCCTTCCTTCCTTCCTTCCTTCCTTCCTTCCTTCCTTCCTTCCTTCCTTCCTTCCTTCCTTCCTTCCTTCCTTCCTTCCTTCCTTCCTTCCTTCTCTTCCTTCCTTCCTTCCTTCCTTCCTTCCTTCCTTCCTTCTCTTCCTTCCTTCCTTCCTTCCTTCCTTCCTTCCTTCCTTCCTTCCTTCCTTCCTTCCTTCCTTCCTTCCTTCCTTCCTTCCTTCCTTCCTTCCTTCTCTTCCTTCCTTCCTTCCTTCCTTCCTTCCTTCCTTCCTTCCTTCCTTCCTTCCTTCCTTCCTTCCCTTCCTTCCTTCCTTCCTTCCTTCCTTCCTTCCTTCCTTCCTTCCTTCCTTCCTTCCTTCCTTCCTTCCTTATTTCCTTCCTTCCTTCCAGGAATCCACAAGCAAACAGCTATGTACAAAGAAGAATCATTTGGAGTCAATCTCAAGGGGAAGTCACTAATGATAGTGGATTTAGCATTGAATAAATAAAGTATCCCAGGCTTTTCCTGAAATGATGCTCTGGGGGAGTTCATCACAGAGCTTATGCTTTGTTAGAATAGACTTTGAAAGAAGGGTTACTGGGTTAGGGTCACCTCCATGTCATGATGAGATATCAGAGCAATATTTTAATTGAAAATATATTATGAATGACCATTATTTTATATGTTTAAATATTAACATAATCCATCCTAATACCATTCACACATCCTGACACAAATAAAGATTTCTATAGGTATCAATCATTTCCTGAGAATAAATAGCTTGAAATCATTCAATAAAAATTCAACTATGGGCAGTTTTTCTTTTGTTTTGCATATTGTCCAATATCTATTTCAGTCTCAAACATAACAATTCTACTGGAAAATAATATATCTGCTTAAAATTAATTAGAGAATTGACTTATGCCCCAAATTTCTGTATGTCATACATTCTAAAGAAAGCAGTATCAGGATTTTTATAGTTTAAAAAATAAAAATCATAAAATATCACTGTGATAAAATTAATTCCTAACTACTGAAAATATTTATGTTGTAGAGCAAAATCAATAAGGAAATATTCAAATAAAATCATTCTTTGATCAAAAGTGATCTTTGATGTCATTGATTTGGGTGTTCCCTCCAAAGATGTAGGTGATAACCTACTCACACCTGTTTGTCTTATGAGACTTTTGTTGATATCTTCCCAAATTTGCCCTAAAGGATCTACTCAACATACTAGGGGCCTTCCTTGATTTCTTCCCACATCACAAGAATATTACTAATACACCAGCCTGGTTGGTCACCAGTCATTTCTCCTTTTTACCATATGGTCAACCCATCTTCTCTTATCCTATAATATTTAGATTATAATATTTCTCTTTGTCAGAGTTCTCTGCTAGTTTTAATAAAGTTGCAGAATAAATGAATGAAAATAATAATAACCCAATAATTAAGGTTTGATTTTGAAAATAGATTTGAGATTTCACCTCTAAAAAAGGTTATAGAAGTATTACACTTGGGAGAAATATGTTTGATTGATGCTGATCCTTTGCTCTGTAAGCTAAAGATATTTCCCCTACTACCAGATGTTCATTACACTCAAAGTTCCTTAACTCAAATAGCAATGAGGCTTCAGGGAGGGAGAATACCCAAAGATAGTTCCACCATGATAGGCAGACACCTCAATCAATCTATGTCCTGAGACTTTGAAAGGTACAAAAAAGGTTTACCTGGAGATATATTGCAAAGTATACACATAATTACAGTCAGTAAAGATAAAATCTAGGGCCATTTTATGGAAGTTTCTTAGATCACTTTATGAAGACTTTAAAAAACCTTTCAGTCTCCAGGTTTAAAAACTATTGAGGACCTCAAAGTACTTTTTGTCTGTGTGAGTTAAATTGATATTAACCATATTAAATTTTAAAACTGATAACTCAAAATATTTAATTCAATTAAATAACAGAATAAACCCCCATATTCTAATATAAATTGCATTTTTAATGCAAAATAATTACATTTTTCTAGTGAGAAAAGTGCCATTGTTGGATATATTTTGGGAAATCTCTAATGTTTGGTTGATAGAAGTCAGTTAGATTCTCATATCTGCTTCTTTATTATTATGTGATGATCTGTAATTTTGGTTCAAGTTACCTGAAGAAATTTGGCCTTGCAAAGCTTGCATGTAGTTGGAACAAGAAGGATCATTTTAATAGACAAATACTATTTTAATATTATTGGGAAAATAGTTTAGACTTCAGAGACCACCTAAAAAGGTCTTGGGAATCTCTTAGAGACTACAAAATACACACTGAGAACCATTGCTATAGACAACTGGATCTCTGACAATGGCAAAATGCATTACTTAAAGGAAAACCCTAAAAGTCCTACATTTAGACGCTTGGAGAAGGAATGAAACAGTGTACTCACATATTTGAGATCCATACATAAACTCAAATTATTCCATGGCCATAAACAAATGGAAATAATATCTCAGACTTAGTTTGAAAAAAAGAACATCAGTGAAGAAGGAAGCTGCCATTAGAATTTCTACTATGGATGGATAATCACTTAACCCAACTTTTGGCAAGCAGGGTTATAACCCATGAGAACATGGATTTTGCCCCAAAAGATCCAAGTAACCTCAACCTTTTGTAGTCAGACTGAATGGATCTAGAAATACTTTCATAGTACTCAAATGAATATTGGCCTGTGATTATTTTTGTACATAGATGATAAGTTAAAAGCCACATATGGAAAATATTTGACTTCTAACCATATCAAATCCATTTTATTCTACTGGTGGTACAAAAGAAATTAGTATAGGGACAGCCTTATTGATATTAACTCAAATGAAAGAATTCTTTACAAGGAAAGATGGATCTAGAGAAAAATCATTCCACATGGAAAAGTGTTAAGAAAAAGGGTTGAAGAGCTCACCTATTACATGAACATCACTATCAAAAGAAATACATAAATGCATATATTCCTTCCATTAAAATTCTGGAGAAGATAACCATATACACATTAAAAAGAAAATATAACTTTTATGATATAGAAATTGAGAGCTCTAGGATTGATTTTGTAAAAAGTAGATGAGGTATAAGAAATGTATTGCCTCCATTTCTATAAGTGCTACCTTTAGAATTATCAGCTATTCCCATTGTTTTTATTTGTATTTGTTTTTCCTCCCATTAAGACTCATAGTTCCTCATGAAAATTGAGGTGGTGACTATGAAAATTGAGAATAGAGATTATATTTTCACACTAAATAGTGGAACACAAGTCACAAGTGTTTCAGTCATTTTATGAAAAAAATATTGAAGTAACACTACAGCCTCATGAAAGTTTTGGTCTTGGAAGAATGGGTGCTAAAAGCTATCAAGGTATAGGATACACTGAAGTGTCTTTTGAATTCTCCAAAGATATTGATGGTGTCAATAAAGCAATGAGCTTTTTGGTGCTGGTATGCTCAGATCCATCCTGTGTAAATGGGTGTCAGCTCTGATTAGAACCCAGTTCAATCTACTTAGGACACAGGGGTGTATGAGTCAATATTTGCACATTGTAACCATCTATACACAGAGCTGTAAGAATGATGGAGTCAAGTTGTTACAGTGAACAGTTGTCATAGAGACCAAGCATTTCTAATTCTAAGATAGATTTAAAGAAATTTGATTTGGGGGGACATCTTAGAACCAGAGAAGTAGAAGGAGCAGTTTTTAGCAAGAAGACAAATATGTTCTCAATGCACAAGTAGGATGTGAGATATGCCTAAGGAATGATTTATAAAACCAATTCATTAAATCCCAACCATTTTGGGGAAAGATTTAGAATAAACTAATTTGTCTGAAGGAAAATATGAATTATTTGAGAGAACATCTTAAAAACCTGCTATGAATAAAATTACCACAGAATCCAACAGGCCATATGAGTTGCTCATAATAAAGACACTTTAAAAGAATAGAAGTAGCATAATGAGTTCACATGGCAACTTTTTGAATATTGAATATTAGGGAGAGTAGAGAATTGAGAGGTTAAAGCTGGGTAATCTAGAGTAGAGTAGTGGATGGATGGTACTACTCTCAGTATAAATAGGAGAGTTCAACCCTTTCACTGAGTAAATAAAGAAACTTGGTCCCAAAAAGGTTGTGATGAGTAGGTACCAGATCTAGAACTAGAATCCTAGTTTGCTTACCACTAATAATTCTCTATTAATATCCTCTAATATAATTTCTCTTAATGACTAGTGACAAATAAGAATTATAAAATCAATCACAGCCTATTACTTGTTTTCATACTGATTTTCATTCCAAGAAGAATTATTTTCATATTTCTTCAGATTTTCCAGTTCTGCTATAATTTAATTTTATATGCTCTCTTCTCTTAAAAAAGTGATGTCTTAAGTATATGTACACATTAAGACTCAAAACTTATTACCCACTTAAAATATTCTGGAACATGTGACAATTCCTAAAAGTAGGCATTACCTACAGAAACATAGTCTCTGCTTTTAATCATATACAAAATATTGAAAAACTACATAAGTGGGAAAGATAAACTATCAAATCTGTGGCTGTCAAGGATTATGGTTGCTAATACCAGGTAAGATTGCACTTCAAAATTACTTAATTAATTCATCCTTGAGGCAATTAAGCCTTAATACTCCACTTCAATGGGAGGTACAAGAAAGAGAAAACCATATCAGGTATAATTTTGCTTTTACAGAATTAAAAAACCTAACACTTAAATGCTATAATTATTTTATAAATCCTCCAATAGAATTTTTAAGAATTAAAAAAGTCCTTGAATAGGAGAAACTATTAGAAAATAGCTTTTATGAGCAGTTATTTGAAGATTTAGACCCTAGGATTTATTTTAAAAAATATTAATGTATTAACAAAAGTCAGTTTATCCCCAAAGGTTTTAGACTTCTGACAGTCAGTGAGTTTTAGCAGTCTTATGAACTTCATGTTTTGGATGAAAACTTCTCTATTAGGAATTAGGAAAGCATTTACTATATTAATTATTGCTGTATTTGAGAATCCTGCTTAGAATTGAGATAGGTAGTCCATTCAAATTCATTCACAAAAGTGTAGTTTTTCTCATCCTATATTTTAGAGTTGGCCTCCTGTGAAGGCACAACATTTTAAGCTTTTTAAGCCATTATGTGGAGAGGTGAAGAAAGAATATCAGTATTTTTTAAATTCTTTGTGAGACTGACACATTTAAAATAAGAGAATAGGTAATATTTTCAGCTTTGAAGTTTATTATAAATGTGTCTGTACTATAATGTATGTATAATCTACATATATGTACATTTTATATTTATTTCTAATTACTGATGAACTGTGTGACTAAAACAAATTTCTTATATATTTGATCACACACACATGCCATAATGAGTAATTTCATTAATATATGGGAAGGAAATAAATATCTACAAACAATTTATGTGAGGCACTTTGTCAAATAAGTTACAAATATTATCTAATCAATCCTAGGATGTAGATATTTTTATTATAGTATTGAACAGAGGTGTCAAGCAAGTACCTGTAACATATGGCTCGTAATCCTCCTGAATATAAACCAAACCAGATTAAAATGTAATTGGAAAATATTAAGCAAAATAAACAAACATACAATAAAACCTAGATAATATTCACATGTGGTCTTCTAACTCAATATGTGCCCTAAAAAGTCCTACATACAGATAGATGGTCTAATGACTCTCATTTCTATATGAGTTTAATATTAATGGAATAGAATACCTAGTATTGCCACTCTCTCCACTGATGAAAATAATTCATCTTTAATAAATAGAATTAGAGGGTTGCTTGGGGACACTGTGCCAACATGATAAAATGCATATTGGGTAGATCTTGGAGTAAGAAGTAAGAAAGACCTGGGTTCAAGTCTTACCCCTGAAGCATATTAGAAGTGTGACCCTAAGCAAGTAATTTATTCTTGTAGTGCACCAAAAAACTCTTTAAGATGACAATCTACAAGATTGAATAGATATATCTAGGATCAAAGTGGTATATTCTGTCTATCAGTAAAGATCGCAACTTAACCTTTGTTTTTCATTCTATGCAATGTTTTGCCATGTTTTCTTTGTGCAGAGGACTTACCTATTTTACCCATACAAATAAAAATGCTCACTTTCTTCAAGCAGTTTACATTTTTGGATATTAGTTCAGTGCTTAAGGTGCCAGTTCATTGGCAATGGCTCTATCATATATACAAATGGATTAATTGTGGTCCCTCACCAACAAAAAGGAATTAAGACCTCATTGTGCTTGAATCAAGCATGGGATATATTTCCTGATAATGGTGTACATATTGGTCTTCCTATGCCATGCTTGCTTGAGAGTAATAATTAGAAGATTAGTGAAATGAGTTGTCTTTTTGTTTGCATTTACTAAAAAAATCTTTTAGGCTTAGGGAAGACTCTTTGTTGAATGAAAGCCTTAAAGGCTTCATTTTCCTTTCCTGGATTTAAAAAAATGTTTTGCTTGTTTCTTTTTGTAATCAAAAAACAATAAACACAGTGAGATATCCTATTCTCTAGAACTTTTAGTCAATATTATGATGATAAAGACATGGTGTGCAGTCGAAAATTGTTTTTAAGAGTCTGCCTAGACAACACTCTTAGACATTATCTAAAGTCACATCCTGACTATTGTTTCTGCTGGTGCTACAATTGCTATCTCCTCAACAGTATCAACTATGGAATACCCAGAAAAAGAAAATTCTTGCCACTACAATCTTTAATTTTGTAAAAGGATTCAACAACAAACACATATGATTTTATAAGTAAAAATATTAAAGAAAATAAATCATTTTCACTTTCCTTGTGACCCTGAGGACCATAAATTTAAAGTTTGAGTATCTTCTCTGATTTGAAGCTTGTGTATCTTTTATGGATTATTTCCCACTTGTAAAACAAGATTCTTGAAAATACATTTTTTTTCTATTTGTATTGCCAAGCCTCTGTGCATTGTAAGAATTTAATATAGTTTTATTAATTCATTGTCCAACATATAATTATTCTTCAGAGATAGGGTCTATACCTATTTTCTATACTCCAAACTTTGCTTTTAAGCAAATTTTTAAATATCAAACAGCCAACAAATACCAGAGGACATAGAATCTTCTTGATTTCAACTGTACTATGCTCTATACACTAAGTTTTCATTTGGTTTTGGAAGAAAACCATTGCAAATGCCAGTGAAATCACTTATCTTTTAGGTATGAGGAAAGGAGCATTTTATAGAGTTGCTAGTAATATTGGGAAACAAGTTTAAATAGGAATCTCTTATAGGTTTCAAATTCAGGCATATTTTGCTTGTTATTGTTATTTTGGTTCAGAAAATATATTAAATGAAATATTGTAATGGAAAGTCAATTCTATAGAAAAAATGTTAGAATTGATTATCTCAGGTACATGCTGTTATAGGGAAGTTTCTCCAACATTGTTGTAAGGGTTGATTATGATATATTTTAAGATAAGTTCATCAAATTGAGTATATCACTCAAATAACTCTATCTCCACTTAGAATAAATGACAAGATGTCTTCATATTTTAAAAACATAAGAACAAGTCTAAACAATAAGTCTTAATCATATGCTTTAGACTAAGTACAAAGAAGTCCTAGAAACTGGAATGACTTTGTCTAGGAATCATTTTGATCAGCTAGTTGATTTATTAAACACATGGCTCAAAGCAAAGCTCCTTTGCTTCCCCTCCCAACCAGAGTGAAATGCAATTGAAAAAATTTAACAAAAATAAATAAGAATATAATAGAAATAGATTGCTACTTTATGTTTTTCTAATTCAAAGTGAGGCCTGCAAAATTATTCTAGATATTGGAACTGGTACTGTTTTCTAATAACCTTCCCCTGCATATCAAAACTACTAAATGAGAGTAGAAGAGGAAAGAAAGGCTTCATATCTGATTCCAGAATGGATATCTCCCATCTTTGTGCTTTGGACATGAGCAGGAACTTTTGAGCTTCAAAAGATCTGGAGAATTTTGGATTTCTCACATTCCTATAGATTTCAACCCTGGATCACATGATATCAGTTGTCTACATTGATAGCCAAGGGCATAGTTTTATAGTGGTACAAAAAGCACAAAAAAGAAGCTGCATCATTTCTAAGGGAAATGAGGAGGAGGGATTTTCCAGTAAGTAGTACCTGTGAATTACTTTTTTGCCACATGTCTACAAATTTAAGTCAATTTTATAATCTCTATGTACTTGTGAAAGAGAGTATCTCTGAGTTGAGGTGTTATTTTGTGATATATATATATATATATATATATATATATATATATATATATATATATATATATATGTATTTTTT
Organism: Sminthopsis crassicaudata; assembly: GCF_048593235.1. Lineage (NCBI taxonomy): Eukaryota > Metazoa > Chordata > Mammalia > Dasyuromorphia > Dasyuridae > Sminthopsis > Sminthopsis crassicaudata. Next base: position 256,147,173 of record NC_133620.1, on the reverse strand, counting down.
TTTTTTACTGTAACACCTTTTTAAATATCTTTAGATCCCTAAAGATAAAGAGTATTCAAGTTCTGATAACTGTTTCAATAGCAAAATTGGGATTGTAATTTCAGAACAGACATTGCATATTAATGGCATTGAAACTGAATGGTATTGGTTAGGGCAGCTTTAAACTTTTTTTTTTTTTTTAACATAACTATAAACTTTTTTGTGGTATGAAAATCTGTACCCTATTCCCATTAAGTGCTGAAACAACAATGGGCCAACTAATCCCAAATGCCCACCAAATAATCAGCTAAAGCTTTTTGATGCCTATAAGGATTATGAAAAATGTTTTCAGTGAAGCTGAAAAAAAATAAAGAAAAATGTCTAAATAGCAGCCAAAATTCCTGATGATATCCATATCCTCACCTACTTCAGCAAGAGTAAGTATCAGCACTGTTTAGGATAGTTAATTGCTTCTGTTTATGCTGTGGCTCTATTGGCACCCTATTTTATAGTCATTTCTCTTTCCTGCTTTTTGTTGCTTTCTGAAGGAATATTCTTTTAAAAATTGATATTTTGTTTTTATATCACCATTTTCTTATTAACCTACCTCCACCCTAGAAAAATACTAATTATAGCAAAGAATATAGAAAGAAAGAGGAAGGAAAAGGGTAAACCAACATACCTACCCAGTTTGATAGAAGATACAATATTCCTCATTCATGGCACTCTTCTCTCTCCATCAAAACAAAACAAAACCAAAAAATTTTTTGCAAAGAAGGGAACAAGACACATTCTCATCCCATTCTCTTGGAGTTATGCTTAGTTATTGTAATTGCACAGCATAAAATCTTTTTCCTTTTCATTTATATTGTTAATATAACCATATTGTTTTTTGGTACATCAATTATATGTCCTCCCACACTATCATGAATTGTTTATAATTGCTTCTTTATATTTGTAATATTTATTGCATATTAATATTATATAACTTTCATATTCACCTTTTAATTCAGAGCACTTTTAGCTAAATGAATGGTCAAAAAGAGTCCAAAAATGTTTTGAAGTACTTTTCTTCTACCTTTCACTACTCTACATAATACTATTACTATAGATCAGAAGGGGCTAAAAAAAGGCAAATTTTCTTTAATTTTTTTTCTTCTTGAGGCTGATCCCTAAGGTCCCACTTGATCCACATCTGTGGAGATGATGTTTAAAAAGTTAGTTATATACAAAATATATCCAGAATAGATGGAAGATCATATGAGAAAAGAAAGCACTATGAGGTTGAGAAACTGGAAAGGATTGCTATAAATGCTTTGATTTGAACTGAGTCTGTAAGGAAACAATTGCTCTATGTTATCTCTGTAGCTCATTACAAGTTTCAAAGGCTCCAAATGAAGGGCTCCTAGATTCCTCTTACTGAAGAAAGTATTTTTCTTTGTAAAAGTATATCTGATGACTTACTATCCTAAAAGATCACCTAGCATTCTGCTTTATCGTCAAGTTCTTAATTTTTGTTCTGGCCTTATTCCAATTTAAATAATCACCTTCTTTTTGACCGGAGATTTCTTTCCTCTCCTCTCCTCTCCTCTCCTCTCCTCTCCTCTCCTCTCCTCTCCTCTCCTCTCCTCTCCTCTCCTCTCCTCTCCTCTCCTCTCCTCTCCTTTCCTCTGTGATCTTTTGATCCCAAGATCTCTATATATGGTATTTAATTTGCTTTGCTTTAATTTAATTTTCTAGAGATATTATCCTACAATGCCATTTAATCTTAGGTAAACTGCAAAGTATTTGAAGATTATTCTGAATGCAGGGAAATGTTGAAGTGTGAATTTCCTGTTGTTTTTTTTGTTTGTTTGTTTTTTACAATAGTTTTCTTCATTATCTAGTTTTGAATATCCACATTTTCATTTGTGTAACATGTTATCATTAGAGAGAATAACACTGATTACATCAGTGACATAAAAAGGAAAATGTGTACCTTTGTGTAAGAAAAATCTATCTCTAAATTAATTCTAGGTCAGTCTCAGCAGATGTAGAGAAATGTAAAACAATCATTTTAGGTCTGAGGCAAAATTGAAATCTTTACAAAATGTATCAAACATAAAAGTTCCCTTGAGTTTTATCCATGCAGTATTTTCCTGCATAATATTTGCTACCTATGGCTTGAAATTTTAGTGGGTGTTTATAAAGGAAGAACTTTGAAACCAAATTGATTGAAAATTTCATTTGTTATAGTTGATTTTTGCAGTGTTTATTTCCTAGATTACTGTCTTTTGAAGGCAGAGCAATTGCTTAACATCTTTGTAATTTAATGAGTTTAAGAAAATAATTCTCAACCCCACAGCTGGAGCTCAAATGTACCCTTATATCATCATGCAAAACACTGTGTTAGTTTGTTAGTATTTGCTTGACATCTAATTGTGAGATATTTATGTTGTGTTTCAAAATTATTGCTCTTTTGTTTCTGCTATACAGGCTTGAATAGCTTATGCAAATTTAATATTCCCTTGTTCTCAGTGATAGACAGCTTGATATCTAATGAAGTAAAACTCTATTACAGAGTAAATTCATAGGAAATAATTTTTTTTGGATGTAAATTCTAACTAGTTTTTTTCATTTTTTAAAATTATATTAATTCTTGAGGGCTTATATTCAAATTATGCTCATTCTGTTCCAATTAAAATAGTGTGTTTGATGAAAAATATGAATTTTGGGTCATTTGTGTGTTTGTATTACAGGATCATGGATTTAGCACAAGAAGACAATTTTGCAGGCCATCTAGTGCAGTCCCTTTACTTTACAGAGGAAGAGGATAAAGTTCAGAGATATCAAGTAATTTATATAAAGTCAAATAGATAATGACAGAGATGGGATTTGAACCCTAATCCTCTAAAATGTTCTTTCTATCATACTACACAGTTCTAATGAATTTATTAATATACTCAATATAAATGTATATAAGAAATGGACCACTAAAATATATCAATATATATCACTAAAATATATCAATCCATCAATTCTTTGTGCATGACAAAGATATACAATTGTAATAAATATATTGAATGCTTACTTTGGCAAAATAACAAATTAGTTGAAAGGAATAATATTAGAACCCACAATAGCAAAACATCTAGAGATGCTTAAAAACACAATAATCCCAAAATTCTTATAAAGAGTAAAGGAGGAAAGAAAAGAGAAGAGAGTGAATAAAAACTGAAGTTGAAAAGGATAGAAATAACCTACAGATATAGAAGAAATGGGATAATCAATAAGGAAAACTGTAGATATGAATAGGAGAGCATAAGAGCTAATTAGAAATAGAGAAAAAAATCATTCCAAAGATTGTATGAAGATGTCCTTAGATTAAATAAAAACACAGAATAAATAAATAAGCATAAAGAAACTAATAGGAGAAAAAGATGTGGTAACAGTATTATTAAAAAGAAGTATTTGTAAAAGTAGGAGATTGAGGCTGATCCCTAAGGTCCCACTTGATCCACATCTGTGATCTTTTGATCCCAAGATCTCTATATATGGTATTTAATTTGCTTTCCTTCTTCCTTGAATCCCTCTGCCTCTTCTAACTCCCTTCATGCCTTCCTTCCTTCCTTCCTTTCTTCCTTCCTTCCTTCCTTCCTTCCTTCCTTCCTTCCTTCCTTCCTTCCTTCCTTCCTTCCTTCCTTCCTTCCTTCCTTCCTTCCTTCCTTCCTTCCTTCCTTCCTTCCTTCCTTCCTTCTTTCCTTCCCTCTTTCCTTTCTTCCTCTTCTCTTTTCTTCCTTTCTCCCTCCTTCCCTCCTCCTTCTCTCTGTCTTTCTGTCTCTGTCTTCCAGTATTTGTCTCTATCTCTCCTCTGTTCTGTTTTTACATCATTGAATTTAAGAATTCCCCTATGTAGCGTGCTGTCGTCTCCAGAAGCTGCCGGATCGCTCTCTGGGAAGAGATCTGCTGTGTCTACTCAAATCTTTCAGACAGATTCTTCTTCCTGTAACGAACCGTTGTCTCCAGGCAGTTGCTGTTAACTCTTGTCCTTAGAAGTGACTTCCCTTCCTGCAGAGAGCCCCGTCAAGCCTGATGCAATGCAGAGTCTTTCTTCTTGAATCCTGGCTCTGAATCTCCTCCAGCTCTTATCCTTCTCCAGGCCGATCTGCTCTCTGTGCCCAGTGCTGTCTCTTTTATCCTCCCAGAGAATGGGTGTGGGATAATGCAAAGGCTTCTGGGAAGAACCACCCCAGCCAATGAGCTTGCCCCCTCTATCAAGTCAACCTGAGTTCTCACCTTGTAATTGTCCAGAAAACCTGAATTCTCACCTTGTCACTATCCAGACAACCTCAGTTCTCACTTAGTAATCCTAACATCTCCCTCTTTCTTTTGATTTAGAACATAGGACAGTCATGACCTTGAAACATAAATCCATCAATATGGGAAGTATTACAGATAATTACATAAATTACATAAGCACATAGTAACATAGTAACATAACACATGCTAGAAGTATATAACATAATCATAATCAAATAATCATAAATTGAAAATTTATAAATGTCCATAAGTCCATTGTCCATTAGTCTCATCTTGTGTGAGGAAGTCCAATGATTCCTGCTGGTTTTTAAAGTTCTTTAACAGTCTTCTTATTATCCATGCTCTTTCCGTGTCAGATGTTTCTTAGATCTTCTCCTTTATTTTGAGGTTTTTCTCTTTTTCTGTCTCTCTCTGATGGACAAGGCGAATATGACTTGTTGGCACCCATCTGATTCCTTCTCCTGCTGAAGAAATACAAGCAAACCCTCTCCCCCAGGCAGTTAACCTATCTGGTCCCTTCCATTCACCACTTTCTGGATCTCTCCACATCACCTGGCGATTATCTAAGGATAGTGGAGATGCTCTCACTGGACACTGCCCTTCTGGTGGGTTATAAAACCTGTCTGCTGGAGCCAGTGCATCTTTGTCAAAAATTAGAAAATTAATGGTATAGAGAACTAAATTTAGAAGTTCCCTAGGGCTACCTGTGGCTCCCCCTTTCTTTTGTTTTTGGAGGAGTGTCTTAATATCTCTGTTTCTTCTCTCTACTATTGCCTGCCCTTGAGGATTAAAGGGTATGCCCGTGGTATGTAAAATCTTATACTGTGCACAAAAGTGTGTAAAATGTTTGGACGTATATGCAGGTCCATTGTCTGTTTTTATTGCTTGTGGCACACCCATAATTGCAAAAGCTTGTATAAGGAATTCAGTGACCACTCGGGCTGTCTCTTTTGCTGCTGGCATTGCAAATGTGAATCCTGAAAAGGTGTCTACCACGACATGAATAAAAGATAGACGACCAAAAGATTTATAATGGGTCACATCCATTTGCCAGATTTCATTGGGTCTCAAACCACGAGGATTCTTCCCTGGAGGGAGTGTAGGAGCATGGAAAGGAAGACAAGCTGTACAGCTTTTTACTATGCTCCTAGCTTCCTCTCTTGTGATTCCAAATTGTAAACGTAAAGCTCGAGCAGCCTGATGATATTTAGAATGAGATTCTTGTGCTTCCTGAAATAAAGGACTACTGGCTAACATGGTTAGAAGGCTATCTGCCTTTGAATTTCCATCAAAAATGGGACCTGGAAGTCCACTATGTGAGTGGACATGCAAGATATAAATCTTGCCTGGATGTTAATTGCGAAGGTCTGGTCTAGCTCCTCTTGTCAGGATAAGCAAATGTCCTTGCCCCACGTTGGGCGCCAAATGTAGCGTGCTGTCGTCTCCAGAAGCTGCCGGATCGCTCTCTGGGAAGAGATCTGCTGTGTCTACTCAAATCTTTCAGACAGATTCTTCTTCCTGTAACGAACCGTTGTCTCCAGGCAGTTGCTGTTAACTCTTGTCCTTAGAAGTGACTTCCCTTCCTGCAGAGAGCCCCGTCAAGCCTGATGCAATGCAGAGTCTTTCTTCTTGAATCCTGGCTCTGAATCTCCTCCAGCTCTTATCCTTCTCCAGGCCGATCTGCTCTCTGCGCCCAGTGCTGTCTCTTTTATCCTCCCAGAGAATGGGTGTGGGATAATGCAAGGGCTTCTGGGAAGAACCACCCCAGCCAATGAGCTTGCCCCCTCTATCAAGTCAACCTGAGTTCTCACCTTGTAATTGTCCAGAAAACCTGAATTCTCACCTTGTCACTATCCAGACAACCTCAGTTCTCACTTAGTAATCCTAACACCCCTAGAATAAATGAGACTCAACCTAGCTTAAGATTTAAGGATTTAAGGAGAGGTTAGTCTTTTGGAACAGAAACTTCGCTCAACAAAGAATTCACAAGCTATAGTCACCAAAAAAAAAAAAAAATCAAGCTTTGCATATATTTAGAGAGAATCATAATCAAAACTTGGGAATTCTTTTAAATATAAATAAGTGTATAAAAGACCTGTAATGAGTGAATCTACATTTGTCTTTTTCAGGGACACATAGATAAATGGTATCTGGAATATAATCTTTCAATAAGAAGGATGCCAATGCTATGTATTGCAGCCAAAAGAAACCACATGACAATAATAATTCACCTATACAAGATGGATGGGTTCAATCCTGGTTGAATAATTCAAATTCAGTCTTTGAATTCTGCATAAGAAGTGAACATGAATTTACTTTATGTACAAAATATGTTAAAACACTCTTAAGAAAATATGAACTCTCAAATTCTAGAGTGCTTTAACAATGAAAAAAATGCTACACTGGAACTAAGTAATATCAAATTCTGGCTTTATAGCATGCTAAGTAGAATAAACAAGTATATATATTCAAACTAGTTGCAATTTATGTTATTTCAAGTTTTTTTTTTTTTAAGTGAAGACAATTCTTTTACTAATAAAAAATAGGAAAAAGTAGAAAAGTTGAATTAAGTTGAATTTGACATTGCACATTTAACGTTAAGAACTGCTAACAAATATCTTAGTTTAAATGTGAGGAAACTGAGGCCCAGAAAGGTTAAGAGGTATATTTCAAGTCATTCAGCCAGTGGCAGAGCCTGAAGTTGAACCAAAGTAATTTCATTACTAATCCAACAGTTTTTCCACTATAAAGATGCTACTTAGGAATACAGTCACTCAATGATATTCTCTCAAATGAAATATAAAGGAAACTCAAAAAAAGAAACAGGAACCCTGTATTGTCATCATTTCCTGAATTAGTCTCTCTTTCAAACAACAGTTCTAGGGTTATTTGCTTTCATGAATCTATTTGCTAAATATAGCCAACGTATTGGCTCTTCTTCAATCAAATACCAAGCCATGCCTGCTTCTCACTTTCCGTTTAACTTGAAAAGTGGTGCAAGTCTAAAGTCTAATAAAAAAAAAATAAAATTCTCTTATAGATGATAATTGTTGTCAAAGAAGAAATCAGTAACACGGATCTCAGTAGTTTTCTCTATTTTTTTCCCAACAGTGTCATGATAGAGTTCCCTTTCTTTTTTGTAACTTTTCCAAGTTAATTTATCTCATATTTATAATCTTCATAACATAAAGTTTGACTCATTGATAAAATCTATCATTATTTATTTTGGGGAAAGGACTATTCTCATTTTCTTTAATCTGGTTTTACTGCCCTTTCATTTTATAATGGCTCTTATGAGAAAAGTTTTTAATTTTAAGTACTTCCCCCGTTTTTGAATGTTACTATGATTTCATTAGTAGAGTGAGTGTACAGTAAGGAAACTTCTTGTCCCAAATCAGATGTGTACCAATTCTGCAACAGTAGCCTTAGGTATTGAAAGAGGAAATGACTTCATCAGAGTCACTCAATTTGTGTGAGAGGCAGGCATTTGATATGAGCCTTCCTGCTTAACCAGGTTAGCTGTTTGTTTATCTTTTAAGCATCTCTTATGGTTTGCATACACTACTGAAAATCACAATTCTGGACACACACACACAAAAAAAACTGCCTTATACCATCAACTGGAACTTAAGTTCTAAGACACTTATTCCTCCTTGCTAAGTTTCAACTATTCTCTTTTATCAATGTTTATGTTGTACCTATTTGTATTTCCATCCAGAGCAAATGGAAATATCACTTTCAATCTTATTATCTAGGAGCTGCAACTCTACTTGCTTTGTTAACATCTTTGAATGACACTATTTACTTTTTGGAGAATGAATCAGTGTTTCAACTACCAGTGTAGAGTAGTTTGGAAGTTTATGCTATAAAGTACAAAGGGAAAGGTAGATATCTTTTCTACTCTGTTTGATTCAGATTCAGTATATTATTATGACTTAAACTGATGTAAATTTCTCAAAACATAGGCATAGTTAGACATAACCATGCTTAAACAGATGTTCAAAATATAATCTCAAAACATGATTCTTATCTCTTCCTTAATGGAAATGAAAATTACTTTGTTTGAATAAGTTAAACAAATTTCTAGGAACATGTGAATTTGCTTTTTTTCTCATTTAATGAAAAACTATTTTATGGCTGATATTCAAGGCATAATATAAGTCTTTCTGATTAATTTAAACAATTGGTATGCATGTTTTGTTTTTTTTTAACTCTAGGGTTTGCCCTTTTGGTTTTCTTAAGTTTGAAATAATTTAAATATTTAATGAGAAAATGAAGTAATTCTAAAATATAGTAGATTATGAGGGGGGAACCATGATAGATGCCTGTGGAAATGGGAAATATACTTTTAAACGAGGATTTCCTCCATTTTTGTGTACATGTGCAAGAGTGCTCAATACAAGAAGAAAACAATTGACTTCTTAATCTAACCTTTGAAATGTACATGGGATATCTTTATAAAGGTCTGTAATACATTTTTTATAGTTTCAAAGGATTATGATTTGGTCCTATTTTTTGTGTATTAATGCATTGGCTTATAATCACCAGATGATAACATTTTAAAGTAAGTGGAGAGGGCTTGCTATTATTTAATGTTAGTTCTTTATTGCTTTACACAAATATTGATAATGAACTTGGGTTCCCAAGCTACTTGTATTTTATTTTTATATGAAAAGCATGGATAATAATATTAGCACTCTTCAGATTAATTAATCTGGTAGAGATTTAATAGTCAATAAAGCTGGTAGCCTCATTTTTTATGATAATAAATTTCTAACTTTTGAATCACTCTGCAAGCTATTTGTTTTGCTTTTTTTCTATTCATCAAGATTCACAAGAAGAAACTGCTGTTCTTTCTAAAGCAATTCAAAGTATACTCAGGCTTCCATTTAAGGCTCTTTATTATACAAATTTTCATGTTGCTTTCATGATACAAGGATGACTGTGAAAACAATTTAGTTGATAGTAGGCTATCTGGTGCAATTGTCGGATTTTCAGAATGCTATGGTTTCACTGATCCAATCCTTTGAGTAGACTGGCTTGTATATATATGTAAATTGAACTGAAATTGAAAAATGAGAATATGGGGAGACCTAAAGGAGGAGACTAAATTGACACAAACCTTTATAGAAATTTTCTACTAACTTCTGGAAATTTACAGAATAATGAGAAACAAGGGGATCTACCATAAGAATTTAGCAATATTAACATTGAGATCATGAATTTATTTAGAGTGATATCATACATTAAAGTTGAAGCATGCTAATAATTTTGTTATCAAAATGAATACTGAGTTTGCAACTGCTCAGTTGATTTTTGGGGAAGGAAAGACTGTTTCTAAAGAGAAGGTGGCATGAATAGAGCAAAGTCAGCTATAATTTGAATGCTCTTTTTTGCTTCCTTTTCATAATTCCGTTAGGATCCCAGCTTATAACGTTCCCCCCCATCAATTGACCTTTTCCCCAAAGTTCATGTACCAAGTTGTGAACTCCCTTATCATTCAAAAGATAATTAAATTGTTCTGTGATCCATTCTATAGTTATAAAAGTGCTATAAATAATTTATTATAATTTGAAAAAATGGCGGTGGTGGTAATGGTGGGAAGATGGTGTTTATAAATATTCTCTCCTTCCCTGTTAAGTACCATGCCTAAGTGTGAAGTGGCAGGTTAGTTCTCTGAAAGCCCCCACAGCTGTGAGTCATAACACACTTGAAGGAATTGCAACTCAGCCTTTACTGCTACAGATATTGCTTGTGAATTGGGAATGAAATAAATTGGAGGCAAGAGGGAAGAAGAGAGAGGTCAGAGAATACAACTGCCTCTCAGTCTCCTTGTATTGTTATCGTCCTCTCACATGAAGGTATCTATTCTGCTAGTCAGAATTAGATCCCCAATAGCCATTAGCAGGTTACTCCCATAACACTTCCCAAATAATATATGTACATTTAAGAAGTATTTTCAATGTATTATTCAAAGAGAAAATATTTATTAGTAATAAAAGTGGAAAATATTTGGGAAGGAATCCTTTAAGTTACATCATGTTCTGGCTTTATATAGGACCAGTCTTCAGGAAAGGTAGGAACATATTATGAAAACTTTTTCCTTGAAAATGTAGGATTTTCTCATGCAAAAGTTTTAACAATGTTTTTGATTGAAAAAGTTATATTCATGTTACTCTACTATGCTCTATAATGACAGAATAAATCTACAGCCATATGAGTTCATTAAAGAAATCATTTAGGATTTGTTGAATAGTTAGGGAACATTTAAGAAGAAGAATAAACAAACTTTATTTAGAGTTAATGTGTTTTAACTTACTTAGTATGAAAAAAAAAAACCCAAAAACATCCCACACAATTTTGTGGTATTCAGAGTTGAGCTCTAAATTGTAAATGTCAGTTACGTGATTTAACTTCCACAATTGCCCTATAAAAACAAATAATTATCTTTTTTTAATGCTTATATTCATGTCTTGGCTAATGAGGCATTTTAGTTTATTTAATGTTTAACAGAGACAAACAGAAAACAGAAAATGGTAAGCTTTTGATGTGAAAAACATATTGAATAAACAGATTGTTAAAAAAGGAAAATAATTCCAATTTCATGTATAGATGAACATATATAAAAGACTAAAATAATAAGTTAAAATGGCCTATTCAAACAGAGAAAAAGTGTCTAATATTTCTTTTTCTTGTGATCTAGGCATTTTTTGGGTAGTAAGATGAAACCTTTGGACTTCATCATAAATATACAATTCATAAAATATATTTGATTATAAAGGGAGCAATTATGTTGAAATAAATTGATCAATATAAAAAAAAAAGACTGACTATAGGCTAAGAACTTCTTGGGAAAAAAAAGGAATGTTTAGAGGAAAATTAGTGGAAGTATATAAAACAGAGAGGAAAGAATGTGGAAACATCTGATTTTAATACCTGGAGTATTTGAGTGAATGAACAAAAAAAGAGTCATGGGAACAAGTGAAAAAGTCTAAACTCTGAACATAAACTTACAAACTTTCTGTTCCTATTATGCCTCACAGAATCAATCATGGATCATAGCACAGTACTTTCAAACTCGCAGCTTTTTTTTATTCACAAGATATCTGTCCAGAGACATTTTTTAAAAAAATTATACAGATAGCATTAGAAATAAGCAGACAAAGATATGCTTCCCAAATGTCTCTGAAAATATATTTCCATCATTTAGAATATATGTACTGTTTTTCATTGTGGATTGCTAATGATTCTAAGAAAATTCACATCATTTCTAAGATTATATTTCTTCCAAAATTAATAATTTTGATGAATAAAATTTGCTTTTCATAAGATTGTCAAACATTATTACCATCATTATATGTAAAAGAAACAATGATCTCAAAACACTAAAAAATGTTAAGACATACGTAGGCTTTTTAAATGAAATAATAAAAAAACCCATCATATGTATGACCTTTTTTGGACATATCATTAATAACTTATTCTTTTGTCACAATTAGTATTTTATGAAGTAATTCTGATTGGCACATACACACACTTTTATATATTATATATATATATACATATATATATATATACACACATACATATATATATATATATATAAATGGATCAAGTTATTAGAATTTAAAGAAGCATAGGAGGTGTATAAAAAAGATTTTTTAAAGACCTATACTTCTTTTTTACACACCTCCTATGCTTCTTTAAATTCTAATAACTAGATCCTAACCTTATGGCAAAGGAATGTTCTAATACAAGGGTTTAGGGGGGGGAGTAAAGAGGGAAAGATAGAGGGACAGAGAAACAGAGAGACATAGTCAGAGAGAGAGAGAGAGATACACACAGAGAGAGACAGAGTGACTGAGACCAAGAGAGATTGAGACACACAGAAACAGAGAAACAGAGACGGGGGAAGGGAGGGTGGGAGAGAGGGAAGGAAGGAGGGAGAAAGAATAGAGAGAGGGAAATTCCAAGGAAATCATAAAGAAGGATCCAAATGTACAAATATGTTTGTAGGGGCTCTTTTTGTGGTGGTAAATAATTGGAAAGTGAGTGGATGCTCATCAATTGGGCATAAAAGTAATGGAATATTATCGGTTTATAAAAAATGATAAATAAGCTGATTTTAGAAAGATCTTGAAAGATCTTCACAAACTGATTCTGAGCAAAACAAGTAAAACCAAGAATACATTGTACATAGTAACAGCAAGATTTTGAAATGATCAGCTATGGAAGATTTGATTCTTCTTAGTGGTTCAGTGATTCAAGACAATCCCAAAAAACTTTGGATTAAAAACCAATTATCCATGTTTCTCCAGAAAGAGAACTACGGAGAATGAATGTAAATCAACACATGCTATGTTCACTTTTTTCTTTTTCTTCTGTTATTTTTTCTTGCAGTTTCTCCCTTTTGTCTTGATTTTTCTCTCCCAATATGATTCATAAAGAAATGTGTATTTAAAAATTAATGTACATGTATGATCAGAAAAATAAAAACAATTTAAAATAAAAAAACAATTTATAGCTGATTATTGTATAATGTTGTTATTACTGTGTACACTGTTTTTCTGCTTCTGCTCACTTCACCTTTTATCAGTTAATGCAAGACTTTTCAGGTTTTTCTGACATTATCCTCTCTTCATTTCTTATAGCACTTACATTGCATTTAATATCACAACTTGTTCAGCCATTACCTAATTAATGGACATCTTCTCCATTTGCATTTCTTTCCCACAATAAACATATTCAAAATATACCTTTACTTTTATTTAATGTGGTTCTATTTCAGATGAAAAAGTTGTCAACTGTTTTGTCTCTGTTATTTTTTTTTTGCAATTATAATTCTATAGTCCTAGTATAGTTGTATAAAATATTCTATTTCATGCCATATTTTTGCATGTAAATTCATGATTTTTGAACCTACCCATGAACCTTGGGTATAAAAAAAATGACAATTTATTTTCTATTTCAAAAATTCCAATTGTAGATAAGTACCATAATTATGGTACTCATTTTTTGATGGTAATGGAGGCATAACAAAGGAAATTCTCTTTGAAGAACATTGCAAAAATCACTTTCCTTTCTTAATAGTTGACTGTATTGGAAAATTGTAGACTCCTGAATGAAGTATCCAGGATATTGAATTCATATAATGATGATGCTACATAATAATATGGGTTTATTTACAAACTAATTCTATTCCCTGAAATCATTTTGAATGGAGAATATAACAGGTTCAAAATACTATCCTCCCAATCCCCTGCCACTTTCAAAAAAGAATGAAATGTGTTTTTCCCCCTCTAATTATAATTCATGAACACATTTTGAGGAGAATCATGATTGTCTTCATGATTCTCATGGTGCCTCTCTTCCACCAATTTCTTGTCTTTTTTGGTTAAGAAAGATGAGATTGTTGGGGGGAGGGAGAAAGAATCAGTTTTCTAGTCTTTTTGCTTTGGATCAGATAGAGTTACTTTATGGAGGGAGTAGAAAATTTAAATTTTAAATTAAAAAGAAATTTGAGGTAAATGATGAAAAATTTATTAAATATCCTTTTATGATTTTCTTTACATTGTTTATATATACAAGTAAAGTATGGCTGAGTTTTAATAATTTAATATTCACCTGGTAACTTGCCTATTTTGTAGATGAGGAAAGTAAAGCTCAGAAATATAAGTAATTTACCCAAGATCATTCACATATAAAATGATGGTGTTGGAATTTCAATCCAGAACATTTAACTCTAATCCAGTGAGGAGGAGAAAAAGAAGAAAAAAAAAGACAGAGGAGAAAGAGAAAGATTCCAATTCATGAATATAGAGATCAAATGATTTACCTTATTTTATTTATCCTTAACCAATACAACATATTATCTTCAATAAATAAAGAGCAACTATGTAGATAATTAAATATGTGAGAGAGAAGGGGGCATAAGGAATGATATTACAATAAATAAAAAGTGATGTTTCTAAAATCATGTTTTAGATTGACTTTCTATGATGACAAAATATGATTTACCATTTTTATGTAGATAAAAATTTGTTTTTCTTCTGTCATCTTGGATCCAATTTTTTCTCATCATTCAATTGATCACGAAATGTTAAAGCTACATGTCTTTGATCTTAGAGGTCTTTTAGTCTAATTCTTTAATTTGGAGTTTAATGAGGGTTTGAAACCAACCTTTAATATATATTATCTCCATGGTCTTGCCTAGCTCACTCTCTTTTTCTCTTAACCTGATTCTTCATCATCATGATTTTTTTTTTTTGTGGGAATGTACACAAAATATTAGCCAATACAAATTCCATAGAATTAATAAAATAGCTTGTGAAATGGTTATAGTTTTGTAATCAAATAAGATCTGGGTCCAAACTATATATCACACTTACTGCTATATGACAAAGTCACATTTCTCTATTTAGGTTTTCTCCTCTGTAAATGAAGTAGCTGTACTCAATGACTTCAAAAGTCATCTTGAGTTATATGATTCTATGATAGAATATCTAATAGAATATATGACTTTATTTGGCATTTATGTAAATATTTCTAAATTAAAATCAACTCACACAGATATTTATTAAATTAATACTATGTTAACTGCATTGTGCCAAGTCCTTACAAAATAAAAAATGGCACATTCTTGGTCTCTAAAACTTTTATAGTCCAATCAAATAAACATGCGCATGATTTTCATCATTAGAAATAAGTTATTAGACTAAATGGACCAATGGTTTCGCATAATATGAAATTCCTATGTTTAAATGTTATGGTTCCCCAATGATAAGATTGTTTTTAATATGACTATAGCTTTCATAAGAAAGAAAAATATGACTATTACTATATACAATGCTGGGCACATGTGCTATATAAATGTCAACTTGTTTATTTATACAAATAAAATATGTATACATTGCTGATTTCCCAGTAGTTCAAACATATCCTATGTGAATATTTTACTATAATTGTCATGATTTTTCAAATGGAAAATATACACTCAGTATGACCATTCTTTCGGAGTTTTGAAATAACAGGAAGTTAAATCCTTTCTAGTATCCATTTTTTGTTTGTTTTTTTAATATCAGATATATGGTTTATATTCTATATTGATCAAGAGCAGATTTACAAATATCTTCGTAAAAATATCTTTGTGATTAATGGGATCTAGGTAGTGTATTAACTGTGGTCCATCATTTCTTTAAGATGAAATATATATTTTTTCCTACAAAATACTAATTTTCCTCAAGTCTGACACATGCCATTTAAAAATAAGAAATTTATGGATAACTATAAACAATACAGACCAAAGATTTCTCATTGATAACAATATTAGATCAATTATCTTATAGGAGAAATTTGAAGAATTCACATCCAATCACTCAAATAAAGCTTGTGTTTGAATGCTGGCTCAATAGGTTCTATCTCATCAACTCAGTAGGTGTCTTATTCAAGAAAGAATTTTATTTCCAGCAAATGTATTTACTTCATGATTTCAATAATACATCATTCTACATAAAATTGAGCTAAAACAAACAAACAAACAAACAAAACCAAAAAAATAAAAACTTAAGTTGGATCACTATTAAGGTTTCTATTTATAGGATTGTTTTTGACACTTCTTAAATAGTCTTGGGAGAACACTTTTTAAAAAGTTCAGATCATAATTATGCTATCTTCATTTGATCACTTTTATGGACATACATATACATGGAAGAGAATACATATATACTCCTATCCAGCAGAAAAGCTGCCTCAGTATCTTTTTGGAGAATTCAAAGATATCATCAAAAAATAAATAATGAAAAAACAATAACCTTATCATTAAAAAAAATGATGTGTGGAAAAATTGAATCTATATCAAAAAAAATGTCTTAGGACCATTTTAAATTTGAGTTTATTTGAAACCAGTATAATTAAAATTAAACTGAAACTTGCCATTTGATTTTTGAAGGGGAAAAAAAAAATGTGTTGACCAAAGGGCAAATGTGATTTCTCTCAATCCCTTGATCCATTTCCTACTAAATATAAACCTATAAAAAAGGTACCTAAGGGGTCATTTTAGGAGGTACCTATTTACAACGTGTATTCATTAAAGATGAAGGACAGCAAAATGGATGTCGAAATGCATTCTTTGAGGTCTCTCTCTCTCTCTTAGCTATTGATTTTGATTATAGTCTACCTTTCTGTAATCTACTCAGGATAATTGTAATTAAGGGGTAAAATAAGATATTTTGAGATTTAAGATAGGATATTTGATTGTGGGAAATTACACAGATTTACTCAGTACTTCATTTCAAATATTTGTGTATGGTTTCGAGATGAAAGGCTTCTTTTATTGTTTTCTCAGGGCCCTTTTAAGTACATATGGTTTTCCAAATATTTAGTAAATACTATGGTGGGCCAAAAAATATTCATTTGGCAAGCTCTCCCAAAAATTAAAGTTTTCTTCTTGAAATTGGGATAATGCTGAAAAATCCAGGATATATGGACACTTTATTCATAATAAGCTCAAGAAAAGAAAGATATATTCCTATTTAGAAAAAAAAAAGAAAAAAATGGAATAAAATAATTTTAGTAAATATTTTAAATTAATTTATACCAAAAATCCAATTCTACTAGTCTATTTTTAACATTTCTAGCAAAAGGTTTTTTAAAAAATATTTTAAATCTATAACATTAACTTCCTTTGTAATATTATAGTAATAATTTTGAAAAGGTGTGATAAAATATCACAATTATAAACAAAATGTATTTCTACATAGATTTTTATAGTTTGTAAAGCATTTCCTGAGATTCTAGAATCTCATGACTTATGGCAGTGGTCCTCAAACTTTTTAAATAAGGGGCCAGTTCACTGTCCCTCAGAATGTTGGAGGGCCCGACTATAGTAAAAACAAAACCTCACACTGTCTCCACCCCTCAGTCCATTTGCCATAACCAGGTGGGCCGCATAAATGTCCTCAGTGGGCCCCATCTGGCCTTAGTTTGAGAACCCCTGATTATGGTATAAGTGATATGATATGGGATGCTGATTCAGGAAGTTCTGAATTCAAATCTTATCTTGATAACTTACTTGTCATGTGACTCTAGGCATACCACATAACTATTCTGAACTACATTTTCTTCATCCATAGAATGAAGGTCACAGTAAAATGAACCTTACAGGATTCTTGTGAAGCTCTTTTGAAATCCTTAAATTCTCTTCAAGTTGTTGAATACTTTGTGAACCTTGATTTGATATATGCATCTTATTATCTCCTTTTTAAAAAAATATGTATAGTTGATAAGGTTGTTATACTTACATTTAGGAATAATAATAAAAACAACTAACATTTATAGAAAATTTTAAGATTTGCAAAGAAGTTTACAAATCATATTTCCTTTGATTTTCACAATAAGCCTGCAAAGTAGATGATATTATTATACCCATTTTTTTTCATATACAAAAATTGAGATTTAAAGATCTTGTCTTAGAAATAAAAAGGGTTTTGATATAAAAGCATGTATATGTATGTTCATATAAGTTCAATTTATAACATTACATATGATTAATGTTTAACAGACTATTGAATAAGAACTTAAAAGAGGAATCAAGTGAGTAGTCTAAGGCATGATTCAAATTCAAACTTCCTAAATCTGAATTTCACTCCTATCATTACCTAGAAAGTCCTGATTTTAAATTCTGCTAGAGATAACTATTTGTGTGATCTTGGGGAAATCACTTAACCTTTCTAGCCTCAGTTTCCTCATCTAGAAAATGAGGGGACTGGAATACATGACCTCTATTTGCTTTCCAACTCTGACTTTATGATCCCATAATTTTATGATCCTGTTAATATCATTATTTTGTATGCCAGGCATAAATACCCAGCAATTTTCTTACACTTAAAGGCTATTCTACTTTTGCTAACTTCATAGAAGTAAAAAATGCACTAATATCAGAAGAGTGCTCTGTAGTCCTTTCATGTAGGCAGCAGTAAAGCAGGCATAATAAATCAATAGAACAAATTGTCAGACCAGTAATGTGACTTGTGTTGTGCTGCTTCTCATTAAGTATAGAAGCAATTGAAGAAAAGCTATTACTGCATCCAGAATTCTTAATGAGATTTGCTACCAATTAGTTTACTGCCCAAGTATGTACTTTGACATTTAGTTAGCTAGAAACTTGGGCAAGTTTGTCATATAAGGGAATCTAACTGTTCAAAATGGAAAAGAGACGAGTAAAAATAGGTCTTACAAGTTTACCTTAAGAAAAGAGTGACCTTCAAAGTGCTTTGTTTGGAATCCGTTGACAGCAAATCACTAATGGTATCACAAGTCAATGTTTTATTGATACGTCCTTGCTTAATGTAACTGGTAAAATCTTTTTTTTTTCTTTTTCTTAATTATACTTTGCAAACCAATGTTGACTTCAAATGTTATGCCTCAGAAATTTCAGTTTCAAAAACTTGCCTAATAATTTTTGATGAGAGCTTTTTGAAGATACTATCATTAAGATGTTCTTTATTTTCTCTCAACTCATTTCCCAATAATTCACATGTGTATATTAAGAACCTACTATATATAAGGCACTTTTCTAGGCATTGAAAATATAATATCAAACCAAAACCAGTTAGCTCTTGTCTTTATGAAGCTTACATTCTATTTATGGGAATATACACACATAAACAAATAAAATGCAATTATGAGAGAATGGAGGAAACACTAGCAGTTGGGGAAGTTAAGAAACACATAATGTATGTGGTGAGCTTGAAAGATGAGATGATTTTAAGAGGTGGACACTACAAGACAATGCCAAGCATGGAGAACAAAAAGTAGGGGACATAGGCTAGACAAAAAAAAGAGTACAAAAAGGGAGTAATTTATAAGATTCCAGGAAAGTAGACTTGAGTGACACTTTGAGGGATAAGGCTATGACCAAATGTAGCAAACATTTTCTATGCAATAACGTATCTTAACAATCCAAATAATGGAAAAGTGCTCTAAATGATTAATCACTAAATATTTTGAATTTTATCATCATATGAGAAGCTTCCAGGCTTATAGGAGATCTTGGGTTAGGAATAAAAAGGGTTTTGATGTAAAAGCACTATCATATATGTATATAAATATATACATATGTGTGTAAGTGTATGTATGTGTGTTCAGCTCATAAATTTATATATAATTAGTGTTAACAGAATACTAAAAACTTAAAAGAGGAAACAGAAGAAAAAACATGATGATATGTAATGTTCTTTGGTGGGTTTCCTTGGGGGCTCTGAGAGCAGCCTTCATTTCAGTTCAGTTATCACCACAAGTGTAGCCAGGTGTTAAAGTCTAAATCCTTTATTATCTCCTTGCCTCATGCTGCTGGGCAGCTTTCTGGAGAGCCTTTCAGTCTGGCCTTGATCTTAGTGGGGGAAGTGCAGGAGGCCAGGCCAGGCACCAAGAAGATCAAAGACCGAATTGAATTTCTCCCCTTGGTCCTGAGAGCTTAAGCTCCTGCCATCAGTCTTTTGTCTTCTCTGCCCTCTGAGTCTCTCCGAATCTACATGGCTGAGGCTTCTAACTTATATGCTCCACACTGATAAACCAATCATTATATCACTAGGAAACCATTATTTGTTTTAAGATTAAATCTATCATACTGAACCATGCTAAATTAGATAACCATTGTCTCTATCAATTCCACTGACTTAGCACTTTGTAAGAATCCTTTGTTTCAAGTTCAGAATTCTGGCCCATAACAATCACATTTTTGTGGGGTGACTTTGATAAAATAATTTAACCTCTATGAGCTTAAGTTTCTATGTAAAATGGGGATGCTATTTGTTCAGGAATATTGTAAAAAAAAACAAACATAACATATTTAAAATCCTTCAAATCCTAAAAAAGTGAGTTATTAAACATTAAAAGCTACTTAATTTATGTAACATTATTAAAGTATGTGTGTAACTATATATGTATGTGCGTGTGTCTACATATATACACAGATAGAGATAGTGATTAAGATAGAGCACTAGCACTATATAGAGATTTTATATACACACACATAAATAGTTTTAGATAATTATGACACAGCTGTGTAACAATTCACTAGATTTTGTGAAACTCAGAAGAAGACAGAGATTAGATCTCCTTAGGAAAAATGTTGGGCTTTAAGATATAACTTTGGGAATTGTTAATATAGATTTCCATACCCAATATTAATTTTCAATTTGATTTATACATATTCAAGTTTTCACAGAAGTTCTCACGTTCTGCACATGGTACTCATTTATACTTACAGTTAAGCATCATGAGTTAAGCACTTAAGACACATAAGGATATATAAAAGATAAGTGCATGAAAAGGAATGAATCCAAAGATCTTTCACTCTGGTGTCATAGGACTTAAAGTTCAAGTTTAGCCTCTGACATTAGCTACTTGTGTGACTTTAGATAAGTTCCTCAAACATACTGAGTCTTAATTTGAACATCTGTAATATGAGTGGTTTGGACAAGATAGTTTTGCAATTCTTTTTCAGATTTAATTTCATGATCATATAACTCATAACAGCCTTGGAAAAAAAGCATAGAAAAGATAAATTTATATTATATTAGAATTTTGTTTGTGTCTAGGATTTGACTAAGGCATTGACTTTGAAAATGGAAAACAAGAATTTCGGTCGACTAGTACAGGAAAAATCAGTAGGATTTTGGTAGTGGACTAGAAATGGGTGGCCACTTAATTAATGATAAATTTTTAGTGATTATGAATTAGTTTGCATTTGGCTAGGAGTTTATCTTTTAAGGTGAAGTACTGAAAAAAAATGAGATCAGTTTGAAGTCCATTCAATCATAAGTATATGTGAAAAATGAAGAAATAATAGGAAAAGACAAATTACTTGTTGTTGGTAAGTTACTTTCAGTCATGTTCATTTTTTCATGATTTTCATGATTTCATTTGGAGTGTTCTTTGCAAAGATATTGGAATGGCTTGCCATTTCCTTTTCCAGCTAATTTATAGGTTAGGAAAAGAGTGGCAAACAGTGCTAAATGACTTGCTTAAAGTTACAGAGATTGTAAGTATCTAAGGCCATATTTGAGCTCAGAAAGAGTTTTTTTTACTCTGAGCCTGACATTCTATCCTTTACATCACATCCAAAGAACTAGATATATGTGGTAAAAGCTATTACATTGTCAACTCTCTCAATTCTGGCTGTTTAGAATAGGAGTCATGCCACCTATATGCCACTCCCTTTCTCTTATGTCTATCCTCAAAATAATTTTCATTTGCCTTGTGTCATATGTTTTTTTTTTTTAATGTGGTTCTATTGTTTTATTTACCTTAAGCACTTTAGCAAGCTCCTTACTCTCATATGTAGTGATGTAAATGTAATGATTTATAAGAATAATGTCTATCAGTTAGATAATATCCAAGAAATAATGTTTCACAAGAATTGGAAAACCAGTAGAGTATGACATTATGGACAACAATTTCCTCAAACAAACATTCTTTAGGGATTAAAATAATTGGAAGTAATATAAAAACCTTTCTCATCACTCTTATTCTTTCCCCTTTCCCCTTCACCAGATACATAAGACAATTAACATGGGGTCAAAAAATTCAGCACAAATATAATTCATCAACATTGGTAGGATCAATAAGCACAATAATAACAAGCTAATAATCTCTTAATGAAGATAGAAACCACTACTTGAATAGATAATTACTTTGAGCACAGAAATGTTAACCTGTGTGATTTTCCAATATACAGAATCACAGATTATAGACCTAAAAGAAAGACAGTTAGCTTTCTAATTCAGCACATACTCCCTACAAGAATCCCATTAATGCATGAGATTTGAAGACCTCTAATGAGGGAAAATCCATAACTTTTTAAGGAAATGTGCTCTGTTATTTTATAACTCTGGTTGTTAAGAAATGTTTTACTTACATTACAATTAAATCTGAGTTTTTTGCAACTTTTATTCATATTTCCTATTTTTGTTCTCTGGAACTAAAGAGAACAAATATAATCCCTCTTCCATGTGATAATAAGCTTATAAAAAATTGTTGACATTTGCTATGCCATTGCCTAACTTTTTTGGCTAAACTTCTCCAGTTCAAAGGATTAAAGATTATAGGATCCTCAGTTTAGATATGTAATGAACCTCAAGGGCCATCTTGTCCAATGCTTCATTTTATAGAAGAAAAAATCAAGGACCAAAAAAGTTGTGCCTTATTCAAATTCATTTATGTGGCAAGTGGAGGAACAAAGACTTGAATCAAAATCCAGGGAATCTCAATTTATTGCTTGTTTTACAGCCAATTGTATATATATTTATTGTGGATTTTTACCATCCTGACCACCTTTCTAAAGATATGCATTGTTCAGTTTTTCTTATGTTTCCAACTTTTTATT
This sequence comes from Sminthopsis crassicaudata, assembly GCF_048593235.1. Lineage (NCBI taxonomy): Eukaryota > Metazoa > Chordata > Mammalia > Dasyuromorphia > Dasyuridae > Sminthopsis > Sminthopsis crassicaudata. Next base: position 256,124,510 of record NC_133620.1, on the reverse strand, counting down.
GATTTTATTTGAAGTTTTCTGGACAGAGATAATGGAAAGATTTGCCATTTCCTCTAGCTCATTTTACACAGGTTAACAAGTTCATACAGATAGTAAGTATCTGAAGCACTCCAATGAATTCTTTGCTCCAATTTGACATTGTAAATTAAAAATTATAATTTGGTGTATGAGAATGAGTACTTAAACTCATTGGTGACACCTTTTTTATTCTTAATTCTTTTCCTAAATTATATATAGAATAAATCTTGATTCTTTGAAATAAAGCAAATAGCAGCCAGCTTGTTAGCTCTGTGGCAATAAGCTGATGACATTTTTGAGAAATATATTGGGCAGTAATGAAACCAGAAATACAGAAGAAGAATTTTGGATCAGCAAATAAATAACATTTTCTAAAGTGGCAGGCTAGAAATCATTCCTATATTTGTGTGTATGTATATGCGTGTCCATATAGGTAGCCAGAAATATACCAAATGAACATTAACTTTTTTGCTTATGTTTCACTTATGATGCAAAGTACTGCATTAAGTTTTTGCTTAATTATTATACTTATTGCTTCAGTGTAGAAGAAAGCAGATTATAGGGATTCTAAGTACTCTATTAGAAACTAAAAGATAGGATACAAGCAAAGTTTTTGCTGTTTTTATTTTTTCCTACTGCATAAATGAACTAATGATTCTTCCTAAACAAAATAAAATAAATTTGATTCAAAAGAGGCAATGTAATGCTTTTAGATGGCCTATTTAAATATATTTAGTTTGGAGGTATTTTAGATTCACATAACTTCTCTCAAGTTTTTGTAAAGTTGTGACATCAACTCCAGATGGACGTTCATCAATTATTAGCCATATTAGGAATCTACATGTATGATTTTATGCCCAAAGCCTTGAAATTTTACCACACTAATCTTTACATGGACTTATTACTTACTCATTCATAATCAGTATAGCTACCCCTTAATGAAGCAAGATCTTTATATTTTTAACATTTATTTGGAAAAGCAATTAACTCTGATTCTATTGAACAAATTGAACAGAAAATGAATCAAATGTTAAAACATTGGTGAAGAGCCATATTTTGTATAATTAGGGTACTGATGTGCCCAAGGCTATCAATATGGCATCTTGTATCAAAAACTAACAATTCTATAGTCTGAACTTGTTTGGTTTTCTTCAATAGGCTGAAACAGTTGAGTCACCAAATAAACTCCAATAACAACAACAACAAAAACAACTCATTCTTTCCAGCATGCACTACAGTTACTAGTTTACAAATTTGCTAATTATTAGAAAGAGACCCCTTTTTAGTTCCTTCCTTCCTTCCCTAAAGATAAATTATTACTTTGTCCTCAAATACTCCAATATTATATACAAAATAGAAAGAGGAGGGAAGGGACCAATGCCCTGACAGATTCTTTTGTGTTGAATTTATGGAAATTTGTTAGTAGATTAACAGATTAAGATTTTGCTCTGGGTTATAAACTAAACCAAGAGGCTTAGTTTATAACCCAGAGCAAAATCTTAATCTGTTTAAGACAAAAACAATATTATTCCCTGCCTTAAATAGTCATTTTAAAATAGCATAAAATAAATATCTTCAATCTGGGCCATATTGCATAAATTTACCTCATAGAAATGCAAATTAAGACAACTCTGAAATACCACTGAAATACCTGTAAGATTGGCTAGAATGACAGGGAAAGGTAATGCAGAATGTTGGAGGGGATGTGGGAAAACAGGGACACTGATACATTGTTGGTGGAATTGTGAATACATCCAGCCATTCTGGAGAGCAATTTGGAACTATGCTCAAAAAGTTATCAAACTGTGTATACCCTTTGACCCAGCAGAGTTGCTATTGGGTTTGTATCCCAAAGAGATCTTAAAGAAGGGAAAGAGACCTGTATGTGCAAGAATGTTTTTGGCAGCCCTCTTTGTGGTGGCCAGAAACTGGAAACTACATGGATGCCCATCAATTGGAGACTGGCTGAATAAATTGTGGTATATGAATGTTATGGAATATTATTGTTCTGTAAGAAATGACCAACAGGATGATTTCAGAAAGGCCTAGAGAGACTTACATGAACTGATGCTGAATGAAATGAGCAGGACCAGGAGATCATTATATACTTCAACAATAATACTGTATGATGATCAATTCTGATGGACGTGGCCCTCTCCAACAATGAGATGAACCAAATCAGTTCCAATAGAGCAGTAATGAACTGAACCAGCTACACTCAGCGAAAGAACTTTGGGAGATGAACCACTACATAGAATTTCCAATCCCTCTAATTTTGTCTGCCTGCATTTTGGATTTCCTTCACAGGTTAAATGTACACTATTTCAAAGTCCGATTCTTTTTGTTCAGCAAAACAACTGTTTGGTCATGTATACATATATTGTATTTAATTTACACTCTAACATACTTAACATGATTGATAGACCTGCCATCTGGGGGGGGGGGGGAAGAAGAGGGGAAAAATTGGAACAAATGGTTTGGCAATTGTCAATGTTGTAAAATTACCCATGCAAATATCTGGTAAGTAAAAACTATTAAAATTTAAAAAAAAATAAATAAATTTACCTCATAGATCGAGGTAAATGCACATCTATACACATCTATAAATGAGAAATGCAAGAACAGAAGGTGATTAGGATATAAAAGACAATAGAAATTAAGAGGAAATAGCAAACGTTTCATGTAGAAGGTGACATTTGAGTTACACCTTAGAAACTAGGGATTCCCATAAGTAAAACTAAGAATGGAGCATATCTGGACCTAGAAGCCAGAATAAAGGTTAAAACGGGCATGAATATATAGGAGAGAGAGTATACATTCTATTGGAGGGATTGTCACATTCCATTGAAGGCAATAGCCAGATCAGTGAAAAAAAAATCTACTGAAATCTTAGAATATGTTTGTTTATGTCTGCCTGATAATGCTTATACTAGCAACTAGTTTTAACAGAGCCAGGGTGATCATACACAAGTCACGTAAAGAACACCTGGCTCACTGAGAGTGATTTAACTGATATAATTTAGTTTTTTTTATAGTTTTCCATAAGAACCACTGACCTCATATAATTCAATCTTCTCAAACATTACAAATAAACTATTATTTTATAGCTTTTATATCCTAAATCCCTATCTAACCACTACTTCTGTGTTGGCTAGGATTTTAGACTGTGCAATAATAATCAGATATGTCATCACTTTGATATTATTGAAATTGATCAGATTGGGTAAGAAAAATAGAGTTATAGGAGAGGCTAATTTATTTGATTGGTTAATTCACTCACTGAGTATCTCTAGGCTATGATAATAGCACATTCTTGGTGGGACTGGCAGTATCTATTGCTCTGAAGTAGCCTTGCTATACCTGCTTTAGCATCTGCAAACTGCTTAGCACAAACTGAGATGTTTCCCAAAGTACCCAACAGCTGCCAATGACTTAGCAAGATAGCCTTGATTTTCTACGGTCATCCCTGAATCCCTTAAATGCATCCATAAATTGTAAGAGAGCTCCCAGAAGTCCATGGGAAAAGAGCTCATTTTCATTCAGTACTAAGAGTTAGACCTTTCAAATCAACTCCAAGTTGGAACCACTGCAAGCAGCAAGCAGAAGCCAGGGCAAAGAAAATTCAGTTGAATCTGATCATATCTCTGAATCATTTATCCTGGGCAAGATTTTCAGTCTATTGGAAATCAACAGGACAATCAGATGTGATCATTAACATGACCTATAGTTTAAACAATTTGAAAACAATTTTCCCTCTCTAGATTGTTATTTGTTAGTGTGCTTATAGTTTATAATGAGAACTCTAAATTCTAAACTATAGCTTCATTTTAAGGAAGAAATAAAGATAAGTTAAACAAGGAGATATGATGTTCAAAGTTCATAAAATACTTTTAGAATAAAAAGGAGAAAATACAATTAATGCTGGGGTCTCAATATTCCTGTATTTAAAGAAATGTGACAGATAAATAGAATTTATTTAATAGTTCCAGATTTGATTTAAAAAATGTATAATCACATTAATTGAGTGTTCAAATTAATAGAAAGTTTTTCATTATTTCATCATTCTGTGAGAATGTTAGGGACTTACAGTTACTTAAAGTTATTATTACCAGCACTTATTTATCAATCACCTTGAACAACACCAATCCTACTTCCGATGATCATCACAGAAAGTGATTCCCATGCAAAGTGGTCTGATAACTATTTCTGCAGGTACTGCAACCACAGCTACTGAAAATCCAGAGGAGAAAGTTCTCACCTCCATAGTCCTAGGCATTATTAAATGGTTCAACATCATAAACTAATCAATGGAAATTACATTTTAAAAAGATGTTTTATTATTATTTTTGTCTTTGTTCCATAAAGAGCAAGGGAAGTTTCTTTTTGTCTTACACCTGAAATCTTCTAAATGTGTGGTCTCCCCCATTAGACCATAAGTTCTTTGAGAACAGGAGCGGTTTTATTTTTCTATGTGTATCTCTAGTTTTAGCTTAGTGCTTTGCATATAGTATATGAGTGAAAAACATTATTTCATTCATTAGATTCCTGCCACTCTGCTAGTCATGTGATATACAAAGATTTAAAAGTAACTAGTCCCTGCTCTACCCACTTTATCACACTGGAAAACTTAATCTATACAGGTACACAGAAAAACAAATACCAAATATATAAAAAATATAAAAGAAATTTTTTGAGGAAATTTCACTGGCACCTGGGCAGACCAGAAAAAAAAAAAAAGTTTCCCATAGGAGATAGAATTTGATGTTAGATTGGAACAAATAACGGAATTATCCAAGGCAGAGAAGATTCAATTAAAGAAGGACAACCATCAGGGCTAATAATGTTAAGAAGGTGTCAAATAAGATAATGACTTCTTATACATAGCCTCCTGTGCATCTTTTTTCTTGTCATTGATGGCAAGTACCATGCCCAACAACTTATATTTTCTCTAGGCAGACTACTTTTTATTTTCAATGTGATCAAGAAAATGTTTCTTCCAAGTTAAAGTTTACAAAAATAATTTTTATCAGTTAAAGAAAATTAATACTGGAACTGGGGACCAGTAAAACATGTGTATTATTTTGCTGAAGAAGAAATAGAGCTTTCTATATAGCACTTAATGTATCAGACCTGAAGCCCAACTTAAATTGGGGAGAATTTTTTGGTAATTTGTTTTTTAATTTGTCAGAAACACCAATTAATTTCTCTTTGAAATTTGGGATCATTTTTTTCTTACAATAGTAAACAAAATAAAATAAATTACAATAACATTCAAAATAATTTAAAGGTGTACAACATGTGAGTTTTAGTATATAAAGTTCTGAATATTAATCAGTAAGCTGGTATTTCTGAATACCCACTAAGAAAAATGACAGAAAAGATATCAGTAGGAAAATTTATGATCAGAAAAAAAAATGAATCAGTTGTATATTTATAGTGAAGAACGACTGATGAATAGTGAACAGATTCTATGGTCAGTACTACAAATTGAAGGAACGCCTTTGTATACCAGGTAGCCTTACCTGATGAAATTATAGAAATACAAAACTGAGAATTAAATATGATCAGCAGTCTGTAGGAAGGGATCAATTGAAATGTTAAGCATATATTTGCTTATACAAGGGATTATACACTATACCATATATATATATATATATATATATATATATATATATATATATATATATATACACACACACATATATATATATACACACATATATATATATGTAACTTCAAATATTCTAGGATTGAGCATGCTGATTTAGTTCACACAAGTTCTTTTCAACATTTCAACATTAAAAATTGCAAAATTCGTAACTGAAAAAATACAACAAATGGAGTTAATTAAAATGAGATAGTACAATGATAAGGTACAACTATAGACTGTGAATCTAGCTTGCATTGCAAAGAATTTTTTGGCTATGCTAAACTGAACTAAACTTATACTTATTGTTATGCCACAGTCTCCTTGAACTGTTATGCCACAGTCTCCTTGAACTGTTCTACCTCAGTTTCCCTGCACTAGTTTCCCTTGTTGTCCTCACTGAGTTTCCCTGAATTGTTCTATCTCAGTTTCCTTAACTGTTCTGCCTCAGTCCCCTTAGTTGTAAAACCCCCTTTGGTTCATTAAGACTGAGGACCATTTGCTCTAAGATTATAAATTGTCAATGGGAGATGAAGAGCAGATCAGACATCCTGGCTCCTAGCTCCCTCTGCCTTCAAAGAATTTTTGACACTGTCCCTCTAAAAAGATAAGACCATCCCAGATACTTCAATTGACATCCTTACTTTTGTTTATTCAAACATCCTGACTTTATTGCTCTCCCCATCCTGACAGAACCAAAAGGTTTTGTAAGCACTTTTCCCACTCTTCTTTTCTTTGTTTGAAAGCTATAAAAGGTTTTGTTATTCTCCCATTCATCACTGGATACTTTGAGACAAGAGTCCTGTCCTGTCAATTAAACTCTCTAATTAATAAAATATTAAAAACTCTCTAATCTCTATCTTGACTCAGTTTCTCTGACATTACATTATAAGTGTATTGTTAAAACAAACAAACAAACAAACAAAAAAAACAACAGGAAGGCTTTAAGTAAAATAATGCCATTAGAAAAGATGGTTGTTTGTAATATTCAGTTCCTGACATTATTAAACTGGATTACATGTGTCAGGAAAAAAAGGAAGCTACACTATTCTTATCTTGAAAGTTTTTATAAAGATCCAGATTTTTTTTTTTTCAATTTCAATTTAATACTTATTATATTTCAAGTGAAATCAATGCATAAGTTGTTTCATTAAGTTAAAGCATGTTGAAAAGAGGATAATTCATATTTGTAGTATGGGATTTAATTGATTTTAAACTAGGAATTATTTTTAATAAATTGACATTCTAGCCTTTAAATGCTATTTATCAAATCAGTCACATTCTACAGTAGGCACATTCTTTCTTCTATGAGGGGTAGTATAACTAAAGTGGGGGAAAAGCCTGAAATTTTAAATCTCTGGAATTGATAATAGATACATTAAGCTAAAGTCCCAATATCTCAGTAAAAATTGCCTATTTCTCATTTATTAAAAACAACCTTAAAACAACCAAATCTGATCTGTTAATCTCAGTTTCTGATAACAAACATTACATCTAATAAATACTATGTTTACTTAAATTGAAATAATCTTCATTCTGGCTTTGTTCACAAGTATAATGTGCTACGTAAGAGAGGAAAAGATGACAAAATTGAATTATAAGCTTATGTTTCAGTATGGTCTAATATACCAGAAAATTAATATGGGGATGAGAATAAATTAATTTTAAACTTCATCATTCATTCATTCCACAAAATTTTAATTGCTTACAATGTACAATAAATTGTCTTAGGTAATGCTGAGCATGTTCTAGTGGCAATTTAAAGATCATTCATGCTGAGAGATCTGGTTTTGTAGCCTTGCTTAAATTTACTTTGTGGAATATTATCTTCCTTGCTAAAAATAAAACATGATCTTCCTAACTTTTCAAACTAAACTAAAAGTTTTTAGAATGGAAAATAATGCAAAAATAAGGCTTTAAAAATGCATTTCTTAACTTTCACTTTCATTGAAAATACTTCTATTTATCTCTGCAATTCCTACCCATATAATTTTTTTTTTTTTCAGGAGAAGGCTGAAGTTTTTTAAAAAGTGCTAGCAATAAATTACCTACAAAATTTTCCCTCGTGGTCTTTTGAAATGCTTCTGGCAAATCTTATAACCTTTAAATCTCAGTTTCTCACTCTGAAAAGAGAGGGTATTGGAATAGGTCATTTCTAAGGTCCCTCTGTGATCTAAATGCTGAGAAGTAATGGATATTTTTTTTTTCAAAATTACAGGAAAATTCATTGTCATTTCCACCTAGATATGAAAGCCTATTTGCATAAATTATATATTTCTGGGAGTCGATGACAAATACTGACGGTGTAACACTGGGCAATCCACTCAACTTCTCAGGGGCCTGGGCAATCCTTTAAGACTACAGATTGCCAAGCAGATGTTGACCTGTATTTGTAAAAGTAATCTCCTTAGCAGAAATCCTTTACACCAATTAAGTCATAGATGTGATTCATAAAAAAGACACATGCAAATGTGTCAAAATGTGTTAAACACTGTTTATTAGAAAAGAATAACATTAATTTCTTTATTTTGATAGAGATGGAGAGAGCCAACATTGGAGCACAATCTGGTTTGTGACTATATAACATCTCTACCTACCTGGCTTGAGTGGGACATTATCTTGACTAGTAGCCCTGTAACTGCAGTCAAAGATGCTACCTGAAGGATAGTGGTAAATTGTTATAATTGACACAGAGAGAACCAAACCACAGTATTAATTACTTTGTGAGAGGAATATATGAATAGATTGTTGGAGCATTTCAGAAGAGATAATAGGAAAAGAAAAGCAAGACCAAGAGATGGTCTCTGAATAAGTCTGTTCTCCCCTCATGCAGATAAAGTCATATTTTATTTTTCCCCTCAATAATAGTTATATATATTTCTACTGTACATTTGCAGTAAGCAGGGTCACAAGACTGTTCCCTCAAGAAAACAGCCCATTCACAATGATTGAAATATAATATCTATATTATAATCTGAATCAAAAGGAGTATAAAAAGAGAAGGGTTATCTAAGATAATAGCATCACAGGAATTTAAAGTTAGAAAATACCTTAGAGATCAACTAATCCACCTTTCTCTTTATTGTGAAGTTGAAAAAAAATACAGAAATAATAAGAGGCTGATCCAAGTTTGTACAATTTAAAAGTGGGACCTTCAGTCATATTTGACTTTCTGTGAGAGGTAAACAAATGGAAAAAAAAGTGGAAATTTTCTTTCATCATTTAATTCTCTCCCATTTGCACTTCAAAAAATAGAGAGGAATGGTGTTGCATCCCTATTACCTATAATTTCTCTGAGAGATACCATTTTGGAAAAATTATGAAATTGGGAATCAAATAACCTGAGTGTGAATTTTTACTCGTATAAACTGCTACTTGTATGAACCTGGGTAGGCCAGTTCAACTCTCTGAGGAATTTTGTGCTTTTTGAGGTTAATTTCAGTTCTAAACTTAGGGTCCTGGAATACTCAAAAGTCAATGGTTGTCTTTTTCCTCTTTTTCTTTTATGTTCCCAGAAGTTTAAAAAGCAGAACTTCTTTATTTCATAGATAAGGAAGCTCTAAGATCCATAAACAGTTAAGCATCTCACCAAAAGCCATAGAGGTGGTTTATGGAAAAGAGATTATTTGAATTTGTGCCTTCTGTTCAAATCTACTGTTTCTATATTCTATTCTGACAAATCTGATGTATATTTTACTGCTCCAAATTATTCCAGTTATCTTCTAATCTCTCTCCAATATACTTGATTAACCTTAATTATATATATTCTTTCCTTTCACCTCCTTCCCCATTAAAGAGCTTAATTCTTTATTAGTCTTTATTTTATTTGTAGCCTGACTCTTACTTAAAACTCAGTTCTCAACTATAAATTAGAAATCATCTAATCCAGTCTCTTATTTCTCTTTCTGCTAGAAAAAAATGACCAGAATTGACTAAATTTTATCAGTAACTATAGACTTTAAATTTTCTATTATTCACAAATCAGAACTAGGAATAATGTGTGTACATGATCAGATCCTTGAAACGAATTCTTAAAACTTTAACTTCTCCCCTTAGAAAAATCTTTGATAAAAGTTGCTAACTAGTAGCTACATTGATTAATTTAAATTTCATCATCCTTTTCTGGCTTAATGAGCAGTAAAATGGCCTAAAGCTGGTTAGTCAGAGAGAGAAAAAGCAGCAAGGGATTTGAATAATCCACACACTTGAGAATAGTCAAATCAGATAGATTTTATTTTTCCCCCCATAAATTCACAGTTATATGAAAACCATAGTCAAATTATAAGAATTCAAAGTTGTCCCTGTGAAAGTTAATAGAACTGTTTTGTTGCTATTAATAGTTCAGACTTTTAAAAAATTGTCAGAGTACATTCAATGTTTTTTTTTAACAAAAAAATTAACTTAATGTTAAAGATGATTTTTCTAAAGATTTCAAAAATAAGTTATTGTGAAAACAAATGTTTTTTCTTCTGCCTTTTATGACATTACCAAATAGCCTATCTATTTCTTATGAATAATCTCTTAACTATTAGAGGTAGATAGTAGTCCAGTATAGGACTTTGGAAATTCAAATCCTTTCCAAGATAATTGTTAACTGTGTTTTCCTAGGCAAGTCACTTAACTTCTGTAGCACAATAATAATACCCATGTACTGTAATTATTTTGATAATACAGTAAGATAATATTTATAAATCACATGCAGGCTATATATGGTCTAACTATTATTTGTAACTAAATAAATTCAAGTAGTTAAAAATGAACTACTTGTATTTTAGCACTTTTGCTTAAAGTATTATTGGTTATAAACTATTAGCCAACTATAAACTATTACAACTTACTACTATTACTTCCCCAATGAATCACATCATACTTTAAAATTTATAAAACATATTTCTGCAACCATAGGTGATAAATGCAGTACAAATATCACTCAAATTTTGTGGAGAAAGAAACTGAGATAAAGAGGTTAAAGGATTTATTTACTATTACATGGCTAATAAGTCAGTGCCATTATTTAACTCCTATTTTCTGACACTAAGGTCAATGATCATTCTCTTTTTGTACTTTGCCTTTCTAGATTTGTTTGTACAATATACAATTTTATATACAATTTATATAAAATGTAACCATTATGATAAAAAAATTAAAAATATTTTGTCTGATTCTGTAGTCAGTATAATTTAATCATACAGTTCAGAAGGCCAGAATGGTTTGATTTCTTATAAATTAGAGTCAGTTCTCTATATATTTTGGAAATGAGGCCTTTATCAGAACCTTTAATTGTAAAAATATTTTCCCAATTTGTTACTTCCCTTCTAATCTTGTTTGCATTAGTTTTGTTTGTACAAAAGCTTTTTAATTTGATGTAATCAAAATCTTCTATTTTGTGATCAATATGATCTCTAGTTCTCCTTTGGTCATAAATTCCTTCCTCTTCCCCAGGTCTAAGAGGTAGACTATCCTCTGTTCCTCTAATCTATTTATGATCTCATTCTTTATGCCTAAATCATGGACCCATTTTGATCTTATCTTGGTATATGGTTTTAAGTGTGAGTCCATATCTAATTTCTGCCATACTAATTTCCAGTTTTCCCAATAGTTTTTTTCAAATAATGAACTCTTATCTCAAATGTTGGTATCTTTGGTTTTGTCAAACACTATATTGCTATAGTTGTACCCTATTTTGTCCTGTGTACCTAATCTGTTCCACTGATCAACTAGTCTATTTGTTAACTAATACCAAATGGTTTTGGTGACTGCTGCTTTATAATATGGCTTTAGATCAGGTACACTAGGATCACCTTCATCTGACTTTTTTTTCATTAATTCCCTTGAAATTCTCGACCTTTTATTCTTCCATATGAATTTTGTTGTTATTTTTTCTAGGTCATTAAAATAGTTTCTTGGGAGTCTGATTGGTATAGCACTAAATAAATAGATTAGTTTGGGGAGTATTGTCATTTTTATTATATTCACTTGGCCTATCTAAGAGCAATTAATGTCTTTCCAATTATTTAAATCTGACTGTATTTTTGTGGCAAGTGTTTTGTAATTTTGCTCATATAATTCCTGACTTTTCTTTGGTAGGTGGATTCCCAAATATTTTATACTCTCAACATTTGTTTGAAATGGAATTTCTCTTTTTATCTCTTGCTGTTGCATTTTGTTGGTGATATATAAAAATGCTAAGGATTTATGTGAATTTATTTTGTATCCAGCAACTTTGCTAAAGTTGTGAATTATTTCTAATAACTTTTTATTAGAATCTCTGGGGTTTTCTAAGTATACCATCATATCATCTGCAAAGAGTGACAGTTTGATTTCCTCATTACCTACTCTTATTCCTTTAATCTTTTTCTCAACTCTTATTGCTGAGGCTAGCATTTCTAATACAATATTGAATAGTAATGGTGATAGTGGGCAACCTTGTTTCACTCCTGATCTTACTGGGAAAGGTTCCAGTTTATTTATTATGCTTACTGATAGCCTTAAATATATGCTCCTGACTATTTTAAGGAAATACTCTCAAGTGTTTTTAGAAGGAATGGATGTTGGATTTTATCAAATGCTTTTTCTGCATCTATTGAGATGATCATATGGGTTTTTTTATTTGATTATTAATAAGGTCAAATATACTAATAGTTTTCCTAATATTAAACCAGCCCTGCATTCCTGGTATAAATCCTACTTGATCATAGTGTATTATCCTGGGGATGATTTTCTGAAGCCTTTTTGCTAATATCTTATTTAAGATTTTAGCATCAATATTCATTAAGGAGATTAGTCTATAGTTTTCTTTCTCAGTTTTCAACCTACCTGGTTTAGGTATCAGTACCATGTCTGTGTCATAAAAGGAGTTTGGTAGGACTCCTTCATCCCCTATTAAAAGGCAATTTTTATAGCATCTAAAATCATAATTAAAAAATGCTCTAAATCACACTTGATTAGAGAAATGCAAGTTAAAACAACTCTGAGGAAACACCTCAACCTTTCAGATTGGCTAAGATGATAGGAAAAGATAATCATAAATGTTGGAGGGGATGTGGGAAAACTAGGGCACTAAGTTATGAAATGATCCAATCATTCTGGAGAGCAATTTGAAACTATGTCCAAAGGATCATAAAAGTGTGCATATTCTTTGACTTGGCAGTGACACTATTGGGTCTATATCCCCATAATGGAGCGAAAAGGGCCCACATGTGCAAAAATGTTTGTAGCTGCCTTTTTGTGGTAATAAAGAATTGGAAAATGAATAGATGCCCATCAATTGGGGAATGGCTAAAAAAGTTGTGGTACATGAAGTTAATGGAATAATATTGTTCTATAAAAATGATGAACAAGCTGATTTTATAAAGTTCTGGAAAGATTTACACAAACATACTGAAAAAAACCAAGCAGAACCAAGAATACATTGTATACAATAACAGCCAGAATATGCAATGATCAACTATGAAAGACTTGATTATTCTCAGTGGTTCAGTTATCCAAGGCAATCCCAACAGACTTTGGATAGAAAGTGTCATTTGCATCAAGAAAAATAACTAAGGAAATTGAATGTAAATCAGCACCTGCTATGTTCACTTCTTTTTTTCCCCTCTCTCTCATGGTTTTTCCTTTTGTTCTGAATTTTCTCTCCCAACAAGATTCCTAAAGTAATGTGTAATACAATTTTCAAACACAAAATGTCATGAACTCTAATTTGAATTAGTGCAGGGATAATCTACTGTCATTAAATCCTGGTTCTTTTGAAGAACATATTTCATGTACATGGAAAAGACAATATGGAATTACCGTGAAAAAAGTACAAACTTTGCAGTCAGAAAATCTGAATTCAAATACTATCTTTGTTACTTATTACCTAGCAATCTTGGACAAGTATCATATTCTCTGACTCTTGGTTTCCTCATATTTAAAATTACAAAACTGAATTTCACAACTTCTTTCATCTCTAAGCCAAGAATTTCCTTGTGGGTAACCATCTACATGGTATGATTTGAAGGAATTAGTGATTGAGAACATTTTGTTGAGATTATGTTCTCTGACAACTGTTAGAGTCTCATATTTTTCAAGAATTGAGTTTCTTTAAATCAAATTTGTAAATTAAAAAATAATTTATTTCTAATTCTCTGTATTTAATTGTATTTACACATTTAAAAATATTATGCTGTTCATATGCTGTAAAAAGCTTACATGATGCACACAAAAAGCTTTCTATCTTCTTTAAAAAGATTTTTTATCAGATTTTGAAAGCTTTTTTCTCATCATGAAAATCTGTATTCACTTCCCTTTACCATAAGCCAAACAAACAAGTTGGTTTTATTAATTTCACATTAAATTTAACATAGATAAATTTTATGAAATAAGTCATAATTTCATATGAGAGATCTCACCCAACTCTGGGGTGGTGTAGAATAGTAAAAATCTTGTGACTATTTATTTTATCATAGATTAGGGACAGCTGAAACCCAGGCCACTCAGGAATGTCTGAAATAGGGGGATATAAATCTGGTAACATGACAGATAATCCACTGTATTTGCATGATTGATCTTGACTGTGACCTAATTAGAGACTTATGGTTAGAAGTCATGCCCTTTGTTGTCGAAATACAAGTGTTAATTGTAAGGATACATCTACCTTTTAATGGGGCACTGGTGATGCTGAAGAATTTAATAATTAGATTTCATTTTATTATTATTTTTAATTAAAAAGCAATGAAATTAAATCTCTTTTACAAGAATTAGATCCTTTTCTAGATAGTCTCTGGAAAAATACATATAACTAATGGTAATACACATGTTTAAAATAATCTTACTCTCTGTGACCCAAAGACTGACTGCTATGACTTTGTTATAAAATACCATCTCCTTTTCAATACTGCATTTCACTTGCTATGAATGTAACTGAATAGATAAGTTGTTTATATTTGACATTTTGTAACATCTATGAAATTGCCATTTATGTAGCCATTACTTGACACCTGTGCAAATGATACCTGTTTCTCAGACTTGACAATTTGTTAGTAATGCTTTCTGCCTTGAGTTACATTTTTCACATGACCCACCTTCTTTGTCCTGGAGTCTTTTCAAGACTTCTGTTGCTGATTAAATTCCAGGACAGAGGATTGCTACAATCTCAAAATGTAATATTTTTGAAATAGCTTTGAAAATGCTATTTCATTCACACATTTTGAAAGACTTTCCTTATACAATACCATATGTTCAGTTTCTATCATACATCCCCAATTCAATCAATAATCAAAGTGTTTATTTGGAAGACAGTTATTTGGAACATGTAACATACTATCCAAATACAAATTAAATGAGATCTAAGCATACACTCCCTGATCATCATTCAAGGTATTGGACAAGACAGCTATTAATGACTCAATAAAGTTGATCCAAGGGCAAGCCTAGTTTCAGACATTTTGATGTGGAATATACTATGGTTATAGTAAATTCATGCCAGGAATCCCAGTAAAAAATAAATTTGGTTTTTTTGAGATGTTATCAGTGCAGCATGTTTCCTTAGAGGAGTCTCAAGATTGCTGATTTTTTCCACACTAAAAAAAAAAAAAAAAAAAAAAAAAAAACTTTTCTTTCTTTGTTTTTTTTTTTTTTAATTTACCCATTTCAAAATTATTCTTAGAATGAGTTTTTGTCTGTGTCACCAAGCACTGGCTTGTTTTCAAGTGGATCCATTTCTTTTAATCATTAACATAATCAATGCTGGTAAACTGATTTCTATCCCACACTTGGATGACAGATTGATTTTAATGACTAGTCCTAACCATTTCATCCTTTTCATATAGACATTAACTTCATGCATAGTCATTGCAGTCCCATGGAATAATGTTGCTGCTTTACTCTTCTCTCTTTTTGCATATTATATTTATGCAAAGCAATGAATTATACACATGTAAATATGCACCATCACACATACACATGTGTGCTTGCACATGGACACACACATTGTACTGAATAGCTAACAATGATAGCTTGTTTTTAAACAAGGGATTGAACTAAAGATATTTTTACTTTGTTCAACAGAATAATCCAAGACAGTTCCAAAGGACACATAATGAAAAATACTATCCTCCTTCAGAGAGAGAAATGATGAACTTTGAATGTAGATTGAAGAATAACTTTTTTATTTTCTTTATTTTTCAGATTTTTTTGTAATGTTGCACACAAGGAGATTTGTTTTACATGACTTCACATGTATATTTGTTATCATATTGTTTGCCCTCTCAATGAGTTTGAGCAGGCTGAAAGGAGGAAGAGAATTTAGAAATCAAAATATAAAAGAACATTAAAAGTAAATAAAATTTAAAACTAGAAACTAAATAAAATAAATTATGAGCAAATGGGGAAACACAAATAAATTTATCAATGCATAGATGATACAAGAAATTACCACCAAAAATAAGTCCAACTGTGTTCTTTAATCAATCTCTATCGATATTAAATTAGTTATAAATGTTTAGTTCTTTGATAAGATACATGAAATACCTTCAGAAAATAATAGAAGAGAGAAAACAATTGCTTTTACATTTACTGATAACACAAATCAATATTTTCTAGGCATAAGGTCTGCTAAAATTTGACTCATTGAAACAACTTTTAAAAATTTAAAAACAGAAATAATACATGAGATGTTGAAAGAAAGATTCCATTTTCTTCTATTGATTCTCTTAATTAGGATACCTCTCTGAGTTGTGCCAGTTGCATTTATTTCAGCCTGGGCTCTTGTCAAGCGTTTATGGCTGAATATTAGATGAACAAAGTAGAAAAAGCACTTTACTTGATCATTTGCACTTCTGGAATTTTGAAATCTGCAGAGGTGCTGCCAAGATGCACTCCTGACATTTTGACTAATGTATGTGGAGGCTGTAATAACAAAGAAGGTAAAAGCAGACCTACTGTATTTATGTTAATATTCCCTATGTAAGATGTCCCTTTGAGTCTGAAAATGTTTGATGCCAGTTACATAGGAACAAAAATCAGGAACGTTGAACAAAGGATTGAGGTAAATGAGGCAGATTTAATTGCTTGAAAAATGTCCATTTAAGGGGGATTTTGCTTTTCTAAGCACAATAGATAAGGCCTAGGACTTGGATTAAAATCTTACCCCACATACTTATTGGCCAGGTAATCCTGGATAAGGCACTCCTCTTTTTGGGATCTTACTTTCTTTCTTTTTTTTTTTTTTTCTGAGGCTAGGGTTAAGTGACTTGCCCAGGGTCACACAGCTAGGCAGTGTTAAGTGTCTGAGACCAGATTTGAACTTGGGTCCTCTTGAATCAAGGCTGGTGCTCTATCCACTGCGCCGCCTAGCTGCCCCAGGGATATTACTTTCTTTATCTATAAAATGAAGAGCTAGATTCTATAACTTCTAATCCCATTCAGCTCTAAATCAATATATTATCCTATGATCCTTTAATTCCTACCATTCATTTAATACATGTGACCATAAAGAGTCTCCAGTCTGCAAAAAGGTGGCTTTACTCAGTGGTCTTTGAGGTCTATTTCATCTTTCAGTTCTAGATCTACCTATAATCCTATTTTCTTATAAATCAGATCAACTTAAACAGGAAGTTAGAAAGATTTTCTAAGACTACATCAGCTAAATATCTAAGACATTCCTCTTCTTAGTAAACACAAAATGGATATTTTTTTAAAAAAAGGAAAGAAAGCAAGCAATCACTATCTATTAAGTAGTTGCTAGTGCTTTTCTGTCTTCTTTCCTTTCCTTCCTTTTTAATTTTCATTTATTTATTTATTTATTTTTAAGCTAGAATGCCTGAGTGCTCTGAATTGTAAGAGCATGGCCCCTTAAGGTAAGATCTCACCTTTTGAAAAGTAATGTCTATTATAGTTAAGGCTTTGTGGACTGAAAAATTTCTTACAAAGGAAAAAAAAAGTTGCTGTGGTTTTTTCCCTTGTTTCATTCTTGTGTGTGTAAGTATCCTATTTTTACTTTTTAAAAAATAAGTGTAGATTATAATTGGGACATAAACTGGAAAAAAAAAAGGAAAGGTCTACCTTTCTTTTTAAGAGGAAACGTTTTTCTCCCCATTCATTTTTTCTTTTCAGTTTTTTACTTAAAATGAAGCCCAAGTCTGAAACAGACAGAAGCTCAGCAAACTTGAATAATATGTTTATGTTATGTCAGTAGAAATTAGCAGTGACCATAGGACCAGTAACAAGCCATCTGATAGTGACCCTAAAAATAGTAGGGAATAGATGTGCTATGTGAATGTACCTGGTAATCACTGCACACTTGAAATTAGCTGTAGGGTATATGAGACTAGTAGAAAAAAGGAATATCAAGAATAGTTTTCTTATTTTGATATTTTATTAAATAATTTTATTTTGAATTACTTACATATTCTTACTGAGTGGTAAAATTGCATCTGCAAAGGCTTTTTGTCAAAAGTTATAAGAGAAAGTTAATTTACAGAGAATCCCGAATTTGGGGTAGTCTAAGATAAAAATCTTAATCAGGAGTGTATAGATGTTTTTATTGGTTTATTTTCTTACTGCAGTGTCAAGAAAAGGCACTGGGCAAAAATCAGGTGACCTAGTTATCAATTATTGTACTAATTTAGATAAATAAATAAATTCATTTCATTTTACATTTATAAAATTGGTATAAAAACACACTATCTGTATCACAGAGTTCCAGTAAGCTTCTAATGAGATAATACATGTGAAATGTCTTCAGTAAGAGCTGCTATCATGAAGGCAAAAATGTATTATTATTATTATTATTATTATCATTTACATGTTCAGTGGTTCCTTGTCATATTTTGAAGCTCTTTCTTCCCTTCACTGTACTAGAGAGAGAGAGAAGCTCACTTCTAACAGTGAGAAAGTATGTTTCCCATCAGTCACCATAAAGCTTTTACTTTAGCTTGAAATTATTTTAATTAGAGTCTTATTTTATTCCAATAGCATCGATCAGTTTAATGTGATTCCATAGAGATAGATGATTATTAATTATATAGTAATATATGTTTGACTAATCTAGTCAACTAATATTAGCATTAGAATTATATATATGTATATATATATATATACACATACATACAATATATATATGTGTATATATATATATATATATATATATATATATATATATATATATATATATATATATATATTACATATGTTATATTAAGGGATAATTAGGTAAAACAAATTCTTTCTTATAATAAGTCCTAAGCTTTAAACTAAAACTATAAGTTCACTGTTCAATAACCTGTTGTAATGTTTACTTGCCTAACCACAAGAATGCTAACTAGGAGAATTCTACCCTTTTGGCCTGTAGTATCATCACCAATGTGGGTAAGAGGATGAAAGACCTCTGAACTCTACTTTGGTTAATAACTGTGACTAAGCCCGGTATTGGTAGAATGTCTTAACATGATATGAAAAGTCCCCCAATTTATTTTGTGCTTTTGGACCACCCTTTCATGCTCAACATAAGGATGACCTTTCCGTGGTGATGACCCTTCTCTTGACCATCTTGTATGTGGACCATCCATGCAGTTGCATCATTTTTGGCCCTCCTGGAGGGCAAAATCTATTAACCAATGAGATTTTTTGTGCCTTTGTTGTATATCTGAGTATCAAGTACTATAAAAGTAAGGCTCTGGGGATGTAGAGCCTCTCACCTCATGAGGAAAACCTGAGGTAAATTTCATTAGAGAGACACAGGTCCCTGTGCTATTAGCTCAGTTTTTTTTTTTTTAATTGCTGTCTGAGCATTTTGGACCTCATAAGCCCTTATCCTGGGGTGGGGGGGAGGGAGGAGGAAAAATAAGTTAAGAATATCTCATGCTGAACTGGGCATTTTAATTGTCTTGAAGATGACCAGGAGTTCTAAGAGACAGAAGTAAGGAGGAATAACATTCTAATTACAACAATGCAAAGGTATAGAGAGGAGAATTTAGCTCATCATTAAGGAAGCAAAGCAAGAAAATAAGAATAACTAGACGATAGAGTGGATAGAAGCAAGTACATATATCATATAGAAATCCAAAATATAATCTTTAATATTTCAATGTGAATTTGGAACAATGACTTCAATGAAGCACTTTAGGGACCTGTGCTATTAAATTTTATAAATGACTTAGATAAGGCCTCATCAAGTTTGTAAATGATACAATGGTTAGAAAGGTAGCTAAGACATTAGAAGACAGAATGATTATTAAAAACAGTAGGATATTAGAATATCTGATAAAGTAAATTTAATACAAATCAATGTAAAGTTTTGAGTGGATTTTTAAAAATTCAACTTCAAACATAAATGGCATGGCATTCATTGCTAGAAGACAATTTATCTAGAAAAAAAGGTTTTGGAATTTTAGTAGACTTCAGCACGTCATCATGAGTTAGCAGTAAGATATGGTAGTCAAGAAAACTACTATAATCATCAAATGATAAATATTATTAAGATAACAGCTGTAAGGGAAATGAAAGAGTGGATGGAAGATAAAACATTTCATGCTGTCATTTTAGTGGAAGAATGGCATCCAGGAAATAGGAGATTATAGTGCTATTAACTATTCCTTGGTGAGAATACACTTGCTGAAATTATTGTGTGTAATAAATGTATCCAATAAGACAAGAGAAGGGTCATTTCTACTGCCTCCTCATGTTGGGTAAGAGAGGTTGGTCCAGAGGTACAAAATAAGTTGGGGACCTTTTCATATCATGTCAAGACATCCTATCCACATTGGGCTTAGTTTCAATTATTAAGCAAAAAAAAAGGGTGGAAATGAAGAGTCCTTTTATCCTTATTTCAAGAGAGGTATTGATAATCTAATAAGCATGTATAAAAAGATAACTGAGATAGTGAAAGAATTGGCTATGGAAAAAGCAATGAATTGAGTCATAGGTTTTAGGTTCAAATCTGGGTCCTTCCTTTTATCACCTGAATGACCTTGAATAAATTACTAAATCTCTTTAGTGCTTGACTTCCCCATCTATTAAATGAGGGATTAGACAAAGTCTCTGGAGTCCATTCCAAATCTAAAACAAAAATTCTATGATCTCTAAACCTTTAAACTAGTAAAGTTTAGCCTACAGTGATAAGCAATGACATAGCAAATGTCATCAATTATTTTCAGGATTACTATATGGAAGAGCTATCATTTGTTCTTTTTGGTCCCAGAGATAAGAACTAGGAAAAATGAGTAAAAGTTTAAAAAATGGATTTAAATTTGATGTAACTAAAATACTTTTTAACAATTAGAGCTAAACCCAACTCTGAAGAAACTTATGGGTTTCCTACCATTACAAGTCTTCAGATTTCATTCATGTTGTAGAGGGGATTCTTATGGGGAATTTGGTGTTAAACTAGAGGGACACTAAGGTTTCTTCTAAGTTTATAATTATATGATTCTGACATTAGCATACTTTACATTAACATTTTGTGCTTAAAGTACTGACTTTACAAGTAATAGCCTCTTTCTTCATTAGAATATTGTTATGTTGATATTGTGTTTATTGACCCTACTAATATTGATGAATTATGCCTATATTGTATTTTTGTTCCCCAAGGTTAATTGTCTGTGTGTGTGTGGGGAAGAGGAGTAGATAAGGATTTTATATTCCTATATAAATATTCCTATTCCATATATGTGTGTGTATGCATGTATATAAATAAATGCAATTATACACTCCACTAATTTTTCAATTCTTGCTCAATGGTAATTATTTATTATATATTGTCCAACTTCAAGACAATATCCTTAAAAATGATTACATTTAAAACAGATGAGTATAGGTAGGCCTGCCAAAGTTCTTGTAGTTAATAAAAATCATGACCCAAAGCACATGAAAATTATTTTGTGGGAAAGATATAAGTAGAGTGGAAGGCTCTTATTGGTTATATGAGAGATGTGATACATACTGTAAGAAGCTATGATAAAACAGTGCCAATATTTTTTCTATATACACCTAGCTCTTTTTTATTTCCTATCTCAATTTCTTGATTTCTTTTCTGCCTCCTGACAACCATGATTATTTTTATCATTTTTATTTACATTTTCAAAACTCTACTCTAAAAGATTATCTCTCAGTCAAACTCAAAAGTTAGCTGATAGTCACTAAAATTCATTATTATATTTATGATGTAAATATGTTATTTATATCATGTTTAGTGGACTAGCAGCTCCTATTGGTTCTTCCTTTAATAGTTGGATTAAACTCTTGCTCTCCATTTCTAAAACTACCAACATAGTTGAATCTTTAGGAATAAACAAAATTCTGATTATTATATAACATAAATTAATATTTTCTTTCTGCTTTTTTTCCTCAAACTGATTGGAGTAATGAGATAATAAAATCAGACTTAGAAAGGACCTGAAAAACCATATAGTCAAATCCACTCATGTAACAGATGTTTGCATTAAGATTCAAGGTGCTTAATGAAGTTGCTCAAGGTCATACAGGTAGTTAATGGTAAAGGACAAATTTGAACACAAGTCTTGTGACACCAGAAATGATGATTTCCATTAATGCTTTTTCATGGTCTCTTCTCATTTTATCTTTGTTGTAGATTTGCCCATTCATTCTTTTTTATAAGCTTTTAAAATAATATTTTTATTTTAAAAATATATGTAAATATAGTTTTCAATATTCATCCCTGCAAAACTTTGCATTTCATTTTTTTTCTCCCTCCTTTTCTCCATCCATTCCCCTAAATAGCAAGTAATCCAATATATGTTAAATATGTACAATTCTTATCATGGTACTCAAGAAAAATCAGACCAAAAAAAAAGTGAGACAAAAAAGCAAGCAAACAATAACAAAAAAAGGTAAAAATAGAATGTTGTAATTCACATTCAATCCCCATAGTCTCTTTTCTTAATGCAAATGGCTCTCTCCATCAAAAGTCTATTGGAATTGGCTTAAATCACCACATTGTTGAAAAGAGCAGGACCATCAGAGTTGATAATCATGTAATCTTGTTGTTGCTGTTATACAATGTTCTCTTGGTTCTACTTAATTCACTTAGCATCAGTTCATGTAAGTCTCTCCAAGCCTTTCTGCAATTATCCTGCTGATCATTTCTTGTAAAACAATATTATTCCATAACATTCATATTACATAACTCATTTGGCCATTTTCCAACTGGTGGGCAATTTTTTTCATTAATTCCCTTGAGTTTTTGAGCATTTGTTGTTCCAGATAAATTTTGTTATTATTTTTTCCGGCTCTGTAAAGAATTTTCTTGGCAGTTGGATTGGTATGGTACTGAATAAGTAGATTAGATAGAATTGTAAGTTTTATTATATTAGCTTGGCTTACCTATGAGCACTTAGTAATCTTCCAATTTTTTAGACATAACTTTATTTATGTGAAAAGTTTAATGAAACTGTGTTCATATAGTTCTTGGCTTTGTCTTGGCAGATAAACTCCCAAACATTGTATATTATCTACAGTTATTTTAAATGAAATTTCTCTTTATATCTCTTGCTGCTTGGCTTTGTTGCTAACATTTAGAAATTCTGTTGACTTATGTGGATTTGTTTTGTATACTGCAACTTTACTAAAATTGTGACTTGTTTCTATTAGATTTTTAAATGGTTCTCTAGAATTTGCTAAATATACCATCATATAATGTGCAAAGAGTGATAATTCTTTTTGGTCATTACCTATTCTAATTCCTTTAATTTCTTTTTTCTTCTCTTATTGCTAAAGCTAATATTCCTAATATAATATTGAACAATAATGGAGATAGTGGGCAAACATATTTCACCCCCGGTCTTATTGGGAATGCTTTTATATCCCCAAACATATGATGCTTGTTAATGGTTTTAGATAGATGGTGTTGATCATTTTAAGGAAAACTCCATTTATTCCTATTCTCTCTGATGCTTTTAATGGGAATGGGTGTTGGATTTTGTCAAATGCTTTTTCTGCATCTATTGAGATAATCACATGATTTCTCTTAGTGTGGTTATTGATATAGTCAATTATGTTGTTATTTCTTTTTATATTGAAGCAGCCCTGAATTCCTAGTGTGAATTCTACTTAGTAATAGTGAATTATCCTGGTGATAATTTAATGTCATCTCTTTGCCAATGTTTTATTTAAGATGCTTCCATCAATATTAATTAGGGAAATTAGCCTAATTTTCTTTCTCTGTTTTAACTCTATCTGGTTTAGGTATTAGCACTTTATCTCTGTCATTAAAGGAATTAGGTAGGTTTCCTTCTTTCCCTATTTTTCTACATATTTTTCATAATATTGGAATTAATTGTGCTTTAAATGTTTGGTAGAATTAACTTGTCAGGACATCAGGACAGTTTTCCTTGATGATATCTTGAAAGATGTTGTCTTAGTTCTTTTTTTTATTGTGGTCCTCAGATAGTCCAGTCATTCTTAGATTACCTCTCCTGGATCAAGTTTCCAGGTCAGTTGTTTTTCTGATGAAATATTTTACATTTTGTCCTATTCTTTCCTTTCTTTCTTTCTTTCTTTCTTTCTTTCTTTCTTTCTTTCTTTCTTTCTTTCTTTCTTTCTTTCTTTCTTTCTTTCTTTCTTTCTTTCTTTCTTTCTTTCTTTCTTTCTTTTTGATGATTCTTGATGTCTCATTGAGTCATTTGCTTCATTTTTATTCAATTCTAATTTTTAATGAATTATTTTCTTCAGTTAGCTTTTTTATTTCCTTTTGAATTGGGTCAATTTAACTTTTAAATGAGTTGTTTTGTTCATTGGATTTTTTTTTCCATTTCACCAATTCTGTTTTTAAGGAACTATGTTTCCACCCCCACCCCCCACCCCCCGCCGCCTCATTTAATGAAGTCTATTTTTTAATGAGTGGTTTTCTTCAGACAATTTCTGTTTCCTTTTACAAAGCTCTCATTTTCTTTCCCCATTTTTCTTCTAATTCTCTTTTAAGATCCTTTTTGAATTTTTTAAAGAGAGTCTTTTGAATTGGAGACCAACTTTATAGCTTCATATGCAGACCTTTTGCCTTTAGTTTCCTCAGGGTTTTAGGTCTGTTCTTTTCTGTCTCCATATTAAGCTATGATTATAGCTCTTGTTGCTTTTTTGCTCTTTTTTAAAGGTTGGGGTCTAATCTTATGGCAAGAGGAAGATTGTCCTGAACTTCCTCTATAGGATGAGAGACAGGGATTTCACATTGCTCTGAGGTTGATGGTATCCTTCCATACTGGATAGTTATGACCAACTTCTGCTTATTATACTAGAGTTGTGTTGGAGCTCTCATAGCTAGACTGTTACTCCACTGGCTTCTGAACCAGGACACAGTAGCTAAACATGTTGTATTTTGGCCAAGAGCCTTCCATTAGCTTTTCTGCATTGTGCTTCACAATACTGGCTCTCCTTATCCTGTGCCTGCATTGGACCATGTCCCCTAATTCCTACCCCATCCACCTGATTGACACAGATCTTTCCTGATGTCCTTCCAATACATCTTCTGCTGGAAATTTATTACACTCCAAATATTTGTGGGTTCTGTCACTCCAAATCCTATGTAGAGGCTTAATCTGGTGTTAAATCTGAGGAAAGTCAGGAAGAGCTCTGGTAAAGATATGCATACACTCCACTATTTTGATTCCACTCTTCCCCCATTCATTCTTTATATGTTCTCCTATGCATTGCATAGAAGATTTAATTACTAGTATGAGTGCAGTGTGCAAGATGTGAGAAGTTATGTGGATATGATTGATAGTATGCATTTAGATTAGATTGAAAGAATTTGCCTAGGTTGTATAGAGATACTATACAGATAAATTTATATTTGAGCCTAGAGACAGAAGGGAACTCTTAAAATATATTGGTTAGTTCATTATATAAAAATATTTTTGGAAGTTACATGTAGGCTAGATTATAATGGAGGAGGATTTAGGAAGGGAATCCAATAAAGGGAACACTGATATTTTTTATGAGAGATAATATTTCTGAGCCAGGGTGGCTGTTATATGAGTAGAAAAGACCCGTTTAAAATATGTTGGGAAGATAGAAATTATTTAATTTAATAACTGATTAGATATTAAAATTTGTGAGAGTGAAGAGCTGAGAATGAAGACAAAATTGTGAATCTGATTGACTTAATAAAAATAGAAAAATTCAGAAGAGAATTAGGGGGAAAGATAATAAATTCTGCTTTATACATGTTGACTATCAGATGCCATTTAAGAAACAGCAAATGTTAGGAATTAAGAGAATCATAGGAAGAGTTTTATGATCTGATGTAAACTTAAATAAACAAAAACATAAAATACAATATTCACAATAACTTCAGTGATGTGATGTAATGACCACTTTTTGTGAGAACATATAAAGAGAGGTTTGGAATGTTGCACATAAGGCAAGATGGTTCTATATCTTTGTGAAATAAAAATTGAAAAACTTTAATAAAACCTAAACATAATTTAATTGAACTTTATGGTTAAAATTAATAGGTAGTCTATCCATGCAATAGAAGATTGTTCACATTCTTGGAACTGTTTATTGAACATATAGTGATCATACTATATAAGAAGTATTTTATATATATATATATTTATATATTATATCACATATATAAATATATTATATATATATATTTGTATTTATTCAGATCAAAAGGTAGAGGAAAAATATGCAGATAAATCATTTACAGTAAAAGAAACATATGAATAAAACATCTGTACAATGGTTACATTACTGTCTATGAGAAGGTATCTTTTTACCTCCTTAGATACATTCTATTATCCAGAAATCCAAGTAAAGAAAGTCTGATCTTTTACATAAAAAATGTGAGTAATGGACAGAGAAAGAGACTGTGGCTAAGTGACAAGAGGTTCAGGCCTCCTGGTAATTTTTCCTTTCATTATATTTTTCATGTTTTATTATTTATCTGTTCATTTAAAATTAGTTGGGACACATTTGTAATGTTTCCCATAAATAAGAAAAATGTGACTATATCATGAAAAATCCTGTCAATGCTTGCAGTGCCTGGTAAGAAATGAATCTAATTTGTATTCACACATCAAAGCTGTAACTAACAGGAGGAATAAAATGAGTTTCTATGACCTCCCTTCAATTATTTAGTAAGGCTGAAGTAAGTGTCAATTGACTGAAACTGATGATAGCATTACTTTACTTAGTTTTCCTCTAATTAGGTGGAATTCCAAAAGTGGCTTCAACTTCAACGCAGAAAAAATTGCCAACAAAAGCTACCATGTTGAGAATCTCACAGTCCAAAATATGAATTTGTTTTTAGCAAGTCTGCCTATGTATACCTACATTAGCATCAGGAGGTAACAAATGAGAGGATCACAGTTTTAAAGGTATAAGAGATTATAAAATTGTCTTGTATCTACTGTTAATCCAAAGAGTAAATTAAATTACTAACCCTTACTCCACCAAATAATACTTAATATAATATAATGAATTTTTTACTATTTTAAGGTTTGATCAAATATGAAATTCAAGTCTTTTAAACCATCAGAATTATTTACTTTCAGAATAGGAATTTAGAAGGGCAGAGAAAGGTGTTAAACTAAGGTCATATGACATAGGTTTCAAAACTGGAAAAAGCCTTGGAAGTATTTTAGTCCACTGTAAACATCATACTAAATGGAAATGACGGCCAATCAACGAATATAAAAATAAACAGTTTTAGAGCTACTTTTGGGGTGTGTATATGTATAACATATTAATATATTTATAAATTATATGTAGATTTTTAAATATGATTTTTCCTAATACATGAGTATGTGTGCATATATGTATGTATATATGTATATATATGTGTGTGTGTGTGTGTGTGTATTTTTTTTCCAACTTATAATTTAACATATTTGAAGAGAGTTAGGATTTTTTTTTTATGTGCACCTAGTACATAATGGGTACATAATAAATGTTTTTTGGTCCATCTTCCTATTGAAAGTTCTAGCACAGACTGCTTAGAGATCCATGGACTAGAAGTTAAGAACCTAACTATAAATGTGAGAATTCAGGTAATTCAATGTTAGAATCAGTCGCAGGTACAGTGTGAACATTAAGAAGAATGCAAAAACACATGAATTTTGTGAAGAGAAATAGAAGTTAATGTAGAATGTTTACAGACTCAGAATCTCAAAAGTGAAAGGGTTCAAAGTTTGTAAAATCAGATACATATGACAACCAGAATCCTTTCCTAGAACCTTATCAATAAGTTTGTAGATCTCCAAAGAAGGGAACCCAGCTATCAATCTGAGTCTTTCACTACTTGTTACTACATTTTTTTTTTTTTCTGACTAGAAGTTTAAAACAGACTTTTTGTAACTTCCATCCATTGTGACTGATATCACTCTCTGAAGTCAAGGAAAAGGAATCTAATTCCTTTTACAAATATCCACTCTTTTAATATTTGAAGAGATCTAAAATGTCTTTCCTTCTACATGCTGAATATCTCCATCTCCAGTTTTTGAACTGAGTAAATTTGATTGGATTACCAGCAATAGTGTTAATAACAGAATCAAATCTGAAATGCACTACACTAATCTTATTAATAGATTGCCTTTTAACTTTCTTCTCCTTATCTCCTTGTCCTAAATCTGGGAAATTGGGTGGTTGAACTAACACATAATAATGGTGAATAATAATTAATAATATATAATAATAATAGAAAAAAGATGATAGCTATCATTGATGTAGCACTCTAATATTTTCTAAATACTTACATAAGTAAAGACATCTCTTGTGATACAGAAGGGAAAAGAAGAGAGGGGAAAGAAAGGGAAAAAAAAAAGCCTTTGAATATTTCTCCCAAACATAGTGTCTTTTTTTTTTTTTTTTTTTTTTTTTTGCCACTGGCTTTCTAGTTTTACCATTGACTCTTTTGGAAATCTTCCTTTCTGAAATCACCCAAATTAGTTTTAATATAAGAATCTTTTTAAATGCTTTAGTCCTTAGCATACAAAAAGCCACTTATCTGTGCCTGTTTTTCCTCCAGATGTGAGGAAAAAAAGTGGAATAGGAGCTTACACAAAGAAATATATAGAATATTTCCTCACTCTGAGTTTTCTTCTTTCAACCTCCAAGAGTGTTCCTTACACCTAATGTTCCAGCATCTGACAAAATGCATGCTTGCTAGATATGTGTTTATCATTATTTTGATGATGAAGACTATCTTTCCATGACTGAATTGTAGCCATTTTAATTTAACTTCATATATTAATCCTTCTGTTCATTTGATTATTTAAAGGCCTTTCCTTCTTAGATTCTTTGTGCTTTTTTGTGTTGGTAAGTTTTATATATAAAATGTTATTTTTAAAAACCAAACAATGGATAGGTATTACACATACTTGGGAATTTCATTAATTCCAATTATGAATTATGAATTCAAATTATGACAATGAGATGTCTGAATTTCCAAAAAAGACTAAAAGTGAAATTCAGTTTCGTTGTTTACAAGTAACTAAAACAATACACATATAATTTAAAATGTCCTGATAAAGCAATATATAACTTAACTCAATGTGTAAGCATTTATTAAATGCTTATTAAGTGCAAGGAATTGTATTAAGCAATAGAAATTCATAGATGAAGGTGAAACATCCTATAACTTTAAGGTTCTCATGTTCTAAAGGAGGACAACAAGTAACTAAATAAATGTATTATACATCTTGTGTGTGTGTGTTTATGAATGTGCATTTATGTGAGAAAAAAAGAGGAGAAAAAGAGAAAAAAGAAAGAGAGAGAGAGACAAAGAGACAGAGAGAGATGGGGAAAGCAGAAAATTTAGCACCTGATTACATGTATGTTAAGCAGGAATAAGATAAAGATAATACCAAGATTGTAAGCCTGGGTGACTTAGAAGAGAATGATTTAAATATAAGGGAAATTCAGAAGATCTAAGGCCTTGAAGTTAAAAATAATTAGTTCTATTTTGAATGTTGTAAATCTGATATATCTATTGAGTATCCAGCGTGAGATTTCCATAAGACAATTAGTCATGTGAGACTAGCACTCCTGGAGATATAATAAGAAAGCAGGAAAAGGAATAAAACTTGTTCTCCTTGGCTCCATGGAGCTGATCCCAGAAACAGTTTAAGAGTTATACTCATTGGATTGATCTCACGTCTGATCAATGTGGCACTTTTGACCTCTTCTGTTTCCCATCTGGTCTGATAGTCCATTCCTTAGGTAATAGAGTGTTCTAATGGGTTCATTATTCTGATACAGAACTTATTGAGGATGTGCAATCAGAATAGTCCCCTGCAGCTCAGAACTATGTCAACCTCAGCCTCTATGGCAGTTGGGATTGCAGACATAAATCATGAAATCCAGGAGGATGATCACTTGTCAATTTTGTTGGAGTGGGAATTCTTGTTCAATTGGAGGATGAGCTAGATGGACTCTGTCATTCATTGGACTTTTTTTTTCCCCTGAGGCAATTGGGGTTAAGTGACTTGCCCAGGGTCATACAGCTAGGAAGTGTTAAGTATCTGAGGCTGGATTTGAACTCAGATCTTCCTGACTTCAGGGCTGGTGCTCTATCCACTGTGCCACCTAGCTGCCCCCACAATGGACTTTTTTTTTTTTTTTAAAGAATGATATGATTAACATGTTAAGTATGCATAGCTGGTAATGAAATTTATGAGACTGGTTTCCAATTGTATCTTGTAAAGCCAGTTTTAATTCAATTAAACAAATTTAATTCAATGAATATTTAGTAAATATCTACTAAATGCATCAAAGTGTGCTAGGTTATGTGGATATAAAGACAAACAAGTAAACATAAAACAAACAAACACATATAGCCTATATTCTTCTCAAGTAGCTTGTATTTTAGTTGATACATATAGTCAAGGAGGAAGGAATCCATTCCAGACATGGGTGTTATAATTCAGAGAAAAAAACAAAATAAAACAATTTTCCTTGCCTCAGTCCCTTCTCAGTACAACCAGTTATCTATCTGTTAAGTTTTACTTTCTCTTGTCTGATAGCCCCTCCCTCATAATCTATTCTTTTATAGTAAAAGTCCCCCATATTTTGGACCTGATATATCTGGAAGCTTTTCAGGATAAACAACTTTCTAAATGATCAGAAGTTTCTTTGCACTACTTCAGTAGTGGAAATCCATACCTACATTTCTTTCTGTCATGGCCTGAATGCCATCTTCTGATTGTCCTGCCTAATCTCATTTGGAAGTTCAAGAGCAGTGAGTAGAGTGCTGGACTTGGAAGTATGATGAGTTTTCAGTCTTATCTCAGATGTCATTAGCTGTGTGATAAGGGCAAATCACTTGAACTTTTTCAGTTTCAGTTTTCTCAACTCTGTAATAAGGGGTTAATTAGCATCTACTTCCCAAAAAGCAAAGAAAATAAAAAAAAGAGAAATGTTTATTTGTTTATCTTTGAATCCCTATAGCCTAGTACACTTTCCTGCATTTGGTAGACATTTAGTAAATATCCATTGAATTAAATTTGTTTAATTGAATTAAAATTGATTTTACAAGATACAATTCTAATGGGCATCAAATGGGATAAGATAGGTGTGAACTTATTTAAATGTGAGTTACAATTACATTATTAGTATTATTAAGACTACACTAGGGTTTTAAAGGGCTATTCTGATTTGTAGTATGGATTAGCTACTTTGTAAAAAGGATTCAGGGAAAAAAATCTTTTTTTAAAATTTTTAAAATTAATTTTATAATTTTTGACAGTACATATGCATTAGGTAATTTTTTACAACATTATCCCTTGTACTCCCTTCTGTTCCAAATTTTTCCCCTCCTTCCCTCCATCCCTTCCCCTAGATGGCAGGCATTCCCATATATATTAAAATATCTTATAGTATATTCCTAGGTGCAATATATATGTTGGCAGAAACCAAAATTTTTGTTGTTGTTTGCAAAGGAAGAATTGGATTTGGAAGGTAAAAATAATCTGGGAAGAAAAACAAAAAATGTTAACAGTTTACACTCATTTCCCAGTGCTCCTTTTCTGGGTGTAGCTGATTCTGTCCATCATTGATCAATTGGAATTGGATTAGCTCTTCTCTATGTTGAAGATATCCACTTCCATCAGAATACATCCCAGTATCATTGTTGAAGTGTATAATAATCTCCTAGTTCTGCTCGTTTCACTCAGCATCAGTTGATGTAAGTCTCTCCAAGCCTCTCTGTATTCCTCCTGTTGGTCATTTCTTACAGAACAATAATATTCCATAATATTCATATACCATAATTTACCCAACCATTCTCCAATTGATGGGCATCCATTCATTTTCCAGTTTCTAGCCACTACAAAAAGGGCTGCCACAAATATTCTGGCACATATAGGTCAGGGAAAATCTTAATCTGGAGTTGTCCATCCTAATTCCAGTTTGACGGCTTCAATGTGTTGCCTTGGTACTCTTCCCTTATTTTCCCTTGCCTCTTGTTCCTTTAAGTACCTTAAGTTTAGAAATGTGATCTTTCTTTTTAGACTTTTTCACAAATGCAGCAAATTATTTTAAACATTGCTTATCTTATTCTTTTTAAAATCTTTTTTAAAAGAGGCAATAAAAAGTTTTCTAGTGGAAGGGAAGAGGAGGAGAAAGGGGGAGTGAGTAAACCTTACTGTCATCAGAATTGGCTCAAAGAGGAAATATTTTACACACTCAATGTGGGTATAGAAATCTATCTTACCCTGCAGGAAAATAGGAAGGGAATGGAATATAGAAAGGAAAGAGAATGATAAAAGAGAGGGGAAGGAAGTGTTCAGTAGCAAAACACTTAGAGGATGGACAGGGTGAAAAGGAAGAAAATAAAATAAATGGGGAGAAATACAGTTAGTAAGTATAAAAAGAATTTTGAACCACGTTTCAGTGATAAGACCTTATTTCTCAAACACAGAGGGACCCAAGTCAAATTTATAAAATATAAGAGCCATGCCTCAATTGACAATTGATCAAAAGATATGATCTATGCTCAAAGGGATATAAAATCATACATATCCTTTGACCTAAAAATATCACTCCTGGGCATAAAAGCCAAAAGAGATTTTTTTTTTTTAAAGGAAAAGAACCTATATGTACAAAAATATTTGTAGTAGCTCTCTTCTCAGTGCAAAACAAAATGTAAATAAAATGGCCTTCAATTGGGGGATGTCTAAATAAATTGTGGTATATAATTGCAATGTAATGTCATTGTTCTTTGGAAAATGATGAGCAGGATTCTCTGGTCAACAACAACAACAGCAACAACCTGGAAAATCCTACATGAATTCAAGGAAAGTGAAATGTTCTATATACAAAGTAATAGCTATGTTCTGGGATGACCAACTGTAAATGACTTTGCTATTCTTAGCAATATAACTACTCTGAAAGACATATAATGAAAAATCCTATACAAGCACAGAAAAGGAACTGATTGTGACTGAAAAAGATTGAAACATTCTCTCCTTCTCTCTCTCCCTCTCCCTCTTCGTCCTTCTCCCTCCCCGCCATTCCTCTCCCTCTTTCTTTCTCTCTCTCTTACTTTATTTTTTGAGAGTTTTTCTTTTATTAGGATGGGATATCTGTTTTCTTTCACAATATAATTTTTATGGAAATGGTTTGCATAACTTTACATAGAATTTCTTAATGGGGGCTGGGAGTGGGAATAAAAGACTCTGGAACTCCAAGGTTTTAAGAATAAAATTGTTTTAAATGAAACTGGGTAAAATAAATAATTTTAAAAAATCCTTCTTAGTTTCAGCTTTTACAATAGAGAACTACTATTTGTAAAGGCAATTTTATGGTTGTACCTTATATTCTGATCATTTTTATGATCATTCTGTATATGCTAATAAGAATCTTTAAAAGTTCCAAATTCTCTTCAGTAGTTAAAATACTCCCTTTGTCATTTTGTTTATGGCTTTGTATCATAATTTCAAACAAACGCATTCTTCACTGAGAATGCAAAGGTAAAACTCCAGCATAATCTCCAACTGAATCATCATAAATTCCAAGTTAGTCAATTCCAACTTATTTTCCCATTCTAGAGTCCTGAGACATGTTCAAAGAGAAGCATAATTTCATGGAGTGAAAAGGGACAGACTTATGCAAGTAGATCTTTGCTCCATTTTCTCTATATTGGCAAATAAATTCATCTCAGAAAAATAATCTATTCATTGTTCCTTCATCAATGGCTAAAATGCAGCTTGTTTTCTTTCTATTAGAAGGAATCAATCTCATAACATTGTACTAGTAGCAAAACAAGCAGTCAAGCTTATAGAAAGCCTTACTCAACAGCATGCATACAGAATTCCTTACACAATAAAAAACCAAACAAATATATTTATCTATCTATCTATCTATCTATCTATCTATCTATCTATCTATCTATATCCAATTCAAGTCAACCCATGAAAAACTCAATTTCCAAGATATTTTAGGGGAATTTTTATAGCGAAAAAACCCCTTTATTTTTACACAGCAAATGGATTTGGCACAAAATAAAACTATTAAGTGTGCCTTTTAAAAGGTATTAGCTATGGTTACAGGGGAAAAAAACCTTTTGGTTTGTGTCAGTACTTACTGTCTGATTTGTCAGCAATAGAAAAGTTGTACATGGGCTCCTTTTTTTGACATAGTTAAATACCATGGCTTTTGATCTTATAAAGCAGACTAATATAAAACTGATTTAGTTTCATTACTTGTACATCCCAGTTCATATTTCCCAAGACTCCACTATATCACACTACATATTACCTCTGGTGACAGCTTTCGGGTTGTGTTTTATTAAAACATTAAAATACCAGCAGTCCCTCTCTTTACAATAAAATACATTGAGTATACATGGTCAAAACCTAGACTTGATAGAAAATATCTTCTCTCTGGGAAATAGCTCCACTTGTTAGTTATCCTGATGATAATCTCAAAGATGTGGTCTTGCATCAGATATCTGAAAAAATAAGGCTTTCCATTCTGTTCCAGCAAGGTGCTTTAGAACAAAAATATTTAGATATGAAAAGCTTGCAAAGAACTGATTTTCTTTTCAGTGTCTAAAGCTAGAAGGTAATGCCTCAATAGTGACAGAAAACAACTAATGTGCCCACTCAAACAGAGGGAGTATAGACCTTTTTCAGCCAAAGTGCCATGTGTAGTGGCATATGGTAATGACCGAGATATAATTGTTGGCTTATTCTACAGCTGTGGACCATTGTGAATCTTCTGAATAACATCCAGGCTTGTAGTACAG
Source organism: Sminthopsis crassicaudata (assembly GCF_048593235.1). Lineage (NCBI taxonomy): Eukaryota > Metazoa > Chordata > Mammalia > Dasyuromorphia > Dasyuridae > Sminthopsis > Sminthopsis crassicaudata. Next base: position 256,089,663 of record NC_133620.1, on the reverse strand, counting down.
ATATTTTATACAAGGGCTATTTAAACCCTGTGTCTATAGTGAGGGGAAAAAATGATTTTCCATTTTTTTGTCCATTTCTGTAATTTCATGGCTATGTTGAAATCCTGGTGTGGAAATTAGAGCTATCTCTTTAGTGATTTTCCTATATCATCATGGAAAATAATATTCCTCAAATGTAGACATTAAAGTACTCCATGGCAAGTAGTTACAGTGATGCTGTTTCATTTTTTCCTATGATAAATCACAGTTTCCTTTAATATCTATATAAGTATATATGCATCATGTTTGTATGTGTGCCTGGAAACCATAATTAGCTATGTATATATACACTAATATATATATGTACAAATATATACATATACATTTTGTGTGTATGCATTATATAAAATATGTGTAATGTAGATACACATATAAGTATATATTTCATTAAGTATATCTAGATAGAAAGAAAGATAATTATAGATAGAAGATATTGCAATGTATGAGAGAAGTTTGTGTTTTATGAAAAGACATCTAGATTATATGACAAGACATAAAATCTCCTTCATAGTAATTCTACAAAACAAAAGAATTTGATGTCTATTAGTATTAGCAGCTAAAAATAATCTTACTGTTATTAGACTTAATACTTTGCTATTCAAGTACCATTTAAAATATTTTTATGATTTAAGTGATTGTCTCTACACATGATACATATATAATAAACACATATGTATAAATATGTCCAGTTGTGATATTTTATATCATTTTATTTATATGCATATATAATTTATAAGTTATAATTAATTATTCATGGAGAGTATATATCTATATATCAATCGACATAGAAGAAAGTAATTCAGTATGAGATGAATAAGTTACTAAGAGGCAAGAGGTGGGCAGAAACTCAGTAAGATCTGACACTAATGAAATCATTTGACCTCTCAGTCTCTGGTTTTTTCATTTGTAAAATGTTAATAGTATGGACTTTATTGGGTTGCTGTCAAAATCAAATTAGATAATGTATATAAAATAAGTATACACACATATACCTCCATACTTATATATATATGAATATGCATATATGGCAATGTAATTATGTTATATAAAATGTCTCTTGAGAAATAATAATTCTGTGAAATGAAATGATTTTATTTTGGAAAGAATCTTAGTGATCACAGGATTATAGATCCATAGAGAAGAGAGAGCACAGTTCTCAGTCTCTGTCCTCAACCCCCTCATTTTAAATATGAGACAACTCAGATCCAGTGACCATGATGTGCCTATGGCCATGTATAAAGTTTTTGGGTGTGATTTGAGACCAAGTTTTTTGGTTTCAAAGACAGTAATCTTTTTTTAAACTTCAACTCTGTCTCAAAGTCTGTCTCATTCAATCCCCATATTTTAAGGGAAGAAGATGAAGAAATTTAAAGACACAAAGGATAAATATTTATCTCAAGGTCATACAGAGAGTAGAAAATAAGAGTCTGTATTTGAGTATATATTCTGTAACTCCAAATACCATGTTGCTGAATGATTGAATAAATGTAATTACACTTAAAGTTTTGAAATAAAGTTTCATTACAAGACATAAGCAAAAAATCAGAGAAATAGTCAATATCAAGAAAGTTAGAGATAACATTAATGTTCTTATTGATGTTTTCAGTTTCATAATTATGAAATACTTACTGTCCCCTCAGTGAACATTTTGCAAAAAACTGCTCCCTGTAGATGAAGATTTTTTTCAACTCTAAATTCTATTGTTACTAGTTATATGCTCCTAAAGATACAATATTTTTATGTTTTTGTGGGAAATTTATGAATCATTGACAATAGTTATTAAGGAAAAGTCCATCTAACATAGAAATATTTATTACAACATGCTCATTTGGAGCAGTAATTGTTCTGCTACAAGATTCAAATCCCTGTAACAGGTTTGGCATTTGGGGGTTTATTTTGGAGACGAAATTTTAATTTTTTGAGTTGCTTCTAAGTGCAATGCTTGAGCACTTTTCTGCATTTGTTTTTTCATCATGCAATACCACTTGGAGGCTATCATTAGCTAATTTATTGATTTATTGTTGCTATTTATGAGTCTTAAACAATGATAAGCTATTTGAGCATCTTTTTCAGGGATCCTATAGGCAAAAACTATCTATTTTTTTATGTTTTTGCCTGGATAAGAAAATGTACCTCATTCTATGTGCTCTTGGCTCTTATGACATCTGAAATTGCTTCCTTATTCTAACAGAAGGCAGTGTTTACCCAGCTTCCCTTTCAGAAAGCTGCTCAGTTTCTTTATGCTTCCTCTAATGACAAAACAAGGTCGGAATACCAGTTCAGTGCAAAGAGCAGTATGACTATTACTTATGCACTATCCTAGTGATGTGTGGAAAAGGAAATTGGTTACTGCTGTGTTTGCTTACAGGCTCTGGGATCAGAGCTGTGTGATTCATGCTTTCTGGATTGAATAAAATATAAACTACATTCCAAACTTATTCTGAACAATAACTCAGTATTTTAACTTTGCATATTTGGCCCATAAAAAAGGCAGCAGTTTCAGATAATGTCTAAGGATTTCACTTACCCTGTGTTTTTCAAGACTTTTAACTTTGCTGACACAGTATGAAACAATAGTAGCATGGCTTTGGATTTGTAGACTAAGTATAATTAGCCAACTTAAATTTTATTTATGATAGCTCTAGATGATATGTACTTCTCCTTTACATAATCTATTAGGGAAAAAATGCAGATTCTAATTCATAAGATTGGATATTATAGTGTTCAGAGCAAAGTATTCTGACTCTGTGGAAAAAGGAAGTAGGTTCAACTCCTCCTTTTGACACTTTTGGAAACTTAGTTTTCTCCATTATAATTAAAAATAAAATACATGGCCTCTGTTTTCAACTCTAGATTTATGATTCTATCACGTGATTTTTTTCTGGTATTTTTACTATGCAACCTTGCACAAATTATTTAACTTTAAATTTTCTTTCTCATATCCATAAAATAAAATGGCTTAGTTAAATTATTTTAAAGCCATTTCCAATAATAAAATAGTATGATTTTCATTGTCTTATTTGCTTTTTATATGCTATATGTAGAACATGGATTATTTTCAGAATCATTTAAATTTTTGTGTTCATGTGCACTTTAACTATCTAGTCAGGAAAATCAAGTGGATGAAAAATTTCTATTGTGTCTAGATTATTATATACAGTTTAGTGGGTAATGTATAGAGTTGTTCTGTTGACAGATGCATCTGAAATAGATATAAAAATTTGTAATGGGTTGAAATGAAATTCAGTAAAAATTGAGTAGGCTGGATGATCTTGTATATTTCTCCCCTCCTTCCTTTGAAACAAAATTTTATTTAATTAACGTGACTATGCTTCTGTTGATATCGTATATGTATATTACTTGAAATACTTATTATTTGCAGAGAACTGAAGTAAAAGATGACTCAATAGGCAATGGGGAGATAGATTATAAGCATGGTTAGGCTAGAAGATATCACAAATGTTTCAGTAGAAACATTTATAAAGGATACCTTTAGAATCAATGTGATTAGAAAAGAAACTGCTTTGGTTCAAGTAGTCAAATTGAAGGAAAGTGATCAACATTATTCCTGTTATAAGGTTAACCATATAATGGGGAAAAATAAAAAAAGGACCCTCAAGAATTTGGTGGACCTCTTTTGTTGAATTTATGGGACCATATGGATGAGATTTACACAGAATGAGCAGGCAAGAATGGACTGTTACTTCCATGACTGTAAGGATGACAAAATAGTAGACCCACTGGACTGTATTTAATGCTTATGCTTTTTAATGTTCATGCAGATATTTTTAAAAATTCAATTATATGGTCTAATTGTCTTGAATTCACTAGCATGGTATGATCTCTGTATAGTCACATTCATTTGTACACTTGTATATACATGCATACACACATGTACATTGACACATACATTGTTTTAAATTGAGTACCAGAAGTAACTACGTGGGGAACTGCAACACTTCCATTGACCTAAAGTATTCCTTTGATGACCCATTCCTTTGTTATCAATATTTCTCTAGTTGATGATATAAAGTTTCAAATCACAAAACAACAGAATCTCAGAAGATTACAAATTAATGAAAAGAAAATAATGTAGTTCAAGTAACCATTCTTCAGAACAAGAGCAAATTATTAACGATTTTTTTTCCATTTTTAAAACTGTGCTCCATTTTCCATAATAAATCTGTCAAACCTAAGCCCATGAAAGCATAATAAATGTTACCTAGTTGGAAAGAGATTTTTAAAAATCATGCAATGAGTAAAATGAAAATTTGCCAGGATTTTCCTATATTACAGGGTTGTTTTTTTTTTAAACTTTATAAAGGCCTCAACTGTTACCTATTTCAGTCCCATACAAAAAAAATTCCAACATGGCCAACATTTTCTTTGAAAGAAAACCCACCAGCTTCCACCAGAGTCCATTTCATTTAGGTATAACCATAACTATTTTGAAATTTTTCTTGATTTCAACCCTAAATTTGCTCCATTTTAACTTCTATAATTATTTCTGGTTATGTCTTCTAAGATAAAATAGAAAAAACTCTAATCCTCAACCAGGTGACAGCATTTCAAATACATTGACAGTAATCATATGTAACATACATCTCCTTTACATCACATACAACTCAAAACCTTCATCTTAATATCCTGTCTTCCTTTAAATTCTCTCCAGCTGATCAGCATCCATGTAAAAGTAAAACATCCAGATATTAGTACAATATGACAGTAGTGGTGTGTCCATGGCAGAGGATGAGACCATCATCTTATATCTAGGAATTATGTCTCCCTTAATACAGCCTAAGACAACATTCAATTTTTTGGGGGGAGGGGAGGAATGTAAATTAAATTAGATGATTCATATTTTAACTTGCTTTGCTTTGACATTTTCATATTCTCAGAAAAAATGTTCAATGCAAATAAATCATATCTAGATAAAAATAAAATGAAGCCAAGCCCAAATGTTCATTGTTTATGAAACCATTTTTGCATGTCACTATCTCTTTCTTACTCTCAAATTATTTCTGTTAACTTAAATTAACTTCTTTGAGAATATAACTATGAGGATAATTCCTATACTCTCTAGTGTTTTTAATAGAATGGATGATGAATTTTATCAAATTCTTTTTCTGCATCTATTGAGGTGATCATATGGTTTTTGTTAATTTGGTTATTGATATAGATAATTAGGCTAATAGTTTTCCTAATATTGAACCAGCCCTTCATTACTGGTATAAATCCTACTTTGCCATAGTGTATTATCCTGGGGATGATTTTCTGTAGTCTTTTTGCTAATATTTTATTTAAGATTTTAGCATCAATATTCATTAGGGAGATTGATCTATAATTTTCTTTCTCTATTTTCAACCTACCTGGCTTAAGTATCAGTACCATGTCTTTGTCATAAAAGGAATTTGGTAGGATTCCTTCAATCCTTATTTTTTCAAATAGTTTAAATAGCAAGCCTAATTCATTGATTTGTCTCTAGATATATAAAATTTTCCCTCATTACTGCTTTTCCTTAAAATAGTCAGTAGCATCTATTTAAAACTGTCAGTAAGCATCATATGTAAGGGGATAAATTGAAACAATTCCCAATAAGATCAGGAGTAAACAAGGCTGCCCACTATCACCATTAATATTCAATATTGTATTAGAAATACTAGCTTCGGCAATAAGAGTTGAGATAGAGATTTAAGGAATTAGAATAGTTAATGAGGAAACCAAATTATCATTCTTTGCAGATGATATGATGGTATACTTAGAGGAACCACAGAGATTCTAATAAAAAGTTATTAGAAATAATTCACAACTTAAGCAAAGTTGCTGGATACAAAATAAATCCACATATATCCTCAGTGTTTTTATACATCACCAACAAAATCCAACAGCAAGAGATACAAAGAGAAATTCCATTTAAAATAACTGTTGATAGTATAAAATATTTGGGAATCTAACTGCCAAAGGAAAGTCAAGAACTATATGAGCAAAACTACAAAACACTTTCCACACAAATAAAGTCAGATATAAACAACTGGAAAAAATATTAAGTGCTCTTGGATAGGCCAAGTGAATATAATAAAGAAGTAAAGAAGTGAAGGGTGATAACCTTGAGTAAGATTGGGAAATTAGCACAAAAATATAAGATACAAATAGTATGTATATTCCAAATATACATTCCAAATTCTAGACTGCTGACTTTCAGGTGTTTTGTTATTCCTTGTTGATGGTGTTTTGAGAGATTCCATGTAGGGAATAAGGTCACTGTTGTGATCCACATTTAGTCCCCATAGTCCACTCCATGAATGCAATTGACTCTCTCCATTACAAGTCTATTGGAATTTTAGGAAGCTTTCCAAGACTCTAAGTTACAAAAAATATAACTTCATGTTTTTATGGAGTTCCCTGAGAACCTAGTATACACTTCCTAGGTTTAGCTTTGAGGTAGAACATGTGTGGTTCCAGGCCCTTTTCAAGAACTAATGGAGACAGAGACAGAGAGAGACTCTGACACACAAATAGTATGCATGTGTGCATAAGTGTGAGTATGCACACATACACATACACAGAAAGACAGAGGAGAGAGAGAGAGAGAGAGAGGGAGAGAGAGAGAGAGAGAGAGAGAGAGAGAGAGAGAGAGAGAGAGAGAGAGAGAGAGAGAGAGAAAGAGAGAGAGAGAGGGAGAGAGAGAGAGAGAGAGAGAGAGAGAGGGAGAGAGGAGAGGGAGAGCTTTATGACCCCTTTTATTTTTCTCCTGAATGGAATAGGGTAGAGTAAGCAATATTCCACTGACCTTTTTCAAAAACTTTGTAAACCCCACATAAACCATATAGCACATGGCCAATACATAAACTACAAAGAACAATGCCTCTTATCTGCACATGTATCTCTACCAGCCCTCAATCACATGTTGTTCTTAACCAGGGAAAAATGCTTGGAGATGTAACAACCCAGTTCAATTCAACATTTATTAAGCATCTACAAAGATGTAAATATGTTCTACTGCATTCATTTGTGGGAATTTATGATTGTAATAATTCACTTCATAGTTATTTCATAATATGCTTAGGTCAAGACCCAAGGAACAAACTTAAAGAATTGAGCTACACTGAGTTTCAGTCATTAACTAGTTCTGTCTGGAAAAGGTACTTTATACTTGAAAACTAAAGTTGAGAAATTAAGAAACAAAATAAATTGATTGCAAATGTAATTTACAATCTTTTCTAAGAAATTCTATAATTATCACATTTGCCTTAAGCAATTTGACTTGCTTTGATTCAATGTTTTTAAAATCTATGAGGTATTCTCTATGGACCTTGGATAGTGGTAACACCAGCCCTAAACAGCAGAAAAAAGTTCTGGATTCTAATAAACATATTAAACTCCAAAGACTACAAGAGTTCTTGAAAAAGTCTGTTAAATTCATAGTGTAATACAGACATTGGATTTGGTTTCTTAACCAAATCAGATGCATTATCTCATATGTATATTCTTCTTTGGAAAACATTATTTGATGATAAGCTTGATGAGTAGGTGACATCAATTAATTAATAGAAATGGAAATAGCAATTTTTTTCTATTAAGGAGAACAAATTAAGTTAGAGAATAATGCCATTTATCACCTAATAGATTATGACTAAGTCATACATAATGTAGAATTAGAAAAAATGGGGTAATTTCAATTTGTGTCATCTTATCTTTTGATAAGAGAACAAGATCTTGAGTATCATAAATTTATGATTATATTTAGGATCATTATTCAAAAGATTATGATTACTGTTGACAGTTGCTATTTTCAAATAATTCCTTTCTCTTGCTGAGAGGTGAATGTAGGCAAATTAGAACTCTCCCTTTTCCTATATTCTGTTTTTTAAATTGAAGTTTGGTTTTGTAAATGGCACCCTCTCCCATTAATTACCTAGCTTATTTTGGTTTATTTTATTCCTACACAATCAGTTGCAAAATTTGTGCATATGGACACTGTTGCATATTCTTTCTTATTACCTCTATATATTCTGTATGAACTTATTTATTTACTATTGTAAGCTAATTTCATTGGGCATGTGAAAATACTTTTCTCCATCATTTACACAGGCAAAATTAATATTTAATAGACATGCTTAAAATTGTTCTTTTCTTTTTGTTCCAAATGCTGTCAGCTAACCAGGCTCAAGATATTATGCCTGGATTACTGCAGTAGTCTCTTAATTGACCTTCCTGACTCATCATTCCCCTGTCCAATTCAAACTGAATACTCATGTTAGAAAATCTGAATTAATTCTGAATTAAGATAATCATAATGTTCAGAGCTAGGGATGTGACAGCTCTTTTGTACTATCGTTCAAATGGAAAGCCTCAGGGATTGATGCTTGCACTGTGCTGTTTAACTTTTCTATTTATCAGAGACTCAAAGGCAAAGATAGAATACTTATCACATTTGCAGATGATGTGAATTGAAAAGGGATGACTAACATGATGGATTTCATATTTGGCATCTGAGCTTTCATTATTTTTTTGTTTTCTTTTCTTTTGATTTTGTTCTTTTTTGTCTTTCACATTCTGCCTGCTTTTGTAGATTTTTAAAAGTACATCTTTCTTTCATACTAGACTAAGCTATTTTTGACTGGGAGCAGCAAGGAAGCATACTAACTGGTATCACATCTTTCATATAGGTCACTTGTTGAATGAACTAATGAATTAATGATCCTAAAATGCAATGATAATTTCTGCTATTCTATTTTTAAAAAATTTAATGCAAAATAATTTGGTGACTTTTGAAATGAAAGTTTTATTTTTATTCCCACACTTAAGTAAATTTGCTTATTTTAAGTTGAACTTTGTTCAATCTTGAACTTATATTTTTGTTTCATATACTTACCCTATCCCTCATTACATCTTTTTCAATTTCATCAAATCTATTAAGGAGTTATATGCTTTTTCCATTTCTCTAAATCTATTTTTAAGCACTTCACAATTTCTATTTTTTCTCTTCCAGACCCTCATGCAAAGTTCTCATTTCCTTTCCCCATTTTTCCTCTCTTTTAAGATCCTTTTTTAATTCTTCAAAGAGAAGAATCTCATAAGTGAGATGGGGATCAATTCATATCAGTTTTGGGCTTCATCTGAAGATGATTTGCCTTTAGGATCCAAAGGATTTGTGTTCTGCTTTTCTCTTTTTCCATAAAAGCTACCTATGGTCAGAATTCTTTTTGCATTTTTGCTCATTTTTTTTAAAAGATAAGGTCTTCTCTTAGGGCAAAGGGGAGATTGTAGTTTTAGACTGTGCTGAGCTGGGGCCAACTGATTTCTAGTGTGAGGTGGGTGTGGTCGAGTCCCACATTATTCTGGGGTTCACAGGCTCATTATTTGCTTTTTGTATTTGTGTTGGATGTTTCTCAGTTAATCTGCTCATCCATTGGCTTATAACCAGCACAGAGTAGCCAACACTGCTGTGTTTTGACTAAGAGCCTTGTAGGACTTTCCCTAGCATGCTGACATCAATCCACCTTGGCCCCTTTTTCTGTATCTGCATTCAATGGTCTTTCCCTTGCCTTCCCGATTGAAATTGACCTCTTCTGAAAATCTGCCAAAATATCTTCTGCTGTAAATTTGTTACACTACAAATATTTGTGGGTTCTGTCCAAAACCAGTTCAGAGGCTTGATCTGTTGTTAATCTAAAGGACAACAGGAGGAGCTCAGATAAAGACCTATGTATTCTCTGCCATCTTGACTTTGCCCTCCCCCAATTATTTCTAGACTGGGTATCTTTTTTGAATGGATATGGAAAATTAAAATACACTTATGCACAAATAAAAATTAGGGATCATTCATGTAAAATCATTTATTAAGATCCTACACTGTGAGACAATGTGCTAAGCATTTGGATTATAAAGAAAAATAAACACAGTTCCAGTCTTTAAGATGCTTATATTATAAAGACGAAGGCAACATAACCAAGTGCTTATGTACTTTATACTTTATATATATATCTATATATATCTATATCTATATCTATCTATCTATCTATAGATAGATAGATAGATAGATAGATATAGATATAGATATATATACAAGGTATGAGAACCTTAAAACCTTAAAACCTTAAAACAGAAAAAACCTAGTACTTTTCTACTAATTATCAATGAGAAAAAAATCCTTTTTTCCTGTAAACTTATTGCCATTAAGAGATTATAATTGTCCTTAACATTGACTTTGGATTATAAATGTGCTGACAAGAAATGCCCTCACAAAATGACATTTTAAAAAAGAGAAAGAAAAAAAACTAAATCCTTTCCAAAGACATAGAAGGAGATTTCAATGAAGGCTCTAAAGTATTATAAATATGAATTATAGGCCATGATTAAACCTCTTTAGAACTTTTATAGAGGATAAAGAACTCTTAAAGTGTCCCTTGTGCTAAAAGGTTTAATAGAACTAATATTAACCTTATGGTTAGAACAGAAAACTCTATGCCATACAAAGAGTTTGCATTGCTAAAGAGTCACATTATTCACCTTAGAGGACTGCAGCATAAGGCTAAATTTCCATTGTTTGTTTGAGTGTGTAAATCAAAATCAAGTTGGAGGGTTTGGGGAAAAACACAAAATTTCAACTAATTATTGTTTAGTCTATTGCAATTAGCAAAAAGTAACTATAAATGGTAAAAAAAAAGTCAATAAAATCTCCATCTTTATATCTCTATTTAAAAATTTCCTCCACTGATGAATAATGACAATTTGTCTATAACTTTTGAGTGAATCACTGACATATTATTTGTCCATGGCTTCATGGTCATAGAGTGTTATAGTAAGCATGGGTAAATGATAGGACTTTAACACACGTCTTTCTGACTCCATGATTGGGTCCTCTGTCTTCTATACAATACTACTTCCATGGTTCAGTATTTGTCATTATAACAATATATTCACTTTTAGCCCTGAAATATAAATTGAATAGACTGGCTGAAGTAAACTAAGTTTGCCTCATATGTGTTGCCTGGACCAAAGACATTGTTTGCTAAAGTCTGTGCACAGACAAAAAGCTTTAAAGATAAGATTTGTAAGTATAATAATTGGGAAAAATATTGATATTTTTCATGTGGTAGGCAAATGAAAAGATGCACCTGGGTGCACAATCCCTGAGAAGCTGATCCTAAAAACAAAGATTCTGAATTCAGAGGAGTAGCACTGACTCAATTTGTGATAAGATCATATATATGTACTTGGGATTTTTTTCTTCTGAAAAATTGTGTTTTATCAAATCAAGCACAAAATTCAATATTTTCATTGATCAAATTTCTTAAATTTTTTTGAATGTCTTTCAAAATTTTACCAAGTCAGCATTTTTTCTTTCCCTTTAGTCTTCTTGTAATGACATTGTGTTTGAGTATATGATAGAAAGCAATTCCCCAACAACACTTCACTCTGACTGCATCTGCCTGGATGATATTGATGTGTCCATCTTTTAGAGATAATTGCCATATCATCAATTTTATTTCTAGGAATTACATCTACTACAGTCAAGAATCAATCTTATGTAATGACAAGACGAATGATGTTTTCAATCATAATGCATGGCTTTGGAGACAGAAGGTTGATGCTGGTGAAAAATGAATGTTCACAGTTCCATTAAAACTACATGACTTATCAATACATCCTATACTTAGATAATGATGACATTCTTCTGTTAGTCTCCCATTTGGATTTTCTTCCAAATGAAAGCTAATATGAGTTTAAAATTGAATATTTAAGCAATGGGTGTACATTTTTCTTTCAATTCCAAAATGTTCAAGCACAATATATTGGTGTAGTCTACATCATATATTCAAAGCTATGGTTGCCTGGTTGCCAGAAACTAGTACAGCACAGCAGAAAGAATACAAGTTTGAATCCTGATTTTTGGTAAAATTGAATAAGTCATTTAATCTCTCTAGGTCTTAGCCTCCTTATTTATGAAACATTAAGTTCATAGGAGGCAAAGTAGTACTGAATATAGTGTATGGAATCAGAAATAATTGAATCTGAATCCTCTATCAGACACTTAATAGAAGTGTGACCCCAGATAAATCATTTAATTTATATCACCCTCTTCTGTAAAATTAATGTAAATATACCCCACACCCATATACCACTCACAACCATACCCTCTATATGTATGTATGTGTGTGTGTGTGTGTGTATACACACACACACACACACACACACACACACACACATATGCAAAGATATCAGTGATTTGCCATTTCTTTCTCTAGCTCATTTTATAGTTAAGGAAACTGAGGCAAAAAAATTAAATAACTTGCTTAGGGTCACACAGCTACTAAGTGTCTAAGAATGGATTTGAACTAATGTCTTCCTGACTTTATCCACTGCACCAGTTAGCTACCCATCATGCTGTCTTACAAAGTCACTAAAAAAAATTAATCCAGATTCCTTGAAAAAAATGGTAAATATCATTAAGAATCAAAACAGCTTTGTATACACAAATATATTTTGAGAGTACTATGTTATTTACTTATTTCCTTTGGGGGGAAAAAACCATCCTTTCTCTCTCTCTCTCTCTCTCTTTCTCTCTCTCTCTTTTTTTTTACCAAGCTCCCTCTATTTTCTACTAAAGACTGATTTTTAAAAATATATGTGTTTTGTATGTATGTATGCATATACACAGATATAATATATATTACTACTACACTCACAAGAAATTATGTTTATTAATTATTTTTTAAACTATTTACAAAGCATTTTCCAGTTTTCTCTTTTCCAGGTTAAATAATAACCAATTCTCCAATATTTAAAATATTATAGAGGGATAAAATGAGCCTCAGAGCTTCCTCATAATGACAAAATTTGTCAGTATAAGATGTAATGTTAGAGTCCATGTCTCTTGATTGCTGGTCCAATATATTTTTCACTATATGCACTCTCAACACAGACAAGAAATTCACATGTCAAATACAGAGATTTCCCTTGTTCACAAGCTTTCCTTATTCTTTGTGTAGCCCTGTGGCATATGTTATCACCCTCTGTATGTGTTCGCCTTGTAATATGAACTTTACATTTCTTGTTTCATGTCTTTTAAAAAGCATGAATAAATCTATGTCAATATATCCTTATTCATATGGCTTGTAGCTTTCTGAATATCAATGTCAGCTTCCTACTTTTAGCCTTCTTCACTGGGTTCTTCTCTATTACTACTCCAGGACTTCTTTCTATCACCCAGTAGTAGAGATCATTATCTATATGGAATTGCATCAGTTTGTTCCATTATAATTTTCAAGGTCTACTATAAGAAAGTGAGATTTGGGAAAGTAAGAATTTCAAGATTTTTATCTGAATTAGATTCTCTGCCACGCTGATTAAACAACTTGAATACATCTGTATTTCTTGACAGTAGTCATTTGTTGACTTAATTTTGGACTAAGGAAATGGCTGTTATTGAAGAATGTTAAAGTTCTGTTAAGACTGATAGATATTTAAAGGTTCAATAGGTTGCTAATAATCAATTAGCCTCCAAATATGCTAAAATTGTTGTGATTAGAGCCTATTCCTTCTATTCAGTGCAAGACATGACTTTTTTTTTCATTTTTTTCCTCACTAAGTTTTAGAAGAAGGTAGAATATTGAAAATATCCTTCTTTCTAAGGTCACCATATCTATATTTCTTTGTCACATGGTGGGGAGGAATCACCTTTCTCTCTCTTTTTTTTTAACTTGCTCTATCCTCCCAATCCTTCCCCCCATTCTTTTTTTTTATTATTATTTTTTAATGGTATGCTTTCTTGTTTTGGTGTGTTGACCTTTTTAAAACTTCAAAGGCAAAAAACAAGTGAAACTTTCAGGCTCTGAAAAGGGTCAAATTCTGTTTTGTGGGAGGGAGGGGGTGGCACTAGTAATATCCGATAGCAAGATATATAATGTATGAATATTTTAGCCCTTCTTTGCCTGTCTATAGTTTCAGTCTGAGGATGAGAGGGATTAATGACTTTTCTCTTTTTAAAATGTTATGATCTGATAGTATTTCTTTATTCCTAGGTTCTGATTAGTACAAATAATGAATTCTCTTGAAGTGGCACATGCATTTAAATCTTCAAACTTATAATTATATAAAATCCCAAAGGGAACAGGCAAAGTAAATTTTAGTATTGGTTCTACTTAGGTATTTAATTATTTGTATTAATCATATTGTACTATACAGAACACCAAAATGGTCACTGATTTCCCAGAACATAACAAGTTGACTGAAAGATTGAGCAGCAAACCAAAATATATTCCTAGCAGAACTTTAGCAATCTATGACTTTTCCACGTAGTCCATTAAGATGTCTTGCAATCTAGGGGAAAACTATATTAACAACCCCTTATCTTTTTAAGGTAATTTTATGCAATATAGAAAATTACATCTTTACCTTTGAAAATATCATGAGTCATCCACATGCATTCATGATAAATTATAAAATATATGCAAAGCAAGTCCAAATAAACATGGTAAATGATGGCAAATGATATTTACCTAGAAATTATATATACCTAGGCTCTAGCACATTGCTTTGAAGATTTGTGTAGGGCAGAACAAATCAATACTTGGTACTTGGATCCAAACTGATTTAATCAATTGGTTTGGAAACTCCTCCAGTTTTACAGAATGGAAAATCTATTTGGTAATTTATTTTTGTAAAGTGCTACATGGGAACACAGAAAAGTTAAATAACTTCTTCACACAACCAGGATTTATCAAAGGCAGAAAATGAACCCACATCTTCTGATCTCGAAAAATCTGGTATATTAAAATAATTGAAATAGTTCACATTCTTGTAGTGCTTTAGGGATAGGGACTAAAATTGTGATTTCAGAGGTCAGGAACTCCCAGGTGAGGAAATACTATTTTAATAATGCAAGTTGCTTTCAGTTCTGAAACAGAGGATAAGACAGTTGTCTAGAACACTGATTGGGTAATTAATTTGCCCAGGGTAACAGAGCCTGTATGATTCCAAATTTAAAGCCAGGTTTTGTTGGCTTCAGATCTAATTCTCTAAATCATACATCATATTGACAGGTACAATGTTTTATGTTTTCACATACACAGTATGCACATATATACATATATATCTTAATTAACATATTATATATAAGTATAATATAATAACTAAAATGAGTAATGACATATTATATAGATATGTTAATATTATCCTTATAATAACCCTGTGATACAGATATTAATATTACCCTATTTTATACCTAAGGAAATTGAACACTGAGGTTAAATGGAGTCAGGATCAGATAATTAGCAAAGATCTGAGACAGAATTTTAATGCATATTTTTCAGACTTCACTTTCAATGTTTTCCTTATTCATTATTCCAGGATACCTCCAGTCTTATATGTATAAAAAATAAAATACACAATAAATGTTTGTTCAATAGCATTAAATACCTTTTAAAATTTCTTTTCAGAAATATTTTCCCTGAGTCTTGATTGGCAAATGTCAGGGCAGTCACATGGTTTAGAAATAGCTAGAGAATGAGGAGTTATCCTGTTATGGGCCAGACCTTGAAACAAAATGGAATTGCTAGAGACAATAGTTATCTAACTTAGCATGGTACTTAACAATTCTCTAGTTCAGTTCATGTACTTAGTACTTACTATAGTTCTACAAGATTCACACCTTTGATAAGAGACCATATAAGCTCTGACAAGCTCAGCCAGAATCAGAAGAAGGGAAGACCAGAGAAGTGGTGGCAGGCTGTCCTCCTTCACTTCTCCATTGAAACCAAGATCTGGAAGGCCTCCAGAAAAAACTAGCCAAGCCCCAAGTAAAGGAGACAAGACTTTGAAAGAGACAATAACTCCAGAAGGCCTTTAAGAAAGCTAGCTGATTCCCAATTGAAGGAGATAAGACTTTGAAAAAGACAATAAAGGATTTAGAATTTAACCCCTGGCTACTTGTGTGGTAATTACTGAACTGAAAGGGAGGCTACCTCCAAAGACCCCAAGAAAACCCCAACAAGAGAATATTACATTTTAAAGAAGAATATTATATTTTGGCACCCAATGTGAGGCAGACATGATCCTGATTTCAGTGGAAAAGTCTTATTGATCCAGAAATTAGGATGAGTTCAAAAATAGACAAGGAAACTTTGTTAAGGACTAAAGTAATATTTCAGCTAAAATGGGACAGATGTTTAGAAAACATCCTTTTTTTCCAATTCAAGGAAAATGTGTAGAGAGAATTATCAGAATTAAGAAAAGCCAAGGTTTGATTATAATTTGGGAGCAGATCACTGAACTTTTAGAAATTGTACAGTACACATCTCCTTGGTTCTCTAAGGAAAAAGAATTGGATCTAGAGGAGTGGAAATTAGTAGGAGAGAAACTATGTCAATTCTACAATAAAAATGAACCTGACTCAATTTTCAAAGAAACACTCAATTTAATACAACTGGCTTTAGGAAATTATATAAATTATAGAATAAGGAAAAAGAAGAAAGAGCAAGAGAGGTAGGATACAAATAAACTAGGTGAAAAGAATGAAGAATCATATAAGAATGGAGTTAAGTACAATTCTAAGTATAGTACTTCATAGCATAAGCCATTAGGGCACTCCCCATCTCGTGACCTTCCCCCCTCAATTCCCACCTTCATAGGAGGAGGGGGAGAGGCAGTAAAACAATCAGTAGCACCTATGAAGCAACCTATGACAAGATTACAAAAAGCACTGGTCAAGGCAAAAAATGAAGGACAGGATGTATCTAATTTAATAAATGCATACCCTGTTACTGAAGAGTTTGACTCTTCAGGTCAACAAAGGAGAAGATATACTCCTTTTGATCTGGAAAAAAATAAGGATTTGAAAAAGGGTTGCACTCTTTATGGGGCTACATCATCTTATGTTAAGATGTTACTAGAGAGTTTGGCTTATGAAATCTCAACCCCTAGTGATTGGAAATCCATAGCAAGGATATGTTTAGAACCTGGACAAAAATTGTTGTGGCTTTTGGAGTATCTGAATTATATAGGATTCAAGACCAATGCAATAAGCAAACTGGAATTAATGTACAAATCACCTTTGACCAACTAGCAGGTGAAAGTCAGTATGCAGAGAATTCAGCCCAGATTAATTACTCCATAGTAGAGTATGAGCAATTTGCTATTGCTGTTATAAAACTTGGAGTACCTTTCCAGGGAAAGATTGAAGGAAGCCTTCACAAAAATAGAGAAGTTGTCAATGAGCCCTTTGCGGATTTAGTGGGATGTCACAAGAACCATTGGAGAAAATGCAGCCACAAGAATTATGATAAGACAACTGTCCAAGGAAAATGCTAATGAGGTTTGCAGAAGAATAATATGGGGACTACACAAAAATTCTCCTTTACAGGAGATCCTAAGACATTCTGCCACAGTGGGCACAAATGCTTATTATACCCAGACTATGATGAACAGAGGAAGACAGGGTTCCTCTTGGCAAGGGACTTCTAGAGAGAATTATTGATGTTTTCAGTGTGGAAAAATAGGAAATCTGAGAGCCCAATGTAGTCATAGAGATAGAGTGAAAAGACAGGCTGAGAGAAGACCCTGTGTCCAAAATGCCACAAGGGCTTCCACTGGGCCTCAGAATTTAGATTGATCCAGGGAAATGAGAGGCAGGGCCTAGCTCCAAGATATCATACAAAAGACAGGTGGGGCATGATGGCTGCTAAGTTTACACCCAGAGAGTCTTTAGAAGTTCAAGACTCTGATGTGATCAATCAGCAAAAAAGCTATCAGATAGCGGAAAGGGATTACAATCGGGGAGAATACAGGCTTTTTTAACCCAACAGAAGAGCAGTGTCCAGTGACAGCAGCTCTAATATAGTGAGCAGCTTCAATGTAATTGCCAAGTGATGAGGAGAGATCCAGGAAGTAGTAAATAGAAAGTACTAGATAGGTTAACTGCTTGGGAGAAAGGTTATATCTCTACAGATGAAAAAGGAATCAGATGGGTGGCAACAAGCACCTGGAGAGAGACAGAAAAAGAGAAATACCTCGAAACAAAGAAGACCTAAGAACAAAATCTGTAGGAATCATTGGATTCCCTCAAACAAGATGAGAGTATTACAGGACTTCAAAACTTTCAGGAATTATTGGATTCCTGGCACATGAAGAAATGGACAATAGATTCCTTTTGGACTATTTCTAGAACTTATGGACATGTATAAATCCTCATGTTGATTCCTGTTATTTGTTACATCACTATTAACCTGTGTTACTATGTTTTTGTGTAATTTGTGTAATTATGTGTAATACCTCCCATATTGATGGATTTATGTATACCTGTTTCAAATGAGCCCCCTCCAGAAACCTGCTAATCTGATTTGATTTACCATTTCCTTTGTTGTTTTCATCTCCCTTCCTGATATGTCAGGGAGGGTGTGATCATCGCCTTTTATGGTGTTTTCACCCCTTTTTTGAGCAGACAGGAAAGGTATGATCACCTCTTTTTTTGAGGGTACTCACCTCCTTGAGAAGTCAGGGAGATCATTTTGTTCTAAAAACAAAAGAAAGTGGGAGATATAATAGGCCAGAACTTGAAACAAGGTGTTAAGTCAGTGGAATTGATAGAGACAATGGTTATCTAATTTAGTATGGTGCTTAACAGTTCTCTAATTCAGTACATGTATTTAGTACTTACTATAGTTCTACAAGATTCACACCTTTGATAAGAGACCATATAAGCTCTGACAAGCTCAGCCAGAATCTGAACAAGGGAAGACCAGAGAAGTGATGGCAGGCTGTCCTCCTTTGCTTCTCCACTGAAACCAAGTTCTGGAAGGCCTCCAGAAAAACTAGCCATGCCCCAAGTGAAGAACACAAGACTTTGAAAGAGACAATAACTCCAGAAGGCTGTTAAGAAAGCTAGTTGAGCCCCAAGTGAAGGAGATAAGACTTGGAAAGAGAAAATAAAAGATTTGGACTTGAATTCTTGGCTACTTGTGTGGTGATTACTGAACTGAAATGGAAGGTGCCTCCAGAGACCCCAAAAGAACATTACAATATTGCATTTTAGAGAAGAATATTACATTATCCTGATTCCAAGTTCTATCAATGAGCTTCTTGAAAACAGGAGTTGTATGTTGTTTTTCTTTGTAATTTCAGTGCCTACAATGTGCTAGACAAAGTATCTGAAACTTAGTAGGCACTTAAAAATTCAGTCTTTTCAGGGCTGCTAGACAATATAATATTTAATGGGTACTATTTGAAATAGGATCATTATGTCTTTTTTTTTTTTTTTTCATTTTTTGGTCTCTCTGTCTTGTTATTATTATTAAAGCTTTTTAATTTACAAAACATATGCATGGGTAATTTTTCCACATTGACCCTTGCAAAAACTTTCTGTTGCAAATGTTTCCCTCCTTTGCCCTACCCTCTTCCCTAGATGACAGGTAGTCTAATATATGTTAAATATGTTAAAATATATGTTAAGTCCAATATATGTATACATATTTATACGGTTAGAAAAATTGGATCTAAAAAGAAAAAAAACTGAGAAGGAAAACAAAATTCAAGCAAACAACAACAGAGAGAGTTGAGTTCCACACTCTCTTCCCACTGTTCTCTCTTTAGGTGTAAATGGCTCTTTTTATCATTGAACAATTGGAACTGGTTTGTATCATCTAATTGTTGAAGAGAGCCACGTCCATCAGAATTGATCATTGTATAATTTTCTTGTTGCTATGTACAATGATTTCCTGGTTCTTCTGCTCATTTCACTTAGAATCAGTTCATGTCTCTCCAGGCCTCTCTGAAATCATCCTGCTAATCATTTCTTACAGAACAATAATATTCTGTAATATTCATATACTATCACTCATTCAGCCATTCTCCAACTGATGGGCATCCATTCAGTTTCCAGTTTCTTGCCACTACAAAAAGGGCTGACGCAAACATTTTTGTACATGTGGGACCCTTTAAGAGATGGGATACAATCCCAGTAGAAACACTATTAGGTGATGATTATGTCTTTAAGCAACACTGAGAGCCACAACCTTGAAAGTCTCAGCACTGATGGAAAAATATCATTGCATAAACCTCAAGTAAAGTGATTCTGACACCACTCTAAATTGTCTGCTCTCAAAAACCGCTGCAAGCTCAGATATCCAATAAACCATTTCCCTAAAAGATCAAGTACAACACAAAGTTTTTTTTTTCCCTTTTAAGCAAAGATAAATGGCATTGTTTTCTTTTTGTGTGAGTGTATGTGCATGTGGTGTGTGTGTGTGTGTGTGTGTGTGTGCATGTTTTATTTAATTTACTATCCTGTTAAAACTATACATTTAAATTAAGTTATAGTTCCTATAGCCATTGCCATGGAAATCTACACACATGAATAGACCTGGGGGATGAAAGAATGAATGAACAAATCTAAGGGCAACAGTCTTAACATCTTTCTTTTGTTAAACTAAGTCTGCTGTTAAATGGGGTCAACATTTGCTTGATTCCTTATCTTTTTTACAACCAAGATTAGTAGTCCAGCAGTAATTTTTTATCATCAATATTCTCTGAATTCCTAGATTTGAATTTCTCTTTGGAACTAAGATTAATCTTTATTATTATTATTTTAAGGAGACTACATGTAATTTTATGAATAGACTCCTCCTTCCATGTACACATAAATGATTTAATGAAAAAGTATTTATTAAGCACTTATTATGTGCTAGACATTCTGCTAAGGACTGGGCACACAAACCAAGCAAGTAAAACAGTTCTGCTCTCTAAAAGTTTACATTCTTTTAAAATTATTATTATAGCTTTTTATTTACAAGATATATACATGGGTAATTTTTCTGCATTGACCCTTGCAAAAATCTTCTGTTCCAATTTTCCCCTCCTTCCCCCTACCCTCTCCCCTAGATGGCAGGTAGTCCAACACATGTTAAATATGTTAAAGTATATGTTAAATATAATATATGTATACATATTTATACAGTTATCTTGCTGCAGAAGAAAAATCAGTTTTAGAAATAAGGTAAAAATAACCTGAGAAGGAAAAAAAATTCAAGTGGACAAAAACAGAAGGAGTGGAAATGCTGTGTTGTGGTCCACTTATTTCCCATAGTTCTTTTGCTGGGTGTAGCTGATTCTCTTCATTATTGAACAGCTGGAACTTATTTGGTTCATCTCATTGTTGAAGAGAGCCATGCCCCCCAGAATTGATCATCATATAGTATTGTTGTTGAAGTGCATAACGATCTCCTGGTTCTGCTCATTTCACTCAATATCAGTTCATGTAAGTCTCTCCAGGCCTTTCTGAAATCATTCTGCTGGATATTTCTTACAGAACAATAATATTCCATAACATTCATATGCCACAACTTATTCAGCCATTCTCCAATTGATGGGCATCCATTGAATTTCCAGTTTTTAGCCACTATAAAAAGGACTGACACAAACATTTTTGCATGTAGAGGTCCCTTTCCCTTCTTTAAGATCTCTTTGGGATATAAGTCCAGTAGTAGCACTGCTGCATCAAAGGGTATGCACAGTTTGATAATTTTTTGAGCATAGTTCCAAATTACTCTCCAGAATGGTTGGATCTATTCACAATTCCTCCAACAATGTATCAGTGACCCAATTTTCCCACATCCCTTCCCAACATTCATTATCTTTTCCTGTCATCCTAGCCAATCTGAGAGGTGTGTAGTGGTATCTCAGAGTTGTCTTAATTTGCATTTCTCTGATCAATAATGATTTGGAGCATCTTTTCATATGGCTAGAAATAGTTTCCATTTCTTCATCTGAAAATTGTCTGTTCATATCCTTGATAAATGGTCACATTTATCAATTGGAAAATGGCTTGATTTCTTATTAATTAGAGTCAATTCTCTATATATTTTGGAAATGAGGCCTTTATCAGAATCTTTGACTGTAAAAATCTTTTCCAAATTTATTGCTTTAAGTTTACATTCTAATGGAAGAAACCAAAACAACAAAGAGAATTACAAAAAGGTGGTGGTGCAGATATCAGGGCTGTCAAATGGTTTGGAAATAGAGAATGAGGAGTTATCTTGATTTCAAGTTCTGACTATGAGTTTCCTGAAAACAGGGATTTTTCTTTCTTTGTAATTTTAGTGCCTATAATGTGTCAAAGTGTCTATTAATAAGTGTCTATTGACTTACTAAAAAAAAGTGTAAGTCACTCTCTCTTATTAAAATTATAAACTGAGTGCTTGTATCCCACAGTGCCTTATCCAGTGTCCAGTAAATAGTTAATTAAATTGATGTTGGCTTAAAAACATAACATTCCATGTAGTCAACTGGCTCATAAAATAATCCTCTTTCAAGTTTTAATAAACATAAACAATTAATTAGTAAAATTATTAATTAATATTAAATTATTAGAACTATGTTTATATTTGTCTTCTACTCATACTCCTTGACCACTTCCCATAAAAATTTTTAATTCTGCCCCTGGGACCCTGAGTTCCTTTTTCGTTATTTTGCTTGGATTATAGATACTATCTCAGGCATGTGACTAGTTCAAAATCCTCATGGAGTCTGAAGTATGACTTGATCCCAGTTCATCTTTATTCTGAAATTGATTCTCTACCTTTCCCCAAAAATGAAATGCTGCCTTTTGGTTGATAAAAGAGACCCTGCCAAACACAAAGGATTGCTAAATAAATATTTGTTAAATCAAATTGATGAAAGCAAGTACATGAAGTATAATGGAAAGTAGAGCAGTAAAATATAGAACACAGGAAAAAAAACACAAAATGAAAGTGCAAAGATAGGTTAGCCAAAGATCACTGAAATTGGGAATTAAGAGATTTGAAATAGAATTATGCTTTGTTCTTTAGGATATAACTTTGGACAAGTCATGGGACCTCTCTTTCCTCATTTATAATAAAAGGAGAGGATTGGATTAAAGAATATTCTTTTTTAAAAATTAGCTTAGTATTTTATTTTCCCTCAGTTATATGTAAATTTTTTTTTAACATTATTTGAGTTCTTGAGCAATAGAACAAGCAAATAGATGGGGTAAAACAATTTTTGACATAGAAAATTTGGAGAATCAGCAGGGAGTAAGGGAATGATGTATTCCAGAATAGAAAAGTTCCTAGCAAGCCAGTAATAAATCTCATCTTAACCAACTAGGAGGAGATCTACAGCCCCAGTGTGCTGGAGTGGACAGACACCAATATCAAGGACTCTTTAGGTGCCTTGGAATGGCCAGAGGAACTAGTATACTAAACTTTGGGAACCACCATATGCTTTGGTATAGCTTGAGAGCAAGAAGTCTCTTCTTCATCTTCAGCAAGATCCCAGAAAAACAGGCATCCTTCAGCAACATCATCTCCACATGCTTTGGCACAGACTCAGGCACTATTTTCCATTATATTTTATGTAATTGTTTTCATCAATTTGATTTAACAAGCATTTGACAAGCACCTGGACTTTCTTTAAAGAAATTATGAAGGAAAACTGGTCTGATGTTCTGGACCAGAGATCAAAATAGGCATTGAAAGAATCCACCAATCACCTTGGGAAAGAGATCCCAAAATAAAAACTCCAAGGAATATTATAATCAAATTTCAGATTTATCAGGTCAAGGGAAAAAATACTACAAGTGGTCACAGAGAAATATTTCATATATCATGAAGTCACAATCAGGATTACACAGGACTTGGAAGGTGCAACAGAACATGATAATTTGACAGCAAAGAAGCTAAGACTACAATCAAGAATCACTTATCTAGTAAAATTAAGTATAATGTTCCAAGGGGGGAAATAGTCATTCAACGAAATAAAAGGATTTCAAGATTTCATAAGGAGAAAATTAAAAGCTAATAAAAATTTTGACCTCCAATATCAAAACTCAAGAGAAGCATAACCAGATAAAAAGGAAACATTCAAAAGAGCTAAACTGTTCACGTCCACATATGAGATAATGTTTGTAATGTACCATTACTACTACAATTGGAACACGTGTAATGATCAAGTGTGTTTTTGAGCAATACAGTGATCTAAGACATTTACAAAGAACTCATTATAGCGAGAGAAAGAATTATGGAGTCTGAATGCAGATTGAAGCATACTATTTTTGTTTTCTTTTTTTTTTTTTCTTGTGGTTTTCCCTTTTGTTTTGATTCTTCTTTCACAATATGAAATAATGTGAAAATATTTTAAATGATAATACAAATATAACTCATATCAAATTATTTGCTGTCTTGAGGAGGAGAGAGGATAGTAAGAAAGGAAAATAATTTGGAACTCAATATCTCATCAAAATTAATGTTAAAAATTATCTTCACATGTAATTGGCAAAAATAAAATACTATTAAGTTGGAAAGATTGTACAACTAAAAGGAATATACAACGATAGAGAATATGGGTATAAGATGAATTTGAGAGAATAATAAAAATATTAAGGAAAGAGGAAGAGGAATACATGGAACAGAAGGAAGGAAGAGGTAGAATGAGTAAATTATCTTACATGAAAAGTCATGAAAAACTTTCTACAATGGAGGGGAAAATAGGAAGGTGGAGAATGACTATCACATGAACCTTAATCTCATCAATATAGGCTCAAAGAGGGAATAACATATACAGCCAGTTGAGGATAGATTTCTAGATATATTTCCTGACAGGGAAGTAGGGAAAGAAAAGTAAATCATAGACAGTGGAGGAGGTGGGGACTGTGAAAAGGGAAAACAGTGTTGACAGCAGCAAAAATACTTTTGAGGTGGGAAAGGGTGAAAGGAAGTAGAGAACAAACAGGAAGAAGAATAGAATGGAGGGAAAAAATATAAGTAGTAATCATAACTGTGCTTGTGAATAGGATGAACTGTCCCATAAAAAATAAATACATAGTAAAGTGGATAGAAAACCAGAATCCTACAATATTTTGTTTGCAAGAAAAACAGATACATTCACATAGAGTAGAAGGTAAGGGTCTGAAGTGGGGGAAAAAAAGCAGGGATAACTCAGACAATATAAAAGCACAATTAGATTTAATTAACAGAGATAAGGAAGGGGACTACATATTGCCAAATGGTACCATAAACAATGAAGCAACATCAATATTGAATACATCTGTACCAAGTGGAATAACATCCAAATTCTACAGGTGGAGTTAAATGAGTTATAGAAAGAAAGAGGTAAAAACTATCCTAATGGGCAACTTCAACTGTCTCCTTTCAAAATTTAATAAATCTCAATACAAAATAAACAAAAAAGAAACCAAAAAAGTAAATAGGATATTATAAAAGTTAGATATGACAGATCTTTGAAGAAAACTGAATAGGAACAAAAAGTAATACACCTATTTTTCTCAGAAGCATATGATATCTAGACAAAAATAGACTATGTAATAGGAAATAATAATTTTAAAATCAAATGTAAAAAGGCAGCTATATTAAATGTATTCTCTTCAGATCATAATGCAATAAAATTACATTCACAAAAGGGCAGTGTAAAGATTGATTAAAATTAACTGGAAATTAAATAATCTAATTCTAAACAATAAATGAGTCAAAGAACAAATTATTGAACTGACTAATAATTCATTAAAAATAATGACAATGAAAAATTATACAAAAAATTATGGCATGAATCCAAAGGAGTAATGAAGGGGAAAGTTATTTCTCACCATTGTTACATCAACAAAATAGAAACGTAACAGATAAATGAATTGATCATCTAGCTTAAAAGAAAAACTTGAAAAAGAACAAATTAAAAATCCCCAATTGAGCATAAAATTGAACTGAATTGAATTGAAATTCAAATTGAGCTTAAAATCAAAGGTGAGATCAATAAGATTGAAAACTAAAAATAAAAACAACACCAAAAATAAATACTATTGAGCTAATAGATAATTCTAGAAGCTGGTTTTATGGGAAAAAACAACAACAATAAAATATATAAACCTTTGGTTAATTTGATTTAAAATAAGAAACAGCAAAATCAAATATAAAATATTTGATAATAATAAATATAATATAATAATATAATATTAAATAATATTAATAATAAATATAATATAATAATAATAATAAAATCAAATATAAAAAAATGAAAAAAGTGAAATCACTAGCAAAAATAAATTAAAACAACCATTAGGAAATATTTTGCTCAATTATATGCCAATAATTCTGAATTTTCAGAATTTCATTTCAGAATTTTCTGAATGAAATCAATAACATATATGAACATATAAGTTACCTAGATTAATAGGTCAAGAAATTGAAAGCCTAAATAACCTCAACTTACAAAAAAATTGAGCCAGTGATTAATAAAGTCCTTAGAAAAAAATGCTTGGACCAGTTGAGTTCACAAGTGAATTCTGCCAAATATTTAAAAACTAATGAATTTCAATACTATACACAGTATTATGGTGGGGGGGAAAAAAAACCTGTGTGAAGGAGTTCTAACAAACAGCTTTTATGATACAAACCTGGTGCTGATATTTAAACCAAGAAGAGCTAAGGCAGAAGGAAAAAAATGACAAACCAATTTCCCTAATGAATATTGATGCAAAAAATTTAAACAAAATTCCAGCAAGATAATTATATCAATATATCACAAAGATTATACACTATCACCAGGTGGGATATATACCAGAGAGAAAGGGCTGGTTCAATATTAAGAAAACCATAAATATAATTGAACATATCAATAATAACACCAACAGAAATCATATGATTATCTCAGATGCTGAAAAAGCTTTAAACAAAATACATCCATTCCTATTAAAAACACTTGAGAGCATAGAAATAAATGAAATGTTCCAAAAAATGATGAGCAGCTTCTATCTAAAAACACAGCAAAAATCTGTATTGGTGTCAAAATCTATAATGGCGATAAGATAGAAGCTTTATCATTAAGATCAGGAGTGAAACAAGTATGCTCATTATCACTATGACTCTTCAGTATAGTGCTAGAAATGTTGGTTATAATAACAATAGAAGAAAAAGAAACTGAAGGAAGCAGAACAGGCAATGAGGAAACAAAAGTATCATTCTTTGTGGATGATATGATGGTATACTTAGTTAAAGCCTGAAGCATCAACTAAAAAAATAATTTAAATAATTTAAAACTTTTGAAAAGTTGCAGGACATAGGATATACCCACATAAATCATCAGCATTTCTTTATATGATGAATAAAAACCCAGTAGCAAGAGATAGAAAGAGAAATTCCTTTAAAAATAATCATAAACAATATAAAACACTTAGAAGTCCACCTGCCAAGACAAATAAAGAAACTATATGAGTACAATCACAAAATGAATTTTCACACAGTCACATCTCAACAATTGTAAAAATACTAATTTTTCTGGGTGAGGTGAGCCAATATAATAAAAATGACAATTTTACCTATACTAATTTACTTATTCAGTGTCATATAATCAAACTATCAAAACCTATCTATTATATTATATGCTTTTTAAAAATGGAAAATTATTGTTACATATTTTGAATCTTCCCTGATGTCCTACTTTTTCCTTTTTCTTTCTTTTTTGATTTTTTCTTATTTTGTAGTTTTAAATAAATACATATTTTACAAAGTGTTTTAGTGGGGGCAGATCCAATATGGTAGAAAATAGGCAGATCTTTCCCTGGGCTCTTCCTAGCTTCCCTCAGAATCAATGCCAGATTAAGCTTCTGAAGGGGTTTTAGAGTGACAGAATCCACAAATATATGGAGTGTAACAACTTTCTAGCAGAAGATATTTAGGAAGAACTTTAGGGAATGTTTGTCTCAATCAGGCTATGAAGAACCTGGTCAAGTGCAGACACAGTGCAGAGAGGCCCAGGGTAGACTCTATGCTAGGGGAATCTAATGGGAGGCTCTTAGAAAAAAAATACAGCAGTGTTGGCTATTCTGTCCTGGTTCAGAAGCCAGTGGATCACCAGACTAGCTATTAGACCTACTCTAACTACAGAAGGCAAATAGTGAGCCCCAGCATAATGAATGAGATTTGCTCACATCTACTCACAATAGATAGGATGCTAGCAGTGCTGGCCCTAGGGCAGCATGAAGCCCCTGTTTCTCATTGTGTAGGAGAAGCTTGGGCCAATCTTCTCTTTGGCCTAAGAGCAGACCTCAATCTTTTCAAATGAGCAAAAAAGTAAAAGGAGCTTTGCCCATAGATAACTATTATACTGATAGGGAAGAACAGATCTCAAACCTGGAGGATGCTAAATATGTCCAGATGAAGCCTGAAAGGGTGCTACGAGTTGGTCTCCAATTCAAAAAAGCTCTCTTGGGAGAATTTAAAAAGGATTTTTAAATAGTTAGAAAAAATTGGGGAAAGGCATAAGATCTCTGGAAAAGGAAACACAAAAATTGTCTGAAGAAAACCATTGCTTAAAAATAGATTTGGTAAAATGGGAAAAGAAAACAACTTGAAAAACAGAATTGGTTAAATTGAAAAAGAGAACAACTTCCTAAAAAGTAGATTAATGAAAGGGAAAAAAATCCAGTGAGAAAAACAACTCATTTAAATGTTCAATTGGCTAATTGCAAAAGGAGATAAAAAAGCTAACTGAAGACAATCACTAAAAATTAGAATTGAACAAATGTTAGTGAATGACTCAATAGAAGGTCAAGAACCAGACCAAAAAGAAAAAAAAAAAAAAGAAAAGAAAAAGAAAAAAGGAAAACATAGAAGAAAATGTAAAATATCTTATAGGAAAAACAAATGACCTGAAAAATAGATCCAGGAGACAATCTAAGAATTATTGGAATACTTGAAAACCAATATGACAAAGAGAACATAGATAAGATCTTTTAAGAAATCATGAAGGATACTTGTCCTGATGTCCTAGAAACAGAAGGTAAAATAGCCATTGAAAGAATCCACCAAACATCTCCTGAAAGAGACCCCAAAATGAAATCTCCAAGGAATATTTTGGCAAAATTCTAGAATTATCAGGCCAAGGAGAAAATACTGCAAGTAGCTAGAAAGAAACAATTCATATATTGAGGAGCCACATTCAGGATTACCCAGGGTCTAGTACTTTCCACTTTAAGGGATTAAAAGAACCTGGCATATGATACACTGCTAAATAAATAGGTATACAGGTTTGACAGCTATTTGGGCATATTTCTGAATTCCTCTCGAGAATATTTGTATCAGTTCTAAACTCCACCAACAATGTATTATGTCCAAGTTTTCCCACAAATATTATCATTTTCTTTTCCTGTTATCTTAGTCTATATGAGAGGTATGCAGTGGTAGCTCAGAGTTGTCTTAACTTGAATTTCTCTCATTCATAGTAATTTAGAGCATTTTTTCATATGATTAGAAAAGATTTTAATTTCTTCATATGAAAATTGTCTGTTTGTATAAATTTGACCATTTATAAGTTGCAGAATGACTTGTATTCTTATAAATTTGAATCAGTGTTTCTAATGGGCTTATATACCAATGAAATAATAAAAAAAGAAAAGAACCTATATATGCACACATGTTTATAGCTGCCTTTTTGTAGTGACAAGGAACTGGAAACTGAGTGGATGTGCAGCAGTTAACAGATGGCTGAATAATTTATGGTATATGAATCTTATGGAATATTATTGTTTTAAAAGAAATGATCAGCAGGCTGACTTCAGAAAAGCCTAGAGAGAATTAACTTATGCTAAGTAAAGTGAGTAGAGTCAAGAGAACATTATACACAGCAGCAAAAAGATAATGTGAGGATCAATTCTGATGGATGTGGTTATTTTCAACAAGATGATTCAGGCCAATGCAAAAAATCTCATGAAGGAGAGAATTATCTGCGTCCAGAAAGAGGACTGTAGGAACTAATTATGATCACAGCATAGTATTTTCATCTTTTCTGTTGTTGTTTACTTGTATTTTGTTTTCTTTCTCATTTATTTCCTTTTTGATCTCATTGATCTGAGCATGATAAATGTAGAAACAAGTATAGAAAAATTGCATATGTTTAACATATATTGAACTACGTTTGCTGTGGATTGAGGGGAAGGAAGGGAAAATAAAATAAGGTTTTGCAAGGATGAATGTTGAAAACCATCTTTGAAAATAAAACCTATTATTTTTTTTTAAAATGCTTTGGAAACTTAAAAAAAAAAATTAAGTTCCATATGCCCAAAGGGCTATTAAACTGTGCATACCCTTTGATCTAGCAGTGTCTCTACTGAGCCTGTATCCCAAAGAAATCAGAAAAATAGGAAAAGGACCCACATTTGCAAAAATGTTTGTAGCTCCCCATTTTATAGTGGCAAGAAACTGGTAACTGAGTGGTTGTCTGCAAAGGGCTGAAACTCTTAAAAGATATGTTTAAATCAGACAAATGAGTACTTAAGGCTAATTACCCATTTGACAATGACTCTATTAGCATATGTTTGGAAAAATGGCCCCTACTCACCATTGGTGCTTACTCAATGTTTGGTGTATACAGATAATTGTAAGCAAAGATTAGAGGGCATTGTAAAACAAGCCAGACTTCACTTTGTGGCAGGATGAGGGGAAGAGAAGTTGTTGGAGAGCCTGATGGCAATTTGTCTGTCTCCTCCTCCCCCTAAAGACCAAAGACTTTTAATTTTCCTGACTCAGACTGTTCCTGAGGCCTCCAGGGGGCTAATCTGGCTTTACATATATACATTGAATTTTAATTTCCAAATTCTCTCCCTTCTTTCCTTTCCATTTACCTTTTTTGAGAAGATAAGTAATTCAATACAGGTTATGCATGTGTAGTGATGCAAAACATTTCTATAATATTCATGTTGTGAAATAGAACTTCAAGGAAAATTTAAAGGAAAGAAAAATTCGAGGAAAAAAAAAGAAAGTATTCTTCCATTTATATTCCAATACCCTCAGTTGTTTCTATTAGTATGGAAAGAATTTTCCATAACAAAACCTTCAGAGTTATCCTGGATCATTGTATTGATGAGAATAATTAAGTCATATACATTGATCAAAATCATATTTCTCCTACTTTATACTTAGTACATTTTGGTTTCCATCAGCTCATGGAAGTATTTCCAGGTTTTTCTGAGAGTATCTTGCTCATCTTTTTTATAGCACAATAGTGTTCCATCATAATCACATAGCACAATTTATTCAGCCTAAATTTTCAATTCTCTTTTCTTAATAAAAGGTTGCTATAGATATTTTTGTGCATACAAGTCCTTTTCTTAAAAATTTTTTTTTTTTTTTTTGAGATACAGATATAGTCCTAGTATTGTTAGGCCAAATAGTATGCATGGTTTTATGATCCTTTGGGGATAGTTCTAAATCATTCTACAGAATGGTTGAATCAGTTCACAGTTATATCAGTGATGGTTGCATAGATGTCTCATTTTTCACATATTCTCTCCACCTCTGTCATTTTTCTTTTCTGTCTTTTTATCTAATATAATACATATAAACTAGTACCTCAGAATTGTTTTTATTTGCATTTCTCCATTCAATAGTGAGTTTGAATTTTTTAAAAAATATATATAGCTATGGATAATTTTGATTACTTCATTTAAAACTTTAATTTTTATCTTTTATCTATTTGGTAATGGCTTTTAGTTTAATAAATTTGATTCTGAGTACGGGCAAAACATGCACAGTGCTAGCAAAAAAAAAACTTCAGTAATCTTTTTCTAATTGACTCCCTTACTGTCTGTGGTCTAAGAGCTCTGGAAGCAGCCATTGCCATTCTGATTCAATGGTTCTCAAGGCCTGTTCCTGATTTTCTAGGGTGAGGGTTTTGCTAGTGTTGTCTATGGTGGATCATACTCCATTCTCACTCAGGTTCCTGCAAATCTTCCAAGTTGTCATTGGGTGGAAAACTGTTTCACTGAATTTTTAAAATTTCTGCCACTGTAGAATTTGTTTAAAAGTATTTGGAGGGATCTGAGGGAGAATTTTGGAGGGTACCTGCCTTTTCTGTGCTATCTTGTCTTTGCCTTCTCATCTTGAATTTCTAAGAGATTTGGAAGTTTATAGTAGAGACTTGGCAATTTATAGTAGAGAGGAAAACAGAGAACAAGGAAAAAGGGAAGAGAGATCCAGAGAAAAAGATGCAGGACATTTCTAGCTACCTAGCTCTAGTCTGACTGATAGGGACAGTTCTTTTTACTTGATCTTACTCTCTTTCAAGGCAACATATCAAGAGTATTGGGAGAATATCTTAAGTTGAATAATGTATGCTAAGAGCACAACGTTGTATCTGAGAGTGGCTCAAAATGTTCTCAGAGGAGAAGGAATTGTTTTTATCCACATTGGATGAGTCTTCAAATTCCCTAAGAAGCCAGTATAACTGACCAGCCAATGAAAACTGCTTTACTTAAGTCTGAAGTTTAGGTTCAGGAAAATGTTATTGATTATAAGATCCTTGAAAGCAGGTAATTTATTTTTGTATTTTGTATTTAGTATAGTACATGGTCCAGAGTGGGAACTTAATAAATCCTTCTTGAACTGAACTGAATATCATCTAATCATGGTCTGATTCTTAAACTATACTTATTGCCTTGTCAAGGATAATTTTTACCTTACTTTGAAGAATATATTGCCTTATTGGACTTTTAAATCATTATTTTTCATTGTGCTGTCTGTTCTTAATCAAGGGCTAATGAGGAATTTTTATAGCTTTGTAATATAATGAAAGGCAACAGGATGTGATAGAAAATTGACCTTGGAGTAAGGAAAAGCTGGATTCAAATCTGCTTTTGATATGTACTGATTGTGTTTGTTTGTATTTATATATACATGTATTATATGTGTATATATGCAATATGTGTATATGTATACACATTTATATTCCTACATAGACATACATATATTACATATGCCACTTAATCTTTCAGTACTTAGGTAACTTTTAAAAACATAGTTTCTTAAGCTTTTTCTTTCTCTTGGACCCTTATACAGTAAAGTAAAGCCTATGTACCTCTCTCAAAAATATATATAATAAAATACATGATCATAAAGGAAATTAATTTAAATTCCATCATATACATTATACATGTATGTGTAAGTAAGCATATATGACATCACAGACTCACATTGAGAGCCCCTTCTTTCAGACTATCAGTTATAAAGAGAATGTCAATCTTCATTGGGAGATGCAGTTTCTTGAATGGGAATTCTCTATGCCAACAAAAATATAATCCTATTCTAAGATAAAATGTATATAGATAGAAAATAGAAAAATAAAGGCACTAAATGATATTTTTGTTTTAACCATGCTCATTATAGTCTAACTTTTAAAAATAGAAACTGCAAAATTAATTTTTTAACCTCTTCCCCTTTTGTCAGTATAGTAGTTAATTCCACTCTTCATATACATTCTTTTAATCCCAAATTCTCAAGCTTGCATTTCTGAGCTTTTTCATTCCTTAAGTCAAAAGACCCATCTCTTTGAAGTATATGCATTTATCACAATTTAGTGCATATTTTCCTGTGTGGACCCTAAGATTCAGCAGCCATCTATTGAACCCTCAACTACATTCAAAGGAATCAATAATAAAACAAAATTTAAAAATCCCTGTTCTCAAGGAACCTACATTTATGTGTTTGTGTGTGTGTGTGTATGTGTGTGTGTGTGTGCTGGAGAAAGAATACAATATATTCATAAATAAATAAACACAAAGTATTCAGAAATACTACGGAAATGTGGAACTAGTTTAAAGCTCCTTTAGAAAGTGGTATCTCTCCACTAAACCTAGAGGGATTCTAAACAGCTCAGCTAAGGTATAGAAGTGAAAGAGAAAACTGGAGATTGGAGGAACAAACACTAAGTTAGTGTGAGTAGAATGCTCAGTATGTGAAGAGGAGTAAAGCCAGGCGGCTTACTTTGGTTTTTAGTATGTTTGTTTCTTTTTGTCATTTATTTCTTTTGGTTTGATTTTTCTTCTCAGAGAAATTTGGATACTTAGGCAACAAGATTCATAGTGCTAGCTGATTTTCCAAAATTCAAACTTTAGAAAGGAAAGTTCTGATATTTTGTTTTACTTAATTGTTATCTACTGTAAATGTTCTGTTGTCTCTCAATTATAATCCTTCTCTGGAAGGAGGTTTCTTTTCTGTAAATCCTTTTCTCTGGGAACAGGTTTCTTAGGAGGCTTATGGAGCCTCCAGCCAGAGCGAAGGTAGACGTGGAAATGAATCAGATTCCAAGTGTGGGATTGTGGGTTTCCCAGAATTCAATCCTAGTTGTGAATCTCCATGAGCAGGCTTTTCCGAATCCTCTTCTTCCTGAATCCTGGTTCCTTAATTCCTCCCAGAGAATGGACTTGTGGGTATTCCCATGGGCTTGTGGGAACTCCTTATAGAACCAATGAGCTAGCTTCTTTAAAGGTGTTAATTCCTTCAAAGGTGTAAACTCCTTTCAGAAGTCTAAAAGTGTAAACTCCTTTTAAAGGTGTGAACTCTGAACTAGAGAATTGTTAAGTGCCAACTTAGCACCTAGTAAGGATTCTAACAATCTACCATTCTAGAACAAGACAATTTGACAAAGTACTAGAGTGAATTATCAGCTTCTGAAACATGTTTGGATTTCTCATTGTATGACCTCTCCCTTGAAATTCAGTTATTTTCTTTTTGATTTACTGATTATTAAATTCTCTAAGTGGACTTAATGTTGAATCTAATGTCCTAATTTTATATCATGAGCAATTTCCACAACAGTTGTGTTATACTGAAAAACATATTTTTGAAAAAAAGTACATTAAATTTTGTGGTTTTGTAACACATGATGGCTCACAGAGTGTTTCAGAAGGAAACAAGTCATGTACTTCTATAAGTATTTATCTAACTGAGAACTGAAAATAGCACATTACTGAAAATGTCAGAGATTGAGGGATTCTAGAGTAGTGACACTAGAGAATTTGTCATCAACAGTAGGTAACTTTTGTAGAATTTCATTATTATTATACCTGAAATCTCCTGAAAAATGTTAGAAAGAAAGATCATTTATCATTTAGTCAAATATTTACTCAGTACAATATGTATGTCAATCACCATTCATTGGCCCTGTTTGAAAATAACATGCTTCTATTTCCACTTGAATAATACATTCTATAATATGTGTTCCTTCTAATTACAAAGGAAGCAAATATGGTTTGATAGGAAAATAATCTATTTGAAATGACTAAGTCTGAGAACTAAATCTGGTTTTATCATGGATTTTTTTTAGAATTCACAATTACCTTCTTTATTAAATGTAACTTTTAATAGAAAGTTATAAGGAACCAGGATAAAACTGGTATGGGGAAATACTCATCATTGTTGATACCACTTATAATCTCAGAGACCAGAATGAAAAGAACTTGAGAAGTTGAAAGGTCTAGACTATGTATTCCTGAATGGAAATCTCATCTGTAGCACACCAACAAGAGGTCATGGTCATTTAGTTCTAATTGGAAGCCTACATTGTTTGAGAGCATAGATATTTCAAAAGAGCCCATTTTATTTTTTTGATGAGACTATTAGCTAAATATAATAACATGGAACAGAAATTTGCCTCTTCAGACCTTCTATCTATCTCTTGCAGTTCTATATTCAGGGGCTAAGCAAATAAAATTTGAATTTGTTCCCAAAGAAAACAGCTTATATATTATAAATCTTCTCTTTAAACTTCTAACATCCAAAAACATATCTTCTATACACTTCCTCCTCACTTTCTTATATGGATCAAAAATATTTTGGGTTTTATGGGGCACTAGTGAATTTTTTATAATAATAGCTGACTCCCCCATACTTTTTCTTTCATGAAAGTTTATTGCCTTTCTATTTATTTGGTCAAATATATGTACATGTATGATGAATATAATTATGTGTGTGTGTAAACATGTTTACACATTGCATAGCTGATCTATGTACATATTTGTACTAATTCCTTATAGATAGACTATCAGGGAGAATCTCAAACAAAAAAATGGGTGTTCTTATAATCATCATTCCCATTTCATATACTAAGAAACTGAAGTCTAGAGAAGGGAAGCAACTTACCATAATGTACATAGACAATAAGTATTAGAGGGAGAGTTGGAACTCAGATTCTTAGATTTTTATAGTCAGTTCACTTTCCATGATATTAAGCCACTTCCACATAATGTTTACTGAATTGAACTGAATTGAAAGCTTAATTTTGTAGCACATAGTCATTATTCATCTCTCAGCTGGCTTTTCAAGATAATGAATGCAAGCCATCTAAAGCCTTAACTTCAATGGAGTGAAAGCAGCATTAGTAGACATAAGAACAGCATAGAAAAAAACATAAGAAGAATCAAGACCTCCATTTCAAGTGAGAAAGGCAGTTCTTGGTATTTAGAGTCTTTCAATTAACATACATATAAAAGCAATGTTACCACATCACACCACTGGGCAAATAACAGATTCTATTTTCCTTTGAGAAGAAAGTCTAATAGAAGGACAGAAACTGTGCTGAGATGCTAAAGTATATTCTTCAAGGACAGAACTTATTTTAGGTCACTGATTAAAGGAAGATGTAGAAATACTATAGGTATCTCAATTAAAAATTAGAGAAATTAATTTTCTACAAAAACACATCTAGGAAAGCCACTTTATAAACTAGGCATCTCTTAGAGCTAGGTATCTGGTTCTAATACTGCTTAAAGCATCTTCAGAACACAAAATAACTGTCTTAATGGCCAAAATGTCATTATGCATGCACATTTATGCAAATATGCAAACAAATATATAAATATGGATGTAAATATAGATGCAAATAGATCTAAATATAGGTTAGATATGATAGATATGGATCTAGATGCATTGCTACTGATGGAGAATCTTTTTCAGAGGGGTTGAAATAAACATTTAAAAGAGCAAAAAATGACTTTTGAAGCAAAGTATAATGAATTGTTGAAGAGGGGAACTGATAAAAGTGAATAATACACTATTGGGAATGAAAAAGCTGTAAGTGTAATTTAAGTTGACTGATTTTCTTATATGGCTTTAAAATTATAACTGAGGCTTGTAAAGGCTTTCCCTCTCTGCCCCCTTGAGAGAGGTAGAGTCAGGCCCATTTATTAGTAAGTAATTATCAATATATAAAGAAAAGAATAGCTCAGAGAAAAGAGGAATAAACATCTATTAGGAACTTCTTATTTCCTGACATTGCCTAACAAATATTCTTATTTGATCCTCACAGCAACATGGGTAGTAGGTGATAATATTATGTCATTTTACAGTCATAAAAATTGAGTCAGACAGAAATTAAGTGGGCATATAATTAGTTAATAAGGGTGAATATGACAAAAAGCATTTGACAAAATAGAATATCCATTCCTATTAAAAACATTAGAGAGTATAGGAATAAATGGAGTTTTCCTTAAAATTATAAGTATCATCTATCTAAGACTATTAGCAAGCTTCATATGTAATGGGGATAAGCTAGAAACATTCCCAATAAGATCAAGAGTGAAACAAGGTTGTCCATTATCACCATTATCATTCAATGTTGTACTAGAAATGTTAGTTTTAGCAATAGGAGAAGAAAAATAAATTGAAGGAATTAGAGTTAGTAATGAGGAAACAGAATTCTCACTCTTTGCAGATGATATGATGGTATATTTAAAGAATCCTAGAGAATTAACTAAAAACTACTAGTAACAATAACTCTAGCAAAGTTGCAGAATACAAATTACATTCATATAAATCTTTAGCATTTCTATATGTTTTCAGCAAAGACCAGGAATAAAAGCAATAAAAATAATAGAAAGAGAAATCCCATTTTAAATAACTATAGATAATACAAACTATCTTGGTAGTCTATTGCCAAGACAAAGCCAAGAACTACATGAGCACAATTACAAACACTTTTCACATAAATAAAGTTACATTAACAGAACTGGAAAAGTATCAAATCCTCATGGTTAGGGTGAGCTAATACAACAGAAATGGCAATCCTATTAAATTATTCTACTTATTCAGTGCCATACCAATCAGACTGCAAAGAAATTACTTTATATAGCAAGGAAAAATAACAAAATTCATCTAGAAGGTCAAGAATTTCAAGCGAAGCAATGAAAAAAACTGCAAATGAAGGTTGCTTAGTTGTTTCAGAACTAAAACTATATTATTAAATAGTGGTCATGAAAACTATTTGGTACTGACTAAGAAATAGAATAGTTGATAAGTGGAATAGGTGAGGTTCACAAGACACAATAGTCAATTATTACAGCTTCTGGGATAAGAATTCAATATTTGATAAAAATTGCTTGGAAAAGCTGTAAAATAGTATGACAGAAACAAGGCATTGACCAACACCTAAGACCCTATACTAAGATCAAGTCAAAAAAAGGTCATTATTTAAGCAAAAAAGGTTATTCTATAAACAAAATAGGAGAATAAGGGAAAGTTTACCTCTTGGATCTGTGGGAAAAGAAGGAATTTATGGCCAAAGAATGTAATGTTCTGTTTGAACCAAATCCAGTGAATTAAGGTTCAAACAACATTCATTCCCCCTGTCTTATTTCCTTTTTTTGTAATAGATTGTACCTTTACATGTGATATAATTTACCCAATACATCTGAAATATCATTATTCAGGCTCCAATTCTTTAATGTAAAAGCTGCTAAGTCCTGGGTAATCATAACTGTGTATTCTTGATATTTGAATTCTTTTTGATTGCCTGTAATATTTTCTCTTTGACCTGATAATTCTTGAATTTAACTACAATATTCCTTGGAGTTTTTCTTTTGAGATCTCTTTCAAAAGGTATTTAGTTGTTTCTATAAATGACTATTTTACCTTCTGATTCTAGGATATCAGGACAGCTTTCCTTGATCATTCCTTGAAATCTAATTCTTAAAATATTTTTGCTGGGTCTGTCTTCAAGGTCAGTTGTTTTTTCTATAAGGTATTTTATATTTTCTTTTATTTTTTCCTTCATTTGATTTTGTTTGAATAATTCTTGATGTCACACAGAATATTGGTTTCTATTTGCCCAATTCTAATTTTTAAGGAATGATTTTATTCTGTCAGCTTTTATACCCTTATTTTCCATTTAGCCACTTCTGCTTTTTAAGGGGTTATTTTCTTCATTGGATTTTTTATCTTTCCTTTTCCAAACTTTTGACTCTTTCTCGTATACTTTTAATTTATTTTTCCAATTGTTTTTCTACCTCTCTTATTTGACTTTAAAAAAATTTTGAGCTATTCTCAAAAAAGCTTTTTGGTCTTGAGACCAATTTTTATCCATAATTTGAGGTTTCATATGTAGGTATATTTCCTTCTCTGAGTTGGCATTTTGATCTTCCCTGTCACCATAGTAGCTTTCTATAATCAAAGTTCTTCTTCTTCTTCTTCTTCTTCTTCTTCTTCTTCTTCTTCTTCTTCTTCTTCTTCTTCTTCTTCTTCTTCTTCTTCTTCTTCTTCTTCTTCTTCTTCTTCTTCTTCTTCTTCTTCTTCTTCTTCTTCTTCTTCTTCTTCTTCTTCTTCTTCTTCTTCTTCTTCTTCTTCTTCTTCTTCTTCTTCTTCTTCTTCTTCTTCTTCTTCTTCTTCTTCTTCTTCTTCTTCTTCTTCTTCTTCTTCTTCTTCTTCTTCTTCTTCTTCTTCTTCTTCTTCTTCTTCTTCTTTTTTTGAGAATTTTGTGGTTAACCTGAATTCATTCTAGGTTATCTTAAGCTTAAAAATTGTTTTACTCTCTCTCTACTTTTTTTTTTTTTTTTTTTTACAAATTCTTTCATTACATAATTTATTTAGAAGCTTGGTTTAATGTTGTTTTGAGGTAAACTGAGTAGAATTCAAGCTACTTCCTATCTCCTCTCACTTATCTTGGCTCTGTCCCTGAGCTCATCATTCTCATCACACTGTAATTATGTATCACAATTTGTTCAGCCACTCTCTAATTGATGGGCATTCCTGCAATTTCCAGTTCTCTACCACCACCAAGAGAGCTACAAAAAACATTTCAGACAATATAGGTCCTTTTCTTTTTCCTATAAACATTTTTTTTTTATAAATAGAGCAAGTTGTGATATTGGTGTGTCAAAGAGTATAGGTTGTTTAATTATTCTTTGTCATAATTCCAGATTGCCCAGTTCACAATTCCACTAACAATAAGTTAGTGTTCCATTTTTCCACATTCTGTCCAACATTTGCCACTTTCCCGTTCTATCATTTTGCCCCATCTGGTAGTTGTGAAATGATATCCCAAGGTTGTTTTAATCTGTATTTCTCTAATCAATGATTTAGGGTCTTTAATATGTGATTATAAATTGTTTTGATTTTTTTTTCAATTGGAAACCTGCCTGCTCATATCATATTTCTGTAGTCATTAATAGTTTGTAAAGCCCATACATATGTTATTTCATTTCATCTTTACAACAAACCTGAGAAGACATTTTTTAAATTGCTGCTCCAAAAACATGGAAGCTAGAGGTCAGAGTGATAATAACTAATTTTCCAAAGGCAAATTAACTCTCTTCACCCCATGTAAAATCATTGGATTTGATAGTCAGAAGCATCTATGAACACTATCTAAGAAGATGAGTGGATAAATTTTTCTCTTTTCTCTCCAATGTCCTATAAAATCCATCATCAAAGGGAAAAATGATTAAGGAAAGCCTGATAAAAAACCTAATTTGCCATCTAATTGCCTATTCCAAAAAGAATTGAGATTTTTTTCAACCATGGCCAAACTAGGAAAATTAATCCACACATTGTTATAGTTCTAGAGTTAGAAGGGTACTTAGAAGTTATCCAGACCAAACTCATAATTTTATAAACTAGGAAACAAAGAGCAGGATGGTTAAAATGATTTCTCAGTTGCCACAAGTAGACAGGTGACAGAATGGAAATCTAAACCCAGGATCTCATGCAAAATTCAGTTTTCTTTTCACTATACTAAGTTGTTGCTAGGTTATTAAGCATAGTTGGTTTTGAAGCAAAATTTGTTACTGATAAAATATCCTGGCTACAAAAACAATGAGTTCTGATTTCTGTAACTGAAAATTAGAAATGTTTTAAGTATTCTTTTTGCCCAGCAACAACCTAGGTCACTCTACAGATATACCCAAAGATTTAATGTTTGCCTACCATGGCCAATAATGTATGTTTGCTACCCTATCAAAAATTAGATAAGCCAATTTCCCAAACTCTCTATTATATATAGGAAGATACACATATGTATATGCATCCATTCATCCACAGATAGCATCTATATATCTAAATTTATAGATGTACATATGTATATGTATTTGTCATATATGTGTGATACATTTTTAAAAGAAAATCATACTATTCTTTTAAGTCTCTTCAATTTATTTTTATCCTGTTGTACCTTGAGAATATTTCTCATCACTCTGTCCTCTCAGATCTTTTACTCCCTTTGTAAACTCTATGCTCTGCTGATTCTCATTAGCAACTATAGCTTCAGTTATCACCTCTGTACAGATGATTTCCAAATTTCTTTATATAGCTACAATCCCTCCCCTGATCTCTATTTTTCCAACTCCAATTACCTGCTGATTATCTCCATTTGGATGTTCCTCAAGAATTTATAATTAAATATGTCCACAATTAAACTATCTCCCTTTTTAATTTTCAAGATTCCTATTTTTCATGATTAAAAACTTCCCTACTTCCGGTTTCATTGGTAGTAAACTTTGACAATTTCATCATTCTACCCTTCTCTATCCAATAAGTTGCCAAGTACCATTGAATTTTATCTCCAAAATATTTCTTATATCCAAACCCTTCTCTTTATTCATACTACCACCCTTAAAGGTTTCAAAGAGTTGGCCTGAGAACTGATAAGGTAACTAAACTACGAGAGATTTATATCATTAGTAGGTGTTAGAGATGGGACAAGAACCCAAGCCTTCTATTTAGATCATGCTGCTTTCTAAACTATTAAAGTGAAATATCAAAATATTTGCCAAAACACAATGCTTTCTAATTGCTTAGAAGATACAGTGAAAAAATTTTAATTTGCTATTTAAAACTCACTCTATCTTTCTTGCTTTGTTTTCTTCTAATTCTATTCTCACATTATATTTTACAGCTCAACTGAATTAATTGTTTTGTGTATTATAGTGACACTGTCCCATTTGCTGTTTTACAAATAGCATTATCCGCCATGCCTTCATTTTTTTCTTTGTCCCTTTTCTTCTAGATTAATTGACTTCTTTCAAATCCAAGTTAAATTTTACCTTCTACAGAAAGCCTACTCCAATCATTCTTAATTCTAGTGGCATCTTCTGTTAATTATTTCTTATTTATTCTTATATAACTGGTTTGTATATATTTGTTTGTTTATAATTTCTTCCATTAGATCATTAATTCCTCCAGACCATATTGTTCTTTTCTCTTTTCTTTGTTTCCCCAGACCTGAAATATTTAGACAATTAATAATTGTTGATGAACCTCTCTCTCTCTCTGTCTCTCTGTCTTTGTCTCTGTCTCTGTCTCTCTGTTTTAAATCTTGTCCCAACTTATCCCACTTACATGCATTTGTTCAAATGTGGAATATTTTTTCCTCTACATCTACACTAATTGAGATCTCAGGGTTCAGTTTATTTACAAGCTACTTCTTTAAGACTTCACTAATTTATGGAACTGTAATGATCCTTCCCTCTTCAAATTTTCTTAGAGTATGTTAAAGCATCTTTTATTTTTAATATATCATATCTATATCTATATCTATATCATAAACATATGGAGAGAGAGATAGCCTATCTTATATTATATTATTATATTTTGGGTACATGTCTTATCTATTAGAATATAAATTCTTTAAGAATGGTGACTGCAGGGCAGATTTATTTGAAGAAGATTTGGTGCATTTTGTTCAATTACTCAATTAATGACAATTTGTTAAATATTTACTAGGTTCCAGGTACTGAACTGAAGTTTAGGAAAATAAATGGTCTATCTATATATCTTGTCTAACTAATTTTGCCCTATTTCCTACATTTTAAATTTTACTTGACAGAAAACTTACCTTTGTTTTGTTGAATTATTTAGAGTGGAAAGTGACCTTTGGTCATCCAGGTCCAGTTGAACCCATAAGATGCCATAAAATGAGTCCAAATTTAGGGGATATGACCAACCAATCAGAAGATATAAGCATAAACTGCATACTACTACCCCTTCAATAGTTCAGTGACACCTTATACACAACATGATTATGGCATTCCTTTACTCATTACCACATAACATTCTCTTACTCTAAACCTTTCCACTTCACATTAATGATCTATATATTGACTGTTCTAGATGGTTATCACTTAATTAGGACCCAGATTTTCTGAAAGCTATTTAAATAAAATCCCCTACTCCATTGCCATGAGTCCTCCTCCCTGCTGACCCCACATGCATTTTGTCTGTTGTAAATGTCCCTATGGAAGACCTGCATATTAAAGATTGTCCTATTCTTCCACACATTTTATATATATATATATACATATATATATATGTGTATATATATATATATGTATACATGATTTATTTATTTTGGTATGATAAAGTGAGTCATCCTAGATGAGAAAGTATAGATTTCAGATCTCATTACATTATCATGTTCTCCAGATAACCTCTTGTTCCTTATTACTGTTGAGAATACAGTATCTTTCTAGTTATCCCAATTTGCATTCTCATTGTTAGCTTAGACTTCTTGCTCTCTTACTCCAACATGTAAAATTGGTTACTCAATTTTGTCATTTTTTTTACATGACATCTTGTTCATTTGGCTCTTTCTTACATAGTCACTTGCTAGTTCCCTCAAAAATTCTTGCCTAGGTCAACAAATCTTAAAATGTGATATA
This sequence comes from Sminthopsis crassicaudata, assembly GCF_048593235.1. Lineage (NCBI taxonomy): Eukaryota > Metazoa > Chordata > Mammalia > Dasyuromorphia > Dasyuridae > Sminthopsis > Sminthopsis crassicaudata. Next base: position 256,045,904 of record NC_133620.1, on the reverse strand, counting down.
GGTAACTTGTGGCCTTTCAGACCTTTTCAGAGGGTGCATGAAGTCAAAACTGTTTTCAGAATAACACAAAGTTTTTTTAATTTCTAAGGGTCTAGATATAGATAGCTACAAGTCACTTAAACAAAATCTGTTTAGATTGTCCTCAATAAGTCTTAAGAATGTAAGGTCCTGCCTGAGACAGAAACATTTGAGAATTCTTGTCAAAGAGTATTACAAAAGCTCTCTGCTTTATATCTTCCCCAACCTCTCCAAACCATTTCCCACACAACATCCACAATAATTTTCCTAAGGCATATGTCGAATTATGTCACTCTACCATTAGATAAGCTTCTGAGGCTCACTATTGACTTGAGGATCAAATATAAATTATTCTTTTAAAAACTTTCTATGTTGGGGCAGCTAGGTGGTACAGTGGATAGAATACTAGCCCTGAAGTCAGGAGGACCTGAGTTCAAATGTGGCCTCAGACACCTAACTGTGTGACCCTGGGCAAATCACTTAACCCCAATTGCCTCAGGGAAAAAAAGTCTATGTCTCCTAAGTTTCATGTTATGCTTAGTATAATACTACATTATATAAAGTGTTAAAAGTAAAATACAACTATTGAAGATGTGTGTACTTTCTTAATGCTAAAGTTTCATGATCAAAAAGTATGAAGACATCTTGACCTAGATAACTTCTGAAGTTCCTTCCATCACTGCTCATATGATCTTTTGGACAGAAAGTTTTATGATTGATTTTTGTTATTTGTTGTGTCATACTAAAGAAAAAAGAATGATAAGATAATTGCAGCCATATTATTTTTCACCACCTTCATAGAGGTGATACAGGTGGGTAGAAAGTTAGAGAGACTGTGAACACAGTAGAATTAGAACTAGAACTGGAAATGCTGGAGTCACAGTGTTTGCAAATCAAATTGTGGCAGACTGAAGTTGGGATATGATGCTACCCTCTTACTCAAACATCTGCTTTAGTCAGAAAGTACTTTCCATGGGGACTAACTTGGAACTCAATTCAATTTGTCTAATTGGCAGAAATTGTTTTTCCTATGTGTTTGAACTATGTTTTTACCAGGGCAAAAGTGAAAAAGCCCTGTTTTTTTTGAGTAGTGATTTTTCTACAAAGAAGATATTATCCAAATATTTTATTAACACAGAAACTACTGGAAATACAGATAAACACAAGATATGTAGTCATCATGTAATATTACAAAACAGAGTAAGAAGTAAAATTGGTATAGAGCAATGATTTCAACAATATAGGGAAGTTTATACAGATTATCTAATGTAGAAAACACCTATCAATGTGGAAATTATTGTTCTCAAAGTGCAGTTTGGGGAACCTTAACTTACCTTGAAATTTTTTCAGTGGATCCAGATCTATTTTCACAATACTAAGATGTTTTAATTTGTATTTCTGATAGATAAACAAAAGTTCTTTGTAGAGTGTCTTCCAAAAATTTTCAAAGAATTTTAAGATCCTAAGATTGAAAACCATTATCTTAGAAAGTTAACTAGGTACAATGAAAGTTTAAATTATTTGACCAAGGTCATTTTTGAATTGTATGTCAGAAATAGGACTTTAATACTAATTCTAAAATCTTTTCTGTGTTACAGTAGGGGCATCTGTCTCTTTGATATTGAATCATGTGAATGAAAAGCATTAATAATTTTATATGGTATTTTTTTCCTTTTGTCACTGCCTACTCACTCTAAAAAGAAGAAAACATTTTTCAACAGCCACATTTATATAGTTCTGGGCCAGAGAATAGCATAAAAATAAAATAATATGCTAATCTTTAGGTTTGTCCATCTACTTTCAAACTATACATTCAAGGCATTCGTATTTTGTTTTATTTTTGACTTAATATTTTATTTTCCCCAGTTACATGTAGAGTAATTTCTTATATTTGTTTTTAAATTGACTTCCAGATTCTCTTTCTTCCTACATCCCCACATCCTGCCATTACTGAGAAGGCACATGTGAAATTATACAAAATATTTCTATAAACATCATGTTGCAAAAGAAAATATAGACCTCCATCCAAAAAAGAGAAAAAACACATCAAGTAAAACAAAGTATCAAAATATTATTCTTCATTCTATATTCAGAAACAATCAGTTCTTTCTCTGGTTATAAGATAGCATGTTTCATCATAGATCTTTCAGAATAGTCTTGGATCATTGTATTGCTGAAAAAAGCAAAGTCATTCATAGTTCATCATCCCACAACATTGCTATTATTTTATACACAGTACATTTTATTTTGCATGAGCATATGGAGAACTTTCCATATTTTTCTGAAGCCATCCTGCTCATCATTTTTTATAGAACAATAATATTTCATCATAATCACATACAATAATTTTTTCAGTCATTCCCCATTTAATGGGTATTCCTTAAGTTTCCAATTCTTTGCCCTGAGAAACTAACTGCTCTAAGTATTTTTGTACATATAGATCCTTTTTTCTTTCTTTTTTTTTTTTTTAAAGAAAATTTCATTTGGGATACCTAGTGATATAGTTAGGTCAAGGGATATACATGATTTTATATCCCTTGGTGCACAATTCATATCTTTTGATCACTTGTTAATTGGGGAGTGTTTTTTTTTTTTAATAAATTTAAACTCAGTTACTTAAACATTTGAGAATTTAGACCTTCATCAGAGAAACTTACTCCAAAATCTTTTTCACAATTACTTTTGCTAACTGTATTTCCCCCCTTTATTCTATTATCTCTCTCACCCTATCCCTTCTCAAAAGTATTTTGTTACTAACCATTCTCTCCCTCAATAAACCCTCTCTTCTATCACCCTCCTCCCTTTCCATGTGCTCTTCCCCTACTACTTTCCTGCAGGATAAGGGATATGATAGATTTCTATACCTATGTAGAGTATATATGTTATTTCTTCTTTGAATCAATTCTGATGTGAATAAGACTCAGTCACCATCCCTTTCCCCTCTATTGTAAAATATTTTTCTTCTTTCTTTTATGGCAGGATAAAGGCTTGGATCACTCAAGTTTTCTCAGATTCACTTTTCTTCTCTTTAAAATGGAAAACTAGCATTTATTTTGTGATGAAGGTTCTTTGCAAACATTAAAGCCCTACATACATGTGAATTATTATTACTTTTTACCTTTGTAACTTTGGACAAGATCCTTGGCCTCTCTAGGCCTTATTTTCTCATCTATAAAATGTTAGGTTTTGACAGCTGATTTGTAAGATTTTTTGACTCTATATCAGATGACCAAATCCTTCCTTTCTCCAAATCTCTGTTTTCTTAACTGAAAAACAAAGAAGTTTGGCTAAAATTCAGTTACTCAGTGTTCCCAAAATTGATGAACACAAATTACTTCATCTTTGATAAGAGCTACTGGGCAGACTAGAAAGGAAATTGTCAAAAAAGAACAAAAGAAAGAGAAGGAAAAACTTGTGAAGTCTGCATTAACTCACTGTTGACCTCAAGATCAGTCAGGATCAGCAAAAGTCCTTGGTCTTTAGGGGGAGAAGTAAAGGAGATGGAGGAAACTGCCACAAGCTCTCCACCTACAGACCTTCCTTCTCCTTGTTCTCCTCCAAAGTGATTCTGGCTAGTCTTACTCCACCCCCAATCCCTCTTACAATTATCTGTATACATCAAAAGATCCAGCCAGCATAGAATAGTGAGAAGGGCCATTTTCCAAGCATATGCTAATAGAGTATTGTCCAATAGATAATTAGCTTTAAGTGCTCTGTTGTCTGATTCTAGTGCACCTATTCAGAGTTTCAGCCCTTTACACAAATTAAATCAATAATTTACACCACATGTAATAATAAGTTCAGATTGTATATAATACCTGAGTAGTAATGCTCAAATGTTAAAGAAAACTGATAAGATCAGATAACTTTCACAGGCATAGCTATGGGGAAAATTTATACTCAAATAAGAGGCAATCAAAATAAAAAGTAAAGAAATCATACAATAATTGGCTTATTTTTAATTAAGTCTTTAACACTTTTAAAGATGAGAGGGGGAAATTAATCAAATATTCTTAATAAGAATTTATCACAGGTATGTGGAAAATTAATATAAAATAAGGACATTTTTAGAATAAAAATATAATGCTTCAGTAAATACATGATCAAAGAAAAAGAACAATTCTTAAATAATTAAAAAATATTAGCAACATCATAAAATAGTTTTTAAAAATTAGTAAATAGAAAAAGGAAATAGAGTCAAAATTATTTTAAGATTTCATGCCACACCTAGACAATCTATAAAGATAAAAATGATCAGCATTGGAAGTATTAGAGAAAGATTCTCAGCAATACACTCCTAAGAGATCTGTGAATCAATGCAACCATTTGACAAAGCAATTTGAAACTATGCAAAGAAAATTATTTAAATCTCCATCCTTTTTCTCCCTAAGGTGTCTTTGCTATGGATAACTCAAGGGGTCAAAGGGTTCAATATATACCAAATATTCATAATAGCACTTTTTTTGAGGTACCAAAGAATTGAGGGAAAGTGGATACTAATTATATGGGGTAGAGAGAAACCATTTGTGATATATGAATGAAGTAGAATATTAATTTATAAGAAACAATTAACATGGAAAAATTTATAGAAGTATGGAAAGATGGTAAAACAAGCAGTAGGAAACTAGTAGAAGCAGGAAAAAAATTAAATACAATGTTCATATTTTTCTAAATAGATAAAACTAGAATCCTTGTAATTATAAATTTAGCTTAAGACAATAGTTGAGAAAATGTACCTCCTTTCCCTTTTTGGTAGAGGTAAAAGTAATGAATCACTCTGGAAACATTGCAAATAACATCAGTAATAGTTGTTATATTGATTATATTTACTAAGCATCTTGTAAATTTTTGTCAAAAGATACGGTTCACTGGGAAGGGAAAGGAATATATATGTGTACATACATATATACAAACATGCACACTCATACACATATGTATATTCATGTATATATATGCATGTGAGTATGTAAACATATATACTCAGGAATGAAAGTAGCATAAAAACAGAAGGAAGAAATTATTTAATGTGAGGATTGGGCTAGAAAGTTCTTTTGAGCAGTAGGGTTCCATAATCTTCTTTTGGATAGAAAGTTGTAAGAGTGTGACTAAAGGACTTCAATTTAGTTTCTAATTTCTAATTGTATTAAAACAAAAGCTTCTGATAAGGTAAAAATGTACTCTATTTCCTCCCCCAAAATTGACTAATACTATTAAAAATTATAAGGAGATGATAAGACAAGTTAAGCTATATTTTCTCAAGTGGAAAAAATATGTCAGGCCAAATTATATCTATAGAAGGACAGATTTTCTTTTTCTGGGAATGTCTGAAATTAAGAATAAAAATTCACATGGAAAAATAATTTGACACAACAAATTATTTTACAGAAAATATTTTAGAAAAATTTACTATAAAAAAATCAAACTATAGTAACCTTTATATTAATTCTTTGAGCCAGAGACAAGAAATTTATATTACCTCTGTAATGAAAAAATGGCAATGGGACATCAAACACGTTAAGAGATAAGGTTAGCAAAGGGGCCAGTTTTATTTTCAATTATGAGTGCTATGTAAAAGAATCAAATGCCTCTGTGCTAATGAAATATTAGCTCTGAGAGAAATGTCTGATGAAGAGAATTTTCTTTAACAATATCTTAAAAAGAAACAAGGAGAATGAACATATTTTCAAGGGCAAGAAAATAAACATTTATACTACACTATTATGAGCCAGGCATTATGTTAAACATTTTATTCATTATTTTATTTGATCCTTACAATAACTCTGCAAGGTAGATACTGCTATTCTCCTCATTTTATAGTTGAATAAACTGAGGCAAATAGATGTTAAATTACTTTCTTGAGATCACACCTCTAATAAGTCTCTGAGACTAAGTTTGAGCTCTGGTCTTTTTGACTCTAGACCAGTATTCTATTAACTGTACCATCTTGATGCCTCAAAAGATGGCAAGATGTGCTATTTTGGAGAAATGATCCTTAGTAATAGTAATAGTTTTTTAATTTCATTGGTATTTAGATTTCTAGCATAAAGAAATTCCCTCTATCAATACATTCCCCATCTCTGCAGCTTATAGTTTTAGTGAGTTGTATAGAGCACTGAGAATTTAAGAATTGTTGAAGGTCATGTGACTTACTTGCCATATAATAGATACAATATAATAACCCAAATCTTCCTAGATCTGAGGGCAACATTTTTTCATTATATTTCAATACATCTTCATACTCCTCAAAATAACTTATATAGCCTTAAATTCACAGGCCTACTTATATCTACTATCATCATGTAGCTTACAATGAGGTTGCCATACAGATATTGAGTAATATGAATATATTTTAATGGTAATATAAGTTTTCATGAAAATAAAAGTATGGATGAAGAAAAAATAAATTTATAAAATTCTCAAAGGAAATAATAACAAAATTAGTAAACAGATGTAATCCAGAAATCCTAATTGAAACTCTGCCCTCTGGGCTATGGCTATTTCACAAAAAGCCACAAATTATGGCACCCCACAAAATACAGTTTAAAATCATAATATTTCCTTCCACAAAAAATGACAGAATAATTTATTTCAACTATCATTTAATATGTAGTTCTTTCTCCTATCTAAAAATCATATGTACACATGAAACTGAAATTTGGCATGCCTGTACTCATGTACAAAACTTTTAAAGGCTATTGATTTGTCAGTGAATTGCAGAGTTCTTATATTGTTCCGGGGAAGGAGGCTACTGAGCCTGAATTAGATGAAAGGATGGGCTGGAATACCAACAGGCTGTTATAGCTAATGAAAAGAAATAAATTTGTAAGAATGAATTTTAGGTTAGCATGATTGATTATACTAAGCCAGAGTTTCTTATATTGGTTTGAAATGAACTTTAATCATTTCCTTTTCTGAATGTATGACTGTATATCAGTATATTTTATTGATATCTTTATATTACCTGAAGGTGAAAATACAAAAAAAAAAAAAAATCATAGGCACATTATTTAGAAAAGTTAGAAGCTCAGCTTCTTCCATTATATTTGTTATTATTTATTTATTTTGTTTTGTGATATACTGGCATGTTAGTCAAAGGAAATTGCCGTTGTATAGATAATGTTTCCCAAAAAAAAAATTTTTGAAAAGAATGAAATCGAATTGTAAACCTCTACATTAAAACATATTCTACTTATAATAATACATTTAATTTTCCCATTCAGTCATAAAGTTAATTTAGAGTCACTTATCCACAGGTACATTGAGCATTCACTGAATGTATCAATATGTCCTAAGCCAATCATTATCTATTCTCCTAATCTTATCTTAATCCAACTTGATGGATTTATTTCATTCAATGGAATCAAATAGTTTCCTAATCTCAAAATCTTTGAGTTATCTTTAGCTTCTTCCTATCATCTCTCACATATTCAAACAACATGTATTATTAATTTTCAAAAATTATTTTAAATCACATCTCTAATATCTATGTTTTTTGTCCATTTCCACTGTAATTACACTAGTTCAGACACTCATCTCCCAAAAACTGTCTTTTTTGATAGTCTCCATTTTGATATTCTTGTTCTGGTTTTTCTCGTTAATTTTTGTTAGACAGTACTGACAATGCATAATTTTCCTAAAATGATTCTTGACACTCAAAAACTGCTTTGCCTCATGAGTTTCAATGACTGATTAATGTACAGGATGAAAGAAAATTTCTTAACATAGTACTCAAAGCTTTTCACAATCCAGACTCTTTCTCCTTCTTTAAAAATGGAATCATGGAACCTAAGAGTGTTAGGGACCCCAGTTATCTAAGATTGTAGTTCATTGTGCAATTAAGATTTCTTCAAACCCTGGGAAGTAGACACTCTGGTCTTTCCCAGTAAAAAACAAAACAAAACAAACAAACAAACAAACAAAACAAAACAACAACAACAAAAAAAACATAATCTGCTAATTCCATTTTTGATAAATCTAATTATAATTTTGTCCTTTCATCAAGATCAACTTTTTTGCTCAACTTCATATATCCATTACTTATTTAGGAATCTTTTAGAGATTCAATAAAAGCAGATCTAAATAATCCCTTAACTTCAAGGTAGCCTTTAAAATATTTGATAATAACTCTCAGTTTACCTGCTTTTTTTTTTTTTTTTTTTTTTTCCCTAGGCTATGCATATCCATTTCTTTCAACCAGTCTTCATGGGATCTTATTCTAAGTTCCATTGCTATGGTTTACTCTCCCATGAATTCTCTCCTTTCCCAAAACATGATAAAACAACGGTACAAAATACAGTATTCTAGACAAAAATCTGATCAAAACAAGATATAGGAAGAATATAATCTGCTTAGTCTCACCATGCAATTCAAGATTATATTCCTTTTCTATTTACCATAGCAAGTTTTTATTTGGATTGGCTTTTATAATCCACTAAAATACCTAAAAAATATTTATCAAACTAACTATTGTGGAGTGATCCCTATCTCATTGTTTACTTTCAGATTTGTTTTTTAATCCAAAGAAGAGTTTATATTTATCTCAATTAAATTTCATCTTAACTTTTATTGCTTTATTCAAGAATATCACAGAAACTCAAAGTTAGAAAACCCTAAAAATACAAAGATCTAAGATCTTGATTCTATAGTTTAATGTGTTTTCTCTATAAACTTTACTTCATTTGTAAATTTGATAAATATGCTACATATGCCACTTTTCAAGTCAATATCCAAAATCTCTACCCCAAATAAAGTATAATATCTGTTGTTTTCCAAATGTATCAAGCATACTAATGTGGCCTGTGTTTTTTAATATATGATTTCTCCTACCATAAATCATCTCTAAGGCTCTGCTTTAATTAAACTCTGGATTTATTTATATGATCAACTTTTTAGAGTCTACATTCCAGGCAATATAGACTGCTAACTTATTCTGGACCTCTTAGTGCCTTATCCCACTTTGTGGGTTTGTATGTCATCATTCATCTCCAGAATAATTTCTCTCCTCTTTTTTTTTTTTTTTTTTTTTTTCTTCTCTGTGCTTATGTTCTTATATTCTAGGACACATGCATCCACTTTTAAAAATTCCTTTCCCATTTCAAAGCATAGATTGGGAATTCACTGCTACTTCATAGGTCTCTTAGGATCTGCCTACTAAGAAAGATCCTCCCTCCCCAAAACCCTCATATTTACTGGCATCACATTTCCACCTTTTTCATTGTGTATCATATTTGTGTTCTTAATTGTAATCTCTTTGACACAACAAATATCTACTATGTAATTATTCAACTTTACATTACCTGGCACTTAGTATATTGCCCTATATTTAATAGGTATTTAAAAATGCTTGTTAAATTTAACTGATTCAAACTAAATTTCACAGTTTTTAAGTCTCAGATAAACACTAAACTTTTTTTTTCCCAAAGAACTACAATAACAGTAAGATGTTTTCTTGCTCAGGAAAGCAGTAGATTTGATTATCTGTCTACCTACAGTGTGGTCAGAAACTTAATTCTGAGGTCCAACCAGGGACAATGAAAAAATCTAAGATGGAAATTGGTTGGTGGTGTCAGTTAAAATAAAGGGAACTTTCTTAGGGACTTTATTGTAAAATAAAGACTATCTGTGAGACTTTCTTCTCAACTCAGTACGTTGATATTATTTTGCTTTTCTTAATTCTTACAGTGATAATAACGTAAGAATAGTTCTAGTAATCAGGAATTCTTGCATTTTATTCTTAATTGCTACATGATTTTTTTTCCCTCAAGGATCTTTCCTAATTGCTAAACATTTAAGAATTATTGATCAGGCTCCTTCTATCATTTTGTTTTTTGGAGGACTAATATGCTTTATCAATGTCTGAGCATTCTGGTCCCTTATAGCAAAAATGTTAGTTGTTTTTATTTATTAATGATCTTCTAGTACAAACTAATAACCTACTACATATATGACAATGACAATTCTGCAGGAACTATTAAAATATAAAATTATAAGATCCATTATTTTAATGAATCCACTATTCAATAAAGCATACCTTGACAGAATATTAAAAACAAGATAAATATTTATTATAAATGTAACATAAAAATCACCCTTAGCACCAGTAAAAAGGTTGAACAATATAAAAATCCTTTCCAATACAGTTTTCTGTTTACATATCAATTATAAATTTAACTTCATATTCAAATATATTTAATATATTTGATATATAAATATATATTATATATATATTATATATATAATATATAAATAAATATTTAATATATTTGAATTTCTAAATATATGTCAGTCTTTATATATATACACATGAACTTTTACATATATAGATGTGTATATATGCATAGACACCCACACTATATACATACATATGTAGATATATACGTTAACATTAGTAAATTTTTTATTTTTAAAAATTAATTCAAAGATCAACAAAGTCATAGCTTGAAGGTAAAATCTGGGCAATGGTCTGTTTTTGTAGGACCTGACACATAAAGTCATTCTAATTTTTAAGTCATACTAGCACAAGAAATGGAACCAATTTGGTCTGTTAGTGGTAGTTTGCCAAGTCCTTTGTAAAATTAACTTTGTGTTTTAATGTTAATAAATATAAATATAGTTGAAAGAATTCAGGATTTGGTGATAGACTAGATGAGTTTTAATTATAGCTCTATTATTCACTAGAAGATGTTGTCTAAATGTGGCCTTTTACCAATCTAAGCACCTGGTTTTTCATTTGAATATAAGTACTACTTACTTCAGGAGGCTATTGTAAAGAAAGTGCTTTGGACATATGAAACTGAGTTATTATTATAAATATTTATAACAAATATATCGAGAACATTTCAAACAGTGGGTAATACAGATAATGTGCTATCAGTGATGTAAGCATGATTTTTTGAATAGTCTTTTGGGACTTGGTGTAGGAAGAATTTGGTCCATATGACAGAATTACTGGCTATCTGAACTACAATTACAGTAAGATGTTTTCTTGCCCAGGAAAAGGGATACATATTTATATAGTATCTACTATATACTATGCAAGGCCCTTTTTTTGTTGTTTGTTTTATTTTTACAAATATCTTATTTGATGCTAAGAAAAACTCTACAAGATAGGTATTATTAGTATCATTTTATGGTTGAGAAAACTAAGCAAACATAAGTTAAGTAATTTCTCCAGGGTAACAAAGCTAAGAAGGAAATTAAGCCAGATTTGAACTCAAATCTTCCTTTCAGGTCCAGTGTGTCCACTGAACCACCAGCTGTCTCTCTAAGATTCCTATGTAAAATGAACACGATGATACCTCTAACCCTTATGCCAGTTAGTTGTTGGTAGATCAAAATAAATGCCATAGTAAAAGTGCTTTGAAATTTTTAAAGTACTAATATAAATGTCAGCTATTTTTATTGGGTCAAAATATACACTTGGTGTTAGGTGAAATGAGCACAGAAATTAAAAGAAGTAGCAAAAAAAAAATCTTCATATCTTTTTTTATTCAGGACAACTGCATGGACAAAATAAACTTTGCTGATAATGTTTTGAGGGAGGATCAGTGAATGAAAAAGTTCTGTCTCTTATTTTTTAAGCTATTAGATGAAGTTCTCAAAGAGAAATATTCTTTGTTTTAGAGAATGACCAGATACTTTATCAAGCTGAAATGAAGAGCCCATGGAAGAATTGATGGGAAATAAAGACTATTACACAGTGTTGAAGCAGTGTGAGAGGTGTCAGGAAGACCACTGTTATCTAAGAAATCTTTTCAAAGATGGACTCAAAATATCTTTTGTATTTCTTTCAAAAACTCTCACACATTATCTAATATAAACACCCTCTTAAAATGGCTTAAAATTAATGAAATGTGAATTTACTATTATTTCAGTCTTTGGAAAATTTTTGCTTTCCAGAAAGCAATAGAAACTCAAGACTTTTTTCACTGTAAAATCTTAACTGAGGCCTTATTTACATATAAACTTTCATCATTAAGAATGTTACAGCTCTTTCTACTCTGTGCATAAATAAAGGTGAAGATATTAAAAGTATTTAAATAAAAAGAAAGCTGTATAAATTAATGTATTAATATGTGACATAGAAAGATAGACAAAGAGAAACAGACACAGACCAGAGACAGAGAGACAGTCATTAAAACAAAGTCTCTAGACAGAGATAGAGAGACAGACAGAAATGGATAGAGACAAGACATACACAGAAAGAAGAGAAAGAAGATAAGAGAAGACATGAGAAAAGAAAAGAATGCTTCACAGTTATACCTTGCCTCATTCTTACTACTTTGTAACATCAGACTTTCAGCTACACATAATGAGAATCTTGCTATCTAGTGCTTAATATTACCATCTAATACTTACTATTAAACTATTTATACCTAAGTTAGGTGTGAAGCACATGAATACTTGGAAAAATAAAGCTTATTTTGAAATACTCTAATCATTTCAATCACAACCTTTGAGATTATATTGCTTTAAATATCATATAAACCCTAAGCAATGCAAATCAGGTTTAAATATAGAAATTAAATGATCTATTCTTAACTTGAATATCCAAGTTATTTCATTACTATTCAAGAAATTCATCTGATAATAATGGTCAGTGCCTTAATTTACTTACATATTCTTCATAAGCTTCATGAGCTGGGGGAGGGGGTGGCCGATATCCTGGAATAGCTGAAGCCCCCCTTGCTCTAGGAGTTGGAACCCCTCTTGCTACTGGGGGTACTGGAAGAGCACCACGTGTCACAGTTGTCCCCCTGGGTGCTGGAACACCTCTTCCAGGTGGTAGGGGAGGAGGAATTGCACCCCCACGACCCCTAGAAGATAAAATTCATATACCAATTATACATAAGAGTAAACAAAGATTATACATGATTAAAGGCTATTAAATAACATGACTAGGATAGGTCTAGAGCTGGAAGATGACCATCAATCTAGTCCAATCAGATAAAAGTGTAATCCACAACATTGCAAATGAAGTGACTTGCTCTAAGTCATTCAGGTACTAAATAGTAGAGTTGAGATTAGAACTCAGGCCCTATACTTCTTATTTCAATATTTTTCTTTTTTTTTTACTCCTCCTTTTCACCCCTCTTTCTCTTATTTCTCTCCTTTCTCTCCTCCTCCTCATTTCTATCTTCCTCTTCCCCTGTTCTTTTTCTTTCCCACAGTCATGTTTTTCCTCCATCTTTTCTTCTTCAGAATCTGTAAGATCTTCCGAAGGCTGGAAGTGGAGGCCACTCATGATCCCAATCTAAATGCTGACCAACATGGGATTTTTAATCTGTTGGTTTTGTAATGTGGCCAGATTGAATGATCCAACCCCCCATCCCCACAATTTTTGTTTTGTTTTGTTTTTACTTTTAACATTTAAATGATTTTGATTTCTATTTTTTCTCCATTCCTTCCTCCATTCACCCTTCCTCAGTAAGCAGTCTGATATACATGCAATTTATAATTTAAGGAAATTTCCTGGAATCTGGAAAGGTTAATCAGATTACTCAGGAATAAATAGATAATTCATATATAATATGAATTCAAATTGTATTGTAGACTCTGAGGTTGACTATCTAACTCTACCACAGAGGCTTTCACATTTTGCTAGCTTTAATTTTATAAAACTTTTAAAAATTAAAAAAAAATTACTAGCTTTAATTTTATAAAATTTTTAAAAAATTTGTAAAAGTTTCTAATGATCAGAGTAAAAATTACTCATATTATTTTGCAATATATTTCTAATTATCTGAAATTCTATTTAATGTTACTCCCTCCTAGGGGTTTTCTCTGTTGTCAGTTGCCATCCAAAGATATAACCTGAACCACAGCTCATCTTATAATCGTAGTATTGAAGAAATTCATCAACATAAGATGTTAAGAAAATGACAATGCTTTTTTTTTTTTTTTTTGCCATGGGAATTAACACAAAAGCTACTTTCTCTAAAAGCCTGATCAAATGAAATCAGCAAAATTCTGTGACATTCAGATGCCTCTGGAAAGCTTCAGCATTCCTCTGCTTCAATCATTTTTCTCTTCATTATTTCTCAAAAGATGGCTTCCATTTTCTGATATGTAAAAGAAGATAGTTTGATGAGCTGATATAATGGTTCTTTCAAGCTGTGGAAAGTTCAGTGACTAAGAAAATGTCAAGATACTTCATGCTAAAATTCCATGTGTTTGATTCATTTGTCTTACCTTATCCATCATGCTTTATCTTTCCAATTTCATAATATAAATATGCTTTTAAAGTGCTATATACTGAGTAAAGTTACAAACCTCTTCACCCAGCAATAATGCATTTTTCATTTGATGAAAAATACTTTGAGAAATGTGTTTATAAGTTATTTGAAGAGTCATCAAATTATAGTTTTATCAACTATATAGTACATATCACCTTAACATATGTAGTGCACACTTGGTTGTCTCTTGGGCAGCATCAATAAAATATTAGACCTTTTATATGAGATACTATAAAAATATAATGTAAGGTAAATGATATTCAAGAAATGATTCAGTACATATTTAAAGCAATATTTTAAAATATTATTTTGCATTTTTGAATGATATATGGTATTTTGTAATATCTATTTTTTCCTTTTATAATATTTTGCTTGAAGCATGAAAATGATACTCCTCTGTAAAGGGCTAGAACTGAGCAAATGCACTTGGATAATGGAGCATGTGAGACTAATTGCCAATTGGACAATTCTCTATTAACATGTTTGAAGGATGCCCCTCCCCAACTATTCTGTGCTGGCTGGATTGTTAGGTGTGGACAAAGAAGGGGAAGTGATGAGTTGGTGAGTAGGAGGAGGAAATTGATTCATTCTCCTGGCAGTGGAGGGAGAGGAAGGAGGTGTGGAGATTGCTAGATCTAATCCCCTGATCTTGACCTCAAAAGACCAAGAATAAAGACTTTTGATTATCCTGACTCTGGCTGATTTCTGGGAAGACAGAGTTCCAGCACTCTTCTATTTCTCATTTTCAATAATCAGAAATCTTTTATTTTGTTTTGTTTTGCAACAGAATATGGTTCTATTCCATTTGCTTCCTTGTTGATATGTAAATAGCATTGGTGATGTGAAGTCTACATTGAAAATTAATTTTTAAAAATTATTTTTATTGCATTATTATAAACTTAATAACATAACCAATAAAACAAATCAAACAAAAATGACAAGATATTTCAATAAAAATTTATATCTATTCTCTTTACATCCCCACTTGTAAAATAAGAGACATGTTATTGAAACAATATAAATATTTTCTATATTGTTTCTTTTTCCAAATGCAACAACTCAATTTAGTCATTTATAGTGTTCCTAAAAGCTGTGTTGGCAACAAAAGACCTTTTGAAACATCCCATACTTATTGTCATTTTTTGAACATTTTTATTTAAAGTTTTCAGTTCTAAATTCTCTTTCTCTGTTTTTCCCAAATCACTCCTAGCTGAGATGGTCAGCAAACAGATAAAGATCATAAATGTGCAATTAAGTATAGCATTTCCATATTAGTCATTTTGTACAAATGATTTGAAAATAAGAAAAAATGAAAGAAAAAGAAAAATAGTGTGCTCCAATCTATATACTAATATTACATACAAATACTATTAGTTCTTCCTCTGGAGATAGATAATGTGCTTCAGCATTAGTCCTTTAAAATTGTCTTGGATCTTTTAATAACCAAAAATAGTTAAGCCATTTATAATTCTTCATTAAACAATATTGCTGCTACTATGTACAATGTTTTCCTGGCTCTGTTTTCTTCACTATGTAACAGTTAGTTCATTAAACCTTTTGAGGTTTTCCTGAAATAATCCTGCTTGCCATTTCTTGTAATACAATAATATTCCATTGCACTCATAGGTGTGAGATAGCATTTCAGTTTTTTAATTTGCATTTTTTGATAGTTATGTAGAGCTTTTTTTTTTTTTTCCCTGAGGCTGGGATTAAGTGAATTGCCCAGGGTCACACAGCTAGGAAGTGTTAAGTGTCTGACACCAGATTTGGACTCTGGTCCTCCTGAATTCAGGGTTGGTGTTCTATCCACTGCACCACCTAGTTGCCCCCTATGTAGAGCATTTTTATAAGATCATAGATAACTTTTATTTCTTTTGCAATCTGCCTATACATAAACTTTGACCATGGGATGGAACCAAGATGATGGAAAACAGACAAGTTTTTGTCTGAACTCTTCCTAGCTTACCTCTGATCAATACCAGATCAATTTCTGATTGAGTTTTGGAATGACAGAACTCACAAATATTTGGAATTTTATCCAGAAAAAAAAGACTCCTGTCTTTTCCAAAGGACAAATCCAAAGATTCCTGACTTGTCCTGTCATTTTCCAGCAGAAGATATTTTGGAAGAGCTTCAGGAAAGGTCTGTCTCAATCAGATGGGGGAAGGGGAGAATGGTTAAGGGGGTAGAGGGAGCAATCTCAGCTCGGCCCAGGTGAAGAGCAGCATAGTGCAAAAGACTCAGGATTGAGAGGCTTTAATGCCCTGGGAGAATCTAGTGGGAGTCTCATAGCCAAACCAGAGCAACTCTATTTTGATAAGAAGCCAGTGCATAAGCAGACTAGCTGTGACAACTACAATGAAACTAAAGAAGGCAAATAGAGAGCCCTTGAATCCTAGCAAAAAAAAAAGTTGCCACAAGAAGGAATCCATCAGCAAGACCCCAGGGTAGTATGAAGCCATGAAGCCACTATCACCTACAGAGGAAGTTTGGGACAATCGCCCCTTTGCCCTAAGAGCAGACCTCATCTTTAAAAATGAGCAAAAAAGCAAAAACAACAACAGCAACAAAAAATAACCTCTGACTCTAGATAGATTTTTTTGGAGATAGGGAAGACCTCAAATCTCAAATTGACCATTTAACAATTGGGGAATTGTAGAGGGCTGAAACTCTGAAAAGGTATACTTAAGACTCAATTGATTGATGAGATAATTCTCTAGCTAAATACATACTTAGTGTGATATTTAATGTGATGTAATCATGTAATGATGTATAACTGGAGTATGTTCAGTATGGTGTAGTGACATAATCATACTGAAGTATTTAAGGGCTGAGTGAGGATACAGAACTCTCTCAGCCACAGACAGAAGAGAAGATACTAGATTCTAGACTCTATCTTTGACTAGCCACGTGGCCTTCCTGCCTCCTTCACTCTTCCACTAAGACCAAGGACTCGGGCTGATCCCATGGTCCTCCAGAGAGCTAGTCTAGACATTACAGGGAATGACTAACATTTTTATAAATTTGACACTGTTCTTTATATATTTGAGAAATGAGCACTTTATCTTAGATATTTGTGGCTAATACCCTTCTTTCTTAATAATTTTGGTTGCATTTGTTAGGGTAAAAAACTAAAAATATGATCACTTTAAATTATTACATTTTGTAATGCTATTTATATCTTCTATGATGCTAAATTCTTCCCTTGTCCATAAATCTAACAGATAAATTATTCCATGCTTTCTTAGTTTGCTTATGTCATCATCCTTTATGTGTAAATCATATACCCATACTTATCTTGGTATATGGTATGTAATATTATACTATACCTAATTTCTCTAATACTATTTTTCAGTTATGCCAGAAGATTCTGTCAAATAATGAATTTTTGTTCCAAAACCTTAAAAGTTTAATATTTCTTTTAGTTACTATGTTCTATAATGTAATTTTTACTTAATCTATTCCACAGCTCCACCACTTTATTTCTTAGCCATTACCAGATTGTTTTGATAATTATTTCTTTGAAATATAGTTTGAAAAAAAAAAAACAAAAACAAAAAAAAAAAGAAATATAGTTTGAGATTTTTTTGTATTTTTTTCTTGGTTCCCTTGATATCCTTGAAGTTTTGCTTTCCCAGATGAATTTTATCTTTTTCTACTTCTATGAAATAATTTTGACAGTGTGATATATGTGTCACTAATTAAATGGATTAATTAAGGTAGAATCATAATTTTTATTATATTGGTTTGGGATACCCACCAAAAAATGATATTTTTTAATTCTTTAGGTCAAACTTTATTTGTGTGAAAAGTGTTTTATATTTGTGTTCATATAGTTTCTGGTTTTGTCTTATAAGGCAGATTCCCAAATATTTTATATTATCTACATTTATTTTCAATAGAATTTCTCTTTCTATGTTCTATTGCTATACTTTTAGTAACAGACACGCTGATAATTTATAAGGGATTATTTTATGTCCTGAAACTTTACTAATGTTAATAATTTCATGTAGCATTTTAGTTAATTCTAATTTTCTTTCTCTGTTTTGGCTTTTTTTCTTGTTTAGTTCTTTTTTTTTTTTTTTTTTTCAATATAAATAATTAAAAGTCTCTTACTTAATTGAGGATTCTGTTCTGAAAGGTGAGACTTATTCTCTCTGGGTAGTAAATTTTTGGTTGTAACCCCACGTCCTTTGCCTTCCAAAATATAGTATTCCAGACCCACTGATCCTTTATTGTAGAAGCTGTCAGATATTGGGTAATCCTCACTCTTTTGCTCCTTGATATTTGAATTGTTTTTGTTTGGCAGCATGCAATATCTTTTACTTGAGATAGTAGCTCTGGAATTTTGTAGCAATATTTCTTGTGGGATCTCTTTCTGAAAGTTATCAATCTATCTTTCAATGACTATTTTCCCCTCTATTTCTAGAATATCAGGACAGATTTTCTTCATGCCCAAGAGTGCTACCCAGGTGTTTTTTTGTTTTTTTTTTTTTTTTTTTTTTTTTTGTCATGATTTTCAGGTAGACCAATTTTTACATTGTTTCTTCTGGATATATTTTCTAGGTCAGTTGTTTTTCTAGTGAGCTATTTTCCATTTTCTTATATTTTTTCCTTATTCTTTTTAGTTAGTTTGCTTCTTGATGTCTCATAGAATGATTAGATTCCATTTTTCCATTTTAGTTTTTATTGTGTTTTTCTTCAATTATTTTTGTATCTTTTTTTCTATTTGATAATTCCTCTTTTGAAGGTGTTGTTTTTTTGGTTTTTTTTTTTTTTTTTTTTTTTTTGCATTTGGCCATTTGTATTTTTAAATAATTGCCTTCCTTTTCCAACCTATTGTTTCCCCTTGCATATTTCTCAATTCTTTTCCTACTTCTCTTATTTGTCTTTTAAAGTCTTTTATGAGTATTTCCCAGAAGGCTTTTTGGGCGTAAGTCCAATTCATACTAGTCTTTGAGATTTCCTCTGTGGACATTTTGTCCTCATCTGAATTGGTGTTTTATTCTTTCCTAGTTTCTTTCTATGGTCAAGATTCTTTTCTGTTTCTTGCTCATTTTCTTTTCTTTTCTTTTGGTATTTTCTCTTTTGTGACTCTTATGGTTGATCTCTGCTTCTGGAGTAAGGACCTTACTCTTTAAAGAGTAAGATCAATTTCTATATCCAACTGTGTGTATATGTTATTCCCTATTTGAGCCCATTTTTATGAAATTAAGGTTTAAACTTTGCTGATTCCCTATCATCTTCTCAATAGCTCTTACATGATTCTTTTTTCTCAGATAATTAGCCCTATTCAATCTCCTCCACTCCTCTCAATATAATTTTTCTTACCCCATCAATATCACTTTACATCCACAACCTTTGTCTATATATACTCCTTCTAATTGTTGTAGTAATAAAGTTCTTAAGACTTAAACATATTATTTTGCCATAATAGAAATAGAAACACTTTAAGCATATTGAATTTCTTATGTTTTTCTCTTTACTGATTCTTTTTTTTAACCTTTTCATGATTCTCTTTAGTCTTATGTTTGGAGATCATTTTTTTTTTTTTTTTTTTTTAATTTATGTAATGTTCTCTTCTCTAAATTTATAATCATTCTTTGGAGCAGATTTCTTGGAGAGCTTCTGGAGGCAGCCTTAGTTTCAGTTCAGCTCAATAATCCCAAATGCAGCCAGGAGTCCACATCCTTTACTGTCTCTTTCCAAATCTTATCTCCTTTACTTGGGGCTTGGCTAGTTTTCTGGAGGCCTTCCGGATCTTGGTTTCAGTGTTCTCCACAGGATAGCCTACCACCACTTCTCTGTCTTCCTTCGTTCTATCTGATTTGTGAATCTCCTTGACTGAATCCTGACTCTGAATCTCCCAAAGTCCTCTCTAGCCCTGAGAGCTTCTTGCTCATATGCTGCACACTGAGTGCACACTAATCATTACGTAACTAGGAAACCATTATTTGTTGTAGGATTAAATCAATGCTAAATTAGGTTTAACCATTGTCTCCTCAATTCCATTCAGTACCTTGTTTCAAGTTCTGGCCCATAAGATCTCCTTGTAGGATCAGATCAATCATACTGTATTATTCTAAATTAGATAATTATTGTCTCTATCCATTCCAGTGACTTAGCACTTGTAAGAATCCTAACATATTTATACATTTCTGGTCTTTTAATTAAGAATGCTTGAAAGTTCTCTATCTTGTTCAATAATAGTTTTCTTCTGAAAATTATATTCAATTTTTCTGGTAGGTGATTCTTGGTTGTAATCCTAATTCTTTGCTTTCTGACATATCATATTGCACCAATTCTTTAATCTTTAAATTTCCAAATATTATGCAATCTTGACTTAAGCAACATGAATTGATTTTTTTTTTTTAATGGTTACAGTTCTTTTTCCTTAATATATGCTTCAGAACTTGGTGTTGATGTTCTAGGGAGATTTATTTTAGAATTTCTTTTAAGTGGTCATCAGTGGTTTCATTTAATTTCTGTTTTGCCATGTGTTTCACATGCATCAGGTTGGTCTTCTCTTGATATTTTTTAAAAAGGTGTCCATGATTTTTGCTTTGTTTTGTTTTGTTTTTTAATTTTTTGTTAATCATGACTTTCATGTAGTCCAATAAGCCTTATACTGTCTCTCCTGGATCTATTTTTGAGGTTGGTTGTTTTTCCAATGAAATATTTCAAATTTTATATTACTTTTTAAAAAATATTTTGACTGTTTTGTTGTATTTTGTTGCCTCATAGAGTAATCAGTGTCCACTTGCTCAAATCTAATTTTTAAGGAATTTGTTTCATTAGTGAGCTTTTGTACTTCCTTTTTTGTTTGGTGAATTTAATTTTTTTTAGAGAGTTATTTTCTTCAATAAATTTTTGAATCTTTTCTCATACTACTGACTCTTTTCTCATGACTTTCTTGAATTACTCTCACTTCTTTCCCCATTTTTTTCTAATTCTCTAATTTGCTTTTAAATTTTCTTTTTAAGCTCTTCCAAGAAATCTTTTTGTGTAAGGGCCCTTTAAATGGGCGGACACAGTGCATCGGGATTGAGGCCCAGAAATAATTTCTGTGGATATTAGGACTGCCCTTGGGCGGGATCCTGGCCATATTGAGATAGCTTCGTAATGGGTGACTCTCTCGCTGATTGGCTGTGTGTGTGACCTCACAGGCCCTATATAAGCCCACTGCAGGCAGCAACCGCCCTCTTTAACCTCCTGCTGTTCACCCTGGCTCCTAGCCTGGGTGGCCAAGCCAAGATGGGTAGCCGAAAGAGGTAAGGATTTTGGTAGTGAACACATGGGTCTTCTGACCAGGTGTTCACCAGGGAACCAACAAGTCAGGGCATCAGTTAGGGCATTATGTGAGTAGGTATAATAAAGGCTTTTAAGATTACATGTGGTTGTTCTTGAGTGCGCTACCGGTTACTAAGCTATAGATTCAAGAGATTGTGGCCAGAGACCTTAGAAGGCCTCAGAGGAGGCGAGCCGGGTAGAGCTCACACTGCAAAGGACAGTGGTCAAAGGTACTCTGGTGGGTCTAGGACAGACTAGTAATTGTAACTGCCAGGAGAGCACGTTACAAATGGCGCTCAACGTGGACGCATCAGGAATTATCAGGTTTTGAAAATATTTAATATTCAGAATTAAGATTCTGAAAGATCCGGTAGAAACGCCACTTAAGAGGGAAGACAGAGAAGCAATATGGACCCAGGTAACTCTGGGATCAGGCTCAAGGACACAGCTGAACATAATGCTTATTATATAAAGAGGTTAAAGAGCCAGATGGAAGATCTTTTAACAAAGATCACCACTGAAGAACAGCAGGAAGCTTGTAATCAAGCTCCACAAAGGCTATCCCCACACCCAGTAAATAGAGCTAGGAGAGGGAGCAACCTAGAGCTAATGCGATTGTATGACAGTAGAGAGTATAAAATGCCACAGCAAGAGTTGCTGGAATTGCAGGTTAAACTACAGATGGAGATAGAGAAAGAAGAAAAAGCTAGGTTACTACAGACAGAACAGGAAGAGTTCAAACCAGTGGCTGAAACTAAGGAAGGAAATAAAGGAACCACATGGACTAAAGTTGTAGAAATTCTTCTTAGCATTTTGTTGGTTTACCTCCTGCATTGTTGTTTTAAGGAATTTATCCATTACTCTTCCATTGAGAAGAAGTTTAGTTCTTTTTATGTGCAAAGCTCAGGTTTGATTTGGAATCAGCCTTTGGGGGATTTTCCAATTCTTCTTCCCTCTGCCTCACCTTCTTGGGCCAAGGGAGAAGGGGGAGGAGGAAAAGGAAGGGCGATAATACTATCAGCACTGCCCATTAATCCATTCAAAACTCCTGTGTCTTCATTTCAAAGGACAGGAGTAGGCTTTATGCCCCAAGGCAAAAAGGAATTGTGGGGTATTGAGTATAATCAGAAAAGTTTTAAAAATACAGTTGAGTTAATTTCTAAGAAACCTTACAGGGACAAGACCTTGCAGTTAGAGAGAGTGGAGTTTTATACTTTTAAAACTGCTAGGATCGTCTTTGGAGAGTTGGAACTCCTCTTTTCTTACCTCGTGGATTTTCCACTTCCACAGGTGAGCTTGATTTCCCAACCCCCCACGGGTACTTATAAAACAGTGTCTATGTCTAGAATGGGTTGGAAAATTGCTGTTTTAATCACTAGAATAAATAGACAGTGTGTGATCTTTGACCCAGGAGGAAAAGTAATATCAGATTTATTGATTCACACTCCTGGAGTACAATTCGGTATCAGAAACTCAAACTTTGATTTTTAGGCAAAAGAATTCAGGGATATAGCCGAGTGTTCTAGTAAAGTCATTACTGCACAGACTATCCCCAAGATCTCTTCTAAACAAGAGAAGGGAATTTTGGGATATGTGATTGCTTACAATTTTTAAATTTTGATTTTACATTTTTAAACATTTTTGATTTTACATCTTCAAAGTATTTTGATTTTACATTTTAAAGTTATTTTGGTTTTATATTTTTAATCTATTTCGGTTTTACACTTTTAAATTATTTTGGTTTTACATTTTTAAATTCTTTGCATTTTACCTTAGCAATGCACTTCGGGCATACACAGAAAGTGCAGCTAAGTGACAGACTGACTTTTGTCTGACTTGTTAATCTTTTTGACAACAACTTTGTTTCCACTGTGATGTGGAAAGGCCTGGATGGCATTTGGAAAGGCCCAAGTTGGGCCCCGGGGACATTCCTTCCTAGGTGCAGATCCAGCAGCAGAGTTCATCCCCACCAGAGACATTTGTAACCTGGGGATCCAAGAGAAGGACCAGACAACCAGCCAGAGGGACCAGCCAGATGTCCGCAGCCCTTCAGACGCTGATGGCAGCAATGTCCCTCCTGACCATGACACCAGAGACAGCAGACACAGTTCCAGTGTTGCAGCTGAAATGGATTGTTTTGGGTGATACGCGATATAAAGACTGTAAATGGACAATGGGCCTGCTTGCTTCTCCCGTGGCCACTTGCCATATGGTGGCCTGGGAAGAGGCTTTGCCCTATGCTTTCTATTGAAGGACTATGCTTTTAAATTAGTGGGTGAAAAACCAACACACCCACCTGCCATTGTTATTGAGACAATGTTACTGGACATGACTTTGCTTATGTGCACCTGTGAAACTAGAATTGTTCTAGAATTGTGAAAAGTGCAATAGAAAATTGTGATAAGCTAGAATTGTTCTAGGATTGTGAAAAGTGCAATAGAGAATTGTGATAAGCTAGAATTGTTCTAGGATTGTGAAAAGTGCAATAGAGAATTGTGATAAGCTAGAATTGTTCTAGAATTGTGAAAAAGTGCAATTGAGAATTGTGATAAACTAGAATTGTTCTAGGATTGTGACAAATGCAATTGAGAATTGTGATAAACTAGAATTGTTCTAGGATTGTGACAAGTGCAATAGAGAATTGTGATAAGCTAGAATTGTTCTAGAATTGTGAAAAGTGCAATTGAGAATTGTGATAAACTAGAATTGCTCTAGGATTGTGACAAGTGCAATTGAGAATTGTGATAAGCTAGAATTGTTCTAGGAGTGTGAAAAGTGCAACAGAAAATTGTAAGAAACTAGAATTGGTCTAGAACTGTGATAAATGTAACTAGAATTGTGACAACCTACCTACTAATATTTGTTAACTAGAATTGTGATGTTTTACCTTGTTGACTTCCCACCTCAGTGTTGACATCCTACCTCTTTGGCATATTATCTCGAGTATGACTTTGATGAATGGGTTGAACATTTGGGCCACTGTTGAGCCTGGTTCTCATTGTCATACTTCTGTTTACTGATCTGCTGCTTTGTACCTCCTTGGGCATAACACTGTCATCTCATGGATCAAGTGAACTATAGCTGGTGCTAAAAGTTTAGCTTGGTGAGATGTGCGGTTCCCGCAAAACAAGAGAAAGGGAATTGTAAGGGCCCTTTAAATGGGCGGACACAGTGCATCGGGATTGAGGCCCAGAAATAATTTCTGTGGATATTAGGACTGCCCTTGGGCGGGATCCTGGCCATATTGAGATAGCTTCGTAATGGGTGACTCTCTCGCTGATTGGCTGTGTGTGTGACCTCACAGGCCCTATATAAGCCCACTGCAGGCAGCAACCGCCCTCTTTAATCTCCTGCTGTTCACCCTGGCTCACCAGCCTGGGTGGCCAAGCCAAGATGGGTAGCCGAAAGAGGTAAGGATTTTGGTAGTGAACACATGGGTCTTCTGACCAGGTGTTCACCAGGGAACCAACAAGTCAGGGCATCAGTTAGGGCATTATGTGAGTAGGTATAATAAAGGCTTTTAAGATTACATGTGGTTGTTCTTGAGTGCGCTACCGGTTACTAAGCTATAGATTCAAGAGATTGTGGCCAGAGACCTTAGAAGGCCTCAGAGGAGGCGAGCCGGGTAGAGCTCACACTGCAAAGGACAGTGGTCAAAGGTACTCTGGTGGGTCTAGGACAGACTAGTAATTGTAACTGCCAGGAGAGCACGTTACATTTTTGAGCCTGAGATCAAATGACATTTTTCTTAGATGTTTCACATATAGTCATTTTGACACTATTATTTTCTTCTAAGTATGTGCCTTGATTCTCCTTGTTACCACAATATCTTTTTATAGTCAATTTCTTTTTTTTTTCTTTACTTTTCTTTCTTTCTTTTTTCCTTCATTTTTTTTTCCTGCTATTTTGTGACAGTGTTTTTATGTGAGAGTTGGATTCTGGCCCTGCATTATCCCAAGGTTAGGGTCTTAGGTCAGGCTTTTGCTGAGCTTCTGAATTTAACTCTTTGCTTTTACTGGAAGGTAGATTATGCTCCTGGCTTGTACTAAGGGGTAGTAGGACTCCTTTTAGTTGAAATTGTATTGTTTGTTGGTTCCAGAACCGAGATATTGCAGCTAGAAACAGGGTATTGTGCATTCCAAAGGCAGGATATTGCTGTGGGCTACTTCTAAGGAAAGGTTTTACTACTGTTCAGCATTTAAATTAAGGCTTTGTTGGTGGGTGTGCTGGGGGTGGGGTTACTAGTCTAGGAACTAGTTGCTGCTGCACAGATCATTTGCCTGGGGCCTGTTGGTTTTCAGGAGGATAGGACTTCCTTGGTGAATTGTCCCAGACTTGGAACTTTGCTGAAGGCCTCCTGCTTTGAGGCTGACTGGCTGGTGCTGCTGCTCTTGGACCTTTTCCCCCACTAATTTCAGTGAGAAGGATTTTTCCTGCTATTCTGGTATATTGTTTCTTTTCTTCTAGATCAATTCTAATGTAATTTTCTATTTGTTTGGAGGGGAATTTTTAAAAGCTTCAGAGGATTCATTCCCGACTCTACCATCTTGGAAATCTCAAAAGGGAAGTTTTGATATTCATTCCCAAGACATATTTGCTAGAAGAAAACGTTAGTTAATAAAGAAGACAATGTTGCAATAACATTGAAAAAAAGAAAAATACACATGTAGCACATATACACATTTCTGTTTATGTGAGCAGTGGAATGGCCTTCTATAAAACTGCTCCTCACATGAGGCCTGAAAATGAACTTGAAAAATAGACACTGAAAACTTTTAGGGGACCCTGGATCACTCTAAGATAATTGTTGTAAAATAATATGTTACTTCTCATTTCTTTAATGAAGCTTTCTTCAAAATTTTAACTTTGAGTCCCTTTTCTTATTGGCACATAAGTAGATGTTATACAATTATTTGACAAATAAACAAACAAAAACATTTGCAAGAAAATTGTTGTTTAGGAAAATATTTAAAAATGAAAATTCAAAGAGATATTGCTAACTAAATTAGGAATTTGTCAGATTTAGAGAGAAAATTAATTTACTCATTTTAAAGCAATTATATAATTCACTTCAATCTGTACTTGTTTACATTAAAGAGCACCATTAAGGTAGCAATATGCATTCATATTCTGACAACATTTTCAATAAGCTAGAAAAATGTAGTATTGAAAAATTGTAATTCTGTTTCTAAGCAATAAAGTGTAGAAACAGAAATTCATGGACAAAGGTCTTTTCTTCAGTTACTCCCAATACAAAGTCATCCATTTCAGAAAGAAAACACCATCTCTGAGTGTATTCTCTTCCTAAATTGCTAGGGTTATGTTGAATTTAGCAGTTATTCACTTGAGTGCATATGATTTCCTTATTTTTATCTGATTATACTACTTTAAGACTTCTCTGGCCGACTTCTCCATTATTCCTCAGAAAGCTCATAACCCCATAATCTAGTAAGATCATATTGGCCTTGGAACTATTTCTCTGGATTACTCTCTGGTTCTCTAATTAAAGAGTGGGGTCATAAATTACAAACCTCTAACTTGTGAAAACCAAAAAAAAGCACCTCATTTTCCACTGGGACTTTTTTTTTTTTTGTTTTGTTTTTAATCTTTCTTTCTTTCTTTCTTTCTTTCTTTCTTTCTTTCTTTCTTTCTTTCTTTCTTTCTTTCTTTCTTTCTTTCTTTCTTTCTTTCTTTCTTTCTTTCTTTCTTTCTTTCTTTCTTTCTTTCTTTCTTTCTTTCTTTCTTTCTTTCTTTCTTTCTTTCTTTCTTTCTTTCTTTCTTTCTTTCTTTCTTTCTTTCTTTCTTTCTTTCTTTCTTTCTTTCTTTCTTTCTTTCTTTCTTTCTTTCTTTCTTTCTTTTCTTTTCTTTTTTTCTGAGGCAATTGGGGTTAAGTGACTTGCCCAGGCTCACACAGTAGGGAATGCTAAGTGTCTGAGGCCAGATTTGAACTCCGGTCCTCCTGACTTTAAGGCTGCTGGGACTTTTCTAACCAACTTCTATATCCTTCTTTCTTTTCCACACATCTTTCCAAGTTCAACTTCCTCTTGCACTTTGTTTTCCTTTATCAGATTATAAAGTCCTTTAGCTAAGAACTTCATATAAGCAGTCACTTAATAAATATTTATATGAATGGATCTATAGTATAACTGTATGTTTAGATGCTTCTAAGTAAGTTCTCTCTATGTTAATTACTTTTACTCTTTGCAAAGCAAGGGAGGACTGATAACTTTTGTTATTTTCCATTTTTTCACATTATCTCTCAGTCAGAATCCATTCTATTTAACAAAACAAATTAAGCACAGCTAACATATCAGTTAGGTTTGGCAGGGTATCCATTGTTCCATACCTACAGTTCACTACCTCTGCAAAAAATAGGAAGTTAAATTTTTATATCTCTTCTTAAAGGCCAAACTTAGTCATTAAAATGATGGCACAGTATTCAGTACCAGTTTTTGTTATTATTTTCATTATTTTCTATTTCTGTTCTCTATAGAGAAATGTTTATTTCTTATTGCAAACTTTGTATATATTATCAATTCATTTGACTTCCCACATCTCTGTATTTTTCATATTCATCATTTCTTGTAGTTCAATGATTTTTACATTAAACCTATATATTACAATTTGTTTGGTCTTTTTTCAAATAATGCACAACTACTTCCTGACCCTTATTTTGTGCCAGAATTATTCACATTCACACAGTGTTTTAAGGCTTAAGAAATTTTTCTCATAGATCATGAATCTTTGAAATAGCTTGCATTAAGTAAAAAAAAAATGCAAATGAAGAAAAGTCTCAGCCAGATGAAATGTCATGTCTAAGGCTACAAGTACATATCCCTCTTTCACTCCACTGAAGACTGGAAAAATGCAATAGAACCTGTGTAAGCAGTGTGTGTTGAAAATGGTCAACCATACTGATGAACTCTGGACAATTAAATTTTGCTATGATTTTCTGCAAACCATCATGACCAAAACTATCAAAGGCCTTGATAAGATTGAAAAACAAAACAAAACAAAACATATTTTTGCTCTCTTCTGCTATATTGACTGTTCCTAGGTCCTTACTGAAGCCCCACTGGCTCTTTGGTAAATGACCATCTTCCAGGTGAAGAATTAGCCTTTTAGGAAAGTCTCTGCCAAGAATCTTGTCAGCAATTACTAAGAGAGAGAACCTCAACTCTCACCCTCCTTTGCCCATGATTTTCACTGGACAAGCTATTTCCTTTTTCATTATGGAGATGGACAAAATCATTTTTTGCCCAAATCATCTTCCTATTTTGACTTTATTTTGGTATGGGGTGTGAGATATAGGTCTATGCCAAGTTTCTGATATATTAATTTCCAGTTTTCCCAGGATTTTTTTTTTAATCAAATAGTGGGTTCTTAAACTAGAAGCTGAGTTTGGAGGTTTATCAAATACTACATTACTATAGGCACTGATTATTGTGTCATATATATATATAACCTATTCCATAGACCACAACTATACTTTTAGTTAGTATCAAATGATTTTGTTGAGTACTGCCTTATAATAGAGTTTTAGGTCTGGTATTGCTAGGTCACCATTCTTTGTATTTTTTTTTTTTTTTCATCATTTCCCTTTATATTGTTGACCTTTTGTTGTTCCTGATGAATTTTGTTATTACTTTTTCCAGCTCTATGCAATACTTTTTTTTGACAGTTTAATTGGTATGGTACTAATCAAGTAGAACAATTTAGGAAAAATTGTCATTTTTATTATATTAATTTGGCCTACCCATGAGTAGATGATTTTTTTTTCCAATTGTTTAGATGAGACTTTATTTGCATGAGAATTGTTTTGTAATTGTATTCATATAATTCCTAGGTTTGCTTTGACAGTTAGACACCCAAATATTTTTTCAGTTGCATACCCAATTCATTGATCTTTTTCTATTTTATTCATATAGTTCTTTAGAGCTATACAATTTCCCATAAGAACTGCATCTCATACGTTTTTGGAATGTTGTCTCATTATTTCCATTCTCTTGGATGAAATTATAGTGTTTTTTTTTTTATTTGTTTTTTAACTAATTCATTTTTTAGAATTAGATTATTTAATTTTTGTTTTTAGTTGATCTTTTCTTGGTCCTTTATTGAATATAATTTTGAGTAAATCTTGGTTTGAACAGAAGCATTTACAATTTCTACCTTTCTGCATTTGACTGTGAGGCTTTTATGTCCTAATATAAGGTCAATTTTTGTGTAGGTTCCATGTACTACTAAGAAAAAGGTATATTCCTTGTTAATGAAGAGAAAAATAAATGAAGGTGGCTTAGCTGTACCAGATCTAAAACTATATAATAAAGCAGTTGTCATCAAAACCATTTGGTACTGGCTAAGAAAAGAGAAACTGATCAGTGGGATAGGTTAGGTTCACAGAACAAAATAGCCAATGACTAGAACAATCTAGTATTTGACAAAACCAAAGGACCCAGCTTTTGGGATAAGAATTCACTATTTGACAAAAACTGCTGGGAAAATTGGAAACTGGTATGGCAGACAGTAGGCATAGACTGACATCTAACACCATATACCAAGATAAGGTCAAAATGGGTTTATGATTTAGACATAAAGAATGATATTATAAACAAATTAGAAGAACATAGGATAGTTTTCCTCTCAGAACTGTGAAAGAGGAAGGAATTTGTGACCAAAGAAGAAGTAGAGATCATTATTGATCATAAAATAGATAATTTTGATTATATTAAGTTTAAAAGTTTTTGTACAAACAAAACTAATGCAGACAAGATTAGAAGGGAAGCAATAAACTGGGAAGACATTTTTATATCCAAAGGATCTGATAAAGGCTTAATTTCTAAAATATATGTAGAATTGACTCAAATTTATAATAATTCAAACCATTCTCCAGTTGATAAATGGTCAAAGGATATGAACAGACAATTCTTAGAAGAAGAAATTGAAACTATTTGTAGCCACATGAAAAGGTGTTCCAAATCACCATTGATTAGAGAAATGCAAATTAAGACAACTCTGAGATACTACTACACACCTGTCAGATTGTCTAAAATGACAGGAAAATAATGATGAATGTTGGAGGGGATGTGGAAAAACTGGGACATTGATTCATTGTTGGTGGAACTGTGAAAGAATCTATTCTGGAGAGCAATTTGGAACTATGCTCAAAAAGTTATCAAACTGTGATCCCTTTGATCCAGCATTGTTTCTATTGGGATTATATTCCAAAGAGATCTTAAAGGAGGGAAAGGGACCCACATGTGCAAAAATGTTTGTGATAGTCCTCTTTATAGTGGCAAGAAACTGGAAACTGAGTGGATGCCCATCAATTGGAGAATGGCTGAATAAATTATGCTATATGAATACTATGGAATAATATTGTTCTGTAAGAAATGACTAACAGGATGATTTCAGAGAAGCTTGGAGAGACCTACATAAACTGATACTAAGATCTCCCTACTCCTTTTCTGCTCCACTGTTGCCAACCATGTGTTCACTCACTTTTTCTTCCAAGTTACCAACATTTTTTTTACCCCTAGGGAGAAGCAATCTAATCAGTTGACATTATATCTTTTGGTCCTACTCCTTTTTTTGAATGTGAATATTTAGCTTATGGAATCTTAACCTGTTATTGGTTCACTTGCATCATATAATCTGCCGTATGTTTCTTCTTATAATGACATAGTCTAGTAAATGTCAATTTTTGCTGTGAGGGTGAATTCAAATTTTGTTGCATTTAGGTAAAGGAAAAACAATGTTGATGATGAAAATTTCATGAGACACAAATCTTTACCAATAAAGTGTTGTTGTGGTTTTTTACTTCATTTCTCACAAGGACTCCCTGACATGTCAGATAATCTATGACTACTCTGATGTTTGTTGCCCAGAATTAAAAACTTGTCTTCTTTTGGCATTTTGATGATGAAGAACTTCATGTCTTCATAACACATCTCTACCTCTGCTTTTTAACTTGTCCACCACCTTAGATCTTTGAGGTAAGTAAAAATTGTAAAATGCTAAGGGGATGTTTTCTTATTTGTCCATATATTGGATTTAAATGTCACAAAACTGCATGAATTTTGGCCTCACTCCCTCTTTCTGAATTATTGGAGACCAGAGTCAACAAGTCAGTGGAAAGTCAAGACTACTGTCATTATTAAGAATGCAATGGATGTCCTTGGTCTCTTTATTGTCTAATCAAATACTGATCCACCATTATTATTTCTTAGTACCAAATGGCTTTGATGACCACTGCTTTATAAAAGAGTTTTAGGTTTGGTACTGCTAAGCCACCATTCTTTGTAATTTTTTCTTATTAATTCAATTGTTATTCTTGACTTTTTAATTTTTCTAGATTAATTTATTATTTTTTTTTCTAGTTCTATAAAATAATTTTTGTAGTCAATTGGTATGGCACTGAAGAAGTAGAACAATTTAGGCAGAATTGTCATTTTTATTATATTAGCTTGGCCTACTCATGAGTAATTGATATTTTTCCAACTGTTTAGACTCACTATTTGTGTGAGAAGTGTTTTATAATTATGTTCATATAAGTTTTGTCTGGGCAGGTAGACCCCCAAGTATTTTATTTTGCCTATAATAATTTTAAATGAAATTTCTCTTTCTATCTCTTGCTGGTAGACTATGTCAGTAATATATGGAAGTGCTGATAATTTGTGTGTGTTTATTTTATATCTTGAAACTTTGATAACATTTTGAATTGTTTCAAGTAGGTTTATGGGTGAT
Organism: Sminthopsis crassicaudata; assembly: GCF_048593235.1. Classification (NCBI taxonomy): domain Eukaryota; kingdom Metazoa; phylum Chordata; class Mammalia; order Dasyuromorphia; family Dasyuridae; genus Sminthopsis; species Sminthopsis crassicaudata. The sequence goes on along the minus strand of NC_133620.1, from coordinate 256,013,619 downwards.
TTTCCAGGATTCTCTAAGTATATCATCATACCATATGCAAAGAGTGATCGTTTTATTTCTCCATTGCCTATTTTAATTCCTTTAATTTCATTTTCTTTTCTTATTATTAAAGCCAACTTTGTAGTGCAATACTGAATAATAGTGGTTATAACAGGCATCCTTGTTTCACCCCTGATCTTACTGGGAATGTATCCAGTTTCTCTCCATTAGAAATAATGCTCACTAATAGGTTTAACATTCCCTTGGTTTCCTCAAGCTGGTTTAGCTCATCTGTTGAAATGGTTTATGGAAGAGTATTTGCTTAGCATTGTTGGGCTTGGCAATCCTTACATTTGAGTTTCTAGCTTTCCCTGAACACCCAAGCACAATAGTATAATATTATAATATCCATAGTATCTGTTTGATTATTGATAATTTTACAAGATGAAATATATCTGAATTTCCAATGAGTTTCAGCAACAATATATGAAAAGAGCATTTCTTATGACTTTTTTACCCTGTTTCTGTCACTATATTTATTTAATCTATACTGATTCAGTAACATTTTAAGATACAAGCATATTCAATGTTTTTTCCACTAATACATTTTTATTGTTAGATACTCCTGACACAGTAATATATGTCATGGCAATAAGTATCTTTCTCATCTTTCCAGTGATGATGTTAACTGGATATACTGGGCAGTGGGGTAGAGTACTGAGCCTTGACTAAAGAAGAACTAAAATATAAATCTGGCCTTATACACTTTTAAACTATATGACCTGGCCAGGTTGGCCAACTCACTTAACTTTTCTATCTCAATTTCCTCAATTGTAAAATGAGTATAATAATAGTATCTATAATATAGAATTGCTTGAAAATTATATGAGATATCTACCAAGTTCTTAGCATCTTAATATATGGAGAATGTTGAGTAACCTTTCAATCATGTCTGAATCTTCATGATCTCTTTGGAGGTTTTCTTGGCAAAGACACTAGAATGGTTTGTCATTTCATTTTCCAGGTCATTTTACACATAAGGAATTTTAGTCAAACAGGGTTAAGTACTGATCCAGGGTCACACAACTAGTCGGAGTCTAAGGTCAGAGTTGAACTCTTGAAAGTAAGTCTTCCTGAATCTAAGTTCATGGCTTTATTCACTGTATCATCTGGCTGCTCTTTTCCTAACATTTGGTTATCACTTAATAAATATTTTTTCACTCTTCAATGTTTTCTGGAAATCACAAAGATCTGGAAAATGGTTTGTGAAGTGCAAGGAGAATCCTTAGACTATGGAATCTGAATCTTTTTTCTAACTCTCATATGCAAACTTCAACCTGACAGATTAGAACACTTTGCATTCACAGTTGTAAGAGTGAAATTTCATTTATATAGGAAATTCTTGGATCAGCTAACTCCCTCTCCTTATTCAGGTTGCTACCTTCTCTGCAATTGATACTACAGACTGCATTTTATAATCTTAGAGATTTGTCCAGAGTCAAATTGAGTATGTCAATCTTTAAATTCACATTTGATTGCAGAATGTACCTTGAAGGAGCTGTAGGAGGTACTCGGATTCCTCGTCCTCTAATACCTCTTCCACGACTTGAGTCCTCTGAGCCATTCAAATAAGATAACTCACGCAATTGTTCCTGGCGAATTTCATCATTGTAATCCTTAAAAAAAAAAAAAAAAAAAAAAAAGACAACAAAATTTAAAAAAAAATGATGTGAAGGTCTTAGAGTTTTCAAAAATAAACCATAATAGAAATAATTTATACATTTCCTAAACTTTTTTGTTCTACAGTACCTTACAATAAGAATAACAGTTTTGTGACTGTGTAGTAGTATAGTGGACAAAGTATTGAATTTGGGTTAATATCTGTACTCAGACATATACTACACATGGGTCAAGGCAATTAAAGTTCTCCGACTTTCAGTTTCTGAATCTTATTTGGACTAGCTGACCTACAAGTGCTCTTCTATGTTATTGAAATCATAGTGAACTTCATTTTATAGATGAAGAAACTGAGATCCAGGTAGGTCATTTATCATTTGTCATGTAACTAGCAAGCAAAGACAAACACTCAGAATAGGAAGTGCACTGATAGGATTTTACTTTATTTTTTAAAAATGAAAACAGTTGGGAGCCAAGATGGCAGAGAAGAAACACACGACTCAGTGAACGTCCTCACTCCCTCACAACCAATTAGATAAATTAAGTCTCAAAATTAGCTCAGGACTAATAGATACCACAAGGACTGGAAGCACGACTTACCAGCTGAAGAGAATCTGGAGTTTCAACAGGAAAGGTCAGTTCTCAGGGGAGGAATAAGAAAGACCAGCACAGACGGTGGGGTAGGGGCACACTGCGCCCATTGCGCTGGGAAGGGCTCTGGGATCAGAGAAGCCACTGAGGTAAAGGAATCTGGCACAGGCTGTTAGCTCTTCTCTGCTAATTATTTAGCAGTTCAGAAGAGAAAGCCAAAATATTTTAAAACTCAAATTAGATTTTCCCCTATGGGGGGGGGAGGGGGGTGACTCAGCAGACACAGCACCAGGGGGTGTGGCCTCAGCTACCACCTGAGAATAGTTAAGAGATTGACAAGTAGGTGGATACGGCCCAAGGCAACACACACTGCCTAGCTTAGCTGGAGGGAGTGGAACTCAGCTCCAGGAAGTCCCAGAGAAGCGGAACCTTTGAACTAGGGACCGCGGTTTCTGGCAGACACTTCCAGTTTGAGCACAGGGGCTTCTCACGTCACCTGCTGCAGACATCCACTCCCCAACCGGACACATAGGCTGGGCTTCGTGCTGTCTTCACTATTCTACGCCCTCGAAGCACAGTAGTGCTAATCACCTCTGAGGCACTTCCAGGGAGGGGGTGGGGAACTCTCTCCCAGAGCTCTATCTTAGCTCAGGCGCAGGAGCCGCTGCATCCATCCGGTCTGGGAGGAAGCTGGTAAAGAAGTAAATAATTTCCTACCCCAGAGACAGACCCCAAAAGATTTTTTTAAGTATGAGCAAAAAAGCTAGAAAAACCATAGATTCCTTCTATACAGAGAAAGAGCGGGTACCCAACCCCGAGGAAGTTGACAGCAGAGAATCAACAGACAACAACCTAAAGGGGAACGATTCCTGCCCCCCATCACATAACTCTCTTTTAGAAGAAGCTCTTAAAAAATTGAGGGAGACTGAAGAAAAATGGGGAAAAGAAAGGGAACTTATGATAGAGAATAACAACGTCCTGAAATTGGAGTTGGAAAAAATAAAGAATTCACAGGAGATGCAGGGAAACAAAATTAGTGAATTAGAAAAGGTTAAAAAAACACAGGAAAGTAGGATTTCTGAATTGGAAAAGATAAAAAAGTCTCAAGAAAATAGAATTTCTGAATTGGAAAAAGAAAATAATTCTTAAAAAAAAAAATTAGGGAAATGGAAAAAAACTCAATAGAGCAAAATAATTCATTTAAAAACGAAATTGGGCATTTACAAAAAGAACTAAAAACTGTGAAAGAAGAAAATAACTCCTTAAAAGTCAGGATGGAACAAATAGAAATGAATGATTCACAGAGAACCCAAGAATCAGTCAAACAAAACAAAAAAAATGAGAAGCTGGAGAACAACGTCAAATACTTACTGGGAAAATCTATAGACCTGGAAAATAGATCTAGGAGAGATAATCTGCGGATTATTGGACTTCCAGAAAACTATGACCAAAAAAAGAGCCTAGATTCTATTTTACAGGAAATTATCAAAGAGAACTGTCCAGAGATAATAGAAACAGAAGGGAAAGTAGATGTGGAAAGAATTCATCGAACTCCTTCTGAAATAGACCCTAAAAAAAGAACACCACGGAATATTGTGGCTAAGCTGCAGAATTACCACACAAAGGAGAAAATCCTGCAAGCAGCTAGAAAAAAACAATTTAAATACCAAGGTGCCACAATAAGGGTCACCCAAGATCTGGCTGCCTCCACATTAAAAGATAGAAGGGCCTGGAACCTGATATTCCGAAAGGCAAAAGATCAAGGACTGCAACCAAGAATGAACTACCCAGCTAAGTTTAGTATCTTTTTCCATGGAAGAAGATGGTCATTCAATGAAACAGAGGAATTCTATATGTTTCTAAGAAAAAAACCAGACTTAAACAAAAAATTTGATCTACATCCACAAGACTGAAGAGAAACAGAAAAAGGTACACAGAACCCTTGAGAACTGTAACTCTGTTGTGGGTATATAAAAAATACTCAAGGATAATTTGATTTTACTGATATAAAAGAAAAAAAGGGGGGTGTGGTAAAGGGAAGGAGGTCGGTTCAGAAAAAGGGGAAGGAGTGATAAAAAGAGGGAAACTACATCCCAGGAAGAGACATAGAAAATACACCATATCTGAGGGAACTTAGTGAGGGGGAGAATCATTGTGTGAATCTTACTCTCATCAGAAGAGGCTCAAAGAGTAAATAATTAACATATTTGTTTTTCAGAGAATTTTCTCTCACCTCATTAAAAGGGGGGAGAGGAAAAGGGGAAAGGAAAAGGAGAATAAGTGAAGGGACTTGGAGGGAGGGGGGAGGGATCCTAAAAAAAAAAAAAAAAGAGGGAGGGTTGCGCGTCACAAGGGGGGTCTGTAAATTAAATATCGGGGAGGGGGATCAGGGGGGTCAAGGGAAAAAAGTATAATCTGGGGATAATACGATGGCAGGAAACACAGAATTAGTAATTTTAACTGTAAATGTAAATGGGATGAACGATCCCATCAAACGGAGACGGATAGCAGATTGGATCAAAAAGCAGAACCCTACAATATGTTGTCTACAGGAAACACACTTAAAGCAGGGAGATACATACAGAGTAAAGGTAAAAGGTTGGAACAGAGCCTATTATGCTTCAGGTAAAGCCAAAAAAGCAGGGGTAGCTATCCTTATCTCAGATCAAGCAAAAGCAGAAGTAGATCTCGTTAAAAAAGATAAGGAAGGAAACTATATCCTGCTGAAAGGTAGCATAAATAATGAAGCCATATCAATACTAAACATATATGCACCAAGTGGTATAGCATCTAACTTTCTAAAGGAAAAGTTAAGAGAACTGCAAGAAGAAATAGACAGTAAAACTATAATAGTGGGAGATCTCAACCTTGCACTCTCAGATTTAGACAAATCAAACCACAAAACAAACAAGAAAGAAATTAAAAAAGTAAATAGAACATTAGAAAAACTAGGTATGATAGACCTTTGGAGAAAACTGAATGGCAATAGGAAGGAATATACTTTCTTCTCAGCAGTTCATGGATCCTGTACAAAAATTGACCATATATTAGGACATAAAGATCTCAAAATTAAATGTAGGAAGGCAGAAATAATAAATGCCTTCTTCTCAGATCACAATGCAATAAAAGCTACATTCAGTAAAAAGTTAGGGGTAAATAGACCAAAAAGTAATTGGAAACTGAATAATCTCATCTTAAAGAATGACTGGGTGAAAGAGCAAATTATAGAAACAATTAACAATTTCACCCAAGATAATGATAATGATGAGACATCATATCAAAATCTTTGGGATGCAGCTAAAGCAGTAATAAGGGGAAATTTTATATCTTTAGAGGCTTATTTGAAGAAAATAGAGAAAGAGAAGATTAACGAATTGGGCTTACAACTTAAAAGGCTAGAAAAAGACCAAATTATAAACCCCCAACCAAAAATTAAACTCGAAATACAAAAATTAAAAGGAGAAATCAATAAAATTGAAAGTAAAAAAACTATTGAATTAATAAATAAAACCAAGAGTTGGTTTTATGAAAAAGCCAATAAAATAGATAAACCTTTGGTAAATTTGATCAAAAAAAAGAAAGAGGAAAATCAAATTGATAGTCTTACAAATGAAAAGGGGGATCTTTCCACCAATGAAGAGGAAATTAGAGAAATAATAAGGAGTTACTTTGCCCAACTTTATGCCAATAAATTTGATAACTTAAGTGAAATGGATGACTTTCTCCAAAAATATAGGCTCCCTAGATTAACAGAGGAGGAGATAAATTGCTTAAATAGTCCCATTTCAGAAAAAGAAATAGAACAAGCTATTAATCAACTCCCCAGGAAAAAATCCCCAGGGCCAGATGGATTCACATGTGAATTCTACCAAACATTTAAAGAACAATTAGCCCCAATGTTATATAAATTATTTGAAAAAATAGGGGATGAAGGAGTCCTACCAAACTCCTTTTATGACACAGACATGGTACTGATACCTAAACCTGGTAGATCGAAAACTGAGAAAGAAAATTATAGACCAATCTCCTTAATGAATATTGATGCTAAAATCTTAAATAAGATATTAGCAAAAAGACTTCAGAAAATCATCTCCAAGATAATACACTATGATCAAGTAGGATTTATTCCAGGAATGCAGGGCTGGTTTAATATTAGGAAAACTATTAATATAATTGACCATATTAATAATCAACTCAATAGATGCAGAAAAAGCATTTGACAAAATCCAACATCCATTCCTACTAAAAATTCTTGAGAGTATAGGAATAAATGGATTATTCCTTAGAATAATCAGGAGTATATATTTAAGACCGTCAGTAAGCATAATATGCAATAGAAATAAACTGCAACCTTTCCCAGTAAGATCAGGAGTGAAACAAGGTTGCCCACTATCACCATTACTATTCAATATAGTACTAGAAACGCTAGCCTCGGCAATAAGAGCCGAGAAAGAGATTCAAGGAATTAGAGTAGGAAATGAGGAAATTAAACTATCACTTTTTGCAGATGACATGATGGTATACTTAGAGAACCCCAAAGACTCTGCTAAAAAGCTCCTAGAAATAATTCAAAATTTCAGCAAAGTGGCAGGATACAAAATAAATCCACATAAATCCTCGGCATTTTTTATATATCACTAACAAAATGCAACAGCAAGAGATACAAAGAGAAATTCCATTCCAAACAAATGTTGAGAGTATAAAATATTTGGGAATCCATCTACCAAAGAAAAGTCAGGAATTATATGAGCAAAATTACAAAACACTTGCCACAAAAATAAAATCAGATTTAAATAATTGGAAAGACATTCAGTGCTCTTGGATAGGCCGAGCGAATATAATAAAGATGACAATACTCCCCAAACTAATCTATTTATTTAGTGCTATACCAATCAGACTCCCAAGAAACTATTTTAATGACCTAGAAAAAATAACAACAAAATTCATATGGAAGAATAAAAGGTCAAGAATTGCAAGGGAACTAATGAAAAAAAACTCAGAGGAAGGTGGTCTAAGTGTACCTGATCTAAAGCTATATTATATAGCAGCAGTCACCAAAACCATTTGGTATTGGCTACGAAATAGACCGGGAGATCAGTGGAACAGATTAGATACAAAGGACAAAAAAGGGTACATCTATAGCAATCTAATCTTTGACAAACCCAAAGATTCCAACATTAGGGATAAAAATTCATTATTCGGAAAAAACTGTTGGGAAAACTGGAAATTAGTATGGCAGAAATTAGATATGGATCCACACTTAACACCATATACCAAGATAAGATCAAAATGGGTCCATGATTTAGGCATAAAGAGGGAGATAATAAATAGATTAGAGGAACAGAGGATAATCTACCTCTCAGACCTGTGGAGGAGGAAGGAATTTATGACCAGAGGAGAACTAGAGATCATTATTGATCACAAAATAGAAGATTTTGATTACATCAAACTAAAAAGTTTCTGTACAAATAATACTAATGCAAACAAGATTAGAAGGGAAGTAACAAATTGGGAAAATATTTTTAAAAACAAAGGTTCTGACAAAGGTCTCATTTCCAAAATATATAGAGAACTGACCATAATTTATAAAAAACCGAACCATTCTCCAATTGATAAATGGTCAAAGGATATGAACAGACAATTCTCAGAGGAAGAAATTGAAACTATATCCACTCACATGAAAGAGTGTTCCAAATCACTACTGATCAGAGAAATGCAAATTAAGACCACTCTGAGATACCACTACACACCTGTCAGATTGGCTAAGATGACAGGAACAAATAATGACAAATGTTGGAGGGGATGTGGGGAAATTGGGACACTAATACATTGCTGGTGGAGTTGTGAAAGAATCCAGCCATTCTGGAGAGCAATCTGGAATTATGCCCAAAAAGTTATCAAACTGTGCATACCCTTTGACCCAGCAGCGCTACTACTGGGATTATATCCCAAAGAAATACTGAAGAGCGGAAAGAGACATATATGTGCCAAAATGTTTGTGGCAGCTCTTTTTGTTGTAGCTAGAAACTGGAAGATGAATGGATGTCCATCAGTTGGAGAATGGTTGGGTAAATTGTGGTATATGAAGGTTATGGAATATTATTGCTCGGTAAGAAATGACCAGCAGGAGGAATATAGAGAGGCCTGGAGAGACTTAAATCAACTGATGCTGAGTGAAATGAGCAGAACCAGAAGATCACTGTACACTTCAACAACAATACTGTATGAGGATGTATTCTGATGGAAGTGGAAATCTTCAACATAAAGAAGATCCAACTCACTTCCAGTTGATCAATGATGGACAGAGGTAGCTACACCCAGAGAAGAAACACTGGGAGGGGAATGTAAATTGTTAGCACTAATATCTGTCTGCCCAGGTTGCATGTACCTTCGGATTCTAATGTTTATTGTGCAACAAGAAAATGATATTCGCACACATGTATTGTACCTAGACTATATTGTAACACATGTAAAATATATGGTATTGCCTGTCGTCGGGGGGAGGGAATAGAGGGAGGGGGGGTAATTTGGAAAAATGAATACAAGGGATAATATTATAATATATATATATATATATATATATATATATATATATATATATATATATAATAAAAAAAAATAAATTAAAAAAAAAAAAAAAAAAAAAAGAATGTAAACTCCTTGAGGGCAAGGACTAATTTTTTGTACTTATAGCCTCAAGGCTTACCACCATTCCTGGTACATAAAAAGTACTTAATAAAGAATTTTTTTATTCAATAAGTCAAAAAAAAAATGAAAACAGTTATTAAATGATAAAGACTTTAACAAATAAATTTTACTTAAAAGTACAAAATTTAAAAAAAAATAGAAAAACCTGGGAATATTTTTTTGAAACATTGACACTTGCCATAGCACAACATTTATAAGCAAATGGTAGACATTTTTTCTTGTTTGCTGTCAGAGCACGAAAAATGATGGCAAAGGAAAAACAAAAGAAATTTCATAAAAACCTTACAAACATTTCAAGTAAGTAAGCTCTTTTTACACATTGACTGTGTGTCAGAAACAGTGTTATATGCTAAAATTGTACAAAATTTAAAATTCTGGTTTCATTTTTTGTTTTCCTTTGCTGCATGATTTCAATTTTGGTCAGATTGAAATCTTGAAAATAATTCTTCCTAATTCCAAGTTCAAGGCTTTATCCAATGTATCACCTTTTTTAAACATGTCATAATCACTTAATACATATTTTTTTCACTCCTCATTATGGTATGGAATTCCTGAAAGTAAAAAAATGCTTTGTAAAATACAAGAAAGATCCTTAGTCTATGGCTTTTGGATACTTTTTTCTATCTTTTATTGGCAAATTTCAATCTGACACAGAATAGAACATCTTTTTATGTATTGATGTAAGGTTGAGATTAGATTTATTATTTTATTTATACAAGACACTGCTTGTCCCACCTTAGTTATAGCTCTTATCATCATTAGTTAAAGAAGTTTAAGAAACAGGGGAAATTTAATGCTATATAATAGAAATAGGCTTATTAAGGATATGTTTAGTATGCTTGGTGTCTTGGTTTTTAAGAAATTTGTAAAGTAGCATAATCAATGGATGCATTCATAGCATTTGAGTTACTTTTTTCATTAAAGAAAAGAAGTCATAAGTATCAAAATGCTGCATGTCACCATTATTTTTCACAACAATGATAGTTTTTTCAATTTCACAAAATATAGCATTTAAATATTAGCATGGAATGTATCAGAGATAAAATGAGATAGTACAATGTTATATTTGAGAACTCAAAGGTCTAACTTCAAATCTTGTCCCAGATATTTACTAGTTGTATGATGCCAGAGTCACTTTGCCTTAATTTCCTCATCTGTAGAATGAGGGTATTTAACTGAACTTCAAAGCTCACTCAGGACCTAAAGCTACGAATTTTATATTTTGAAGAGCATAGAGTGTGTGTGTGTGTGTGTGTGTGTGAAGGTTGAGGCATTTTATAAGTTTATACTCATTGCCTCTAAAGAGTAATGTAAGGTACCATGAACAGATAGGTATACATATATAAATATTAATATTTGTCTTTGTTCTGCTTCAAGAGGTTCAAAATTGAGTTTTGTCACCATATTTCTTAAACCTGTCTTCCAGAAATAGTTTTTTCTTCAAAATAAATTTTTCTTCACATGATTTACTTATTTAGTATTTATTATTATTTTAGTATTTATTTATAATATTAGTATATTTTAGTATTTATTTTGAATCGCAACAACCTTGATTTTTTATTTACTTTCTGTAGTATCTGATGATTAAAAAAATAGACTTTTACACAATTGGCTGACAGTAGGCCCATACACTAGATAATTAGTATTTCTAATCAAGTCAAATATTATTCACTTTTTATGTCTAGTTTTCACACTTAAACAGCAATTGAATTTGTTTAAAAAGGGAAGCATTTATATTAATCTGTTAGGAGTAGGAGGTAGGTAGAATTATCACAATGGAATGATTGAACACAAAAACGGAATTTTAAGCCCACAAACCACTTACAATGATTAACTAGAGAAGATGTATTAGAAAGATTTCTGCAAAGACATTATTAAAGCCTCTTTATTGAGGGAACTGAGGATTATCTCAGGATAATAAGAGGAATTTAAATCAAGAACAGGCCTATCAATGTTTTATAACTAATATCCCTATAACAATTAATCTCCAATATACATATACAATTAGATAATAGCAGTGGATAGAATGCTGCTCATCGAGTAAGGATTTCCTGAGATTAAATAGTGTCAGATATGTATTAGCTGTGTGACCCTGAATAAGTCATTTAAGCTCTACCTACCTCAATTTCCCCAACTGTAAAATGGGGTTAATAATAGCACCAAATTTCCAAGGTTGTTGTGAGGATAGTGCCAGTCAATAGATATTTATTAAAAGTCTACTGTGTACTAGGCATTTTGGCAAGACCTGGGGATACAAAAAAAGGCAAAAGAAAGTTCTTGTTCTCAAGAAATTTACAATCTAATCGAGACCACAAACAAACAAATATGAGTAAATTAACTCTGGGTATATATGTAATATTTATATGTTACAAATGTGTGTGTGTGTGTGTGTGTGTGTGTGTGTGTGTGTGTGTGTGTGTAACTTAAAAGAGAAGGAACTGGAATCAAGAGGGGTTATAAAAGGCTTCCTGTGGAAATTTGTACTTTTATTAGAACTTATTATTATTATCTATTTATTAGAACTTAAAATAGTCTAGGCATGAGGTGATAAAAGGTTGTACCAGAAGGGTATTAATGTCAGAGGAAAAAAGGGGGAATATTCAAGAAATCTTGCAAAGTTGAAATTGACAGTTGAAATAGATTGCATATAGGCGGCAGCTAGGTGGCGCAGTGGATAGAGCACCAACCTTGAATTCAGGAGGATCCGAGTTCAAATGTGATCTCAGACACTTAACACTTCCTATCTGTGGGACCCTGGGCAAGTCACCTAACCCCAGCCTCAGGGGAAAAAAAAAAAAAAAAAAAAAGAAATAGATTGCATATGGGTGTGAAAGGTATTGAGGAATAGAGCATAACATTTCAATCATCAGCAAAAAGACAGTAATTAAAATGATGGGAACTAATGCAATCACCAATTGAAACAATGCAGAGTTGGAAAGAGAACCTAGCATACAACCTTGTGAGATATCTATATTTAAAGGGTATGATATTGGCAAGGATCCACCAAAGGATCCTGAGAAGCAATAATCTGATAGAAAAGAGAACAAAGAGAGAAAGGTATCCGGAAAACTTAGAGAATAAAAGATATAAAGGAGAGGAGGATAAACTATGGTGTCAAAGTCTGAGAGAATCAAGGAAAACGAGGATTTAGAAATGGCCCTTGTATTTATCAATTAAGACATGATTGTTAACTTTGGAGAAAGTTTCAGTGGAAAGATGGGGTCAGAATAACATTGTTAAAATGTTAAAAGAGAGTTAAAAAAAAAAAAAAAAAAAAGGAAAATGGAGTCAAATAGCTTTTTCAATGAGTTTAGCCACAAGGTGAGAAGAGATATAGGGAAATAAAAGATCAAATGACGGGTTTTTTTGTTTTTGTTTTTTTTGATAATGAGGAGACATGAGTATAGTTGTAGGCAGTAGGAAAGCAATCAGTAGAAAGGAAGAAATTAAAAATAAGTGATAAAATGGGGTAACAGGAGGCAATTAGTAGAAAGAGATAGGATCAAGTGGGATCCACTTCTGCATGTAGAAGAGTTAACCTTTGTAATGTGTAAAACAATCTCTTCATGTGAGATGCAGATGAAAAAGGAGATGGTGAAGAAGACATATAAATGATATGAGATAAAGAAGAGCATAGAAGAGGGAGCTCTTGAAAGATGATTTCCTTTTTTTCCTATAAAGTGAGTTGATAAGGAAAGAACAATAGGATTTCCAAGTAGCAGTGAGAGGCCACCTCAGATTATGTAACACCCATTTTTACTGGACCTATCAGAACAGTTATATGATTTGCTCTACTTTTATTCAAGAGCATGTGTGTGGTCATGAAAGTGGTAGATGATATAAGTGATCCAAAGTGAGTCCTGGCAAAGTACAATATCTATTAGATAATAGAGTAGTGAATCAAAGAAAGATGATGTAAAGTTGAACTGGTTCATCAATAACTCAAGATAGGGAAAAGAAGAGAGAATGACTAGTTCAGGATTGGCAATGTGGGTGAGAATTAAGGGGGGTTGAGAGATTAAAGGTCATGGTAAAAACAAATAACATGTCATGGTAAGAGAAATTGGAGGAAGACTTGAAATACAGTAGATTATGGTGAGATGAGTGAATTGTGGAATTCTTAAACATGGAAATGGATGCATTTATGGGTCATGTGAAAATCAAGGCATTGATTATCTTTGGGTGTGACTGAAATGGGGTGGAATAGCAATTCATGGGAGGTTACTAGGCTGAGGAAGTTAATGGTTAGTTAGCATGTTTGAAAGAGATAGTTTACATCTTGAAGTCCCAAGTATAAGGGCAAAAGTTAAGAAAAGGAAAATTGTAAGCCAAGTAGCAAACTCAATGAAAAAGGAGAGTGATAATAGAAGTCTGTAGTAGATGATAGCTACTAAGATTGGACTAGGTGATAGATATGAACTGCATAAACCTTAAAATAAGAAAGGCTAATGAGTAATGGAGGCAAGGGAATAACCTTAAAGTAGCAATGGGCAGCAACAAGTAGGGAGACTACCCAACTTCAACTTGTGAGCTGAGGGGAATGAATAAAGATACTAGAATCACATGAGATAATATTCGTAAAGTATTTAGCAGACTGCCATAGTTATAAAAATATATTTAAAAAATAAAATACTCACATTAAAACTCTTAAAAAAAACAGGGATGGAGTATTCCTTCTGTACTAAAATCAAAATCCTATACAATATCTAATATTAACACTACCATTCTATGCAAGAGAGAAATACTAGATTTATTTTTTTAGTACAAAAATGGATTAAATAAGGCACTCTCTCTCCCCATAGTTTGTTTTACACATACATACCTACATACCTACATATAAATATATATATATACATATACATATATATAATACATGTATATATACACATATACATATATATGTATATATATACACATATATATATACATATATATACATATATGTATGTATATATATACACACATATATATATACACATATATATACATATACATGTATATATATATATATATATATATATATATATATACATATACATGTATATATATATATATATATATATATATATATATATATATATATAGTTCTGGAGCATCCAGAATATGCTAGGAAATCCATAATAGGACAAGTGACCAAAATTGAATAGTGAAACATTGGCAAAGTTAGGACAAAATGATTGTATTGTGTAGGACATTACTATATACTTAGAAAATCTCAATGAACTAACAGGTTCATCATATTAGCAAGATACCAAAATAAATCTACAATAACAATTCATGTTTATTTATATAATTAACAAGAACAAAAACAACGAAAAAGGGAGATAATGATAATAAGATTACATTAGAAATGACCACAGTATGAATAAAGTATTTCTTTTGTTTACCCACCAAAACACTATATTTTCAGATAGCATAGGTTTTATTCAAACTGCAATGAAAGATTTTTACAAATGCTTGTAGAAAACACTATTTCTCCTCCCCTGCCCATGCCCAAGGAAGATTTAATAGAGGTGTGGTTCAGTATTACTCTAATATTAAGAAAACTATTATATTTTCTGAATTAATTTATAGCTTTGGCATATGTCAGAGAAATTACTAAATGGATATTTATTAGAAATAATAGATAAAAAAGAACAATTCAATTGGTACAATAAAAGTCCAAGTAAAACTTCAAAAGAATTAAAAAGCATAAAAGTATGAATCAAATGGGCGAAGTGTTTATAAACAAAAAAAAAAATCATAAAGCTGTAGGAATTACAATAGGCTGCATTGGCTTAAAAAATGGAAAAATAGATCAGACTAAATATATTAGAAAGAAATAAAATCAATTAAAACCAGTAGTTCAAAATCTGATAAAGCCAAGTACATACATTCCTTTTAAAATAATAACTGCCTGGGAGAAAAAAAGAAAGTATTTTGATAGAAATCAAGTTGAGATGAACATTTTACACCATCTATCACAGTCAACTTAAATTAGATATGTTGTCTGAATATAAAAATTTACTGAATTTGAAAAAAATGGAAAATTGGGAAGAACAAAGATGATTAAAAGAAGCATATAACAACCAATTTTAAGAAAATAAAAATAATAACTTTTACTAATAAATTAAATGAAAACTATAAGGCAAGAAACCTTCAAATGAGGAAGTATTTGTTATATTTTCCTTTAAAAATCTGATATCCAGGATACATAGAGAATTGACAGAAATATGTGATCGAGCGTGTTTCTAGTAGCAATATATTTAAAGAATTTGAACAACTTTCAAAAGAATAATTACATATTATAAATGCTTATTTGAAACCTATTCAGAATATCTAGCAGTAAGAAAAATACAATTCAAAATATTTCTGAGGCTTTCCCTCATGCTAAAATTTGGTTTTATTAAATGCTTAAACAATAATAAAGAGGAACATTGAAAATTAGTTGAGGGAAGGGAGAGAAAATTGGAACACAAGGTTTTGCAAGGTTAATGTTGAAGAATTGTCCATGCATATGTTTTGAAAAAAAAACTTTATTAAAAAGAATAAATAAAAGTAATAGTTAAAAAAAAAGAAAGTTGAATGGTGGGAAGAAATATACAATAATGCACTTTTGACAAAGCTATTAATTTGTTCTAGATATTTTGATTGTGAATTTGGAATTATGAAAGAAGAGTGATAAAATTGTTCATACTACTTCATCCAGATATATTTTTATCAGGTGCTTATTCTTGATGAGTCAACAAGATATCCATAGCAATATTCTTTCTGTTACCAAAAAATTAAAAAAACAAAAGTGAATGTTCAATGACTGGGGATTGGCTTTAAAAATTTTTTTGGCCAATATAATGGAATATTATTGGTTGGCAAAAATTGAGGAGAATGAGGAATTTTGAGAAATAATCTTTATGACTAATGTAATGCAAATAAAGCAAAGAATGAAAATAATATAATACAGAATGTGCTTGAAAATAATCATTAAAAAGTGTAATAGGCCAGATCTCTGGAGAAGTGTACTTGAAACAAGGATTCTTACAACAAGATGTTAACTCAGTGGAATTGATGATACAATGGTTATCTAGTTTAGCATGGTGATTAATAGTTCTTTAGTTTAGTATGATTGAATTAATCTTACAACAAATAATGGTTCCCTAGTGATATAATAATTGGCTTATACTCAGTATGATGAATGGATTTAATTGTAATAAAGTATTTAAGAGGTCAGAGAAGACAAAGGACTGGAGGCTGGAGCTCAAGCTCTGAGCCAAAGAGAGATGCTCCATCTCCCATCATCTGTGGTGGCTGGCCTGTCCTCCTTTATTCCTCCACTGAAATTGAGGCCTGGCTGAAGGGCCTCCAGAAAGCTAGCTGAGCTCCAGGCAAGGAGATAAACTGCACTTACTAATGGAGAATAGTATTTAGTATACATGCAAAGTAATCTGCACTTGACTCTATATTATATAACATTTTTACTAGTAGCTGAAACAAATGTATGGATAAAATGATTATCTAAAGTGGTGATAATACACAAAGCCAGAAGTAGCAAGTTGTGATAACTACATAAAAACAGAATGGGTGATGCATGGTTGGGTAGCAGTTCTCTTGTCTGAAAAACCTGGTATGTCTAGTACATTGTGAGATTAACAAGTCAATAATGTGATATATTAGCCATTTAAGGTAACGAGATATTAGACTCAAGCAAATGACATCACCTATGTCAGGTCCTGGATATCTTTCCAGTTATGTTTCCTTCCAGCAAATCACTTTGTGTTTATTTTACATATGTTTGTTTTACTGTCAACATGTTCCTTGGAAAAAATTCAGTCTTCTTGTGAGCAAGCATCCTTTTGTTTTGTCATTGCTTCTGCAACACTGAACACAGTGCCTAGCATATAATACATTTAATACATATTTAATTGAATTAAACTACATTAAGAAAACCTTCATGTCTAGGACCAAGTAAATAACAGTGCTGTTCTACTCTGCTTTGGTCAGATTATATTTGAAGTATTGAGTTCAGTTCTGGGCACTAAACTTATAAGCAAGCTGGGGGATATACACATATGGACCAAGAGGATGATAAAACATCTTAGGATCATGTCACGCATGTTTCATCTAAAGTGGCCCTCAAACTTTTTAAATAGGGGGCCAGTTCACTGTCCCTCAGACTGTTGGAGGGCTGGACTATAGTAAAAACAAAAACTCATACTCTGTCTCCGCCCCTCAGCCTATTTGCCATAACCGGGCCCCATAAATGTCCTCGCCGGCCCCATTTGGCCTGTGGGCCATAGTTTGAGAACCCCTGAAATGAATGGAAAAGATTTCATCTGAAGAGATTAAATTTTAGAATGGGCAAATGATAGCTGCCATTTGAAGAACTGTCATGTGGAATCTGTATTAAGCTTGTTTTGCTGGATTCAAGAGGATAAAATAGAAGCAAATGGTAGAAGATGTAAAGAGATACATTTGCATTAGGTTTTAGGACAAAATATACTAAGTCAATTTATCTAAAAGTAAATAGAGTAGTTTTGAGGTAGTAGATTCCCTTTTATTGGAGATTATTAAGAAAAGTCATCACTACCATTTTTGAAAGAATTATAGATGACATTTTTGGTTTGAATTCTGTTTAGAACAGATGGCCACTGTGGTCACTTCCAATTCAGAGTTTCTACAAACTATGTATTATAAGGACAATCATGAACAAAATCATGGATATGGGAGAGAATAAAGAATTTTAAATGATACTAAGTAGCATAATTCATCTGGAACAACTAAATGTAGGAGAGTATACAGAAGCAAAGCTAAAAAGGTAAAAGAAATAAAACTGTAGAGGACCAATAAAAAGACAAATGATGCTGAGTCAAATGCCTTCTCCTTGGAGCTTCATAAAAAGCAGAAAAGTTCAATTTATATGTTTGTTTTATCTAATAAGTGCAGGATGAGAAAAAATAAGGAAACAAACTGTAACCTCTGGTTAAGAATGGTTATTAAGCAATATTTATTGATCATTTGTTTATATATTTTTCCCTAGAGGCATTGCAATTTCAATGCATCTATAAGTAAGCTGAAATTCTTTCATTTGTTTGATTTTCATTGAACAGAAATATAATGTTTACAGGTGACAAAGCTCTAAATACTTTTAGAAATGAAATTTTATAGCCTTTAATTTAATCAGAAAAAAATTGATATACCAAATTCAATAACTAAATGTTAATAAAATCCATCTGCCAATAATGAGGTTGTTCAAAAATAGCTGTTATAAAATATATATACTCTGTATATTTATTAAATTGAATTCCATCACAAAAGTCCTTATTTACATTCTTCTCAGAGGCATGGTGAAGAGCCGGGTTCAGTAAATGACAGCACACAAACCAAATATAGCTTCCTACCTGTTTTTGTACATTTTTACAAACAAATGTCAAAAAATACATACAGGCAGCAGGTTGAATTTAACCCTCAAGATGTAATTTGCCAAATTCTACTCTAGGCTTTTCAAGGCTATGCCAAAAGAACAAAATGCTTGGTAGTTTCTGCCAAACTGGAAAGGATAGAATAGAATGTATTTGATGTTTAGGAACTAGTCTAAGTACACAGATGTTCATCACCAGAAGATTGGTCTCTGTGTGATGATTTATTTGACCATGGAAAAACATGAAGTAAACACAAAAATTGGCTCTCAGGAATATATGGTTCATTTTTACAGGAATACTAGTATAGTGGAGTAAAAAGGGACAGAATAACCTTTCATATTATCTATAGGTACTGATTTAACTTCTTGTGTTGCTAATGTTAAATTTTTGTTCCTCCAGTCAAAGCTGGAGCACTACTCACAGAATGGCAACAATCATGTTGACATTCTTATAAATTGAATGAGGAGGGATATAGTTTTCTGTTTTTCTTTCAGAAATGAATTAGCTTCTTATATGTCATAGGGCAATTATAAACCAATATATGGGATATTCAGTCATAAAGCTTTGTAGTTCCCATAAAAGACCTAAGAAAAAAACCTACCAAGAAGATAATGGTAACTTATGTGCCCAAATTTGTTGCAGGGAATGAAGAAAGATAGAAATTCTCTAAAGAACCTGACAAAATCCTCCAAACAGTTAACATCTTCAATATTTAAGATTAGGACAGATATAGGAGTGCAAACAATGATGTTCTGATAAATGTTTAACAACTGATTCTCTGCAAAAAAATACAAAACTGCAGTACTAACATTTCCTTCATGGTTTTCTTGCACTTACTGCATCCTGGACCATCACCAGACTTCTTGATTTTTGTCTTTTCAGTGGACACTAATGACTCTGGAGGAAGAGTAGAGGAAGAAGTATAGTTCTGCCTCACTCAAACTCAATTTATTTATAAGTTAAGAATTCATACTCATGATGTAATTGATTCTCCTCAAAAATGAAGTATACATACATAAAATATATCAAACATTGATTTGTATCTTGTGTTTATTTTCTTTTTATTCTTCTTCTTCTTCTTTTTTTTTTTTTTTTCTGAGGCTGGGATTAAATGACTTGCTCAGGGTCACACAGCTAGGAAGTGTTAAGTGTCTGAGACTAGATTTGAACTCGGGTCCTCCTGAATTCAGGGCTGGTGCTCTATCCACTGCACCACCTAGCTGCCCCTTGTGTTTATTTTCAAGGAGTGAATGCTAAGAATGAAAATTTAACAAGTGGCTCTTCTAAACTGGTTCAAACTGGTTCAACCATACCAAGAGGAAGGCAAAAATACATTAAAATATAATAAAGAACAAAACCGAAGAACAAAGTTTTGAGATTACAGAGACTATCATAGACTAATAGTCATAAATCAAAAGCTGCTTGACATGGCAAGTATAGGACTCTATCACCAAAAGAGAAAATTAGCTACATCTTAATAGATAGGAAATGACAAGCTATTATCAGGATAAGTCAGAATCAGATAAGTATGTAAATATGCTACTTTGCACACATACATATACATGTGAAAATATAGGTCAAAATTAATATCAAATTTGAAGAACAAATAAGCAAAGGAAGAAATAGAAAAGATATGTCTATAGAAAATGTTAATGTTAATCATATTAATAACATTTACCAAAAAAGTATCTGCTAGTATCAAGAAGGATGTCCTGTATAACACAAACAAATTACAGATTGACTATGAATGGTGAGTTTCTTTCTGTGTTACTGATATTTTAATTATATCAAATATGAGACATTGCCTAGATTGACAAGTACACTGGATTTGACTCAGAAACTTACTCTGTAACTCTGGAGAAGTCAATGAATATTTGTCAGACTCAGTTTCCTCATCTATAAAATAAGATATATAAAAATAATTCCTGTCTTCTAGGATTGTTATATGATCAAGTAAGATAATTCATGTAAAGCATTTTGAAAAGTTTAAAACGTGATATACTATTTTACTAGTATGTAATATTATATCATTGATATTATTATTATTGTCATTTTAATTAGAAACCTGAGTAAAATAGAATCTCCTCATTGAAGATTCATGGTCAGGCAAAACAGCTCCACATAGCAATCCATATTAAAAATAGATGAGTAAAACATATTGCCAACATTATGACATATACTTTGATGGGTAGCCTCCTCTATTATTATGCATATCACAAGCACATACTGCAGATGGACAAAGAAAAAGGTTCAGAATTGAATAACAAGACAGGATGGGACTGGATTTCATTTGAGAAAATGGGCAGCATTTTCAGTGGTCCTATGTTGCACCCTATCACAAAAGTTCATCTTTTTAAACATTAATCATCTGCTTATGGTGACACATGGCTACAGATTATGGGATATCACAATTAAGAAAAAAAACTGAACCATATGTAGCATGAGGCAGCCAAAAGACACATATTTGGGCTAGGGAAGTTGCAGTATATTGCCATGAAGCAGAATATGAAAAATGAAAGAAAGTATGTAGGAATGGGAACAAAAAAGAAGTAGAATGGTACTATCAGGATCCTGAAAATACTTAACAGCTAAATAATTTAAAGGTTGTGACAGCAAATGCTTAATGAATTTAAGGAAGGCCTCCAGATTATTGAGTATTTTCAATGGTAAACTTACAGAAAGAATCTTTCAAGCTTATAAGAAATGGATGTGCTCTAGTCTACATTAGTGATGATAGTGACAAAATTATATGCCTACTCAAATATACAGAAACAGAAAGAACAGCATTAGACCACTGGAAATGCTCACTAATTACTCAAATAAAACTCAGCCCAATCCTCTCATTATTCCTTGTCGTTCTGTAGTGCATGCTTATGATGTATACAATAATGGACTAGGCTACTCACTAAAGTACATGTCATACTATTGGCAATATGGTTTCCTCATCTTTTTTTTTCCTTTCTTTACTATGGAATGCTGTATGATGCCTTTTTACCTGATTATGGATCTTCAATGAGGAGATTCAAGATTTCATCAAATTATTTTAATAACAATGACAATAACAATAATGTGTATATTTTTACAAATGTATATGTAGGTAGGCATTATATGTACAACTATATTCATATAAATACATATTTATTTCCACATACAAAATCCTCACTTGAAACTTCTGTGCTGATGAAATCATATGACCAGATCATAGATTACATAAATAGATGGCATAGAGACATAAATTATTCACATAGCACACACAAACACACAAATGTAAAGTTTTCTGTGTATACATTCTGTAAATAAATTCTCGCAGATACCAAAAATATAATGATCTAAAATAATTTTGTAATTTTATACTGCAGTGCTAACTTAATTTTTTTCATTAAGTATAGCCAGCAGTGAATTAATCTTTTATAAGTATTACATTTCTTACTTGAAGATAGGACATCCTGTTGAATATTTAATTCTGGCAAAATTTTAGGCATCATATTTAATACTTAAAAAGAGGTTGTTGATAATTCAGATATTCCAAATACTGAAGTATACGTGAAAATAAATGTAAAACATAACTATGAAGACAATTTCTTCAATGGATAGAACATATGATGAAACTAGATTCCCCCTATTTAAATAATGATTGTTGCATAGCCTAATATTTCCAATAGTTGTATCATTCATTAATTATGCCTGTAATTAAATACTACAGTTTCATCAACTATGTTATTTTCATAAATCAAACTTACTAATATAGATGTAAACTAATTGAAAAATATACATATATGCATGTGTAATATCTAATTAAAAGCTATACTTAACAAAGAGAAATTTTGGTAATAATCCACTATATATGTTTACTTGCACACACACATGTATGTATGTGTGTATGTGTGTGTATATGTGTGTATACATATATATGTGTATGTATATAGATAGATACAAATACATACACATTTAGATAAATTATATAAAGTGATTATTTGTCTAGGTGCAGACCTTTTGTGTGTCTGTATATTTACATGTATAGATGTATCTGTGTGTTTCTATTGAATGTATGTGTGCACATACACACCAAGTCTAGATTTGGAGAAATTGTCACTCCCTATAGTGACATCCCTCAGTTTAGGCATGTATATCCAATAATCTAACTAGCCAATTGGTTACTGGGAAAATGAATTTAATGCTACCATTTTAAGGCTGTTTAAAACTCTATTAGAGGGGAAGCTAGGTGGAGCAGTGGATAGAACACCAGCCCTGAATTCAGGAGGACCCGAGTTCAAATCTGGTCTCAGACACTTAACACTTCCTAGCTGTGTGACCCTGGGCAAGTCACTTAACCCCAGCCTAAAAAAAACCAAAAACAAACAAAAAAAAAAAACTCTATTAGAAATGAAGTTATGTCACGTTTGCTATTGTCTGGTGAATTTAAGGGAAAATGTAGTTTGATTTCTAAGTATTTAAAAATTATAGATTTAGAGCAAAGGGAACCTTAAAGATCATCAAGTCTAAACCCTAACTATGATAAGAGAAATAAGATAAGATAAGAGTTAAGAGAAATTAACAAACGTCCCCAGGGTCACACAGCCAATTAAAGTATATAAGGTTGGGATTGAGCCTAAGTCCCAAACTCTATTTTGTTATATTGCTTCAATACTAGAAATTCTCAAATTGAGGTGCATGAACATTTCATAAAGATTTCTTGTTAGAATTACACTTAATTCATTTTATTTGTAGATCTATGCATTTTATTTTATTCTTTTAAAATATCATTTTGAAAAATTTATTGATTTCACCAGACTGATAAAGATATATATATATATATATATATATATATATATATATATATATATATGTTATCATTATATGTATATACCAAAGGGAAATAACTCTTATCCATATAATTTTTATGCATTTCTTCCAAAATTGCATTATTGCTAAGCATTGTTAAAAATAAAGCATGTTTGTGAAGGTGACACACTTCTAATCAAATGGTAACAAGAATTATAAAATGGTAAATTGAAACATATTAATAGATTAACTTATTATTTCTTTAAAATGAATATCACCTACCACTACACACCTGTCAGATTGGCTAAAATGACAGGAAAAGATAATGATGAATGTTGGAGGGGATGGGAGAAAACTGGGACACTGATGCATTGTTGGTGGAATTGTGAATGGACTCAACCATTCTGGAGAACAATATGGAACTGTACTCAAAAAGTTATCAAACTGTGCATACCCTTTGATCTAGAAGTGTTACTACTGGGCTTATATCCCAAAGAGATATTAAAGAAGGGAAAGGGACCTGTATGTGCAAAAATGTTGGTGGAAGCCCTTTTCATAATGACTACAAACTGGAAATTGAATTGATGCCCATCAATTGGAGAATGGCTGAGTAAATTGTGGTATATGAATGTTATGGAATATTATTGTTCTATAAGAAATGACCAGCAGAATGACCCGACAGGCTTGGAGAGACTTACATGAACTGATGCTAAGTGAAATGACAGAACCAGGAGATCATTATACACTTCAACAACAATACTGTATGAGGATGTATTCTGATGGAAGTGGATATCTTCAGCAATGAGAGGATTAAATTCAATTCCAATTGATCAGTGATGAACAGAACCAGCTACATCCAGTGAAAGAACACTGGGAAATGAGTGTGACCACATTATAGCATTTACAACTTTTGTTGCTGTTTGCTAGTATTTTTGTTTTACTTACCAGGTTATTTTTAACCTTTCTAAATCTGATTTTTCTTGTACAACAAGAGAACTATATAAATATGTACACATATATTGTATTAAAGATATACTTTAGCATGTTTAACATGTATGAGACTGCCTGCCATCTAGGGTAGGGGGTGGAGGGAAGGAAGGGAAAAGTTGGAACAGAAATATTTGAAAGAGTCAATGGTGAAAAATTACCCATGCATATGTTCTGTCAATAAAAAGCTATAATAAAAAATAAAATAAAATGAATATCACCATATTGGAAGAAAAGCCTTCAAATAATAGAGGAGATGTTGCTTCTAGTGAAAAAAAGTCATCCAGTAAAAACAAATCAATAAGAGGTCCCTTAAATAGTTTATTCTTCAAATCTTATTTAAAATTGTGACAATAAAACTATAAATATAATATGAAATAATTATGATATGTGGACATTTTTAGATGGAAGAATTAAAATAACATTAATCTAGTATATGACATGGAATAAAATATTTGTAAAAACAAAATATTCAAATGTATATAGAATTTAATGTTAATGAATATGGGTATTGCTATATGTAATATTATGGATTACATACAGAAATAATCAAATACACATACATCTAAAATTCCTTTATGTATTCCAGGATATCACAAGGTACTTAATTTGTAATTTCTAAAATCAATCCTTTTTTTCTTTTGTTTGTATTACTTTTCGATCATATGTAACACTTTATTCATAATACTTGTTCTATACTCCTTTTGCCTGTGGTGATGAAAATGCACGCAGTGAAACAATTTACATGAAATTCATGCGAACTCATTTTTGCCAATCTTACATGAGCCTCCCACCGAGATGGCATATGGTATTAACGGTATACACAACATCTCAGAACCGACAGATGTTTTCATGTTCCTAGATAGGATTCATGCTCTTAGTACCCATATTTAATGTATATGCATAATTTCCCAGTTACCTACACTCATGTCCATCTGTTACAATGGCATTATGCCCACATACAGATTGGGAAGCTTATTTCACTTGGGCATAGGTGCCAGAAAAGGACAGGTTTTGATAGATGGTCTATTCAATACAATGAGTGACCATTTTTTTCCCCTTTCTTTTGTGTGAGAATGCCTTCCTCTGTGACTGGAATACTTACTGGATCTACACATATTTAACGAAGTGACTATAGTCCCTGACACCAAAGGAAAAGTTATGTCATGACAAGAAAAGTAGATAGAAGGAACACCATGGATACATTGGTGCATGTTAGGCCTGGAATATTTTACATATTCTGTCAATATAAGGACAAAATTTTAAGAATACTTCAAAGGATCAAGTGTCATAAACTCATGTCATGCAATATTCTATCCAAAAGTCAAAGGAAATAGACATAGCATGGGGAAATATTTATTTCAAAGTAAAATTATAGTGTTTGCTTGAAATATTTTTTATTTAAAGTGCATTAGGACAGATAGAAATGATTGTAGATTATTAAAAAAATTAAATTGTATATCAAATAACACACTTGATTGTTCTAGTTTCAAATATTTTGGGAAATACATTTGGGCATGGTGTTCTGGCAAATGCTATCTTATTTGAATGCTGTTTTAGTCTACTGATCTGCTAGATGGATTTATACTAACCTGAAAATTGAATTTTAATATTTCTTTATGGCTGTCCTCTCTTGAAAATCATTTGTGACATTGGGATTATTTGTGTCATTTCTTTGTTATGTAACATTTATAGAATTTAGATCAAATGAAGACTTCTAATTTCTAAATTTTATTATTTTTTTTCCTATTCAAGATTTTTTTTTTCAAGTTCTCTTTTTTGCCTTCCTCAGTGATCAGGACAATCTTTGTTGAAGCACATGGGATATTGGCATTAAAATATATATCTCAATATAGTTTGGCTTATTTTGGTAATAGAAAAAGGAACACTACTTGTTTTGTTGATTTCCACATAAGCCTGATCATTGCAATTAGGGTCAGCGTACAGCATTACTATGTCCTTTCCATTGGACTCTCAGAAGAATATATATTGTACTAACTGTGGCATTAATTGAATCAGTTCATTATCACATTTGACTTTTTCATTAATGAGGTTCCTACCAAGGCATTAACTTTATTACAGTAATTTTTGGGCACATGAAGTTATTGGTTTCAGATCACTTGTAAGCTACCACTGAAATCCCCTCAATCCCCATCATGACATGGACAATAGGTTAAACTTTGAGGGAGTTGGTGCTGCTTCTGTTGCTTCTATTGTTACAATTATTCATTTCATCTTCAGCAATTTCTTTTTTTTTTTTTTTTTTTTTTCTGAAGCTGGGGTTAAGTGACTTGCCCAGAGTCACACAGCTAGGAAGTATTAAGTGTCTGAGACCAGATTTGAACTCGGGTCCTCCTGAATTCAGGGCTGGTGCTCTATCCACTGCACCACCTAGCTGCCCTATCTTCAGCAATTTCAAGAAAAATCACTCTAGGATGAGTTTCTATCCTTCTAGAATTTATTCAAAATTGATATTAAATTGATTATTATATTGGACAACAAAATATTGCTTTTCATAATTAAAATCTTAAGATGCAAGCTCATTTTCTATAGTCATACTGAAAGCATATTTGAGACTATTATGATAATAGATTAGGCCACTATGTAGGATATTATTCCCACATTATTTGATTTCTTTTACGAAATCTTTATATTCTGAAAACTTCATTTTACACAGCGTGGAGATCATGCACATTTAATGTAATTATAATCTATAAAGAATAAACCACTCATCTGGAAAAACAAAAGGTCAAGAATATCAAAGGAATTAATGAAAAAAAATATAAAAGATGATGGCTTAGCAGGATCAAACCTAAAATTATTTTTTAAAGCAGCAGCTATCAAAACCATTTATTACTGGGTAAGAAACAGTAGTAGATCAGTGGAATAGATTATATAAACATGACACAATAATCAAGACCTATAGCAATCAAGTATTTGATAAGCCCCCAAACCATCTTCTGGAATAAGAACTCACTATTTGAAAAACAATGCTGGGAGAACTGGAAAACAATATGTCAGAAACACTGCATAAGACTTACCTCATACCAAAATAAGGTCAAAATGGATATATGAATTGGGCATAAAGCATGATACCATAAATAAATTAGAAGAAAAAGGGATAATTTACCCAGATATTTGGGGAGGGGAGGGATCTATGTCCAAAGAAAAACTAGAGAGCATTATATAAAGTAAAACGGGCAACTTTGATTACATTAAATTAAAAAGATTTTGCACAAACAAAACCAACAGAAACAATATTATTGTCCTATAAACATGATGAACAAGCTGATTTTGGAAAGGACTGGAAAGATTTACATGATCTGATACTGAATGAAACAAATAGAACCAGGAATACATTGTACACAATAACAGCAAGAATGTGTGATGATCAACTACAAAAGACCTGGTTCTTCTCAGTGGTTCAGTGATCTATAGCAATTCCAATAGACTATGAACAGAAAGTGCCATCTGTACCCAGAAAAAGAACTAAGGAAACTGAATACAAATCAATATATGTTATATTTACTTCTTATTTTCTTTTTTTTTAATCTCTCCCATGCTTTTTTCCTTTTTCTTTCCCAATATAATTCCTAAAATAATGTGTATTAAAAATAAAAAAGTTTACCAGACAAAAAAGAGTAGATCACTCCTTTGAGTGAACAATAGCTATGTCTGTGATACTAATCTAGTTTTTGTACAGTTTATTTTTATTTTACTAGTTTTGTTTAAAACAACTAATATATGCTTTTTGTTTCCTCAACTTCTGTGAATAAGGATTATTTCATTATCAATTTTTATCCCACAGCTTAGCACAAAGCTTATTACATAGTAGGTGTTGAGAAAGATAGGGACAGAGAGAGAGAGAGAGAGAGAGAGAGAGAGAGAGAGAGAGAGAGAGAGAGAGAGAGAGAGAGAGAGAGAAATAGAGAGAGAGAGAGAGAGGTTGTAAATTGTAAAGATAAAATCCAGGGATTCAATTTCTCTTGTTCTACTCCTTTCTTCTTCTCTCCAGCCTGAGTTGACTACAAAAATAGGATGCAAAGTTTGCTTTCCTTGATTCTCTCCTTTTTCTAAGATAATCATATTGTAAAAGATAGATTTACTTTGTCATTCCACCCATTCGGTTATTCTTTAGATGCAGAGTTACTGGGAGAAATGGGGAAATATTATAGACAAATAATTCTGAAAACAACAAATTATCTAGAAGAAAACAAACCTGTTAAAAAGAAATTTATGTATTGTTTTGTTGTACCTGTTTTAATCCACACATAGAAATCATGATCAGGATATTAGGAGACTACTTGTAGTAAATGGCTTTTGTGGTTATTAAATATCTCAGCTTTATTTAGGCATTTAGTGAACCTCAAAAACCTTTAATTGACTATCTTCTCCACTACTGTAAGCATTATTTTTACAATGTCTTTAAGTATAGCAGAGATCTATAGTTCTTTCTCCTCTCTCATCTTCAAGGTAATTTATAGGTTAGAAATTTATATATAGGAGATATTTGGGGGGATAATATAGAAAATAAAGTTTTCTATTAGGAATAATATGCATATTAAAATGTTAAAATCTAAAATAATTCTTGTTCATTCAATTAAATGTTGTTAATATCCAAAAGCATTTATTAATTGTCTAAGTTCAAGGCACTGTGATAAGGATGAAAATATGAGGACAAAGATGAAAAATCCCTACCATCACAGAACATTCTACTCAAGTGAGTGATACACACACACACACACACACACACACACACACACACACACACACAGAGATACACAGTAAATATAAAACTATTTTGGCAGGAAGAAAACTAATATAATTGGGAAAATATTTGGGAGGTAATTCTTGGTCTTAATCTAGAAAAGATATATGAGGAATAGTTAAAAAGATAATTTTCTCTAGAATTGCGTGTGTGTGTGTGTGTGTGTGTGTGTGTGTGTGTGTGTGTGCATGCGCACACACACTCACAAGCAGAGATCAGGGGAAGTGAAGATAATGAGAAATAAGGATTTACTTCTTACTGGAGTCAAATGTGATGGACTTTAAGTCCTAAACTAAATGGGATCTCTCTCCCAGTGTGAGAGTTTTTTCACTCCAGAGTATCTGGTGTACATAATCCTTTGTTAAGCTTTTTTGATTTCAGTTTTGGCTATGATTTATATAAATAGATTTCTTTGGTATTTGGTTGGTAAATTATATCAAGTGGAAAAAAAGGTTCTAAATTTAGATACAAATTTCTTGGGGGGTTCTCCTTTCCTCCAAATGACAAAATAATCCAAAATTAAATACAATCTGATTAATCCCCTAGAGGAATTATATTTAAGGGACTCTGTGTGTTTAAGTGTTTGTGTGTGTGTGTGTGTGTGTGTGTGTGTGTGTGTGTGTGCATGTGTATGTGTGTGTGTGTGTGTGTGTGTGTGTGTGTGTGTGTGCATGTGTATGTGTGTGTGTGTATGTGTGTGTGTGTGTGTGTGTGTGTGTGCATTTGTGCGCATGTCTCAGGAATTAACCTCTTGCTTTTTTTTTTTTTTTCTTGGCAGGAATAACAATCTTCCTTAGAGAAGGATGGAAGGAAGAAGATGTAAATAATGTCTATTTTTCTTCCTTTCAAGGCACAAAGGAGAAAGAAGATGAAAAAAGAAAAGAAGAAGAGAAGGAAGAAGAAGGAGGAGATGTAGGAAGAGATGGAGGAGGAGATGGTGGTAGAGGACAAGGAAGAGGAGGAGGTGGTGGTGGAGGTGGTGGAAGAGAAGGAGGAGGTGAAGGTGGGGGAGGAGGAAGAGGATGAGGAGGAAAGGAGAAGAAGAAAGAACAGGAGGAGGAGGAGCTTAAAACACTTTATAAATACTATTTTACAACCTTTAATATTTCAGTACTTCAGACAACTTTCTAAAACTGGGTTCCAGAGACTTTGCCAAGCTTCATTGGTTCAGGAAGCTTTGTTATTTAGGAGTTTCCAATATTTATGAAATTATGCATTATATCTATTAACACCTCACATACCAATTTAAAAAGCATTTATGCTAGATTAAATTTGTATTTAAACTGAAATATCAAATAAATTTTTTTCTTCCCCAAATACATATATCCATAATGTTGAACAAGGGGGGGTGTTTGTTCAAAATTATCAAAATCCTAAAACCTGATATAAATGAAACACAGGATCTCCAAAGAGTCTTAAGTGCATTACAAACATTACTAAACCTCATGTTGCTGGTACCTCTGTGAATGCTGAAGGGAATAAGGATTATTAAACCCATTTATAGACTTAAGTTAAGTGATATATGTGAGACAAATTGTAAGCAGGAATTGAGTGGTAAAAATACATTTTGAGACTGCCTTGGATATTTCATCTCTAATTCAGTTAAAGACATTTGTTTCCTTAGTATTCTTTGACTGTAGATAATTCCAACCTTGTCTAGAAAGCAGTGGTACTGGTAAAGTCTGTTATACCTTACACGTATTAGACAAGAAATATGGTTACTGAAAGGAATGATATATTTTTGAATTACTGCTGCTTTCTTAACAGAACTATTAGAACAGAGCACATTCTTTTCAGCATTGTGTTCAGCAGGGGAAATTCTGGGTACTTATTGGTTATTAGGCAAATTCTGGGCTAAAGGAACAGCAGGCTCTCCTTGCAGAGAAATGAGGGATATGGACAAGTATTTGCACATGTGTAATTCTAATGGCTAGATCAAGGGATTACCAGAATTCCTATAATGTACTAAAATGTAAGAGACAAAGAAAACATCAGAAATCCAGCTTCTAGACTAGGAATTTTGACTATTAGATTAAAACTGTATCCCATCAAAAGATAAGTGCATGAAGGATAAATTATAATATAGCTGGTTTGATTAGCCTTTTGTGACAACTGCTTATTTCTCCAGTCCTAGAGTACTTGTATTATCCTAGAATTCTTGACTTAACCAGTAAGAGTATGTACTGAGGCATTTGATATTAAACATAATGAAATTTGTAGATTTTTCTCTAATGCTGGCATTAAAGACAAATATAAAAACAAAATAAAACTACATGGAAAATAGCTCAAGAAATTAATGCAGTCTACTGACAATCCTAGGTTTGGTATCTATAGGATCTAGTTTTATATGGTGTAAGAACATTATTTTAGAGACAATATTATGAAGTAAAGTCAGCATTTTTGTCAAGCTTTTCTAAATCATCCCCATTACCCAATATCATAAAAGATGTACAAACTGAATTCTGAGGTAAAAATAAAAACAAAAACAACAAAAAAAGAAAAAGTCATAGTGATTTTATATTGTCTCCTTAATTACTCTGAACTCTGAGATCAGTCTCCCTCCTCCAATTTTTACCTATTTTGCTATGACCAATGATTAGAACAGTAACTGACTAGCAGGCATTGAATAAATACTTGTTGACTTGATTTGCCTTAACCTGATTTTAAAATATTACTGTAGACTAGTTGACTTGTACTAGCTTCTATTCCCAGGTGAAGCCATCAGTGATCTACTCCAAATCTAATGGCTTTATCCCATTGATCATTCTTCTTGATACCTCTGTAGTATTTGACATTGCTACTCACATATTCCTATATACCTCTATGCTTTCATGGCAGCCTTTTCCCTTTATTGTTTTTTTCACTTATTGCACTGGTGTTTTGAAATCTCTTTTGCTGGTTCTTAATTATTGCCATGCACACTAACTGTGGGCATCCCCCAAATCCTCTTCCTGGTGTGCATGGCAGCTTCAAAATATCAGAAAAAATTTCTACAATTGGAGCTTATAGTAGAATATGACTTTAAATAGAGGAACTGAGTCTGATGAGTCAGCATTGAGAAGCAACCTACTTTATGTGTCAAAGAAATTTTTAAAATTTAATTAATTTATTTTAATATACATTGCTTTATAAATCACGTTGGGAGAGAAAAACTAGAACAAAGGGGAAAAACCATGGGAAAGAAAAAAACAAACCAAACAGACAGAAAAAGGAAGTAAACATAGCATATGTTGATTTACATTCAATCTCCATAGTTCTTTTTCTGGATGCAGATGACATTTTCTGTCCAAAGTCTGTTAGGATTGCTTTGGATCACTGAATCACCGAGAAAAAACATGTCTTTTTTAGTAGATCACTGCACATTCTTGCTGCTATTGTGTACAATGTATTCTTGGTTGGGCTTGTTTCACTCAGCATCAGATAGTTTAAATCTTACCAATCCTTTCTTAAATCAATTTGTTCATCATTTTTATAGAACAATAATATTTTATTACCTCCAAATACCACAACGTTTCCATATATTCCCCAATTTATGGAAATCTACTCATTTTCCAATTCTTTGTTACCATAATAAGAACCACTGCAAACATTTTTACACATGTCAGTTCTTTTCATTCCTTCTTGATTTCCTTGGGATATACATCCAGTAGTGGCACTGCTCAGTCAAAGGGTATGCACAGTTTTATAACCCTTTGGGCATAGTTCCAGATTTCTCTCCAAAATGGTTGGATCTTTTCAAAACTTCATCAACAATATATTATTGTCTCAGTTTTCCCACATCCCCTCCAACATTTATTATTATCTTTTCCTGTATCTTAGCCAATCTGAGAGGCGTGAGGTGCTATCTCAGAGTTTTAACTTGCATTTCTCTAATCAACAGTGATTTAGAACATTTTTTCATATGATTAGAAATAGCTTTAATTTTGTCATATGAAAGTTGTCTGTTCCTATCCTATGACCATTTATCAATTGGGGAATAACTTGTATTTTTATATATTTGACAGAGTTCTTTAGCTACTTTAGAAATGAGATCTTTACCAGAAATACTAGCCATAAACATTTCCCCTCCAGCTTTGTACTTTCCTTTTAATCTTGTTTGTGTTGTTTCTGTTTGTGCAAAAGCTTTTTAATTTCATGTAATCCAAGTTGTCCATTTTGCCTTTCATAATGTTCTCTAGTTCTTTGGTGATAAATTCATCCTTTCTCTAATGATCTAATAGATAAATTATCCCTTGCTCTCCTAATTTGTTTATGCTATCATTCTTTATGTCCAAATAATTTACCCATTTTGACCTTATTTTGCACCATAGGGTGTGAGATGTAGGTCTATGCCGAGTTTCTGACATACTATTTTCCATTTTTCTAAGCAAGCTTTTCAAATAGTGAGTTCTTATACCAGTAATTAGAGTTTGGGGATTTAGGAAATATTACATAGGCCTTAATTATTGTGTACAGAAATTAATCATGCCTTTGAGAATAAGGGAGCTACTCATCTGTCAGCCATGCCATACTGAGAAGAAAACTTTTTAATAAAGCTCCATGTAGAGGGTGTTTTGTTAATCACCGATTTAACTTGTAGCTTATCTCAGGGGTTGAGGTAAAAAGAGTGAACTCCTGGTTTAAGAAGTTTCATACCTTGATTTTTTTTTTTTTTTTATGTCTTTGCAGTACATGTTAACTTATTGATTGATATTCAAAATATTTCATTAGATCAAGATGATATTGGGACAGTAATTGTTGGTGATTAATTCTGTTGGTTACATTTGATAGGAGTTTTTGAGTGAAATACCTAGAACCCTGAAGAGAAATATAACTATCATTTTTGGGGCACCTGAATTTCTAGTCTGAGAAGGCTTGGATGATGTGCTACAAATGCATGTTTCAATGTAGTTCCACTGTAAAGATTAAAAAAAAAATCTTTGCCCTCAAGGAGTTTATATTCTATTGAAGTTTAATTTTCAGACATGCCTTTTTGGATTAAAAGAGATTGCATTATCTTTAGCTATTATTCTTCACAGATGGGCTAACAACGTCATTGAGATTATATTTCAGTCAAAGTGATTTAAAAATTCAGAGAAAAAACAAACAGTCATGTCCATGTATTAGTCTAGGTTTGCTTCTTAGGCCAGTCTATTTAACATTCAACCAAGTCTGAAGATATTCTGGGCTGGGAAACTGGAAAGAATCCAATCTTGAGGATATTTGATGCCAGGGAGTATTTTAGACTTAGGGATCATAATATTCCAAGGAATGAAATGTTGATGAAGGCTCAAAGAATGGGCAGAAAATTATATATATATTGTATATGTATATATATTGCACTTTTAAGGAGGAGAATTTGTAGATTAGCAATTTAAAAAAAAAAGCAAAATGGAAAGCTTGTGACAAAGAAGAGCCTGCTTGGGAAATGTATTCCTAAAAAATAAAAATGAAAATAGGAAAAAAGCAACATAAGCCAAGGGAGTTAATCTAGAATATAAACCATAATTATTTTCTAAGGATAAGAAAATCAAAGAAAATTTGAAAAGTAAAAAAAAAATACAAAAATTGAAAAAATAAAGAAGAATATAATGTAAAGGTCATTTAATTCATGTAAAATATAAAATAATGGAAATAATTTTTTAAAAAGCTTATTAGTCCATAAAATTTATCACTTTTGTGTGGGAAAACTGGGACACTGATGCATTGTTGGTGGAGTTGTGAAAGAATCCAACCATTCTGGAGAGCAATCTGGAATTATGCCCCAAAAGTTATCAAACTATGCATACCCTTTGATCCAGCAGTGCTGCTATTGGGATTATATCCCAAAGAAATACTAAAGAGCGGAAAGGGACCTGTATGTGCCAAAATGTTTGTGGCAGTCCTTTTTGTAGCGGCTAGAAGCTGGAAAATGAATGGATGTCCATCAATTGGAGAATGGTTGGGTAAATTATGATATATGAATGTTATGGAATATTATTGTTCTGTAAGAAATGACCAACAGGAGGAATACAGAGAGGCTTGGAGAGACTTGCATCAACTGATGCTGAGTGAAATGAGCAGAACTAGGAGATCATTATACACTTCATCAATGATACTGTATGAGGATGTATTCTGATGGAAGTAGATATCTTCAACATAGAGAAGAGCTAATCCAATTCCAATTGGTCAATGATGGACAGAATCAGCTACACCCAGAAAAGGAACACTGGGAAATGAGTGTAAACTGTTAGCATTTTTTGTTTTTCTTCCCAGGCTATTTTTACCTTCCGAATCCAATTCTTCCTTTGCAACAACATCATCATCAACAACAACAACAACAACAACAACAAAATTTGATTCTGCACATATATATTGTACTTAGGATATATTATAACATATTTAATATGTATGGGAATGCCTGCCATCTAGGGAAAGGGGTGGAGGGAAGGAGGGGAAAAATTTGGAATAGAAGGGAGTACAAGGGATAATGTTGTAAAAAATTACTTATGCATATGTACTGTCAAAAATGTTATAATTATAAAATTAATTTAAAAAAAATTATCACTTTTATCTTCTTGAGCTCCTGGTAACTTTAAATTTCAAGACAAGATCATAGGATGAAGAACACAATAAGATATATTGCTTGTGTGTATGTATGTGTGTATGTATATGTGTGTATATATGTGTGCATGTTTATATATATATCATGTATATATATATATTATGTATATAAGTTTATGTGTATACACACATATGCACAAACCCTTTCCAGTTTTATCTAGCTCTCATGATAAATTCATGAATTTAATGGAATAGTTGGCTTTTTCACAGAATTTATTTAATGGCAGTTTAGATTTACATAGCATTTCTCACAATATATTAAAGAAGCAGTAATAAAAAAGAGAAGGGAACATAGATTCATATAGTACCTACCATATTTTAGGCTTCCTGCTAAGCACTATTATTTCATTTGTCCCTTACATCTTTCAGAAAAATAAGTACTACTATTATCCTTACTATAAAATTGAGGAAATTGAGATAAACACATTAAATTATTTTTCCAGGGTCAACAGTTGGTAAATGTCTGAAGTCATATTTGAACTCAGGTCTGCTTGATTCTAGGCATGTAGTTTTAATCATTGCACATGAAGAATTATAATTCTCATTTTAAGGAGGAAGAAATAAAAGCAGCAAACTACAAGCTCCTTAGAAACAGAAATTACTAAGTTTTTATATCTCTATGTATAGCTCATGAAAGGCACTTAATAAATGCTTGATGATCATCTGAGGAAGAGAAAAATTGAGGGACTTGGGAATGGTCATACTATTGGTTAATGTCAATGGCAAAGGTATGAAATTCAAGTTTTTTTGGATTCCAAATCTAGTCTCATTCCATTGTACAAGTCCTTTTCTTTTTGAAAAGGAAAAAAAAAACTTTTGATTTTTCAGATTAGCACTTTTATATGAATCTCTCTGATAATTGTGCATAGAGCATAGGAATTCTATTAAAAATAATTTTTGTCCTCTGCTATCACATTTCAAAATATCTTTTTCCTGACTCCCAAAAATATTATTTATAACAAAAAAGAAAAAAAAATAAGTCATTGGGGCAGCTAGGTGGCGCAGTGGATAGAGCACCAGCCCTGAATTCAGGAGGATCCGAGTTCAAATCTGGTCTCAGACACTTAACACTTCCTAGTTGTGTGACCCTGGGCAAGTCACTTAACCCCAGCCTAAAAAAAAAAAAAAAAAAAAAAAAAATCATTTAGTAAAATTAATAAACACTTTGAAAAAGGCTGACATAATCCACTGACCTCTACAAAGAAGCTAGGGAGGTGGTGATAAATATGTCTTTTTTTGGGGAGTTAAATTGGTCATCATAATTTTTCATTTCTCCATTTCAATTCATTTACATACAATATTTTATTAGTTGATGTTACAACTACTTAGGCTTTCCCTAAACAATGTATGTCTACATTGTTTCCAATATTTGCTACTGTAAAATGCTTTCATGAATATCTTGATATAGAAAATGTCATAAAAAATTCTTCATTCTCTTTTGCTTAACTAATTTTTTTTACTATTTTTTCATAAATCACAAGATTTATGTGAAATTCAAAAATT
This sequence comes from Sminthopsis crassicaudata, assembly GCF_048593235.1. Taxonomy (NCBI): domain Eukaryota; kingdom Metazoa; phylum Chordata; class Mammalia; order Dasyuromorphia; family Dasyuridae; genus Sminthopsis; species Sminthopsis crassicaudata. Next base: position 255,976,647 of record NC_133620.1, on the reverse strand, counting down.
TACTTTAAACATGCTTTAGCTGATCCTCAGGTATTGTCAACAAAGATTAATCACAGTTAATATACCTTTCCAAGCAAACCAAATATTTTGTAATTAGATTAGCATTTACTAAGTCCTATTTTCTTTTCTTCACCCAAAAGATATTTTGATTTTTTGGATCTTATTAGACAAATGCCCAAGGATCCAGAGATATAACCAGGGATTATGACTGAACGCCTCTAAGCCAGAATCCCCCCTAAGCGTGACGATACCGCAGTGCTGAGGAGCCTGGGTGGGCCACGGATAGCCTGGCCTCTGCACCCCCTCCCCTTGCTCCCGCGGGGGGGGGCCTCAGGCGTCGGGGCCTGGTGCAGAGGGCCATTCTCTCCACTCTCCCCCTAAGAATAAAATTGAATAGAATTCAATTCAAAAAAAGAATAAACTTATTCCATAATCAGTTATTTCTATTGAAAATTAAAAATTCATCATTCTGATTTGATAGCTGGTAATGAATGCGATTTCTGTTCAATCATTTTTCAAATAAAATATCAAAAATCATGGTGACTGGTTTAGGTTTGACCATTTTATTCTCAGTGATGAGTTGTTCAATATTTTCCCCAATTTTCTAAAAACAATCATAATTACCTTAAATGAAAAAGAATATGTTTAAAAGATCAGTGACTAATAATAATAAATGAAAGAATAACTTCCTATAAGAAAGAGCATAAGATTTGTAAGAAAAAGGAGTATATGTGTGATGTATCTATCTATTTATCAACATCTTACTTACATGCAAGTCACCATGCTAAGTATTGGGGATAGAAATATAAAACAAGATAGCTCCTCCCTTCAAATAGCTTACTTTTAATGAGTAAGAAAATACATATAAGGGAGAGGTGTTTTGATCTCAGATGGAGTATTAGAAGTACTTTGCAAGATATAAAGATTAAGGTAATAAGATGCTGACTTTTCTCATTGAAGATTAGCCTAGTAACAGAAATATTTGACTCTGCTTTCACTTAAGAGATCTCTGGCCTTTGGGAAATTACAGTTTTCTTAATTATTCTGAACTTCTTTCTGAGGTAGATCCTCATATTTTTAATAACAATATTCTTCCAGTATTTCTATATAGGTATGGCAGATGGAACACTATAGCCTGTGAAACAATGAAAATAGATATACTAAGAAAGTGACAAAAATATTTGTAGTGAGTGAAAGGTTAGACTATAATGTATTATTATATATTACAATTAAAATTTTTGGAGATGCAGCAAAAGCTACAACTAAAGAAATGTATGAGAATAAAGAAAAAGGGCTGATTATATTAGAAAGATTAAGGCTTGGCCTATGAACAATCATTCTGCTCTTTTTGGAGCCTTCAGATTTCAAGACATTAGGGGAAAAGCATTCTGGACAAGACTCCAGGATTGAACATAATGGGGGACATACCAAAAAGTCATACAGGATGGTAATATGTGGTTGAGTTGTGATTTGCTTTGAAGGGGTACCCAGGCAGATAACATAAAAAATACCAGTGAAAATTTGACATTTATTGTTATTCCAGTACTTCTTGATTTCTTTTTCCTGGAAATATCTACTAGATTAATGTTAACTAATTTCTTTTAGAACACAAAATAAAATACTAAGTTAAAATTTATAGTCTTTGATTCTCAAATCAAGCACTGACCCATTACGGCATGTTCCTTATACACCGAATGATTCAGAAGCCAGTTAACTAGAATGTTATCCAAATCAAAGGGCTACAACTGAGCAGATGCAAGGTAACCTAGCACTTGAGGCTAATTACCAATTGGACACTTCTCTATTAACATGTTTGGAGGATGACTCTACTTAACTATTCTGTGCTGACTTGATCTGTAGGTATGGACAAAGAAGGGGAAGTGAGATCAGTGGGTAGAGTAGGAGGAGGAGATTCATTCTTTGGCCCTAGAGAAAGAGGAAGGAGGGGTAGAGATTCCTATATCTAATCCCCTGAGAGCAACCCCAAAAGAACAAGAATAAAGACTTTTGCTTATCCTGATTCTGGCTGATTCTAAGATATCCAGGGTCACAACAAAGAAAGTCCAACTGACTTAAAATTTCTTAGGCTTACTAGGGAGATTCCTTATTTCCAAATTTTTTGACAAATGTCATTTTTATCTAATGTCCCCAACCATGCACCTGTCTTGAAACAGATTAACCTCTCAAATCAGTCTGTGGGTATAAGGAAGTAGAATCATACATAGACTTTAGAGTTTGAAGGGACCTTAGTAATCATCTAGGGCAAATTCCTCATTTTATCTCATTCTAAGAAGGTAGAATCATACCATGAAAAGAGCAACTCTAATATTTATGCTGCTATTATGATCTGTGAGAGATTGGGCATATACCTGCAATTCTCCAAGCCTTAAATTCCTCATGTAGAAAGTGCATGGTTTGGCTTAATTAATTTCTAATTTCCCTTTCAATTATAAATTTGGGAACAAATAGATCAAATAGATACTAAAATCCAACAAAATTAAGTGACATATCAAAGGAGACATATAAAGCAAGTAGCAGAACAAAATCTGCAAGAGCAGATTTAATTCCAGGGTTTCTTCTAAATCATTAGATTTTGAACGCAGCTCTTTGAAGATATGTATGAACTTATTTTACCATGATTTTCCAGGAAGTTAACTGTAATGCAGGCAATAAAATATGCTTTCCTTAGACTGCATTAGAAAAAATGTGGGTGTAATGTTTTCATTTTCAAACTCTAGCCATTAATAGATTTATAATTGGTAAATAGAAGAGATCTTAGTGTAAGAGAGTGATTAGAAGATAGCTGACTAACTTGATGAAACTCCCCACTAATCTTGATAAGATTATAAAACATGGACTTTGATAGTAAAGACACCTAAGAATACCTTGATTTAAAGACACATAGAAATCCTACATAGAACTCTTCAATAAGTAGGATTGTTGCTGAGCTGACTAGCAGCAGATAGAGAAAATAGATCCCCTTTCTAAAGTAGTCTCCTTTCCCTGTGGTTTATAAAATAAGCTGTGATATCTTTCCACCTTTTTCCTTTTCCCATCATTTCTCTCTCTCCAACTTCAAACTAAAGTGAAGCAAAGGGGAAAAGAGAGTTCTTCCCCCAAGAAGTGAACTTCTTGGTCATTTGCTTCCTGGCTTCCTTCTTATGCTTTCTCTTTCCTCTTTTGTGCACAGGTAGAAATTGAATTCTAAGAATAGTCTTTACCTGCAAATTCTGGAGTTCCCAAGGAACCAAGTACTTTCAAGAATTTCAATTATCTTTTAGGTGAAAATTTCTTTAACTGCCTTCAAGTTTTGCAATTGAATAATCAAATTTGGTATAGGAAAGATATATGGACTTTTATAGCCTTTATGACTTTCTCCAGAAATTAAATGTCTATGGTGAATGGGGAATAAATATTTGTTCAGCAGAATTCCAAAATGCCTTTATCATCGAAAGAGATATAACTGAAATTGTAAAAGCTTTATGTTTATATATTTGTTCAATGGTTCCTATTACTTCTTTGCACCTTATGGATTTTCTATATAATGAAATAAAGACTGCTTTATATCTATATTGTACAATGCATATCTATTTAGAAGGATAAGAACTTTTGATACATATTTAAGTAAAATCAGTTACAATGTATTATGTTATTGTTTTGTTATTTTTCAGTTATGTATGACTCTTTGTGACCTCATTTGTGGTTTTCTTTATAAAGGTATAGAAGTGGTTTGATATTTTCTTTTTCAATTCATTTTAGAAAAGAACAAATTGGGTTAATTCACTTGCCCAGTTTTCATAAGAAAAAAAATGACAAAAATGATACAAAATAAAAAACAAATAAAGCAGCAAGATTACAAAAGATGGGTGGACCTAGGGGCTATAGGTCTTAATAGACAAATTACTAGACTTGAAATCCTACCTCAGTCACTTACCACCTAAGAAACTATGGACAAGTCATTTAATTTCTGTCGGCCTCAGTTTCCACATGCATAAAATTGGGAAAACAATAACACTTATCTCCTACGATTATTGTGAGGATGATATGAGAAATCACTGTTTTAGAAATCTTAAGGTGTTACCTAAATATTAGCTCAAAATTGCTCTTACTAACTTGTTCCTTAGCTAAGTTAATTGCTTGCTCTTTATGTTGGCCACCCCTCCTCTATAAAATATAGAATTTAGATTATCTAACTTCTGAAGTCTATTGTAGCTGTAAATTTATAATCTTATGAATCCACTTTATGTTTGTTTGCATTTATTCATTGTTTAGCAACTAAATAAGTCCCTTTTCTTTTCTACATATGCTTATTCTTTCTTAGAAATTACAGTCATTTCAGATTACTTTGTGTAAAATATGTGGAATGTAAGACAACTCAAGAGGAAAACATCCCTTATTCCACTCTCTCATTTATACTTCTCCTGCTCCAGAGGAGAAAAACATTGTTTTCATGGATAAAGTGATAGAATAGTTGTGTGGAAACAGGTTAAATGAAGAGGAAAGATGAGGCAGTTAGAATAATTCTCCTACTACTGAGATGGAGGCAGGATCTGAATTTTTCACTGTTGTTTACATCGATCCTATGGCAAAATTAGCTACTTCTCTTTAGCATTTTTTTAAAAAAAAATTATATTGTTTGCTATTGTTTTCAAATTCTCTTGGCAGTTTTTTGGTACTAAAACAGGAAACCAAATGTTGCCCTTATACCAAATGCCATCTAATAGAAACATTTTTTTAATTACAAAATCTTTTTTTAGAAACAATACTGTTGCTCTTAAAGCAGGCTGACAAGAGTTGCAAATAATGCACACAAGAAAGAAAGAATCCCATTTTATTAAAAACAACAAAAAATTCTCAACAACTTTGAATATGTTGCACATTTGGTCTTTTTCATCCCCAATAATTGGGGGGGGGGTGAGAGGAAAGAATGTGAAGAAGTATGAATGTGCTAAGCTAAAAAATTACCAGTGACCTGGAATTAGAAATTGGAACTCAGAAGTTTCTCATTTTGTGGGTATAACAAGGGCCAGCTTCTTTTCAGAGAACATAGATTATTTTGCTATCTACCATCAAAATATACTTTGGTGAATGTATCTTATTTTCAAGCTTGTGATTGCCTAAATAGTCCTATTAAGATATTTAACTCAGCAGTGATTGCCACCATTAATCTCTGAATATGAGACATCAATGTGATGCAGCGGGCATACTGCTGGATTTGGAGTCTGAAAACTGATTTTATTATTGTTTCCATTACTAGTAATATTTTTACCCAGTCAGTAGAAGTAATTGGAAATAGAAACCACCCTTCTCCATTAAGGAAGGATTAAAATACCAATGGAAGGGATTTGATTCCTTGAATGAATGAGGGGAGTGTGAGAACATTATTTGATTGCTCTATGTTAAAATGTTTACCCAGGTTATATAATGAAATATATTTTTCTTCTCCAAAGTAGAGTATTAGACCTTTTGGACACTCTTCCAAATTAGAAATGATCTGGATGTAGAATAAATTGTATCAAATAAAACCATATTAGTGTTACTATTTTTGATGATATATGGTGCAAACCTTCAGATTTGCCGATTATAATTATCCTTAGATAAATAAGGAAATAGGTCAAAAGGAAACTATATGTGTTCCTCTAACAGTGATGATTTTGGCCTAAGGATATTTTCTGATGTAAATTCCTTCATTTAGCCATCTTAATAACATTATAATCAAATGCTGCTTATATGCTTTCTGTGCCATCTGGATAGCTAGGGATTTTTAAGACCACCTTATTCGTTCATGTTCAGCTTACAAAGAAGAGAAAATTTTCCTCACATACAGAACAATATTAGCAGTTTGGAGAAGTATCATGGGGAGACAGAAAATTGCTTAGTGAAAAGACATTAATGCCTAACATTTATTAAGAAATTCCAATGTGATGCAGAGAAAGAATTCCCTTGTGCCACCAACAATTCTAAATCTTGCTCAAAAGATATTTAATGGACACCACAGTTTAAATCAGAAGTAGAACTCAGAGTAAAAGGCCATCAAGCTAATAGGATTTTGTTCTTTTCAGAATGAACTTACTCTGTTAATAGAGCTGATTATACTATGTTGATTATTTAGGTCTATAATATTTATAGTCCTGATGCCCCTCAGGCATCTGTGTTTTCTCCCCAACTAAATTACATGGTAGTGTATTTACAACTGTAATGTATTAATAATTTTTGTTCATATTTTATATGATTTTTACATATGGTTTCTCTATTTTCATATCATTATCTAAGACAGTACCTGGAACATAGTAGGAGCATAATAAATGCTTGATTGTTATAAGTTTATAGTGCTGGAAAATTACTAAAATCTAATGAACCAGCAAGAATTATGATACCAAACAAGGATTTGTTTTTCTTTTTGGAATATGTAGATATGCCTGGAGTCAAGATCTGAGTTTAAATCCAACCTCATATCCTTATTAGATGAGTAGGACAAGTCTTTTAAATTCTTTGCTTCAGTTTCCTCAACAATAAATTAAGGGTAATAATAATAATACCTATCTACAAGAGTTGTTTTAAGGATCAAATGATGTAATATTAGTAAAATGTTTGACAAAGTGTTTAGTGCATAGTAAACACTTTTTAAATGCTCAGTTATTAGTCATTTTCTTCAACTGAAGGAAAAGTCGATAATCAATGCACTAAATGTTTTACTCTGTATTGTCTTGCTAATCTTTTATTAGCTACAATCATTTGGATAAAAAATAGCTGTGTGATTTATAGTACAAAGACAATCTCAAGGGTGAAAAAATTGTGTAACCAAAGGATGATGTAGGCCCAGGGAAATTCCTGTGTTGGGTAACTTTAGAAGTGTAACCCAAATCATTATGAAGTGTTTATCGTAAGTATGTAACCATACCTATGTGTTGATCTTTATGTATAAAGATCACTGGTAATGGAGGCAAGGGAATAAGTATTTCTAACACAATAACTTTGTAACAGACACTGTGCTAAGTGATTTACAATTATCTTATTCAATCCTCATATCCCTGGGAAGTGGATGCTATTATTATCACTATCTTACAGTTAAGGAAACTAAAGCAGACATAGATTAAGTGATATGCTCAGTGTTATACGAATAGTGATGAAAGATGTATTAAAAATTTATATTCCTGTTTCTCAGAGTATTCTCTATTCCTCTATATTGCCTAACTGCCTTGTCAAATAGAAATGATTAAAGAAGCATCCCAAATTAGGTAAATATGGATAAGTTCAATCAGAGTGTTTCTGTTGGCAAAGGTGAGGAGGGCTAGTGAAGTAGATTTATAAAAATGTACTTTATCTGGATTATGATTGGTGTTTAATGTTATGATAAGGAATTGGGATTTTTTCTTCTATTTAATTCTTATTGTCTACCATGCAAAATATTTTAAGTACTGGCAGTAACTAAATAAAACTGTGTTTTAGGAAAAGAAATATTTCAAGGAAGGAATATACTGTAGAAAAGAAGATTTGTGTTAATTAAAGCCTTGTCTAGGTAATTAAAAATATGTAAAGAAGAGAAAATAAGTGGCAAGAATTAATAGGACCTACTGATCCATTGGATATAAGGTCTAGAGAAAAAGAAACTTCTCAACACTTTCAGCTGGAAGAATGATGAGGAGGTTAACAAAAATAGGATAGTCAACTCCTCTATGAAAGAAATAGGTTCATTCTTCACTTCTTTTGACTCTTTACTCTGCCTAATAGTTGCAAATTGCCTGCAATGATGGATTTTATGAAGGAAAAAAATTGTCACTGTCTTTATCTATTCCCTTCAATTTTTAAAGTTGTCTCTCAAAGAATCAAAATGTGGCCAGCCTTTCTAACACTTTTCGATTGCTATTGTTTTGGTATAGAATTCTGATAATCACCAGAGTAAGGAAGTCCAAAAGAGAAAAGTCACTCTACCTTTGCAGAGCAGTACCAATTGCAATTTAAAATCTTAAATAGTTGCCTGTCCCATAGGGATCACACAGCCAGTGTATGTAAGAGTTGGAATCTGTATCCAAGACTTTCAATTCCATTTGTCAGACAGCTAACATCTATAAAGTACTCTTATGTCCTAGGCACTCTGGTAAGTACTTCTCTCTGCTAAATAGAAATGCCTCTCTCCTGATACTGGCTATGTGAAAATTGATGCCTAAATTTTTTTTAAACTTTTGACTAAATTAATAAAGTGTACATTTATGCTGCATAAAATGGATATTCACTAATGATGTTTGCATTATTTAGTTCAACTGACACTTCAAACAACCCAACTACCTTTTTCCAGCCATACTTCATACACTTTTCCCATCATGTATCCTGAATGCTAACCAACCTATACTAATAGCTATTTTCTCTTGCATTCTTCTGCCTTTGTTCATTAAAGCAAGTTATTCTTTAAGTCTGTAATATGTAAACAATCCACTTATTTTTCTATTGAAATATGACTTCTTTTTTTAAGGTCCCTCTCTGGGACTTTATCTTTTTCATAAAAGCTTCTATTGTATTCCAAACTAAATTTTTTTTTCTCATCCCTAATTTCTCATGCAACTCTATGTATTTTCTTTGCACTTATCAAATTCTACATAATACCACAAGCCTAGGATCATAGGATCATAAATTGATAATAAATTAGCAACAATGCCCAAACAGTTTTAAGAATCAGTAATATTTACAACAAGGTATAGAAAAGTTAAATGGCATTCAGAATACACATAATTAACAAGTTTTGAGATAGGATAACAGTACTAATAATAGCTAATATTTATATAATGCCTATTGTGTGCCAACAATACAAGTGTAGGTGGTAAATACTATTATCCATGTTTTCCAGATGGGGAAAATGAGGCAGGTAAATGTTAAGCTCACCAAATCACACAGCTAGTAAATCTCTGAGATCAGATTTGAACTCAGGTCATTTTGATTCCAGACTTAGCATTTTATCCACTGTGCCGCATCATTCTCTCTCTTAATCTTTCTACTTTTCCATGTTGTCTATTGCTTTTTATGTGTCTTCTATTATCTCTAAATAGTAAATAATCAATAACTATATATTACGTGCCTATTGAGTACTAGGTACTATGGTAAATTCTTAGAATACAAATAAGAAAAAAGAAAGACAACCACTGGATCTATAATTAGGAAGTCCCACATTCAAATCCAGTCTTAGATACTTGTTAGCTATGTGATCCTAGGGAAATATATACCTGCCTCAGATCCTTCATCTATAAAATGATGATAACAGTTATCTTCTGGGTTTGTTGCAAGAATATTTTTAAATATTTGTAAAACACTTTCTAAAACTAACACTTAAAAGTTATCATAATTACTATATTTTTATAATCCAATGGGGAGAAGACACAAAGAGAAATTAAAAAGTGTATATGTTGAAGTAGGATGCTCATAACTGAAAGTAAGAATGTTAAAGTAGTATCGAATTTCAAAGATGAATCAGTATCCAAGAAGAGGATATATAGTCAATGAGATAAATTATGAATATCTTAAGAACATGGATTTGAAGCAGAAAAGTACCCCAGATGAGACCATGAGAAATATAATCTTGAATCTTTGTAGTTAGAAGTTACTAGTTCTTCACTCTCTAATGCAGATGGTATTTCTACACCCCCAGATATGCTGTTCTGACAAACCTGAAACCTTGACATCCTGATAAGCTTAAAGAAATACTGTTTATTGCTGCCTGAGAATGATCCCCTTAGAGGGATAACTTTTTTTTTTTTTTTTGCCTAGAATTTCCTTTATTATGACAAATGTATCAAGAAACATTTTGATGTCTCTCTCTTCTTTCTATAAATGTGGGATCCTGAGATCACTATTTCACTGACTCCCCTGTTCTGGTGTGGTTCAGTCACTATCTAGCAATAAATGCTCTTAAATTTTTATTATTTTGGCTGCCCTGTTTTTCTCTTGCCTAGGTACTTCAGATTTTAACTTTACAACAATAAAATTATAAAATTTAATTTCAGAAACATCACCCAGTGCCTGGCATAGTGTCTCACCTACAGTAAATGTTTGTTAAATGGAGATAATTTTAAGTCAATTGCTAATTCATTCATTTCACATTGGAAAAAAATGGGCAAAGTATTTATTATGTACCTACTATGTATCAGGTCCTGGGCTAAACTCTGCAGATTCAAGTCAAAGAAAAAAACTTATATATTAAGACCTAATTTGAAGTAGAAATGACAATTATTCTATTTAGCATTTCTGTTGATAGCTTATGAGACATAAAATTCAGTGGTGAGCAAAATACTAGGAAATCAGAAATTATTTAGATATAGTTCTATTCCTAAATATATGCTTGCCATGAGTTGAAACATTTGTAGGAAGGAAACAAGTCACTCTTTAAATTCAAGAGGGTCTGAGCATCTGTCATCTTTGAAAAGGGATGACCCAGGGGTGAAAGTGAGAATTAAAATTAGATTGAGACTTCACTCAAATGTGGCAGCACTGACTCTACTACTAGTTAGAGATGGAAAAAATACAGCATATGACATGAGTGAAGGAAAGAGAATGCTCAAGGGAATGATAATAATTTCTCTCATGATTCTATTTTTGCCATTTTAGCACAGGAAAGATAGACAAACTAAGACTAAAGAATCAATTACAAAGAAGGAAGCAGCATGGGACATTGGAAAGAACCTAGATTTGAAGTCAGTGAACTTGAATTCAAATCCTTGCTTGCTCAACGAGTAGCTGGGTGATCTTGTGCAAGTCATTCTAACTCTGGGAGTGAGGGTGGGATGGTCTCCACCATAAATTTTAAAAGTAGGTATGATATTCTCTAATATTTTTCCAGTTCTAAATCTATGACCCAAGATAAAATTGAAGGGGATTAGCAGCATATATTTCTTTACTTTGATACTTCAAACATCAAAAAAAAAAAAAAAAAAAAGATGTAGTTAATAAGGTACTTAACTATTAAACCACAAAGGGGATGTTTATTACTTAAAAATAAAATGGTAAAAGACCAGTTATTTACCATATCTACTTGTTTGTTATGTGTAGGAAAAATAAAAATTACATACACTATAGGAAAAATCTCCTGAGAGTAGAAATAGGGACTGAACCTTTGATATTATCACTATGAGAAATGCCTCTACCAATGCAGGTCAATCTGTTTTTTGGAGAATTGAAATACAATGTGTATGTTACAGAGGAAACACTTGAACCAAGTCGTTGAGGCCTTTCTATCCATTATATCAGTGGTGTCAAACACAAATAGAAATAGGAGCCACTAAATTGTACATAAGGATTCCTGAGGGTCACATGATAATGTGTTTTTTGTTTTGCTACATATCTATTTTGTTAAATTTTTCCAATTATATTTTTAATCTGTAATCTACCTCATTTGGGATTGTTGTGGGTCATATGCAATCAGTAGGTGGTTTGACACCTCTGTTTTAATTTTTTTTTCCCTATGGAAAGTGGGAGGATTTGAATACTCCATTTATTTTAAAATTAACTAGATGGAAATTAGAGGTTCATTGGAAGAAGCTATATGGAAGGATTGAATAGAAACTACCGAGATTTTCTAATATCTAGGTCTATGTGTGCATGTCTTCTATGTAAATCAATTCTTATACTAAGAATTTTCGTCCATCTCAGAATATCTAACTTCTCTTTCACAGTGGTGTTGCCTCAAGCAGTAACTTTTGTCTATGAAAAAATTCTATTCAAAAGCTACTAAGCAAAATTCCCTTTTATTTAATCTTACTGTTTAAAATTGAAAGGAAAAAAAATAGTCCTATCAAGGTGACCTTTTCTAAAGAGATATCACAGTGAACTATTAAAATTTAGTATTTGTATATTCAGAAATAATGAAAATCTACATTAACCTTTCTTTGTCTGTGCATGTGAAATTGCTCATCTCTACCTCTAAATGCATTTCCACGAGGCTCCTTAAGTCTGCTTGCAAAACTTCTAGATTTTTTTTTTTTTAAACAGGTGTAAGGGTAGAAATTAAGTTAATCAATCTCCCTCTTCCATCAACCAGTCATTCTCTGGAATGACCCCACCCTCTAGAAGACAAAATTATATGGACAAAGTAAGGTGGTGTGACTGATTCCAGTCCCCCTAAGCTTTGAAGAATGGGGTTAAACTTTGTTGTTTTGCGAAATCACATGAAAATGGCTTTCCTGGTGCAATTAAGATATTGCACTTTAGAAAGGCAATTTATTCAGTGATAAGAAGAAATTTAATGACCTTAAAGGTACTAATGAACAATGAATTGCCTCAAAAATTGGCATTAGAATGTAGGTGATTTCACAAGTTTAATTATCTATATCAAAAAGACACAAATCCAGTCTAATAAAGCAATCAAGTTCAAGCCTTGATTAACTGTTCCTCATCGGCTTTCTACCTCCATTATTAGATTTCTCAATCATAAACAAAATTCAAAATAACTTTGATAGAACATGTCTCACTAGTCAGAGGATTTTATTAATGTGTGTGTGTGTGTGCATATGTAAGTGTGAAAGACAGAGACAGAGAGACACACACACATGCACAGAAAGAGACCATGTAGCCACTTGATAAAACGTATAGAACCTTTCTCATCGTGATATTTTTAAATGCATGAAATATAATATATAGAATTGCAAAGGAATATTATTGGTTGGTTTTCAAACATTTCACTTTAAGTAAATAGACTGTCAGGTTAATAACTCTTGCATGAGCTTAATGTCACATTTTTACAGTGGTGCACACATATAGGCCTATGTCTGCATCTTACTCTTCTCTCTATCTCCTCTAGTGCCTTGACCATAGCTTTCTGCAAGTAAATACTCAGAAAGCACTTAGGAAATTATATAAAATTGAGTGTACTTAATGTGGTGCACCTGGTACTGGCAGGAGGATTATTTGGAAAATGCGTATTTAGATTTAGAGAACTTTCCTATTTCCATCATCTTATATCCCTATAAAAATTCTAATTGTGCTTAAAATGCAGCACAGAATGTGGCATTCAGATTAGGAAACCAGAAGTGGTTTTCTTACTTGCATTTAGAATTTGGAGAACAATTTTTTTTAAAGTATCAGTCAAGAATGCAAAATTCAAGCACATCTGCGTTTTAACAGAATTAAATACATAATTACACAGTAGAAATATTTGCATGTATAAGTAATTTTGATTTATATAAAATATTATCTTTGCAATGTATTCCTCCTTGTTTCCTAGAAATCATATTTCTATGGATTTAATTTCATAAATCTTTTCTTGATTTTCATTTTTTTGCTATTATTTCTACATTAAAAAAATCATATCCTATTAAAAGTAATCAGAATGTGTTAGGTATAATTAAAGAGACTAAAGAAAATCAGGTGTAACACATGAAATGATGTGTAAGAATTTGTAGAATAATTTCATCAATTCACCAAAGGCATGTAAAATGACAATCTTGGAGGGTGGGAGGAGAGAACACCCAAACTGCCACAGTTCAAATAAAAATGAAAGTTGACAAATCTTCCTAGAAATTGACAATTAAATGAGATTTTCATTACATGTAATTCCCCCAAAAGGCACTATGGGCATATTTTTTTTGATTAGTTAATAGGAAACAATTTAGGGAGGTTAAATTCCAAGTAAGAATAACAAGAAAAAAGTGTATATTTGTTTGTTTGATGTTTTTCCCCTTAAATTATGAGTTCGTTGAAGTCGAGCTGTCTTCTGTTTTTGTATTTACAGATTTTATAGTACCTGACATACAGTGGATGCCAAATGAATGTTTATTGATTAAACCATCAGCTTTGTCTATGCATTACTGATTCAATGACCTCATTTATAGTTCTATCCAGAATAGGCAAATTCTATACATCATTAATCATGAAATTAATGAGTTTAGGCTATTCAGTGTAAGGTCAAATACTGAAGTTGAAGTCTAAATGCTTTGCCTACGTACATAGTAAGTCAGAACTCATTAGAAAAACCTCTGATGTTGGGAAAGACTGAAGGAAAAGGGAAAAGTGAATAACAGAGAATGAGATAGATAGTGGACAATAAAAGAACCTGACATGTCATGGACAATGAAGTCATGAAGAGTCTGACATGAGTGAACCACAAATTAGATTTTCTGTAGATAACACACACACACACATGCACACATATATCTTGGATATATTTCTATATCTGTGTAGATAGATAGATAGATAGATAGGTAGACAAAGATATAGAGACATAGAGAGATAAATAGAAATAGGTAGATATGGTAGCCAGGTATTAGAAGTTGTAGAAGGTATCTTATATGGGATTTATAGGGAGCTAGTGACATCAGTAGGTGGAGTGGATAAGAGAAAGCATTACAGGTAAAATGGTTATCCAGCTGTTTTTGCTTAGCAATTTAATAAATGGGTATTAAATATAGACTTATAGCTTGAGAACTGAAAGGGAACTTAGATCATGCATCTGAATCTTCCCAATTTACAGATTAGGAAATTGAGCTCTAAACTGATTTAAGTGACTTAACCAAGGCCACACAATGTATAATTAGCAATATCCATATCCTTTGACTCCAGAGTCATTCTTTTCACTGTACATGCTCTTTCACATTGAACTTTTTAATTTTATAATGAAATTAATTTCCTTGGACCCACTTAAAAATACAGCATTAATTATTTTTAAATACTTCAGTACCTTTCAAAAAGATTTGTACCACCAGTCTTTAGATAGGATAGCTTTGTCCTATCTTAAAAACATGAAAAGAGGATTATAGGATATATGTTTAAAAATAACACAAGTGCAAAAACAAATTACTTTTGTAAAAATACTGCAATGAAATATTACTCTGTGTCTTAAAAAATTCTGTTTGCATTTTCGCCAAAACCTATTGCTGTATACTTTAGCAAAGTGAATTCCCACACTTACTATGTGCACACACACACACACACACACACACACACACACACACACACATGCATGTGTGCATGTTTGCAAATTTGTATTTTTGTGTAGACGTAATCTTGCTTTTTGAGTATATTATCTTGCTGTTAGGAGGGCAATAATATGCATTATCATTAGTTGATTATTTCATTGATCAAATATAAATATCTTTAAAATCTTGTTATTGTATAAAGTGTTCTTCTTGTTCTACTTCATTTTATATCAACTCATATAAATCTTCCTGGGGGTCCCCAAGACACTCCTATTGTCAATGATCAGGGTACAATTACATTTTTATATTGTGAATTTTTTCAGTCATTCCATATATGATAGGAACCTTTTTATTTTCCAATTCTTTGACACTGCAAAAAAAGAGCTGATGTAAATATTTTCATATTTAGAGGTAATTTTCCTCTTTCTTTGAATGTAATAGCAGTAATATTGCTGAGTCAAAGGAAATTTTATCCAGTTTAGTAACTTTCTGGGCATAATACCAAATTGTTTTTTTGGTTTTTTGTTTTTTTTTACAAAATTGGACAAATTCAGATTTACCAAGAATGTACTAATGTGTTTTTTCCCTCATAACATTTAATTTTGATTTTGTTATCATTTGTAATTCTATTTACATTTTTGTAATCATTAAGAGTATTTTTTTATTCCACTTACTTTATTTTGCATCTGTTTATATATCTTTCTTTGCTTCTCTGTATTCTTAATTTTCATTATTTCTCATAATACCTTAAAATTTCATTACATTTCTGTACTTAAATGTGTTTAAGGCTTTCCTAGGCATCTATTTTAGTTTAATTTCTTTGCTACTACATAAATTGTCCTAGAAAAGTGGTTGTATGAGTTATAGTTGCATAATAATTAATTACATTAAAATCTAATTTAAAATATTGTTTTGGCTATACCCACCAACACAAAAAGAAACAGAATTTTGGTATGTGCTAATCAAAAATTCAAGTGTGCCATCTAGTGATCCCTCCCACAAGCTATGCAAGCAAGGTCTCAGCAATTCAACAAGATCTGTATGGATGAATTGAACTATCGTAAAGCATCAATGAAGCACCCATTACTATGTGTCAGGCATTCTTTTAAACACTGGATTCAACCTATACACACTTACAGGATACATATGTCAAACCACTTCTGATTTGTCTTTTGCTAAGGTCATTACACAAGTTGTTCCTATAGTTGTGGCTGGCTTGTACACCCTTCATGTGATGGAAACTCAAGTTCCAAATAGGAGTTGAGCATAAAGATGACTAGAGGAATAATGATCAGTGTACCACTGGCAGTGGTTTGACCAAGTTATCTAATTCTAGGTTAATTTTACACATGAAATAAGGTCAATTTAGAAATGAATACCAATGTTTGACCATATAAACATACACCACTACTTTAAGCAATAATTACTTTTACCTGAGTCATAAGAATTATGGATGAGAAAACTGTGGCTGGGAGATAGTAAATGCATTACTTAATGTCATACATATATTAAGGAGAAGCTGCAGAATTTGAAACAAGGTCTTCTGACTCCAAATCTAACATCCTTACTACTCTACCCTGTTGTTTGGGTTTCTGGAATACTCTTAAGCTAGTAAAAATAATGCAGCTATCATTTATATAGAATTTTCAGGTTGGCAAACACTTTAGAAGTATAGTATTATGAGAGACTCAAATAATTCTGGGAAATAAGTGCTATTTATTAACCCGATTTCAAAGATGAAGAAACAGATTGAGGATAGTTTTGTGACTTGCTGAAGGCCATGGAGCTCATATGCACTCAAGATAGGGATTTAAACTCAGATCTTCCTGAATCAAAGTCAGTACATATCCATTGCATCTCTGTGTCTATAAACATGACCTATCTTGATAGTTTTACATAAAAGAAAATTTCTAGTGAAATCATATGAGGGCTACTAATCTTACTAATTTTTTTAAATTCATTTTTTAAGGTACAGTGGTAAAGAGAGGTGTTTTTAATCTATAACTGTCTATAGAATAACTAGTCATAGTGAAGGAAACTGGCCTTCAAGTCAGCAAGATTGTAGTTCAAGTCTTAATGCTGAAAGACATGTTGTGTGTATGTGATTGTGTGTATGTGACCCTAGGGAACCTAGTGTCACAATATTTTAGCCAACTCTCTAAGAATATAAATTGAAAAGAAGATGTCAACCTGTATAGATATAAGAAATTTATTCATCCATAATTTTCCTCTGTTAATGAAATCACCATTCTAGTTACCATCCTCTTCTATCCTATTTTATCAACACAGTTTTACTAAATGGCTGGCCAATCTAGAAAACACATCTTTCATTAGGTTCTCAAATATAAGTTTTCTGCAAGATCCAATAGAATATTTCTCATAGAAAAAAAGCATTGTCATTCATGTCTTTTCTTCACTAGTTTCTTACTTTTCATAGACTTGTAAATGGAAATAAGTATAGTTAATATCAATTCACTTTTTAAAACTTAAATGTACTCCATGTGACCGCAGAAAGTCCATTTTGTATGAAATTCAATGAATGTTTTATAATGTAGTATTCTATTAGACTCATTAAATCAGAAGAAAAGTGATACTATTTCTGGACATCAAATATTCTCTTGTTCTCATAGAAATCCAGGAATATTGTATGGCAGAGGGTGGATACCTGGGTGGTTGTAGCTCTTTTTCCATGGCAGGGAATAAATGTCTTTGGCAAGCTTGTCAGATGACAGCTGATACACTAGCAGAAGTCCTCTATGTGTGAAACTGCTATTTTGTTACATTTTAATTCTCCCTCCCTGGGTACTGTACAGCTCCAAGATTTGAATGGTTTGCTATTTAACAGTAAGTGCTGATGTGGAAATTTCGATATATTACTCTAGTGCAAACAATTGTATAGTAATCACTACTGCTATCATCAGCTTCTTTCTGAAACAGATGTTGGGAAATGAATTTCCTGAATTAAGATAGTGGAGTATTGGAGCACTCATTAAAAGTTAACATTCCAGATGTTCAATACTCTTTTAATCCTAGGCCTTCTTGCTTCTTTCATATATAGATAGAGTTATCTGTAAGCCGCCTTCTGTTTCCCAAAGCAGTCTGAAGTCTTGATATGATCATCTGGATTATCTTGTGTAAACATACTTTAACTGAATATGAAAAAAAATAGTTCAGTATTTTTCTTTCTAGATTATTTTATTTGTTTCTGATCTGAAGTGTTTCTAGGGATTTTTGCTTATGTTTTTTTTTCCCCTTTCCCTGTAGCAGGTTCATTTGTCTTTTCAAACAATAGAAAAATATGCCATCCACTGGGATTTTTAAGTGCTATTATTCTTTTCCTTGATTTTCTTTTAGGTAAAGCTGAATGCCATACATCTTTTCAAATAACCTAATGATGCTAAATCTATTATTTTGTTTTTATTTTGTAACATTTTTTGAACTTTTTCATTATTAAAGTATTTGTGTTGTGTCCCCATATTCATTTCAGTGACATTTATTTCCTCAAAAGCCCAGTGAATCTGTTGGATCGAAGATATGGACGATTTCAATCAATGGTGTATGTTATAACACATATATCTTTTCATATTTTGCAAACTCTTGTCCATGTCATCCCCTTGATCCTATTTTGGAGTAATACCACATACTTGGTGGGATCCCATTGTATTATGCTGACTCTTACCAAATGGAAAAAGGCTTTAATTAAATCCTTAGCTAGGGCCATTATCAGCTTGGTCTTATCATGATGAAGTTTTCAGCCATAGAAACTCTAATGATATTGAATTCCAAGAAGTATTGTGACGTGCATAATATGAGATATATAAAAATTCACATATATTTTGTCAATATGTCCTGTACTAGAATTATACTTGAATGAGTTATCTTTATTTTTAACATATCCAAAGCTAAAGGAATTAATTTTAATTTAGAAATTAATTTAGAAATTAATGTAAGACTCTACTTCTCTCACATGTGTAGATGAGTCTCTCATCTAGATATCTTAAGTAGATTAGCTTGATAGGTTTTAGGTGTTCAAAAATAGGATTATAAAAATTCACATACAGTGTAATTGATCACTTTCACATAATGAACATTTCTCTGGGTTAGTTGCCATAAAGTGACTTTGACTGAGCTATTTACTGTCATGCTTAAAATGTTCAATTTAACTTTAAGTGGATAAAAGGCATTTATCCCATCATCATCTGCACAAGTCAGATTTTTGTTGTTGTTGTTGGGGATGTATGTTTTTGGCATCCTCTAAGGATGAAGGCTCTATAATTAACATTATTACAATTCCAACTGGCTTGCTAAAGTGAGGCAAAGAATTTTTTTTATCAAAGATGCATCTTCCTTGGTCTATAAGGAAGATGCATCTTCTTTTGGCCAAGTGACCAAAATATTTTTTGCTGAGGCCCCCAATATATGTAAATGAAAAAGTGATAGATATATAGTTTATGTACACATGTATACATATAAATATGCATGTATATACCCATATATGATTACATATGTGCATTTATTTGGATAGATAAATAGTATTCAAGACAAAATCAGAATGTACAGATCAACTATATTTTAAATAGTTTATTTCACCTGGTTCACTTAAAAATAAGCAAACATTAAAGTCTTTAATTCAGTTTAATTTTTCAGATTTTTATTTTAAATTTTAATTTTTCAGATTTTGAATGATCATATTTATTTGTGCATTTTAGAAGACTATTCTCAGGCATTATATTTGGAAGGGAATGCTAGTTATAAATGAATGAATGAATAATAACATATGCAATGTAATATGATTATACATAGAGATAACATTTATACTGGATAGAGAGCTGGCTTTAATGTTGAGAATAGTTAGATTGAAGTTGTGCTCTAAGCCATATTGTCTGTGACACTGGCCAAGCCACTTTAACTCTCATTTCTTTAGGCAAATCTTTAAGATGTTAAATTGTAAAAAGTTTCTGATCTTCATTGGAAAAAGACATGTACTCATTGGGATTTCCTATACCACTGAAATTAAGGGTCTGGATATTACAAATCTTATACAGTTATATGTTTACATGTATGCCTAGCATATTATAATGTCATTGATTGTGCAGCATGAACCCCTGCTGCAAAGATATGCAATGTCCAAGAGTATGTTAAAAGTATTAGGCAGAATTCAGTAGGGAAGCTCTTTAAAAGTTGGGCTGGCCTACACTCTTAAATACATTAAAGTCAGTCCTTTTTCCAGTAAATATGTTAAGCACTCAGTGTGTAGAAGACTTTGCTAGAAAGATAATTGAGCATAAAGATAAGTAAAATAATAAAAAAACAGTAATTTTTATGCATCATTTTAAAGACAGCATGGGTTAATAAATAGAAGGCTGGGCTTGGAATCAGGAAGACATAACTTCAAGTTCTTCCTTGAAAATATGCTAATTAATGAAATGGTCAAATTACTAATTTCTCATTGCTCCAGATAATTGTAATGCTGGAAAGTATTTTAAAAATCAGTATTGATCACCCCAATAAAACCATGAGTATGAACTATAATTATACACACATACAGATATTTGCATGTATGTATGCAAACATATACATGTGTATTTGAGTGTGTGTATAGTATATGTGTGTATATCTTTATATATACATACATATACACATATACGCACAAACACAAATAAATCTCTGAACTGGGTTGTTTAACTATTATAAACCCACTTGGCAAATGAAGAAATGGAGATCTTGTAGGAGACAGGAGTGAAAAAAAGTCTTCCTTTATCTTTGGCATATATATTTTCAAAAGAAATAAAACAATTTTATAGATAGGTTATTATTTGGATTTTCTCATGCCATTGACTTTCCAGTACAAATTTGAAACACTTTTTTTGATTTTGAGGGATTCAAGAATGTTATAAAATAAATATTTCCTTCAAATTTTTCATCTAATAAAACTAAAAAGTGGAAGAGAATATGTTAATTTGAATCATTCTTATACCATTCTGTTTATGGATTGATGCTCCCACCATTACTATGCAATTAGGAAAACAAAATACAACCAAATATAAACAGAAAGTATGTCACTAAAGTCATTACTTTTCTTAGTCTTACCTGCTTGAAGAAAATATAGTCATAACTAGGACAGATGAAGTTCATTTTTGATCCATTCTACCAATATTGTGGGATGAGGACATATTTTCTCCATAGAGCCATCCTGTGGATCACTGTTCCCCTCAAATCATAGTATTATAATCACCTCGGTCAGTTTATGCCATTATTCATTACATCCCTACTCCTTCTCCTGGCTCTAGGACTCTGATTTGATGCTTTGATCACTGTGATATCTCTCTTTTCCCAATACTAAAGATAATTTTTTGACACTTGGCCAGAGTAGTTTGGAAGAAAGTATACACAAGCATGATCAGCATAATTTTTAAAAGATGTCTTTCTGATGTTGATCCATAGGTTTCTTCCTGATTCATTAACTGAAAGCTCACTAGGCATTCATTTTAGACTAAATATGCCTTTTATTATGTACTTAGTTATTGTGATAGCTTTTGTTAGGAGATGGACTTGATCAGCATTCTAACATTCTAATTCCCTTCTCAACTGAATTAGCCCAAGAAAACAAGAATTCCAATGCAATAATATTGCTCGTAATTATGCCAACTTTGCTGGGAAAAAATGCACCCAGATTGCCTAACTTCTGTTCTTGGCTACTATCTGTGTCCAACAACACAATGATATTCCTCAGCATCTTATTTAAAGAGCTGGCTATTAGAACTATTAAGTACTACTTTCAAGAACATTATTGTAAAAAGATGCAATTTTCTCTTTTATTTTCTGTAGAATCCATGTCTTCCACAGGAAAAAAAGATAAGAAAGAAAAAAAAAACCTTAAACATATGACCCAGACATGCTCCAGTAGCACAAACAGTTTGCTGATGCTGTTTGAAATGATGTGGATGCTGTTGTCCTTCTGTCTACTTAAGGATATAAGTGTTGCCTGAGAGAGAACAAATTTAGATAATGACTCACAAAAAGCTCGAGTAAGGGCATATGTCAGAAAGAAGGGAAACCAAAGCCAGACAGCATAGTTAACTTTACAGCCTGGAGAGCGCAAAAGGAAACCAGTAAGCACATTTAAGTTAAAGAAGACTTAAGATAAGTTTATGGATTGAGAAAGGGGTAAAGGCGGGTATAGAACTGAGAAGAGAAACAGATGGCATTCACAATACTACAAGTGAATAAACAAGACATAAGGTATAAAGTTGCCACAAAATTAAGCTCTGTCAAATAAGAACAGAGAAATATTCTGGCAGAGTGAGACTCTACAGGCTTCTTCAAATGCCATCAGGCATAATGCTGAAGAATATGCTTTGGTGGTATGTCACTGTTCCACGGAACACCTGCCAAGTTCTTTCACTATCTTTAGGGCCTTTACCTTTCATTATGGAACTTCTGTGTATTAGAATATGTATTATGTTTATATATGGAAATAGATAGATAGGCAGTTATATAGGGACTGAATCTGTGGTTTCATTGGTATAGGAAATCTCATGAGAAAACTCCTATTACCAATGTAGGTTAGCACTTGCCCTGCAACTTGTAATCTTAGAGAACTGACTAGACCATAAAAGGGCTGAGTGATTTGCCCAGGATCACACAGTCTCTGTGTCACAGTGTATAAGCTTAGTTCATTTAGTACAACAACTCTCTGTACATTCTGCAGCATGTACTTACATAAATACATAATTAATTACATTTTTTTGTGAACAATTATTAAGCATTTACATCAAGCACAGAAATAAGCAAGGAGATAGGAAAGATATAAATCAAGATTATAATGATCATGGGGCTTATAGTAAAAATAGTAGATGTTTTTTAGGGGTGGGGCAGTAAGTATGGGAATTATTTTTCCCCATCGATATAGAAAACTTCTGCTGAAAAACTGTTCTTATTAGTGCTAATATTTATCTAAATTGCAATTTACAGTCTTAAGAGAATTGCCATGGGTTCTGAGTGGTTGAAGGACAGGCTCAAGGTTACATAGTCATTTTAAGTCAGAAGTAGGACTTCAGACCAAGTTTTCCTACCTTTGAGTTCAACTCTTGATACATTGTGCCACACTAGGATATAACCCATAGATAAATGAAGTGATACATACATTCCAAATGCATGAAAAAAAATAAATATAATATGCAGGATGTCTTGGATCTGTGATTTTATCTAGAGATGGAAATTGATACTCACCAATCCCAATAACAGCTAAGCTCAATGAATATAAGGGGTGTTTAGTTTTTGTTTCTGCATCTCAAGGATATATTACAGTTCTTGGCACATTGCTATTATTTAGTTGTTTCTAGCAGTCTTTTGACTCTCTATTGTAATGTTCTTTTCTAAAATATATTGTTCTCTGGGAGCAAGTTTCTTGGGGGAATTCTGGGAGTAGCCTTAGTTTCAGTTCAGTGCAATCACTCCAAATGCAGCCAGGAGTTAAAGTCCAAATCATTTATTGTCTCCTTCCTTGGGCCTGGTTAGCTTTCTTAGAGGCCTATCTCTCTCCTTGGTTCCGAGAGCTCTTACTGCTAGTCCTTTGCCTCTGCCAGCTTCAGCCTCCAGCTCCCTCTGAATGTCTCCAGCCAGCATAAAGGTGGAAGAAGGAATGAATCTGTCTCTGCCTCCGAGAATGGGCTTCTATGTCTGGCCCTGAGAGCTTCTTGTTTATATGTTGTACACTGATCACTATGAAACCATTATTTGTTGTAGGATTAAATCAATTCTAAACTAGATTTAAACATCGTTTCCTCAATTCTACTTAGTACCTTGTTTCAAGTTCTGGCCCCTAACATCTCCTTGTAGGATCAGATCAATCATATTGAACCATACTAAATTAGATAATTATTGTATCTATCAATTCCACTGTCTTAGTACCTTATAAAAATCTTAACACTATGACTCCTTTTTTGGACTTTCTTAGCAAAGATAGTATAGTGGTTTGCCATTTCCTTCTCCATTTCATTTTAGAGATGAGCAAACCAAGGCAAATAGGGTTAAGTGATTTGTCAAGGGTCACACAGCTAGTGAATATCTGAGGTCATATATGAGCTCAGGTCTTCCTGATTCCAAGTCTGGAACTCTACCCAATGTGCCAACTAGTTTCCCTAGGTGGTACGCAGTATTCATTTAATAAATGTTTATTGAATGAATGAATAAACATTAAGCAACTTCCTCTATTGAAGCAGAAAAACAACTAGTCTTAATCCATGATCTTACAGTTGTGTTCATAGTTATTATATCATAGAAAAGACATGAAAAAGTCCTGAGTCCAAAGCTATTACATTAGCATTATATAATCTTCCCTCATTTGGTTAAGTACTGATTTATTCATTATCATGTTACCCCTATGAAGATATTACAAAGAAATAGCAATTTATTTGAAATATACTATAAAGCACAGAAGATTGTGATAAAATAGTTTGTCTCATTCCTATGTATTTCTGTGCTTTACTAAGCTCTTTTATCATCTTTATTAAAATTAATAATAATTTCACATCTGAAATTAAAATAGTGTGGTGTAGTAAATATATATATATATATATATACATATACATATGTATATGTACATATATATGTTATAATATATTTTAAAATGTAGTAAATTAATAAGTATAAATGTGTGCCCAATCACTTGTAAACATGTCAATGTTGCTTCTTCCTATCAAAAAAAGTTCTAACAAGTTAATCATTATCTTTTAATAATTCTATTTTATTTAGATGGTTCTTTTCTTATTACCAGTCTCCTGCCAAGTTCTCTCATTATCTTCAGGGCTTGTGCCTTTAATTATAGAATTTCTGTGTATTAGGATATGTATTATGTTTATATGTGGGAATAGAGAGGTAGATAGATAGATAGATAAATAGGGACTGAATTTGTGGTTTCATTCAGGAAATCCTGTATGAGAAAACTCCAAAATTCTAATAAAAGAGTTTCCAACAATATTCCTAAGCAAATGTTATAGTAATCCAAAATAGCAGATTTTTCCTTGTATATTTCTATTATTCTTCCCACCTACCAAATTTATTCTCATTTTTAAATGTCAAGTTCAAAATCCAATTCTTCCATGAACCCAAGGTACATTAGTGTTTTTCAAACTTTCATAATACTAATTTTCAGTGTCAATTATGTTGATTCTCAATAATGTTATCTTACTATTATTCAGAAAATGAGTGCATATTTCTCCTCCTGCAGACTGAAAGTGACTTGAGAGTAAACATTTTTTATTACTTTATAATTTTTACTTTTCCTCAAAAAATATCTTGAGTTGTAAAGAGACAAATTGATTTTTTTTAGTTTTATCTTTTTTTAAATAGTTTTTTATTGACAAAACATATGCATGGGTAATTTTTCAACATTGATCCTTGCAAAAACTTCTGTTCCATCTTTTCCCCTCCTTCCTTCCACTCCCTCCCCTAGATGGCAGGTAGTCCCATACATGTTAAATATGTTAAAGTACATGTTAAATACAATAGATGTATACATATTTATATAGTTTTCTTGCTGCACAAGAAAAATCAGATTTAGAAAGAAGGTAAAAATAACCGGGAAGAAAAACGAAAATGCAAGCAAACAATAACAGAAAGAGTGTAAATGCTATGTTGTGGTCCACATTCATTTCCCAGTGTTCTTTCACTGAATGTAGCTGGTTATGTTCATTACTGATCAATTGGGACTGATTTAGATCCTCTCATTGTTGAGGATGACCACTTCCATCAGAAGTGATCCTCATATGATATTGTTTTTGAAGTGTATAATGATCTCCTGGTTCTCCTGTTCATTTCACTTAGCATTAGTTCATGTAAGAGACTCTTTGATCTTTTAAAATTAAGATGCTTTTCCCCAATTAATGATGTTAAAGCAGATACATAAATTATAACATTTAATTTCTATATGAAGAATATTCTATTTGAATTTTTTTTTGCAAGTCAGTCAGGATTAAGTGACTTATCCAGAGTCACAGAGCTAGTGTTAACTGTTAGGTGCTCTATTTGAACTGAGGACCTCATGACTCCAGGGTTAGTGTTCTCTCTACTGCATCACCTAGATGCTTCATGAAGCTATCTAAACTTAACAATATTTTCTGTCTCAAATTTTACTTTTATTTATAAATATGTTCTTAGAGAACAAAAACTTATGCATGCTAATGTGATTATCTTTCACAGCAGAAAGGTAAACATCACCTCTATATCAATTTAGTTATTGACATAGACTAAATATATCTATTTATATTATAGATATATAATCATTTGGACTTGGACCATAATCATAATTATTATTAGATCATAATTAATGAATACATACTTAAAATCATGTTTAAGAAACCTCATTAGTAAAATGCTACATTTTCTGGACACAATCAGAGAATTTAAGTGTCTCAGATTATATAATCTAATCTGTATATCAGATCATAGATTGGAATAGAAGATTTCTCAGAAATAACCTAATCTTATTCCCTTATTTTATAGTTTAATTAACTGAAGCTTAGAGAGACTAAGTAAATAGCTTGAAATGATACAGATAAATAGTCTAGCCAGAAATGCATTTTTTCTTCTGTACCATATAGACTTCCTCTACAATAATATTGCCTACCACCAGAGAAGTATTCTTTAACTGCTTATAAAATCTTCCAGTAAAGGATAAATCAATATTTCCTAGAATATATCTTTATTGATTAAACTGAAAGGCAACAAATTGATATCAAATGGATCAGATCTGCCAACATTTCTGCAGCATTCTAATGTCATTGGTAATAGCAGTAGATTCCTATTATATCAGTGCTTGATATTAATTCGAGTAAGGAGTAATGATAAATAATATAAGGAGTCTCTTTTTTGCTTATTCCAAAGCTGTGGAAGACAAATTACTCAGAGGAATCCCAATATCTGTGAGCTAATAGTGCAGGGTACCCCAAATCACTTTAGAATATAAATGCTATTTCAACTAAAAAAACAAAAAAGACATGTCATATAATATGATATGTTGTAGAAGGCCAAACTCTGGAAAAGTATACTTGAAACAAGGATACTTACAACAAGGTGGAATTAATGAGATGATGGTTTTCTATTATACATATACTTAGTACTTAACATGGTGATAAAATGATTCTCTAGTTCACACATATTCAG
This sequence comes from Sminthopsis crassicaudata, assembly GCF_048593235.1. Classification (NCBI taxonomy): domain Eukaryota; kingdom Metazoa; phylum Chordata; class Mammalia; order Dasyuromorphia; family Dasyuridae; genus Sminthopsis; species Sminthopsis crassicaudata. Next base: position 255,949,588 of record NC_133620.1, on the reverse strand, counting down.
TATGCTGTAATGATATAATCATACTAAGGTATTTAAGGGCTGAGAAGGATTGGAAATGAGACATTCCATTTTTGACCATCCTCCTGGTGGCTCTCTTGCCTCTTGCACTCCTCCACTTAGATCAAGACTGGGCCAGAATACAGACTCTAGATTCTGTTCCTGACCATTCTCTTGGTGTCTATCCTGCTGAGACCAAAGCCTGTCTCAAGGACCTCCAGAATGCTAGCTGGAACATTACAATATATTATTACAATTTGTATTTTACTTTTTGGTATCACTTATATTCATGTACTACCTACTGAAAAATTATTTAAAATAAACACGTCTTTTAAAAATTTTGATCATTTCTTTACATACTTTATATTTTAGGTTATGAAATTTCATTTAATGTTGAATGGAAACATTGACTTAGTGATCCATAAACTTTATAAATATGAATTTATGGAAAAACAAAACATAAGTAAATCAAGTCTGTTGGTCCTTAATAAAGTCTGTAAATAAATTAAACTGGGAAAACACACACATTTCAGCCAGATTTCTTTTGGCATTAAAAGGCAGTAAAATGTTCTGCCAAACTGTGCCAAGCCTCTGAGTTTTGTAGACTAATTCTGAAATGCAGTCTGTAGTTTGTGGCAGCCATCTGCTGAAATCTCTTTACTTCCTGCCATTCAGCTCACATGAAATTAAAATATCGATAGAAACAATTTCTGTAGTGAAATTGGAAAAGTTAATAGGAAAGTCCATTAAGGGTTTCATGAGTTTCTGCCATGAGGTTCTTAGGTACTTCTACTATTCTTAATTATAAGATCAGGCACAAAAGAGGATATAAAAAATAATAGAAAACTAGTTGCCCCCCTAAGCTTTTATTTTTAGCACAAGAAAAAAATAAAGTGTAGTTTTATAGTTACAGTAAGGGAAAAATAAAGGCATGAGATGCATCACAGGATTCAGTGCCTCTATATTCAATTAATTGTAGCCATAGTAAGAAGCATACTAATAAATTTAGCACCTCCCAAATCCTTAAATTCTAATGGAGCTATATTATACACTTTAAACATAAACTTACAAAATGGTTCAAGATATTTTCCTATTCTTTTGTCATAATAATTTCCTCTTAACCCCAATGCAAAATATTTAAAGTTAATATTCTACTGACAGGACCTCACTCTTACACTGTGCTCCTGCAATCAGGTGTACCTATTTGTGAGCACTTATGAGCTTAAACTCATCCATTTTCTAAGGCTAAAAAAATCATAAGAGACAGTGAAAATATGTCAAGGTAATTTTTGTCTACCTTCCTGAAGCTGTTGTTCGTTATCCATGCTATACTCTGGAATATAGAAATCTCCTTGATTTCCTCAACTTTTGGTATTTATGTATCCTTTCTCTCTTTTTTGATCTTTTAGTCATGATCTTTGCCCATCAAAGTGTCTCTGGTCGAATCATCTGGCCAATCATCTTCTTGCTGCCTAAGCCCCAACATAATGTCAGTTTGTCTTAGAATGTTATCTTAAATCTACTGTAGGAGAACACTATTACAAAGTTTGTAATTTAGGATTTGTTGATAAATCTAATGAAAAGACTAATCATTTACTTTAAGAGGATCTGTTAATAACAGTCATTAATGCCTAAAATAAATAAAATGTGATTGAATTTACTTAATCTATATTTGAGAATTTCACATCTGGACCCAATCTTATTCAACAATTTTGATTGCTAACAATTTTAATTATCAGTTAACCAATTAGGGAAACTGATGATTTGTCTCTCTAATAGTAATTTTTAAAAGTCTATATCAATGAATTTTCTAAATATTTTTAAACACTATAAGCAAAAATTAACAATATATCTATTACATAGACATCTCTCATATATATGTATATGTATATATATACATATGTAAATTATGTTAGTGTTGAAAGAGCTAATATATATGGCTAACCTCTCTATCTTTTGTTCTGAATCTTTGATTTTATTTCTGTAAGGAACTCTGCTATGAGAAAAATCCTTTATCATAATCAATCAGTAACTGTTTTGCAATGTTACTGCAATTTTTCTACAGCAATCTTGTATAGTAGCATAGTGTAATGGCAAGTTAAGTGACTTGCTTAGGATCACATAACCAGTATATGTCATAAGCAGATCTTAAACCTAAATTTTCTTAGCTTTGAGGGTAATTCTCTAAATACTATCATATGCTGTCTCTTCAATGATTGATTTCAAGAAACACCATCTTCATTTATCATGATTTTTAATTGTCATTCAACTAAAAGATTATATAATGATTTTTTAAATTAAATCTGTAATGCATATGTAATAGGTCTATTCTCACCTGTGCTATATTGCATGGATATTATTACAATAAATAAATCATGACTTTATGAATTTGAAAGTGAGATTGCTATAAATAATAATAAAATAAACAGAATCCATACACATATATACATTCATTATGCAAGAAGTATATTAAATATATCATCAAATTTTGTCACTTTATTGGCATGTCAATTTAAACTACTAATCACTGAAAGCATTTTTTCCACTCATATTTCTTGTTTGTGATGGAGCATAGTAGGAAATGTAGATCAAAAGATAAAAATAAAATGATTTTTATATTATATTATAAATACTTAAACAGATATTAATGTAACCAATTATGTTAAGGCATTAAAATTTTTACAATGGCATATTTAAAAATATAATTATCTATTTCAGAAGCAACAGATGTATGCAACATCAGAACAATGGCAACATGTCTCGTTTATATTGATGGGCTATATATAACAAATGCAAAAGTTACCTCAATGAGAAGCTATATATGTCCTTAAAGGAACTAAAAACTCAGTTGCAAATGGCCATTGGAAACATTTCCCTTCATTTACTCTGTCTCACTGAATACTTTTAATCTGTGTAAGTCTGTTTTTGTCTGTGAGTACAAATGCTGAATGCAAACATAATATTTATGACTAGAAAATCCACAAGAGTAGAGAATGTAAGACTTTTCAAATTATCTTGTATCAATAATTAAAGAAGAGATAAGACACATAACAGTGAGTGAAATATTTCATTGACAATTAATCTTGGGCCCTGAGAGGCATAGGAACTCTGTGTAGATGTCCGAAATGTATATGGGGATCCCTAGATCTGAGAAATCTGCTCTAATTTCTAGAATTGGGACCTGGCCATTATGAGCCACTGGTCTTTAGAGTCTTTGAATATGATATCCTTAAGGATGAAATTTTATAGCCTGTGATCCCTTGTGGTGATTCAAAATGCTTTTAAAGAAAAGTCTAGTCTAATAATTAAACCACAACGAAATCTTTTGATTTTAGAATTTACAGTATTCCTTGAAGGACCAGAAGAAGACTGTGCCTCTGGCTTTGTGGTGAGTTTTTGATGTAAAAATTATTTTTACCAACAGAATTTGAAATAAATCTATGATTTCACTTCAATTCAATATATACTCATTCAAAAGCCTACAAAAGGTTAGATGTTATTCTAGGAGTACTGGATAAAAAAAAAAAAGGTCCTACTTTCAAGAACTTTATATATACTGGGGGGAAAAACATATTTAAATAGAAAATTAGATTCAAATATCAACAGTCAAAAGAGAAAAAGAGAAAGAGAAAAAGGAAGGAAAAAAGGAAAGAAATGAAGCAAAGAAGAAAGACAAAAAAGAATAGTGCTTTGGAAAGATCTATAAAATACATCAGACTGATTTCAATAATAGAAATGCAAAAAAAAAAGAATAAGGAATTTTCTAGTCTATTAGAAGATAAAAAGAAAATACTTTTTGGATAGTGGGGGTGATACCTGGACAGTAATGTATTTAACATTTCAGTACAAAAGGACTAAAAAAGATGGAGACTATGTACTGGAACAAGGTGAAGCCCTAAATCCATACCTAAATACTACAACCTCCTTCCAGTTGTAGGAACAGGTTCCAACTAGCAGCTTTGTTGTTTATTTCTCAGTTCCAGGTCACAAATGCATGATTAATTGAGTTGATCCATACCTTGGTGTATAACCAGTTGTGCAGTGAGCAAGAAAGTTTAGAAAAAAATATTTATTATATGACTGTGACCTCAAATATGGGACATAACTCAGTTAAACTATTTCAATCTGCATTCTACAGAGGACTGTCTAATGAAAGATTCTCAAAGCAAAGTGAAGACTACAACTGTAGACTGTTACTCTGAAGCAATACAACATTCCAAATGATTTATAGTGGTTGAATCAGCAAAGTGAAACTCCAAAGGAGGCAAGTCCATAAACTTTTGCTCAGGTCCAAACCCTGGTTAGTAACTCACAGAGTTTAATCCAAGGGAGCACTCATCAAACTTGTCCTGATCCCAAGGTTCTTGGAAACATGGAAAGCTTTCTAACTACTTACAAGAGTCTGGCTTTACACAAATATCTACACCAGGAATAAGCAAATTATTGTCATCATCATTATTATGATCATCTTCATCATCATAAAATCTATTATGACAAGGATGCTCGAGACACAAACCAAGAAAAGAATGACTTCAGAATATCTGTAAGAATAATCTGTAAAACAAAACAAAAACAAACAACAAAATAAAACCAAAACCAAGTGGACTTTTATTTGCCAAAATCAAAGAGCCCAACAGTTAACAAAATAATTTAATGATTAAATGAGAGGGTTAGAGGAAAAATGGCAAAGAAATGAGAAAAAATGAAAGAATGAATTGGAGAGGGAATTAACTGCTTGTTCCAACGTTTTGTACTTTGCCTGTTCAACAAAATTCTTGAAAATTTAAATGGACCAATTAAAAACTAATAATTATGCTAGACAAAAAGAAATATATTTTTTTGAAAAGATCTCAAAACACTGAAAAATAGAAGAATGAGGTAGTTTTGTTGTGCCACAGTTCTCTTTTAATGTCCTGACCCAATTTCCCTAATTGTACTATTCAATTACTCTGTCTCAGGTTATAACCATTCCCTCTAAATGTTAGGATAAAGGTCCTATATTTTAGACCTTAGGGCAGGGGTTCTCAGACTATGGCCTATGGGCCAGATGCGACCTGCTGAGGACTTTTATGTGGCCCACTGTGTTATGGCAAATGGGCTGAGGGGCTGAGACAGAGTGTGAGCTTTTGTTTTTACTATAGTCTGGCCCTCCAACAATCTGAGGGACAGTGAACTAGCCCTCTATTTAAAAAGTTTGAGGACCACTGTGACTTAGGCTATAATCATTCCCTCTTAATGTTTGATGAGATAAAGGTCTTTATCCATTTTAGACATCATTAGAATATCAGGAGCCTCTCCAGTACTTCCCATTATGTCATCCTAGGTGCCTCCCCCCATTAGGTCATCCCCATCCAGGTACCTCCCCCATTATGTCATTATTCTTGTTACCCTATAAAAGAATCTTGTATCTGACATTCACAGCTAGATTCTTTGAGATGATAGTCTCATTCAGCCCTGGGATCAAACCATAGATCCATTTGGTCCCAGTAAATCTCTCCATTAAATACATTATTAAATTGCTCTCCAATCTCTATCTTGTTCAGTTTATAGTAAAAGTAATTAACTTGTAAAACAGAGTGAAGAAAGAAAAATTGAAAATTACTGAACTACTTGGATCTCATGATTAAAAAAAAAAAAGACATAGACATACTATAAAAGAAAATTTTCCAAGTTTCTTAGAACCAGAATGGAAATAGAAAGAATCCATTGGTGAACTCCAAAATAAAAAAATCTAGGGAATATTATAACTTAAATACAGAACTTTCAATCAAAGAAGAAAATATAGCAAACATTCATTAAGAGAAAAAAAAAAAGGAATTCAAGTATTGAAGAGTCAGGATCACACATGAGAAAGCAGATAGTATTACAAAGACATGGAGATCTTGGCATGTGACATTCCAGAAGGAAAAGAATATAGGATTATAAATACTGTAATATAATAATACTAATAAGTAATACTAATTATATAAATAGACAAATAATAAAAACTAACCCTCCAAAACTGAGTATTATCCTACAGGGCAGTAAATATATCTCCAAAGAAATAGGGAATTTTCAAACACTTGATGAAAAGACCAAAGCTATGTAGAAATTTTCATATTCAAATACAGGAGACAATAGAAATATTCAAAGATAAACATTAATCAATGATCATATGAGAAACTAGATGAAGATAAACTACTTATATTTTAATATGGAAAGATGATAGATATATGTCTTCTGGCCTCTATCATTATCAGGTGTTAAAGAGGAAATTATTTTTAAAAGACCTACAAATAATTCTGTTAATGATCTTGAAAAACAGAATGGGAGGAGAAATGGAATACACTTGAGTGTGGGGATGGATTAGGCAAATTTATTTCATATAGTCAAGATGCAAAAATAAAAGTCTATACAAATAAGGAGGAAGGGATGGGGAAACAGCTGGCAATGAAACATTACTCTTCTCTAAACTGACAAAAGGAAAGGAGACTGCATATACAAAATTGGATCCAAAAAATTCACTTCACTGAATAGAGAAAGAGGAAAGAAAAGGGGGAAAAGAGAAGAAGGAATTAAAATAAGGATGGATTAAGGGAGAGAAAAGTCCTAAACAAAACAAACTCTAATGGAAATTGAGAGGATGGCCAGAAATTAGGTAATTGCTGTCCTTCATTCTTGAAGAGAACCATCACATCAAGCAGAAGATACCATAATATGCAAGTGCATTGGATTTAAGTGAAGGAGGGCTGTCACCTGCCTCACTTGCCCCTCAAGAGCCATCTGGGTGCAGTAGCTAGATGTAGATCAGAATAACCAGAGATGGCCCTGATGAAATCAACAGGGCTCAGTTTGACTGAGGCTGCACTCATTCAGTTATTAAGACAAGCTAGTAGTTGAGGCAAAGAATCTTCTCTTTCACCTAGTCCAAAAATAAAAATAAAATGAATAAATAAATAAATCTGAGAGGGGAAGACTCTCAAGGTTTCTGGCCAAATCATAAATGACTACTATTTATTTTCAATCTGATTCCATCAGAACCCAAATAATTACTTGGCTTAGGACCTAGCTGGCTAATTACAATCTGATTGGTTTTGGTTTAAGGCATGGTCCTTAAGAAAGAAATCTAGTTACTAAACCCCAAGATACCTTGGAAGAGTTCAGAGGTGCAAGAGAAAAAGAAGTGCTTTTAAGAGCATCTATAGGTAAGGGTATGATTCCTTATCTGGACAGAAGGAAAGAGGGAGAAAAGGAGAAAAAGGGAGGGAACAAGGGAGGGAAGGAAGGAGGAAAAAGGGAAATAGAGAAGGAAGGAGAGAAGGTAGAAAAGAAAGGAAGGAGGGAAGGAAGGGTGTGGGATGGTAGCTACTACTAATATAATCAGGAGTCTAAGTGCAGGAAAATATTTATTTCTTCCTCATGAGAAACTGTGTGCAATCTCTGACACACAAATCATGGTTTGAAAGAGACACACACATATATGAAAAAGCAAGGGGCAGTCCTTTTTATTCCCTAAGTTGAGTTCCTCTCCCCCAATCCCCTTTCTCCATTTGCTGAGATTTCTAAAGCAAGGTTTCTAAAAATGTGAGATAAAAAGCTGGGGTCTATCAAATACCAAAAGGGCAGAGTATTTTCCATTCATTCTAGTCCCTACCCCCAAGGAGCTTTCATTCTAATAAGGGAAAATAACAGTGCAAAGCAGAGGAGCAAAGAACACAAGATTCTTTTCAAATCTCAGACTATCAATTCTGATTATATAACCCAGTCCTGGACCTAAGGAGCTTACATTCTTTTGAGGAAATAGTCTCCAACCCCCATCATCCCCTGATGTCCCTGTGGGTTTCAACCTTCCAGTTCCAGTCCCTTTCTTCAATTCCATCTTAGCAACTGTGGAAACAAACAAACAAAAATGCCAATCCATTCCAGGAAGGAAGGAAGGAAGGAAGGAAGGAAGGAAGGAAGGAAGGAAGGAAGGAAGGAAGGAAGGAAGGAAGGAAGGAAGGAAGGAAGGAAGGAAGGAAGGAAGGAAGGAAGGAAGGAAAAACATACCAATAATTTAAGAAGAACACAGTGATGTGAACTGTGCCTCCTTTAATCTTTGACGAAAGGGTCAGAAAGAAATCTTTGAAGGAAGGGTGCTCCAGGCTCTCAAATCCTTCTACCTCTGGGAATACATTGTAAATCTACATCTGTAAATTGCAAATTATTGTGTTTTGTGATTATGTTATGGATGCTAATTGAACATTCTTTTAAAAAGTCTCAGCTTATCCACTTCTAAAACAGACAGAATAAATAGAAAGGAATGAGTAATGTAGAGAGATCAAATAAAGAACCAGTGGACAAAACTCTTAAGTGAAGTCCAAACAAGATTAAAATATAATTGGGAAATATTAACAAAATAAATAAACAACAAAAAAGAAATACATAAAAGTATGGAGTTTTCTAAGTCAATTAACTACTCCAAGAAAACCTTACATATGATTTAGGGTATGTATGTCATTTGTATTTAAGTTTAACACCAATATAGCAGAGGATCACTTCTTATGTAGGAGAAATCTGATTTCTGATTGCATCAAAATAATGTGGGCAAATGCCTTCATCTTCTTAAGCTTCAGTCTTTTTACCTCTAACAATAGGGAGGTGAAATCAATAGATGACTACTTGCCTTGAAAGTGTTAGAGTTCATTGTCTTTAGCAAATGAGAAACAAGAGAGAGAGAAACAGACACTCACATGTACATAGAGACAGAAAGTCACAGAGAGGAATAGACAGAAATGCAGTCAAAGAAACAAAAAAAAAACAGAGATAGAGAAATAGATACAGAGACAGAAATAGAGAGATAGACAGAGGCAAAGATATAGAGAAACAGAGATAATAAAGAAATAAATTGAATTTACCTAATTTTTTCTTCATTCTTAAGTCTGATTTTTACAGAGAGAATGAGGGATTTGTCATGCATTTGACTGCCATACTTGATCTTGATTTGAAGAAACAAAATGAGAAAGCAAATGCCAATGTGTAAAGAACATAAGGTGAAGTAACTTGAATGTAAAAATCATACATATCATGAATGGTGTTTGTTTGGGAAAGAGTTCTAAAGGGCCAAGGGCAGGGAAAGGCTAGGTATAATATCTCCTGTCATCATGCTACAAAAAGATGGGAAATCTGCCAAAGAATGACAGAAAATCAAAACAAAACAAAATAAAAAACAGGATAAAAATTAAACCAATAAAACCACATCATCCTTTTATCCTTTTATACAGACTGTCTACAATTTCAGATCATCCTAATTCTTTCTTTGAATATACCTGCCTTGTTTTTCACTTTTTATTTCCTCATTTTTACATAATTTGTTCTCAGTCTCTACTACTTAACAAAAACATTTTTTTGTTGTTATAGCTTTTTTTAAAATATATATACAAGATATATTCATGGGTAATTTTTCAACACTGACAATTGCAAAACCTTTTGTTCCAACTTTTTCCCTCCTTCCACCCACCCCTTCCCCTAGATGGCAGGTTGACCAATACATGTTAAATATGTTAAAGTATAAGTTAAATACAATATATGTATACATGTCCAAACAGTTATTTTGCTGTACAAAAAGAATCAGACTTTGAAATAGTGCATAATTAGCCTGTGAAGGAAATAAAAAATGCAGGCGGACAAAAATAGAGGGATTGGGAATTCTATGTAGTGGTTCAATAGTCATCTTCCAGAGTTCTTTCGCTGGGTGTAGCTGGTTCAATTCATTACTGCTCTATTGGAAATGATTTGGTTCATCTCATTGTTGAAGAAGGCCACGTCCATCAGAATTGATCATCATATAGCATTGTTGTTGAAGTATATAATGATCTCCTGGTCTTGCTCATTTCACTCACCATCAGTTTGATGTGGGTTGTGGTCCCTTTAATACTAGTCCTTTCAGATTGATATATTCCTTTCTGATTCCCAACCCCTCCTAGCTGATCAATTCAAGAAGCTAGGACCTTTGATTCACAAATCCTGGTCAAAAGCATCCCTTTGAATTCCAATAGGAGATATCTGCCTCTCACAACCCCCATTGGATCTGAACCAACTTGGGCTGTCCCAGCCCCCATTCTAATGATCTGCTCAGGTTTTCCAACCCCCACCCAGCAAATTCTTCCTCTTGATGAAACCCAGAGAGGAACCAACTTGGGACTCCACCCACAGGCCCCTTTAGCTAAATCTCTTATTATAAAAGAGCCAGACTGGATCCCTCTCTTTGCAGAGGATCTAAACATGTCAGCACTATGCCTGACACCAAAGACTCTCTGTCCACTGGAACTCTGGTTCTGCTGCCCCTTTATCTCTACCTTCACCTTTTACTAACTAGACTTTAACTTTACTTCCAAACCCCAAAATAAACCTCTTTTATCAATCTAGGTTTTTGGGCCTGTAAATTCCTTTACAGGGAACTCTTGTGCTGCCACTAGACCTCATTTAACTTCTTATCCTTGTGCCAAATCCAAAGGGGTTGCTCTATTTGACTCCCTGTACCTTGAACCTGCCACTAGACCTCAATTAAACCCTGATTTCATTTAGATACCCCATATCTAGATCTCATCAAGTTCACATAAGTCCCTCAGGCCCCTCTGAAATCATCCTGTTGGTCATTTCTTACAGAACAATAATATTCCATAATATTCATATATCACATTTTATTCAGCCATTGTCCAGTTAATAGGTATCCACTGAGTTTCCAGTTTCTGGCCACAAAAACAATTTATAGTTAACAAAAGTGAGGGAATTACTGGATTATTTAACCCCAGTTCCTCCACTTTCTTTCATAAGCTTCACATCTATTCAGATTTCCAAAGACAAGAAGATGCATAACATTCACAGATCTTCACTGGCAAAGTTAATTTCCTCACTGAATGTGATGTCTGTGGAGGGTGAACTTGGCTTAGAGAAACCCTAAAATCTCAACCACTCCAGGCCTCTGGGAGGGGCCCCACCCTCCTGTTCTTAGGGGAAACACCCAGATGGTGATTTCCACCTGAAATTTAATTGTAGTTCTTGGCCTGAGGCATAATAACCACCCTTTATTGAATTGAAAATTAGTCCTTCAGACTCATCTGGAGATCACCCCCTAGCTTTGAGCCACAAAAAACTCAATACAATCAAAGAATGAATCCCAAACCTTTGCTAATTCCTAATCAGGAAAGCTCACTGAGGAAGTTATTTCTCAGTGTAAACCCATCTTTGCTAAAAACCTACCTTTGCTAAAAATCTTAACAGGATTTAGCCCACCAAGGAAGTTGTTTTTCAATGTAATAAATTTCACTGAATCAGAATTGCAAATTCTTTACCAAAAACCTTGTGACAAAGGTCAGGGGATCTCTCAACCCTCATTTCTCAGAACTCAACAAAAATTCCTATGTCAAAGAAATCTGACTTAGGGTTAGGCCAAAAAAAAAAAAATCATCAATATAATTCTTCATTCCTTGGTTAATCTCATGTTCTAACCTCCATATCTAAATACTTCTCTAGCTTTATAAAACTCCTCTGTGGTTTGGACTCCCTTGGAAGAGAACAAACCACCTAGCTAGAAAGGCAAACCAATACAATCTCATGAATTGATTATTTTAGCTCTGGAAGGAATATAATAAGATGTCTAGGATTTATAAAAGCATTTAGTCTTTTCCTGGAAAGTAAATTGTTTTAGGGTGATGAGAATAAATTCTTTTCTAATCAAAATGAAATGACTAGAGTAACTCCAAGTGAATGAGGGGGGGAGGGGCAGATCTCATTCATTGTGGTTGAGTGCTTTGTCAAATCTAGTTATCTTAATTTAAATAAACTCTCTTGGGATGATTCTGATTTCAGTGATTTTTCAGTCATGTCTTTGTTACCTCATTTAGGCTTTTCTTGCTAAAGATACTAGAGTGATTTGCCATTTCATTCTTCAGTTCATTTTAGAGATGAGGAAAATGAAACAAAAAGGTTATGTGACTTACCTAGGATCACCTAACTAGTAGATGTATGAAGCTGGATTTAATGCTTATCATCCTGACTACAGACCAGGCTTTTCTATCCCTTAATTAATTAGGGATTAATTAACTGTCTTACTCTTGGGATAGGAAGACAGTATTAACTTCTCTATTGCAATGTGAGCTCCTATAGGGCAGCTATTATCTCTTGTTTTTCTTATTGTTTCCAATATTTATGCCTGTCACAAGTAGGTGCTTAAAAATGTTTATTGACTATTAACTGACATGTATTATATCTTCTCCAAACTGTGAAATTTGTACCATTAGCACAGTTTCCACTTGTAGTTTCCCTTTTATAGTTAATCTGATCCTACTGAATATATAATCAATCACTGGATTTTAAGGATTTTAAATTAAGATGCTATGGAAAAGAATAGATTTTTCAAAATATAGCTGAATATGTAAATTATTATAGTTTCTCAAGATGACATGGGGAAATAATGAGTTTTTCCACTATTATCAACCAGTGATTTTATTCTTTAAATTTTTGAAGACATATAAAAACTTCAATGTTTGTTTTTGTGAGACAATTTGGGATTAGGTGACTTGCCCAGAGTCACATAGCCAGCAAAAGTTAAATGTCTAAGGCCAGATTTGAATTTAGGATCTTCTGACTCCAAGGACAGTACTCAATCCATTGTGTCATCTAACTGCTCCCACACCATTACTCTTTAAACTATTAAAGAATAATAGAGAATATATACATAGAAGTACACACACACACACACATACACACACACACACACACACACACACACACACACACACACTCTTTTAATTTACAGGATTAAACTAATTACAAAAATCATGCCCAAGATCTTCTTCATCCATGTCAATGATTGAATTATAATCCATATTTGACTCTTAAACCATAGAGTCATTTGTTGAGATTTGGAAGAAACCTCACTGAACAGAATCCCACCCTTTCATTTTACCAAGTGTTTACTGACTTGTTCCCTGCCACTCATGCAGTAACTATCAGAGGTAAAAATCTAATGCATAACACTTTGATTTCATAGACAAGATTCTTTCTAAAGAATATCATGCTATCTTCTTTAGTTTGAATATTAATCATAAAGATTTCATGTATGCTTTCAACTTACATGTTTATTGTGCATTTATAGCACATTTAAATCCTGGGAGTAGAGGAGGTACTTTTCTCAGTGTAATAAACCCATTTTTGCCACAAACCTTGATAAATCAGAATTGCAAATTCTTTGGAAAAAAAACTCTGTGACACTGGCCAGGGTAACTCTCAACCCTCATTTGTCATACCTCAACAAAAATTGCCTTATATCAAAGAAATCTCAGGTATGTCCAGGCCAAAAAAAAAATCATCAATACAATTGATGATTGTAAACAAAAACTTATGAAAAGTGAGGGAATTAATGGACTATGTAAAATAAAATATGAATAAATACTAAGTCAAAGATAATTAAAATATATAGTCAGATGAAGATAAATCTTTAGGTAGCCAAGAAGTAGCCATAGGATATTTGACTTAGAGACAGAAGAAATTGTTTTGAATGTTGCAATTTCTATTTAATAGCATTGGAAATTTAGTTTAGTTTATTTTTTTGTCTCAGTTTTCCCAATCCATTAAATATTAATAATGCTAGTTGTACTACCTACTTCATAGAACCTTTGGGAGGAAAGAACTTTTAAATTATATAATGACATATAAACATGGTCTGTATAACTAGACTTTAGATTTTACATATGTAAATTTATGGTTGTAAATACTATGGAATTAAATCTGTGGAAAAGTTCAACCATCCAATAAGAAAACAAAATACAGATACTAAATAATCATGATCTATTATCTAGATATGGAAATTCAAGTATTTCAAAACTGTTAGCATTGCTTTTTGGGATCAGAAGTCCTCTGGAATCCATCCATAAATATATAAATTGAGAATAATGAGCTAGGGTCTTAAAGGAAGCTAGAAAAGTCATTAAAAAATAATAATAGCTCTCCCCATAATAAAAAGATGGATTATGCCAGACTTAGATGAGTGATCTGAAGGCCACTTTTGAACACATCTCCCAAGAGCTGATTGACTGGAGGCTAAGGCAGTAGCTTGTTTATTGTTGTTATTGCTGATCTTGAGAGAAATAGGGAGCAATAAAACCCCATTGAGATTTTTTTTTTTTGCTCTCAGCAAGCAAATTACAAAACTGATTTTTTTTTTTTTTTAATGTGCTGACACAGTGCATAGTACTCCGCTAAAGGCCTATTCAGATATCTTATTGTGGGACAGATGTGACCTTGGGCTTTCAAAGATTATGCCAGTAAAGCACAGGTTCTATCAGGACAAAATGGAGAAGCTTTATATGTGTATACTCTTTGTGGCAGACATTCAAAGGCAGTTAGTGGGGTGAAAGAGTGTCAATTAATCAGCAATATTTATTGTCATTATGATGTACAAGTGCTGTGTTACATGCTAGAAATTAAAAAAAAAGTCAAAGCAATCATTGCCCTCAAGAAGCTCATATTCTAAAGGTAGAGACTACATGCACATAAATACAGAAAAGTGGAAGGCAATTTTATAGAGGAAAGTAATAAAAGCTAAGTTGGGACTGTGGAAATTCACCTGTCAAGGTAGCAGCTCAGCTGTGTCTTAAAGAAAGCCAGGGTTATAAAATGCAAGTATGAGGAGTGTGTTTGGAGTAGTTTGTAAGCAAGGAAGCAGAGTCTGAATGAGTTCTCTTATTTCATTATATGCTCAGCATAAGCAGATCATTTAATATCTTTAGTACTCAGTTTATTTTAAATGCAAGGTTTGGGATATTTAGCTTCTAAGTTCAAATTCAATTCTATATCTTTTGTGGATTCTTAGATCTATATTCATTGTAAATATATTTGTAAAATCTATATTTATTGTAAAATGTTTGTAAAATTCAATAGAGGGAAACTAACCACCATGGAAGGGGAAAATGGAGCCACATTTGCAAGAAGGAAGGTAATCCAGCCTTGGACAGTAAAAACTAAAATATAAATCAAAAGAAGATTCAATGAAAAATGATGATACATGATTTTATTCAGCTCCCAAATACACAAAGATAGCAAGAATGCCATGAACAATAGGAAAGGAGGTCAATTACAAATGCAGTAAATGCAGAAATTGACCAGTGAAAAATTTTAGCCTTCAAGGATCTATAACTGGAAGGAAGATTCTATAGCACAATAAACTTCTGAGGTGATAAAACAAACAAATAAAAATATAGGATAGATCTCAAAAGAGATCCAAAAATGGTAGTAATCTGGAAACAGCAAAACAGCATTCAGATGGAGATACTTTAGGTTCACAGCTTTGAGTTTTATGGCACTCTGTCCTAAAGCAGTTTAAGATTGGGAAAGTGAGAGGTCCCATTTTTGCCTTAGCTCCCCCTCAATGTCCTTTACAGCAGCATAAAAATTGTACTAGATTGAATTCTGATTAGGAAAGCAAGAAAAACATCATTTTTTCCTGTTTAAGGATTCTTAGAAACAGAGTCAAATCTGACGATACAGGGATATGTTTTGTTTTTGTATTTTGTGACTTTAAATAATTGATTCCCATTTGTCTCAGAGACTTCCTTTCTATTAAGTTATGGAGTATAAGAAGGGGCAGTGGAAACTTTTGCAAATCATGAGTCATTTCTGCTGCCCTATTTTTAAAAATTTTAATAGTAATAGCTACTGTTTATATAGCATTTTAAGGATTGCAAAACAGTTTCCCACTATACAGATGAAAAAAGACAGAGGTAAAGGGACTTGTCCAGGTTCACTCTACTAGTAAGAATATGAGGCCAGATTTAAACTGAGGTATTCTGAACTCCAGGTCCATTTTATTAATAATCTTTTTTATCATCTATATTACTGTATAGAGCTAAGTATTACTGTGATAATCACTGATTTTCCTGTCAGCCACCTTTTAAAGTAATGATACTTATAATCCAAAATTATGCCTCTATTTCTTATTGATCTCTCACTCCAGAGGAATGTGAAAACTATATGAAACCAGAAGAAAACACATATTTAATCTTTAAGGAATCCCGAGTAAATATAAATCCAATAATAATTTAAAATAGGTTTTGTTAACAACGAATTCGTAGTACTTTTTTAAAAAAATAATTAATTAATTGCGAACACTTGACATTTACAACATCCTGTATCAAGGATGAAGATCTTAATGTCCCAAGATATTTAATACGATGAACTTACAAATTATAATGACAAAAGAAAATAGGTAGTATAGAAAAAAAGTGCTACTAATTTTCATTATTTCATTTATTCATTTTTATTTTTATTCACAAATATTTCTGGAGTCCTTGTTATGTTGAAAGTACCACTAGATCCTTGTTATGTTGAAAGTACCACTAGATGGTATGATATTATACAAGTGGTATGACAGTTGCAAAGATGTATAAGTGAAGTCACCAGGGGAAAGAGGGTATTTAAACTGTTTTAAAGGATGAAAATGACTTAATTAGGCATAGATTCCCTAGAGGTCATTCTAGGAAGCCAGAATGATATTATTAAAGGTTTGGTTGCAGAAACATATAAGATATATTTTTATCAATGAGGAGATATTGACTACATTATTTGTATTATTTCTGAGATATAAATAAAAAAGATGTGCAGGATTAAGAGTGAGAAGGAGCTTGGATCTTCACAAGTTTCCACATGACACAAGAAGAAAAATTCTAGGTTTGAAGTCAGATTACCTGGGCTCTTCTGCCTTGGGCATAATTATATTAACCTTTCTGCATCTCTTTTATAGAATGAGGATTAAACTAGATAACTTATAGCTTCCATTCTAGCTTTTCCAACATTAAATCTATGCTCCAATGATCCCAGAAATTTTGTGACTTTCCAGGTTCTGTATGTAATTATGCATTATTAATGATTTTTAAAAAATGCTTATGTCCTGGAGCAGCTAGGTGGCACAGTGGATAAAACACCAGCCCTGAAGTCAGGAAGACCTGAATTCAAATCTGGTCTCAGACATTTAACACTTCTTTGCTATGTGACCCTGGGCAAGTCACTCAACTCCCAATTGCCTCAGCAAAAAAAAATGCTTATGTCCTTACTAGTATATCTCTAAGCCATAACATATGAACAACAATTGAATTTTAAATGCTAACATCATTTAATTGAAGTAGAATAGGAAATGAATCATAGGGACATGAATCCCAGTTTAGGTTTGTTATATTCTTACACCAAATGAGTATTGTTTCTGAGTTGGTAATACTCATTGTATCCATCTACTCCCCTCATCATAGTAAGATGTAGATGGTTTAGAATCACATCCTCAGTGTGAAGCATATGTTCCAATCCCATACTCTGTTGAATTTCTTTCTTTATTCTCAGGAAGGTAGTCTATATCAGTGATGTCAAACTCAAATAGAATGTCAAAGAGCCAGTAAACTGTCTGTAAAAGACTTTGCTGCAATCTAGCTTCAGATATTTAACACTTCCTGGCTGTGTGACCCTGGGCAAATCATTTAAGCCCAATTGCCTCAGCAAAAAAAAAAAAATCCCTGCTACACACATACTGATGTAAAACACACACACACACACACATACACATTAACATTATCTATGTTTTATTTTATTGCCATTTACTTTGACAAATATTTCACTATTATATTTTCATTTCAATAAGATTGTATGGGCCACATGTTTGATGCTTCTGGAGTTGAAAGTACCAGTACCTTATAGCCAGTTGACATTCACTGAAACATTACAATACTGCCAGGCTTCATGGTCTCCTTCTGTTTTCCCAGTGGATATTGCAGTGCAGTTGCTTGCACCCACAAGTTCTTTTGCTGATCAACTCTTATTATCTTCTATAATCATTGCTCAATGTGGCTGGTATCTACTTCTTCCAGATCTGTGCCTGCACGCTTTGTCTCCAGTGACTGTTATCTCTCTCCAGGCAGCTGCCATCTATTCTTCTCAGTGTATGCCTGCTGCTCTTCCTCCACATGGCTGCTCTCTTCTTCCCTATTCACATCCTCTTGGCTTTCCTCCACACAGCTGCTTTCACTTTTCTGTTCATATCTGCCTGATGCAAACCCATGTCCAGGTGCAAAACACTCTGGGAATCTCATGTCCTGGAGCTTTCTCTAAAGAGCAACTGAAGCTGGCTAGAATACTTAAATTAAAGGCACAAACAATCTCTGCCCATATTACAGATAGTCAGGGAAAATAGGAGAACTAAAACCAGTTAGGCAATACTTCCCTACTTCCTGTTCCCCTGCTCATCTCAATTCCCTCTATCAAGTATCTGGGCACAGCTGAGAAAGAAACCTTATAGGGGCACATACTCAAATACCACCATTCACTCCTCATTTTATTTGCAGCTCAAAGATGGATTAACTATATACATCTTTCAGTTGCTGAGTACACCATATACATCTTACTTCCTTTTTACTGGCAATTCAATCTTATTCAATCAGCACCCTTCTCTTATATTCCAGCAAGATGTCCCAAACTACTTCCTCTTGTCATAAGGGGTTTGCCCCTCCCCATTTCTACCTTTATAATTTGTTCTCACTGTCCACTGTTCTTTTTGGAACACCTGCTTTATACCCATTAAACTTCCTTACAGCTTTTATAATTCAAAAAACTTTCCTTCCATCTTGCTTTCAGAGAACACACTTCTCTGACACACATCATATTCCTTATAACCTGTTCCTTTGTACAGGCATATTTTCCCTCCTCACTGACTTTCAGGAATAGGAAGATGGATAGACATGTATCTTGCTTATAACTGCCCTCCAGGACATGCATATAGTATTATCCATAAATTTTGAACTATGAACTATGAACCATGCAACCATGAAATTTCTTTCCCATCCTTGTTTGCTCTTCTATCAGATCTCTCCAAACAATTGTACAAACTTTTTTTTTCTTTTTTATGATATAGTTCATGCTTAAGGTATTCCATTTCTCTCCATCCTCTAACATCACACTCAGGGACTTTTGCCATTATTTGAATGACAATATCTACTAAGGTACAAATTGGCTATGTAGGCTAGGCTACTTCTTTTCATCAAAGTTAAGAAAGCCATCCTCAAATCTCAGTTTTCTGGGACAGTCAAACCTTGGATATATTTTTCTTCTCCAATCTCACCATATAATTTGTCAATATCAAAAAAATCATCTTTTAAGAAGGACTGATAACAGATGGTACTTTTGAGAAATTAAAGTTACTAGAGAAAAGCTTCTGTAACACAATGTACACATGAGAGAGCTGATACTTGAACCCTGCTCTCTTAACTTATAACTAATTGCCTTTTACCCATATTTTCCTGTTCTGTTTCTATTTCTCCAAAAATTTTCCTAAAAAAAACTTTTACAGCATACTTTATTGTTTTTCAGCCATAATAGGGAGCTCTAGAATATATGGATTTCAGCCATAACAAAGAGCTCTAGGATGGAGGAATCTAGATAAAATCTTTGATTTTGATATATATTATCCTCTTATTTGAGGGACTTTTAAATTAACAATAATACACTTAAGTATATTATGTTAAGTATAACCAGATCACCTCTCTTTGCCAATCCTCAATGTATTAACTTTGGGATGCTGGAAAGCAATAAAGGAAAAGCTACTGAATATCTATTAATGAAAGAGAATCCTTCACCTTATGACAGTGATAGATGGACTCCTTGCCTCCCTTCCAACTTTCAGTGGGTATGATGCTAATCCCTGAATATCTGAAAAGACAGAATTCGGACTGCAAATAAGATAAAAAGTAATCAATTAAAGAGAGAAAAGGGGGAGGAATCAGTGTTTTGGTTTTTTGTTTGTTTGTTTGTTTGTTTTTTTGCTAATAGCAAGGTTTTTATGTTTTTTTCCCCCTCCTCTTTTTGAGGAAGGTTCAAGCATTATGTGAATTCAATCAGTGATATTCATTCCCAGAGAAGGCTAGCTAAAGATGAAAGATGAAAATTCTTCACTGAACTTCTCAGTAGGTGGGGAAAAATATTTTGGTCACAGTTCTTTATATTGTTTTTCATTGTTGTAGATGCAATTGAGAGAAAAAAACAATAATAAAATAACCAAATATGCACCAGCAGATAAGTAAATAGCATTGTTATCAAGGTGGATAGAAGAAGCTGTGTACAAGTGAGCTAACAGCAGGAGCTCAACATGCAGAACTAAAGAATTTGGTTGGCATTAGCTATAGAGTAGACAAATAAAGAAAAGGTAATACCTATATTTTTCTGATAGATATTCTAAATATCCATTTCTAGATACAATTTTCTAGAACAATATTCTAAATAACATCGACTCTCTCAACAAAGTATGCAAGACTTGTTAGTAAAATTTTGTCAATAATATCAAAGTGGCATCATGACATCTATGGAGATATTCAAATTACTGGTGAAAGTAATTTTTTTTTGCTGAGATTAGAGTTGAATTCAGGTCCAAATTATTTCCAAAATAATTGGGAAAAAAGAAAGGAACCCATATATTCTAAAATGTTTATAGAAATTCTCTTTGTGGTGGCAAAGAACTAGGAATTATAGGGATACCCATCAACTGGGGAATGACTAAACAAGTTGTGATATATGATGGTGAAGGAATGGTATTGGACTATAATGATGAGATCAGTGATGTTTTTTTTTTTATTATTATTATAGTTTTTTTTTTTTTGTTTTTTTTTTTTTTTTTTTTTTTTTACAAAACATATGCATGGGCAGTTTTTCAACATTGATTCTTGCAAAACTTTCTGTTTCAGCTTTTTCCCTCCTTCCCTTCACCCCTACCCTAGATGGCAGGTAGTCCAATACATGTTAAATATGTTAAAGTACATAGTAAATGTAATATATGTATATATATTTGTACAGTTATCTTGTTTCTTAAGAAAGATCAGATCTAGAAAGAAGGTAAAAACACCTGATAAGGAAAAAAATGCAAGCAAACAATAACAGAAAGAGTAGAAATGCTATGCTGTGCTCCACACACTCGTTTCCCATAGTTCTCTCTCTGAGTGTAGCTGATTCTCTTCATTACTAAACAATTGGAAGTGGTTTGGAACATCTCATTGTTGAAGAGGGCCTCATCCATCAGAATTGATCATCATATAGTACTGTTGTTGAAGTATATAATGATCTCCTGGTCTTACTCATTTCACTCAGCATCAGTTCATGTAATTCTCTCCAGGCTTTTTTGAAATCTTCCTGCTGGTCATTTCTCACAGAACAATAATATTCCATAACATTCATATAGCAAAATTTATTCAGCCATTCTCCAATTGATGGATATCTATTCAATTTCCAATTTCTAGCCACTACAAAAAGGATTACCATAAACATTTTTGCACATACAGCTCCCTTTTCCTTCTTTAAGATCTCTTTGGGATATAAGCTTAGTAGTAACACTGCTGAATCAAAGCATATGCACAGTTTGATAACTTTTTGAGCATAGTTCCAAATTGCTCTCCAGAATGGCTGGATCTGTTCACAATTCCACCAACAATGTATCAGTGTCCCAGTTTTCCCGCATCCCCTCCAACATTCATCATTGTCTTTTCCTGTCATCTTAGCCAATCTGAGAGGTGTGTAGTGGTATCTCAGAGTTGTCTTAATTTGCATTTCTCTGATCAATAATGATTTGGAACATCTTTTCATATGACTAGAAATAGTTTCAGTTTCTTCATCTGAAAATTGTCTATTCATATCCTTTGACCATTTATCAATTGGAGAATGACTTGATTTCTTATAAATTTGAGTCATTTCTATATATAGTTTGGAAATGAGGCCTTTATCAGAAATTTTGACCAGTTTATTGCTTCCTTTCTAATCTTGTCTGCATTAGTTTTGTTTGTACAAAAACTTTTTAACTTAATATAATTAAAATTTTCTATCTTGTGATCAATAATGATCTCTAGTTCTCTGGTCACAAATTCCTTCCTCCTCCACATGTCTAAATGATAAACTTGTAATATTCTTTCTAAAATGTAATGTTCTCTATTGAGGTTTTCTTGGGGTTCTCTGGGAGCAGCCGTCATTTCAGTTCGGTAATCACCACATGAGTAGCTAAGGATAAAATCCAAGTCCTTTATTGTCTCCTTCAAAGTCCTATCTCCTTCACTTGAGGGTCAGCTAGTTTTCTGGAGGCCTTCTGGATCTTGATTTCAATAGAGAAGTGAGTTTGTCAGAGCTTATATGCCCTCTTATAATAGGTGTGAATTTTGTGGTATTATATTAAGTACTAAGTATACTGAACTAGAGAACTGTTAAGCACCATGCTAAATAACCATTGTCTCTATCAATTCCACTGAGTTAGCACCTTACAAGAATCCTTGTTTCAAATTCAGAGTTCTGGCTCATAACATAAACTAGCATATGTTCTTCTAATTTATTTATAATCTTATTCTTTTTTAAAATTAATTTTATAATTATAATTTTTAACAGTACATATGCATGAGTAATTTTTTTTACAACATTATCCCTTGTATTCATTTTTCCAAATATTCCCCTCCCTCCCTCCACTCCCTCTCCTAGATGACAGGCAATCCCATATATATTAAATGTGTTACAGCATAACCTAGATACAATATATGTGTGTAAAACCAAATTTCTTGTTGCATGGTAAGAATTGGATTCCGAAGGTATAAATCACCTGGGTAGAAAGTAGTGAAAACAGTTTACATTCAATTCCCAGTATTCCTTCTCTGGGTGTAGCTGTTTCTGTCCATCATTGATCAACTGGAAGTGAATTAGATCTTTTTTATGTTGAAGATATCCACTTCAATCAGAATACATCTTCATATAGTATTGTTGTTGAAGTGTAGAGTGATCTTCTGGTTCTGCTCATTTCACTCAGTATCAGTTCATGTAAGTCTCTCCAAACCTCTCTGTATTCATTTTGCTAGCCATTTCTTGCAAAGCAATAATATTCCATAACATTCATATACCATAATTTACCCAACCATTCTCCAATTGATGGGCATCCATTCATTTTCCAGTTTCTAACCACTATAAAAAGAGCTGCCACAAACATTTTGGCACATACAGGTCCCTTTCCCTTCTTTAGTATTTTTTTGGGATATAAGTCCAGTAATAGCACTGCTGGATCAAAGGGTATGGACAGTTTGATAACTTTTAGAGCATAGTTTCAAATTGCTCTCCAAAATGGCTGGATCTGTTCACAATTCCACCAACAATGTATCAGTGTCCCAGTTTTCCCACATCCCCTCCAACATTCATCATTATCTTTTCCTGTTATCTTAGCCAATCTGAGAGGTGTGTAGTGGTATCTCAGAGTTGTCTTAATTTGCATTTCTCTGATCAATAATGATTTGAAACATCTTTTCATATGACTAGAAATAGTTTCGATTTCTTCATCTGAAAATTGTCTATTCATATTCTTTGATCATTTATCAATTGGAGAATGGTTTGATTTCTTATAAATTAGAGTCAGTTCTCTATATATTTTGGAAATGAGGCCTTTATCAGAACCTTTAACTGTAAAAATATTTTCCCAGTTTTCCCTTTTAATCTTGTTTGCATTAGTTTTGTTTGTACAAAAGCTTTTTAATTTGATGTAATCAAATCCCTCTATTTTGTGATCAATAATGATCTCTAGTTCTCCTTTGCTCATAAATCCCTTCCTCCTCCACAAGTCTGAGAGGTAAACTACCCTATATTCCTCTAATCTATTTTCGATCTCATTCTTTATCCCTAAATCATGGACCCATCTTAATCTTATCTTGATATATGGTGTTTTGTGGGTCCATATCTAATTTCTGCCATACTAATTTCCAGTTTTCCCAACAGTTTCTTTTTTTTTTTTTTCAAATAATGAATTCTTATCCCAAAAGTTGGTATCTTTGGGTTTGTATCTTTTGGGATTGCTATAATCGTACACTATTTTGTCCTGTGAACCTAACCTGTTCCACTGATCAACTAGTCTATTTCTTAGCCAATACCAAATGGTTTTGGTGACTGCTGCTTTATAATGTAGCTTTAGATCAGATACAGCTAGACCACCTTTATCTGTATAATCTTATTCTTTATGCTTAGATCATGAAGCCATTTTGGAGATCAGTGATTTTGGAAACATGGAAAGACTTGCATGAAATAAGGAAGAGCAAAACAAGTAGAAACAAGAGAACATTGTATAGAGTGTTAATGATATTATTTTAATAATAACTTTGAGCAATAAGTTATTTTTTCTATTATAAATACTCAGATTAAGTACAAAGAACATATGAAGAAAGATGTTATCTGTATCCAGGAAAAGAAATTATAAATACAAGTATGTACAGAATATTTATGTATATATATATATAAACATATACACACATATACATTCGTGTTTGTTTGTTTGTTTGTGTGTGTGTGTGTATACCTCTTTGTATATAATGGTGGCCATCTCTTGAATGAGTGAGTGTCTGCAGAATGGGGAGAAAGGGAGAAAGAAATTGCATCATAATTTTATTGTATATTTGAAAGGAATAGCAAGTTGTGCATGGTAGATATACAGTTTTTTGCACATATTTCTTATGATATACTATGTTATGAAAATACTTGTTTTATTCCATAAATTAAAAATAAAATAAAATAGAAGACACATAGGAAGGGAAGATATAAGTAAGATCACTGTACTACTGGCAAGGATATTTATATTGATGGGATGACAGGTCTATGGGCTGTGAAACTGAGGTTTGACCATTTTCAATTGAGTTTAAACATAGAAGAGGTAGAGAAAGAAGTCATTGAATTTAAAAGTTGAAAATTATGCAATAAGACTGAATATGTGCTTTTCTTAAAAGTGAAAGAAATTGTCTCCGAACTTGACTCGCCCAATGACTAAGGTTTGAAGGTGAGTTCTTGGCTTTTAAGAAAATAATTATCCTAGCCTATATGATAGACATTGATAGATGTTGCTGCCACAATAAAGAGTAATTCAAATGATTAGTAATGGCATGGAAGTTGTCTCATGTGGGGTTCAAACAAGAATTCCTTATTAATGGTGCTGTTCTCTATAATCTTCCATTTGCTGATAATATTCTAATGTAAAGGAACTTGGTCTAATAACCACATTAAAAATAAAATGAATGAAAAATGCATGTTGCTTCAGATTTATAACATGTGGCTAGATAGGTAGCCTACTGTGGATACTGGCTAGGATTTAATTATGTATGTGCAAACACATGAATATACACAGAGTCATCTGTTTCTTTCTATTATAAAACATTTATTTTTACCAATTTGCAAAAGCTTCAAATAGAATTCCTTGATTGACCAGGTATGCTTTGGCCTTCCTCCAATGTAGAAGTACATCAACATATTACTTTTTTTTTTTTTTTTTTTTCCCCCCGCTGTAGTCAAATCCCTATGAATATCTAGTAGAATTCAGAGGGGCATAAATCTACATCATAATAGAGTTAACATATATCAAATTACTAACACTTGAAAGATTAGGGTATATGTGATAGTATGTATAAATACATGTGTATAAATATAAAATATAAATGAGAATGCATTTGCATATATAAAAAAATTGTACAAGTTTGTATGAGAGGCAGCATGGTATAGTGAATAGAAGTAGCCAAAAAGGAAGGCAGAAGATTTCTGACATATAGTAGTCATGAAACAAAGAAGTCATTTGCTCTTTCTGTGCTCTAGACACTATCTAGGTTACCTAAGTTATCCAAGACTATAAGTTATAGAGAATGTGATGGCTTAAATTATTAGAGGGAGTTTGCCTCATCTGAGATTATCAGTAAGGTCACAGGTCTACTCTCAATCCCTACTTTGCATTATGACAATTTCTGAATTTATTGTTAGACTATAAATGACAAAGAACAGTCTCCTCATTTAAACATTTTATATCCACAAAAATTCAAACATATTGTTATTAATAAGGAAAACATGCTTAGGGACAAATTGAACTTAATTCAACATACACAACAGTTCTCTACATCATTGAAACCTCAGGCCTGTCCAATCTCTTTTTAAAAATGGCTGTTTAGTCTCTTTTATGTATGTGCATGTAATATATACATGTGTACATATATACATATGTACTCATTTGCATATTATGTACGTTAAGAGTATGTGTATATAAATATATCTATCTGTGTGAGTATATATAGTTTGAAACTGCCGACTTTTTTAGAAATCCTATATATGTATATATACCAACATATATATATTTGTATGTATATACATATGCATATGGATATGCATGTAAATATATTAAATGCATGTAAATATATAAAAATATTTTGGATTATGGCAACAAGCTGATTCCAAAATTGAGCATGAAGATACATGGTGGGAACACATTTGGTAAATTCTCATGATTTCAATGATTCTAATCTTGCAATACCAATAGCAACTATGAGGTTGTATAGCTGTTAATCATAAAATGTCATGATCACAGAAAAATCAAAATTACAAGTAACCCAAAAGCAAAAGAAAGAAACCTGGGTCTTATTTGTAAATAACATCATGTTACTGTGCAAGAAATTGTATAAAAAGATATAACATTATATTAGTATATATGTTATAAAACATATTTATACTATATATATATATATATATATATATATATATATATATATATATATATATATATATATATATATATATATATATAGTATATAGTACATATTAGTATTACAGCACTAAGAACTATAATGTTTTTGGTGATTATCTATTACAAATTCCTCATTTAAGAGATGAGGAAAATGAGCAACATTTAGATGAAGTGACTGGTTTATGGTCACACAGGAACAAATAACAAAGCTATAAAGCTCAGGTCTTTGACTAGAAATGTAATGCTAACTTCAGTAAACCATGCAGCTTCAAAACTGTATGATAAGGAGATGGACAAATCATAGGGAAAGATAATAGACAACAGGGCTATCTGAAACATTAAGAGAAAATGAGCTTTTTAGTAGATTATGTGGACCCACTTCAGAGAATTTTGGAAAGACATGGACAAAATCTCAGAGCATAGGAAGATATCTGTATTATTGCAAAGAACACTCATACTAATGCAATCATGACTAACATACAGCCATGCATCCACAACCACAAAGACAAGTACTACCACAACAAAAATTTATTAAACAAAATAGTCAAAATATCTTGTTTTACCATGCAATAATGTATTTTGTAGCACTGATTATATTGTGGATTAAAAAGAAGTGCCAAGCTAGTTGTTACTGTTTCAGCCAACATCAATGAATTCCCATAAAAAAAAAAAAAAAAAATTACTTGATTTGAAATTTGATAGATCTATCAGTTAACTGATGACTTGTCATTCCTTATGTTTTCAATAGCATATTATTATCCAAAAACACTTTTGGTGATTTTTTTTTTCTTTTTCTGAGGCTGGGGTTAAGTGACTTGCCCAGGGTCACACAGCTAGTAAGTGTTAAATGTCTGAGACCAGATTTGAACTCGGGTCCTCCTGAATTCAGGGCTGGTGCTCTATCCACTGTGCCACCTAGCTGCCCCCTTGGTGATATTTCAGAGTAAATCCATTTTTTTTTTTTTTTTTAGTTTTAAATAGGAACTAATTAATTTATCTTAAAGTTATATTTTTTTTCACAAAATTTGGGGTTCTAATATTTTCTTATATGTTATTTTAAAAATCACATTTTTCTTCCACAAAATGAACTTAAAATATTGAATTTCTGTGTTATTCAATTTAACTCCACAAAAAACTATTGAATTTTTGCTATTTGTAAGTAATTAGCCTAGCTATTATCAGGAAAAGGAAATGCACAATACAGTCTTTGTCCTAAAGGAAATAAGTACTATTAAACTAGAAAAGGAAGATAATTGACTTGGTTGAAAACATGTTAGGATGCTTAAATATTGTTCTAAGATTAATGATTTGATTATAGGTGCATATGTATCTATAGACATTTATATTTTTTTAAGATTTGTCTATCATTTATTATTTGTCTATATATGCCTGCTGTATCCACCTATCATTTATCTATCTATCTATCTATCTATCTATCTATCTATCTGTCTATCTATTCATATTTTATGTTGCATTTAAAATATTTTTATATTTTCCAATATTTAAAATTAACTTTTTATTATTATATATTTACTGTTAAAAAACCTTTAATATAAATAAAATCAGAGTTAAATTATTGGAGAAATATTAATTGTTCAGGGATAGTTAAGGTATAATAATAATCATATTAATATTAATAAATAATTAACATAAACATAAATAACATGTTAATTTAAATAAAATTGACATAATATAATATTATTGTATAATAATGTAATAAAATTATAAATAACATAATAATATGATAATTTTGCTCAACTAATTTATATATGCAATTACATGCCACTTAAATTACCAAAAATTATCTTACAGAAGTAGAAACAATCACTAATTCTTTTGAATTAGCAAAAATTCCAAAATATCAAAGGAAAACAATTATTAAAAAGTAAAAGAAGGAGGTTAGCAGTACCAAATCTTAAACTATATTGTAAGGTAGTGATTATTAAAACCATCTAATGTCAGCTAACAAATAGAAATGTATGGAAGCGAATAAATATAAAATCTACAGCAACAACTAAACAAGATTCAGGACAATAATTCATTGTTTGGTAAAAATTGTTGGAAAATTTTGCAAAGCAGTTTGGGAGTAACTGGATATAGACCAATATCTAACATCAATTAATAAGATAAGATCAAATTGCATACATGACCTACAAATATAAATATTATAAGAAAATTAGAAGAATTACTATATTATTACAAAAGAATTACAATCTATAAGTACCATATAATAGGAGACTTTTAAATAGAACACAAAAAGTCCTGTTTGATGGTGGCTTTAAGATAAATACAAATGATAAAAATAGCAAAATGATAAAAAAAAAGTGGTGAAAAATTTCATTCTGCTTTTTATACTAGAGAATGGAACCTGAGAATGGCATTATGTATCTATTTCTCACTTAACATATGTGAGAAACATTTATCTTTGTCTTAATTCAATTGGAAAAGAAAAACAACTTTATGGACTAGTTAGAATAATGTTTTCATAGAATGCTGGAGTTGCAAGAAATTTCAATTATCACTGTATAGTGATCTTCTGGTTCTTCTCGTTTCACTCAGCATCAGTTGATGTAAGTCTCTCCAAATCTCTCTGTATTCCTCTTGTTGGTCATTACTTACAGAACAATAATATTCCATAACATTCATATACCATAATTTATCCAATCATTTTCCAATTGATGGACATCCATTCATTTTCCAGTTTCTAGCCACTACAAAAAGGTCTGCCACAAACATTTTGGCATACACAGGTCCCTTTCCCTTCTTTAGTATTTCCTTGGGGTATAAGCCCAGTAGTAGCACCTGGATCAAAGGGTATGCACAGTTTGATAACTTTTTGAGCATAGTTCCAAATTGTCTGGAAACTGTCTGCTACTAGTCTCCTCAGGGTTGAAAACCCGCTCTCTTTCTGTATAGAAGCTATCTATAGACTTTTCTTGGCTTTTTTACTATTTTTTTTAAACCCTTAGGGTCTGTCTTCAGGGCAAGGAGGTTACCAGCTTCCTCTACAGAACAAGCATAGATAGAGGAACAATAGCTGTCCTGAAAACCAACTGCAAAGAGTGGTTGAGCTGCGGAAGTGCCCTGGGAAGAGCCTTGCAGTGCTGCCCCGCTGCAGAAGTTCCACTGCCCTGGGCAGAGCCCCCCCTTCCCCATGCAAAAGTGTAGCTGCCTTGGACAAAAGTCCCGCAGCTGCAGAATGAGGCTGCAGAGCTGTGCTGTGGTCCCTGCTTTACTTCTCTGACAATCTACTGCTTTGCAATCAAAGCAGAGCAGCCAAACTGTGGTAGAGTCCTCCCTGCAAATTTTCCATTTGTCCTCTGTCCACTTAGTGTGCTAGCCTCCATGTTCTTCCTCCCTGCCTGTGCTGGCCTTCTCCTGCTCTCTCAGGACAAACTTTTGCTTGCAATTTTCCATATTATCTTCAGCTGGTAATTTGTTGTACTCTAAATATTCGTGGATTTTGCCAGTCAAACATTATTTCTGAGGCCAAATTTGGTAATTAGTAGTGAGGGTAGAAGGGGAACTTAGAGTGACAGGTATGTACTCTCCACCATCTTACTCCACCTCAATACCACCTATACTCCCAAGGAGCTTCTTACCTAATGGAGAAGAATTATGCAAATAATTATGTTAAATAAGCTACAAAAATGGTAAATTGAAAATAATTAGGTTGTTGGAATTAAAAATAATCAGGACAGACTTCCTATAAATGGTGGAATTTTCTCTGGGAGACCAAAATTTCCAGGCATGGGGAAATACCTAGAGTTGGAATAAGGAGTACAGTGTTTGAGGGGGAAAAAAAAAGTCCAGTGTCATTGGATCACATTGCTTGAGTATGTTAGAATGGGGAAGTCAGCACTATGGCTAGTATGAATAACTTGGAAAGGTTAGGGAAGAGGTTATGAAGTACTTTAAACTTTAAATAAAGATTTTTATAAATGACTCTTAAAGTCACAGGGGGCCTCCAGAGTTTGAATAAGCACTAATGTAGTCAAATGTGCCTTTTTGAAAGATCACTTAGACAGTTGACGGGATAACATACTGAAATGGAGAGAAACTTATAAACCTGGCAGAGCAACCAGCAGGCTATTACAATAGTTCAGACAT
The DNA here is from genome assembly GCF_048593235.1 of Sminthopsis crassicaudata. Classification (NCBI taxonomy): domain Eukaryota; kingdom Metazoa; phylum Chordata; class Mammalia; order Dasyuromorphia; family Dasyuridae; genus Sminthopsis; species Sminthopsis crassicaudata. Next base: position 255,918,936 of record NC_133620.1, on the reverse strand, counting down.
GAGATAACAAAAACTTACACAATGACTATAGATGTGCCAGAATAAAGAAGAGTACACATGACAGAGATGTTACCAAGTTAAAATTGAAAGATTTTTACAAATGATTGACTATGAGGATGAAAAAGATGGAGTAGATGATAATATCTAGCCTATCCATTTCATTACATTATTTTTTTGAGCTTTTATATTAGTTAACATCTCAAAGCTATATATGATTATAGACAGTATCTACATAGCACTTACTTTCCATAGCAGAAAATTAATCCTTCCATTTACTCTTTCAGTTAACAATAACTGAACATTTATTCTATGTTTAACCATAAGAAACACTTTGGTTAGCAAATTTGGAAATTTTGGAAAGTTGAGTGATTCCTGTGAAGTTTAAATGAGACAATGGATTTGGTAGACTATAAAATACTATATGTTATTAATAATACATAATTTAAGGAATCTTCATTATTATTATGTTTCAATAATTCATGAGAGGAATTAGAGTAATGGAATAGAGTTGGATATGATTATTATGGGAGGAAATATTAAAAGATGCAAGATTTGATTCCATTATGCAAATTTAATGTGATACTTTCCCTTTCAGAGTGATTTATAAGAATGTGAAAGAAAAAAAAAATTTAAGGTAATACTGTGAAAATGAAAGTATCACTCTGAATTGGACTCCTCTCAGACTGTCTCTTCTCCAAGATCAATTTATTGTTCTTCCTCCAATCACTTTTCCATGCTTTTGCTCAAGTATTAGGATTGCCATTTCTATTCTTATACTTTTGTTCCTTTATTTACATTCCTCAAATGATTTTCGATTACATGCATCATAACTGAATTATTTACATTCACGTTTTCTATCTAAGTTCCCTAGATCAGGGCCTCTAAAACATTTAATGATAATATATAATAATTTCTTGACTTCCATATTGAGTTACAGGAACTTATAGCAATTCATGAACCATAGTTTAAGAAATGGACCCTAGAACAATGTAATTCTCTATGATCTCAGACACATAACTTATCTCTATCTAGAAAAGTTGTGTCAATTCATGCCCTTAGTTGGTATAATTACTTTCTAGATTGCCAAATTATTATCCTTTGTTATTCAAAAACCCTTTGATATGTGACCCCTCTATTGTTAAATGATTAGAAAGTTGCCCTAACATATAATTTCTAATCTGTCTATTACCAAAGTAAATGTTTAACTGGTTGTTTACAGATAACATACATTTGATTAAAGTTTCCTTTTTAATTTATTTTTTCTGTGTACTATCCATTAGAAGCCATAAACTCTAGTAATGCAGGATAAATAATTTGATATACCCTTCATAATAACATTCTATAAATAATAATGCATTTATTATCTTCTCCTTTTCTTCCAGATCTAGCTTCTCAATTTCTATCTAGATTCACAAATATTTTCTCAATTATGATAAAACAACCCCAGCAGTTATTTTGGGGTTGCTTGATAGCTAATAGAATGAATGAACAAATGGCTTCTGTAATATACTTCTATAGTAGAGTTAACCTATGATAGCATTAAGCCCTCTAATGTGTATGGTTTAATATATAGCACATCATATAACAAATTTTGTTGAATATGAAATATTATAAGATGACATTTATGAAATATAAGCCTATTTGTGACTCAAATAACAAGATATTTATTTTTTCTCCAGTACAATATCATTCTAGATGACTAGTTCTTCAATAACATTGTGAAAAGAAATGAGGACAGTTGTATAGGGCAGTTGTAGACTATGAGTGAAAAAACACTTTATAACATATTAACCTAAATTACTTACTATAGAGATTTTCATTGGAATGGCATTAGTAAATATAGGAAATAACTAAGGACTCTAAAATTTGTGTTTTAATTAGCTAAAGAATTGTTTCAATTTTCTACTTAATACCTAGATTCAGACTATAATAGATGTCAAGACATATGAGGTGGAGCTAATAAAAATAATCAAATAACACATTATAAAGCCTCATTTTTCATATAAGAAAATAGAATTAGAGATCAGAAATTGTGGCTATATCCTCAGGAATATCCAATACAATGCTAATGAATATGTTACTTTATAAATCCTTATTACTCAATACTCTTATTTAATAAAAATACTGTCTTAATATATATTTTGAGTATATTATTGGGATGTATTGATGGCATCTTTCATAAAAGCCTTAAAAGGAACTTAAAGCATTGATTAAAACCCAGAATATGAGGGATTGATGGTAAAACAGATGGACACCTCTAAAAAGAATATGTGTCAATTTTCCATTATGCTCTAGCCCATTTTTTCTAAGAAAACCTTGGAGAAAGATTGAAATTTCCCATCAACCTGAGACTGAATTCAAGTGCTGACAATGTTCAATGTAAAACAAACAAATAAACAAGCAGAATTCCAACACAGCAATCAATAGACTTTCACAGATAAAATCATCAATGAAATTTATTTTAGGCTTACATTTCTTGTCAGGTGCTCTAAGGCCAAAAAAACAGTATATTGTTGAGTCCATTACCAAAAAAATATGAGTACCAAACCTGGATAATCTTCTCTCTTTCCCTCTTCCCAGTTTCTTAAATATGCATGTGTTTCCATAATTGATATAATAAAATAAAATAAATTCATTTAATTGAGCTTAGTGTGGAACTCCACTGGGTTGAAACCCAACTTCAGACATTTATTAGTTGTAATTCTGAGAGTAAAACATTTTATCTCTATGAGGCTCAGTTTCCTCTCTCTAAACTTCCTTTTCTAATTTAAAACCTATGACCCTAGGAATTCAATTGCATTTTATTCAATAAACATTTGTTTAAAATAATTTACTAAATGCCTGAACCTTTTAGGACACATGGAAATTAAAACTCAATATAAACTAAAGGTTAACTTATTTAGAGCTGGAAGATCCTTTAGAGAGTTAAAAGCAAGCCCTTCAATTATGCAGATTAAGAAACTGAAGCCTATAAAAACGTTTATGTTTGACCAAGGTCACACTTAATAATGTCTGAACTGGGATATAAACCCAAGTTCTCTCACTTCAATTTTAGTTTTTCTTCCTTTTAATCAGACTTACTCTAATGATGATGAATGGCAGTTGCTTTGTAATTGTAAGGTAATATCAAAATAACATTCAGTTGTAAGGAAAGACAACAACTTGTAGATAAAATTATGTCAAACACTTACTGGAACAAGGAACTTTTTGATCTCTTCCAATGCATGACTCATACGTGAATAAGCTTCCCCAGGTGGAGCAAAGACTTCTATTAACACATGAAGTTCATCACTCAAGTGGGCATATTTGGCTTCCCCACTCTTCCTTAGCTCTTCTTCCTGTGAAAGAGGTTATTTTTAGAACTAAAAATCTATTTGTTTTTTGTTTTTTTCAGTGATTTATTATTTGCAGAGAATGTGAAAAAAGGGAATAATTTAATCAAATGTTCCATAAATGGAAGCTCTTTGAGAAATAAAATCTGGTATAAGTCTCTTAAAGATCTTTTAAAATCATTTTTTTAGTGTTTGAGTAATAAACCTGGCATAATTATCATCTGCAACAGATTTTGATCAGCACTCTATAAATTAAAAATATCTCAAAATGGTTACAGAAATATCATTGTATCTTTGTTATGCAATTTTTATTTGGGGAGGGAAACAGACTAACTTGATATCCTCTTGAAAAAGTGACAATATGGATGTCAGTGTATGTATGTGTTTATCTGTGAGTTTTAAGAGCCTCCCACCTCAAAGAAAATAGGCATATAGTAAGCTTTAAAAATCTCAGTAACATGACAGTGTCCCATTAAGTAATTATAAACTAGTTCATGATGTTATAAAGAAAAAACAATCGGATGTCCATGGAAAGAACTATAAGGAAATTTGAATGTGTAGCCATATTAAAAATATGCCCATATACTTACAAAAGTATAACAGGATTGAATATTATGGGAAAAAAGAGCATGTATCTGGTCATAGGAACTTCTTCATTTCAAATTATTTTCTTTTAGTAGGGAATGGATAGTCCCTACCTTCTGTGCCATATCTGTTTCATTTATTTATTTATTTATTTTTGGCCCTCTTGCAAGCCCCTCCTCCCACCTAAAAGCTGGAATTCCTGGTTCCAGCCACATGTCTATTTGACATCACTGTAACTTCCTTAGCTGTTAATATATTTTAAGTATCTGCACTAGACCTCCAATCTTTTTCTGAAAGAATAATCAACAGTTTGACCTACTTTGCTCTGATACCTACACACAAAAAGAACATTTATTTACAATTTTATTTTCAAAAGCAGAATTATGATCTGTTCCTTTTGCTTTTCTTTTAGAAGAATTAGAATTTGCTACTAACATTAAGACTCATTAAACGAAACAGGATAGTTTGTCTTAATATCAGAGTTGGAGACAGGAAGATCTAAGCTCAAATCCTTCCACAGACAATTATGTATTGTGTGGTCCTTGTAAAGGCAATATAGCTCAGTTTGAGTTTCCTCATCTTTAAAATATAAGTAATAATATTACTTACTTACCAGGGTTATTTAAATTTCAAAAGAAAAAATATATATACATATACATAGATATATATGTATATATATACACACACACATGCATATATATATATATATATATATATAAAGTTTTGCAAATTTTAAAATGCTATTTAAATGTTATTATCCATGACTGTTTTTATTGCATTTATAAAGCCCTTTTCTTGTGCCAGGAACCATGTTAAATGCATTTTTTTTTGTTTTTTTTTTTTTGATAAATATTGTCTCATTTCTAGATCATAATAAAATAAGAAATATTATTATCCCTTTTACAATACAGGAAATGGAGGAAAACAGTTGTTAAATGACTTGTTTAAGATCATACAGCTAGAGGACAGCTAGGGGGCACAGTGGATAGAGTACCAGGCCTGAATTCAGTAGGACCTGAGTTCTAATCTGGTTTCAGACACTTCTCATTTGTTAGCTGTGTGACTTTGGGCAAATCACTCAACTTTTTGCCTCAGCAAAAAGCCCAAAACAAAACCAAGCACAAAGGTAGGCATCTGAAGTCTGAATTAAGCTCAGATCTTTATTTTTTTTTTTTCTCTTAAAACATTTTTCAAATTGTTTTAGTTTAAGCAATTGCATTTATATAATACCTCCAGGGTGACGAAGTACTTTATGTAAGTCATTTCATTCTTGACCAGTAGTCTATTTATTATTATTATTATTATTATTATTATTATTATTATTATTATTATTATTAAATAACCCCATTTCTTGCTGTGAAGAACACTTCAATTTACCTCATTGGTCTAATTCCATATAATCTTCTTCAAATATTGTCCCATGCTATCTATACTCCCATAATAAGCTGGAATCTCTCACTATTTTCTTGTTACTTTTCCTGCTGTCTATAGACACAACCATGTCTTTCTGCATACCTAAAAATGTCTTCATTTGATTTGTCTGTCCATGCTAGATATCATTCTGGAACTTTCAACTCTTTGGAAATAGTTTACATGCTGAGGCTCCGTTTCCTTTCTTTCTCTTACTTTCTTCTAAATTATTTGTTGTCTGGCTTTCTACTACATAATTTGACTGAAACTATTTTCTCCTGTTGCCAATCATCTCTTATTTGCCAAATCTAATAATGTTTACTGAATCCTAATCCTTCTTGACTTTTCAGGTTAAGAAAATTTTTCTCAAGTTTACTCCATAAGTAGCTTCCAGTATTTCTTCTCTTCTCCTTTTCTTTTTTGTTTAATGATGCTAGTGATGGAAAAGTGGAATGAAGGCTACTAACACCTATTTAAAAAAACTATAAACTTTTAACTTTGCTATATATATTCTCAACACTACTTATGGAGAAGAGGAGACTCCAACTCTAATATTAAAATTTTAAATGAAGAAATAAACAGGAAAAAATAAACAAAAACAAACAAACAAAAGAAGCTAATGCTAAAAAAATTATAATGGTGAAGGGTAAACTCAAGACAGGAATTCAGGTGACAATTATTTTTAAAATGTTTATAATCAAATGATTACAAGAGAAAATGAAGAGTAGAAACAAGTCCAACAAGAATTCCCAGATGAGTTTTTAAAAAGTGGGTCCTAAGATTACGTCTCTTCTCTATTTCTTTTTCATTAATGTTGATGGCAGAGTGGCAGAGTGAAAGGTAGGTACTTCTAAACAAATGATTTTTTAAAAATCAAATAATCAGTGGGAAAAAATGGGAAAATAAATGAGGACATTGCAATAAAATTATGATAGAAGAAAAGAACTTGCTAAAAGAGATAAAAATTTCATTGAAGAAAAATAATTCCTTAAAAATAAGAATTAATCAGGTGAAGGTGATTGGTTCCATAAGATATAAATTGTTTCAATAAAACAAAATCAAAAGACTGAAAAATTAAAAGAAAGTTAAAAAGGGAAATAAAAATAAACTCTTATCAGAAAAAAATAGATCAAAGTGATATAATTTAAGAATTGTTGGATCATCTGAAAGCCATGATTAAAAAAAAAAAAAAAAAGATTCTACACATCATTTACCCTCCAAGAAATTATAAAGGAAAAGTACCTCCAATATCTTAGAATCAGAAAGCAAAATAGAAATTGAAAAAAAAAATCCAGTGATCACCTCCTGAAAGAAACTTTCAGATGAAAACATTCAAGATATTACCATCAAAATCCAGAATTCCCAATTCAAGGAATGTTGCAAATTCCTAGAAAGTAATAATTTAGGGGAGATGATACATATAACTCTTGAGAAGTATATCTTTGTCAGGGGTGTACTAAGAAGGCATGAATATAAGCTGATTTTAATGTGATGATATAAGGAAAACATCAAAGGAAAGAGGGAAAGGAGAGAGAAGAGTATAACTAGAGGAAATGGATGGCAGGAAATACTAAATTAGTAATTTTGAATTTGAATGGGATGAATTCTCCCATAAAATGGAAGTACATAGCAGAGCGGATTAACATCCAGAATATTATAATATGTTGTTTACAAGAAATACATTTGAAACAGACAGATACATACAGAGTAAAGGTAAAAGTCTGGAGCAGAATCTGTTATGCTTCAGCTAAAAAAAAAAAAAATCAAAGTAAGCGATAATGAGCTCAGATCAAGCAAAAGCAAAAACAGATCTAATTAAAATAAATAAGAAGGGAAACTACTTCTTGATAAAGGGTATCATAGATAACAAAGTAATATCAATACTAAATATATATGTACCAAGTTCCTCGAGAAGTTGAGAGAAATGCAAGGAAAAATAGACAGCAACACTACACTAGTGGGGGATCTCAATCTTGTTCTATCAGAATTAGATAAATTGACACAAGAAATAGACCTTGGTCTATCATATCTAACCTTTCTAAAATTCTATTTGGAGAATTAAATGGGAATACAAAATAATATACTTTTTTCTCTGTAGTACATAGAACCTACACTAAAAGTGATGATGTATTAGGGCATAAAACCCTCAAAATCAAATGCAGAAAGGCAGAACTAGTAAATGCTTCTTTTTCAGATGCTACAAAATAGAATGGTAGATATAGCAAAATAATCAAGGCTTATTATAATCTAGTGTTTGAAATTCCTCAAATTCCAGTTCTGCAATAAGAACTCACAATTTGACAAAATTGCTGGCAAAACTTAAAAACAATAAGCCAGAAATTCAGCATAGACCTGTATCTCATACCTCATGCTATGATTTGGGCATTAAGAACAATACCATAAGCAAATTAGAAGAGCAAGGGATTTATGGAGATCTTTGGAGAAGAGAGGAATTTATGACCAAAATAAAACTGCAGTGCATTGTGAACGGCAAAATAGATAACTTTGTTTATATTAAACTATTTTTTTGCATAAACAAAACCAACAGAAACAAGAATTAATGGGAAGTAGAAAACTGGGGATTTTTTTTTTTTTGCAGCCAGTCTTTCTGACAAAGATCTCTAAAATATATAAAGAATTGTGTCAAATTTTTATAAATACAAGTCATTCTTCAATCGAGAAATGTTCAAAGGATATGAACAGACAATTTTCTAATGATAAAATTAAAGTCATCAATAAGGCATATGAAAAAATGCTCTAAATTGTTTTTGATAAGAGAAATATAAATTAAAACAACTCTGAGCTATCATCTCACAGCACTCAGGTTGACTAAAATGACAGGAAAAGATAATGATAAATCTTGGAGGGGGTGTGGAAAAACTGGGACACTAATTAATTATTGGTGAGGTTGTGAAATGCCAACCATTCCAGAGATACCCAAGGGGCTATCAATCTGTGCATACCCCTTTTCAATGCCATTATTGGATCTGTATCCCAAGCAAATCATAAAGGAGAGAAAAGGATCCACATGTGCAAAAATGTTTGTAGTGTCTCCTTTTGTTGTAGCAAAGAATTGTTAAAGGCATAGATGCCCATCAATTGGGGAATGACTGATTGATTGTGGTGAAGGTAATGGAATATTATTATTCTATGAAAAACTATAAACAAACTGATTATAGAAAAGCCTGGAAAGATTTATATGAACTGATGCTGAGTGAAATAAGCAGAGATAAGAACACACTACACAGTAACAGTGAAAATGTGTGATGATCAACTATTAAAGGCTTGGTTCTTCTTAGTAGTTCAGTGATCCAAAGCAATCCCAATAGACTTTTGATAGAAATTACCATCTGTATTTATAAAAGGAACTAAGGAGCCTGAATGTAAAGCAACACATGCTATGTTCACTTCTTTTTTTTTTTTCTTTTCTTTTCTTTTCTTTTTTTTTTTTAATCTCTTCCATGGGTTTTTTTCCCCTTTTGCACTAGTTTTTCTCTCCTAACATGATTCATAAAATAATATGTATTAAAAGTAAATAAACTTACTAAAATAAAAATTTAAAAAAAGACCTGAACTGGTTAGAAAAGTTGACCTTCCAACACTACTCATAAAAAAGCATAAATTAGATGGAAGCAGGACCAAAATGGATAAGAGAAATCAGATATTGCCTGAAATTTCTTCAGTTTCTCTCAGAATCAATGCTAGATCAAAACTCTGAATGGATTCTGGAGCAATAGAACCCATAAACATTTGAAGTGAAACAGTTTTCCAGCTTAAGATATCATGGAAGGATGTCAGTAAAATTTTGTGCCACTTGGGCAGAACTCAAGGGCCCAGAGGGTCAGCTGTGCAATCTCCAACCCCACTCTAGAATGCAAACTGGGAATCCTTGAATCCTGGCATAACAGGCAGGACCAGGATAGGCCAACTCAATATAGTGGGAAAATTGTCAACACTCATAAAAATACAGAGCAGAAAGTTAGGATTACAAGGTGAGAACTCAGGTTGTCTAAACAATTCTCTGGCTCAGAATTCACACCTTCAGTTCTGGCCTTTAGGGGGAGTTTACACCTTTGAACTTCTGAGGAGGAGTTTACATGTTTAAAAGAAGTTTGCACCTTTAAGAGGAGCAAGCTCATTGGTTGAAGGAGTTCCCACAAGCCCATTCTCTGGGAGGATAAAAGAAGACAACATTGGGCTTGGAGAAGTAGTCTGGATTGGGGAAGGACAAGAGCTGGAGGAGATTCAGAGCTCCCAAGAAACCTACTTGCAGAGAAAAGATTATACAGAAAAGAGATCTCCTCCCAGAGAAGGATTCCAATTGAGAGATGACAAGAACTTTACATTTTGGTGCTCAATGTGAAGCAAGGACTTATTCTGAACCCTTCAGAGGAGCTAGCCAGAACTTCATAGAAAGTCAGTAAGAGGCTGCTGTTCCCTTGTTTCCCTGAAAAAAATAGCTTGGAGAAATTGTTCCTGTGATTTTGAAACAGACCTTAACTTTTTAAAATGAGCAAAAAAATAAAAAAATCCCTGATCATAAAAAGCTACCATGGAGACAGAGATGATCAGAACACAAATTCAGAAGACGACAGCAGTAGAAAAAATGCCTACATGTGAAGACTCCAAAGAGAACATGAACTATTTTCAAGCTCAAAAGGTTCTCTTGAAAGAGCTCAAAAATCTTTAAAGAGGTAGAGGAAGAATGGGAGAAAAAAATTTGAGAATCATAAAAGCTTAAAAATGAGGATCCAACAGCTTGGAAAAATATAAAAATTAACTGAACAAACAACTCATTAAAAATAAATTTGATGAAATGATAAAAAATCCATTGAACATAGATCCTTTAAAAGTACAATTAGCAGGGGCAGCTAGATGGCACAGTGGATAGGGCACTGACCCTGAAGGCTGGAGGATCTGAGTTCAAATTTGGCCTCAGACATTTAACACTTCCTAGCTGTATGACCCTTGGCAAGTCACTTTACCCCAATTGCCTCAGCAAAGAACAAGCAAATAAAAAAAATCAATTGGCCAAATGAAAAAGGAGGTAAAAAAAGGCAACCAAAGAAAATAATTCATAAAAATTAGAATTGAACAGATAGAAGGGGATTACTCAATGAGACATCAAGAATCAGTCAAATGGAATATTAAAAAATAAAAAAAATAGAATTATATAAAACATGTCATTAGAAAAAAAGAACCAATCTGGAAACTAGATACAGGAAGGATAATCTAGGAATTATTAGACTACATGAATGCCATGATCACATAAGGAGCCTGGACAACTTTTCAAGAAATCATTAAGGAAAAGCTATCTTAGAAGCAGAAAACAAAATGGTCAGTGAAAGAATACACTGCTCTCCTGAAAGAAACCCTAAAATGAAAACTCCAAGGAATATTTTAGATAAATTTCAGAATTATCATATCAAGGAGAAAGTACTGCAAATAGCCAAAAAGAAAGATACTCAGATATCGAGGGAGCTCAGTCAGGATTACCCAGGATTTAGCAATTTCCACATTAAAGGATCAGAAGATCTGAAATGTGATATTTCAGAAGACAAAGGAACTTGGGCCACATTCACAAATCAAATATCCAGAAAAAAAATTGCACATTCTTTTTCTGGGGAAAAGATAGATATTCAGTGAAATGAAGGATTTTCATTTATTTTTGATGAAAAGGTCAGAACTGAACACAAAGTTTTATCTTCAAATTCAAGAGTCAAGAGAAGGTTTAAAAAGCAAACAGGAAAGAAATCATGTGATTTAAAGTTTGAACTATATACATCCTCACATGGGAAGATAATACTTGTAAGGCATGAGAATTATATCTTTGTCAGGGCAGTTAGGGCATACACAGAAAGAGGATGTGAATATAAGTTGATTGTAATGTCATAGTCCAAAAAAACAAAACAAAACAAAAAAAAAAAAAACTTAAGGAGCAGTAAAAGAATTGTACTGGGAGAAGAAGAGGAAACAGTAAATGAAGAAGCACAAAAAATCTTTTAGATTTTAGGGAAAATGGGAGGGGAAAGAGTGAGCATTATTTAAACATTAATCTCATTGGATTTGGCTCAAAGAGGGAACAATATACATACTTAACATGCTATAGAAGTTTGTCTCATAGAGAAATAAAAAGGAAAAGGAGAAAGAAAAGGGGGAGATTGAAAAAAAAAGTAGAGCAGTAAAGGTCAGAAGCAAAGTACTGCTAAGGAAGGAAAGGTTGAAAGGAGAAAGAGAAGTATAAAGGAAAAAGTAGGATGGAAGGATATACAAAGTTAGTCATTAAAATAGTATATGTGAATGGGATGAACTCTCCCATAAAATGGAGGCAGATAGCAGAGTAGTTTTATTATTTATTATTATTATTATTATTATTATTATTATTATTATTATTATTATTATTTTGCTGAGGCAATTGGGGTTAAGTGGCATGCCCAGGGTCACACAGCTGGGAAGTATTAAATGTTTGAGGCTAGATTTGAATTCAGGTCCTCCTGACTTCAGGGCTGGTGCTCTATCCACTGCACCACCGAGCTGCCCCAGCAGAGTAATTTAAAAGCTAGAATTCTACAATAAGTTGTTTTACAAGAAATACATCTGAAGCAGAAAGATACACACAGGATAAAAGTTAAAGGCTAGAGAGAATTTATTATGTAATAGCTGAAATTAAAAAAAAAAGGCAGGATTAAATTGTGATATCAAATCAAACAAAAGTAAAAATGAATCTAAATAAAGGGATGAGTATAAACTATATTTTGCTAAAAGATACTATATGTAATGAAGTAATTGCAATACTAAACTGTTGTGATACGGGAGCCCCCTGCCAATGGCTGCTGGGAGCTGAAGAATCAATCTCTTCATGTGAGAAGATGATGATTATACAAAGAGAATGAGAGGGAGTTGTTCTTTGACCTCTCCACTGAGAGGCAGTTGCATTGTCTGACCTTTTTTTCTTCCCTCTTGCCTCCAATTTATTTAATTTCCAATCCACAAGGAACATCTGTGTTAATAAAGGCTGTTTTGCAACTCCTTCAAGTGTTATGATTCACAGAAGGGGAGGTTCTCAGAGAATTGACCTACTCCTTCACTTAAGCATAGTCCTTAACACTAAACATATATGCATCAAGTGGTATAGCTTCCAAATTCTTAGAAGAGGAGTTGTGGGTTGCAGGAAGAAATAGAGGGCAAAACTATATTAGTAGTGGTTTTCTACCTATCTCTCTCAGAACCAGAAAAAAACTATTCACAAAGCAAAGATGAAAGAAGTTAAGGATGTGAATAGAATTTTAGAAAAGTTAGCTATGATAGAATTTTGGAGAAAATGGAATGGAGGCGAAAAGGAATATGTCATTTTCTCAGTGGTACTTGGCTGTTCCACAAAAATTGACTATAGGCACAACTGATTAAGGGCATAAAAACATTACAATCAAATGCAGAAAGGCAGTAATAATGAAAACATCCTTTTCAAATCATGATACAACAAAAATACATGTAATAAAGGGTCATGGAAAAGCATACCAAAAATTAATTGGAGGTTAAATAATCTAATCCTAAAAAATATTGATTCAAACCACAAATCATGGAGACAATAATTTCATCCAATAGAATGATAAAAATAAGGCAACATGCCAACACTTATGGAATGTAGTCAAAGCAGTTCTTAGTGGAAATTTTATATCAATAAATGATAACATGAATAAAATAGAAAAAAAGGAAATAAATGGATTGGGCATGGACTTTAAAAAGCTAGGAAAAAGTACAAATTAATAACCCCCAATTAAATACTAAATCGAAAACTCCAAAAATCAAAGGAGATTAATAAAACTGAAAGCAATAAAACTATTGAACTAATAAATAAAACTAATAAATAAAACTGGTTTTATGAAAAATATATAAACTTGTGGTTAATCCGTTTAGAGAAAAGAAGAAATTTAAAATACCAATATCAAAAATATGCCAGCAATGAAGATGAAATTAAATTAATAATTAATAGCTGTTTTAGCCAAATCTAACAATCAAAGTTCAATGGATGAATTTTACAAAAATGTATAGAATGCCCAAATTAACAGAAGAGGAAATAAAATACAGAGATAGGCCAAGTTTAGAAAAAGTAATTGAACAAGTCATAAATGAACTTCCTGAGAAAAAAATCTCCAGGACCAGATGGATTTACAAATGAATTCCATGAAACATTTAAGGAACAATTAAGCCCAATACTATATAAATTATTTGTGAAAATAGGCAAAGGACTCCAATAAAATTCCTTTTATGACATAGATGTAGTGCTGATACCCAAACCAAGAAGAACCTAAGTAGAGGAAGAAAATTAAGAATAACCTTCCAATGAATATTGATGCAAAAATCTTAAATGTTATATTGTTGCAAACATTCTAAATATTTGCAAAAATTAAGGCAACTTAAAGCAGAATAGTACACTGTGAGTAGGTGGTATTGATAACAGGAAGGCAGAGCTGCTATAATATTAAGAAAACTATCAGCATAATTGACTATATCAATAACAAAACTAAAATAAATCATATGATCATCTCAATAAATGTGTGAAAAGCATTTAACAAAGCACAACATAGTTAAATGACTCAATAACAATAACACAGAAGAGACTTTGATTCAATGCCTCAGCCACATTGTAAGCAGAGGATTGTTTATAATCTTTCTCAGAATAGATAATCCTTGAATGCAGAAACTTTTCCCCTGAATCCATTGAGATAATCATATGATTTCTAACAGTTTTGTTATTGACATGGTCAATTATAGTTTTTCTGACATTGAATGAATCAATATTCATTATGAAAATTGGTTTATTCATTTTTTCTTTGTTTTAGTTCTTCTTGATATAGGCATAGGCATCATATCTGTGTCATAAAATGAATTTGGCAGGACTTTTTCAACTATTTTCCCAAGTAGTTTATAGAGTATTGGGGTTAATTGTTCTTTAAATATTTGGTAGAATTAATTTGTAAATTCATCAGACTTTGGAGAATTTTTCTTAGGGAGTTCATTGATGGCTTGTTCAATTTTGTTTTCTAAAATAGGGCTATATAAGCTTTTTACTTCCTCTTTGTTCATCAGTACAATTTCATTTTTGTAAATATTCTCATATTTGCAAAGTAGCTCCTAATTACTAATTACTAATACTAATCCTAATTACTGGTTTAATCTTTTTTTTTTTTTTTCATTGATGACAAATTCACTTTTTAATTTTTGGCATTGATAATTTTGGTTTTCTTCTTTCCTTTTTTCTAACCAAATCAATCAAAAATGTATCTGTTTTTCATAAAACCAACTCTTAATTATATTTATTAGTTCAGTATTTTTATAACATTCAATTTTGTTTATCTCTTAATTTTTATAATTTCTAATTTGGTATTTAATTGGGTTTCAATTTTTTTTTCTTTTTCTAGCTTTTTAAATTTGGATTTTAATTTATAAAAATTTCCCTAAAAACTGCTTTGGCTATATCCCATATGTTTTGGTATATTTTCTTATTATTGACATTTTCTTGATGGAAATCATTGATTATTTCTGGGACTTGCTGTTTGACTCATTCATTTTTAGGATTAGGTTATTTGTTTCAAATCAACATTTAATCTATTTTTTCATGGCTCTGAGAAAAATGGAACTTACATTATTATTCACATTCGATTTTCACCAAAGTTCTATCATAGCTAACTTTTTAAAAGTCTGTTCACTTCTTTACCTTTTTTCTTTTTTGTTTTGTGGTTAGATTTTTTTGGTGTTGAGTAAGGGAAGTTAAGATCTCCCACTACCTATTCAAATTGTGAGAGTTGGGGATCAGAAGCAAAACACCAGTGAGGAGGAAAAGGGTGAAAGGATAGAGAAAAAAACTAAAGAGGGAAATAGGAGAGAGGGAAATAAATAACTTGTAATCATTACTGTGAATATTAATGGGATGAACTGTCTCATAAAACTGAAGAGGAGAGCAGAGTACATTAAAAGCTAGAATTCTATAATATGTTGTTTCAAGAAACACATCAGAAACAAAGATACACAAAGTAGAGGTAAAAGGCTGGAGAAGAATATATCATGTTTCAACTAAGTGAAAAACAAACAAACAAACAAACAAACAAATAAAAAACCCAGGGCTAGCAATCCTTATTTCAGACCAAGCAAAAGCAAAAGTAATTCTAATCTCTACCATCTTGGATCCAATTCCCATTTTATTTTGTATATTTGGAAATTAACATATTGAAGTTTTACAGTGGATATTTAATAAATATTTACTGAACTAAATCTAATTTCTAATTAAAAAAACTTTTTTGTTTATTTTAAAAAAATGTATTATAGACTTCCCTGATTTAAATCCAATAGATTTAACCATATTTTAGTCTTTATTCAATGAATGTCTTTGGAACAGTGGTGTGGTTTTATTTAGTCCATGTGTTTGTGACAAATGATATACATACATACATACATACATATATATATATATATATATACATACATATATATATATATATATATATATATATATATATATATAAAGACACACACACATATATTTTTTCTTACTTCCCATCTCAGCATATGTTCTAGGATAGTAAGCTATTGTTACAATCGAAAACTGAATTAAAAGAACAATTCATCACAAAGTTGTTGCTTTTATTGTTGTTCCATCATTTCAGTTGTGTCCAACTCTTTCATGACCCAATTTGGAGGGTTTTTTTGGCAAAGATCTGGAGTGCTTGCCAGTTCCTCTTTCAGCTCATTTTACAGATGAGGAAACTTAGGCAAGCTGGGTTAAATGACTTTCCTTGTATCTGAGGCAGGATTTTATCTATTGTGCCATCTACCTGCCCTGAGAGATACATGTTATTATCATCCTCATTTTACAGATGAGGAAACTGAAGCAGACAGAACTTAAGTGTCTTGTCCAGGGTGAGCTATGTTTTATATATATATATATATATATATATATATATAGTAAATTTTGAATTAAAGGGAGGGGAGTTTGGGGGGGAAAGGCAAAGGAAAGGGAAGGGAAGGGAAGAGAAAGGAGATGGGAAGGGAAGGGAGAGGAGCTGAAAAGAGGTGAGGAGAGAACAGGAGAAAAAAAAGACAACGTGATGATATCAAATATTTCACCTATAATGTCTATGTGGATGATTTTTATGTAAATCTATCTGTCTATATATGTATGTATCTATCTATCTAATCTTCAGACTTAATCTCTGTCTTTATTACTCATCCCGATACTACCAAATGCCCACTAAATATTTCTACTTAGATGCTTCATTAGCATCTTAAACTTGAGTTATTTAAAATAAACTCATCTCTTCCCTAAAGTTCTAGACTTCCCTATCCCTGATGAAAATATGAACACCTTGTCACCCAGTTTTATTTTCTAGTTCTACACTGTAAGTGATTCTTGACTTTCCTTCATCATCATACACAATCAGTTCTCAAACATTGTTGGTTCTTTTTTAATAAGATATACCATTATAGCCCTATACTCCATTTAAGTGACTACTCCACTACCTTAAAACATTATTATCTTTTGCCGAAATATTATTATATTATTCTAATATTTATTATAATAAATTGACATCAACAATAGGATAGCTCAAAAGAAAGATTTAGGTAGAGTTAATAATAATAATGTTGGACAAATGAGGTTCAGAAGAATAATAGATACAGAGGCATTAGAGAGGATAGGAACTATTATAATAGCTTCTATTTTTTGTTTTGTTTTGTTTTTTTCCTCTTTTCCTACCATACATGCCCAGAATTCATATGCCATATTTCTTCTAAAATGACTTTGCTATGGTACAAGTGCTATGTCATTTCCTGACTCAAAAATGTGTAATTATTTTGTATTGTCTATAAGATAAAATACAATTTACTCAACTTAGCATTCCAGATTCTTTTTAGTCTATCTCCAAACTATCCTCCCAGGATAATTTTTGAAAAATCTTCTTCAAATATTCTATGTTCCAGTCCCAAATTCATATATACTTTGTTCCCTCTGTGAATATGAATGTCATATCCCATGATTGCAATGGACTTTTTTATCTACACTTCTCCTTTTATTTATTTACCTTAAAAATTCTCCTTAGACATCAACTTGGTGTTGTCTTCCTTACACAGTCCCATTGATAGTCATTTTTGTTGTCCTTATAGTACAAATTATGTCATTTTAATTGTATAATTACCCTGACCACAAAAATGTTGAATATAAATTCCTTGAATGAATGCTATTATAGTTGTCTTTATTGATTTCTAGCAACTAGATCTATGTCTTGGACAAAATAGATCCTTAATACAACTTTTGTACGTAGAAATAAATTTCAATTACATGAAATCTTTCCTAGACCATGAACTAGGTTAATATGATCCTGAATCTCTTTACCAGTTGTTTCATTATCTCTCTTTGTTATTTCTGGAAAAAATAATATAATTTCATTTTCCTAGAAAAATGAAGATCTTATAACTAGTATTTGTGGCAGGATTTGAACCCAGTCTTCCTAAGTACAAGTGATGTCCTATCCAAAACAACATGATGCATTTTGTATCATGTATATGCTACAGCATTAGAATTTTAGTTACTAGCCTACTTTATAAACAGATTATAGGGAGTGATGTTCTTGTGTCAGTTGGAATGTTAGTTAGTTGTTTTTCTTTCAGTGTAATCATTTCAGTTCAGAAAGAGAAAACACTACAAATGAGGTCTTATATGTTACTTTGTTGATTACCAGACTTAAGAAATTAATAGAGAAAATGTTGATAATGAAGATTAATCTTAAAAATATGTCTTGAGAAATTAATTTGTTTTCTTTCCCCTTTTCCATCTTGTTTTCCTTTACAGATTTTTGATTGCTATACATTTATCAGCACATCATCAGTCAAAGGAATCTTCTATCTCATCTATTATAGGTGAAGAAGTTAAAGCTTCTGAGAGACTAGGTGATTTTTCCAAGCTCACATTGCAGGTAAGAGTCAGAGTCAAGAGTATGGAAAAGTACTAAGATTTACCCTCACTGAAGTGAAGAGAATACAGAATTTTTTCATTTATTTCTTTTTAAATATATTTTAATATATATATTGCTTTATGAATCATATTGGAAGAGAAAAAAAATAGGAAAGATTTTTTAAAAATCAGAAAAAAGAAGTGAACATAGCATATGTTCATTTACATTCTGTCTCCATAGAACTTTTTCTGGATGCAGATGTTATTTTCTGTCCAAAGTCTATTGGAATTGTTTTTGATTAATGAACCACTAAGAAGAACCAAATATTTCATAGCTGATCATTTTTGCATCTGTTGAGATGAATGTATGACTTCTCTTGGTTTTATTATTGATATGGTTGATTATGGTAATAATTTTCCTGATATTGAACCAGTCCTACATTCCTGGTATGAATTCCACTTGGTTATGATGTATTATCGTGCTGATAAGTTGCTGTAATTTGCTAATATTTTGGATCTTAGCAGTTGCCCAGTGAATTCCCACAGGGCACTGAAGTGCCTTTGCCTTGGGAAGCACAGTCATGCTGCAGAAGTTCTATTGCCCCAGACTGAGCCCCACACTGTGCAGAATAGAGGCTGCCCCTGGTTGCAGCCCCCTGCCATGAAGATTAGTGACTGTCCACTAGAGCTCGGTACTGCAGATTACCACTGCACAGCTGTGCTGTAATCTGTGCTGAGTTACTTCCAGTTTTGGGTGGGTATAGCCAGATCTTGTTAAGTTCTGACTTTTTTAGATTATCCTCTACTTTTGCTTTTAATTTCTCTGCTGGTCTACTGCTTTGTAACCAAGGTAGAGCAGTCAGCCTGTGGCAGAGTTGTCTCTATAATTTTTCTAGCCACAGAGGTCACCCCTGCCCCTGGTTGTCTCTGGATGCTAGTCTCTCCTATTTCTCTGCTAGTACTAATCTCCTCTGGCCCCTCAGGACAAACCTGTTCTGGCGGTCTTGCGGATTATCTTTGGTTGGTGAGTTGCTGTACTTCTAATCTTCATGAATTTTGCCAATCAAGCCCTATTTTTGAGGCTAAATTTAATAATTGGTCATGAGGGCATGAGAGGAGCTTAGAAAGTCAGGTGTGCCTTTTCTGCCATCTTGGCTCCATCCCCAAGAAATGAAGTCTTTGTCAGAGAAAGTTGATGTAGACTTTTTTACAGTATCACAAATCACTGAACACTTCACAGTGTATTGTATAGGAAAAATTATTAACTATATATATTTTTTCCACAATCCTATTTCCACCATTTATCCTGTTCTCTCTCTCTCTCTTCTCTCTCTCTCTCTCTCTCTCTCTCTCTCTCTCTCTCTCTCTCTCTAGCTCTCTCTCTCTGTCTTTCAGTCTGTCTCTGTCTGTCTCTGTCTCTGTCTCTCTTTCCTTTTACCCTGTCAGTTCTCAAAAACTGTTTTGCTTCAGACTTTTACCTTCTCCAACCTGCCTTTTCTTCTATTAGCTCCACCTTCCTTTATCTTCTTCCCTTTCTACTTTCTTATATGGCAAGATTCATTTTTACATACAACTGAGCATTTATATTATTTTTCCTCTGTGCCAATTCTGATGAGAGTAAGATTCATGTACTTCTTTCCCTTATTTCTCCATTTCCCCCTCCACTGCAAACGTTCTTTCAGACCTCTTTTATGTTTTTATGCTTCTTTTGCTTCTTGTATTTGAAAGTCAAATTTCTATTCAGCTTTGTTTTTTGCATCAGGAATATTTGAAAGTCTTCTATTTAATTAAATATCTACTTCCGCCATGAAGGATTATAGTCAGTTTTAATTGGTAGGTGATTTTTGAATAGTCCTACTTATTTTGCCCTCCATAATATTACATTTCAAAACCTCTAATCAGAAATACAGGGTAGAGCTAAGACGGTGGGGTGGAGACATGTCTTTATTTGACTTCTTCTTGACATCCCTCAAATCAACACCAAATTAAGCCTCTGTACTGATTTTGGAGTTACAGAGCCCACAAATATTTGGAGTGTAAAGAATTTCATCCAGAAGATATTTTTGGAAGAAATCCAGAAAAGGTCTATTTCAGTAAGGCTGAGGAGGGGGACAGTGGCCAAGGAAAAGCACAGCACAGAGAGGAGGGCAGTGTGGTGTCCATGTATTGAGAAACTAGAGATTCTTAGCCAATTTACAGTAGCATTGGCAATTTTGTCCTAGCCACAAGCCATAGGATCAGCAAATTAGCTGAAAGACACCCAACACAAAATACAAAAAAAACAAAACTAATAAGCCTCTGAACACTAGAACATCACATGACTTGGCCACTTCCATCCAGCAGCAGAAGTCAGAAACACTGTCCCAGTGAAGCTGCAGTTGCTTGTAGAGAAAGCTTGGGACAATCTCCCTTTTGCACTAAGAGCAACCTTTAAAAAAGAGCAAAAAAGCAAAAAGTACTCTGCCCATATGGAGAAAGAAAAACTTAAATCCTGAGTATACTAAAAGGAAATTATCTCCAGAGGAAGCCCCAAAGGATGATATGAATTGGTTCCCATCTCACAAGACTCTCTTGAAAGAATTCAAAAAGGATCTTAAAAGAAGAAAAATGGGGAAAGGACATAGAACACTGCAGGAAATTTTAGAAAATGAAACACAGAAATCATCTGAAAAAAAAAAAAAAGAAAACTCCTTACAAATAGATTTAATGAAATGGAAAAAAAACATATAAATCCTTACAAAATAGATTTGACAAAATGGGAAATGAAAAGAAATCCTTGAAAAACAAAATTTTTGAAATGGAATTGAACAAATGGAAATCAATGACTGAATAAGTTATCAAGAATCAATAAAGCAAGACCAAAAAAATGAAAAAAAAAATAAAATACTTCTTGGAAAACTGAGGTAGAAAATAGATGTAGAAAAGACAATCTAATAATTATTGGACTTCCTGAAAAATCAGGTTGAAAAAATGAGCCCAGTCATCATCTTTCAGGAAATCATTAAGGAAAACTGCACTGATGTCCTAGAACCAGAGGGGAAAATAGAAATTGCAAGAATTCCCTGATCACTTCCTGAAAGCCCAAAATGAAAACTCCAAGGAATACTATAGCTAAATTTCAGAATTATTGAATTAAGGAGAAAATATTGTAAGCAGCCAAAAAGAAACAAATCAAATATTGAGGAGCCACAATCAGGATTACCCAGGACCTAATTGCTTCCACTTTAAGGAATCAAAGGGCCTGAAATCTGATATTCTGAAAGTCAAAGAAACTTGGATTGCAGTCAAGAATCAACTATTCAGCAAAGATGAGGATTACCTTTCAGGAAACAAGATGGACCTTCAATGATAAAAGTGAATTTCACTTATTTCTTATGAAAAGACCAGAGCTGAACAGAAAATTTGATTTACAAATACAGAAGTCAAGAGAAGCATAAAAAGGTAATCAGGAAAGAACTTTTGAGAACTGTATCTCTATTGTGAGCATACTTAGAGGGTGCAGATATAATTTCATTTCATTGTGATAATATAAAAAAGAAACTAGTAGTATAAAGGAGATTGTATAAAAAGAAGAGGAAAGTGGAGGTAAAATGAGGTAAATTATATCTCATGAAGAGACTAAAAAGACAGTACAATTGAGGTAAAGAATGAAGGAAGATGAACATTGAATTTTACTTTCATCAGATTTGGTTCCAAGAGAGAATTTCATAGATATTTATCTTCATAGAGGAACTTGTCTCACCCTATAGTAAAGTAGAAGAAAGGGGAAAGGAAAGGGAGAGGATGATATAAAGAAAAACAAAAGTTGTAGGGGAAAGGTATAAGAAAGGGGGAGGGTCTGTAAAAGGGGAAGACTGTTTGAGGGAGGCGGTGGTCAGCAGCAACAAAGAGGAAAAGGAAAGGGGGAAAAACATATAATTTGGGGGAAACAAGAATTAGTAATTTTAACTGTGAATGTAAATGGCATGAACTTTTCCAAAAAATAGAAGCAGATGGCAGACTGGTTGAAATCCAGAATCCTACAACTGTTTAGAATAAACACATTTACAGCAGAGTGTTATATAAAGAGTAAAGATAAAAGCCTGGAGCAGAATCTATTATGCTTTAGCTGAAGTGCAAAAAACAGAGGTAGTGATCTTGATCTCAGAGCAAGCACAAGCAAAAATAGATCTAATTAAACGAGATAAGGAAGGAAACTATATCTTACTAAAGGATATCATAGATAGTGAAGTAATATCAATACTAAACATATATGCAACAAGTGATATAGCATCTAAATTTCTAAAGGAGAAGTTAAGAGAGCTGTAAGAAATAGACAACAAAACTACAATAGTGGGGCACCTCAAACTTTCTCTCTCAGAACTAGATAAATCCAACCACAAAATAAATAAGAGAAGTTAAGAAGATGAAGAGAATTTTAGAAAAGATAGGTATGATAGACCTTTGGAGAAAATTGAAGGAGAAAGAAAGAGTATACTTTTTTCTTGGCATTACATGGAAACTATAAAAAATTGACTATATATTAGGGCATAAAATCTTCACAGTGAAATGCAGAAAGGCAATAATACTAAATGCATCTTTTTCAGATCATGATGCAATAAAAATGACATGTAATAAAGGGAAAATAGATGAAAAATTATTAAAAATTAAATAATATATTCCTTAAGAGTGAGTGTGTGAAACAACAAATCATGGATACAATTCATAATTTCATCCAAGAGAATGATAATGATGAGACAGCATACCAAAATTCATGGGAAGTTTTATATCCCTAGATGCTTACTTGCATAAAATAGAGAAAGAGGAGATCAATGAGTTGGGCATGCCACTAAAAAGCTATAAAAACAGCAAATTAAAAACACCAAGTAAATACCAAATTTGAAATTCTAAAAAAGGGGATAGTAATAAAACTGAATGTAAAAAAAAATAAACTAATAAGCAAAACTAAGAGCTAGGTTTATGAAAAAAGCAACAATATAGATAAATCTTAGTTAATTTGTTTAGGAAAAAAAGAAGTATATCAAATTATTAGTATCTAATTTGAAAAGGGTGAACTTTCCACAAAGAGGAAATTAGAGCAATAATTAGGAGCTATTTTGTCCAACTGTAAGCCAATAAATCTGATAATTTAAGTGAAATGGATGACTATTTACAAAAATATATATTTCCCAGATTAACAGAGGGAGAAAAATTTACTTAAATTGTTCCATTTTGGAAAAGAAAATAGAACAAGCTATTAATCAACTCTCTTAGAAAAAAATCTCTAGGGCCAGAAGATTTATATATGAATTCTACCAAATATTTAAAGAACAATTAATTACAATATATGCAAATTATTTTGAAAATGAGAAAGAAGTAATCTTTCCAAATTCTTTTTATGAAACAGATATGGTGCTAATACCTAAACCAGATAGAGTCAAAACAAATTAAAAAATTATAGGCCAATTTCCTTAATGAATACTGATGCAAAATATTTAAATAAAATATTAGCAAATATATTACAGTAAGTTATCCCCAGGATAATATATCATGACTGTTATGACCCAGAACTCTGAAACAAGGATTCTAACAAGATTTTAAGTTAGTGGAATTGATTAAACAATGGTTATCTAATTTAGCATGGTGCTTAATAGTTCTCTAAATTAAGTATGATTGATTTAATCTTACAACAAATAATAGTTTCCTAGTGATATAATGATTGGTTTATACTCAGTGTAGAGCATATAAGCTGAGACAAAGTCAGCCAAAGGAAATAGAGACAGATTCATTCCATCGTCCACCTTTGTGGTGGCTGGTGGCTGAAGCAAAAGCCCTCAGACTCAGACTTAGAGCCAGAGAAGACAAAGGACTGGAGGCAGGAGCTCAAGCTCTCAGAGCCAAAGTGAGAAAGATTCATTTGCATCTTCATCAGCCTTGTTGTGGCTGGCCTGTCCTGCTGCATTTTCTCCACTGAAACAAAGCCCCTTCTAAGGGCCATGAGAAAGCTAGCTGAACACCAGGTGAAGGAGACAATAAAGACTTTAGCACCTGGCTATTTTTGTGGTGATTACTCTGCTGAAAAGAAGGCTGCTCCAAAGCCCCAGAAAACCAACCAATAGCATTACATATCAGCAGCCAAAGAGACAGCCTAAGTGGTCACTGAATTCCTTATATAAGCTTTTGTAATCATGGGTGTGCCACAAGCAATAAAAACAGACAATAGACCTGCATATACTTCTAAACATTTTGCACACTTTTATGCACAGTATCAGATTTTACACACTACTGGCATACCTTTCAGGCCATAGTAGCGAGGAGAAAGAGCCATTAAGATGCTCCTCCAAAATCAAAAGAATGGGGGAGCCACTGGTAACCATAGAGAACTTCTAAATTTAGCTCTCTATATAATTTTTTTTTTTTTTTGATAAAAATGCATTAGCTCCATCAGACCGGTTTTATATCCTACTGGAAGGGCAGTGTCCAGTGTGAGCAGCTCCACTATCCTTACATAATTGCCAGGTGATGTGGAGAGATCCAGAAAAGGGTGAATGGAAGGGACAAGATAGGTTAACTGGTTGGGGAAGAGGGTTTGCTTGTATTTCTACAGATGGAGAAGTAATCAAATAGGTGCCAATGAGCTATATTTGTCTTGTCCATCAGAGAGAAAAAGAAAAAGAGAGAAACCTCAAAACAAAGGAGAAGACCTAAGAAACATCTGACACTGAAAGAGCATGGCTGATAATAAGACTATTACAGAACTTCAAAACTCACAAGAATCATTGGATTTCATGAGATGAAAAATTGTTAAGACAAATGCAGGATTTCAAAATCCGCAGGAATTATTGAATTCCCCTTGCAGGAATTATTGGATTTCCTGACACATGAAGACAATAGATTGGTTTGGGACTATTTCTAGGACTTATGGACATGCATAATTCCTCATGTTGATTCATGTTGTTTGTTATGTAATACCTCCCACATTGATAGATTTATGTATATCTGTTTCAAGTGAGACCCTTCAAAAACCCACTAATCTGGTTTGATTCCCCATTTCCTTTGATGTTTTCATCTCCCTTCCTGAGATGTCAAGGAGAGCATGATCACCTCTATTTTTGGTGTTTTCACCCCTTTTTTTGAGGAGTCAGGGAAGGCATTATCACCTCCTTTTTGGGGTTCTCACCTCTTTGAGAAGTCAGAGAGGATGTGACCACCTTATGTTCTAAAACAAAGAAAGCAGGAGATGTTATGGGTCAGAACTCTGAAACAAGGATTCTTACAAGGTGTTAAGTCAGTGGAATTGATAAAGACAATGGTTATCTAGTTTAGCATGGTGCTTAATAGTTCTCTAGTTCAGTATAAATACTTAGTACTTAAAATAGTTCTACAAGTTTCATACCTATGATAATGGAGTATATAACAGCCAGCAAGGACTGGATGAGATTCATTCCACCTTTAGTCAGGCTCCTGATGGGGGACTGAGAGACAGATTAATTCATCCCATCTCACACCCTCTAGTGGCAGGCATGTCCTCCTGCTTTTTCTCCACTGAAACCCATCTGAAGGCCATGAGGAAGCTAGCTGAGCACCAGGCAAAGGAAATAATAAAGACTTTTGGACTTTAACACCTGGCTATTCTTGTGGTGATTAATCTACTGAAAAGAAAGCTGCCCCAGAGACATCCAGAAAACCACTAAGAACATTACATATGACCAAGCAGGATTTATACCAGGAATGCAGGGCTGTTTCAATACTAGGAAAACTATTAGCATTATTGACTATATCAATAACCAAACCAAAAAAAAAAAATCACGATTAGCTCAATAAATGTAAAAAGCATTTGACAAAATCTAACACCCATTCCTATTAAAACAATAGAAATTATAGTAATAAATGGAATTTTTAAAAAATTATAAGTAGAACCTTTTTTAAAACCATCCATAAGTATTGGATGTAATGGGGATAAACTAGAACCATTCCCAGTAAGATCAGGGATGAAACAAGGTTGTCCATTATAACCATTACTATTCAATATTATATTAGAAATTTTAGGTTTGGCAATAAGAAAAGAAAAAGCAATTAAACAATTGGAATAGGTAATGAAGAAACCATATTATCACTCTTTGCAGATGATAGGATGGTATAGAAAAACCTAGAAAACCAAGTAAAAAAAGTACTACAAAAATTTTACAACTTTAGCAAAGTTTCAGGATACAAAATAAATCCATATAAATTGTCAGCATTTTTATATGTTATCAACAAAATTCACCAGTGATAGATACAAAAAAAATTATATTTGCGATAACTGTAGATAATATAAATTATTTGGGAGACTGCCTGCCAAGGCAAAGTCAGGAACTATATGAACACAATTACAAAACACTTTACACACAAATAAAGTTAGATATAACCAAGTGGAAAAATATCAAATGCTCATGGTACACTAAGCTAATATAATAAAAA
Organism: Sminthopsis crassicaudata; assembly: GCF_048593235.1. Classification (NCBI taxonomy): domain Eukaryota; kingdom Metazoa; phylum Chordata; class Mammalia; order Dasyuromorphia; family Dasyuridae; genus Sminthopsis; species Sminthopsis crassicaudata. The sequence continues at coordinate 255,892,224 of NC_133620.1, read as the reverse complement.
TGAGAATACTATTTAAATTAATTTACTTATGCAGTGTCATATCAATCAAATTTCCAATAAATTATTTCACAGAGCTAGAAAAATAACAATAAAATTCATCTAAAAGAAGAAAAGGTCAAAAATTTCAAGTGAATTAATGAAAAAATGCAAATGAAGATTGCCTAGCTGTATTAGATATAAAACTATATTATAAAGCAGTGGTCATCAAAATAAAGCAGTGGTCATCAAAACCCTTTGGGACTGGCTAAGAAACAGAGTAGTTGATAAGTGGATCAGGTTAGGTTTACAGGACAAAATAGTCAATGAGTATAATAATCTAATGTTTGACAAACTCAAAGATTCCAGCTTTTGGGATAAGAACTCACTATTTGACAAAAACTTCTGGAAAAATTTGAAATTATGGCAGAAACTAGGCCTTGATCCATACCTAACATCATATACCAAGATAAAATCGAGATCTTAAAGGAGGGAAAAGCACCCACACGCACAAACCTGTTTGTAGCAGCCCTTTATAGTGCCAAGAAACTGGAAACTGAGTTGAAGCCCATCACTTGGAGAATGGTTGAATAGATTTTGGTATATGAATATTATGGAATTTTATTGTTGTACAAGAAACAGCCAACATGATGATTTCACAGAGGCCTTGAGAGACTTACTTGAACTGATGCCAAGAGTAGAGCAGAACCAGGAGATCATTGTATGTGGTAACAACAACATTATATGATTCAATTCTGATGGATATGGTTCTTCTCAACAATGAGATGATTTAGGTAAGTTCCAATCTTATGATGAAAAGAGCCATTTGCATCCAGAGAGAGGACTATGGGAACAGAGGGTTGACCCACAATATAGTATTTTCACTTTTTTTGTTATTTGTTTGCATTTTGTTGTTTGCATTGCTTTCTCATGGTTTTTTTTTTTTTTTTTGATCTGATATTTCTTATATGGTATGACAATTGTGGAAATATCTATAGAAGAAATGCAGGTTATCCCAAGAAGTCTTAAATTATCTCTCCTGCTTCTACTTTACAGGTCAGTTGTTTTCCTCTTTTTTTCTTTTCTTTTGTTTAATTGTTTTTCAATATCTCATAGTCATTAGTTTCCATTTGCTCAATTCTAACTTTTATGGAATTGTTTTCTTTAATGACTTTTTATACCTCCATGATTTCCTTGTATCACTCTAATTTATCTTCTCAATTTTTCTCTACTTGTCTTAGTTGATTTTTAAAATCAATTTTGAATTCTTTCATTGACTGAGACTAATATTTTTCTTTGAAGCTTTGAATGTAGGAATTTTGACTTTGTTATCTTCTGAGTTTCTTTTGATCTTCTTTGTCATTATAGTAACTTTCTCTGAACAGAATTATTTTTTTTTTCTATTGTTTGCTCATTTTAGAGCCTATTTCTTGACTTTCACCTTTATGGTAAAGTTGTTTTTTGATTCCCAAGGTGGGGGCACTCTGTCCCAAGCTTCATGATTTTTGTGCTACTTTTTTCAGAATTAATTTTGGGGACCTGTAAGATTTTTACTCTCTCTTAGTTGTATGAAAGGCCCTCTCCTGGACTGTTCACTGGTTTGTGAGCGACCAAAAACACTAGTTTCAACCTTGGAACTTGCTAGTGTTCCTCCTCTTACTTGGACTAAGACCCAGGACTCTAACATTGAAAATCCCATAGTGCATTGTGCTATCCACCTTACATTCTGTGGATTAAGAGGTCTATAAACTACAACTGCTGCAACAGTCACCTGAATGCCTATTTCTGGTTAATTGAGGCCCAGACTGTATTTTTTTTTCATTCTGGTGAACAAACGTAACTTAACCTAAGAATCCCTAAGCTCCAATTCTAAAATGTCAGATTTAATTAAAATTTTTAATTAGCTTTAAGAACTACTTATTAAATTGTTACTATGAGAGAAATACACTTTTAGATTATAGGAACATATCTAATATGAAAACAAATCATTAAAAGCAGTTCTCATACTAACATAGATGACATTTTACTCAGAAGAAACTGAGAGTAATCAAGGAAATTTTTTTTTCTTTTATTACTCTTTGTATCCCCTTAGGATTTGTACCCAAGTCTTTTAACTCCAAAGTCAGCACTTTTGGTATGATTTTATCCTAATTGGAAATTTGTTTCCTAAAGTTTGTTTCCTAAAAATTACTCTGGCATTAATAAACCTAAACAAAACACTGAGGGAAATATTTAAACCAGTGGCTTCCTTTAAACTCCTAGAGAAAGTTTGGAATAACATAAAGTTCTCCTAAGTAGAATTGTAAAGTCATAATTCAGCCTCTGATCCTATGAAGTGTATGATTTTAAGCTCAGTTTACTAATCAACAAAAAAAGCTACTAAACTAACTGTTCTCCAAAGTCCCTTCTAGTTCAAAAGTTCCACAATAATGACTTAATCAGTGAGGTTTTTTCAAAATTGGTCTACAATGATATTCCATCTTTCAATTTCCCTTTATTACACAAATATGGAGTGACTGAATTCATAATTTGTTGATCACTGTTAATTTAGATAATAATAATATATAAATCTAGTTGATGCATTAGAAAATACAGATAGTTTGACAAAATATTCAATATGGAAATTGGAGTAATTTCTTTATACTATACTTCTTTATACTATATTTCTTTATACTACAAACTATATGTTATATTATAATTTCTGCATTGATAAATAAAACTTTCTGGAAGAAACCACATGCTGTACTTTATTTTAAAGCAACTAAAAGGTAATTAAATTTAAAAGTTAAATTTAAAAAGCAATATCTCTGCAAAATATGGAAGCATATTGGAAGCAAATATTTTCTTATAAGTAAATTTTTAAAAAATGCATCCAAAATGCTTCAATATACTCCTGATTTAATAAGGCACTGAATGACAATATTATCAGGCAATTCAGTTGTTATTAAGTTAACATTCCAGGTTTTTACTTTAAATATAATGAAAAGGTGAAGCCTTTGTAATACTAAAATAAGTTAGTTTATTAAATGTTATATTTTATATTTTAGATTGAAGACAAAAAGAAATAAGAAGTGTTCCTATCTGTGGAAAATTAAAATCTAAAGGGGGACAACAATCACTACACAAATTTTTATGAAAGGTAGACTGTAATAAAATCAAAAGAAAAATCATACAGAGAGTTATAATATATAAAACTGCAGAAAGAACCTTGCATTTGGTATACAAAGGATAATTTCAAAGAAGAGATGATACTAGAGCTGAGGGTCTGTGAGAAAAGTCAAGAATAATTCTGAGGTTAAATTATCAAGTTTATTTTTTCCATTAAAAAGACATGCATTCTCCAATGGATAGTCAAAGGATATGAACAGACAATAAAATTAAAACTATTTCTACTCATCTGAAAAGGGTGTTCCAAATCACAATTGATCAGAGAAATGCAAATTAAGACAACTCTGAGATACCAATACACACCTGTCAGAATGGCTAAGATGACAGGAAAATTAATGACAAATGTTGGAGGGATACGGGAAAACTGGGAAACTAATGTATTGTTGATGGAATTGTGAACCGATCCAACCATTCTGGAGAACAATTTGGAACTATGCTCAAAAAGTTATCAAACTGTGAATACCCTTTGATGCAGCAGTGTTACTATTGGGCTTATATCCCAAAGAGATATTAAAGAAGGGAAAGAGACTTGTATGTACAAAAACGTTTGTGGCATTGGATGCCCATCAATTGGAGAATGGTTGGGTAAATTATGATATATGAATGTTATGGAATATTATTGTCCTGTAAGAAATGACTAGCATGATGAATACAGAGAGGCTTGGAGAGACTTACATGAACTGATGCTGAGTGAAATGAGCAGAAACAGGAGATCATTATACACTTCAACAACAATACTATATGAGGAAATATTCTGATGGAAATGGGTATCTTTGACAATGAGAAGATCCAATTCAGTTCCAATTGATCAATGATGGAGTGAACCAGCTACACCCAGAGAAAGAGCACTGGGAAATAAATGTGGACTACTTGCATTTTTGTTTTCCTTCCCAGGTTAATTTTACCTTTCTGAATCTGATTTTTTTAGGGCAACAAGAGAATTGTATGGATATGTACATAGTTTAACATGTTTAACACGTATGAAACTGCCATCTAGGGGAGGAGTGGAGGGAAAGAAGGGAAAAGTTGGAACAAAAGTGATTGCAAGGGACAAATGCATATATTCTGTCAATAAAAAGCTATAATAAAAACTAGGCATGATAATAGTTTATTAAATTTGCAGTTACTATAAATTCCACAGTCTTTTTTATCCTTATTTTATCTATAATTTATTTGGTGTATGAATTTCCCTGGGAATCAACTCTCTATAGTCCAGTGGTCCTCAAACTTTTTAAATAGGGGGCCAGTTCACTGTCCCTCAGACTGTTGGATATCTGGACTATAGCAAAAACAAAAACTCACACTCGTCTCCACTCCTCAGCCCATTTGCCATAACCTGGCAGGCTGCATAAACATCCTCAGCTGTCTGCATCTGGCTTGTAGGCCATAGTTTGAGAACCCCGGCTCTATACTATAGCAGATCTGCTGTTATAATTTTGGAGATTTATTTGGAAACTAGAGAACTTTGGTAAACCAAACAGTACTTGTAAGTTTCCAACTTTGGACTCAGGTCTACGTGACCATTCACTAGATAATAGTGGTTCATTATCCTAAATAATTCATGGCAAGGAAAAAACAAAGTGAGATTGAAATGAATGATTTCCCTTTGAACAGGATCTTTTTCAGATAAGAACAGGTTAAATAAGTGATGAAAAAGCTACAAAACCATGACATGAAATATATTTAACTTTCATACATTGGGTACACTTTAGCAATTATAATTGTCATATTTTATGCTCAGAGTTATAATTTAGTAGAGTGCTTTTTGTATGCTTTTTTCTTCTTAATGCCCCAGGGAACCCTCATTTTCACACAAATCCTCTTCAGAAATAAATATCTATTGTCTGCATAGCTTTCAGCATCAAGAAATTCAAATAAATACACATATATTATTTATACTTAGGTTTGAGTGGAATTTATCTGAATTCTGTTTAAAACACATAAGAGAAAATCTTTTTAGCCACTACAAGTTAGTGCATTCTATACATATCAGCCAGTATAACAGCTTACATAAGTATATTATATAAGAATATATTACTTAAAGATTATGACTTCATATTTTTTGGAGATTTAAAACCAAGAAACTTTGGAAGTCATCTACTCCAAATCCCTCATTTCAAAGATGAGGTAATTGAAGCATATAAAAGTTCATTGATTTGCCCAAAGTTACACAGTTAATAAGGACATGCGTCAGAACTGAACACAGCTCCCCCAACTACATTTCCCAGTGCTCTTTGTATATACTACATGTTCTTCCTGATATTCTGATTTATATATTACATTGCATTGATTGTATCAAGCCTTGAGACATATAGTTTATTCTTATTTAACTATGCACATTAGAAAGACAAAGAGGATGATAAATTGCTATTGCCTGGATTATTATATGTAATGGAATACACAGAATCTCTCTTTCTCTCTAGTGATCAATTTATCTGTCTATATTTTATCTATGTAATATATATATATATACACACACCAAGGTTTTCTAAAAATCTTAGTATTGTCTTCAATTATTTAGTTATTAAAATCACACTAAGAATTTTTGGATAACTTATATAATCACTTACAATATATGCTTGTGTGTATATGTTTTTATATTTATACACAACAAAACACATATGTGTATATAATTATATGTGTGTAACTTTATATTTATCTATCAATATATGTGTTTATATATTTACATATGCATATGATTGTGTGTGGATCTCTATACACTGAAGATTGATAATAACTTATGTTAAGAATTGAATTAGGGCAGGGGACAGGATGAGAAAAAAAACAATGTATTGCATTATGGAAAATGTACAGAGTTCTCCAATAATTTTCCATTGATGTTAAATGGCTGCAAATCATGAGATCAGAGTCTCTAGTGAATTACACTTGTAGGTTATCCAAAGGGCAATGTAGAAATGAATAGCAGGGAATATATATAGGGGACAGCATAACACCAACGAACAATTCTGGCATAAGACATAATTGAAAAGATGTACAAGGGAAAGAGATGAGCTAGTCATGTAGTAAGAAAGGGGACAACTAAAGGGCTGCTACTGTGAATTGCTAACACTCATATAATGTCAGGAGATCTAGAAGATTCTGCTTCCCCTCACCTACATGTTAGATGGTGAAAAAAAAGTTGAGAAGTATAATGGGCTCAAATCTCTACTCTGGAGGACGGACCTGCATCATTGAGATAACACAGGTATTTAAGTTTTCATCTTATTAAGTCCCTTACACTCTCATTTTAACTCAATCTAATTCAGTTCAGCAATTATTTATTAACTCCACATTTAGACTTAAATCCCTTGAAAGTGAGCATCTTGCCTTTTATTTTTCTGTATCCCTTAACCTGGCATAGTGATTTTTACAAAGTAGACATGCTGCATGTTTGTTGTTAAAGATGAACTCCAAAAAATAAATCATTTACACTTGAATATGTTAACATTAGAGAACTTAGTTACTCCTCTGTTTACAGAAGTCAAGGTAACTCAACAGTAGCATCAGAGTAGAAAATAACTTTCTTTTGGGGGAAGTAGGCAGTATTTATTTATTTTCATTTTTAACAGCAAATTTTAACACAGCAAATAAATATCAGGTGTTTATGGTATACAGGGATTTGCACAAAGTACTAAAAGAGACATCAAGTTTAGATATGAAATAGTCCCTGCTTTCAAGGTGCTTACAACCTAGAATAAGATACCAACAAAAGAGTGTATGATAAAGCAAAATAATCCACTTTCAGTGTATTGGAGACTTACAAAAATGGTAGATAAGTTTCCCTTTCAAAGTGGAAGGACCAGCAGGATTTGTTGAAGGAAGCATTCCATTTGGACTTTTAAGAATGATTAGAGATTTAACTGGTGAACAAGGTGATAGAGGACAAGTACAGCCAACTCCCCCTCAAAAAAAAGGCACAGAGATGACTGAGACTCCAATGTGTATTCTAGATGTAGAACTGTTTGGTTTGACTGGAATATAAAGTATATGAATGGAAACAATTCTAAATTTCCCAGAAAGTGAGGTGCCAGGTATGATCTTTAGTGATAGATATAATATTTTGTTTTTTACTTGTCAGGTAATTCAAAGCTGATGGAAACTTTTGAATAGAAGAATAACATGACCACATCTAGAAAGGAAGAAAGGAAGAGAAAGAAATAAAAAGGAAGAAAAAAATGAAAAAGGAAAGAAGGGAGGGAGGTACCTGAAAGTTGACAAGCAAATCAATGAAACCTAGAAAAAAGAGGAGAAAAAAGGGGAAAAAAAATGAAATATTGCTTTTAAATACTTAGCCACAGAAAGAACAAAAGGGAGAAATAAAGGAAATAAAAATAAAGGAGAAAAAAATTCTCATTAAATCCATTTGTTTAATTTTTATTGTTAATTTTTTCTATTTCTTAGGCCTAGAAAATCAATTAAAATAAATCAGGTCCTGACTTTTAGCACTTGCAGATTTTCAAAGTGGAAATTCTCACACCAAACATTTAGTAATCAGTCATCCTACTAGAACTGACCAGCACATACTTAATTCCTTCAATTTTCTTTGCAAATATTTAACACCTATTTATACACATATTATTATTTAATTCAAATACAAGCTCCTTGATGACAAAGACTATTATTTGTTGTGGTAGTTGTATTTTCAACACTCTTCACGATATACATACTGAGAATTTAATAAATAATTATATGGCATAAATTGAAAACACAGAGTGAATATTTAATAATAAATGTTTCTTGAAATCAAATATAACATCAAGTTTACATGACTAGATGACTGGGAATATGCTGTGGTCATTAATAGAAATGGGATTTGATTAGAGGAATGTCATTTAAAATGATTGTGAGATGCCACCTCACCAATAAGAAATGACATATGCTGGAAAGTATGCTTAAAAAATAGGTACATTAATAAACTTTTAGTAAAATTGTGATTTGGTCCTATGATTCTGGAGAACAATTTGTAACTATAGCCCAAAGGACATATACATTGTAAAGGGATGAAACTTTCAAAAGATGTGCTTGAATCAGACAACTGAGCACTTAAGGCTAATTACCTATTGTACAATGATTCTATTGGAATATGTTTGGAAAAACGGCCCTTCTCAGTGTTCTGTGTTGGCTGGATGTTTGGTGTATACAGATAATGGTAGATAAGGATTAGAGGTTGGAGTGAAACAAGCCAGACTTCATTTTTAGGCAGGATGATAGGAAGAGAAGTGGTGGAGAGCCTTGTGGTGGTTTGTCTGTCTCCTTCACTTTTCCTCGTAAAGACCAAGGAATTTTATTTATCTTGACTCTGGCTATTCCTGAGGCCTCCAGGGAGCTAGCCCGGATTTAACATTTTGGCGGCCAATGTGTGAACCAAGGACCCTAATTTCACTGAAGAAGTCCCAGGTGACCAGGAAATGGGGTGAGTATTTTAATAGACAAACAGGGAACTTACTTTTTTAAAAAGCTAAATTAGTAACTCTCATTTTCTACCTGAAATGGGGCAGATATTAAGAATTCTCCCCCACCCCCACCCTACTCTCACTCCCACCCCCACCTCCACCCCAAAGGAGATCTACAGGAAGCATACTCAGACTGATAAAGAGACAAGGTTTGATTGTAACTTGGGAGCATATTGATGGACTTGTGGATACATTAGAATGCACGTCTCCTTGGTTCTTCAAGGAAGAAGAAATAAAGGAAGATAATTGGAAACTAGTAGGAGATCAACTATGTGAATATTACAATGATAATGGTCTTGATTCAATTTCCAAGGTGTCGGTGACGGGAACTATAGTCATGGAAAATTGCCACACCATAAACTTTGCATCTAGCATTAGATGGCGACCAGGTGGCTAGAGAAGCGGAACGACCCCCACACTTGTAAACACATAGCCATGGTATTGTATTAACCACAGAGATGTCTCAGGGCTTAACGACCCTAGAGACTCAGATAAGAATTGTAACCACAGGATGCTCTTTCCCCTCCTCCTCCTGGAATGTCTGCTCCTTCCTGCAGTCCCCCCCATACCCTTTCTCACAGGTAGCACATACCTTTACTCTCCCCTGCCCCCTTTTCCCCTCCCAACTTTGCCCTCATGTATTGCACCTAGCTCTACCCTATATAACTTGAGCTGTTTCCAATAATAAATGAGACCTTGACAAGATCTGCTTGGTCTCCCTCTTCTTTCTCGCCCATTCTCCCCCAGGCTGGATCCTCCTCGATTCCCCACAAATGACTGAGTCTCGCGGGACGGGACACCAAGGAAACATTCTATATGTACAACTTAATATAATTGACCTTAAAGAATCCTGCAAGTTATAGAAAAAAGAAAAGTTTTAAGAACAGCCAAATGAGGAAGTGTGAGGAAAAAGAAGAAAACAAAAGGCAGACGACTGGCAATATCACCAGAGGGTATGAGGAATTAAGTGAACTTGAAGGGCATGGTGATTTTCACTCTCATAGCCCAGCTTCAACTCTGTCTACACCAGAGCAGACTCTTGATTCCTCCTCTCCCCCCCAATAAACGTCACCTTCCTGGGTGGAGGGAGGAGGAGGAGTGGGAGGGGTAGTGATATCATCAGCACACCCCCTCCCAGCAATCACCACCTCCTATGACTCAATTGCCAAAGGTACTACTTAAAGCCACAGAGAAAGGGCAGAATACAGCTGATTTGAGAATAGAAATGTATGCTGTAATTTAACAGTTTAACTCTTCAGGTCAAGAAAGTAGGAGATACACTCCCTTTGATCTAGAAATCATCAAAGACATGAAAAAGGCTACCACTCTTTATGGGGCTATATCATCTTATATGTTAAGATGTTATTACAGAATTTGGCTTATGAAGTCTTAATCCCTAGTGACTGGAAATCTATAGCAAGGACATGCTTAGAACCTGGACAAAACTTGTTGTGGCTTTCTGAATATAGTGAGCTTCGTAGGATACAAGCCAACTAAAGTCAAAGTGGAGCTAATACTCTAATCACCTATGACCAACTAACAGGTATAGGTTCTTATGCAGACACTTCAATACAGATTAATTACCCCATAGCAGCATATGAACAAATTTCTTCTGCTCCTATAAAAGCATGGAGTTTTATCCCAGGTAAACAGGGCAGAGGAGAAGCACAAGGACCATATAAACCCTTTGCTGGATGTCTACAGACAGCTGTCATACAAACTATTGGTGAAAATGCAGAAATTATGGTAAGGCAACTTGTGAAAGAAAATGCTAATGAGGTTTGTAAAAGAATTATACTAGGACTAAACAAGAATGCTCTTTTAGAGGAGATCATAAGATGCTGTGCCATAGTGGGCACAAATACCTTTTATAGCCAGGCTAAGATGCAGACTTCCCAAAATCTGAACATGGAAAGACAGGATCCCTTTTGACAAGGGACTTCCAAAGAGATTCATCAATGCTTTCAATGTGGTAAAGTAGGGTATCTGAAAGCTCAATGTTTGCATAGAGACAGAGTGAGAAAACAAAGTGGGAGAACAAGATCCAAAACCCTATGTCCAAAATGCAACAGAGGCTTCCACTGGGCATCAGAATGGGATGAGGTGCCCAGCCCCAGGGCCCAAAACAAAAAATACTTAGCATATGATGGCAGCCAATGGTACACCCAGAGAACCTTTCTGGGTTCAGTACCCAGACATGACCAATCAGCCAGGAAGCAATCTGATGAGAGAAAGGGATTACACAATCAATAAGCCAGGAAGCAACCTGATGGAAGAAAGGTATTATAATTGGGGAGAATAGAGTTGTATGCAGCTGGGACAACTGAAACACCCCTGGAGAGATGAAATCTGTTCCTCTTTAGTCTATGAATCCTTTGCCTTCAGGCACAGTAGGTTTGACCATTTCACTTCCTGAAAATACTTACAAAAAAGTATTCATCCATACTCTGATGTGGGAAACTGGGAAATGTGTAGCTAATATCCCAGTTACTAATACAGGTAGACAATGTGTGACTTATCAATCAGGAGAAGTAGTAGCATTACAGATACAGGATTACAGGATACTTATTAGGAGATAGACTCCTAATAGGCAATCTGGTGATAGTTGCCCAGATTCTGACTCCAAGCAACAGAATCCAGGAATACTGTGGACTGCAGCAATTATAGCTGACCATCCTATGCTCACTATCTATATAAATGTCATAACATTAGAAGGACTGGTAGACACAGGTGTAGATAGTACAGATATTAGAGGTGTCAACTGGCCCAGTCACTGGCCAAAGATTAAGGCAGACACCTATATGTCTGGGGTAGGAGGATCAGTAGCAGCTGAATTTAGTGCTAACCCTTTGAGATGGACTTCTGAAGGCGAGACAGAAGTTTTTACTCCTTTTTAGTTGAAAAAATCCTCATCAATCTGTGTGGAAGAGACATTTTATAAGAATTAGGATTACAAATGAGTACTTAGGTTTTTTAAGGCAGGACTGCTGTTGAAGGCCCGCCAACACTCTCACCTGTTCCTATCCAATGGAAAACTGATACACCAGTGTGGATAGAACAGTGGCCCTTAGGTAACAATAAAATTCAGGCCTTATTAGATATAATACAGGAGCAACTTGACCAAGGACACTTACAATCTTTTCTATGTCCTTGGAATTCCCATGTATTTGTTGTAAGAAAGAAATCTGAAAAATGGAGGATGTTGATTGATTTAAGAAAAATAAATGAACAGATGAAAACTATGGGAACTCTTTAGCCTGGACTTCCATCTCCTACTCAGTTGCCTAGAGAATGGTCTCTTTGTGTTATAGACATTAAAGATTGTTTCTATTCTACCCTCTAGATAAGGAGGATATGTAAAGATTTGCCTTTTCAGTGCCCAGCATTAACTTAGCTGAGCCTTATAAAGGAAATGAATGGACAGTTTTGCCACAGGAAATGAAAAAAAAAAAGAAAGAAAAAAAAAAGCTCTACTATGTGTCAAATGTATGTTACTGCTGCTCTTACTCCAGTAAGAAAAGCATTTCCAAAAATAATGTTATTACATGGATGATATATTGGGATATGTACCTGAAGAACAAATTTAAAAGCATGTCTACAGAAGACCATAGAAACACTAAGGAACTACAAATTGCATATAGCGCCAGAAAAATTCGAAGACATGCTCCTTTTCAATATTTAGGCTATGAAGTATACCCTAACATGCTTACAGTACAAAAACTTTCCTTAAGAACAGAGAAGCTAAACACCTTAAATGACTTCAGAAATTGATAGGAGATATCAAATGGATGCGTCCAGTGTTAGGTTTGACTACCTATCAATTGAACCATTATATGACATTTTAAGGGGAGACAATGCTTTAAACTCACCACTCCAGCTTACAAAAGAAGCTCAAGAGGCTTTGAGAGAAGTTGAACTGGCTTTATCCAATGTGGTTGAAAGAGTCACTGAAAAACCCTTGGAAATATCAGTTTTTGCTACACAAGAGGCACCCACAGCAATCTTTCATCAAGGAGATAGAGTGATAGAGTGGGTGAACCTCCCAGCACAACCAGAACAAAGCCTTACTCCTTATCCAGTGCTTGTGCTTAGAATTTTACTAAAGGCCATTAAGCGAGCAGTATAATTATCTGGGATAAGACCTGACAAGATATATTTATGCACAAATTAATGTATGCTGTGAAACCATCCCAGAGTGGCAAATTTTATTGGCCATGGTTCCAAATATTACACACAGATCTCCATTAAAGATAACCAGACTCTTACATAATCGGTGATGGATTCTTTTTTTTTTTTTTTTTTTTTTTTGTATTTTTTTTTATTATATATATATATATATATATATATATATATATATATATATATATATATATATTTTATAATATTATCCCTTGTATTCATTTTTCCAATTTACCCCCCCTCCCTCTATTCCCTCCCCCCGACGACAGGCAATACCATACATTTTACATGTGTTACAATATAGTCTAGGTACAATACATGTGTGCGAATATCACTTTCTTGTTGCACAATAAACATTAGAATCCGAAGGTACATGCAACCTGGGCAGACAGATATTAGTGCTAACAATTTTCATTCCCCTCCCAGTGTTTCTTCTCTGGGTGCAGCTACCTCTGTCCATCATTGATCAACTGGAAGTGAGTTGGATCTTCTTTATGTTGAAGATTTCCACTTCCATCAGAATACATCCTCATACAGCATTGTTGTTGAAGTGTACAGTGATCTTCTGGTTCTGCTCATTTCACTCAGCATCAGTTGATTTAAGTCTCTCCAGGCCTCTCTATATTCCTCCTGCTGGTCATTTCTTACCGAGCAATAATATTCCATAACCTTCATATACCACAATTTACCCAACCATTCTCCAACTGATGGACATCCATTCATCCTCCAGTTTCTAGCTACAACAAAAAGAGCTGCCACAAACATTTTGGCACATATATGTCTCTTTCCGCTCTTTAGTATTTCTTTGGGATATAATCCCAGTAGTAGCGCTGCTGGGTCAAAGGGTATGCACAGTTTGATAACTTTTTGGGCATAATTCCAGATTGCTCTCCAGAATGGCTGGATTCTTTCACAACTCCACCAGCAATGTATTAGTGTCCCAGTTTCCCCACATCCCCTCCAACATTTGTCATTATTTGTTCCTGTCATCTTAGCCAATCTGACAGGTGTGTAGTGGTATCTCAGAGTGGTCTTAATTTGCATTTCTCTGATCAGTAGTGATTTGGAACACTCTTTCATGTGAGTGGATATAGTTTCAATTTCTTCCTCTGAGAATTGTCTGTTCATATCCTTTGACCATTTATCAATTGGAGAATGGTTCGGTTTCTTATAAATTTGGGTCAGTTCTCTATATATTTTGGAAATGAGACCTTTGTCAGAACCTTTGTTTTTAAAAATATTTTCCCAATTTGTTACTTCCCTTCTAATCTTGTTTGCATTAGTATTATTTGTACAGAAACTTTTTAGTTTGATGTAATCAAAATCTTCTATTTTGTGATCAATAATGATCTCTAGTTCTCCTCTGGTCATAAATTCCTTCCTCCTCCACAAGTCTGAGAGGTAGATTATCCTCTGTTCCTCTAATCTATTTATTATCTCCCTCTTTATGCCTAAATCATGGACCCATTTTGATCTTATCTTGGTATATGGTGTTAAGTGTGGATCCATATCTAATTTCTGCCATACTAATTTCCAGTTTTCCCAACAGTTTTTTCCGAATAATGAATTTTTATCCCTAATGTTGGAATCTTTGGGTTTGTCAAAGATTAGATTGCTATAGATGTACCCTTTTTTGTCCTTTGTATCTAATCTGTTCCACTGATCTACCGGTCTATTTCGTAGCCAATACCAAATGGTTTTGGTGACTGCTGCTATATAATATAGCTTTAGATCAGGTACACTTAGACCACCTTCCTCTGAGTTTTTTTTCATTAGTTCCCTTGCAATTCTTGACCTTTTATTCTTCCATATGAATTTTGTTGTTATTTTTTCTAGGTCATTAAAATAGTTTCTTGGGAGTCTGATTGGTATAGCACTAAATAAATAGATTAGTTTGGGGAGTATTGTCATCTTTATTATATTCGCTCGGCCTATCCAAGAGCACTGAATGTCTTTCCAATTATTTAAATCTGATTTTATTTTTGTGGCAAGTGTTTTGTAATTTTTCTCATATAATTCCTGACTTTTCTTTGGTAGATGGATTCCCAAATATTTTATACTCTCAACATTTGTTTGGAATGGAATTTCTCTTTGTATCTCTTGCTGTTGGGTGATGGATTCTTGAAGAAAACGTTTCTAAAGTTCCTCTTAAAGGACTAACTATCTTTACAGATGCATCCAAACACAATATTTGTGCTGTATACTCTCTATACTATAACTATAAAGAGAATAATCAGAACTCCTTTTTAGTCCACTAAGCAGAATGAAATGTATGCAATCATTCTAGATCTTACTTATTATCCAGGAGATATTAATATAATATCTGATTCGGCCTATTCAGTAGGTGTGGTACAAAGAATTGCCACAGCCCAAATAAAATGTGTAGCTTCCAATATATATCAGTTCTTTAAGGAACTTCAAGAGCAAGTGAGAAAGCATCCAGGTAAGATTTATATCTTACATGGCCACTTACATTGTGGACTTCCAGGTCCTATATTTGATGGTAATTCAAAGGCAGATAGCCTTCTAACCATGTTGGCCAAAATTTCTTTATTTCAAGAAGCCCAAGAATCTCATTCTAAATATCATCAGGCTGCTCGAGTTTACATTTACATTTTGGGATAACAAAAGAGGAAGCTAGGAGCAGAGTAAAATGTTATACAGCTTGCCTTCCTTTCCATGCTCCTACACTCCCTCCAGGGAAGAACCCTCATGACTTGAGACCAAATGAAATTTGGCAAATGGATGTGACCCATTATACATCTTTTGGTTGTCTGTCTTTTATCCATGTTGTGGTAGACACCTTTTCAGGATTTATTTTTGCAATACCAGAAGCAAAAGAGACAGCCTGAGTGGTCAATGAATTCCTTATGCAAGCATTTGCAATTATATGCGTGCCACAAGCAATAAAAACAGATAATGGACCTACATATACTTCTAAACTTTTTGCATGCTTTTGTGCACAATATAAGCTTTTACATACCACTGGCATACCCTTTAATCCTCAAGGAAGGCAATAGTAGAGAGGAGAAACAGATACATTGCTCCTCCAAAAATAAAAGAAAGGGGGAGCCACAGGTAACCCTAGAGAACTTCTAAATTTAGCTCTTTATATAATTAACTTCTTGATTTTTGACAAAGATGCACTGGCTTTGGCAGACAGGATTTATAACCCACTAGAAGGGCTCTCCAGTGAGAGCAACTCCACTATCTGTAGATAATCGCCAGGTGATGTGGAGAGACCAGATAGGTTAACTGCCTGGGGGAGAGGATTTTCTTGTATCTCTACAGATGAAGAAGGAATCAGATGGATGCCAATGAGCCATATTCACCTTGTCCATCAGAGAGATATTGAGCAAACCCTTGAAATGAAGGAGAAGACACAAGAAACATTTGGTGATTTGTGACTGCTGATTGTGCCCACCACTGAAAGAGCATGGCATTTATGGTGATTGACTCATGGACATCAAAAATTGTTAATGAGATTGATGCTGGACTTCAAAACCCTCAGGAATCATTGGATTCTCTCAGACATGATAAGACTGTTGCAAGACTTCAAAATCTGCAGGAATCGTTGGATTCCCTAACACATAAAAAGTCTATTGCAGGGCTTCAAAAACTTGCGGGGATCATAGGATTCTCTGACACATGAAGTAATGGACAATAGATTGCTTTTGGACTATCTCTTGGTTGTGGAAGGAGGTGTATGTGTGATTGTTATTTACATACCCTCCTTCTAGGACTTCTGGAAATCTTTTACAATACCATGTTGATTCATATTGTTTGTTATATCACTACTTACATGTACAATTCATGTTTGTTACACCACATTGAGCCTGCATCAGCTGTGGGGAGAGTCATCACTAATAGCCTCTGCTTTATTGCTATATGCTTCTGTAGTACCTCCCACACTGATGGGTTTGTGCATACCTGTTTCTAGTAAGACCCTTCAGGCCAAAAACCCACTAGCAATCCCCACTTCCTTTTGGTGCTTTTCAAATCCCTTTCTGAAATGTCAGGGAGGGCATGATCAACTCCTTTTTG
This sequence comes from Sminthopsis crassicaudata, assembly GCF_048593235.1. Classification (NCBI taxonomy): domain Eukaryota; kingdom Metazoa; phylum Chordata; class Mammalia; order Dasyuromorphia; family Dasyuridae; genus Sminthopsis; species Sminthopsis crassicaudata. The sequence continues at coordinate 255,875,404 of NC_133620.1, read as the reverse complement.
GGGTTCTCACCTCCCTGAGAAGTCAGGAATGGTGTGCCCACTTGTGTTCTAAAACAAAAGAAAATGAGAGATGTAAAGGGCTGAAACTGAGCAGATGCACTTGGATCACTAATCATTTAAGGCTAATCACCAATTGCTTATACTCTATTAACATATGCTTGGAGAATGACCCACAACACACACACACACATAGATAATGTAATAATATTATATATTACATATAGATACCTTCTCTATATGAACAAATGCAAAGAAGAATTGCCATCTGACTGTACACAAAAATAGCAATATGGTAATAATGATAATCAACTGTAAAAGAAATGGTTATGTTGATCAATAAAATTATTCAAGACAGTTTCAAACAACTTGTACTTAAAAACCACTATTTCCCTCCAAGGAGAGAACTGATGAACTCAGTGAACATGGAAGATTAACTTCTAATGTTTTGTTTTGTTTTTGCTTTATTTATTTATTTATTTTGCGGCATAGCTAAATACAGAAATGTGTTTTACATGATTCCATATGTATATTATTTTGCTTACTTTTTTAGTGGTTGGAGGAAGAAAGGGAAGGAGAAAATTTAGAACCCCAAATTTAAAAATAACTGATAGAGAGAGAGAGGGTGGTGGTGGTGGTGGAAACAGAGATAATGAGACAAACACAGAGAATCAGGCAGAGACAGAGACAGACAAAGACAAAGACAAAGACAGAAACAGACAGACACAGAGACAGAAACAGAGACACATTAAAGACCAAACCCTTTAATGAAATCTGTTAATTTTCCGGTTAAATTTGAACACTGTGATTATGGATGAAAAAACCCATCCTGACATCTGAATGTGTGATTAGACTAAATTGCTCCTGCAATTGACCCCCCTTAATTCTAATGCAGAATGAGCAACAAAAACAGACAAAAGTGTCTGTTTAGGCTAAATACACGAAACCACTCTAAAGCAACATCTTTTAGCTGATTTTTGACATTCCCTGCCAAGTAAGGATAGAATATAACACTTTGATCTATTCAAATGTATAATTCTGCTAAATTAGCTATTTACTCTTATCAGTCCTGGGAAACAGCACACTTATAGTTTATAACATGGTTAGTACACTTATAAATTTCCTTATAGTTTGGTTACTTATTTGAACCTCAGTCATTCAGATCTGCAAGTGTATGAAATTCTCCCAGAATTCTCAAGGAATCAAAGCTGAAAAATTGCTCTATATGACTTTCATATTCCCTTTCCTTTTCACTTGAAGTTATTAGCTAAAAAGAATTAAGCTAAGTGGGGCTAATGATAAACCTAGGATTGACATATAAACAATCAAAAGAATTAGAGGTAGGAAAGACCTCAGAGGCTCTCTTATTTCATTGAGGAGGAAATTGAAGTCCAAGATGGATAAATTATTTGCGAAGTTACATAGTGGCAAATTCTGCATATCAGAAATAGAATTTAAGTCAAAATCCTCTGATTTCAGATCAGTAGAATTTACATCACACAAGGATAGTATATATTATATACCAATATCAGAGTACATGTGATAAAAGCAAACGTTAGATTTGTGGTAGTGGAAGGTTTTAGGAGGATCTTTTCAATTAAGAATTTTAAAAATGCACGTTCAGTTTTCTGCATATAAAGAAGACAAAACTTAAACTGAATAGTACTTAAAAGATTGAATAATTGAATGCCTCTTCAAATGGCTTAGAAACATTATTTGCATCTTTGTCTTTATATGTTTTCTTTGTAGAAGAAACATTAAAGAATAGAATAGCAGAATAATGCCTTGGGCATAGAAAGGGATATCTGAAGGTGGGGACAATTACTTGGGTTTGAAGAAGAGGAGGGAGTGGAAACAAAAACAGGAATCTATAAGAGTTGAGTAGTTGAATGAAAACCACAAAGCTTCTTTCTTTAAGATTTAAGTCAGATTTAAAAGGTAAATGATTAAGAATGAAAATGATTTAAGAGTAAAGTGGGAAGAAAAAAAAATTGCATATGTAATTTTATTTTTAAAGACTTTATTTTAAGGGCTTTATGTAAAAATAAAAACTTTATTTTTAAAGACTTAAAATGCAATGTTGTATAAAGTTGTTTAAGATTAATTCTTTGAAAAACATTTCTTTTAATTCAGAATTTTAGTAAAGTCGCAGGATACAAAATAAATCCACAGAAATCCTCAGGATTTTTATACATTACCAACACAATCCAACAGCAAGAGATACAAAGAGAAATTCCATTCAAAATAACAGTTGATAGTATAAAACTGTTATTTTGAATGGAATTTCTCTTAAATTATTCCTTAACTTTCAGATATAGCAGGAAGGCTTTCAAGTCCCCAGCAGTATACCTTCTCAAAGATAAAAAGATGATAGGATTTTTCATAAGCTCACACTCTAGATTTACAACTTTGGATTTCTATTCCTTTCACATAAAAAAAAAAAAAAGAAATGTTTTTCTTTTTTTTTTTGTAGGTCTTTTTTTTTAATTTTAATTTTATTTTATAATTATAACATTTTTTGACAGTACATATGCATGGGTAATTTTTTACAACATTATCCCTTGCACTTACTTCTATTCAGATTTTTCCCCTTCCTCCCCCAACCCCCTCCCCCAGATGGCAAGCAGTCTTATATATGTTAAATATATTACAGTATATTCTAGATACAATATATGTGTGTAGAACCGAATTTTTTGTTGCACAGGAAGAATTGGATTCAGAAGGTAAAAATAACAGTTTACATTCATTTCCCAGTGTTCCTTTTCTGGATGTAGCTGGTTCTGTCCATCATTAATCAATTGGAATTGGATTAGCTCTTCTCTATGTTGAAGAAATCCACTTCCATCAGCATACATCCTCGTACAGTATCATTGTTGAAGTGTATAATGATCTTCTGGTTCTGCTCGTTTCACTCAGCATCAGTTGATGTAAGTCTCTCCAAGCCTCTCTGTATTTCTCCTGTTGGTCATTTCTTACAGAGCAATAATATTCCATAACATTCATATACCATAGTTTACCCAACCATTCTCCAATTGATGGACATCCATTCATCTTCCAGCTTCTAGCCACTATGAAAAGGGCTCCCACAAACATTTTGGCACATACAGGTCCCTTTCCCTTTTTTAGTATTTCCTTGGGATATAAGCCCAGTAGTAGTATGGCTGGGTCAAAGGGTATGCACATTTTGATAACTTTTTGGGCATAATTCCAGATTGCTCTCCAGAATAGTTGGATTCTTTCACAACTCCACCAACAATGGATCAGTGTCCCAGTTTTCCCACAGCCCCTCCAACATTCATCATATTTGTTCCTGTCATCTTAGCCAATCTGACAGGTGTGTAATAATACCTCAGAGTTATCTTAATTTGCATTTCTCTGATCAATAGTGATTTGGAACACTCTTTCATATGAGTGGAAATAGTTTTAATTTCATCATCTGAAAATTGTCTGTTCATATCCTTTAACCATTTATCAATTGGAGAATGGCTTGATTTCTTATAAATTAAAGTCAATTCTCTGTATATTTTGGAGATGAGGCCTTTATCAGAACCTTTAACTGTAAAAATTTTTCCCAATTTGTTACTTCCCTTCTAATCTTGTTTGCATTAGTTTTGTTTGTGCTCTTATTAGAGCAATAATATTCTATAATATTCTTATACCATAACATTCAGCCATTGCCCAATTAATGGCTATCCATTCAGTTTCCAATTTCTTGCCACTATAAAAAGGGCTGTCACAACATTTTTGCACATGTATGTCACTTCCTCTTCTTTATGATCTTTTTGGGATCCAAGCCCAGTAGGAAAACTGCTGGAACAAAAGATATGCACAGTTTGATAAACATTTGGGTATATAATTCCAAATTGCTCTCCAGAATGGCTGGATGTATTCACAATTGCACCAACAATGTATCAATGTCCCAGTTTTCCCACATCTCCTCCAACATTCAGCATTATCTTTTCCTGTCATCCTAGCCAATCTGAGAGGTACATAGTGGTATCTCAGAGTTGTCTTAATTTGTATTTCTCTGATTAATAGTAACTTAGAGCATCTTTTCATATGGCTAGAAATAGTTTCAATTTTTTCATCTGAAAATTGTTTGTTCATATCATTTTACCATTTATCAATTGGAGAATGGCTTGATTTCTTATAAAATAAGAGTCCAATTCTCTATATATTTTAGAAATGAGACCTTTTTCAGATCCCTTGAATGTAAATTTTTTTTCCCACAGTTTATTGCTTCCCTTCTCATCTTGTCTGCATTGGTTTTGTTTGTTCAAAAAGTTTTTTACTTAATGTAATCAAAATTATCCATTTTTATTCAATAATGCACTCCAGTTCTTTGGCCATAAAATCCTTTCTTCTCCATAGATCTGAGAAGAAAAATTTCCTTTGTCTTTCTAATTTGCTTGTAATATCACTCTTTATAACTAAATCATGAACTCATCTCACATTATCTTGATATAGGGAATTAGATGTGAAAAATCCTAATTGTTGCCATACCAATTTCCATTTTTCCTAGTAGCTTTTGTCAAATAGTGAATTCTTATTCCTAAATCTTCGGGATTTTCTAACACTAGATTACTACAATCAATGACTATTTTGTCATGTGAACCTAACCTATTCCACTGACTGACTATTCTACTTTTTAGCCAGTACCAAATAATGTTGATGACTGCTGCTTTATACTGTAATTTTAGATCTGGTACAGGTAGGGCACCTTCATTTGCATTTTTTTCATTAATTATCTTGAAATTCTTGATCTTTTGTTCTTCGAGATGAATTTTGTCATTATTCTTTCCTAGCTCTATAAAATAATTACTTGGAAGTTTGATTGGTATGGCACTGAATAAATAGATTAATTTAAATAATATTGTCATTTTTATTATATTAATTTGGCCTCCCCATGAGCACTTGATATTTTTTCCAATTGACTAGATTTGATTTTATTTATATGGAAAGTGTTTTGTAATGATGTTCATATAGTTCCTAACTTTGTCATGGCAGGCAGACTTCCAAATATTTTATATTGTATACAGTTATTTTAAATAGAATTTCTCTTTTTATCTCTTGCTACTGGACTTTGTTAGTAATATATAAAAATGCTGACAATTTATTTGGGTTTATTTTGTATCTTGCAACTTTCCTAAAGCTGTGAATTATTTTTACTATGTTTTTAGTTGATTTTCTAGGATTTTCTAACTATATTATTATATAATCTGCAAAGAGTGATAATTTGGTTTCTTATTACCTATTCTAATCCCTTTAATCTTTTTCTTCTTGTAATTCCAAAGTTAACATTTCTAATACAATATTGAATAATAACAGTGACAGTGGGTAACCTTGTTTCACCTCTGATCTTATTGAGAAGGGTTCTAGATTATCCACATTATATATGATGCTTTTGATGGTTTTAAATAGATTTATTCCTGTACTCTCTAGTGTTTTAATTTATTCCTATATTCCCTAGATGTTGGATTTTATCAAATGTTTTTATGCAAGTATTGAGATAATCATATGATTTGTTTGGTTATTGATATAGTCAATTATGCTAATAGTTTTCCTAATATTGAATCAGCTCTGCATTCCTGGTCATTAGTAATGGTTTACTGTCCTGGTTATAACTTGCTGTAATCTTACAAAGAATAATTTAAAAATTTATTTATTAATATTTTAATGCTCATGTATTTAACTTTTTTTTTTTTTTTTTTTTTTAGGTTCATGGAACTCTTTAATTAGGACACCTTATTTCAATCAGGCTTCTCTGAATCTCAGTTTCCTCATATTTTAAAAAATGGACCAAACACTTAATTTTCTGAAATAAGGTGAACATGAGAGAATCAAGTTGAAAACCTTAAGATATTATAGAAATATGAACTACTGATTGTTCCAGTTATTAGGGAAATATTTTAAAAGAAGATACTTCCAAATAACTTCAACAAAACAAAATGATCAAAGAACCATCTATATAGACTTTTTTTAAAAAAGTTTTCAACATTCATTTTTGTAACATTTTGAGTTTCATCTTTTTTCTTCATATTTCTTACTTTCTCCCTCCCCAGGAAGGGAAGCAATCTGATATAGATTGTATATGTACAATAATTTTAAACTTATTTCCATATTTTTCATGTTGTAAAAGAATAATCCAAAGAAAGGAAAAATATAAGAAAGAAAAAGCAAAAAAACAACAACAAAAAGGTTGAAAATATTATGATTTCATCTTCATTCAGTCTCCATAGTTCTCCCTCTGCATGTGGATGACATTTTTCATCCCAAATTTATATTGGACCACTGCATTGCTGAGAACTGCTATGAATTTTTGTGTTACTATGTACAATGTTCTTCAGGTTCTATTCACTTTACTTAGAATCAATTTATGTAAGTCCATACAAATTTTTCAGAAATCAACTTGCTCATCATTTCTTATAGAATAATAATATTTCATTATATTCATATGCCATAACTTGTTCAGTAATATAGTCATATCTTCGTTGATTGGCATCTACTCATTTTCTGATTTCTTGCCACCATCACAAAAAGAGATGCTACAAATATTTTTGCACATGTAGATCCTTTTCTCTTATAGTCTCTTTGAGAAATAGAACTAATAGTGACACTCTTGGATCAAAGAACATGAATATTTTGATAGCCTTTTGGGAATAGTTCCAAATTGCTCTCTAGAATGCTGGATCAGTTCAAAAGTACAAGAACAATACATTAGTGTCATTATTTTCCCATATTTCCTCCAATATTTATTATTACTTTTCCCTATCAGCTTAGGCAATCTGATAGATGTGAGATGGTACCTTAGAGTTGTTTTAATTTGCATTTCTTTAATCAATAGGGATATAGAGAAGTTGTTGTTGTTGTTCTTGTTGTTGTTTTTTTTACTATGATTCTAAATAGATTTAATTTCTCTATTTGAAATTTTTCTTTTTTTAACTTTTGACTATTTACCAATTGAGAAATGATGCATATTCTTATAAATTTCATTACATATAAAGGTCTTTGCATAATTTAGAAATGAAGGCTTTATCAGAAACATTGACTTTAAAAATTGTTTCCCAGCTTTCTGATTTCTTTCTAATCTGAATTCCTTCTAATGCTTTCTTTTTTTGTTTAAAAGCTTTTTTAATTTAATGTAATCAATATAATTGACTTTGAACTTCATAATGTTTTGTAATTCTTCTTTTTTCATAAATTCCTCCCTTCTCCAAAGATTTGACAGGTAATCTATCCCTTAGTCTCATAACTTGTTTACACTACACTTTATCTCTGTCATGAACCCATTTCAACCTTATCTTTTGTAAAGGGTGTGGTGTTGTTCTAGACATTGTTTCTGTCATGTGATTTTCCAGTTTTCCTAGAGGTTTTTCTCAAATAGTAACTTCTTATTCCATAAGTCTTTGGGTTTATCAAAGATTAGATTATAGTCTTTAATTATTGTGTTTTATGTACCTAATATGTTTCACTCATCTGCATTTTATTTCTTAGCCAATACTAAGTGATTTTTTTATTACAACTTTTTATTGACAGAACATTTGCCTGATTAATTTTTTACAACATTATCCCTTGCACTCACTTCTGTTCTGACTTTTCCCTTCCCTCCCTTTACCCCCTCTCCTAGATGAGAAGCCGTCTTATACATGTTAAATATGTTATAATTACTAAGTGGTTTTGATGACTACAACTTTATAATACAATTTTCAGTCTGTTATGGTTAGGATACCTTCTTTTGCATTAAAAAAATAATTTCCTTGACACCCTGACCATTTTTTCCAGATAAATTTTGTTATTATATTTTTCTAGCTCTATAAAGTATTTTTTGGTAGATTGATTAACAAGGCAGTGAATATGTAGATTAATTTAGGTGTACTTCAGTCTACCCAAGAATAATTAGTAAATTTTTTCAATTTTTAGATCTTACTGTATTTGTGCAAAAATTATTTTATAATTTTGTTTATATAGTTTCTATATCTGTCATGACAAGCAAACTCCCAAATACTTTATATTGTCTACAATTATTTTAGAACAAATTTCTCTTTCTCTCTCTTGCTTCTGAGCTTTGTTGGCAATAAATAGAAATGTGGATTATTTATGTGGGTTTATTTTATATCCTACAACATTACTAAAGTTGTTAATTGTTTCTAATTGTTTTTAGTTGATTTTCTAGGATTCTCTAAATATAGTATAATATCATCTGAAAAATGTGACAGTTTTAATTTTTTCAATTTCTTTTTCTTCTCTTATTGCTAAAGCTAGCATTTGTAGTTCAGTATTGAATAATAGTGGTGACAGTGATCTTATTGGGAATGTTTCTACTTATACACATTACACATAATATTTGCTGATGGTTTTTGATACATGCTACTTATCATTTTAAAGAAAATTTCACTTATTCTTGTGCTCTCTAGTATTTTATTAAGAATGAGTATTACATGTTGTCATTTTTTTGCATCTATTGAGACAATGATATGATTTTTGTTAATCTTTGTTAATATGGTCAATTATGATAATAGTTTTCTTTATCTGGACCAGCCTTGCATTCCTGGAATAAATTCCACTTACTCATAGTGTTTTTTCTTGGTCATAAGTTGGTGTATTCTCTTTGCTAATACTTTATTTTAAAATTTTGCATCAATATTAATTGCATTAATTGGTATATAATTTTTTTTTCTGTTTTGGCTCTTCCAAAATCTGTGACAAATCTGTGTCATAAAAGGAATTATATGACTCTTTTGTCTATATTTCAAAATCATTCATATAGTATTGAAACTAATTATTTTCAAATGTTTAGTAAAATTTACTGGCAAATCTATCTATAAGATGAATTTGCTTGTTTGTTTTTGTCTATTTGTTAGTTTTTTGTTAGGGAATTCATTGATAAATTGTTTAATTTCCTTTCCTAAAATGGGATTAAGTATTTAATGTTCTCTTCTGTTGATCTGGGCAATTTACATTTTTTGTCAATATTCAATCTTTACAATTCACTTGTCAGATTTATTGGCACAGAGTTGAGGAAAATAGGTCTTAATTTTTGCTTTAATTTTATTTTCATTGATGGTCAATCCACCCTTGTCATTTTTGATATTGCCAATTTGTTTTTCATCTTTCCTTTTTCTAATCAAATTAACCAAAGTTTCACATATTTTTGTTGTTTTTTTTTTCATAAAATCAACTTTAAATTTTATTTGTTCAATTTTCTTACTTTTAGTTTAGTTTTTTTTTTTTTTAATCTTCTGGTTTTCAGAATTTTTAATTTGGTACTTAATTGGGGTTTTTTATTTGTTATTTCACATTTCTTTTAGTTGCATGGACATTCTTCTCTTTATTTTCTTCCTATAAGCATCTAGAGATTAGAAAATTTCTTCTAAGAGCTATTGTGGCAGTGTCCCATAATTTTTTATATATAGTCTCATTATCGTCATTCTTTTTGGTGAAATTATGGATTATTTCTGATTTACTAATTGATCCACTCATTCTTTAGTATTAAATTATTTAGTTTCTAATTAATTATAGTCTATTTTTTTTTTTTTTTTTTTGAGGCTGGGGTTAAGTGACTTGCCCAGGGTCACACAGCTAGGAAGTGTTAAGTGTCTGAGACCAGATTTGAACTCAGGTCCTCCTGAATTCAGGGCTGGTGCTCTATCCACTGCGCCACCTAGCTGCCCCAATTATAGTCTATTTTCCATGGGCCTGTAATTAACAGGCAATTTTTATTGAATAATGACCTGAAAAGTATACATTTAATATGTCTGCCTTTCTACTTTTTATCATGAGCCTTTTATTGCTAATAAGTGCTCTGTTTTTGTAAAAGTGTAATATACTGATGATAAAAAGGTATATTCCTTTCTATACTTATTCAGTTTTCTCTAGGTGTCTAGCCATACCTAATGTTTCTAAAATTCTACTCACTTCCTTAACTTCTTTCTTATTTATTTTGTGGTTAGATGCATTTGGTTCTGAGAGAGGAAGGTATAGTTTTATTTTCTATTTCTTCCTTCAACTCACTTAACTTCTCATTTAAGATTTTGCATATTTTACCACTTGGTGCACATATACATTACTATTGACATTACTTCATTATCTATGACACCCTTTAGAAAAAATTAGATTCCTTTCTAAGGATAGTTAACTTCTAAGGGAGAGTTAATTTAATTCCTTTATTTCAAGATTATAAATTATTTGCTATCATGTGGTCATCAGGACTTAGAAAGACTGATACATTGTATTTTGGAACAAAGGATATTGTATAATTTATCTATATCACTCCAAATTGTTAAGTCAATTATATTTCTTCAATAAATCAACTTTTAGATTATTGGGGATATTTTTGTAAGTTTTCTTTTAGGAGGAAGGCTATTTTAATTCACATGGAAGAATAAGTCAATCTTTTAAGAAGTGTTTCTGTTTTTGAATGGATCATCATTGCACATCAATATTTTTAAGCAAAAAATCCCCAATAAATTAAATTAAAGTTTTTGGTCAAAGAAGTCAATCAATCACAAAGCTTTAATTTATATTCTACCATGCTATACCATTCCATGGATTATTTTAGGGATTATAGAAAGACATAAATGAAGTAATTCATGCTTTCAGTATTCTTACACAATAAAGGGAGAAAGTGCATGTGTGCATATGTGAGAATATGTGAGAATAAAAGTAAATGCAAAGTAGACACGAAGCAAAAATGGAAGATGGAAGATGAAATAGTTTCATAAACCACCTACCATAATATACTCCTGTTAGGAACACATACTTTCAATTTTCCTATTCAAGAGCTACTCCTGAGGAAAGGAAGCATTAGTGAAATCTGACAAATGCATTTTGTGACTGGAATAAGACAAGGGAAAAGGGGAAAATGTAGATAAAGTAAAGAGCCAATTAGAGTAAAGGAAGCCAATAAGATAGATGAAAGAAGCTCAGTATGATCATCTTTAGTCTAGCAAACTGCTAGTCTAGTCTCTAAAGCCCATGGCAATGGAAAATCAAGTTGTCACTGCTTGCTAATAAGAGGAAAGTAAACACATGTATATTCCAGTGGCCAAAGATCAAAAGACAAGATATTGAGGAGAAAAAAAAAAAAAAAAAAAAAGAGCTGGAGATTTAATTGCAGAGGGCAAGGTTTAATGGACTGAATATTTGCAAGTTATAAAAAGGAGTAATTCAAATAGTTCTTATTTTGTACGTGAAAGTAAAAAGATGAATAAGAGAATAGATAGAAGAAAGAGGAAATGAGAGGGAATACAAGGAAAACATCCCATAAAGCTTGCTCAAAATTGTCAAACAGTTTATTATAGCTACTGCCTACTAGGAAACAAAAGCAACAGAACGATCAATATAATACACAATTACAGGATCCGTGATGAAGGGGTTCACTCAAAACAAATGCTCTTTTACTGGGGTAAAGAAGGAGAATAGTAAATATTTTTTTTCCCTAAAATGTCTGGCTTATGGACATTACATGAAAATACATAAACAGTATATTGAACTACTTGTCATAATGAAGAATATTTACTTCAGAATTTCAAGGATCCTTGAATCAGGGATCTAGAGTCAGATGATATCTCAGTGTGACCTAGTCCTGTACCTTTGTTTAACAGATGTGGAAAATGAAGCCTGGGGTAATTTACTGGCTCACGGTGTGATTGTATGTGTAAAGAAGTAATTGCTGACTCCTTGTTTTTGAAAAACTTATAAGATCTCTCTACCAAATATCTTACATCTATTTTCTATGCATTGCAAATATATCTATGTATGTGCAGCATGACATATAGGACTGAAATTTTGATAGAGACAGTCTAAGCTAGGAGGACATAGGTTCAAGTTTTGCCTTTGACACATATTATCTGTGTAACTGGATAATTTACTTAACTAAATTTATAGATATTGTAAGAAAGGTAGCCTAAATTTGAAAGATTTAACTCCACATTAAATAAGGTAATTTTTTTAAATCACTTTGGTCATATCTAATTCTTCATGATGCCATTTCAAGTTTTCTTTGCAAATATACCAATTGGTTTGCCATTTCCTTTTCAAGGTCATTTTGTTGATGAAAAAACTGAGGTTTTAGTGACTTGCCTAGGGTCATACAGCTAGTAAATGTCTGAAGCCAGATTTTGAAGTCAGATTTTCCTGCCTCCAGAGCCAGCACTCTATCTACTGTACCACCTAGCTACCTTCAGGCAAGATAGGATTTTAATAATCAAAGTTTGGAGGAGGAAGATTAATTAATTTTTCCATTTAGCAGTTATCTTTTCAAAAATCAGATTCACAGGGCAGTTGGTTTTCTATTACCCAGTATTTTGACACTTATTATATACAGACCTCTAAATCAAAAACTATCTATGAGTCATAATAAGACATGATTGATTTGATGATCCCTTACCACACTCTCTTGTCTTATAAATCCAGTGTTTATTTCAGTCATGTATATTTTAATGGTCAAGCAATAGTTTAATTAAATGAGTAAAAACTTGATTAAATATAAAAAGCAATATAAAATCATCATACAGTGTGTCACATTTCAAACACTTCTCAGTCCCAATTTCCCAAATCATTCTTACTCCTTTCAAACTGAAGTCTGTTTCCATGAGTTTTAGGCTACTGAGCTCAAGAGCCTACTTGGAAATATAATGTTTTACAACAAACTTCTCAGTTTCCAATGAAGAAATGGAAAACAAATGGAATTGGAGAGTACTATTTAAGCAATTGATAGTTAACATAGATGAAGCTGTGTAGCTGAACAGGATTCAAAAATTAAAAATTAATGGCTCCACTGGGCTGAGGATCTTAATCTAGGACCTGACTAATACACCTATTGATATCTGAAATTTCAATATGTACAGAGACACTAATCATGCCCGGAAATTGCAAATGTATGATTATAGGTCTACTACCACAAAAATGACATTGACAATGCTAAGGGAACAAAAGGGCAGTCATCATTTTATTATTTCTACTGACTTTCTGTTCTGTAACCTCAAATGCTTGTTGCTTCCCTGCTTAGCTTGTAGGTTATATTGCTCCAGGATCCATTTAGAAATTTTCTATTTTAGGATTATTTAGTGTCTGTCTCACTTGGGCAAAAGGGGAATGCAGTCTAGTGCAGATATTGTCAGGATAAGTTAACAGGAAGCTTTTAGCTAAAGCACAGATAGGCAATTGAGGCCTCTTCTGCCTGGCTCAATACATCAGTGGCACAAGAGGCAAGCTGAGATGTCTCCAGCCTCAGAACAAAAGGGAAACTTCCAGTTCCAGAACCCTGGTATGGTATAACATCTACAATGGGGCCAGGCCACCCAAGCTAAGTGAGGAAGCAGCAAGCATCTGAGGCCACAGCACAGAAAGTCAGAAATTTAGTTCCTGGCAAAAGAACTTTGGGATAGTGTCTCCTGTACTCCAAGAACAGAGTTCAAATTTAAAAGTCATAAAATAGATAAAAATGAATTAAAAAAAAGAAACAGAAAACAGTTCTAACTATGAACATTGTTATGTCAACAGGGTAGATAAAAACATAAACACAAAAAGTACAACAATATCAAAATGCTTACTTAAGAAGATTCTAAAGGGAAAATGAATAGCTCTCAAGTTAACAAACTTCTTGGAAGATCTCAAAAAATATTTTAAAAAATCAAATAAGAGAGATAATATAATAATTGGGAAAAGAAATGAGAATTATGCAAGACAGAGTCAATATCCTGTAAAAAAAGAACAAAAATTGACTGAAGCAAAATTATTCCTTAAAAAATCGAATTAACCAAATGAAAAATGAAATCCACTGGGGGGGGCGGGGAACCCTTTACAAAGTAGAATTGGACAAAAGGAAAATAAAGTACTAAAGCTAAAAGTAGAAAATAATTCATTACAATTATTGGCCAAATAGAAGCTAATGAATCTATGAGATATCAAGAATTAATCCAACAAAATTTAAAAAAATGAAAAAATAGAAGAAAATAAAAGATATATTGAAAAGTGTTGGAGTTGGAAATTTTGGAATAGGAAAAAACAACTGGCCTGCAAAACAGATCCAAGAGAGATAAATGGATTATTGGACTAGCTGAAAGCCATAATCAAAAAGAGAGCCTGCACATGATCTTTCCAGATACTCTGATATCCTTGAACCAGAAGGTAAAATAATTATTGAATTCAATATTCAAATTCAAATATCAAAGAAACACAGTCAGGATTATTCAGGAATTAGCAATTTCTACATTAACATTTCAGAAGGCTTGATATATGACATTTCAAAAGGCAAAGAAATTTGGATTCAAGCCAAAGAATCAACTACCCAGAAAAATTGAGCATAATCTTTCATGAGAAAATATGGACATTTAGCAAAACAAGGTTTTCAAGCTTTCCTTCAGAGAAAGAAAAAGAAAAAGGAGAAAGAAAAGACCAGGAGGGGGCTGATAGAAAGAAAGTCAAAGCAGGACAAGAAAAGGAAAAATGGAGGGGGTGCTGATGGAAAGACTGACAATTTAGGGAAAGTAGTGAGAAGCAAAACAGTGATGAGGAAGGACAACATGAAAGTAGAGAGAAAGGTATAAATATGAGGGGGGGAATAAAAAGGAGGAAAATATAGTTAATAATCAAAACTGTAAAGGTGAATGGGATGAAATCTCCCATAAAATGGAAGCAAATAGCAGAGTAGATTTTAAAAAATATATAACCTACAGTATGTAAATTACAAGAAAATATTTGAAGCAGAGATATACACATAGCAAAAATAAAAGAATACAACTCTATATATTATGCTTCAGGTGAAATAAAAAAAATTAGTAACAATTCTGTTCTCAGACAAAAAAAAAGCATAAATAGATATAAATGAAAGAAATAAGTGGGTAAATGAAATCTTGCTAAAAGGTACTATAGATGATACTAAAATACATTCAACAAGTGGAATAACTTCAAATTCTAAGAGGAGAAGTTAAGTGAGTTACAAGAAGAAGAAGACAATAAAATTCTGTGAGTTGGGAAACCTCATATTCTTCCTCTCAGAACTAGATAAATCTAACCACAAAATAAATAATAAATAAAAAAATATCTTGTAAAGAATAAGTTAAGGAGGGGAATACAATTTTAGAAAATTTTGATACAATAGATGAAATAAAAAGCAATAAATGGCATCTATAGAAAGAATGACCATGTATTAGGGTATATAAATGTCATAATCAAATGAAGAAAGGCAGAAATACTAATTGCATCCTTTTCAGATGATGCTATAATAAAATTATGAGTAATAATAATAATAATAATAATGGACCATGGAAAGAGACAAACATTAATTGTAAAATAAATAATCTAATTTTAAAGAATTAGTTGGCCAAATCACAAATTATAGAAACAATCAATAATTTCATCAAAGAGAATGACAATAATAAAACAATATGCTAAAGCCTATGGTACATTCTCAAAGTAGTTCTAAAAGGAAACTTTATATTTCTAAATATTTATATGAAAAATAGAGAAAGAGAAGATCAATGAATTGGGAGATCAACTAAAAAAAACTAAAAAAAGAACAAATTAAAAATCCCCTATTAAATGCCAAATTAGAAATTATGAAGGCTAAAGGAGAGATTAATAATACTCTAATAAAAGCATTGAATTAATAAATACAAAAACTTATTTTATTAAAAATTTGGCTTATTTCATTTAAAAATAATACTACTTATGTAAAACATGAAAAAGAGTGAATTTACCACCAATGAAGAGGAAACAAAAGGATTAATTACGAGTTATTTTGCCCAACTATATGCCAATAAATCTGCCAATCTCATTGAAATGGATAAATATTTAAACATATATAAATCATCAGATTAATAGAAAAGGAAATAAAATACTTGAGCCCATTTTAGAAAAAGAAATTATACAAGCCATCAATGAACTCCCTAAGAAAAAAGTTTCTAGGGCAAAATGGATTTACAGATGAATTCTACAAAACATTTAAGGAACAATTAATTCTAATACTACATAAATTATTTGTGAAAATAGTTGGAGTCCGATAAAATTCCTGTTATGACATGAAAATGGTGCTGATACCTGAGCCAGGAAGAGTTAAAGCAGAAAAAAAAAAAGTTATTCACCAATTTCTCCCATGAATTTTGGTGTAAAATTTTAAAATAAAATAACAAAGAAATTGCAGAAATCTATCACTAGGATAATACAATCTTCACTGGTGAGAGTCAAAAAAATATAAGATAATCATATAATTAGTGACAGAGTTTATGTCATTTTAAATAAAATAAACCTCTCACTAATTAGGCTGTTCTTTACAAAATTGTGGTTTCCTTTGTTTCTTCTCTATATATCTTCTCTAGTTACATATTCTTTGGTTTTAAGGCTGTATTTATCAATGTGACAGGATCATGAATATTTCCTCAGAAAGTCATTGTTTTTTCATTGTTTTTATTTTAATAGTTTTTATTTACCAGATATATGTATGGGTAATTTTATAACATTGACAATTGCCAAACCTTTTGTTCTAATTTTTTCCCTCTTTCCCCCCGCCCCCAGATGGCAGGTTGACCAACACATGTTAAATATGTTAAAGTATAAATTAAATACAATATATGTATACATGTCCAAACAGTTGTTTTGCTGTACAAAAAGAATCGGACTTTGAAATAATGTACAATCAGTCTATGAAGGAAATCCAAAATGCAGGCAGACAAAATTAGTGAGATTGGGAATTCTATGTAGTGGTTCATAATCATCTCCTAGAGTTCTTTTTGCTGGGTGTAGCTGGTTAGTTTATTACTGCTCTATTGGAACTGACTTGGTTCGTCTTATTGTTGAAAATGGCCACATCCATTAGAATTGATCATCATATAGTATTGTTGTTGAAAGTCATTGTTTTATAAGATGAAATCATAGTGTATTTTCATGAGTTCTTCTGTTCAAGTACATCTCATTTAGCAAGATGTCCTCTTTTATTGCTAATTCTTATTTTTCTTTTACCACCAAATTCCAAAGTCTTCCCAAAAGTTAAATGGCAAAAGTTGAATGTCACATTATCCAAGATTTCTGAGGGAGGCTAATCTTCAGTTACGATTTAGCCTGGGAACGTGCACATCTGGAACAAAGTATGTTGAAAATATAACTGGATAAATATTATCTCACATTCTATTCGAAGGCTTTTTGTTTTTTCTTGCAAAGTCATCTTAGCCCTGGAGGGAAGCTAAAATTGTACTTCTGTTTGGAAATGATCCTGAGTATTTTTTTGGTCTACACAAACAAGCCAACATCTTTCCATGTTTCTCCTTAGATCTCATTTCCTTTTTTTCATTTTTTAAAATCATGAACTTCCTCTTAGATGATTAATTTCAGAAGAGAGGTTTATTTTTAAATGCGGTAACTATAAAACCAACATAAGTTCTAATTGTTGCATCTGAACTTTTGATTGAGCCTTTCTTTCTTTGTCAACTAACACTATCATCAAATAAATTTACACACCGATTAAAGAAGTCCTTCTAAAAACTAATACATGAAAATGTTACGTGAGAGGCAACCAAGTCATAAAATCAATATTGTGCTGGCCAGAGCATTAGGTAAAAAAAATTTCAAACCCTCTGACCTCAGTTACTTATTAGCATTATAATCCTGGGCAAGTCACTTAACTTTAGTCTGTCTTAGTATCCTCAACTGTATAATGGGGAAAATAATAACTCCTATCTCCCAGAGTTGTTGAGAGGATACAACATAGAAAGTATTAATAAATACTTGTTTATTTGTATCCTGTTGTGATATTTTAAAGTAAAATATAAATATTGCAATGAATAATAAAAATTCATTTAAAATAGAAATTTTCTTTATTATCACATGGCTTTAAAGTATTCCAACTTTTAATGTAAAGACTGGTTGTAAAACAGAATATAGAATCTTCTTTGAACTGCCAGTTGTCTTAATGTGCTTAAAAGTACAAATGTGTTATTATGCCAAGGCTTTTATTGTTTCTATAAAACAGTATCTATTTCCCTTTAGATATTGGGCTACTAACCCAAGAGGACTTCTCTGGTAGTAGTTTAGATTGGATTTTAAAACTGATGTGAGCTAGCAAAAAGATGATTTGCAAATATCAGTTTAAGTCAAACACAAGGGAATTAAGATATCAAAAATGTTTTAGTCTATTCATGCCTTCAATAATATACTTCATCTACTATTAGTCACATTAGCACAATGGTAATGATATAGCTACAGTTTTTTTTTCCCCCTGCAAATAAGCAATCAGAGATTTAATATAAAGAAAGAAAGTGCTTTTAATCTTCTCATGCCAAAGTGGCTTGTTTCACAGACCTTTTTTCTTCCACAAAGGACCTAAATAGTTACATAGTGTAAGTTCTAATCGTGATTAGAGCATGGAAAGAGAAACTACAAAAAAGAAAGGAAGTATAGTAGGATACCCAGAGGAAAATAGTTATAAAACTATATTATCATCCTTAGTAAATGTATATGCAGAGCTATTGGCTATTACTTTTGAGAAGTTAAAGATCAAGGTGATATTGGCTACACCTGTGATTTTCCACATGAAGGAACTCCCTTTCTAAAAGTAAAGCAATGACTCTTCTGAAAATTGAAGTCTTGGAGAACTTTCAAGTGCTTTAAAAATTTCTTACTTGCTCAGGAATACATAATCAGTCTATGTCAGTGATTGGACAGGAATCCAGGTTTCCCTGGCTACTAATTCATTTCTATTATTACACTTTCCTCTCCTGTCAGTCTGCTATTCTAGCTTGTTCTCAACATAATTTTAAAATGATCTCTTTCATACTACTACAGCAAAATTGATGACAAGTTCTGTTCTGCAACCTCTTACTTTCCAATCTCCTTTCCCTGCTTTTGGCCATGCCTCTATAACTTCAGGATACTTCAACATACATAATTCTGATATAAGTCTTGTATTTCTTCAAGGTTCTGTTCAAATAACACATGATCATGATTACTTGTCTGAATTTTTCAAATATACACCATTGCCTTCTATTCAAACCTTTCCTGGCACACTTTCAAAAAAAGTATTTTTTTTGCTATATTTTGTTTTTATATTATCTTCATATCCCAATATTTCCCTCCTTCCCAACCCTACCAGAGTATTTTAAACATATTTTTTAAAAAGAAAATAATTAGTTCTACACGATTTATACATCAATGAAATATCACATTATATGTGTTACAAGCACATAGACTTCTATTTTTGAAAAAAAAATAAGACAAATGTTTTCTTATATTTACTATATAAGACATGCTTGGTCAGTTTAAATTGTTTTGTTGTTTTTCTTTCCCATGAAATTTGATAGTCTTTGTATATTTTACTCCTGATTCTCCTTACTGAACATCAGTTCACAGGTCTTTCCTAGGTTTATTTATATCCATCATATTTATCCCTTCTTAGAACACAGTAATGTTGTAATGTATCTATTTAATACAATTTAGATATCCTCTCATTAATGTCATGCCATTATCTTTCATTTTCTCTTAGGAGATTTTATAACTTGAATTGTAGTATTTTATATTTTTATTTCAATCTTCTCTTAGGCTTTACATTTCTGGAGTAATAGACTATGTTTAATCCTGCCCCATCTATTCATTTGTAGGATTTAGGATAAGATTAATAGAGATCTAAATGGCCAATTGAATGGAATTACAAAGTTTTGTCAATAACCTTAATCAACAATTAGAATTACAACCTGTCCATATCTTCTCATGTTGTGCAATCCTCTATCATGTATTACAATAAATTCATCATTAAATGTTCATTCAACACAATAATGGCCTAATTTAATTATTCACATTTTTTTATGATTTCAGTAATATAGTATTTCCAATTTTTCAGAAAGTAACTATATTATATTGTCTATCATCCAAAATTTTTGACATGCCTGCTCACAAATTGTCTATGGGAGGTCCAGCCAATATTATGAGTATGTTGATGAATGTTCTTGTAAAGATGGCAAAAGAATATTTTAAAGCAATAACAGCAATAAGAAACACCAGTAGATCATTAAACATGTACCTAAATAATCCTTTATTTTTGAGAAATTAGGAAAGATATATAGATTCTGGAAAATAACAGTATTATTAATCAACTAAGAAGAAGTAATTTTTCAAAAGTACTAATTTGAAGTTGGCTAAAAATAAAGTTCCAGTCAAATCTTAAGTCCTTCCAAGCTATTGAATATCAGTCAAAAGTACATTCTTTCAAAGTTGTGTTGACTTTATTTATTGGATTTATTGAGTAGTCACTTGCAAAATTAGGTCTTTGTGTATCAGTGAATAAATACTCTAATGGAAAAACATACGTCTTGAAAATATTTATAACACACTCAGATGGTGAATCACAAAAATAAAACAACCTACAAAAGTGGAAAAATATAAGAGATGTTAGATTACTGGATTTTGTTTTCTTTTTTTCCCCTGTTCTTTCTTCTGATATATTCAGATCATCCTTTTGTTATAAAGATGTGGATTACCTCACAGAGGTTCTGATGTTGGAGAGATCTTAGAGAAAACATTTGAAGAAGGACATCAAAGAGGAAATTAAATTTCAATATATTATGACACCACATTTACTTCAAATGAAACATCCAAAGTAGGTTTTTACCCAGTTCTTGTTAAACCAGAAAATAAGCTCTTTGCTTAAGAGTTCTTAGGCAGTTTCTTTAAATAATCAGAAAGTAAAATATACTGAAACCCTTAGCTATTTGCCATAGGATATTCTCCATTATTTTCATAAGGTAAAGTTGTAAACATAGTTTAAAAAAATCAACTCAGATTAAAGAAGAACACAGCAAATGCTATTGAGTTTTGTCCATCTTAATTCATTCTGTTTTTTCCAATATACTAATAATTTTTGCAGACAAAAATATATATGAGAACTGAGAAAACTATACTCATCACTCAACTCAAAACTACTTTAATGGTGAGAAAATTATAGATTAATGGCTATCCTAAAAATATTCTTATACATATTACTGTAACAAAATGTAGTCTAATTTTCTTGCCTACAACCCACAAAGAAAACAAAGAAGAAAAACAAAGTGTCAACAAAGAAAAAATGAATACAAAAAAAATTGGAAAAAGATTAAGAAAAGGTTTTCATTTAGTTTTGTAACTTTATTTTTATTGTCTAGTTATCAGTTTCCAATTTGTTACAGTACAGGGAATTTTCTAAAATTATAGATTTAAAAATGTTTGTGTTTTATTAATATAGTCCAAATTGCTCTTGATTTAAATGATTGAAATTACTAAGAATTCAAAATAAAAATTTATTCAGCAAGTTTATTAAAATAATCAAAATTACATTTTGAAAGAGACGTACTTTTACATATACATGTCCCTGTTAATTTGATTTAATATGTTTTTATTTAATACATGCTACCTATAAAACCATACTAGTCACTAAGGATACATTGAGAAAGCAAGATCAAAATCAAATAGTGTCTCTTCTTTGGGAATTTATATATATATATATATATATATATATATATATATATATATATATATATATATATATATATATGTTTTCACAGTATGCAAACACACACATATATATATATATATATATGCATATGTGAATATGTATTTAAACATGTATACATGTCTTTATATATATCACAAATAGATCAAATTTCTTTAAAATTATATATATATATATATATATATATATATATATATATATACACATGTATCTATCTATACCTGTATTTAATCTATCTATATCTATATTTATCTATCTATATCTTCATGTATAACTATACATCTGTAGCTATATTTCTTTACATAGGAATTAAAAAGAATTAAGTAGATATCACTATATTGCATTGTCTCCATGGCCTTGTCTCCTTGTTGCAATTCTCCATAGCAATGCAATATAGCTTATATAGTAAAGGGCTGAAGCTCTTTTTTTATTATTATAGCTTTTTATTTACAAGATATATGTATTGGTAATTTTTCAGCATTAACAATTGCAAACCCTTTTCTTCCAACTTTTCCCCTCTTTCCCCTCATCCCTTCCCCCTGATGGCAGGTTGACCAATACATGTTAAATATGTTGAAATATAAGTTAAATACAATATATGTATACATGTCCATACAATTATTTTACTGTACATAAAGAATCAGACTTTGAAATAGTGTACAATTAGCCTGTGAAGGAAATCAGAAATGCAGGCAGACAAAAATAGAGGGATTGGGAATTCTATTAAGTGGTTCATAGTCAACTCCCAGAGTTCTTTCGCTGGGTGTAGCTGGTTCAATTAATTACTGCTCTATTGGAAATTATTTGGTTCATCTCATTGTTGGAGAAGGCCATGTCCATCAGAATTGATCATCATATAGTACTGTTGTTGAAGTATATAATAATCTCATGGTCCTACTCATTTCACTCAACATCAGCTCATGTAAATCTCTTCAGGCCTCTCTGAAATCATCCTGTTGGTCACTGTTTACAAAGCAATAATGTTCCATAATATTCATATATCACAATTTTATTCAGCCATTCTCCAACTGATGGGCACCCACTCAGTTTCCAGTTTCTGGCCAATACAAAGAAAACTACCACAAACATTCTTGCACATACAGGTTCCTTTCCCTTCTTTAAAATATCTTTGGGATATAAGCCCAGTAGTAACACTGCTGGATCAAAGTGTATGCATAGTTTGCACTTTTTGAGCATAATTCCAAATTGCTCCCCAGAATGGCTGGATATATTCACAATTCCACCAATAATGTATCAGTGTCCCAGTTTTCCCAGATCCCCTCCAACATTCTCATTATCTTTCCCTGTCATTCTAGCCAATCTGACAGGTGTGTAGTGGTATTTCAGAGTTGTCTTAATTTGCATTTCTCTGATTAATAATGACTTGGAGCATTGTATGTTCATATCCTTTGACCATTTATCAATTGGAGAATGGCTTGATTTCTTATAAGTTAGAGTCAATTCTTTATATATTTTGGAAATGAGGCCTTTATCAGAACCTTTGACTGTAAAAATGTTTTCCAATTTTATTGCTTCCCTTCTAATCTTGTCTGCATTAGTTTACAAAAATTAGTGTACAAAAGCTTTTCAATTTGATATAATCAAAAATTTGTATTTTGTGATCAATAATGATCTCTAATTCCTCTTTGATCATGAATTCCTTCCTCTTCCAAAGGTCTGAGAGGTAAACTATCCTATGTTCTTCTAATAGATTTATAATCTCATTCTTTATGCCTAGGTCATGAACCCATTTTCATCTTATCTTGGTGTGTGGTGTTAAGTGTGAGTAAATTCCTAGTTTCTGCCATATTAATTTCCAATTTTCCCAGCAATTTTTGTCAAACAATGAGTTATTATCCCAAAAGCTGGTGTTTTAGGGTTTGTCAAAGACTAGATTGTTAAAGTTATTGACAGTTTTGTCCTTTGAACCTAACCTATTCCACTGATAAACAAGTCTATTTCTTGACCATTACCAAATGGTTTTGGTAACTGCTGCTTTATAATATAATTTTAGATCTGGTACAGCTAGGGCACCTTCATCTGATTTTTTTTTTCACTAATTCCCTTGAAATTCTTGACCTTTTTTTTTGTTTTTCTACATAAACTTTGTTGTTATTTTTCTAGGTCATTAAAATAGTTTTTTGGGAGTATTACTGGTATAGTGCTAAATAAATAGATTAGTTTAGGTAGCATTGTCATCTTTATTATATTTGCTTGCCCTATCCAAGAGCATTTAATATTTTTCCAATTGGTTAGATCAGACTTAATTTGAGTGGTAAGTGTTTTGTAGTTTTGCTCATATAGTTTCTGATTTTCCCTTGGCAGATTGATTCCTAAATATTTTATACTGTTGGTAGTTACTTTAAATGGAATTTCTTTTTGTAACTCTAACTGTTGTATTTTGTTAGTGATATATATGAATGTTGATGATTTCTGTGAGTTTATTTTGTATCCTGCAACTTTGCTAAAGATGTGGATTATTTCTAATAGCTTTTTAGTAGAATCTCTGAGTTCTCTAAGTATACCATCATATCATCAGCAAAGAGTGATAATTTGGTTTCCTCTTGCCTATTCTAATTCCTTTAATCTTTTTCTCAACTTTTTTTGCCAAAGATAGCATTTCTAATACAATATTGAATAATAATGGTGATAGTGGGTAACCTTGTTTCACTCCTGATCTTATTGAGAATGATTCCAGTTTATTCCCATTACATATGATGCTTACTGATGGTTTTAAATAGATGCTACTGATTATTTTAAGGAAAATTACATTTATTCCTACACTCTCAAGTGTTTTTAATAGAAATGGATGTTGAATTTTATCAAATGCTTTTTCTGCATCTATTGAGATGATCATATTTTTTATGTTAATTTTGTTATTAATATGGTCAATTATATTGATAGTTTTCCTAATATTGAACCAGCCCTGCATTCCTGGTATAAATCTTACTTGATCATGGTGTATTTATAGTTTTATAGTGTTTTTGCTAATATCTTATTTAAGATTTTAGCATCAATATTCATTAAGGAGATTGGTCTATATGTTTTTTTTTTTTTCTCAGTTTTCAACCTACCTGGTTTAGGTATCAGTACCCTGTCTGTGTCATAAAAGGAATTTGGTAGGATTCCTTCATCCCCTATTTTTTCAAATAGTTTATATAACATTGGGGCTAATTATTCTTTAAATGTTTGGTAGAATTCACATGTAAATCCATCTGGTCCAGGGAATTTTTTCTTAGGGAGGTGATTAACATCTTGTTCTATTTCTTTTTCTGAAATGGGACTATTTAAGCAATTTACTTCCTCCTCTATTAATCTGGGAAGCCTATATTTTTGGAGGTATTCATCCATTTCACTTAGACTATCAAATTTATTGGCACAAAGTTGGGCAAAGTAACTCCTTATAAAGTAACTCTAATTTCCTCTTCATTTGGTGGAAAGTTCTCCCTTTTCATTTTTAAGACTAACAATTTAATTTTCCTCTTTCCTTTTTCTAATCAGATTTACCCAAGGTTTATCTATTTTATTGTTTTTTTTTTCATAAAACCAACTCTTAGTTTTATTTATTAATTCAATAGTTTTTATTTTTACTTTCAATATTATTAATTTCTCCTTTTAATTTTAGAATTTCAAGTTTCTTATTTAATTGGGTTATTTTAATTTGGTCTTTTTCTAGCTTTTTAAGTTGCAAGTCCAATTCATTGCTCTTCTCTTTCTCCATTTTAATCAAGTAATCCTCTAAAGATATAAATTTTCCTCTCATTACTGCTTTGGCTGCATCCCACAAATTTTGATATTAAGTCACATCATTGTCATTATCTTGAGTGAAATTATTAATTGTTTCTATAATTTGCTGTTTCACCCAATCATTCTTTAAGTTGAGATCATTTAGTTTCCAATTACTTTTTGGTCTATTTATCCCTAACTTTTTTGTTGAATGTAATTTTTATTGCATCATGATCTGAAAAGAAAACATTTACTATTTCTGCTTTCCTGCATTTAATTTTGAGGTCTTTATGTCCTAACACATGGTCAATTTTTGTATAGATTCCATGAACTGCTGAGAAGAAAGTATACTCCTTTCTGTCACCATTCAGTTTTCTCCAAAGATCTATCATACTGAATTTTTCTAATATTCTATTTACCTCCTTAACTTCTTTCTTATTTGTTTTGTGGTTTGATTTATCTAATTCTGAGAGTGCAAGGTTGCGATCTTGCACTATTATAGTTTTGCTGTCTATTTCTTCTTGCAACTGTCATAACTTCTCCTTTAGTTAGATGCTATACCACTTGGTGCATATATGTTTAGTATTGTTATTGCTTCATTGTCTATGCTACCATTTAGCAAGATATAGTTTCCTTCCTTATCTCTTTTAATTAGATCATTTTTTCCCTTTTGCTTGATCTGAGATAAGGATGGCTACCCCTGCTTTTTTAACTTCACCTGAAGCATAATAGATTCTGCTCCAGCCTTTTAATTTTACTTTGTATGTGTCTCCCTGCTTTAAATGTATTTCCTGTAAACAACATATTATAGGATTCTGGCTTTTGATCCAGTCTTCTATCTACCTCTGCTTTATAGGAGAGTTCATCCATTCACATTTACAGTTAAAACGACTAATTCTGTATTTGCTGACATCTTATTATCCCCAGAGTATGCTTTTCTTTTTCTTGCTCCCCCTTATCCCTTTTCCCAGTATTACACCTATGGGCACCACTAGTATCACTCAGCTCTCCCTCTTTAGGATTCCTCCCTCCCCCTTTTGAATCCCTTCCCTTTTCTTGTACCCTTCCCTTATTACTTTTTTTCATTTTCCCTTTTCCTCTCCCACTTTTTAATGGGGTGAGAGAAAGTTCTCTTTAAAACAAATATATCAATTATTTTCTCTTTGAGCCAACTCTGATGAGAGTAAGATTCACACAATGTTCCTCCCCCTCTCTAACTTCCCTCAAATATGATAGGTTTCCTTTGCCTCTTTGTAGGATGTAGTTTCCCTCTTTTTATCTCCCCTTTTCCCTTATTCTCTCACTATCCCCTTTCCATCTCTACTTCCCTTTTTTATGTTATATCAATAAAATCAAATTATACATGTACTCTTTATGTATATCCACAACAGAAATATAGTTCTCAAGAGTTCATTTTACCTTTTTCTGCTTCTCTTGAATTCTATAGTTGGAGACCAAATTTTTTGTTTATATGTGTTTTTTTCCTTATAAACAAATGGAATTCATCTGATTCATTAAATGTCCATCTTCTTCCGTGCTCAGATTAGCTGAATAATTTATTCTTGGTTGCAATCCAAGTTCTTTTCAGAATATCAAATGCCATGCCCTTTGATCCTTTAATGTGGAAGCAGCCAGATCTTGGGTGATCCCTATTGTAGTACCTCAGTATTTGAATTTTTTTTCTTTTTTTTTTTTCTGGCTGCTTGCAATATTTTTTCCTTACTTTGATAGTTCTAAAATTTTGCCATAATATTCCCTGGAGTTTTTATTTTAGGGTCTTTTTCAGAAGGTGTTCGATGAATTCTTCCAATGCCTATTTTACCTTCAGATTCTATTATATCTGGGCAGCTCTCTTTGATGATTCCCTGTAAAATAGTATTTAGGCTCTTTTTTCATCATAATTTTCAGGAAGTCCAATGATCCTCAGATTATTTCTCCTAGATCTATTTTCCTAGTCTGTTATTTTTCCAAGTATATATTTATCTTTTTTTTTTTTTTTTTTTTAATTTTTTACTTTTTCGGTTTTGCTTGACTGATCTTTGATGTCTCAATGAATCATTCATTTCTATTTGTTCATTTCTGATTCATAATGAGTTATTTTCTTCATTAGCTTTTTTTTTTAACTTCTTTTTGTATATGCCCAATTGAGTTTTAAAATGAATTGTTTTGCACTATGGATTTATTTTTCCATTTCACTATTTTTTTTTTTATTGAGTTATTTTCTTTTTCCAATTCACAAAACCTAGTTGTTTTGGGGGAGATCTTTATCTTTTCCAATTCACAAATCCTGCTTTCCTGGGACTTCTTTATTTTTTCCAATTCACAAATTCTTTTTCTCTGCACTTCCTGAGACTACTTTACTTTTTCTAATTCACATTTCAGGAAGTTGTTGCTCTCTTGCATAGGCTCTCTTTCTTTTCCCTATTTTTCTTCTAATTCTCTTTTAAGATTTTTAATAGTCTCTTCTAGGAAAGATTTGATGGGGGCCAGGTTACATCTGGAGACTGTTTGCTATTATTCTTCTTGAGTTTGAAAACCTGCTCTCTTTATGTATAGAAGCTATTGATCATCATTTTTAATTTTTTACTCATTTTTTTAAAAGCCTTTACTGTCTGTCTTCAGGGCAAAGAGGTTACCAGCTTCCTCTGCAGAGCAAGGATAGGTATATAGACAGTAGCTATCCTCTCAATGGGCTGCAAGGAGAGGCAGAGCTGCGGAAGTGCTCTGGGAAGAGCTCCACACTGGAAGTGACTAGGCCTGGATATCACAGGTTGGATTCTGTAAGTGCCCTTCCAGAATCCCCCAGCTGTAAGGATTAGTGACTGCCTTGGGGCTAGAGGCTAAACAATGAAAGTATCACTGCCCCCCATAAAAGTCAGCTTTGAGTATTAGCAGTTGCCCTATCCCTCATGGCAATGGAAGTGTCTCTGCCTGTGGATTGTAGTAGTGGAGCTGGGGAAATTCCATTGTCCCAGGCCAAGTCTCCCACTGTGCAGATGAGAAGTTGTCCCTTGCTGTATCCCCTTCCATGCAGATTTGTGACTGCATTCCCCCCACCCCCATGAGAGCCCCCAGCTGCAGAATGCAGCTGCAGAGCTGCAGTGTTATGGTCTGAGCTGAGTCACTTCTGGTCCTGGGTGGGCACAGTCCGATCCTGTTAGGTTCTGGCAACCTTCAGAGTACCCTCTAGCCTAGGCTCTAATTTCTCTGTTGTTCCACTACTCTGCAACCAAAGCAAAGCAGTCAGGCTATGGCAGAGAGCTCTGTGTAAACCTTCCAACCACAGAGGCCATCCCCACTCCCAATTCTATCCCTGCCTACAATGGTCTTTTCCCGCCACTCAGGACAAACCTTTTCTGGCGATATTCCAGATATCTTCGGCTGATAAGTTGTACTTCCAATCTTCATGAACCTTACCACTCTCTATTTTTGAGGCTGATTTTAAAAATTGGTAATGAGGGTATGAGAGGAGCTTAGAAAGTCTCCTGTGCCTTCTCCACCATCTTGGCTCTGCCAAGGGCTGAAACTCTTAAAAGGTATGCTTGAATCAAACAACCTAGCACTTATGGCTATTTAACTATTTTATATAAGACAATGACTCTATTAGCATATGTTTGGAAAAATGGCCCTTCTCTCCATTGGTGCTAGCTCAATGTTTGGCGTTAAGATAATCCTAGGCAAGGATTAGAGGGTGGGGTGAGACAAGCAAGACTCACTTGGCAGCAGGTTGAGGAGGAGAAAGGTGGAGATTCTGGACTCCAGAATCAAGAAGAGATCTTTGGCAAAACTCCTGGTAGTTTGCCTGTTTCTTTAACTTTTCACCCTAAAGACCAAGGACTTTTACTTATCCTGACTCTGGTTGATCTTGAGAACTCCAGGGAGCTAGTTTGGACTTAATATTTCATGATAATAATATTTCTAAACAGAGAATGGCAGATATAGATAATAAAATTGAAAGGTTGAAAAACACACAACAAAAACCCATAAAGGAGCATTTTTTTAGGATAAGTACTGTGAGAGCTAGAGGAGTAGATGATAGGCATAGTCATTGTAAAATAGAATATAATTGATCACTGTCCTCTACTTCAAGCTGATGACAGTACATGCCATAGTTTAGGCAATTCATTCACATTCCTCTAGAAACCAATGTTATCTCTATTTTGTGACATGACAAGTATTTACATAGGATTTTTATTGAGACAGAAGGATGCTAACCCAAAATAACATGTGTTTAGAACTTGGGACAAGGTTAAACAGTATACCCTAAAATTAAAACTAATAAGGCTCAACATAAAAATATAATTCATAAGCAAATGCAAAGACTCTAGAAAATATTTTGTAGATAAGCCTGTAATATCTCACAAATCCTATCAGAGAAAAAAAATCAAAGTACGTATCAAAAAGGGAATCTGTAGCCTGGAAAACTTATGAAAGAGAAATAGAAACAGAAATACTGGTCTTCATGAACTTTAGGCATTAATGAATAAACATAATCTTGGGAATATATCCAATCTAACAAACCTAAATTCAAATTAGTGGCCTAAAGGAAGTTTAAATAAAGACAAATATTTATTTCCCTAGTAAAGTTCAAGGAAGGGAGAAGTCTTTAATATCTACTAGGTAGTGTTATATTTCAAGGTAACAAATCCTGATACTAAAGTTTGGCACTCTAGCCACTGTGCCACATAGTTGCCCATTAATTCTCTATGAAACTAATCCATATGATCTCATAAAACAAAAATAGCTAGTAAACTTCAAATATCATAAGTTTGGACTCCCTACTAATTTCTATAAGTCAGGGGTTATTTATTTGATGTTATTGTTGGTTTTTTTGTTTGTTTGTTTGTTGAGTGGGGGAGAGTGTTAATTCTTGGTTTAGAAATTTTATAGACCAAAATAGGTCAAGAACTTCTTTTTAATTTTATAAAGTTGCCTGGATTGTGGAAGGAACTAGAGATTAAATAGGATTGGCACAAGATCATGCAACTGCTATGTGAGAGGCAAAAAACTTGAGCCCAACCACACCAATTAATTAAAAATGTTTTTTAGTCTCTATATATGTATACATTATTGACAAGATATCAGCATTATAAAATCCTCTTAAAACTGTCAGTCATTATTGAGAAATATAACTAACAGGGGCCTCAAGGCTTAAAATATTAATACTAATAATTTCATGTAATATATAACATATGTGTAATATATATAATTAATAATAAAATGTTAAGTTAAATTTTTTCTCATAATATTTTGATTATGCAACCCAATTCTAGATTTGTCATTTTAAATATGTGTTTTTTGGAAATCTAATTTTGTAAAAATGTATATTTAAAAAAATAAGACAATGTAGGAAGGCAGAAATAATAAACGCCTTCTTCTCAGATCACAATGCAATAAAAGCTACATTCAGTAAGAATTTAGGGGTAAATAGACCAAAAAGTAATTGGAAACTGAATAATCTCATCTTAAAGAATGACTGGGTGAAAGAACAAATTATAGAAACAATTAATAATTTCACCCAAGATAATGACAATGAGGAGACATCATACCAAAATCTGTGGGATGCAGCTAAAGCAGTAATAAGGGGAAATTTTATATCTTTAGAGGCTTATTTGAAGAAAATAGAGAAAGAGAAGATTAACGAATTGGGCTTGCAACTTAAAAAGCTAGAAAAAGACCAAATTAAAACCCTCCAACCAAAAATTAAACTTGAAATACAAAAATTAAAAGGAGAAATCAATAATATTGAAAGTAAAAAAAAAAAAAACTATTGAATTAATAAATAAAACCAAGAGTTGGTTTTATGAAAAAGCCAATAAAATAGATAAACCTTTGGTAAATCTGATCAGAAAAAAGAAAGAGGAAAATCAAATTGTTAGTCTTACAAATGATAAGGAGTTACTTTGCCCAACTTTATGCCAATAAATTTGATAACTTAAGTGAAATGGATGACTTCCTCCAAAAATATAGGCTTTCTAGATTAACAGAGGAGGAGATAAATTGTTTAAATAGTCCCGTTTCAGAAAAAGAAATAGAACAAGCTATCAATCAACTCCCCAGAAAAAAATCGCCAGGACCAGATGGATTTATTTGTGAATTCTACCAAACATTTAAAGAACAATTAGCCCCAATGCTATATAAACTATTGGAAAAAATAGGGGATGAAGGAGTCCTATCAAACTCCTTTTATGACACAGACATGGTACTGATACCTAAACCAGGTCGATCGAAAACTGAGAAAGAAAATTATAGACCAATTTCCTTAATGAATATTGATGCTAAAATCTTAAATAAGATATTAGCAAAAAGACTTCAGAAAATCATGTCCAGGATAATACACTATGATCAAGTAGGATTTATACCAGGAATGCAGGGCTGGTTTAATATTAGGAAAACTATTAATATAATTGACCATATTAATAATCAAATTAATAAAAACCATATGATCATCTCAATAGATGCAGAAAAAGCATTTGACAAAATCCAACATCCATTCCTACTAAAAACGCTTGAGAGTATAGGAATAAATGGACTATTCCTTAGAATAATCAGAAGCATATATTTAAGACCGTCAGTAAGCATAATATGCAATAGAAACAAACTGCAACCTTTCCCAGTAAGATCAGGAGTGAAACAAGGTTGCCCACTATCACCATTACTATTCAATATAGTACTAGAAACGCTAGCCTCTGCAATAAGAGCTGAGAAAGAGATTCAAGGAATTAGAGTAGGAAATGAGGAAATCAAACTATCACTCTTTGCAGATGACATGATGGTATACTTAGAGAACCCCAAAGACTCTGCTAAAAAGCTATTAGAAATAATTCAGAATTTTAGCAAAGTTGCAGGATACAAAATAAATCCACATAAATCCTAAGCATTTTTATACATTACCAACACAATCCAACAGCAAGAGATACAAAGAGAAATTCCATTCCAAACAAATGTTGAGAGTATAAAGTATTTGGGAATCCATCTACCAAAGAAAAGTCAGGAATTATATGAGAAAAATTACAAAACACTTGCCACAAAAATAAAGTCAGATTTAAATAATTGGAAAGACATTCAGTGCTCTTGGATAGGCCGAGTGAATATAATAAAGATGACAATACTCCCCAAACTAATCTATTTATTTAGTGCTATACCAATCAGACTCCCAAGAAACTACTTTAATGACCTAGAAAAAATAACAACAAAATTCATATGGAAGAATAAAAGGTCAAGAATTGCAAGGGAACTAATGAAAAAAAAAAAATCAGAAGAAGGTGGTCTAAGTGTACCTGATCTAAAGCTATATTATATTGCAGCAATCACCAAAACTATTTGGTATTGGCTAAGAAATAGACGGGTAGAACAGTGGAACAGATTAGATACAAAGGACAAAAAACGGTATATCTATAGCAATCTAATCTTTGACAAACCTAAAGATACCAACATTAGGGATAAAAATTCATTATTTGGAAAATACTTTTGGCAAAACTGGAAATTAGTATGGCAGAAATTAGATATGGATCCACACTTAACACCATATAACAAGATAAGATCAAAATGGGTCCATGACTTAGGCATAAAGAATGAGATAATAAATAGATTGGAGAAACAGAAAATAGTCTACCTCTCAGACTTGTGGAGGAGGAAGGAATTTATGACCAGAGGAGAACTAGAGATCATTATTGATCACAAAATAGAAGATTTTGATTACATCAAACTAAAAAGTTTCTGTACAAACAATACTAATGCAAACAAGATTAGAAGGGAAGTAACAAATTGGGAAAATATTTTTAAAAACAAAGGTTCTGACAAAGGTCTCATTTCCAAAATATATAGAGAACTGACCCTAATTTATAAGAAACCGAACCATTCTCCAATTGATAAATGGTCAAAGGATATGAACAGACAATCCTCAGATGAAGAAATTGAAACTATATCCACTCACATGAAAGAGTGTTCCAAATCACTACTGATCAGAGAAATGCAAATTAAGACAACTCTGAGATATCATTACACACCTGTCAGATTGGCTAAGATGACAGGAACAAATAATGATGAATGTTGGAGAGGATGTGGGGAAACTGGGACACTAATACATTGCTGGTGGAGTTGCGAAAAAATCCAGCCATTCTGGAGAGCAATTTGGAACTATGCCCAAAAAGTTATCAAACTGTGCATACCCTTTGACCCAGCAGCGCTATCACTGGGATTATATCCCAAAGAAATACTAAAGAGCGGAAAGGGACCTGTATGTGCCAAAATGTTTGTGGCAGCTCTTTTTGTTGTAGCTAGAAACTGGAAAATGAATTGATGTCCATCAGTTGGAGAATGGTTGGGTAAATTATGGTATATGAAGGTTATGAAATATTATTGCTCTGTAAGAAATGACCAGCAGGAGGAATACAGAGAGGCTTGGAAAGACTTACATCAACTGATGCTGAGTGAAATGAATAGAACCAGAAGATCGCTGTACACTTCAATGTTTTATGAAGATGTATTCTGATGGAAGTGGATATCTTCAACATAAAGAAGATCCAACTCACTTCCAGTTGATCAATGATGGACAGAAATAACTACACCCAGAGAAGGAACACTGGGAGGTGAATGTAAATTGTTAGCACTACTGTCTATCTACCCAGGTTACTTATACCTTCGGAATCTAATACTTAATGTGCAACAAGAAAATGGTATTTGCACACATATATTGTATCTAGGTTATATTGTAACATTGTAAAATGTATGGGATTGCCTGTCATCTGTGGGAGAGAATGGAAGGAGGGGGGATAATTTGGAAAAATGAATGCAAGGGATAATATTGTAAAAAAAATTACTCATGCATATATACTGTGGGAAAAAATTCTAAATAATAAAAAAAATAAAAAAATAAGACAATATGATACATTGAATAGAAAGTTCACATTGTTGCCCTTTTTCTCCAATTCTGATTTTAGCAAACTCTGTCTTTCAAACTACTCATATAAGGCTAAACTTTATATGCCTTAAGCAGCAGGTTTTTTAAATTAAATAATAATCAGGCATATAACAAGAGTGCCATTTGGATAATTTTCATTTTCTACTAAAAATGTGCAATCTAAAATTTCCTTTCCTTTTAAAATCTTAATAGGCTAATGTGAAGGAAATTATTAGGATTGATCTTAATAGGATTGTACCATCTGTTCTGAATCGCAAATCCTGAACTCAACAGTATCTCGAAATGCAGAATGAACCAGACAGAAATATATTCTATAATTCTTCCTTATAATGCTCACAAAACCTGTTATAAAATTAAAACCAAATGTCATTATTTACAAACATGAATACTATTCTAAGAATCAACATTTCAAAGCAATAAAACATTGTTTATGTACCATGAAAAGAATACCCCAAAGTAAACAATTATCCAAATATAGTACAATCAGCCATAGAAAAACACTTAATCACAGAATAGGTTTATAGAAAATGTGCTCTTTGGAGATTAAAATTTATTCATTTCCATTTGCATTCATGCATGCATACATTAAATAGAAATCCTTATAAATAATTTTTAAATTTTGATAGTGAATTGTGCCTACCATTCTTAGCTATACTGGTAGCAGATAGATATGGAATAAACTAGATGAGACATAGTCACATTGCAGGCTTATCCAAATCAAAGAGCATTGAAGTACATAATGATAATGATCTACATAGAACTTCTAAATATTGAAGGTTTACAATCTGATTTCTTAAATAAATTCTTTATTTATTTAAAACAATAATTTGAGTATCTTATTGGGAGTACTCAAATAGAAGTGTATCAAATAGGATGGTAAACAATCTAATAGGAAGAATATTAGTGGGATTTTTTTCACACCAGTATGTATATTTTGTATAAATAGCACAGATGGGAATGAGTTGGCTCAGAATTGTAGAGGAGAAATTAGAGGATCAGGCTGGATCACACTTGCCTAATTGCATAGTAATTTTAATGGTCCCAAGCTGCTTCATAAAATAAAAACCCATCTTTCTAATACCAATATTCTCCCAGGGATGCCATATGGCTGTAGATCATGAAAATTAGAGTCTCTGATGAATTGGAATATGAGTGACCCAAAGGACAAAGGTCTATATGGCAGGAATAAGTAGGCAGCGGAAAATTCACATTAATAAATTGCACAAAGGAAGTGACATAAAAGACACCATCATAATAAAGACCTATTAGATAGTTTCTAGAATGATGAGTTAGCTTTTTATGGAGGATTTACAGGAAGTCATGAATAGAGTTGCAAAGAATAAGAAAATGTGAATGGCCAGTAATTTGCTCCACTGGAATCAAAATTCACATTGCTGAAATTTGTGATTATTTAATTATTGTCATACTTAAATTTAGATCGACCTGTTGAGGAAATGAAAGTAAATGATGCTGAATGCACACAAGCTAAATGCATGCTGAAGGGAAAAATTAAATAAAGCAGCTAGAAGAGTCAGGGGACCAAGTACTAGGCTTTGTCTCAGGAAGACCCATTTTACTGAGTTCAAATCTTGCCTCAGACATTTAATAGCTGTATGATCCTTGAGAAGTCACTTAACCCTCTGTTTCAATTTTCTCATCTGTAAAAATGCTGGAGAAAGAAATGGCAAGCTACTTCAAGAAAACTTCAAATGGGGCCACAAAAAGTTGGACATGACTGAACATGACTGAACAAGACTGAACAAAAGAAAGCAAATGCATTGCTGATATTTGAAGCAGCATGTTATAGTTCTGAAAAGCATAGGTTAATCTTGGCTCTACTCCTTGATGGTTATGTGATTTTGGTCATATTATTAGCCTCCCTGAACCTCAGTTTAGCTCACTTTTAAACTTGTTTATTTTATTTTGGAATAATCAGCTTTGGAAGCAGTAAGAACTGTCAAGTTCATATCCAACTTCTAATACATACTGATTAGGTGATCTTGGTCAAGTCATTTTACCCCCAGTGTCTCAAGAAAACTTCTATAATTGCAATTTGTAAAGGTATATTTGTACAAATGGCATGCCCCACCGTACAAAATTACAATTTCTCCCAAATGAATCAGTCGATAAACATTACTAAGCATCTACTATATGCCAGGTACTCTTTAAATTATAAGTTTTACTAGGTGTGTTAAAATTTGTTGGAACTTACACTTGCAATGCCATACACATATTATACTTCCAACAGATTTGCCATACTGATGACTACTTAAACATTTGGTATGCCAAGATTCTTCAGAGCAAAGAATAGTATTGTACCATGAATTTGACAACTGCTAGATTAGATCAAGCGGTTTATTACGTTTGTGAATTTAAATATATTTACTTATATTATTACATTAATACCCATAACCATCACACCCAAATTTTTCTCAATAGATTGTAAGCTCATTGGAAGCAGATATTATTTTGCCTTTTGCCTTTATAGCTCTGGAACCTATCACATACTAGACAGGAAGGAAGGAACGCAAGAAAAATTGAGGCCAGAAAGGAAGGAAAGCACAAAGAAAGAAGAAAGGAAGATAAGTGGGCAAGAAAAAAAAAGAACAGAAGCAATGAAAAAAGGAAGGAAAAGAAAGAGAAAGGAAGGGAAGGGGTAGGAAAAGAAGGGAAAGAAAGGGAAAGGAAGGAAAAAAGGGAAGTAAAAGAAAGGAAAAGAAAACAAAACAAATTTGTTTCTCCCTACTAGCACACTTACCTGAGATTCTAGAAGAAACTGAATTACTGAAAAAACCTGTAATACATTTTGTGTAGAAGAGGACTTAATTTTAAATTATAATCTCAGCTACATATTTTCCCAGTGTATTTTATTTTATTTTATTTTATTTTTATTTTTTTATTTTTTAAATTTTTATTTTATTTTATAATTATAACTTTTTTTGGACAGTACATATGCATGGGTAATTATTTACAACATTATCCCTTGCACTTACTTCTATTCAGATTTTTTCCCTTCCTCCTCCAACCCCCTCCCCCAGATGGCAGGCAGTCTTATACATGTTAAATATATTACAGTATATTCTAGATGCAATATATGTGTGTAGAACCGAATTTCTTGTTGCACAGGAAGAATTGGATTCAGAAGGTAAAAATAACAGTTTACACTCATTTCCCAGTGTTCCTTTTCTGGATGTAGCTGATTGTGTCCATCATTAATTAATTGGAATTGGATTAGCTCTTCTCTTTGTTAAAGATATCCACTTCCATCAGCATACATCCTCGTACAGTATCATTGTTGAAGTGTATAATGATCTTCTGGTTCTGCTCATTTCACTTAGCATCAGTTGATGTAAGTCTCTCCAAGCCTCTCTGTATTCCTCCTGTTGGTCATTTCTTACAGAACAATAATATTCCATAACATTCATATACCATAATTTACCCAACCATTCTCCAATTGATGGACATCCATTCATCTTCCAGCTTCTAGCCACTATGAAAAGGGCTGCCACAAACATTTTGGCACATACAGGTCCCTTTCCCTTCTTTAGTATTTCCTTGGGATATAAGCCCAGGAGTAGCACTGCTGGGTCAAAGGGTATGCACATTTTGATAAATTTTTGGGCATAATTCTGAATTATTTCTAATAGCTTTTTAGCAGAGTCTTTGGGGTTCTCTAAGTATACCATCATGTCATCTGCAAAGAGTGATAATTAGATTTCCTCATTTCCTACTCTAATTCCTTGAATCTCTTTCTCGGCTCTTATTGCCGAGGCTAGCGTTTCTAGTACTATATAGAAAAGTAATAGTGATAGTGGGCAACCTTGTTTTACTCCTGATCTTATAGGGAAAGGTTCTAGTTTATCACCATTACATATGTGGTTTACTGAAGGTTTTAAATATATGCTCCTTATTATTTTAAGGAATAATCCATTTATTCCTATACTCTCAAGCGTTTTTTAGTAGGAATGGATGTTGGATTTTGTCAAATGCTTTTTCTGCATCTATTGAGATGATCATATGATTTTTACTAATTTGATTATTAATATGGTCAATTATACTAATAGTTTTCCTAATATTAAACCATCCCTGCATTCCTGGTATAAATCCCACTTGGTCATACTGTATTATCCTGGGGATGATTTTCTGAAGTCTATTTGTTAATATCTTATTTAAGATTTTAGCATCAATATTCATTAAGGAAATTGGTCTATAGTTTTCTTTCTCAGTTTTTGATCTACCTGGTTTAGGTATCAGTACCATGTCTGTGTCATAGAAGGAAAATGGTAGGACTCCTTCAATTCCTATTTTTTCAAATACTTTACATAGCATTGGAGTTAGTTGTTCTTTAAATGTTTGGTAGAATTCACATGTAAATCCATCTGGTCCTGGGGACTTTTTCTTAGGAAGTTGGTTAATAGCTTGGTCTATTTCTTTTTCTGAGATGGGACTATTTAAGCAATTTACTTTCTCCTCTGTTAATCTGGGCAAGCTATATTTTTGAAGGTATTCTTCCATTTCATTTAAGTTATTGAATTTATCGGCATAAAGTTGAGCAAAGTAGCTCCTAACTATTGTTCTAATTTCCTCTTCATTAGTGGTGAGTTCACCCTTTTCATTTTCAAGACTAACAATCTGCTTTTTCTCTTTCCTTTTTTTAATCAGGTTTACTAAGGGTTTGTCTATTTTCTTGGTTTTTTTACAGAACCAACTCTTTGTTTTATTAATTAATTCAATAGTTTTTTTACTTTCAATTTTATGAATCTCACCTTTTATTTTTTGAATTTCAAGTTTTGTGTTTGTCTGGGGCTTTTTAATTTGTTCCTCTTCTCGCAATTTTAGTTGTAAGCCCAATTCATTGGCCCTCTCTTTCTCTATTTTATGCAAGTAGGCCTGTAGAGATATAAAACTTCCCCTTATTACTGCTTTGGCTGTATCCCACACATTTTGGTATGATGTCTCATTATTGTCATTTTCTTGGGTGAAGTTATTAATTATGTCTATGATTTGCTGTTTTACCCAATCATTCTTTAGTATAAGATTATTTAGTTTCCAATTACTTTTTGGTCTATTTTCCCCTGGCTTTTTATTAAATGTAATTTTGATTGCATTGTGGTCTGAAAAGGATGCTTTTACTATGTCTGCCTTACTGCATTTGATTTTTTTATGCCCTAGTATATGATCAATTTTTGTATAGGTTCCATGAACTGCTGAGAAGAAAGTATATTCCTTTATGTCTCCATTTAGCTTTCACCAAAGATCTATCATATCAAACTTTTCTAGTATTCTATTTACCTCTTTAACTTCTTTCTTATTTTATTTTGTGGTTTGATTTATCTAATTCTGAGAGTGCAAGGTTGAGATCTCCCACTATTATAGTTTTGCTATCTATTTCCTCTTGCAGCTCTCTTAA
Organism: Sminthopsis crassicaudata; assembly: GCF_048593235.1. Lineage (NCBI taxonomy): Eukaryota > Metazoa > Chordata > Mammalia > Dasyuromorphia > Dasyuridae > Sminthopsis > Sminthopsis crassicaudata. The sequence goes on along the minus strand of NC_133620.1, from coordinate 255,835,876 downwards.
TTTCTCTTTTAAGAATTTAGATGCTGCACCACTTGGTGCATATATGTTTAATATTGATACTGCTTCATTATTGATGCCACCCTTTAGCAGGATATAATGCCCTTCCTTATCTCTTTTAATTAGATCAATTTTTGTTTTTGCTTGATCTAACATGAGGATGACTACTCCTGCTTTTTGGTTTTACCTGAAGCATAATAGATTCTGCTCCACCCTTTTACTTTTACTTTGAATGTCTTACCCTGTTTCAGGTGTGTTTCCTGTAAACAACATATAGTAGGATTCTGACTTTTAATCCAGTCTGCTAACTGCTTCCTCTTTATGAGGCAGTTTGCCCCATTCACATTTATGGTTAGAAGGACTAATTCTATATTGCTTGCCATCCTACTAACCCCTGCTTATGCTTTTCCCCTTTCCTTCCCTCTTACCCCCCCCTACCCTGTATTAAACTTGTGAACACCACTTGCTTTTCACAGGCCTCCTTTTTTAGGATCCCTCCCCCACCTTAAAGATCCTCCCCTTATTTTACCCCTTTTCTTCAAAATTTCTGTATTCCCTTCCTCTTAGCTTACTCCTTCCCTTTCACTTTTCAATGAAGTGGAAGAAGTTTCACCATAAATCACATATGTCTATTGATACACACTATGTTCATCTCCCTCCTTTCTTTCTCTCAGATATAATAGGTTACCTTTGCCTCTTCATGAGATGTAGTACCACCACCTTACACTTTTTTATGATATAATTTCCTTTCCACCTCTAGTTTCTAAGACAAATTGTACATACGTTCTTTATATATTTTTTTTTTGGCAGAAGTATAGTTCTCAAGATTTCTTTTTACCTTTTTAGAAATCTCTTGAGTTCTGTATTTGAAGATCAAACCTTTTATGTAGGTCTGGTTTTTTCATCAAAAATAGATGGAATTCATTTATTTCGTTAAATGTCCATCTTCTTCCCTGGAACACGATGCTCATTCTTGCTGGGTAAGTTATTCTTGGCTGCATACCAAGTTCCTTAGCCTTTTGGAATATCATGTTCCAGGCCCTGCATTCTTTTAATGTGGACGATGCTAGATCCTGGGTTATCCTTATTGTGGATCCTCCATATCTGAATTGCTTTTTTCTAGCAGCTTCCAATATCTTTTCCTTTGTCTGATGGTTCTTGAACTTGGCCACTATATTTCTTGGCATTTTGATTTTAGGGTCCCTTTCAGTAGGTGATCGATGAGTTTTTTCAATGTCTATTTTACCCTCTGTTTCCAGAATGTCTGGGCAGTTCTCTTTGATAATTTCCTCGAAAATGGTGTCCAAGCTCTTTTTTTCCTCACATTTTTCAGAGAGTCCGATTATTCTCAAATTATTTCTCCTGGATCTCTTTTCCAGGTCTGTTGTCTTTCTAGTAAGGTACTTGACATTCTTTTCAATTGTTTCATTTCTCTGGTTTTGCTTGACTACCTCTTGGTTTCTCCTTGAGTCATTCATTTCTACTTGTTCCAGTCTAATTTTCAATGATGTATTTTCTTCACTCACTTTTTTTATATCTCTTTGTAATTGTCCAATTGAGTTTTTATCTTCTATGGAATTTTTTTACATTTTATCCATTTTACTTTTTAGAGAGCTGTTTTCTTTTTCCAGCTCATTAATCCTGTTTTCCTTGGAGCTTTTTTACTTTTTCCAGCTCACTAATCTTGTTTCTCAATGATTTGATTTGTTTATCCACTCTGTCTTTGAATGCATGGGATGACTTCTCCAGGCTCTCTTGTCAAGCTTCCCTTTCCTTTTCCCATTTCTCTTCCAGCTCTCTTTTGAGAGGCTTTTTGATTTCCTCTAGGAGATTCTTTTGTATTGAGGAGCAGCTCATATCCCTCTTAGGGGATTCATCTGGGGACAGTCTGTTTTTAGTCCCCTCAGTGTTTGAAGTCTGCTGTCTCTCCATACAAAAGCTGTCAATGGTTAGAGCCCTTTTGAATTTTTTGTTCATTTTGTCAGAGTAGGAATTGAAGAAAACAAACTGACAAGAGAAACAATTGGTCTGTTTTGCGGGGGATGGGGCTGGATGGTATTAATTGGCTTCCTCTACAGACTGGGGGTAGGGCAGCAGAGAGCCACTGACAGAACAGCAATGACTGTATGGAGTCTGTGCTCTGAGGCTCTGAGAACTCACTGAGTCAGTCCAGTTGGGGGTTGGGGGTGGCCGGGTTCTGAGAGACTCTGGCTTTCCGGGGTTTTAATCTTCACCTCTGGTGTTTCCACACTCTCCGCTGATCCTAGCTTGCTGCCAAGACGGAGTATCCACACTGGGGAAAAAGTCTTTTTGCAGAAACGGCAGAGATTGTACCCCTCCCCCTCTGGTCTGAGCTGTGTGAGCTGCCTGTCTTGCTCTGGCTTGCCTGCCCTCAGTCTGTGCCCAGTCTGATTGACCCTCCCCCGAGCAAACACAGACCTTTTCTGGTGACTTTCAAGGATGTCTTCTCTTGGTGATTATTTGTGGATTTCTTTCTGGGTCAAGCATTAAGTCTGAGGCTTGGCATGAAGTAAGTTCTGAGAGAAAACGAGGTGCTCAAGCAGCTATCTGCCTCCACGCCGCCATCTTCCCCAGTGTATTTTAAATAAGTACTCATTGATTAAAATTGAGAATAGAGAAAGAAAGCAATAAATGATGAAATATTGATTGTATATATCATTCAGAGGGGGAAAAAGAAGTAAATAAAGAAATATATGTTATATTATTGAATTTGGAGGCCACTTAGTGTTATATCATTTAGAGCTGGAAGTAAACAGAGGTCTTCTATTAAGAATCCTTCATTACATTAATGAAGAAATTGAGTCTTATTAGAGAACAAAGTATTTTTCTGATGTCACACTGATCATAAACTACTCTGAAAGAAATTGACCATTTAGTAAAATAATATTTTAATGACCCCAAGTCTTAAAGAAAATATTACATTATATTCACTACACTTCATTTTATAAGGCAAGACAAAAAGAAACTATGTATGAAAAAATTTATAGCTTACAAATGAATGGATGAAATAAAATGGGTAAAATTATGCTGTAGAAATCATTGCTAAAAAGGTTAAGCTTCATTCAGCAGAATGATTCATTTATATATTATCTGATGAGGTGTGAGTATTACTATACAAAATTTTCTATGTACTATAACCATATGTTATGACTTTATTTATCTATGAATTTTTAAAATTCTATATTATTGAAAATAATATAGCAGGGGGCGAAGCCAAGAAGTCTTTATCTGAGTTCCTCCTAGTGATCCTCAGATCAATACAGGATCAAACCTCTGAAGAGGTTTTGGAGTAACAGAACCCACAAATATTTTGGAGAGTAACAAATTTCTAACATAACATACTCTGGAAAAATTTCAGAAAATGTCTATTTCAATCAGGCATGGGGGAGAGGTCACAAAGGATAGACACAGAGCAGGGAGATGTGGCAGGAAATGTTGCAGCTTCCATGCAGTGGAAATCTACTGGGAGGCCCTTAGGCTCCTCTATCCTGGTTATAAGCCAGTACATCGGTAAATTAGTTGTGACAATTTCAAAGGAAATACAAAAGACAAATATTGAGCCTCTGAACCCTAGAAAAGCCCAGTACCAGAAGTCAGTCAGCAGCATTGGCCTAAGGCAACCTAAAACAGCTGTCACCCCTTTGCCTTAAAAACAGTCACCTTTGAAAAAAAGCAAAAATAACTCTGACTGTAAATAGCTTTTATGGAGAAAGATAAGAACAGACCTTAAATCCTAAGTATCCTAAAGGAAAATCATCTCCAGATGTAGCCCCAAAGGGTGATATTAGTTGATCTTCATTTCACAAGGCTTTCTTAGAAGAATTAAAAAAGGATATTAAAAGAGAGTTAAAAGAAAAATGGGGAAAGGAAATGAGAGCATTACAGGAAAATTTGGAAAAGGAAAAACAAATTATTTAAAGAAAACTCTTTAAAATAGATTTGAAGAAATGGGGAAAAACATCTAAGTATTAATAAAATAAATATGAAAAAAAATCAATTCTCTGAAAAATAGAATTTGTGAAATGGAAAAAAAAATGCAATGAACAAAACACCTCATTTAAAAGTTCAATTGGTCAAATGCAAAAAGGAGATAAAAAAAAATCTCCAGGGAACATGATAGTTAAATTTCAGAAGCATCAAATCAAAGGAAAAAAAATATACAAGCAGTGAGAAGGAACTAATTTAAATATCAAGAAGCCACAATCAGATTACCCAGGACCTAGAAGCTTTTCAAATTAATGGATAGAAATCTATAAAATCTGATATTCACAAAGGCAAAGAAACTTGGATTGCAGCCAAAAATCAACTATTCAGCAAAATTGAGCAATATCTTTTAGGGCAAAAAATGGACATTCAATGAGTCAGGGGAGTTTTATTTATTTCTGATAAAAAGACCAGAGTTGAATAGAAAATTTGATCTTCAATTTCCGAATTCAAGAGGAAGAGGAAAGGTGATTCTACTGGAAGCAAAGAAAAAAATGGAGTTAAAATGGGGTAAATTACATCTAATAAAGAGGCAAAAAGTACCTAATACATCTAAGGGAAAGAAGGGAGGAGGATGAGCATTGTGTAAATCTTACTCTCATCAGATTTGGCTCAAAGAGAGAACATCAGACATATTTCTTCACAGAGAAGCTTGTCTCCCTTATAGAGAAGTAGGAAGGAAAGGAAAGGAAAGGGGGAGGCAAAAAGAAGGAAGAACATAACAAGTAGGGGACCAGTATAAAAAAGAGGTAGAGGCTATAAAACAGGAAGGCTATTTGAGGGAGATGCTGGTCAGAAGAAAAATATTGGGGAGGAAATAAAGGGGGAAATAAAAACCAAAAGTATAATGTGGGGAAAACAAGATGGCAGGAAATGCAAGTTAGTAATTTTAACTATGAATGTGAATGGGATGAACTCTTCCATAAAATGGAGGCAGAACAAAAATTGGTTTAAAAGCCAGAATCGTAGTGGAGTGATACATTCAGAGTAAAGGTAAAAGGCTGGAGCAGAATCTATTATGCTATACTATATTAGGGAGGGATCTCAAACTTCCTCTCTCAGAACTGAATAAATACAACTACAAAATATGTAAAAAAGAAGTTAAAGAGGCAAATAGAATTCTAGAAAAGTTAGATGTGATAAACCTTTGAAGAAAATTGAATGGAAACAGAAAGGAATATATCTTTTTCTTGACAGTACATGGAAGCTATACAAAAATTGACCATGTAAAAGCCAAAAAAGCAGGGGTAGCCATCCTCATCTCAGATCAAGCAAAAACAAAAACTGATCTAATTAAAAGAGATAAGGAAGGGCATTATATCCTACTAAAGGGTGGCATCAATAATGAAGCAGTATTAATATAAAACATATACTCACCAAGTGGTGCAGCATCTAAATTCTTAAAAGAGAAATTAAGAGAGCTGCAAGAAGAAATAGACAGCAAAACTATAATAGTGGGAGATCTCAACCTTGCACTCTCAGAATTAGATAAATCAAACCACAAAATAAATAAGAAAGAAGTTAAAGAGGTAAATAGAATACTATAAAAGTATGATATGATAGATCTTTGGCGAAAGCTAAATGGAGACAGAAAGGAGTATACTTTCTTCTCAGCAGTTCATGGAACCTATACAAAAATTGATCACATATTAGGGCATAAAAACCTCAAAATCAAAGGCAGTAAGGCAGACATAGTAAAAGCATCCTTTTCAGACCACAATGCAATCAAAATTACATTTAACAAAAAGCCAGGGGAAAATAGACCAAAAAGTAATTGGAAACTAAATAATCTTATACTAAAGAATGATTGGGTAAAACAGCAAATCATAGACATAATTAATAACTTCACCCAAGAAAATGACAATAATGAGACCTCATACCAAAATGTGTGGGATACAGCCAAAGCAGTAATAAGGGGAAGTTTTATATCTCTACAGGCCTACTTGCATAAAATAGAGAAAGAGAGGGCCAACGAATTGGGCTTACAACTAAAATTACTAGAAAAGGAACAAATTAAAAACCCCCAGACAAACACAAAACTTGAAGTTCAAAAAATAAAAGGTGAGATTAATAAAATTGAAAGTAAAAAAAAAAAAACTATTGAATTAATTAATAAAACTAAGAGTTGGTTCTATGAAAAAACCCCAACAAAATAGACAAACCCTTAGTAAACCTGATTAAAAAAAGGAAATATAAAAAGCAAATTGTTAGTCTTCAAAATGAAAAGGGTGAACTCACCACTAATGAAGAGGAAATTAGAACAATAGTTAGAAGCTACTTTGCTCAACTTTATGCCAATCAATTCGATAACTTAAATGAAATGGAAGAATAGCTTCAAAAATATAGCTTGCCCAGATTAACAGAGGAGAAAGTAAATTGCTTAAATAGTCCCATCTTAGAAAAAGAAATAGACCAAGCTATTAACCAACTTCCTAAGAAAAAATCCCCAGGACCAGATGGATTTACAGGTGAATTCTACCAAACATTTAAAGAACAACTAACTCCTATATAAACTATTTGAAAAAATAGGGATTGAAGGAGTCCTACCAAATTCCTTTTATGACACAGACATGGTACTGATACCTAAACCAGGTAGATCAAAAACTGAGAAAGAAAACTATAGACCAATTTCCTTAATGAACATTGATGCTAAAATCTTAAATAAGATATTAACAAATAGACTTCAGAAAATCATCCCCAGGATAATACACTATGACCTAGTGGGATTTATACCAGGAATGGAGGGCTGGTTTAATATTAGGAAAACTATTAGTATAATTGACCATATTAATAATCAAATTAATAAAAACCATATGATCATCTCAAAAGATGCAGAAAAAGCATTTAACAAAATCCAACATCCATTCCTACTAAAAAACGCTTGAGAGTATAGGAATAAATGGACTATTCCTTAAAATAATAATGAGCATATATTTAAAACCTTCAGTAAACATCATATGCAATGGAGATGAACTGGAACCTTTCCCAGTAAGATCAGGAGTGAAACAAGGTTGCCCACTATCACCATTACTATTCAATATAGTACTAGAAACGCTAGCCTCGGCAATAAGAGCCGAGAAAGAGATTCAAGGAATTAGAGTAGGAAATGAGGAAATCAAACTATCACTCTTTGCAGATGACATGATGGTATACTTAGAGAACCCCAAAGTCTCTGCTAAAAAGCTATTAGAAATAATTCAGAATTTTAGCAAAGTTGCAGGATACAAAATAAATCCACATAAATCCTAAGCATTTTTATACATTACCAACACAATCCAACAGCAAGAGATACAAAGAGAAATTCCATTCCAAACAAATGTTGAGAGTATAAAGTATTTGGGAATCCATCTACCAAAGGAAAGTCAGGAATTATATGAGAAAAATTACAAAACACTTGCCACAAAAATAAAGTCAGATTTAAATAATTGGAAAGACATTCAGTGCTCTTGGATAGGCCGAGCGAATATAATTAAGATGACAATACTCCCTAAACTAATCTATTTATTTTAGTGCTATACCAATCAGACTCCCAAGAAACTATTTTAATGACCTAGAAAAAATAACAACAGAATTCATATGGAACAACAAAAGGTCGAGAATTTCAAGGGAAGTAATGAAAAAAAAAAATTAAACGAAGGTAATCTAGCTGTACCTGATCTACAACTATATTATAAAGCAACAGTCACCAAAACCATTTGGTATTGGTTAAGAAATAGACTAGTTGATCAGTGGAATAGGTTAGGTTCACAGGGCAAGATAGTGAATAAAAATAGCACTCTAGTATTTGATAAACCCAATGATCCCAAATCTTGGGATAAGAATTCATTATTTGACAAAAACTCCTGGGAAAACTGGAAACTAGTATGGCAGAAACTAGGCATGGACCTACATTTAACACCACATACCAAGATAAGATCAAAATGGGTCCAAGATTTATGCATAAAGAATGAAATCATAAATAAATTAGAGGAACATAGGATAATTTACCTCTCAGACTTGTAGAGGAGGAAGGAATTTGTGTCCAAAGGAGAACTAGAGACAATTATTGATCACAAAATAGAAAATTTTGATTACACCAAATTAAAAAAGTTTCTGAACAAACAAAACTAATGCAAACAAGATTAGAAGGGAAGTAAGAAATTGGGAAAACATTTTTCTAGGTAAAGGTTCTGATAAAGGCCTCATTTCCAAAATATACAAAGAATTGACTTTAATTTATAAGAAACCAAGCCATTCTCCAATTGATAATTGGTCAAAGGAGATGAACAGATAATTTTCAGATGATGAAATTAAAACTATTTCCACTCATATGAAAGAGTGTTCCAAATCACTACTGATCAGAGAAATGCAAATTAAGACTACTCTGAGATATCATTACACACCTGTCAGATTGGCTAAGATGACAGGAACAAATAACGATGAATGTTGGAAGGGCTGTGGGTAAACTGGGACACTAATACATTGTTGGTGGAGTTGTGAAAGAATCCAACCATTCTGCAGAGCAATCTGGAATTATGCTCAAAAAGTTATCAAAATGTACATACCCTTTGACCCAGCACTGCTACTCCTGGGCTTATATCCCAAGGAAATACTAAAGAAGGGAAAGGGATCTGTATGTGCCAAAATGTTTGTGGCAGCCCTTTTCATAATGGCTAGAAACTGGAAAATGAATGGATGTCCATCAATTGGAGAATGGTTGGGTAAATTATGGTATATGAATGTTATGGAATATTATTGCTCTGTAAGAAATGACCAATAGGAGGAATACAGAAAGGCTTGGAGAGACTTACATCAACTGATGCTGAGTGAAATGAGCAATACACTTCAACAATGATACTGTATGAGGATGTATTCTGATGGAAGTGGATATCTTCAACATAGAGGAGAGCTAATCCAATTCCAATTGATTAATGATGGAAAGAATCAGCTACATCCAGAAAAGGAACACTGGGAAATGAATGTAAACTGTGAGCATTTTTTTGTTTGTTTTTTTTGTTTTTCTTCCCAGATTATTTTTACCTTGCGAATACAATTCTTCCTTTGCAACAACAACAACAACAAAATTCAGTCCTGCACACATATATTGTACCTAGGATATACTATAAGATATTTAATATGTATGGGAATGCCTGCTATCTAGGGGAGGGTTGGAGGGAAGGAGGGGAAAAAAATTTGCAACATAAGAGAGTACAAGGGATAATGTTATTAAAAAAATTACCTATGCTTATGTACTGTCGAAAATGTTATAATTATAAAAAGTAATAAAAAATAAAAATTAATAAAAATTTTTAAAAAGAAAGAAAAATAACTAAGGAGACTAAATGTAAACCAACACATGCTGTGTTCACTTCTTTTTTCTTTTTTTCTCTTCTTTCCCATGGTTTTTCTTTTTTGTTCTGATTTTTCTCTCCCAACATGATTCATAAAGCAATGTTTATTAAAGAAATAAAGAAATTTTTAAAAATCCATATTTGTTGTCTACATTTTAATGATGGCAATACTTTTCATTTCTCCAAGTATGTTTCCTCATCTATAAAACATAAGGGGTAAACCACTGTCTATCCAGGGTTCCTTCAAGCTCTAAATCCAGCTGTCCCATAATTCTTGACTTTTATCATTTCAATCTTGTGGAGATTAGGATGTATCCCTCTGTTTCCCCCATTATGTTTAAATGTGATAAAATTTCACACAGTGAAATTGGCTATTGAAAGCCACCCTCTTCACAAATGGAAGCATGGAAAAGAAGGAAGTATTTTAAAGTGTCACTATGTTTAATGATTTATAAATATATCTTGTTTGATATTTGCAGCCATGCTAGGAAGTAGATGTCATTATGATTCCCATTTTACAATTGAGAAAATTGAAGCAAACATGAGTTAAATGACTTTTTTAGCATCACATAGAAAACAAATTTTTTTTTCCATAATTTCATTACAGATCTTCTCTACTTTAGACACAAAGTTCTGTTATTCACTATGATATCTAACTGCAACATCAACCTATTACCTAAACATTGAGTGCAAACAGAACCATGCAGTGATACTAAAGCTAATGTTGATGACAAATTATTTTTAATAATAGCTTTTTATTTTCAAAATATATGCAAAAATAGTTTTCAATATTGGAAAACCTGTATTTCAACATTTTTATGACCCTTTCCTTCACCCCCTCTCAATCATCCCACACACAATCCAATTTATTTTGAAAATATAAAATTTTTCTATACTTATTTCCAGATATATCATGCAACTAAAAGAAAAATCACAACAAAAAGAAAAAAAAAAGAGAAAGGAAAAAAATAATCAAACAAGAGAAAAAGTGATAATATGCTATTATCCATATTCAGTCTCCACAGTCCTCCCTCTGGATGCAGATGGCTCTTTCTATCACAAGTCTATTAGCTTTGGCCTGAATCACCTTATAATGTTGATGGAGCCATGTCTATCAAAGGTGATCATACCATAATCTTCTTGTTGTGTACAATATTCTTTTGGTTCTAGTTACTTCACTTAGTGTCAGTTCATGTGAATTTCTCCAGGACTTTCTAAAATCATTCTGCTGATCATTTCTTATAGACCAACAATATTCCATAACATTCATATACCATAACTTATTCAAGCCATTCTCCAGATGATGGACATTCACTCAGGTCCCAGGTCCTTGCCATTACAAAAAGGACTGCTACAAACATTTTTGCACATGTGGGTTCTTTCCCCTTTTTAATGATCTCTTTAAGGTACAGACCCAGTAAAGACACTGATGAATCAGAGGTATGAACACCGTGATAGTCCTTTGAGCATAGTTCAAAATTGCTCTCCAATATGGTTGGATCAGTTCTCAATTCCACCAACAATATATTAGTAGTAGATATCAGATTCTAAGACATGTTTTTTGCTTGATTGGGGTTTCATGTTGTTATGAGTTTATGTTTATGATGGATTCTTTTTATTATCTATCTATCTAATCTATATCTATCATCTATCTATCCATCCATCCATCCATCTATATATGCCAGTTAGGTGGCACAGTGAAAAGAGTATTAAGATCTAGATTCAGGAAAATTTGAGTTCAAATCCACATTCTGACACTTATTAGGACTCTGCCCCCAGGCAAATCACTTTAATTCTCTCCCTCAATTTTTAAATCTATGATAGCACCTATGTCCTAGAATGACAACAAAATGAGAAGGATTTTAAAGCATTTTACCATTGTCAAAATTCTATATACATAATATCATCATCATTGTCATCAATATCATCACAAAATCTAACACTTTAAAGCATTTCCCCTTTTTTTTTTCTTTCCTTCCTTCCTTCCTGTCAAGAGAAACAGTTCTCAAATTTCTAGAAGTAATCTCTACTTTAATTATTTGACCTTTGTGCTAGTGTTTACAAAAGTATCATCTGGGAAGGATTAGTCTACCTCATTACTATTCATATTGAACTTTAATGCAAATTAAAAGCTTTGAGCATTTCCTGAATTAATTTGAATTAGCCATCACAGACCCCTGCTACTGCAGTTTTAACAGAGTACATATATTTTAAGTACACACTGAGCTTTAGAAATGTGAATACTTTGGAACTCAGCATTTGAAACCTATTTGGCTCTAGATCAAATCATGAATTATTATATAGATTATATTATATAAATTAATATATATTCAGAGATAAAATTGCGAGCCAGGATATAATTACATACCTTGAAATTCAAACAGCACTTTTCAGCTACAATATGACTATCCATGAATTCTTAAAACAACAAAACATAAATATGTTCATAATATGTTTCAGAACCCAAAATTTCTTCACTTTTTTGCACCTAAAAAAACCATCATTAAAAGCCTGAAAGAATTTTAAGATTTTGAAATATAAAAAAATTAAAGTGAGTGTATGTGTCTTTGCTATTTCTCAAAGCAAAGGTTTATGAATTGTGGATCCATGATCTAAAAATATCTTTATATATTAACATAATTGATATCCATTATAATCACATGATTTACATTAAGTATTTATTATTTTGAATATTCATTAATTATTTATAATATAAATTTTATATATTCTATTATAAACCAAATAAATTATTATATAAATAATTATTCATTATTTTGCATTATTTAAATACTATTATTTTGAGGAATTTACCAGACTGTCAAAGAGGAACATGACTCAGAAAAAAGATTAAGAATCTTTTTTTTTTCACTTTTAAATCCATATCAAGCCAAGAGATAAGTAGAGAAAGCTCAGCACAAACTTAACTGAAAAACAAACAAACAAAAAATTAAATGGCTTGCTCAGATCACATAGGTAAGGCTAATTAGGTTTATTTTTTTGAGAGGTGTGGTGGAGAAATTGAGGAAGACCTATGATATTCATAGGCCCAGAGATCTATTATTCATCATGCCACCTAATTAACTTTATTTTCAACCCTTAACCTACTAGTTGCAAGCAATGGCATAAGGTGATATGGGTGACAAATGTAAGAGAGTTTTTAGAAAGGTGTATTTTTTTTTCTTAGATGGGTGGGCATTTCTAGTTTGGGAGTGCATTGTGTTAAACATTTATAAATTGAACATTCTGGCAATCATTCATTTAATAGGAGGGGGACTTGAGGTTGGCAAGTCATTTTATCATTTGTGGCATCATATCAAGATGTGTCTTGGTGAAAAATTGTGGAGGAAGTCACTAATAGACATGAAAATGTCACAAAATATCTGGTCTTAAAATTAAAAAAAAAAAACATTAAAAATCCTTGAAGTTGCTTTAAATAAAGAATTGGGATAGACATTAGCTGAGTAACCATGAACAAATATTTTTATTCTTATGTACTCCACTCCTCAGAAATCAATTTAAAATTCACTTGCAATTTATAGTCTCAGAATAGCTAGACAAGGGAAAGATTGAATTGCTTGCCCATTATCACAGTGGACCAAAGTAATGACTTGAACATAGGTCTTCTGTACTTTAAGGTCAATTCTCTGTCCATTTTTCATGATCTCAAAAAATACTAGATCTTAAAGAGGCAAGCAATAGTCAGATGTAAGTGCCATTAGCAGTCAGTTTTGTCCTTTTTAAACAAAGCTTTTAAAATCTAAGAACAGTTGCTTAATCAGTACTATTCCTTAATATTTTATAGTTAAATTTTTTTCCATCTAATTTTGGTCTCCTAAAGTGAAATCTTTACATAAAATTTATATCTATCTATCTATAGAAAATATCTCTCTATCTTTCTTTCTTTCTTTCTTTCTTTCTTTCTTTCTTTCTTTCTTTCTTTCTATCTATATCTTATACCCTGGTAACACTTTTTTCTGATTTAAAAAAAAAATTAAAAGATCATTTGTATTTGTAAAGGCTCATTCTTTTTTTTAAGGTTATTTACAAGAAATATAGTAGAAATGTGCTTTCTCCAGAGTCAATTGAAAATGGGTTTTCTTTCTATTTTTATCACTTTTCTTTTTAATTGAGGGTTTAGCTTTATCAAGAGGCTATTCTGATTTGTCAAATTGCAAAATCCAAATTGGTCTATAAATAGCTAAGTGACATTTAAGTTACCTAGAAGTCTAGACATAACAAATTACTGTATCTTATCTACTTTGTATGTTTTTATAACAATATTGACTAATCAAATTGTGAGTCAGAAAAAGAAAAAGAAAGATAATTCAGACTGACTGGCACTGGAGAAGCATAACATTGTCATTTAAACAATATAAAAGTTAGCTATTTTTTCTTTCCAACATAAAATTTAGTTGAATAATATCTCAGTCTTAAGTAATAGTAAAAATTTTATTGGAACCTTAATATTTTTAATTATTTTCCCTCCCAAATAAGAAACTAGCTTGTATAGATCAATCAATAGCCAAAGAATTTGAGAAATGTTATCATTTCTTTATTTTTGAATGAAGTTATTTTTCAATACTTTAATAATTTTTATTTACCAGATACATGCATGAGTAATTTTACAACATTGACAATTGCCAAACCTTTTGTTCTAATTTTTCCCCTCTTTCCCCCTGCCCCCAGATGGCAGGTTGACCAATACATGTTAAATATGTTAAAGTATAAATTAAATACAATATATGTATACATGTCCAAACAGTTGTTTTGTTGTACAAAAAGAATCAGACTTTGAAATAGTGTACAATTAGCCTGTGAGGGAAATCCAAAATGCAGGCTGACAAAATTAGAGGGATTGGGAATTCTATGTAGTGGTTCATAGCCATCTCCTAGAGTTCTTTTGCTGGATGTAGCTGGTTCAGTTCATTATTGCTCTATTGGAACTGATTTGGTTCATCTCATTGTTGAAAATGGCCACATCTATCAGAAATGATCATCATATAGCATTGTTGTTGAAGTATACCATGATCTCCTGGTCCTGCTCATTTCACTCAGCATCAGTTCATGTAAGTCTCTCCAAGCCTTTCTGAAATCATCCTGTTAGTCATTTCTTACACAACAGTAATATTCCATAATATTCATATATCACAATTTATTCAGTCAATCTCCAATTGATGGGCATCCACATAGTTTCCAGTTTCTGGCCACCACAAAGAGGGCTATATCTTGCATATATAGGTCCATTTCCCTTTATTAAGATCTCTTTGGATCTGCTGGGTCAAAAGGTATGCATAGTTTGATAACTTTTTGAGCATAATTCCAAATTGCTCTCCAGAATTAGTGAATGTATTCACAATTCCACTAGCAATGTATCAGTGTCCCTGTTTTCTCACATCCCCTCCAACATTCTGTATTATCTTTCCCTGTTATTCTAGCTAATCTGACAGGTGTGTAGTGGTATCTCAGAGTAGTCTTAATTTGAATTTCTCTGATTAATAATGACTTGGAGCATCTTTTCATATGACTAGAAATAGTTTCAATTGAATGAAGTTATTTTTAACAGGTGGTCATATAACTGACATCTGTTGGATGAATTGTCTAAATCACATTACAAAGGGAAACAGCAATAATTTGGTTTTATTTTGATACCATAGAATAAGCCTTGAAAAGGCCCTTAAAATGCCAAAAGCATAGACCCATAAAGTTCAATCTTTCTTCCTTTTCTTGCTTCAAGAAAAAACTACATTGTTTATCAGACTTAAGAAAAGTTTAATAAATTCTTATGATTCTATGTCATGTGTGTAAGTATGTGTTTGCATCATTTTTTAGAATATAAGTTTCTTGAGAGCAGTTTTCTTAACTTTTGCATCCTGAGACTTTATCCAGTGCTTGACACATATTAAGTACTTAATAAGTACTTATTTGTTTATGCTTGCTGACCACTAAGGAAAAAAAAACACAATTGTGTTTATATATATATATATATATATATATATATATATATACATATATATATATATATATATATATATATATATATATATATGTGTGTGTGTGTGTGTGTGTGTGTGTATTTTGAAATGTGAAAAAGAGAGGAGAACAATTTTTCCCATTTTCCATAAATGTTTCTTCTGTATATGTTCTTCCAACTACAATATTTTAAACACTTCACATTTCTTCTCTCAAAGTTTCTTTTTTGCACTTTTTTTCTAATTAGAAACAATTATAATTTGATCACTGAACACAAGTTGAGTGAGACAATGCTTGGAATTAAGTGCCTCCTTTGTGAAAGATGCTTCAACAATGGAAATTCACAAATACTTTTTTTTAAAGCAATTACTATTATAAAACATTGCTTTAGGTACTGTCTGTATTTCCTGAAAGTATTTCTTGAAGGAGCAATCACACTACCACCAAAGAAAATCATATTGATAAATAATTTCAATTTGACAAAAAAAGTGATCAGGTTCCAATGGTATAACATTCATATTTAAGTAAAAATGGGGGTACTGATGAATCTATAAGAAAAATGATCCCTTCTGGACCATCTCCAATGATGACATCTCTACTGTTCTTCATTCAAATAACAATTTCCACATTCTCTTCATCAGAACTAAAGTTTATTGAATAAGTGCATTCCATGATCAGGAATGTGCTTTAGGAAGATCAGTTTGGCAACTGAATGGAAAATGGATTGAGGAAATACTTACATCAGAGAGATCAACCAGAAGTCTACTTCAATAGTCCATATTCCAGGTGTCCATATTTGTCCATATTCTGTGATTCCAGAGACAGCTGGGTAACACAGTAGCTAGAATTTTGGAGAGTCTGGGAGATCTGAGTTCAAATCCTGATTCATTTATTACCAGTTAGATGGTCTGTGTCATCTTGAAAAACTTACTTATGGTCTCTTAGTTTCACATTATCTCATATATAAAATGGAGATAATAACAAAAAATAATTCCCTAAGGTTGCTGTAAAGACTAAATGAGAAAACTATGTAAAGTGCTTGACACATTTAAAACATTATACTAAGGTTAGCAATTATCATTTTCTAGATCCCTGTGACCTGCTGGGGGAGAGCAACTGGGGTTGAAGACCAAGATGTAAATGTTTAAACTCCATTAAGAATCTGGAAAGGTACAATCCTCTTCCATTTTCTGTGGTTATTTTCATTAATTGTCAAATTTTTATTGGCCTTACATCTCCATGAAAATAAATTATCTAATAGAATAGTTCTTGCTTTTGAGCTAAATCTGACAAAAATAACTCATAATATCTTAACTATATGCTACTGAATACATCTTCATTTTCAGGTAGAAATGCCAAGATAGGATGTATGCATTATCTACCTCTGTGAAGACATACTATTTCTCAGTTCACATAACTGTGTTTATAAAGTTTTGCTCTCTTATAAAGTTCCAGTGAATGCAGCCAGTTACAGTTTTAGTAGAAAATGTATGTAGTGTGAAGGCAATTTTCAGGTACAGTGAATGTGGTAGGAGAATTCTTAAGAAAAAAAATTGATAATTTCTTTGAAGATCAATTCTTTAGTTTGTTTAAACAACTAAATTTTTAGGTAAAATCACTAATTTAAAATTTTGATTCCTAAAAGAAACAAAAGTATTCCCAGTGACAATTAAAGCATGTCCCTCAGGAACATTCAAAAATTTTCCTTACTTTTTTGATTGTTTACTTTTATTAGAATCTACATTTTTATTAATGGGGAAACTTTATTTTTTAGGCTCATTTACAGACATTTAGATGAGGCATTAGGCAAATAAAATGAAGTTATAGATTCTTCAATGCAAATTTGTTCAACCAAATAAATTCAGCAAGGAAATGACATTTTGAAATGATTTTGTAAGGATTAAATGCTAATATGTATTAGAGAAATAAGGAGAGATCCTTATGTAACCACAGAATTTAATATGTAGTAAGCACACACAGAGATTATCTTTGATCCAATTATGGCACTAAAATTCCTCTTTCATAGATAATTTCTGCAATAAGAAAATATAATGTGCAGCTATATACTTTGTAATTATTTCATGTAGTTACCAAAAAACATCTTTTTATCTTACCATCTCTAAATTAAAAATTACATTTTTTAATTATTGATTTTCATGTTGTAGTTTTCCTATCTATGTCCTCCTTAGGTCTGTCAAAGACTATAACTAAACAGTGACTCTATTGACCCAATCCTTCCTGGATAGGAATTAGGATGGAGTAGGATAAAGAGATTTGAGTTTGAAGTCAAGAAGTTTTTATAAAATGTCTCAGCATTACAACTTACATGCTAGTATGTGCTTAAGAAATGTTAGTTTAATTAACTTGGACTGAATTCTAGAGGTGTCAATAAAAATCTCCAAAGTTAAGAATCAGCATAAAAAGACAAGGCACTGAAAAAAAAGACATTGGTAGAATATCAATTTCTGATTTGGGGTCAGAGAAAACATCACATCCCAACAAATGTTTAAAAGGGAATAATTAACATGTGGTTCTTAGTTCAGGCTGATAGTTTATCTTTGGTATTTTGTTGTATGTGTGGGTTCACCTTCTATGAAACAGAGCAATACAAAAGTAAAAAAAATTAAAACAATACAAAAGACCATTTTGTTTCCTAAATTCTTTCAATGTATAATAGGTCTTCCTCTAGATTATTGCATGAGTACCAGTGGAAAAACTATACTGTCCTTTGATTGTACCTTTTTCCTCTGATACTTGCTTGGATCTTTTTTCCTATGTATTGTTGACTGGATGTCAATGGTAACATGCCTCTAACTCCCATGATATTGAAGGGATATAAAATATCAATTAAAGAAAACTTCATTTCATATTACAAATTTTCCAGTCATAGAGTATCACAAGTAAAAGATATATATTTTTTATTTTGTGTTTCTTCTCTCACAATATGACTAATATGGAAATATGGTTACATGGTTACATGCATATAACCTATATCACATTGCTTGCTATCTTAATGAGAAGGGAGATAACAGAGAAAAGAAAAATGCAAGAACTTCCTAAAAAGCTAAATTTTATTCCCAAATGTAAAAGCATCATGGACAACTAAGAAATATGAATTTCAATAATTTCTCCTCTATGCACAACAAATAGTGATATTTATTAAATGCCACATTGATGAACAAAACATGGTAAAAGACCAAACAGAGATATTTTTTGAGAGGGCATAAAGTGATAAATGGAAAGATAAGATATTCAAGGCAAGATACATTAAAAGACTCAAGAACTCTCTATTATTTGATATCAGCTCTAAAGCATGCACAATAATGACATTGTTTCACACAATCATCTATAAAAGCATAAAATACCAATTTTACCCAACAAATTTGTCACCAGAAATCATTGTTTGCTAGAATAATGATCTTTTAATGTTACATAATGATAAAAATGATAAGATTAACTAGTCATGTCGAGAGAGCAAAGTATGACAGATGGACAGTAGGGCAATGCCACTATACTCTTCTGCATATCAGGAGAAAATAAAGTCATGAAGAATGTTAGATGGACCTTCTAGGGGGAGGATTCTGGGAAGAGGCCAGATTATGTTAGTAAATATCAAACTCTCTCTATTTCTCCCACAAACAGAACAAATTTGTGCCTCAGGGTCAGCATAGACTTGTGAAAAATCAAGAAGCCTTGGGGAAGAACTGGAGTATTCTTGAAGCTACTCAACAAGATCTGAAGAAAGAGCCATGGCTCAGATTAACCTGAGAGAACTGCAAATACTTTTGCCCTAGATTGGCAGAAACATCTAGTAGGGAGCCTTGGGGCAATCTGGATGTGGCTGGAGTCTCAGCAGGAAACACAGAAACTGTCACTTCCCATATTGTTTGTGGAATCCTAGTCTATGTCTGGAAAGCCTGAGGGACCCTCAGCTGATTAGGAACATCAGGCTCAATTATTCTGAGTAACCCACCCTGGATGAGAAAGAACCAACACTGAGTGAGTGCAGAGGCAGCTGGGCAGATACACTGCTGGTTTTGGGCACTTGCTGGAGGATGAAGCTTTTGTTTTGGGACTCCTAGTCAGAGGGAAGAGCTGAAGTGAAGCCAGACACCATCTCCCCACCCCAAGATTAGAAATGCTTACTTTAATACCTCTTATTAAAAAAAAATGAATTGACAAAGAAGAACCCCACCCTAGAAATATCTTATAGGAACAGGGAGGTGAGGTTCATTTTCAGAGGAGGACACTAAAATTAAAAAAAAAAAAAAAAGCTTCTACCCCAAAGAATAATGTGAAATGGCTCCCTGTCTTGAGAGAATTTATCAAAGAACTCAAAAGTATTTAAAAATCAAATGAGAGACATTGAGGAAAAAAGTAAAAATATCAAAAAAAAAAAAAAAAACAACAACAACAACAAAAAACAAGAAGATTATGGGGACAAAAACTTGACCAACTAGAAAAGGAAATATCAAATCTCAAAGATAAAAATAACTCTGGAAAATTAGAATTGGGCAAGGGGAAGCCAGTGAAGCTATGAGAGACCAAGAAATAACAAAACAAATTATAAAGAATGAAAAAAAAATTAGAACAGAATGTGAGACATAAGAAAAATGATGGATTTTAAGAATAGATCAAGAAGAGAAAATATAAAAATAACCGGACTGCCTGAAAATTGTGACCAAATAAAGAACCTTGACATAATAATGCAAGAAATGATCCTAGAAAATTGTTATATACTGATAGAATGTGGAAGGAAAGTAGAAAAGGAAAAAAAAATCAATCAATAACCATTTCAACAAGATCCTTTGTGGAAAACACATAGGAGCATTTTTGCCAAATTTCAAAACCCTCAGATCAATGAGAAAATTTTGCAAGAAAAAACAGCAACAACAACAACAAAAAAATTAAAATATGCTGGAGCTACAATTAGAACTGTACAGGAATTGTCAACAGCCACAATCAAAGATAGCAGATCTTGGAAGCAAATCTATTGACAATCAAAAGAATTAGGCCTATGGCCAAAAATATCATATCCAGCAAAATTATCTATAATATTAAATGGAAAAAATGACATTCAGTGAACTTGCAGATTTTCATTACTTTCTATCAACTAAACCTGAACTTATTAGAAAATTTAACATATAAGAATCAATATCCAAGCTAAATTTCAAGAAATTCTACTTGGACAAATTGTTTTTATTTTTGTTTTTGTTTTTTACATAGGAAATTTATAGTATGTTTAAGATTGTCATCAACAATATGACAGCTCAAAAGAAAGATTGGGGCAGAGTCAAGATAAAAATAGTAATTTTTTTCATACAAATGAGGAGCAAAGGAAGAACAGACACAGGCATTAGAGGGAGAAAGAGGGATTTTAATTCTGAAAACCGACTTACATTGGATAGAGATTAAATAAGAAAAACTACATATATATTAGGAAGGATACATACTTCAAAATCTATAAAGAAATAAGGGGCTAGGGATGGGTGAGGAGGGAAGCAGAGGGTGAGAGAAGAAGACAAGGCAGGAGACCCATGGGTGGGCAGAGGTGAAATAATAGCAAGGCAAGTTAGAAGTAAAATTAAAGCAAAGCATCAGCAGAGAAATAAAAGATATGTGTATTTCTATGTGTGGGAGTATATTGTGTGTGTGTGTGTGTGTGTGTGTGTGTGTGTGTGTGTGTGTGTGTGTGTATGTATATATTTACATATGTATATCAAAATATATCCTTCATTAACTATAGCCTGCTTGGAGGTGGTCAGGGTGATGGAAAGGGGAAAAAAGAATAAAGTAAAAAGGTACACAGCAAAGAATAAAATAATAATTTATAAGTAAGTAAAGATGGATACTCATGAACATAATTTCTTCTACATATATATATGTACATATATACATATGCATATATATACATACATACATACATACATACACTTTCTTGAACTAGTATTTGTTATTATATATGTTGAATTCTCTCTGATGTTACATTGGGCATATAACTGAGAGGAGTGAAACTATGTCCTCTAAATTGTGTACCCTTTGATCTGTAAAGAAGGGAGATTCGAGTCTCAGGCCTTCCTGGGAAAGCATATCTCCCAAAAACAAGTTAAATGGCATTATTCAACTGGGTTTTTCTTTTTCTTTTTATTATAGCTTTTTATTTACAAGATATATGCATAGGTAATTTTTCAGCATTTACAATTGAAAAACCTTTTGCTCGGGGCGGAGCCAAGATGGCGGAGAAGAAACACACGACTCAGTGAACGTCCTCACTCCCTCACAACCAATTAGATAAATTAAGTCTCAAAATTAGCTCAGGACTGATAGATACCACAAGGACTGGAAGCACGACTTACCAGCTGAAGAGAATCTGGAGTTTCAACAGGAAAGGTCAGTTCTCAGGGGAGGAATAAGAAAGACCAGCACAGACGGTGGGGTAGGGGCACACTGCGCCCATTGCGCTGGGAGGGGCTCTGGGATCAGAGAAGCCACTGAGGTAAAGGAATCTGGCACAGGCTGTTAGCTCTTCTCTGCTAATTATTTAGCAGTTCAGAAGAGAAAGCCAAAATATTTTAAAACTCAGATTAGATTTCCCCCCCCCCACCCTGGGGGTGACTCGGCAGACTCGGCACCAGGGGGTGTGGCCTCAGCTACCTCCTGAGAATAGTTAAGAGACTGACAAGTGGGTGGATACGACCCAAGGCAACACACACTGCCTAGCTTAGCTGGAGGGAGTGGAACTCAGCTCCAGGAAGTCCCAGAGAAGCGGAACCTTTGAACTAGGGACCGCGGTTTCTGGCAGACACTTCCAGTTTGAGCGCAGGGGCTTCTCACGTCACCTGCTGCAGACATCCACTCCCCACCCGGACACATAGGCTGAGCTTCTTGCTGTCTTCACTATTCTACGCCCTCAAAGCACAGCAGTGCTAATCACCTCTGAGGCACTTCCAGGGAGGGGGTGGGGAACTCTCTCCCAGAGCTCTCTCTTAGCGCGGGCGCAGGGGCCGCTGCATCCATCCGGTCTGGGAGGAAGCTGGTAAAGAAGTAAATAATTTCCTACCCCAGGGACAGACCCCAAAACATTTTTTAAGTATGAGCAAAAAAGCTAGAAAAACTATAGATTCCTTCTATACAGAGAAAGAGCGGGTATCCAACCCCGAGGAAGTTAACAGCAAAGATTCAGAAGATAACAACCTAAAGGGGAACGATTCCTGCCCCCCATCACATAACTCTCTCCTAGAAGAAGCTCTTAAGAAATTGAGGGAGATTGAAGAAAAATGGGGCAAGGAAAGGGAAGTTATGATAGAGAATAACAACGTCCTGAAATTGGAGTTGGAAAAAATAAAGAATTCACAGGAGATGCAGGGAAACAAAATTAGTGAATTAGAAAAGGTTAAAAAAACACAGGAAAGTAGGATTTCTGAATTGGAAAAGATAAAAAAGTCTCAAGAAAATAGAATTTCTGAATTGGAAAAAGAAAATAATTCTCAAAAAAAAAAATTAGGGAAATGGAAAAAAATTCAATAGAGCAAAACAATTCATTTAAAAACGAAATTGGGCATTTACAAAAAGAACTAAAAACTGTGAAAGAAGAAAATAACTCCTTAAAAGTCAGGATGGAACAAATAGAAATGAATGATTCACAGAGAACCCAAGAATCAGTCAAACAAAACAAAAAAAATGAGAAGCTGGAGAACAACGTCAAATACTTACTGGGAAAATCTATAGACCTGGAAAATAGATCTAGGAGAGATAATCTGCGGATTATTGGACTTCCAGAAAACTATGACCAAAAAAAGAGCCTAGATTCTATTTTACAGGAAATTATCAAAGAGAACTGTCCAGAGATAATAGAAACAGAAGGGAAAGTAGATGTGGAAAGAATTCATCGAACTCCTTCTGAAATAGACCCTAAAAAAAGAACACCATGGAATATTGTGGCTAAGCTGCAGAATTACCACACAAAGGAGAAAATCCTGCAAGCAGCTAGAAAAAAACAATTTAAATACCAAGGTGCCACAATAAGGGTCACCCAAGATCTGGCTGCCTCCACATTAAAAGATAGAAGGGCCTGGAACCTGATATTCCGTAAGGCAAAAGATCAAGGACTGCAACCAAGAATGAACTACCCAGCTAAGTTTAGCATCTTTTTCCACGGAAGAAGATGGTCATTCAATGAAACAGAGGAATTCTATATGTTTCTAAGAAAAAAACCAGACTTAAACAAAAAATTTGATCTACATCCACAAGACTGAAGAGAAACAGAAAAAGGTACACAGAACCCTTGAGAACTGTAACTCTGTTGTGGGTATATAAAAAATACTCAAGGATAATTTGATTTTACTAATATAAAAGAAAAAAAGGGGGGTGTAGTAAAGGGAAGGAGGTCGGTTCAGAAAAAGGGGAAGGAGTGATAAAAAGAGGGAAACTACATCCCAGGAAGAGACATAGAAAATACACCATATCTGAGGGAACTTAGTGAGGGGGAGAATCATTGTGTGAATCTTACTCTCATCAGAAGAGGCTCAAAGAGTAAATAATTAACATATTTGTTTTTCAGAGAATTCTCTCTCACCTCATTAAAAGGGGGGAGAGGAAAAGGGAAAAGGAAAAGGGGAATAAGTGAAGGGACTTGGAGGGAGGGGGGAGGGATCCTAAAAAAAAAAAAAAAAAAAAAAAAAAGAGGGAGGGTTGCGCGTCACAAGGGGGGTCTGTAAATTAAATATCGGGGAGGGGGATCAGGGGGGTCAAGGGAAAAAAGCATAATCTGGGGATAATACGATGGCAGGAAATACAGAATTAGTAATTTTAACTGTAAATGTAAATGGGATGAACGATCCCATCAAACGGAGACGGATAGTAGATTGGATCAAAAAGCAGAACCCTACAATATGTTGCCTACAGGAAACACACTTAAAGCAGGGAGATACATACAGAGTAAAGGTAAAAGGTTGGAACAGAGCCTATTATGCTTCAGGTAAAGCCAAAAAAGCAGGGGTAGCTATCCTTATCTCAGATCAAGCAAAAGCAGAAGTAGATCTCGTTAAAAAAGATAAGGAAGGAAACTATATCCTGCTGAAAGGTAGCATAAATAATGAAGCCATATCAATACTAAACATATATGCACCAAGTGGTATAGCATCTAACTTTCTAAAGGAAAAGTTAAGAGAACTGCAAGAAGAAATAGACAGTAAAACTATACTAGTGGGAGATCTCAACCTTGCACTCTCAGATTTAGACAAATCAAACCACAAAACAAACAAGAAAGAAATTAAAAAAGTAAATAGAACATTAGAAAAACTAGGTATGATAGACCTTTAGAGAAAACTGAATGGCAATAGGAAGGAATATACTTTCTTCTCAGCAGTTCATGGATCCTATACAAAAATTGACCATATACTAGGACATAAAGATCTCAAAATTAAATGTAGGAAGGCAGAAATAATAAATGCCTTCTTCTCAGATCACAATGCAATAAAAGCTACATTCAGTAAAAAGTTAGGGGTAAATAGACCAAAAAGTAATTGGAAACTGAATAATCTCATCTTAAAGAATGACTGGGTGAAAGAGCAAATTATAGAAACAATTAACAATTTCACCCAAGATAATGATAATGATGAGACATCATATCAAAATCTTTGGGATGCAGCTAAAGCGGTAATAAGGGGAAATTTTATATCTTTAGAGGCTTATTTGAAGAAAATTGAGAAAGAGAAGATTAACGAATTGGGCTTACAACTTAAAAGGCTAGAAAAAGACCAAATTATAAACCCCCAACCAAAAATTAAACTCGAAATACAAAAATTAAAAGGAGAAATCAATAAAATTGAAAGTAAAAAAACTATTGAATTAATAAATAAAACCAAGAGTTGGTTTTATGAAAAAGCCAATAAAATAGATAAACCTTTGGTAAATTTGATCAGAAAAAAGAAAGAGGAAAATCAAATTGTTAGTCTTACAAATGAAAAGGGGGATCTTTCCACCAATGAAGAGGAAATTAGAGAAATAATAAGGAGTTACTTTGCCCAACTTTATGCCAATAAATTTGATAACTTAAGTGAAATGGATGACTTCCTCCAAAAATATAGGCTCCCTAGATTAACAGAGGAGGAGATAAATTGCTTAAATAGTCCCATTTCAGAAAAAGAAATAGAACAAGCTATTAATCAACTCCCCAGGAAAAAATCCCCAGGGCCAGATGGATTCACATGTGAATTCTACCAAACATTTAAAGAACAATTAGCCCCAATGTTATATAAATTATTTGAAAAAATAGGGGATGAAGGAGTCCTACCAAATTCCTTTTATGACACAGACATGGTACTGATACCTAAACCTGGTAGATCGAAAACTGAGAAAGAAAATTATAGACCAATCTCCTTAATGAATATTGATGCTAAAATCTTAAATAAGATATTAGCAAAAAGACTTCAGAAAATCATCTCCAAGATAATACACTATGATCAAGTAGGATTTATTCCAGGAATGCAGGGCTGGTTTAATATTAGGAAAACTATTAATATAATTGACCATATTAATAATCAAATTAATAAGAACCATATGATCATCTCAATAGATGCATAAAAAGCATTTGACAAAATCCAACATCCATTCCTACTAAAAACTCTTGAGAGTATAGGAATAAATGGATTATTCCTTAGAATAATCAGGAGTATATATTTAAGACCGTCAGTAAGCATAATATGCAATAGAAATAAACTGCAACCTTTCCCAGTAAGATCAGGAGTGAAACAAGGTTGCCCACTATCACCATTACTATTCAATATAGTACTAGAAACGCTAGCCTCGGCAATAAGAGCCGAGAAAGAGATTCAAGGAATTAGAGTAGGAAATGAGGAAATTAAACTATCACTTTTTGCAGATGACATGATGGTATACTTAGAGAACCCCAAAGACTCTGCTAAAAAGCTACTAGAAATAATTCAAAATTTCAGCAAAGTGGCAGGATACAAAATAAATCCACATAAATCCTCGGCATTTTTATATATCACTAACAAAATGCAACAGCAAGAGATACAAAGAGAAATTCCATTCCAAACAAATGTTGATAGTATAAAATATTTGGGAATCCATCTACCAAAGAAAAGTCAGGAATTATATGAGAAAAATTACAAAACACTTGCCACAAAAATAAAATCAGATTTAAATAATTGGAAAGACATTCAGTGCTCTTGGATAGGCCGAGCGAATATAATAAAGATGACAATACTCCCCAAACTAATCTATTTATTTAGTGCTATACCAATCAGACTCCCAAGAAACTATTTTAATGACCTAGAAAAAATAACAACAAAATTCATATGGAAGAATAAAAGGTCAAGAATTGCAAGGGAACTAATGAAAAAAAACTCAGAGGAAGGTGGTCTAAGTGTACCTGATCTAAAGCTATATTATATAGCAGCAGTCACCAAAACCATTTGGTATTGGCTACGAAATAGACCGGTAGATCAGTGGAACAGATTAGATACAAAGGACAAAAAAGGGTACATCTATAGCAATCTAATCTTTGACAAACCCAAAGATTCCAACATTAGGGATAAAAATTCATTATTCGGAAAAAACTGTTGGGAAAACTGGAAATTAGTATGGCAGAAATTAGATATGGATCCACACTTAACACCATATACCAAGATAAGATCAAAATGGGTCCATGATTTAGGCATAAAGAGGGAGATAATAAATAGATTAGAGGAACAGAGGATAATCTACCTCTCAGACTTGTGGAGGAGGAAGGAATTTATGACCAGAGGAGAACTAGAGATCATTATTGATCACAAAATAGAAGATTTTGATTACATCAAACTAAAAAGTTTCTGTACAAATAATACTAATGCAAACAAGATTAGAAGGGAAGTAACAAATTGGGAAAATATTTTTAAAAACAAAGGTTCTGACAAAGGTCTCATTTCCAAAATATATAGAGAACTGACCATAATTTATAAGAAACCAAACCATTCTCCAATTGATAAATGGTCAAAGGATATGAACAGACAATTCTCAGAGGAAGAAATTGAAACTATATCCACTCACATGAAAGAGTGTTCCAAATCACTACTGATCAGAGAAATGCAAATTAAGACCACTCTGAGATACCACTACACACCTGTCAGATTGGCTAAGATGACAGGAACAAATAATGACAAATGTTGGAGGGGATGTGGGGAAATTGGGACACTAATACATTGCTGGTGGAGTTGTGAAAGAATCCAGCCATTCTGGAGAGCAATCTGGAATTATGCCCAAAAAGTTATCAAACTGTGCATACCCTTTGACCCAGCAGCGCTACTACTGGGATTATATCCCAAAGAAATACTAAAGAGCGGAAAGAGACATATATGTGCCAAAATGTTTGTGGCAGCTCTTTTTGTTGTAGCTAGAAACTGGAAGATGAATGGATGTCCATCAGTTGGAGAATGGTTGGGTAAATTGTGGTATATGAAAGTTATGGAATATTATTGCTCAGTAAGAAATGACCAGCAGGAGGAATACAGAGAGGGTTGGAGAGACTTAAATCAACTGATGCTGAGTGAAATGAGCAGAACCAGAAGATCACTGTACACTTCAACAACGATACTGTATGAGGATGTATTCTGATGGAAGTGGAAATCTTCAACATAAAGAAGATCCAACTCACTTCCAGTTGATCAATGATGGACAGAGGTAGATACACCCAGAGAAGAAACACTGGGAGGGGAATGTAAATTGTTAGCACTAATATCTGTCTGCCCAGGTTGCATGTACCTTCGGATTCTAATGTTTATTGTGCAACAAGAAAATGATATTCACACACATGTATTGTACTTAGACTATATTGTAACACATGTAAAATGTATGGTATTGCCTGTCGTCGGGGGGAGGGAATAAGGGAGGGGGGGTAATTTGGAAAAATGAATACAAGGGATAATATTATAAAATATATATATATATATATATATATATATATATAATAAAAAAAAAAAAAAAAAAAAAAAAAAAAAAAAAAAGAAAAACCTTTTGCTCTAACTTTTCCCCTCCTTCCTCCCACCCCTTCCACCAGATGCCAGGTTGACTAATACATGTTAAATATATTAAAGTATATGTTCAATACAATATATGTATACATGTTCAAACAATTATTTTGCTGTACAAAAAGAATCAGATTTTGAAATAGTGTACAATTAGCTTGTGAAGGAAATAAAAAAAGCAGGCAGACAAAAATAAAGTGATTGGGAATTCTATGTAGTGGTTCATAGTCATCTCCCAGAGTTCTTTCCCTGGGTGTAGCAGGTTCAGTTCATTACTCTCTATTGGAACTGATTTGGTTCATCTCATTGTTGAAGAGGGCCGGGTCCATCAGAATTGATCATCATATAGTATTGTTGTTGAAGTATATAATGATATCCTGGTCCTGCTCATTTCATTCAGAATCAGTTCATGTAAGTCTCTCCAGGGCTTTCTGAAGTCATCCTGCTGGTCATTTCTTACAGAACAATAATATTCTGTAATATTCATATACCACAATTTATCTAGCCATTCTCCAATTGATGGGCATCCACTCAGTTTCCATCAACTGGGCTTTTCTAAGGCAAATCAACACCCCACCCAATTTGATCTTTTGGGGATGCCTACCCTTTTTCAGGAAATTCCAAATTCTCTCAAGCCTTCAAAGTGATTTTCATTCAGTTGGGAGATCTGGGCCTCATATTGATAAGTATCTAGGACTGGTGACATAGGCTTTCTTTTCAACTTGAAACCTGAGCCTCAGTCCTCTATAAAGGATGGTTCTAAACTCCATATTTTTCTACAATGTCCAAAGCAGGACTATGCCTTTTCAAGGAACTTCTTGGCATGGTGGCCTTCAGGATTCCTGCCCACTGTGAAGAGACCCTCTTCTCAACAAAAACCTTTTGTTATTTCTCTGCCACTGAGGATGTCAGTCTCCTAAAGCTGACTTGTGCAGTGCCAATAAAACTTCCATTTTGCCATTAAGATTTCAGATTTGTGAATTCTTTCATGAAGGACCTGCACCTCCGACCAAAAGGGGATTCCCACAACTCTCTATTCTGCTACTAGAACAGCATCATGGCCATATTCCCTTATTTTGTTTTGTATTCCTTTTCTATTTTTTTTTGTTTGTTTCTTTAAATAAAACAAATTTAAATGACTCTTCTATAATAAATGTATGACAGGACATGGACAAAAGTACTACAGACATGTAGTAGACATGGATGGTGGACTATATAACTGGAGGGAATATCAAAATTGAAGAGATAACAGATAAATTTATATAATTTATATTGAGGATATGGCTGGACTTTAGAAAATGGCATGATATATTTTAAGTGGAAAGGACTTAAGAAGTAATCCATGTTAACTTTTTATCTAAGCCAACATAAACTTCATCTTATTTAAAGTCAAATGGCAGGACTGGTTTCATATTTCTTATTACATGGTTTAAAACTTGATTCAGTAGTTACAATAAATTGTTAACAATATATTAGGTTACAGTCTTTTTCTAGTATAAGATAAATTGGTAGAGAAAGAAAATATGTCAAATAATTTTGTCATTATGTGACTACTCAAAAAAGCAATTTTATTCCCTTAGTAATGAGGTAGGAGAGACAGAAGCTGTGGCTAATTTTGTTTGAAAAACAAATTTACCTTTGCGAACTATTATTGAAAACCCAATCCCTTCATTGAAATTTAATGAAAAAGCACAATTCCATTTCATTACTTACTAATCATAAAAATGAATCTATCAACAATTTCATTAATCAGTTTCTGCTGACAACATCAAAGTTATAGCTACTGAATGTAAAAAAAAAAAAAGCATTACAGTTCTGTAACTTTAAAAGGGACATTATGATTTACCTTTAAAATTAATTTGTTAAACCTTATTTTTAAAGAAATTAGCTAATTGTGCTTCATTAAAGTTACTGCAGTCCTGTCAGAGATAATTAGTGTATCAAATATCTATATAAAAGAGAGTAGATACAGATGTATCTTTATATGATCTCTATATATTTATGTATCTATCTGTAACTGTGTCTGTGTGTGGACGGGTGTGTGTGTGTGTGTATTTGATTGGTAACAATTAAAATGCAATATAAAATGTGTTTAAACATCATTACCTAGACACTTGAAAATGTATGTGCATAAACCATTACATGGTCATCAAAACAGAAATTATATATTTTTAAATGCATATCTTGAAACCTTTTTAAACAGGAAACTCCAGGAACTGGAATATTTGAAATTCCCATCACTAATGTTTTTTTGTTTGTTTGTTTTTGTTTTTGTTTTTGTATAGCCATAATGAACAGAATTAAATCTCTAAATTAAAGAGAGAATTCTGGGAAAATGGTGGAGTAGGTTAGTAAATTTCAAGCTCTCCCAATTTCCCCCACAAATAGAACAAATTTGCTTCCCAGGGTAAATGAACATAAACTGGTGGAAAACCAAGAAAACTTGGGGCAGAACAAAGGACCTCCAAGTACAACTCAACCAGATAAGAAGATAGATAGATCCCAGGCAGGAATTAACCTGTCTTTAGGGCAAATACCTCTAGGCTAGATACTCAGAAACTTCAAGTGGAGATCCCTTAAACTATCTGGGTGTGACTGGAGCCTCACCTGGAACTAGACACTTTCACTTTCAGAAATTCTTGTGAAGTGGGGTTTGAGTCTGGAAAGACAGTGTGAACCACAGCTGATTGGGAGCACCAGACTCAACAATGCTCCTGAGATGAAGCCCTGGGTGAGAATTAATAAGCATGTAGTCAGTACAAAAGCAGTGGGACAGGGGCACTCCTGGCTGTGGGCAGTTGCAGGGGGATGGAGCTTTTGATTTGGGGTTCCTGATCAGAGTGGAGAACTGCAGAGAAGCTTGAGACATCACCCCCATCCCACAATTAAAGATGCTTACACTAATACTTCTTATTAAAACAATGATCTGGCAAAGAAGAAAGAACCCCACCATTGAAATATATTATGAAAGTACAGAAGAATCATCTTTAGAGAAGGACACTTTAATAAAAACAGAGGGGGAGAGAGAGAGAGAGAGAGAGAGAGAGAGAGAGAGAGAGAGAGAGAGAGAGAGAGAGAGAGCGCTTCTACCCCAAAGGGTAATGAGAAATGGCCCTCTGCCCAAAGAGAATTTATTTTAAAAAACTCAAAAAAGAATTCCAAAATCAAATAAGAGCCACTGAGGAAAAACTAAATAAAATAAAATAAAATAAAACCATCTAAGAAAAACAAGAAGTTTATGAAAATTAAAAACAGCCAATTAGAAAAGTAGATATAGATTCTCAAAGATGAAAATAATTCTTTAAAATTTTGAATTGAGCAAGGGGGAAGGCAGTGAAACTATGAGATACAAAAAAAATTAATAAAAGTGATTATAAAGAATGAGAAAATATAACAGAATATGAAATATCTTATAAGAAAAAACAACAGATCTGGAGAATAGATTAAGAAGGAAAATATAAGAATGATTGGACTGCCTGAAAGTTGTGACCAAAAAGAGAATCTTCGCACAATAATACAGGAAATAATCCTAGAGAATTGTCCTGGAAGGATAAAACGTGAGGGGAAAGTAGAAATAGGAAACAAAACAAAACAAAACAAAACAAAGCAACAACAACAACAAAAAAAAACTATTGCTTTCTACCCCAGGAGCCTGGGACTCTACCCACTTTCAAGATCACCAAGAGTTCCCATTATAAGAAGGGCTACTTTTGGAGTCCACGTTGCAGAAGTCCTAAGCATGGCATCCTTATGTTGGTCATGCCAAGGCTTTCTGCCCACTGGACCTAATCCGGTGCCCTTTTATCTCTACTCTCAACTTTACTAACTAAACTTTCCTCCTAAATCCCTACAATAAACCCTTTTTATCAATCTAGGTTTTCGGGCCAGTAGATTCATTTACAGGGGACTCTGTCACAAGGCTATCTTTGCACAGATCCAAAAGGGGTTTGCCCTTCCCTAACTCTCATCACCCTCATGTTCTTCTGGGCATATGATGATGTTCTTTTTCGTGTTTTTTTTTTTTTTTTTTTTTTTTTTTAAGTTTGCTTTATATTGCTTTTCTCTTTTTACTTTTGCTTATCTTGTTTCTTCAAATAAAATAAAAAAAAAAAATTAAAATCTCTAAATGTAAAGGACTGAAACTGAGTTGATGCACTGAGGTCAGATAAGCACACACTTAAGGCTAATTACCAATTGGACAATACTCTATTAGCATATGCTTGGAGAATGGCCCTGCCCACTATTCTGTGCTGGCTTGATCTGTTGGTGTAGACAGAGAATTGTAAGAGGGATTGGAGGGTGGAGTAAGAGAAGAGATAGTTTTTTGGCTGTGGAAAGAGAGAAAGAAGGTGTGGAGATTCCTGTGTCCATTCCCAGGACTGTTACCCCAAAAGACCAAGAATAAAGATCAAGGACATTTGCTTATCCTGACTCTGGCTGATTTCATGTTCTGAAAATGTATATATTTCTCAATTTTCATTCCATAAAACGTTTAAAAATCTCTCAGAAATATTATGCTGAAATGACATTCAAAATTTTACACAATTTCTATTGTTTCATGCTAACATTGTACTTGTTCTTGGATATCAGCAATAAAAGGAAGACAGATTATTTTTGGATTTTTTGTTATCCAGCTTTTATTAATTTTGTCTATATATGTACATATATATATACATATATATGTTTATATTTTGTTCCCTTCATTAATATGTACATTTCTTGAGGGCAGCTCCTTTACTTTGAGGGGGAGAGTGAGAAGAAATAAATTTGGATCATAAGAAAAATTAAATTAATAAAAGAAGCTAGGTTGGTCTTATGATATGCTGCTGTAAATGAAAAGTTAAAAGAAATAGACAAGATATATTATGTCAGTAAGATCTCTTGTGGGGACATCTAGATGGTACAATGGATAGAGTGCTGATCTTGGAGTCAAGAAGACCTTAGTTGAAATGGGGTCTCAGATACTTACTAGTTCTGTGACTCTGGAGAAGTCATTTAATCTGCATTTGTAAAATGAACTGAAAAAGGCAATAATAAATCATTCCACTATCTTTACCAATAAAACCCCAAATGGAGTGAAAAAGAGTCTGACATGATTGAAATGACTATAACAAAAAGATTTCCTGCAGAGATTTTATGGGAAATATACAGAAGAGAATCACATTGGTTGATGAAGCCTAAATGGACTACAATTAGCACGAAGATAGCTTCCATGCAGATTATGGAACAAATTATATATTGAAGTATAATGAAATTCATATGTTTGCTGGCTGAATTACAGCACAATTTCATGCCTATTAGGGTAATTATTGGTTTACCTTACCTTTTTCTAATAGCACTGAATCATATTTTTAGATATTAACTTCTCAAACAATTTTCTATTAGAATAAGCAAAACATATTTGTTAATAAGTCATGGATTAAAGCCTTAAGAAAATAATATTAGATTTTTCCTTCCCCACCCATTTTTGTTTTATTTATTTATTTATTTTTGGACTAGAACTTTAATTTCAATTGGGAGATTCTAAGTTAGGACATCGCTTTTTCCCAGAAGCACTTAGGAGGTGACTGAATTGTATAGGATAAGAAAGATTTCTATTCATTATGCCTTGTTGCCTCTTAATAGAAGAAAAGTTGTCTCTTCTTTTTTACACTTTTTCCTAGTCAGAAAAAAATTTTTGTATGTCTTCTACTGTATTCTTAGCTTAATTCTTTAAGGAAAAAACTAAAATATGGTTTTTATATGCTTTTTAAAATATTTCTTTCACTTTTCATTAATGTAAAGATGCTTATGTTGGGAGGGGAAAAACAAGGAAGAAAGAAGTGAGGGATTCTAAAGCATTCCAACAATAATAAATCTAAATATTTTAATAATGTGTAAGATCTATCAAAATAATTCCTGACCAGGAGAAATCTAAAAAATATCCCATGTAAATAAGAAGTACAGTCATATTTAAATTCTTTTTACCTTATCTTTCCTCTACATTTATGATATCAAACACCTTGAATAAAGCAAGTAAAATTGAATTGTGAATATATGTGCTTCTGAGTATGTGTATGTAGCATTATTCCCATACACAAAAGACATTTGATCTTTAATCAATTGCCACACCATACCTTTGGCAGGATAATCATGACCAATACTTGTTATCTATTCTGTTAAATAGGAGAAACATTTATGCTATTAATGTCATCAAACTCTGATCTTAGGCAAATATACTTAACATCTCTGTTAGGCTTTCAAATTGAAATTTAAAATGTACTGTGTCAACAAGAGAAAGAATAAAATGTAAGCTAGCCTAGTAGATCACAGCATGACAGAAAATAAGCATTTCAAGATTGATAAGGGGTTAGTGTCACTAGAACAAAAACAAGATCAAATTCTGTGAAATGAAAGGCAATATTTTAAAACTGGGTAAAGAGAAAATAACAAGAATTCAAATCACAATATCTACTTGCAAAAGAAATCCTTGAGACAGTTGAGTTATATTTAGAAAAAATATTAGATACATGCACTACAAAGAATAATACTTGCTCCAAACTTAGATCAATACATTTGAAAATTGAGATCAATTGTTATGTTTCATGAAATGGAGAACTGCTTGCCCACAGAGTTTGGAAAGAATTTTACTTCTATGAAATGGGAAAAAAAACAAAACAAACAAACAAACGAAAAGCCTAATTAGGCAATAACAGCATGGTTTCTACTTCTTCTAAATCATTCCATGATTTGCCAAAGGCAGTATGCTAAACGAAGTTAATCAACTGGGTCAGAAGGACATCTCATTTTTGAAAATCTTTTCTTATTTGGATCTATTATATGATTGACAAAGAATGACATCTTGCGATTTATCCTTTCAAGCTAAGAACAGCGCTATAAAATAAACCAAGAGTACTTTACAAAATCATATCATGTCATATCATGTCTATTTAAATATGACTTTTTTTACAATCTTTATCCAAATTCATAATTTGGTAAACTATCATCAAAATTATCTTTTTTCTGTTCATTGGTCACTTCTATATAAGTAACTCAAATATTTTTATATCCAGATTAATCTCTTTACTGAATTCCAGGTCCTCATTTCCAGTTATTTATTAGTCTTCTCCTGGAGTTTACCTCAAAATAACTTTTTTGTGAATCTATTACATTTTTTAAAATTTTATTTAATTATTTATTATTGATTTTTATAATTATAACATTTTCTTTGACAGTACATATGCATAGGTAATTTATTATTATTATTTTTTTTACAACATTATCCCTTGTACTCCCTTCTGTTCTGAGTTTTTCCCCTCCTTCCCTCCACTCCCTCCCCTAGATGGCAGGCATTCCCATACATATTAAATATCTTATAGTATATCCTAGGTACAATATATATGTGCAGAACAGCATGTTGTTGTTGTTGTTGATTGTATTCCCAAGGTAAAAATAATCTGGGAAGAGAAACAAAACAAAACAAAACAAACAAACAAAAAAAAAACAATGCTCTCAGTTTACACTCATTTCCCAGTGTTCCTTTTCTGGGTGTAGCTGATTCTGTCCATCATTGATCAATTGGAATTGGATTAGCTCTTCTCTATGTTGAAGATATCCACTTCCATCAGAATACATCCTCATACAATATCATTGTTGAAGTGTATAATGATCCCCTAGTTCTATTGGTTTCAAGCATAAGTTGATATAAGTCTCTCCAAGGCTCTCTGTATTCCTCCTGTTGGTCATTTCTTATAGAAAAATAATATTCCATAACATTCATAAACCATAATTTACCCAACCATTCTCCAATTGATGGACATCCATTCATTTTCCAGTTTCCAGCCACTGTGGAAAGAGCTGCCACACACATTTTGGCACATAGAGATCTCTTAACCCTCTTTAGTATTTCCTTGGGATGTAAGCCCAGTAGTAGCACTGCTGGGTCAAAGGGTATGCAAATTTTGATAACTTTTTGGGCATAATTCTAGATTGCTCTCCAGAATAGTTGGATTCTTTCACAACTCTACCAACAATGCATCAGTGTCCCAGTTTTTCCACAGCCCTTCCAACATTCATTGTTATTTGTTCCTGTCATCTTAGCTAATCTGACAGGTGTGTAATGATATCTCAGAGTAGTCTTAATTTGCATTTCTCTGATCAATAGTGATTTGGAACACTCTTTCATATGAGTGGAAATAGTTTTAATTTCATCATCTGAAAATTATCTGTTCATCTCCTTTGACCATTTATCAATTGGAGAATGGCTTGATTTCTTATAAATTAAAGTCAATTCTCTGTATATTTCGGAGATGAGCCTTTATCAGAACCTTTAACTGTAAAAATTTTTTCCCAATTTGTTACTTCCCTTCTAATCTTGTTACTATTTTTTTTTTCTCTTCTAATCTTGTTACTTTTGTTTGTGCAGAAACTTTTTTAATTTGGTGTAATCATTGTTCTATTTTGTGATCAATAATGGTCTCTAGTTCTCCCTTGGACACAAACCCCTTCCTCCTCCACAAGTCTGAGAGGTAAACCATCCCATGTTCCTCCAATTTATTTATGATTTCATTCTTTATGCATAAATCTTGGACCCATTTTGATCTTATCTTAGTATGTGGTGTTAAATGTGGGTCCATGCCTAGTTTCTGCCATACTAGTTTCCAGTTTTCCCAGGAGTTTTTGTCAAATAAGGAATTCTTATCCCAAGATTTGGGATCTTTGGGTTTATCAAACACTAGATTGCTATTTTTATTCACTATCTTGCCCTGTGAACCTAACCTATGCCATTGATCAACTAGTCTATTTCTTAGCCTATACCAAATGGTTTTGGTGACTGTTGCTTTATAATACAGTTCTAGATCAGGTACAGCTAGATTACCTTCATTTAATTTTTTTTTTCATTACTTCCCTTGAAATTCTCGACCTTTTGTTGTTCCATATGAATTCTGTTGTTATTTTTTCTAGGTCATTAAAGTAGTTTCTTGGGAGTCTGATTGGTATAGCACTAAAATAAATAGATTAGTTTAGGGAGTATTGTCATCTTAATTATATTCGCTCGGCCTATCCAAGAGCACTGAATGTCTTTCCAATTACTTAAATCTGACTTTATTTTTGTGGCAAGTGTTTTGTAATTTTGCTCATATAATTCCTGAATCTCCTTTGGAAGATATATTCCCAAATATTTTATATTATCAACCGTTATTTTGAATGGAATTTCCCTGTGTATCTCTTGCTGTTGGATTGTGTTGTTAATGTATAAAAATGCTGAGGAATTATGTGGATTTATTTTGTATCCTGCAACTTTGCTAAAATTCTGAATTATTTCTAATAGCTTTTTAGCAGAGACTTTGGGGTTCTCTAAGTATACCATCATGTCATCTGCAAAGAGTGATAGTTTGATTTCCTCATTTCCTACTCTAATTCCTTGAATCTCTTTCTCGGCTCTTATTGCCAAGGCTAGCGTTTCTAGTACTATATTGAATAGTAATAGTGATAGTGGGCAACCTTGTTTCACTCCTGATCTTACTGGGAAAGGTTCCAGTTCATCTCCATTGCATATGATGTTTACTGAAGGTTTTAAATATATGCTCATTATTATTTTAAGGAATAGTCCATTTATTCCTATACTCTCAAGCGTTTTTAGTAGGAATGGATGTTGGATTTTATCAAATGTTTTTTTCTGCATCTTTTGAGATGATCACATGGTTTTTATTAATTTGACTATTAATATGGTCAATTATACTAATAGTTTTCCTAATATTAAACCAGCCCTCCATTCCTGGTATAAATCCCACTAGGTCATAGTGTATTATCCTGGGGATGATTTTCTGAAGTCTATTTGGTAATATCTTATTTAAGATTTTAGCATCAATGTTCATTAAGGAAATTGGTCTATAGTTTTCTTTCTCAGTTTTTGATCTACCTGGTTTAGGTATCAGTACCATGTCTGTGTCATAAAAGGAATTTGGTAGGACTCCTTCAATCCCTATTTTTTCAAATAGTTTATATAGGAGTTAATTGTTCTTTAAATGTTTGGTAGAATTCACATGTAAATCCATCTGGTCCTGGGGATTTTTTCTCAGGAAGTTGGTTAATAGCTTGTTCTATTTCTTTTTCTGAGATGGGACTATTTAAGCAATTTACTTCCTCCTCTGTTAATCTGGGCAAGCTATATTTTTGAAGCTATTCTTCCATTTCATTTAAGTTATCGAATTGATTGGCATAAAGTTGAGCAAAGTGGCTTCTAACTATTGTTCTAATTTCCTCTTCATTAGTGGTGAGTTCTCCCTTTTCATTCTGAAGACTAACAATTTGCTTTTTATCTTTCCTTTTTTAAATCAGGTTTACTAAGGGTTTGTCTATTTTGTTGGGTTTTTTCATAGAACCAACTCTTAGTTTTATTAATTAATTCAATAGTTTTTTTTTTTTTTTTTTACTTTCAATTTTATTAATCTCACCTTTTATTTTTTGAATTTCAAGTTTTGTGTTTGTCTGGGGGTTTTTAATTTGTTCCTTTTCTAGTAATTTTAGTTGTAAGCCCAATTCATTGGCCCTCTCTTTCTCTATTTTATGCAAGTAGGTCTGTAGAGATATAAACCTTCCCCTTATTACTGCTTTGGCTGTATCCCACACATTTTGGTATGAGGTCTCATTATTGTCATTTTTTTGGGTGAAGTTATTAATTATGTCTATGATTTGCTGTTTTACCCAATCATTCTTTAGTATAAGATTATTTAGTTTCCAAATATTTTTTGGTCTATTTTCCCCTGGCTTTTTGTTAAATGTAATTTTGATTGCATTGTGGTCTGAAAAGGATGCATTTACTATGTCTGCCTTACTGCATTTGATTTTTTATGCCCTAGTATATGATCAATTTTTGTATAGGTTCCATGAACTGCTGAGAAGAAAGTATATTCCTTTCTGTCTCCATTTAGCTTTCGCCAAAGATCTATCATATCAAACTTTTCTAGTATTCTATTTACCTCTTTAACTTCTTTCTTATTTATTTTGTGATTTGATTTATCTAATTCTGAGAGTGCAAGGTTGAGATCTCCCACTATTATAGTTTTGCTATCTATTTCCTCTTGCAGCTCTCTTAATTTCTCTTTTAAGAATTTAGATGCTGCACCACTTGGTGCATATATGTTTAATATTGATATTGCTTCATTATTGATGCCGCCCTTTAGCAGGATATAATGCCCTTCCTTATCTCTTTTAATTAGATCAATCTTTGATTTTGCTTGATCTGAGATGAGGATGGCTACTCCTGCTTTTTTGGTTTTGCCTGAAGCATAATAGATTCTGCTCCACCCTTTTGTTTGAATGTCTCACCCTGTTTCAGGTGTGTTTCCTGTAAACAACATATAGTAGGATTCTGACTTTTAATCCAGTCTGCTAACTGCTTCCTCTTTATGAGGCAGTTTGCCCCATTCACACTAATTCTATATTTCTTGCCATCCTATTAACCCCTTCTTATGCTTTTCCCCTTTCCCTCCCTCTTACCCCCGTACCCAGTATTAAACTTGTGAACACACCACTTCCTTTTCACAGCCCTCCCTTTTTAGGATCCCTCCCCCACCTTAAAGTTCCTCCCCTTATTTTACCCCTTTTCCTCAAAATTTCTGTATTCCCTTCCCCTTAGCTTACTCCTTCCCTTTCACTTTTCAATGAAGTTGAAGAAGTTTCACCATAAATCAAATATGTCTATTGATACACACTATGTTCATCTCCCTCCTTTCTTTCTCTCAGATATAATAGGTTACCTTTGCCTCTTCATGAGATGTAGTACCACCACTTTACACTTTTTTTATGATATAATTTCCTTTCCACCTCTAGTTTCTAAGACAAACTGTACATATGTTCTTTACATAATTTTTTTGGCAGAAGTATAGTTCTCAAGATTTCTTTTTACCTTTTTAGAAATCTCTTGACTTCTGTATTTGAAGATCAAACCTTTTATGTAGGTCTGGTTTTTTCATCAAAAATAGATGGAATTCATTTATTTCGTTAAATGTCCATCTTC
This sequence comes from Sminthopsis crassicaudata, assembly GCF_048593235.1. Lineage (NCBI taxonomy): Eukaryota > Metazoa > Chordata > Mammalia > Dasyuromorphia > Dasyuridae > Sminthopsis > Sminthopsis crassicaudata. The sequence goes on along the minus strand of NC_133620.1, from coordinate 255,795,548 downwards.
TTCCCTGGAAAACGATGCTCATTCTTGCTGGATAAATTATTCTTGGCTGCATACCAAGTTTCTTAGCCTTTTGGAATATCATGTTCCAGGCCCTTTGTTCTTTTAATGTGGACGCTGCTAGATCCTGAGTTATCCTTATTGTGGATCCTCCATATCTGAATTGCTTTTTTCTAGCAGCTTCCAATATCTTTTCCTTTGTCTGATGGTTCTTGAACTTGGCCACTATATTTCTTGGCATTTTGATTTTAGGGTCCCTTTCAGTAGGTGATCGATGAGTTTTTTCAATGTCTATTTTACCCTCTGTTTCCAGAATGTCTGGGCAGTTCTCTTTGATAATTTCCTCGAAAATGGTGTCCAAGCTCTTTTTTTCCTCACATTTTTCAGAGAGTCCGATTATTCTCAAATTATTTCTCCTGGATCTCTTTTCCAGGTCTGTTGTCTTTCTAGTAAGGTACTTGACATTCTTTTCAATTGTTTCATTTCTCTGGTTTTGCTTGACTACCTCTTGGTTTCTCCTTGAGTCATTCATTTCTACTTGTTCCAGTCTAATTTTCAATGATGTATTTTCTTCACTCACTTTTTTTATATCTCTTTGTAATTGTCCAATTGAGTTTTTATCTTCTATGGAATTTTTTTTCCATTTTATCCATTTTATTTTTTAGAGAGCTGTTTTCTTTTTCCAGCTCACTAATCCTTTTTTCCTTGGAGTTTTTTTTTTTTCCTTTTTCCAGCTCACTAATCTTGTTTCCTAGCTTGCTGCCAAGATAGATTATCCACACTGGGGAAAAAGTCTTTTTGCAGAAACGGCAGAGATCATACCCCTCCCCCTCTGGTCTGAGCTGTGTGAGCTGCTTGTCTCACTCTGTCCTCAGTCTGCACCCAGTCTGATTGACCCTCCTCTGAGCAAACACAGACCTTTTCTGGGGACTTTCAAGGATGTTTTCTCTTGGTGATTATTTGTTGGTTTCTTTCTGGGTCAAGCATTAAGTCTGAGGCTTGTCATGAAGTAAGTTCTGAGAGAAAACGAGGAGCTCAAGCAGCTGTCTGCCTCCACACCGCCATCTTGGCCAGAAGTCAGATTTTGAAGATCTTGATAGATAAGGTAGCAGACACTAAGCTCCTCTCTTTAATGCCAAGCATTCAAACATTACTCTAGACAATTCAACTTCAATGGGCTGTCCAGATAACTAAAATGCCAAACAATTATTTACCTAAAAGTCTATTTGATAGAGAATATGGAATATGAGGAATATGCTCATATGGAAGTCAGAAGAAGCTGTATGAGGATATTCTCAAGATCTTTCAGAAGAATTTTATTATCGATTGTGAGATGTAAAACTCCTGGCATTACCACCCAGAATGGCATACTCACATCATTGTGCATGGAGCCGTTGTACTCCATTAGCAAAGCAAAATTGCAGTAGCACAAAGGAAAAATGAAATGTACAAGGCTAGAGGCATCTCAATCCTAAATGCTCTAATGTATTACTTGAATCCATCTGTGGTGAGAGTCTTCTGAGCTCAAAGTTGACTGACCTGCCACAGTCAAAGACACTATTTTGAGCTCAACATTGTGATGCCATTAGTTCTCTTTAAATATAAAGGATGAAAAACATTAACAAATATGTAACCATCCTATTCTTATTTAAATTTAAATTTACTTATTTAAATTAGTACCTTTCTAATATTGTTCAAAGAAACCGTAGGCTGATCTCATTGATCATTCAAAAAAAATTTAAAAACACATTTTAATAAATATCTTTGTTTTTACATCACCTAACATCTTTCAGCATTTTTCCCCTTTTTTTCCTCCCCAAGACATCCCCTATCACAGATTATTTTTAAAGAAAAAAAAAGAACAAGAAAAATTAATAAAACTGAACATCAAAAAGTCTAACAATGTATGCAATATTCATTATCCATGAATAACTCTCCAGAAAAGAAATTGGTGGAGATGTCTTCTCATATGTCTATATATTGTCACCTAGGTGATTGGGCCTAAAGCCAGGAAGACTCATCTCTGCAAGTTTAAATCTGGGCCCAGACAGTTAATAGCTTTGTGATTCTTGTCAAATCACTTTTTGCCTCATTTTACACAAGTGTAAAACAAGCTGGAGAAGGAAATAACACTTTGTGTCTTTGCCAAGAAAACCCCCAAACTGAATAACTTATACTTCATAATTCTACAAAATTCAATTTGGATTGTTTTTATGGTGATTTTTTCTTTCTATTTAAATTGCAATAATTATTTTGTATATTCTTGGCTCTGCCTATTTCTGTCTGTTATTTCATATAAATACATCCTATTTCATCATATTTGTAGTTGCTTATAGTGTTATAATATTCCATTACATTCATATTTTAACTATTTTTAGTCATTCCCCAAATAAATAAGCATCAAATTGGTTGCTAGCTCTTTGCTTTTAAAAATGAATACTACTAGAAAGGATTGTAATGTGTGTGTGTGTACTTTCTTTTTTATTAAGGATTTCTTTGGAGGATATATCATATGTCGAACATGTAAATACAAGCATATAGACACTTTAATCTTCTTTACCTACCTATTTCATTTTTATAACCTTGCATCTTTTTTCTCTTATAATTGAACTAATTCCCACCTATATTGATGATACAGTATAGCAGTGGTGTCAAGCTTAGAGAGAAATGTTGGCCACTAAACTGCATGTGAAGTTTCTGGGAAAAGCATATTGACTTAGTTTTTACTCCTGTTGGACTGCTACACAATTGAACCTATCTGCCCACAATCCATTAAACATAGACTATTCTTATATTTTATCAACATATACATTTAAAAACTTATCATGTACCAACAACTGTTTAGTGATGATAATACAAAGAAAAGGAAAAAAAAAATAACAACTCATCTTACCTTTAAGCAATTCCCTATGTGACTACAGGATGGGATATCAGTAGAGATAACCAAAAAAGATTAACCCATTTCTTTAAAGACCAAAATTATCCTCTTAGCAATAGGCAATTACAATTAGCCCAGAACTGAGAATACCCTCAATGGAAAAGGTCTTACCTACCCTTATCGAAAAGTTGGAGTCTACTGTTATATCTATTCATATAAATATTAGATTACTTTAGTAGAATATAAATTCCATGAGGGCAGCAAATGTTTCTTTTTTCCTCCTTTTTGTCCGTTGTGTCTCTTCCTTCAAATAACAGACACTTCAAGGCTTGTTGAATTGAAATACCAGAATCATGGATATGAACAATTTTCAGATGATGAAATTAAAGTCATCTATAGTTATATTTTTAAAATGCTCTAAAATTATTGATTAGAGAAATGCAAATTAAAACCACTCTGAGGCATCACCTCATACCTTTGAGATTGGTTAAGATGATAGGAAAAGATAATGATAAATGTTGGAAGGGATGTGGGAAAACTGGAGCACTAATACATTGTTGGCAAAGCTGTGAAATGATCCAACCATTCTGGAGAGCAATCTAGAACTATACCCAAAGGGATGTAAAACTATGCATACCTTTGACCCAGCAGTGCTTTTACTGGGTCTGCATCCCAAAGAAATCATAAAGGAGGGAAAAGGACCATATCTTCAAAAATATTTATAACAGCTCTTTTGTGGTAGCAAAGAATAGGAAAATAAACAAACACCCATCTATTGGAGAATCTCTGAACAAGTTGTAATATATAAAGGTAATGGAATATTATTGTTGTATAAAAAATGTGAACAAGCTGACTTTCAAAAAGCCTGGAAAGATTTATATGAACTGATGCTGAGAGAAACAAGCAGAACCTATAATACATTGTACACAATAACTGCTAGAATATGTGATGATCAACTATAAAAGGCTTAGTTAATATCAACAATTCAGTGATCCAAAGACTTTGGATCCAATAGACTTTGAACAGAAAATGCCATTTGCATCCAGAAAAGGAACTAAGGGGAATGAATGTAAATGAACACATGTTATGTTCACTTCTTTTTTCTGTGGTTTTTTTTTTTTTTTTTTTTAATTAAAATTTTTGTCTCCCCTATGGTTTTTATGTTTTGCTCTGATTTTTCTCTTTCAACATGATGTATAAAAAAGTAATGTGTATTAAAATAGAAAAATAAAATAAATAAATACCAGAAGCATAATATTTCTTGTTTAAGCCATCTTTCTTCGTTATTAAAGTACTCACAGTGTTGTTTACTACATTGTTTTGAATTTTCAACCTTTACTCTATCATTCATTTTGTTTTTTTTTTTCTTTCTTTTTTATTCTCTTTATTTTATTCTCTTAATGTTCTTTTGCTGATTTCCAATTAATCAGTGGATTATTTTTTATAATTAAAATTCTAACAGAAATAGAATTGAAGAAATCTTTGAAGAAACAACCTTCTTTTGGTTGAAACTGATAGATTGTTATTCTTAGCTTTGGCCTTCTCCATTAGACAAATCAAAATATAATTACTTTTTTTTCATTGGGCATGTAAGGGTGATATTTTGGTGAATCCTTAGTGATACCATTTACATCACTATAGACTATTTATAGGCAAGGAGCTAATTCTGCATGAGTTGAGAGTTTCCATCTCACTCAAAGGAGAAAAGAAAGCTAATAACTTAATTTGTTTAGGAATTTAATCTTGGCTACAGAAGAATTGTGTGAAATTAGTATTTTTATTTGAAATCATTTTTAAATCCTTATACCAAAAACATCCATATCACACTGAGTTTATTGAAATGTGTGTAGAACAAGGATAAAAAAAAAACCCCAGCTACTTCAACCCCCTATTTTTTCAAATGAATAAAACTAAGACCTAGAAAAATTAAACAACTTGCCCACTTGGCCTTGGACACACAGGTACTGAAATTAAATAGAAAAAAATCTCCCTCAGCATTGCCCTTGCTAATCTGTTCTCTTTCTAATCCCCTCCATCAAGTGAAACTGAAAGAAAGAAAGGGAAGGGGGTCATAACAGTCTTGTAACAAATAAGCAATAAAGTAAAATGAATGAACCTTGGGGTTCTGTCCAAACATATATGTCTCTGAAACTTAATAAAAATAATAACTACTTACATTTATATGATGCTAACTATATTTCAGGTACTGTACTAAGTTCTTTATAATTATTATCTCATTTTGTCCTAAGAGTCCTGAGAAGTAGGTCTTATTATTATCCCCATTTTACATATGAAAAAAAAAAAAACTGAAACATATAGAGCTTAATTTACTTCTTACACAGATAGTAAATGTCTGTTACTAAATTGTAATTCATATTAAAGTTCCTTATTGGACCCAGAGCTCTATCTACTCCTTGTCTTAAGTGTCATCAGCTTGTTAGGAAATAGGTAACTTACTTCAACACATACACATAGCCATAGTCACATGCAACTCCTACAATCAAAGAAGGAGAGAGAAGACATTATAACATTTTTAAATATCAAAAGAGAATAGAAGCATATCCAAAATCACAGACAAATAAAATATGTATGAAAGTTGTAAAATATATTATGTAGTTTTTTAAAAATAGTATGAAATGAAGTAGTATGAAATAGCATTTCAATTTTGTGTTATAATTACCTTTTCGTATTTTATTGCATGTATAGAAATGTTCTTTTTGATTATGAAATTCAGTATACATTTTAAAAAATAATAGTTCAATCTGTATTTTACAAACATTCTGATGAACTAATAATTATATGACCTTGAACATGTGAAGTACTCTAGAAATGCTAAAAAGGAATATGACAATATCATTTGAATAAAATCACAAGTTTGGCCTTCTTCTTAAAATTGAAAACAATGAATGTAATGCTTTGTGCTTCCCAAGTACATTGGTAAATATTAAATAGTCCCAGTTTTATTGTTATTAGCTTATTAATTTAAATTTGTTCAGATTTCCATATAACTTTTTATTCTAAATTCTGAATAAATAATGGTTCCGGTTGTTGTGAGTGTTAGCATCTTCTTTTTTATCTTCAGACAATTTTCACTGCCAATTTTCCTTTATATTGCCCCTTCCCTTTTCAGGGAAATTTTTATTCAATTATATTTGATTGAAAAACCATTTATTGAAGCAATTTGGTTTAAAGGCAGGTTTTTTTTTTTTTTTTTTTTTTTTTTTTTTTTTTTTTTTTTTTTTTTTTAAGAGCCATGGAATTGGATTCAGGAAAACATAGATTCAGAGCCTATCCCAAATATTGACAAACTTGTCACCCTGGAAAAGTTGATTCCTTTGTGCTTCAGTTTCCTCACATGTAAAATGAGGCATGTGGATTTAATGATGCTTAAAGTCCCTTTCAGTTCTACTTCTAATACCCTCTGTATCAGGCACTTCATTAAGTGTTGAGGATACAAAGAAAGATATAAAAATCATTTCTGCCCTCCAGGAGCTTATATCCTATGTTGGTAAAGTTATATTGGAGAAGATATCCACATATTCAGATATGTAAATAACAAATATATTCAGAATACAATATAATTTTGTTTTGTTTTGTTTTGGTTTGGTTTGGTTTTTTGGTTAGCAAAGAACATTTTGTAATGAAATGAGAGGAATGGGTTGAACAATAACATGACAACTTTGAAGGACATAAGATATCTTACCTAAAACAATGACTTAATCATGTCTACAAAAGACCTCTCATTTTACTACAGATTAGCTTATACTGCTTGGGCTTCACTGAAATGTGTTCTTTCCTAAATTCTGTACCTGAAGATCAAATTTTCAGTTCATCTTTAATCTTTTCATAAGAAATAAATGAAAATTTCCTGTGTCATTGAATGTTCATCTTTTCCTCTGAAAGATAATGCTTAATTTTGCTGGATAGCTGATTTTTGCCTACAATCCAATTCCTTTACCTTTCACAAAATCAATTTCCAGGTCCTTTTGATCCTTTAAAGTGGAAGCTGCTAGGTCCTGTGTAATCCTGATTGTAACTCTTTGATATTTTAATTGCTTCTTTTTACTTGCAATATTTTCTCCTTGATTTGATAATTCTGAAATTTAGCTATGATGTTCTTTAGGGTTTTCATTTTGGGGTCTCTTTCAGGAAGTGATTGGTGAATTCTTTCAATGGCTCTTTTATCTTCTAATTCTAGGACATCAGGACATTTTTGCTTGATGATTTCCTGAAAGATGATATCTAGGTTACTTTTTCATCATGGTTGTTAGGCTATCCAATAATTCTTAGACTGTCTCTCCTAGATCTATTTTCTAGGTCAGTTTTTCTTCAATGAGATATTTTATATTTTCTTCTTTATTTTTATTTTGAGGAGGGTTTGTTTGATTGATTCTTGAAATCTCTTTGAGACATTCACTTCCATTTGCTCAATTCTAATTTTTAATAAATTATTTTCCTCAGTTTTATTTTTTAAGCTCTTTTTACATTTGGCCAATTTAATTTGTAAATGAGTTATTTTGTTCAGTGGAATTTTTTCCCATTTCACAAAATCTGCTTTTCAATAGTTGTTTTCTTTTTCTATTTTGTCAAATCTCTTTTGTAAGAAGTCATATGCTTTTGTAAGGAGTTTTCTTCATATAATTTGTATTTCCTTTTCCAAACTCTCCTGTAATGTTCTCATTTCCTTTCCTCATTTTTCTTCTACTTCTCTTTTAAGATTCTTATGAGATGGGAACTAAATAATATTACCACTTGGATCTTCATCTGGAAATGATTTGCCTTTAGTGTCCTCAGGGTTTCAGGTCTGTTCTTTTTCTCCATAAAAGCTATCTATGATCAGAGGGTTTTTTGTTTGTTTGTTTGTTTATTTTGTTTTGTTTTGTTTTTTGCTTTTATTTGTTCATTTTTTAAATGCTGAGGTCTGCTCTTAGTGCAAAAGGAAGATTGTCCCAAGCTTCTCCTACAGGCAACAGTGGCTGCCCTGAGCTGGTGCTGCTGGCTTCTTTCCTTTGCTGGGTGGGTGTGGGCAAGTCCCATGTATCCAGAGGTGAGAAACTCACTATTTACCTTTTGTATTTGTGTTTGATATCTTACAGATAATTTGATGATTCATTGTCTTTTGAATCAGGGGCATAAGCAATGTTTCTGTATTTTGGCTGTGACTCTCCCAGTACATTCCCTGATATGTGGATACCACACTGCCCTTAAGTCCCTGTGCTCTGCCCGTGCTGGGGAAAAAAAAAAAAAAAAAAAAAAAAAAATCTTCCATGATGAATAAAACAGACCTTTTATGAAGTTTTTCTAAAATATATTCTGCTGGAAATTTGTTTCACTCCAATATTTGTGGGTTCTGTCACTCCAAAATCCATTGAGATTTGATTTAGTGTTAACAGATCTGGAGGACACCAGGAAGATCTCAGATAAAGACCTGTCTACTCTATACCATCTTGGCTCTGCCCTGCCCTATACTGGATATTGAAATAGACTTTTGCTATTAGATTAAAGAGCTTTGTTTTTATTATTTTACCTCTTTTGACTTTGGTGATGAATATTATTTTGCTTGTATTACCTTCCCTTCATGTCCTGCTGAAGATAGATCCTTGGGACTTGAAACACTTCTTTCCACAATATTATTTTTCTTGACATGATGTCTGGACTTGGACTGTACTTTTGAGGTTCTTTTCAAGAAGGGATCAAATATTTTTTCTATTTTTGCTTTGCCTATAGTTCCAATAGATCTAGCCAGCATTCATATATGACTTCTTGAAATAGAATCTTTTTTCAACATGGTTTTCATGTAGCCAATTAATTCTTAAATGATTCTCAATTCATTTCATAGGTCATTTAAAAATCTGATGATGACATTTTTCCTTTTATTCTTTTTAATAATTTGACTAATATTTCTTGCTGTGTTATGGACATTTATTTTTTATTTGATTTATTCTGATTTTCAGGGAATTCATTTCTTGGTAAATTTTATTACTTTAATTCTGAAAATACTTATTCTCTTTCTGCTAGTATTTCTACTATATTTTCTCTTTTTTTCATGGTAACACTGTTAAATATCCATTTTAATTTGTGCCTTTGTAGTTGTAGAATTATCTTCTTTTGGCAGAATCTCTACATTTGTACTGATTTTTATATTGAATAGTATTTTTTTTTTTTGTATTATGCATCTTTCCAGCTTCAACTGGAGCTTGCTAACAGGATAAGATTTTGCACTTTGTTGTACTTCTGGATGAGATGTTGAAGTATCCTTGGTTTTGATCTGGTTCCCTGATTTCTTGTACTGATATCCACTTTTCACAGTGAAGCTTTCTTGAATGTTTGATAGTTTGAATGCTAATTTGCATTTTTCTTCCCTCAGATAATTTTCTTTCCACATCTGTGTCTCTACTCAGATGAGTTTCTCCTGATTGGAAACACTGTCTCCTTCTGCTCTGGCAATCCAAGGACATTACTGATATAGGCAGAGAGAAAAAAAAAATTCACCTCCACCCTCTCCCTTTGCTGACTCACGATACATGCAAAATGCTCCCAAACCTGAAATTTCAATGTTTTGATAGGTAATGATTTACTGATCAGTTATCACTGTATCTCCTTTAGGCAACTGAGAGGAGTCTTTATTTTACAAAAGTTTCAAAGCATAGAAAAATGCCATTTATACATTAAGACCTCATTGTGTTTGTAAAGTTTGGAGGAATTATATATCTATTTAGTAATTCACAATTAGATTCTGAGATATTTTATTTATTGATTTTTGTAACAATACATGAAATTGTAGAGATCCCTTTTCTTATTCATTACATGTATACTAACATTTGTCATCACTGAGAAGTTCCAGAGCTTCTCTAAGACAATAAATTATAAAAGAGTTGCCTATAGGCTTTCCTGGTTGAGGAGATCATAGTTCTACATGTCATATAAGATAAAAATAAAAATCATTGGGCAGTGGACACAGAGGAGCTTTTAAAAATCTTATTTTAATGATATATGACATATTTCAATGACATTTTTCTTCTTGTATGGCAGGAAAATGATAGTTGACATAATATGATGACCACATAACTGTTCTAACAGGAAACCAAGCAAATCCTTTACTTATATAATGAAAAAATGGGGATACCAGACTTCCAGGCAAATGACTAATTTAGGATACCTTAGAAGATTCATAGAGAAAAACCAGTGTTATTTAACATCATAAAATAATCCTAAGGATTAATATTTCTAATGATATGCTGCAAACTATTCCTCACTAAATTCATTAAAATGATCGGTATGCTCATATAGATGACAATGATTCTGAACTAATAAACTGCACATGGAAACATTATTCTTTTTATTTCTTCACTCTACGAAATGTACTTAATTAGAATTAGCTGCACATATTCTTTCAAAAATGAGACCTACAAGGGATGACACAGTAAGAAGCAACATAACTAAATTTTGTCCCCCCCCAAAAAAAAATCACAGCAAATTCTGTAGTAGTATATAAGATCAGTGGTAATCATAAATTCTAGGGAGACATTATAATTTGTTCCTTTTTGGGCTTAGGTCAGGTCATAACAGCTAGACAGACTCCTGTGGGTATGTGAGAAAAAATCTAGCAAGTGCTTTCTTGATTTCTAGCATAAAGACTGGGGTTGTCATCAATAACCATATAACAGTGACATGGAACTCCGACCTTGGGAAAGAATGGAGTTGTTCTTATCTTAGATAGGATTTGCAGATCTTTCCAGTGATGGTATTTTGCAGTCTGTAACAATGTACCTTGGTCGGAAGCATAGACAAATAGAGAGTTTGAAATTCTCTTGTTCTCATTCTTGAAGCCTTTTAGTATGGTGAAAAGCATGGAATGGAATATTAATGAAGGACAAGCTTATACCTGTATTGCATAATGCCAGATTAAGGTGGAGAGCCTGAAAAGTTAAGATTGGAAAAGCAATAGTCAGACTTCTCTTTAGATCAGATCACTTAAGGCCCTACAATTTTACAGCTATTTGTCCCTAATGTGTTTGAAGAACACAGCTTTAAATAATTACAGGAAATGATGGTAAGACTTCAAAGGACCTCACCTTTCAGTATACACCATCATCCTGACTCAAAATCCAAATTCAGAATATAAGTATATACTAATAAAAGAGTCACTTTATATATACACACAAACACACACTCAGATAGTACATATACATATATATATATGAATACATACATATATATAAATCTTTTGACAAAATGCAATAATCATTTATATTGAAAAAATTTCTAGGAAAGAATTGGAAACACAAGTGATGGCCTAAATTTTCCCATCTTAGTTTAAATAAAATGAATGACAATTATCATAACAATATACAAAGAAATTAAATTTTAAGCAGTTTTCTCAGTATAATAGCAAAATCAAAGTTGTTTAATAATCCACTGAATTTTAAGTTTTTTCATTTTTTTTTCTATTGAAAAGATTGACATTACTAGTCTAAATAAAGATTTTGTTCTCATCCGAAGAGAGTGAAATGGACAGAATACTTTCTCAGCAAACTATGGTGACAAACTGGAGTAACAGACTGTAAAAAATTATCTTTTAAAAATGTAACTGAGAAGGCACAAATTACTGTAAATTGCACCATAATTGTGCCAAGATAAAGTTATAGCTATCAAGTCATATTGATTCTCATTTGATATATGAAAAAGGGACATTACAATAGAATTGTAATTTGTCAGAAGAAAAATAACTTAGAAACTAATCAATGTCTCTTAGTGAAAGAATGTTAATTCCTGATAGAGATATTGCAAGCAAAATGATATCTAGTTTAGTTATCTGCATTTTCTTCATGTCTTTTCATGCAGTTTATCAAGGAATCCAATTTTGCCAGTCTCCAAAATGCTGTTGTTTTAAGTCTGATTTTTTTTTCAGCATTCAATTTAATTGTTTGCACTGTAATTTAATTTAATGTAAATGGTATCTAATACTATTGTGACTATGCAAAATTTTCTGTAACAGTGGCCCATTAAAATATATTAAAAGTATTTATCATGATCCTCTGGAGGAAGAGTTCCATAACAAATTGAAAACAGATTTAATATAATTGGGACAAATAATTCAAACAAGCTTTCTGCAGTTATCTATATGTAAAATAGCAAGAACAATAGTTACACTCAAAGAGGAAAATAAGAACTCATTTTTACATAATTCAAAATAAGTTAATAAAATTATTGGAAAAAAAATCCCACTTTTGGAGTTGGAGAATCAATAGAAAAATGACACCAGAGAATAATATAGACTAATTCTCACAAAATAATCTTGTTTGCCTAATATATGATCTTAGAACTGAATTAGTGTTTCTGTGCTTAGAATTCCTCCCTTCCTTCCTCTCTTTCTCCCTCCCTCCCTTCCTTCCTTTCTTCCCTTCCTTCCTCTCTTTCTCCCCTTCCCTTCCTCCTTCTGTTCCTTCCTTCCTTCCTTCCTTCCGTTCCTTCCTTCCTTCCTTCTTCCTTCCTTCCTTCCTTCCTTCCTTCCTTCCTTCCTTCCTTCCTTCCTTCCTTCCTTCCTTCCTTCCTTCCTTCTTCCTTCCTTCCTTCCTTCCTTCCTTCCTTCCTTCCTTCCTTCCTTCCTTCCTTCCTTCCTTCCTTCCTTCCTTCCTTCCTTCCTTCCTTCCTTCCTTCCTTCCTTCCTTCTTTCCTTCTTTCTTTCCTTCCTTCTTTCCCTTCCTTCTCTTCCTCCCTCCCTTCCTTCCTCTCTTTCTCCCTCCCTTCCCTCCCTTTTTCTCAATATTTCTCTCTTTTCTTCCCTTCCCTTCTTTTCCCTTTCCCTTTCCTCCCCACCTTTTACTGTCTCTCCCTTTCTCCTCTCTCTTTTCCTCTCCTCTCCTCTCTTACATATATAAAGGAAGTTTTATAAAACTAAACAGAATATTATTCAAAGGACTGTGCAACTAAGTATAGATTGATAAAGAGATTGGTAGGCATAGAAGAGCTTTTCATAGTTACATTTCTCTGCCTTTGAGATTTTCCATAATATCTCTTTTCCAAACATTCACTAACTACTCTGATTCTTTATTATCTTGAATATATAACTAGCTGCTCTGATGTTAAGTTACTTATGATACATTTTTAAATTTTTTTTGTTGAGTCAATTGGGGTTAAGTGACTTGCCTAGGGTCACACAGCTTGAACGTGTTAAATGCTGAGGTCAAACTTGAACTCAGGTCCTCCTGACTTCAGGGCTGGTGCTCTTTCCACTGCATGCACCACCTATCTGCCCCAATATATATATATTTTAAGGATCCTCCAGATGTTAACTTTGAAGTTTTCTAAATATGACTTTTACTTTTGGTCTCAATGGCAAACTGTTTTATTTTCATTAATTAAAGAGATTCTCACATTCTGAATTGTATTTATTTCAATTTAACAAATCATTCTGAGTGTCTATAACTGTGGTGGGTGCTTTGGCAAGCATCAAATATCATAATCATAATCATAACAATAATAATAACAAAGATAATGTGTTAACATGTTAAAACCTTAATTTTAATACATAGACATTCTTCATTTCAGTCCAATTTCATTTATTGGAGAATTTATTGAGAATCTATTATATTCTGTTCATTGCACAAAGTTCTGGAAGCCCATATAATATTGTGTCATTTAATATTGACACATACACATTCTAGTAGATCAATACTTTGGGCTTAGCCAATATAGCACAAATATGAATACAAAAAATACATGTCTTTCATTCTGCTTTTGACCTAGGAATTGATAAACCTTTTAATTTCTTTTTTAAAATATCTTGATGGAACTGCAGAAGGAGCTATATTTACATGACCCATATTTTTCTACATTACCCACAGATATATTGGTTGGACAACAAAATCTGAATTTAGAATTAGTCAATCTTAAATTCTAGTCTTTCATTTCCTACATGTAAGATCTTGGATAAGTCATTTAATTTCTTTTAATTTAAGTTCTCAGTTTCCTCATTTGTAAAATAAGAGGATTTGGTTGTATAACTTAAAATTTCTCTTAAATGTATCTATGTATCTGTGCATAATCTCTATCTTTTTATCATTTATCTCTGTATAATATAGTAGTACATTCATGTATACTTCCATAAATATGTAATCAATAGAGAATTTTATGCCTTTATATGCAATTGTTTTTTTTTTTTAGTTTAAAAAATACAAAATGAGAAAAAATAGAAAAAGAAAGATATAAAAAGGGAAAAACACCAATGACAATAAAATTGCCATGTAAAGATACCAAAACATCGAGGACGATTCAAAACATGTAATGAGAGGTTTCCATTTCAATGAAGCATATATAAAAATAGAAGATATTTATGACTGTCCATCTTTTCTTTGTTTCCTGTTTCTTTTGTTCTCTGCTGTGCATTTTTTACTTTATTCCTTTGTTTCCTCTTTTATCCCCCCATCTCTCCCAAGCAGGCTAAAATTAAGCACTCATACACACAGGCACACAGACACATATATCCCTGTACACCCACCCATGAACACATATATCAATATACACACATACATAAACAAACATACATACACATACTATACTATGCATCAATGGATATATACATACACAGATATGCATGTAAAACAATATTAATATGACTGACATAAAATGTATTTTTCTTTCTGGAATAACTTTGACTTTTTCTGAGATCAATAGTTACACTCAAACTTTTTTCCTAATAAATTTTCCTTCTGATCATTGGTATTGTAGTTGTATATATATATTTTTATTTTTTATCCCTGCTAACACTTCTATTTCAATTCTATTCCTTGACTTATCTTGTTATTACTTAACCTCCCACACCATTGATCCTTCCCTTATTTTTTTCCTCCACCTTCTTTCTCTTTCTTTTTTCCATTCCAAATAATCTCAACTTATGTCACTACCATATATTTACACACCTTTCTACCCTTCAACTTATCATATTCCTTCTCCCTTATTTTTTTATATATTTTGGAGGTGTATTGCACTAATATTATACACATATAGATATGTATGTATGCATATTGTTCCTTATTTAACCCTTTAACCTTGATTTTTTAAAAAAAACAACTAGCCCTTCTCTCTCATCTAATTACTGTGTGCCCACTCTTCCTTTCTCTCATTTATATAGTATCATTACTATTGATTATTAATTAATTAATAAAATTCATTAATGTTTTCTAAAAGATTTTGCTTTTGAGAGTCAACTCACACTTAGTTTTGTTCCAATCTTTCTTTTAGACTACTCAATTACTAAGGTCAATATGAGAAATATGCTCTATATTTCTATATATAAAACAAACATTTTGTCCTTGTTGAATCTTTTGAAATTAATCTTTGATGTTGGCTTTTATATGTCAAATTTTTATTTGAGTTCAGGTTTGTTTGAGACAAAATCCTAAAAAATTGACAGTTCACTGAATATTAATTTTTTCATTCAATATTTTACTTAATTTTGCTGCATATAACAGCTGCTTCTTTTGATTGTCAATATATAATATTGCAGGATCTGTGGTCTTTTATTGTAGCTGATCATAAATCCTGTACAATTCTAATTGTGGCTCTAGTATATTTGAATTATGTCATTTTTTTTGTTTGTTTGTTTTTGTTTGTTTTTTTCTGTTTGATTAACCTTTGGAAGTTTTGAGATTTATCAATTTTGTAGAATCTTTTGGAGGTAGTAATTAGTTGTCTTTTTTCTATTTCTTCTTTCCCTCTTTGTTCTATCACTTCAGAACAATTTCCTTTGATTATTTTTGCATTATTATGTCAAGGTTCTTTTTTTGGTCATAGCATTCAGGTAATGCAATTGTTCTTATATTTTCTCTTCTTGATCTGTTCTCCAGATTTTTTGTTTTTCTTATATTTCATATCCTCTTCTGTTTTTCCTTCTTTATATTTTGTTTTGTTATTTCTTGGTCTCTTATAGCTTCACTGCTTTCCCCTTTCCCCATCCTAATTTTCAAAGAATCATTTTCTTCTTAAGACTCTGGATTGAGGTGGTGGAGCGAAAATGGCAGATAATAGACCCATCTTTATCTGAGTTCCAACTAGTGTCCCTCAGATCAACAGCAGAACTAGTTTTGGAGTGATGGAGCCCACAAATATTTGGAGTATAATACATTTACTAACTAAAATGTTTTGGAAGAATTTCAGAAAAGGTCTGTTTCAATTGGGCAGGGTGGGAGGTGGGTAAGCATAGATACAGCTCAGGGAGCCAGGGCAGGAAGCTAGGGCATTGTGAAGTTCAGCACTGGGGAATCTACTGGGAGGCTCTTAGGGTATTCTGTCCTGATTACAAGCCAGTGGTTCATCAGCTGTGAGACATCCAAAGCAAATGCAAACGTTCTTCTAATAAATTCTTTCTGAACAGGTAACCATTTAACATTACTCTTTGGGGTAGGAGAAACTTTTTTTACTTCAAAATCTTCCTCTGAAGATGAATCCTGATTTTCCCAATTCCCAAAATAACTTTATATGGTTGAGATCTTTCTCCTTTACCTGCTTATTTTTAAAAATGATAACTTATTAGTTCAATCACCTCTAGTTCTGGGGTAAGGAGTACATTGTGTCTGATTTCACTTCTGGTCTCAATGAATAATTCTATCATCCTATAAGTTTCCCCACCCCACTGCTTCTGAACTCACTTGAAGTGCTTTTCCCTCTTTGCCCAAGTTCTATTTCTGCAGCAAACTGTTCATGGGGTTCTTTATGAGGTATCTTAATCTTCATCAAGTATCTTATTTTTGTTAGTGTATTATCGGTCTTCTCATATTCAGACACCCAAGTTCCTCCCGTATTGTGAGATGGGGCTGAGCCTACCTCTGAACTGAGTTATTCCTAGATCCTCCACTTGCTGTTTCAGTAGGGCTTGCCTGGAAATACTTATGCTTCACCTTAAATATATTTAGGTCCTAGGGTCTTTCTTCAGGTCCCAGGAATACTCCTTTTCTGACTGTTTTATTTGTTTCTCTGTGTTCACATGAGGTACAATGTTATTTTGTTTGGAGGAAATTTGGGGAGTTTAGAATTTTTTGACCCAGTTTACCATCTTCCCAGAATCCTCTCCAGGCAATTATTGTACAAAATAAAAGTTTCTTTCTCACATTTGTAATGGTTTTTTTCATACCACAAGACATATTTATTGGTTAATTTCCTTTTTCTCATACAGAATAATAAACTAGATACTTTCTTCCAAATAACAAATACTGAAGTGAACATTTCACACACAAATACACAAAATTAAAAATTATAGTCATATTACATTACAACAAATATCATTCTGTTCCTAGAAATTTAAATTTGTTTTCATAGGTATCCTGTGCTCTTGCCTAAACATTAGCATTCTACATCTTATGAACATTTCAGCAAGTTGATGGCTTATGTGTTGTGATTCATAAAAATAGTGCTTTACCAAAAAGATCAAAGTATTTTATTTCTAAATGAACATAACATCTATCTTGATGATTATATAGGAAAATGACATTGTGAACTAATCAATAATGGGAGACAAATACTATTTATTTTTGTGAATATATCTGGCTTCCCTTATATTCTTTAGGGTCTCATCAGCATTCAGTACTATCAATACTGCACACACACACACACACACACACACACATACACAAATCAGAGATAAGTGTGGAGAAGTTAATTAAAAAGGGAATATGGCTTATTAAAAAAGTATTGTGAATTTTCTGAATAAATCCCAAATAAAGTAATGAGCATATAAGGCATGATACTTATGGATTACTAATAACACAGATAAAAGTGAATTAGACTTGTACACAGGTGTTAGATTTTGGCTGCTGAAAAATTTTAAATGAATAATATTTTTTTCATGTTAGGAGAAAGAAAAAGAAAAATACATTCACTGGAATTAGTCCTTTACCAGCCATTTGAGGTGAAGACTCCTTAGAGTGCTTATAAAAAATTAACTTAATGAGTTACTTTAATTTTTACAGTAAGAAAAAAAGAAGGAAAACAGTTGTCTTGATGTGTTTTTAAAAGTTTCTTTGAACAGTAACATGAGGCTTACCACTAAACTGTCAGAGCTGAGAAATGTGAAAGTCTGTTTTAACATCAGATGCGAGGGAGGAAATGGAGACTTTTAATATCACCACTGTGGTGCACCAGCAATAAAACAGGGTTGTTGCAGCATCTGTTCAAAGCCTGATGTAATTCTTTGGTGAATGCTTCCTCAGAACAATGTAATTGTCTAAAGTAGCTGCCCCAGAGAATGCAATTCTTCAGAGAAGGTTAAATTAGCCTTTTGATTATTCCATTTTGAAAATGCCACTGTTAATTACATGAAAATATTAGACCAGTTCAAGAATCCATTTGGTAGGAAATATTTAGAGTTGTGCAGACAACTTTATTTTCATAACAAATTTACTTTCTCTAAGTAGGGAATAAAAACTACCACTTTCCTTCTGAACTCTATGCTCTTATGTTTACCACACCAAAAAGTATTCTTAATTTTCTTAGATGATATCTTGAATGTAAGGATAAATGAAGGTATGAATAAATGGATGGGTTGATGAATGAAAGCATAGTGAGTTGAAATCCTGATTCTGACATCTACCGGTTATATAACCAATGATAAATCAGGTCACCTCTCTGACTCTGTTTGTTCTTCTGTAAAATGAGGATGTGACTTTTACTTCACAAAATTAATATAGGGATCAAATTAAATTATGTGTGTGTATTTGTCTACACACATACAAACACATATATGTGTACATATATATATAGACATAGATATATAGATACACATACATACAGCACTATTAAAATAAAATACTATTCATATCAATTATTGCTAATATGGATGAATTATTAAAATATTTTCCATATTAATAAATAATCATTAATGTAGCATTTATCATTTGTCAATATTTTAATTGTAGCTTACATTTTAATATTTTTAATTTACACACATATATGTATATTCTATGAATATGTATATATTTCATCTTTCTGCACCCATTCCACATAGCATATTCACCTTCTATCCCTGAAATTACCTTGGGACTACAATGTTCAAAGGGTAGAAGTTATGTTCCAGGGAAGTGGCTAATAGTTAAGAGTTTTCTCCCTCTACAAAGATACTTTTAAAAGGCTGGGTAGAACACAATGAGTTGCATAGGATTAACATTCACAGATGAATATCATTCTACATTTTAAAAATATCTTTACATTACCTTTGTCATTATGCTTACCCCTTTTTGTAAAACCTCCTTATTACTATCTAGGGCACTAGTTTCCTAATCTAAGTGCCTTCCTAAACTTCTCACTTTCTTTCACCCCATAACTAGTCTATAGCTAAACACTATAATTTCTTATTCTACAATGTCTTTTGCATCAGTCCTCTTCTCTACAATGAAACATACATCACCTAGTTCAGACACTTATCACCTCACTTGGACTATAATAATAACATTCCAAATCTCTCTTATCCTTTTCTTTATCCATTTTATTCATCAAAGAACTACAAAATGCTTTTTCCCCCCTAAAACAAAGGTCTGATCATGTAATTTCTTTACTCAATAAACTCTAATAACTCTAATTTATTTTAAGATTTTTTTCACCTTTATTTTTATCCATTAAAATTAATTTCTAAATAACTTTTGGTGTAAATATTATTATTACCATAGTAAACATGTATGATATAAAATAATTAAATGTCCACATATGAAGAGTTTTTTTCCCATTACATGGTATGCATATTCAAAACAAACAAACTATATATATATATATATATATATATATATATATATATATATATATATATATATATATGCCATTGGCATATAATACTTCCATTCTATTCTTGAAAAATTGAAATAAAGGGGGAAAACCTATTGAAATATGATTGTAGTATCAATGCAGGAAAAATACATACCAAATGTAAGTCCTGCTTTATCAAGACAAAAATGTAAGGAGATGTCTATCTGTTTGACAAGGGTGTTTTACTGGTATTAATGATAATTGTATCCTTCAAACGTAATGGAAATCATGATAGAACTGGCCTAGTTTTGATTCTACTTAAAGAGAAAGGAATTAACTAATGCAGGAGAAGGGTGGAAGGCATTTGTGGTAAGTGAATTCTTCATCTTAGCACTGGTGACAAAGGAGAGGAAAACTGAGCAGAGAATAACATGCATCCTAGATTTTGTGGGAGATTTCAAAGGCATCAGATAAATGGCAGGTATTGTACCATTGATATAGAAGTCAAACCAGAAAAGATGAGTTTGTCTCATGAATGAATTTTTGAGTATATAAGAAAACAACTTTAACAAGGCAGAAAAGGGTAGATATATAGTGAAACTAATGGGGCTATATTGGGAACTTATCAGTCAATCTGGTTTTCAAAATAAATGAAGTAAATAGAAGTAATAACAAGCAATACAGGATGAATATAAAAGCTGTAAAAATGGTAGTGAAAGAGCTAAATGCTAAAATAAACTGTTTCTATTGAGAAATATGAAGTGCAACAATGACAAGAATCTGTATTTTTCTTAAAATACGGATTAGAGAAAAGCAGTTGACCAAATAATGAATAAGTTAGAGAAGGAATAGGACCACAATTGATGTGAAGGAAATAATGATAATTTAGAAAGAAAACACATCAACTCTATTTTTATGTTGCTTTTTGTCTTCCAAATAAAAGAAAGGCTAAATGATCATTTAGTAAAATCAAGACAGTAATCACAAAGAGACAGCAACACTTCATAAGACAAGTCATGTCAAACTAATCGAATTTATCATTCTGATAGGAAAAATAGAATTGTAGATATAATAGGTTTAACTATAATTTGGCAAAATATACAACGAAGACTTTCATGTTATTTTTGTGAATAAGATTGAGAATATGAATTAGATGATGGTGCAATTAAATGGATTCAGACTTCTTCTTTGACATAAACCAAAAGAATTGGATGTCAATAGAGAATAGAGTTTCTAGTGGAATAGCACAGATTCTATCAATTGCCATCTATCTATTTCAATTAATCTTTCAAATTTGAAAATCAATGAAAGTGACAAAGGAATCAATAGTTAATTTTAGTAATAGTAAATTTTAAATAGTTAATATTAAAATGATTCAATCCACTTCTTAGCTATTTGTCTGAACCATGTCTTCTGTAGATTTCCTACTTAGTTTGAAAATTAAAAAAAAAAAGAATGTTTTAGTGGACTGAAAGCTCAATATGAAACAAATTAGTGATATAAGAAACAAAAATAACTATTATGGTAATGGGTTATATTGAAAAAATAGTCATTTTCAGAAGAAAAAAGTCACAGTTTATAAAATACTGTTTATTACTTAACTCTGTGCAGTCACTTCATTTGCAAATGCCCTAATGTTATGCAGTGTTTTACATTGCCACTCTTTCCTAATTCTCAGGGCATCAGAGAATCTTCTGGCCACTGACCTTTGCAGAGTCTACTAATTTTACCTGACTTGCCTCCTCTGAGGCCTTCAGAGGTCTCTGGCTACAATTTCTTGAATCCATCCGCCTAGCTCAGCTACCCCAGAATGAAGAGAGCAGCCTCCTGCTGAAGTGAGCTTAAAAATCATCTGTGAGGTCACACATGCAGCCAATCAGAGAGGAAGTCATCTCCTATTATGAAGCTATCTCAATATGTCTGAGATCAAGCCCATGGGGCAGTCTCTACCTACAGAAAGTACTTTCAGGCCACTCAAACCTCATGTTTTGCTGGGCTTGACTCATAAAAGGACCCTTACAACAGTTCTGCTATATTCTAGATTATTCACATTACATTCAATTATGGGTCAGAGTTTCAAAGGAGGATGAAGGGAAGGTCTTTCATGAAATATGAGAATTCTTTTACTGGTCTTTTTCTCAATAGTATTTTTTAATAAATACATGGAAATATTGTTTTCAATATTCATTTTTGTAAGAATTTGTGTTCCAATTTTTTCTCCCTCCTTCCCTTACTCACCAAGACAGTAAGCAATATGTTATAGGTTAAATATATGCAATCTTTTTAACCATATTTCCATATTTGCCATGTTATGTCAGAAAAATCAGACCAAAAAAGGGAGCAAAAACATGAGAAAGAAAAAGAAAACAAACAAACAAACAAGAAAAGTGAAAATACTATGCTTCAATTCACATTCAGTATCCATAATTCTCTCTCTCTGGATGTGGATGGCATTTTCCAACCCAAGTCTATTAGAAGTTTTTGAAATCACTGCATTCCTGAGAAGAGCTGAGTCCATCACAGTTGAACATCTTATAATCTTATTATTACTGTATATAATGTTTTTCAAGTTCTGCTCACCATTCAAAATCAGTTTATATAAATCTTTCAGGCTTTTTTGAAATCAATGTGTTAATTTCTTACTGAACAATAACATTCCATTATATTCATATATCATAACTTATTCAGACATACCCCAACTAATGAGCATCCATTCAGTTTCTAGTTCTTTGCCACTATAAAAAGGGTGGCTACAAATATTTTTTCACATGTGGGTTCTTTTCACTCTTTTATGATCTCTTTGGGATACAGATCCCAAAAGACATATCTGCATCAAAAACTATGTATATTTTGATCATAGTTCCAAATTGCTCTTAAAAATGGTAAGACCAGTTCACAACTCTGTTATGTTCTCTTCTCAAATATGTAATCTTCTGTGGGAGCAGATTTCTTGTGGAGCTTCTGGAGGCAGCCTTAGTTTCGGTTCAGTGTAATCATCCCAAATGCAGCCAGGAGTTAAAGTAAAAATCCCTTATTTTCTCCTTCAAGGTCTTGTCTCTTTTCCTGGGCCCAGTTAGCTTTCTTAGAGGCCTATCTCTCTCCTTGGTTCCAAGAGCTCTCATTGCTAGTCCTTTGTCTCTTCCAGCTTTTGCCTCTTGTTTTCCCAATGTCTCCAGCCAGCACAAAGGTGAAAGTTGGAATGAATCTTGACTCCTCCTCCCAGAGAGTAAGCTTGTGGATTTCTGTGGGCTTGCGGGTCTGGTCCTGAGAGCTTCTTGCTTATATTTTTGCTCGATTTGTGAATCTTCTTGATTTGTGAATTGCTTTGACTTGTGAATTTCCTTGTTATATATGTTCTCTAAAGGTGTGAACTCATTTCAAGGTGTGTTAGCACCTTGTTTCAAGTTCTGGCCCATAACATCTCCTGCTTTCTTTTGATTTCTCAGGAAGGGAGATGAAAATACCAACTGAAGGGGCCCACTTGAAACAGGTCTACATAAATCCATTAATATGGGAGGTATTACACATAATTGCATAAATTACATAAGCACATAGTAACATAACACAGGCTAGTAATGAAATAACATGAATCAACATGAGGAATTATACATGTCTATAAGTTCTAGAAGTAGTCCAAAAGGAATCCATTGTCCATTTGTTCATGTGCCAGGAATCCAATAATTCCTGCAAGTTTTGAAAACCTTCTACAATCTTATCTTGTGTTAGGGAATCCAATGATTCCTGCTGGTTTTCAAGTCCTGCAACAGTCTTACACATTTTATTCTTAGGTCTTCTCCTTTGTTTCCAGATTTTTCACTTTTTCTGTCTCTCTCCAGGTACTCATCGCCACCCATCTGTTTCCTTCTCTATCTGTAAAAATACAAGCAAACCCTCTCTCCCATGCAGTTAACCCATCTAGTTCCCTTATATTTACCACTTTCTAAATATCTCCTCATCATCTGGCAATTACATTGGAATTGTTTGCCCTGGACACTGCCCTTTTGGCTTAAAAAGCCTGTATTCTTCCCAAGTATAATCCCTTTTGGCTATGTGATTGCTTTTTGGCTGATAGATCATATCAGAGTCCTGACCTTCTAAAGACTCTCTGGGTGTAAACTCAGCTGCCATCATGCCCCACCTATCTTTTATATGATATCTTGGGGCTGGGCCCTGCCTCTCATTTCCCTGGGTTAATCTACATTCTAAAGCCCAGTGGAAATCCTTCTGGCATTTTGGACATGGGGATTTAAGTCTTCTCTAACCCTGTATTATCACTCTATCTCTATATCTACACTGAGCTCTATTTTTCCACACTGAAAACATTGATGTCTCTCTCAAGAAGTCCCTTGCCAAGAGGGACCCTGTCTTCCCATGTTCATCATAGTTTGGGTATAAAAAAGTATTTGTGCCCACTGTAGCACACTGTCTTATTATCTTCTCTAAAAGAGCATCTTTGTGCAGTCCCCATATAATTATTTTGCAAACCTCACTGACATTTAAGTTTCCTTGTTGTACTTACCCTAATTTCTGGGTTGAGGAGACTTTTCCACTGAAACCAGGATCCTGTTTGTCCCACACTTGGGCACCAAAATGTAATGTTCTCTTCTCATAAATCTAATCTTCTCTGGGAGCAGATTTCTTGGGGAGCTTCTGGAGCCTTAGTTTCAGTTCAGTGTAATCACCCCAAATGCAGCCAGGAGTTAAAGTCCAAATCCCTTATTTTCTCCTTCAAAGTCTTGTCCACTTTTCCTGGGCCCAGTTAGCTTTCTTAGAGGCCCATCTCTCACCTTGTTTCCAAGAGCTCTCATGGCTAGTCCTTTGTTTCTTCCAGCTTCTGCCTCTCATTTTCCCAATGTCTCCAGCCAGTACAAAGGTGGAAGTTGGAATGAATCTTGACTCCTCCTCCCAGAGAGTAGGCTTGTGGGTTTCTGTGGGCTTGTGGGTCTGGCCCTGAGAGCTTCTTGCTTATATTTCTGCCTGACTTGTGAATCTCCTTGTTATATATGTTCTCTAAAGGTATGAACTCCTTTCAAGGTGTGTTAGCACCTTGTTTCAAGTTCTGGCCCATAACACAACTCTATGAACAATGCATTAGTGTCCCAAATTTTTCATATCTCCTCCAACATTTATCATTATCTAATAATTTTAGACCATCTGAAAGGTATGAAGTAATACCTCAGAGTTGTCTTAATTGCATTTCTATGAGGACTATTCATAAAGAACTAGAAATGATGATGTTAACTGGACCTCAGTGACCACTTACCTCCTAAAATCAATAAGAAATCACCCAACAAGGGGTTGGAGCCAGTATTGCAGAGAAAAGTTAGTAAATTGCCTGAGACCTCAGTTTTCCTTTGAAACAGCTTGAAATCAAGCTTCTGAACAACAGTTGAGACAGAATGAAACTATTGTGCTGTTCAAGATAGCATGTACTGACTTCAGGGTCACACACTTGGGTGAAAGGGAAAATGCAGATGGTGTCTGGGCAAGACAGCAGGATATTTTTAATCACAACACAGATCCTACTTTGTCCTGACTCAACAAGAATTTACTGTAGCAAAGCAGTAGAGCAGATACCATTCCCAGAGAAGCAAGTAAATTTTCTGCCCTGGAAAGCAGACAATAACTGGAAGAATTAGGTCTGGCTATCCCATTCTGGGAGCAAGTCACCAAACACCAGAGGCTCAAGCACTCAAAATCAAATATCAAATCCCAACAAAAGTCAAAACCACTCAAGAAGTTTGAGAAGTTTTAAATCAGTGTGCCTCACAGCTGAACCTAACTTTAAAAACCATGAAATGGGCAAAAAAGATAAATAAAAAATATGAACAAGAAACAAAAAAAGAACCTTGACAAAGACAACTACTATGATGACAGGAAAAATCAAAACAACAATTCAGAAGAGAATAAAATGCCTATATGTGAAATGTTAAAGGAGAATATGAATTGATCTCAAGCCCAAAGAACCTTATTGGAGGAGATGAAAAAGTATTAAAGAAGAGATGTAGAAAAATAATTGGGAAAAAGAAATGAGAGGTATGCAAGAGATAGTCAATAGTTTGGAAAATGAAGAACAAAAAGTAACTGAAGAAAACAGCTTTGCTAGAACAGGAAATTGAATGGATGCCCATAAATCGGGGAATGGTTGAATAAGTTAAAGCATATGAATGTAATGGAATATTGTTGTTCTATGACAAATGATAAACAGGCTGATTTCAGAAAAGCCTGGAAAGACTTACATGTATTGGTGCTAAGGGAGCAGAACCAAGAGAACATAGCATAGTATAACAATATTATCTGATAATCAACTATGATTGACTTGCATATTTACAACAGTGTGGTGATTTGGGAAAATTTCAACAGTTTTGTGAAGGAAAGTGTCATCTGCATCCAGAGAGAAAAACATGGAGACTCAATGTGGATCAAAGCGTAGTATGTATACCTTTTTATAATTATTGTTTGTTTATTTGGTTTTTTTTCCTTGTATTTGTCACCTTTTCATTTTATTTTCTTGGGTAGTGTGATGAATGTGGAAATGTTTAGAAGAATTGTACATGCACACACACAATTAGATTGCTTCCTGTCTTGGAAAGGTGTGTATGGGAGATGTGGGAGATGGAGAACAATTTAGAAACACAAGGTTTTGCAAAGATGAATGCTGAAAACTACCTTTGCATGTATTTGGAAAAAGATGATATTATTTAAAATTAAAAAGAAAAAGAAAAATAACACCTTTAAAAGTAGAATTAGCTAAATGAAAAAAGGAAATGCAAAAGTTATCTGATAAAAATCATATGATAAAAACTAGAATTGGACAGACAGAAACTAATGATTCTATGAGACAAAAATCAGTCAAACAAATTTTAAAAATTAAAAAAAAAAAACAGAAGAAAATGTTATTGGATAAACAATAGACCTGGAAAATAGATTCAAGAGATCAATTTTTAAAATTGGACTTTCTGAAAGCCATGATCAAAGAACCTGGATAGTATCCAAGCAATCATGAAAGAACACTTTCCTGATATCTTATAGGCAAAATGTACATAAAAGAATCCACTGATCACCTCCTGAAAGAGATCCTCCAAGGAAAATTCCAAGAAATATCATAGTTAATGTCTAGAATAATGAAGTCAAGGAGCAAATGCTGTAAGTTGCCAGAAGGAAACAATTCAAGTATTGAGGAGAAAAAGGATTACCCAGAAATGAGCAGCTTCTACATTAAAGAATTGAAGGTCATGGAAAATTACCTTGTGAAAACTAAAGGAACTTGTATTACAAGCAAGAATCAACTACCCAACAAAATTGAGCATAATCATTCAATGGATTTTCAATCATTTTTGATGAAAAAAGGAACAGAACTAACATATTTTTTTTCTTCAAACAAGCAGCTCAAGAGAGGCATAAAAAGGTAAACAGCAAAAAATCTCACAAAAAAACCCAAAAAAACCAAAAACAAAAACAAAGAAAAAAAATGCCATGTTATTGAAAGGCTAAACTGTTTATATACCCACATTGCAAAATGATATTTATAACTCTTGAGAACTGTATCTTTTTCAGGGCAGTTAGAAAGGGATTATAGATAGTCATAAGGGGCTGGTATAAATTTACTTTGATGTGACAATTTATGAAAAAAGACAATTAGAGGTTTTAAAAGAACTGTACAAAGAGAAGAAAGGGCAAATAAGATGGGGTGAATTATATCATATCATGGGACTCAAAAGACCTATTATAGTAGAGGGGAAAAAAAGGAGGAGCAGGAATATTATTTGAAGCTTAATATTATCAGACTCAGTTCAACAAGGGAGCAACATACACATTCAATGGGGTATACATATTTTTCTTACCTTATATGGAAGTAGGAGGACAAAGGGGAAAGAAAAAGGAAGGGGTGGATAAAGGGAAAGCATAAATATCAGAGGGAGGAAAGAAATAAGAAGGAAGAGGGGTAAAAGAAGAGCAGATTGAGAAAGAGGGTGGTCAAAAGCAAATTACTGGTGAGGAGAGACAAAGTAAAAAGTAAGAACAATCAATAGACAGAAGAGAAAATATGATGGAGGGAAATATACTGCTAGTTAACATAATGTGAATGGGAACAGAGTGAACTCTCTCATAAAACTAAAATATATAACAGAGTGCATTAAAAACCAAAAACCTACAATGTGCTGCTTACAAGAAACAATTAAGCACATAAAATTACAAAGAACAAAGATAAAAGGCTGGAGCAGAATCTAGTATGTTTTAATTGAAGAAAAAAAAAAGCAGGGGTAGTAATCTTGATCTCATTGAAAGCAAAAACAAAATCAGATCTAATTAAAAGAGATAAGAAAGGTAATTATAACTCCAAGGAATATCATGGTTAAAAATTGAAAGTTAAAAAAAAAAAAAAAGACAAACAGCTATGGATTTGATATTAAACAAAACTAAGAGCTGGTTTTTTATAAAACAACAACAACAACAACAACAAAATAGATAAATTTTAATTAATCTGATTAGAAAAAGGAAAGAGGAAACTCAATTTGTTATTTTCCAAACAGAAAAGAATGAACTTTCCACCAATAAAGAGGAAATTAGAGCAATAATTAGGAGTTATTTTTGCCCAACTTTATGCCAATAAATTTGATAATCTAAGTAAAATGGAGGAATACCTACAAAAGTATCGATTGTTCAGATTAACAGAAGAGGAATTGAATTACTTAAATAGTCCCATTTTAGAAAAAGAAATAGAAGAAGCTTTTAATCAACTCCACAAGAAAAAATCTCCAGGGCCAGATGGAGTTACATGTGAACTCTACCAAATATTTAAAGAACAATTAACTCCAGTACTATACAAATTATTTGAAAAAAAAAAAATAGGGAAAAGACTTCTTCCAAATTCCTTAAAATTTGTGTCATAAAAGGACATAGACATGGTACTGATACCTAAACCAGATAAGA
The DNA here is from genome assembly GCF_048593235.1 of Sminthopsis crassicaudata. Lineage (NCBI taxonomy): Eukaryota > Metazoa > Chordata > Mammalia > Dasyuromorphia > Dasyuridae > Sminthopsis > Sminthopsis crassicaudata. The sequence goes on along the minus strand of NC_133620.1, from coordinate 255,767,008 downwards.
TGAAAACAGAGAAAGAAAATTATAGACCAACTTCCCTAATGAATATTTATGCAAAAATCTTAAATAAAATATTTGCAAAGAGATTACAGCAAGTCATCCCCAGAATAGCACACCATGACCAAGAAGGATTTATACCAGGAATGCAGGGCTTGTTCAATATTAGGAAAACTGTTAGCATAATTGATTATATCTATAACCAACCTAACCAGAACCATGTGATTATCTCCATAGAAGCAGAAAAAGAATTTGATAAAACAAAACAAAACAAAACAAAAACAAAACAAACAAAAAACCCCCCAAAAAACCAAATAAACACAAAAAAAAGTCTGAATATGAAATTTGGGGCGGGGGTTACCATTTTATCATCGTATCTTTCCATCCATTGGATCCCCATGGTTCACACTAGGCCTGATTCTAGTGGGGAAAAGTCAGAGATGCATAAAAGGGTAGAATTCAAGAGGAAAATTTCAGATATAGCATTTTCTCTACATGGGTAACACCAATGTCTTTACCAGTTTGGGTCCTGATTTTTATATGGGTTGAGACTTTATGACCTTAAACAACTTAATTTGAAAAAATTCATCAAGCAACTATGTAGGAAGGAAGGATCCAAAAATTATTTGCTCATAACTTTCAAAAACATTAAAAGAAACATAAGTTCACATGTTTACAGCTAAAAGAAAAATTTGAAGCCACCGAATTCAACCTCCATTTATATGTTGCAGATTAAAACTTTGAGGCACAGTGAAGTCAAACCTAATTTCTCAATGGGGAAAAAATAGAGGTAAACTAGATAGATGACATGCACATTTATCAAACAGAAGGAAGTTAGTTCTGGGTTGGAGCCAAGATGATAGAATAAAGTCAGGAAGCTGTGCATGCTCTCCCAGTTTCCTTCAAAAACCACATGAAACCAAGCCCCTGAACAAAGTCTGAAAGAATGAAACTACTCAAGATAGTCTGAAAAAAACTTCAAGATAGGTCAATCTCACTGGGGTGAAAAGGGTATGTAGTCAAGCTCAGAAAGGATTCAGTGAAAGGTAGTGAGAAGGTCTTAATCACAGCAAATCTCCAAGTAACACCCTCAGTCCATGCTCAGTAGAGAAGTAAAACAGTGGGGCAGCTTCCAGTCCCAGTTCAGAAAGCAACTCTGGGAAACCAGGCTGTTTCCTGATCAGAATAATCACAACTATCCCCTATAAATACAAGGGACCCCTGTGCTCAAAACCAAGGCTCAGAGCTGCACAGGAAGCTTGGGACAACAGATAGAATCAGATAAATCTAACTACAGAATAAACAAGAAAGAAATTAGGGAGGTTTAAAAGATGCTAGAAAACCTAGATATGATAGACCTCTGGAGAAAATTGAATAGAGACAGAAAAGATTATACCTTTTTCTTGGCAGTACATGGCACTGAAACAAAAATTGACCATGTATTAAGGGCATAAAAACCTCATAATTAAACACAAAAAAGGCAGAAATAGTAAATGCTTCCTTTTAAGACCACAATGCAATAAAATTATATTCAATAAGGTATTGGAAATTAATAATTAATTATAAAGAATGAGTGATTAAAAAAAAATCACACAAACAATCCATAATTTCATCCAAGAAAATGATAGTAATGAGACAACATAATAAAACCTATGGGGTACAACTGAAGTAGTTCTTAAGGGAAATTTTATATCTTTAAATTAATATATAAATAAAATAGAGAAATAAGATATCAATGAATTAGGTTAAAAAAACTAAAAAAGCTAAAAAAACCAATAAATTAAAAACCCCAATTAAAAAGCACACATTAGGAATTCTGAAACTCAAAGAAAAGATTAATAAAATAGAGACTAAGAAAACTATTAGATTAATAAACAAAACTAAGAGTTGGCTTTATGAAGAAAACTAATAAAATAGGTAAACTTTTCATTAATTTGATCATAAAAAGGAAAGAAAAAAAAAACAACAAATCACCAGCATCAAAAATGAAAAGGGTGAAATCACCACCAAAGAAAAAGAAAAGAAGCAATAGTTAAGAGATATTTTGCCCAATGCTGTAACAGCAAGTCTGACAGTCTCATTGTAATGGATTTACAAAAAATATAAATTGCCCATGTTAACAGATGATGAAGTAAAATACTTAAATAATTCCATTTTAGAAAAATAAATTAAACAAGTAATGAACTCCCTAAGAAAAAATATCCTGAGCCAGATGGACTCACAAAATTCTACCAAGCATTTAAAAAATAATTTAAATCTATGAAAATTATTTTAAAAATAGGTTAAGAAGGAGTAATGCTAAATTTATTTTATGACACAAATATGATATTGATGTCTAAACCAGGAAGGGCTAAAACAGAGAAAGAAAATTATGGATTAATTTTTGTAATGCATATTGATACAAAAATTTAAAATAAAATATTAGCAAAGAGATTATACAGCAACTTAGAAGAAGGATAATACACTATGATCAAGTAGGATTTATACCAGGAATGTAGGGCTGGTTCTGTATCAGGACCATATGTACTATATCAATAACAAATCCAACAGAATTCATATGATAATCTCAATAGATGTAGAAAAATATTTTTGACAAAACACAGCACTCACTCCTATTAAAAACACTAGAGATGATAGGATTAAAGAGAGCTTTCATTTAAATAATAAACAGTACCTATCTAAAACCTACATTATTTTTAATGGAGAGAATCTGGTCATATTTCCAATAAGATCAAGGGTGAAACAAAGATGTTCAATATTACTACTATTCATCTTGGTACTAAAAATGCTGGCTTTATCAATAAGAAAAGAAAAAATAAATAAATTAAATATATTAGAATAGGCAATAAGGAAATAAAACTGCTACTCTTTGCAGATGACATAACCATATACTTAGAGAAATTTAGAAACTCATCCAAAAACCTACTGGAAACAATGAATAGATTTAGCAAAGTTGCAGAATATAAAATAAACCAAAAGAAATCATCAGCATTACTATATATTAGCCCATTGGCAAGATATAGAAAAAGAAATTCCATTTAAAATTACTATAGATAAAATAAAATACTTTGGGATCTACCTGTCAAGAGGACCCAAGAACTCTATGAACACAATTACATAACACTTCTCACACAAATAAAATCAGATTTAAACAATTGGGAAAATGTCAATTGTTCATGAATAAGCTAAGGTAATATAATAAAAATGACAATTCTACCTAAATTGGTCTGCTTGTTCACTGCCATACCAATAAAACCACCAAAACATTATTTTATAAAACCAGACACACCACAATAATCAAGACCTTTAGCAATATAGCATTTGATAAATCCCCAAACTCCAGATTTTGGAAAAATAACTAACTATTTGACAAAAATTTCTGAGAAAACTGGAAAATAATATGTCAGAAAATTGGAATAGTTGTATATCTCATACCCCATAGCAAAATAAGATCAAAATGGATACATTATTTGGGCATAAAGGATGATACTATAAACAAATTAGGAGAAAAAGGGATAATTTACTGATCAGATCTTTGCAAATGGGAAGAATTTATGACCAAAGAAGAACTAGAGAACATCATGAAAGGCAAAATGGACAACCAGTATTATATGAAATGGGAGTGTAGGGACAGAATATTGGTAGGTAGGTTAAAGAAAGAGGTCATAAAGGAGAAACACATTATTGTGGTAGCACTTCATAGCAATCTTACAGAGGTGGGAAGAATATAACAGTGACTTTGCTATGACATTTGTTTTCTTTTATTTTTCTTAAGGACCTATGACATTTAGCTAAGAGAAGAGAACACTTAAAAGCATGATTTACTTACTTACTTTTCTAATATTTTTAATTTCTCCAGTTATATGTAAAATTATTTTTTACATTTGTTTTTAAAACTTTGAGTTCCAGATTCTCTCCTTTTATCCTCATATCCTCCATTAAGAAAACACATGTAAAGTTATGCAGAACATTTTCATACTAGTCATATTGAAGAGGAAAAAAAAACCATAGATCTCCCCCCAAGAAAAACCCCTTAAGAAATAAAGGGGGGGCAGCTAGGTGGCGCAGTGGATAGAGCACAAGCCTTGAATTCAGGAGGACCTGAGTTCAAATCTGCCCTCAGACACTTAACACTTCCTAGCTGTGGGACCCTGGGCAAGTCACTTAACCCCAGCCTCAAAAAAAAAAAAATAAATAAATAAAATAAAGGGGAAGAAAAGAATATTTTTCAATCTTTATTCAGATACAATAATTTCTTTCTCTGAGTATGAATAACATTTCTCTTCATAAGTCCCTCAGAGTATTCATGGATCATTAAATCACTGATTATAGCAAAGTCATTCACAACTGTCATTCCACAACATTGCAATCACTTTGTACACAGTGTATTTCATTTTGCTTCAGCTGATGGAAAACTTTCTATGCTTTTCTGAGAATATTCTGAAAAGTATGATTTTCTTAAATATCTGAATGACTTTTATGAAAGACTGGGTATCCTGACTGGCTCCAATGGAATAGCATTATTAGTAATAGGATGAATTTGGGGGGAAAGGAAGATTTAGCTTCAAAATGTAAGAAAAAAACCCATAACAATTAGAGTTATCCAAAAGTTGATTGGTCTACATTTGGAGTTCAGAGCTTTTTAGACTAAGATCTAATCACTACTTTGAATTTCCTTCCAATTGTAAGACTAATTTAAAAAATAATTAATGGATCAAATGATATCATGTCTTCTTTTGTGGTTCTTGGTATGTGGGGAAAAGATGTGGAATAAAGAAAAAGATGATGGGTAAGTAAAGTTTTTAGTCATGTAGTTCTTAAATAAGAGAGAAGAGCAGTGCTTCCAGATAATGAGAAAACATTAAGTAAAGACAAGAAAAATCACTCTTATCGTTATATAAATATGAAAAATCAGAGCTTTAGGAAAATCCACACTGAGAATAAAGATATACAAGGTAATAAACACTCTGAAATATTATATTAAAGCAGCCAGAGGCTTTCCAGTTCTGTAAATCAAGTGCCACATGTTACTGGCTTTTATTCGTCGTAGCATTAGAATAAGAGATGATGATGATAATTTTTCAATAGCCCAGGGATGGCTTATCTGAGTAACACACTTGCAGAACTGCATAAAAAGTAGCATTACAATTTAAAGTCCAGCTCAAAAAACCGTGCCTGGAAAATCAAAGAGGATTATGTGGTATTTTTTCCATTATTAAAAACTCCTAAAGTGGTGCATAAAACATTCAAAGCTATAAATAGCATCACAGTTATTATTGTTTGAAATTAATATATCCCAAATGAGTTTAACAGAGTACTAACATATAGATATTCAGAGGACTACACTACACATTACAAGTAATAGGTACTACTTAAATGCCCACTGAATTCTTTGACTGTAAAGAGAAAGGAATAAGGAAATAAAAATAACTACAATGAAAGAATTCTGAATTTGGGTAGCAAAAAATTAAATTCTGAATCACAAAATATTGGCAAATGAAGACTAAGAATTCTATAGGAAATCATTTTTCCCCGAAAAAATATTAAAAACAATAATTTACTCTAGAATAATTGATTTGTTGATAAACAACATTTTGCTGTGTCCATTAAGCAAATAAGAATTGTTATGATACAGTGTCATGGACTTTTTCATGAAAGACTTTTCCTTCTTTTTTCAAAATGCTTGCTAACATCAATAGCTACTCCTACTTCATGTAGGAACTAGTAATTCCATCAAACTACCCAAAAACCACCATTGCAGCTCTCTCTCTTTTTTTCATTATTACAATTTGATTTTTAAATTTTTTTAAAAAATTTTATAATTATATAATAATTTTTGACAATACATATGCATGGGTAATTTTTTTTTACAGCATTATCCCTTGTACTCACTTCTTTTCCAAATTTTCCCCTACCTACCTCTACCCCCTCCCCTAGATGACAGGCAACCCCATACATGTTAAATGTCTTACAGTATAATTTTGATTTTTTTTAATTAAAGATTTTTACTTTTAAAATATATACTTGGATAATTTTCAACATTTACCCTTACAAAATCTTTTGTTCTAAAATTTTCCCCTTCCTTCCTTCTACCCCTTACCTTAGATGGAAAAAACAAAACAAAACAAAACAATATATGCTAATCACATGCAATTCTTCTATACATATTTTTACAAATATCATTGCAATTCTCTTTTCAATAAAGACATTTGATTCTGATGGCTTACTTAGATCTCAATATATTTTTGACAAAGATATATAGGTTAAAAAATGATGGATGGATAAAATACCCCTGATCTTGGATCTACATAATTTGTTATTGGGGCAATCATTTTTATTTTCTCTTCTTTTTCATTCTTCCCTTGAAAATAGTCAAGAAATTTCTAATTTGGATATCTGTATCATAGTCCATTGACTCAACAGAAGTAAGACTCATCATCAAATAATCAAAGTTTGAATTCTATTCAATTAAAAACCCATTTATGGGGGGTGGAGCCAAGATGGCGGAGAAGATACACGCGAATCTGTAAGCTCCCTTCTTCCCTCATTACCAGTTAGTTAAATCAGTCTCAAAAATAACGCTGTACTGATAGAAATCACAAAGATTGGAAGCACAATGTACCAGCTGAATAGAAGCTGGAATTTCAACAGAAAAGGTCGGTTCTGAGGGGAGGAAGAAAAAAGGCCAGCACAGACAGGGTTAGGTGCTAGCACACTGTGCTGATCCAGCTGGGGAGAACGCTAAGATCAGAGAAGCCACTGAGATAGAGGAATCTGGCACAGGCTGTTAGCTCTTCTCTGCTTATAAAACAGCAGCTCAGAAGAGAAATCAAGCCACTTTAAAATATAAAGCCAGATACTAGAACCACCCCAATCTGGAAGTGACCTAACAGATCTGGGCAGGGCTGTGCAGCCACTTTCTGCTGTCCAGCTTTCACCTTGGGGTAGTTAAGAGCCTGAACAGCTGGGACACAGCTTGAGGCAATATCTAATCGACATAGTGCCAGGCTTGACCGGAGGCTGTGGAACTCAGCCACAGAAGTCCCAGAGAAGCAGAACCTTTGAAATAGGGACCACGGTTTTCAGGCAGACACTTCCAGTTTGAGCGCAGGGGCTTTTCATGTCAGTTGCTGATATCCTCACCCACGGGACGCATTGGCTCGGCTTTGTGTCACCTTTACTGTTCAGTCTTAAACGTCAGGTAAGTCACTAGGACACACAGCAGGGAGCTTCACTGGGCAACCCTCACAGTGCAGTCATACTCATCACCTCTGAGGCACTTCCAGGAAGGGGGAGGGGAACTCTCTCTGAGAGCTATCTCTTATCTCAGACACAGGAGCCACTGCATCCATCTGGTCTGGGAGTAATATGGTAAATAAATTAATAAATAAACTTTTTACCCCAAGGATTCTTACCCCAAAAGATTTTTAACCATGAGTAAAAAGCTGAAGAGAACTATTGATTCTTTCTACACAGAGAAAGAACAGGTACCCAACCCCAAGGAAGTTAATAGCAGAGAGTCAGCAGATAACACTCTAAAGGGGAACGATACCTACCCCCCCATAACATAATTCTCTCCCAGAAGAGTCTATTAAAAAGTTAAGAGAGTTTGAAGAAAAATGGTGAAAGGAAAGAGAAGCTATTAGAATAACAACGTTTTGAAATTTGAGTTGGGAAAAATAAAGAATTCACAGGAGATACAGGGAAACAAAATTTGTAAATTAGAAAAGGTTAAAAAATCACAGGAAAGTAGGATTTCTGAATTGGAAAAGATAAAAAAGTCTCAAGAAAGTAGGATTTCTGAATTGGAAAAAGATAATAACTCTAAAAAAATTAGGGAAATGGAAAAAAATTCAATAGAGAAAAATAATTCATTTAAAAACTCAATTGGGCAAAAAGAACTAAAAATGTGAAGGAAGAAAATAACTCATTAAAAATCGGGACGGAACAAATAGAAATGAATGATTCATTGAGAACCCAAGAATCAGTCAAACAAAACAAAAAAAATGAAAAGCTGGAGAATAACGTCCACAAGACTGAAGAGAAACAGAAAAAGGTAAAAAGAACTCTTGAAAACTGTATCTCTATTGTGGATATATAGAAAGCACACATGGATAATTTGATTTTACTGATATATAAAAAAAAGGGGGGGAGTAGTAAAGGCAAGAGGGTAGTATCAGAAAAAGGGGAAGGAGTGATAAAAAGAGGGAAACTACATCCCAGGAAGAGGAATAGAAAAATATACTACATCTGAGGGAATTTAGAGAGGGGGTGAAACATTGTGTGAATCTTACTCTCATCAGAGTAGGCTCAAAGAGTAAATAATTAACATATTTGTTTTTTGAGAATTCAGAGAATTCTCTCTCACCTCATTAAAAGGGGGAAGAGGAAAAGGAAAAAGGAAAAGGGAAGGGTACAAGGAAAGGGAAGGGATTGGGAAGGAGGGAGGAGGGATAGTAAAAAGGGAGGGCTACATGTCACAAGTGGGGTCTATAAATTAAATATTGGGTAAGGGGTTCAGGGGGGTAAAGGTAAAAAAGCATAATCTGGGGATAATATGATGGCAGGGAGTACAGAATTAGTAATTTTAACTGTAAATGTGAATGGGATGACATCTCCCATCAAACAGAGACGGATAGCAGACTAGATAAAAAGTTAGAACCCTATAATATGTTGTTTACAGGAAACACACTTAAAGTAGGGAGATACATACAGAGTAAAGGTAAAAGGTTGGAGCAGAATCTATTATGCTTCAGGTAAAGCCAAAAAAGCAGGGGTAGCCATTCTTATCTCAAATCAAGCAAAAGGAGAAACTGATCTAATTAAAAGAGATAAGGAAGGAAACTATATCCTGCTAAAAGGTAGCATAAACAATGAAGCCATATCAATACTAAACATATATGCACCAAGTGGTATAGCATCTAACTTTCTAAAGGAAAAGTTAAGATAGTTGCAAGAAGAAATAGACAGTAAAACTATAATAGTGGGAGATCTCAACTTGCACTCTCAGATTTAGACAAATCAAACCACAAAACAAATAAGAAAGAAATTAAAAGGGTAAATAGAACATTAGAAAAACAAGGTATGATAGACCTTTGGAGAAAACTGAATGGTGATAGGAAGGAATATACTTTCTTCTCAGCAGATCATGGAACCTTTACAAAAATTGACCATATATTAGGACATAAAGATCTCAAAATTAAATGCAGGAAGGCAGAAATAATAAATGCCTTCTTCTCAGACCACAATGCAATAAAAACTACATTCAATAAGAAGTTAGGGGTAAATAGATCAAAAAGTAATTGGAAACTGAATAATCTCATCTTAAAGAATGACTGGGTGAAACAGCAAATTATAGAATCAATTAATAATTTCACCCAAGATAATGACAATGATGAGACATCATAACAAAATCTGTGGGATGCAGCTAACGTGGTAATAAGGGGAAATTTTATATCTTTAGAAGCTTATTTGAACAAAATAGAGAAAGAGAGGATTAATGAATTAGGCCTGCAACTTAAAAAGCTAGAAAAAGACCAAATTAAAACCCCCCAACCAAAAATCAAACTTGAAATACAAAAATTGAAAGGAGAAATTAATAATATTGAAAGTAAAAAAAAACCTATTGAATTAATAAATAAAAACAAGAGTTGATTTTATGAAAAAGCCAATTAAATAGATAAACCTTTGATAAATCTGATCAGAAAAAGGAAAGAGGAAAATCAAATTGTTAGTCTTACAAATGAAAAGGGGGATCTTTCCACCAATGAAGAGGAAATTAGAGAAATAATAAGGAATTACTTTGCCCAACTTTATGCCAATAAATTTTATAACTTAAGTGAAATGGATGACTTCCTCCAAAAATATAGACTTCCTAGATTATCAGAGGAGGAGATAAATTGCTTAAATAGTCCCATTTCAGAAAAAGAAATAGAACAAGCTATTAATCAACTCCCCAGGAAAAAATCCCCAGGACCACATGGATTTACATGTGAATTCTACCAAACATTTAAAGAACAATTAGCTCCAATGTTATATAAACTATTTGAAAAAATAGAGGATGAAGGAGTCCTACCAAACTCCTTTTGTGACACAGACATGGTACTGATACCTAAACCAGGTCGATCGAAAACTGAGAAAGAAAACTATAGACCAATTTCCTTAATGAATATTGATGCTAAAATCTTAAATAAGATATTAGCAAAAAGACTTCAGAAAATCATCTCCAGGATAATACACTATTGAGCAAATGGGATTTATACAAGGAATGCAGGGCTGGTTTAATATTAGGAAAACTATTAGTATAATTGACCATATTAATAATCAAATTAATAAAAACCACATGATCATCTCAATAGATGCAGAAAAAGCATTTGATAAAATCCAACATCCATTCCTACTAAAAACGCTTGAGAGTATAGGAATAAATGGACTATTCCTTAGAATAATCAGGAGCATATATTTAAGACCGTCAGTAAGCATAATATGCAATGGAGATAAACTGGAACCTTTCCCAGTAAGATCAGGAGTGAAACAAGGTTGCTCAATATCACCATTACTATTCAATATAGTATTAGAAACGCTAGCCTTGGCAATAAGAGCCGAGAAAGAGATTCAAGAATTAGAGTAGGAAATGAGGAAATCAAACTATCACTCTTTGCAGATGACAAGATGGTATACTTAGAGAACCCCAAAGACTCTGCTAAAAAGCTATTTGAAATAATTCAGAATTTTAGCAAAGTTGCAGGATACAAAATAAATCCACATAAACCCTCAGCATTTTTATATATCACCAACAAAATGCAACAGCAAGAGATACAAAGAGAAATTCCATTCCAAACAAATGTTGAGAGTATAAAATATTTTGGAATCCATCTACCAAAGAAAAGTCAGGAAGTATATGAGCAAAATTATAAAACACTTGCCACAAAAATAAAGTCAGATTTAAATAATTGGAAAGACATTCAGTGCTCTTGGATAGGCCGAGCGAATATAATAAAGATGCCAATACTCCCCAAACCAATCTATTTATTTAGTGCTATATCAATCAGAATCCCAAGAAACTATTTTAATGACCTAGAACAAATAACAACAAAATTCATATGGAAGAATAAAAGGTCGAGAATTGCAAGGGAACTAATGAAAAAAAAAATCAGATGAAGGTGGTCTAGGTGAACCTGATCTAAAGCTATATTATATAGCAGTAGTCACCAAAACCATTTGGTATTGGCTAAGAAATAGACCTGTCGATCAGTGGGACAGATTAGGTACAAAGACAAAAAAAAGGGTAAATCTATAGCCATCTAGTCTTTGACAAACACAAAGATACCAACATTAGGGATAAAAATTCATTATTTGCAAAAAACTGTTGGGAAAACTGGAAATTAGTACGGCAGAAATTAGATATAGACCCACACTTAACACCATATTTGATAAGATCAAAATGGGTCCATGATTTAGGCATAAAGAGGGAGATCATAAATAGATTAGAGGAACAGAGAATAGTCTACCTCTCAGACCTGTGGAGGAGGAAGGAATTTATGACCAGAGGAGAACTAGAGACCATTATTGATCACAAAATAGAAGATTTTGATTACATCAAACTGAAAAGTTTCTGTACAAACAATACTAATGCAAACTAGATTAGAAGGGAAGTAACAAATTGGGAAAATATTTTTACAGTTAAAGGTTCTGATAAAGGTCTCATTTCCAAAATATATAGAGAACTGACCCTAATTTATAAGAAACCAAACCATTCTCCAATTGATAAATGGTCAAAGGATATGAACAGACAATTCTCAGATGATGAAATTGAAATTATATCCACTCATATGAAAGAGTGTTCCAAATCACTACTGATCAGAGAAATGCAAATTAAGACAACTCTGAGATACCACTGCACACCTGTCAGATTGGCTAAGATGACAGGAACAAATAATGATGAATGTTGGAGGGGATGTGGGAAAACTAGGACACTAATGCATTGTTGGTGGAGTTGTGAAAGAATCCCGCCATTCTGGAGAGCACTTTGGAACTATGCCCCAAAAGTTATCAAACTGTGCATACCCTTTGACCCAGCATTGCTGCTATTGGTCTTATATCCCAAAGAAATTCCTTAGGAGGGGAAAGGGACCTATATGTGTTAAAATGTTTGTGGCAGCTCTTTTTGTAGTGGCTAGAAACTGGAACATGAATGGATATCCATCAATTGGAGAATGGTTGGGTAAATTATGGTATATGAAGGTTATGGAATATTACTGCTCTGTAAGAAATAACCAGCACGACAACTACAGAGAAGTTTGGAAAGACTTACATCAACTGATGTTGAGTGAAATGAATAGAACTAGAAGATCTCTGTACACTTCAATGCTGTATGAAGATGTATTCTGATGGAAGTGGATATCTTCAACATAAAGAAGATCCAACTCACTTCCAGTTGATCAATGATGGACAGAAACAACTACACCCAGAGAAGGAACACTGGGAAATGAATGTAAATTGTTATCACTACTGTCTATCTACCCAGGTTACTTATACCTTTGGAATCTAATACTTAATGTGCAACAAGAAAATTGGATTTACACACATATATTGTATCTAGGTTATACTGTAACACATGTAAAATGTATGGGATTGCCTGTCATCTAGCGGAGGGAGTAGAGGTAGCAAGGGGATAATTTGGAAAAAATGATTACAAGGGATAATGTTATAAAAAATTACTCATGCATATATACTGTCAAAAATTTTTATAATAAAGTGACTTTGTTTTTAAAAAAACAAAACAAAACAAAACAAAACAAAAAAACGCATTTATGAACTATCTACTATGTACCAGGTACTGGACTATTAATTGTAGATAAAATATAAACACTAGAAATAATAATCATAATAATGCCAACTACAATAAAGCAATTCCTTTCTTTAAGATTACATAAAAATAAAATAGTTAATATTGAAAGAGCTGTTCGAAAATAAACAAATTATTGAGTAACCAAAGAGCTGTTAATTATTCTGTATCTATTTAAAATAATCTCAATTTATTTAAAAAATATATATTTAAAGTTAATATCTTACATGTCCATTACTAAGAACACAACTCCCTGCAAGGGAAAGACTAAAAGTTTCAGATTTATTAAAATATCCATAGTATTATTTTTAAAGGGGAAAAAATGTAAGCTAAAACGAAAGTGGTTATATATTGTTTGAGAACTGTCTAAACACATTGTTATAAACAGATTTTGATTTCATAATGCTGTTATAAAACAAGTATGATAAGTTCATAGAAATGTGGGAACAATTATATGAATTGATGCAGAATAAAGAAAGTAAATTCAGAGAAATGATTATAGGTAGGAACTGCAATGATGTATATAAAAGCAACATTAAAATGCAACTCAATTCTTTTTAAATGAAATAACTTATTCTCTCTCTTTTTTTAATTATAGCTTTTTATTGACAGAACATATGCATGGGTAATTTTTCAACATTGAACCTTGCAATCATTTCTGTCACAACTTTTCTCTTCCTTCACTCTATCCCTTCCCCTGGATGGCAGGCAGGCTCATATATGTTAAACATGTTAAAGCACATCTTAAATACAATAAATGTGTATATATTTATACAGTTCTCTTATTGCACAAGAAAAAATCAGAATTAGAAAGGTAAAAATAACCTGGGGAAAAAAAACAAAAAAACAAAAACAAAAACGTAAGTAGTCCACATTAATTTCTCAGTGTTATTTCTCTATGTGTAGTTGGTTCTGTTTATTACTGATCAATTGGAAATGAATTGGAACCACTTATTGCCATCAATAGCCACATCCATCAGAATTGATTCTCATATAGTATTGTTGTTGAAGTGTATAAGAGTCTCCATGTTCTGCTCATTTCACTTTGCATCTCAGTTCATGTATTCTCTCTGTATTCATCCTGCTGGTCATTTATTACAGAACAATAATATTCCATAACTTTCATATACCACAATTTACCCAGATATACTCCAATTGATGGGCATTCCTTCAATTTCCAGTTTCTAGCCACTATAAAAAGGATATTTTTGCACATACAGATCCCTCTCCCTTCTTAAAAATCTTTTTTGGGATATAAGCGCAGTGGTAACATTGCTGGATCAAAGAGTACACATAGATTGATAACTTTTTGAGCATAGTTCCAAATTGCTCTCCAGAATGGTTGTATCTGTGCGCAACTCCACCAACAATGTATCAGTGTCCCAGTTTTCCAGCATCCCCTCCAACAATCTTCATTATGTTTTCCTGTCATCTTAGCCAATCTGACAGGTGTTTAGTAATATCTCAGAGTTGTTGTAATTTGTGTTTTTCTGATCAATAGTGATTTGGAATACCCTTCATATGGGTAGAAATAGTTTCCATTTAATCATCTGAAAATTGTCTATTCAAATCCTTTGGCCATTTATCAATTGGAGAATGTCTTAATTTTTTATAAATTAGAGTCACTTCTCTATATATTTTGGAAATGAGGCTTTTATCAGAACCCTTAACTGTAAAACTGTTTTGCCAGTTTGTTGCTTCCCTTCTAATCTTGTTTGCATAGTTTTGTTTATACAAAGACTTTTTAATTTGATATAATCGAATTTTCTATCTTGTGATCAATAATGATTTCTAATTCTTCTTTGGTCACAAATTCTTTCCTCCTCCACAAGTCTAAGAAGGAAACTATACTATGTTCTTCTAATTTGTTTATAATCTCATTCTTTATGCCTAAATCATGAACCCATTTTGATCTTATCTTGGTGTACAGTGTTAAGTTTGGGTCTATGCCTAATTTCTGCCATACAAATTTCTAGTTTTCCTAGCAGTTTTTGTCAAATAATGAATTCTTATATTAAAAGTTGGGGTCTTTGGGTTTGTCAAACAATAGATTGCTATAGTAATTGATGATTTTGTTCTGCAAACATAACCTGTTCCACTGATCAAATGGTCTATTTCTAAGACAAAAATGGTTTTGGTGATTGCTGCTTTATAATATAGTTTTACATCAGGTATATCTAAGTCACCTTCATTTGATTTTTTTTTTATTTGTTCTTTTAAAATTCTTGACCTTTTGTTCTTCCATATGAATTTTGTTATTATTTTTTTCTTGGTCATTAAAATAGTTTCTCGGAAGTCTGATTGGTACAGCACTAAATCTGTGAAGCCTATATTTTTGGTGGTAGTCATCCATTTCACTTAGGATATCAAATTTATTGGCATAAAGTTGGGCAAAGTAACTCATTATTGCTCTAATTTCCTCTTCATTAGTGGCAAGTTCTCCCTTTTCATTTTTAAGACTAACTAATTTGATTTTTCTCTTTCCTTATTTCTAATCAAATTTACCAAGGGTTTGTCTATTTTGTTGGTTTTTTCATAGAATCAACTCTTAGTTTTATTTATTAATTTAATAGGGTTTTTTTTGTTTACTTTCAATTTTATTAATCTCTCTATTTATTTTTAGAATTTCAAGTTTACTGTTTGACTGGGGGGTTAATTTGCTCTTTTTCCAGCTTTTTTAGTTGAAAGGCTAATTCATTGATTTTCTCTTTCTCTATTTTATGAAAGTAGGCTTCTAGAGATATAAAATTTCCCCTTATTGCCACTTTGGCTGCATCCTACATATTTTGGTATGATGTCTCATTATTGACATTCTCTTGGGTGAAATTATTAATTGTGTCTATGATTTGCTGTTTCACACAATCATTCTTTAGGATGAGATTTTTTAGTTTCCAAATACTTTTTTGTCTATTTTCCCCTGGCTTTTTATTGAATGTAATTTTTATTGCATTGTGATTTGAAAAGGATGAATTTACTATTTCTGCCTTTCTGCATTTGAATTTGAGGTTTTTATGTCCCAATAGAGGGCCAATTTTTGTATAGGTTCCATGAACTGCCAAAAAGAAAGTATACTCCTTTCTGTCTGCATTTAGTTTTCTTCAAAGATCTATCATATCTAATTTTTCTAGTATTCTATTTACCTCTTTAACTTCTTTCTTATTTATTTATTTATTTATTTATTTATTTATTTTTTGTTTGATTTATCTAGTTCTGAGAGTGCAAGGTTGAGATCTCCCACTATTATACTTATGCTGTTTTTTACTTACTGTTTCTATTTAGCCTACTCCTTCTCTTTTCACTTTCCCCCTCCTACTTTTCAATGAGGTGGGAGAAGTTTTGTTGTAAATTGAATATGTCTAATATTGTTCTCTTTGAGCCAATTCTGCTGAGAGTAATATATAAACTATGTTCATCCCCCTCCCTTCTTTCCCTTAGATATAATGTTTCCTTTGTCTCTTCATGAGATGTAATACCTCCACTTTTCCCTTTTTCTGGTAAATTTTTCTTTCCACCTTGTTATGGTTCAGAATGCTGAACTTGAAACAAGGATACTTACAAGGTAGTATGTCAGTAGAATTGATGAGACAATGGTTATGTAGTTTAGCATGTTGATTATTGATATTGCACTGAGATTATGCTGAGTTCCTCCTGGTGCTGAGTGGATGTGGCCAGGTCCCAAGAGACTCTAGCATTTTGGAGTTAGTCTTTACCTTTTGTGCTTATAGCTTCTCTGCTGATCTACTGGCTTGCTGCTGGAGCAAAGTAGCTGACACTGTGGCAAAGTTCTCTCTGTAAATTTTCCACACGCTGAGACTACACCACACCCCCCCTCTGGTCTGCTCAGAGTGAGCTGCTTTCCATGCTCTCAATGCCAACTTGCCTGATGCTGTGCTTGTCCTAACCATCCCTGCCCATAAGCAAAAACAGACCTTTTCTGGTGAATTTCAGGAATATCTTCTGTTGTAATGTACTCCCAATGTTTGTGAGTTTTGAGAGTCAAGTACTAATTCTGAGGCCATTTCATAAAAGAAAATAGTCTGAGATTAAGGAAGAGCTTAGATAGATGTGTGTGTCCTCTCTGCCATTTTGGCTCCACTCTGTAACTTATTCTCTTTTAGAAGATACATAATTAAGCACATTCATCTCCCCTCAGTAAAGATGTAGAAAATTGATACAGGATTTTTCCAAATGTCCAATACAACTGACACATTGGCTGGATTTATTTGACTTTTAACTTAACATAAGGGAGGATTTGAGGAAATTTCAATCAGTTAATAAACGTTCATTAAGTGCTTACTGTGTGATGAGAACTATGCTAAAAACTGGGTTAAGGAATGTAGAAAGTGACCATGATGTTTTTGTAAAGAGATATTAATAATTTTTTAAAAGTAAATGGAGATTATCATGATTCAATTAAGTTTCTATGCATTACTAATGCATTACTGAATATGCAGGTCATCATGGATATGTAGATTGTGCTAATGGATACTTAATAGTTCCTTCAGCCATTTTGGATTGTCTTCTTCATTAGACCTATAGCATTTAAAAAATTTTTATGAAGAGAACTCTAATCCTGTCATAGAGATTACACTTGTATATATGTTTCACTTATTTCTTTTACTAATATGTATTTCTACATCCTTTGATATTGTCAAGATTCCAGGATAATTTTTTATTCATGAACACTTTTCTATGACAGAAAGATTTCTACAAGATTTTTGTGAGAGAAAAAGTTATATACCTTCAACTTTTGAATTACTTGCAAACATTTTGAGAACATATCTTCCTGTCACTGACAAAATCTGGGATCTAATTCAATGCTGACTGTATAATTAGGTAAGGAAAAGATTCTGTAATTTGGCATATGATTTTAGGATAAGACCTGTCTTTTCTCTCTCTTTTTACAGTTTAATAAGATACATCTAATTCCTTGAGAAGTTTTAAAAATTACTTTGATTTGAGTTATGGTGTTGAATTAAGTTAATGGAGAAAGTTAGTTCATTTATATTCAGTAATAGTTGAAAAAGTTGGATAGTGACTAAAACATGGAATCTTTATCTTAATTAACATTGATCAGCCTGTTGACTAAAAGTATTTCTGTCCAGTTGCCTCAAAGGCCTGGCCATATACCATCTCTTTCATGAAACCTTCCTAGACACCTATTCCCTTTTGTATTACAATACATACATACATACACACACACACACACACACACACACACACACACACACACACACAGTCAGAAGTTATTGCCTTTTTTTTTTTTTTTTCTTCTGAGGCTGGGATGAAGTGATTTGCCCGGGGTCACACAGCTAGGAAGTGTTAAGTGTCTGAGACCACATTTGAACTCCAGTCCTCCTGAATTCAAGGCTGGTGCTCTATCCACTCCTGAATTCAAGGCTGGTGCTCTATCCACTGCACCACCTAGTTGCCCCAATTATTGCCTTTTCTCAGCTGATAACACTTTGAACCTCTCTTGTCACTTTCACATTGTACACATTTCACATGTATGTATTATTTACATGCATCTTATCTCTATAAAAGAATGTATTTACATCTCATGTTTGTATTCTACTTAGTGCCTAATAGTACATGATATGTGAAGGTACTTCACATTCACACATAGTACTTGATGCTCAGTAGATTCTGTGACATTCTTTTCTCTTTTAAAAAAAGAAATGGATGGCACTTCACTGAATCATGATGAATAAAAAATTACTTTTCCTAAGTAAAATATGGTTGCAGGTTGAATAGCAGCTGATTGGTTTGTTGTTCTCTTTTAATCTTGAAGACCAAATAGTATCACTATGTTGCTTTCAAAGCATAATGTATCCAACTGTAGCTGAACATATCAATAAAAGTTCGGAGGGTTCTATCAGAGCGTAGAGGGCAAATAGTCCATATAGACATTAGTAATGGAGATAGCTCTAAGATTATGAATCTCATGTTCATTGGAGCTACTGAAATTATACTTTGCTCATAGAGTACAGAACTTTCCCTGAAGCAAGCACACCATGCTTGATGGTACTGTTCCAGTGTTATATCTCAAAACAAACAGTTCTTCAGAGAGCTTGAATGTCCTTGCATCATTTTTCTTGACCTCAATGTGAACACTTATATTATGAGTTCTGTTAGGCAAATGTACTTTCAGTGTTCAAACACGGTGGCCACCCACCAAAGTTATGCTCTTTGAAGCAGAGTCTGAGTGTTTAGTATTTTAGCTCAAAGAAAAACCTAAATGACTTTCATTTATTTATTTATTTATTTTTTGAAGCTTAGAACAAGTGCTTTATTATAACAGGCTTATATGATATTAACTATGACAAAGTTATTTCAAGAAAAATTCTTTTTTATTATTAAAGTTTTTTCCCCAAAAAACATATGCATGGATAATTTTTCAACATTAACCCTTGCAGAAATTTGTGTTCCACTTTTTCTGCCTCTCCCCCCACCCACTCCTCTAGATAACAAGTTATCTAATATATGTTAATATGGTAAAACTATATGTTAACTTCAATATATGTATACATATTTATACAGTTATTTTCCTGCACAAGAAAAATCAAATCAAAAAGAAAAAAATGGGAAAGAAAAAGAATGCAAGCAAATAACAACAAAAAGAGAGAAAATTCTATGTTGTGATGCACACTCAGTTCCAACAGTCCTCTCTCTGAGTATAGATGTCTTTCTTCATCATTGCATCTGGCCTGAATCAACTCATTTTTGAAAAGAGCCATATTTATCAGAATTGATCATTGAATAAATGATCTCCTGGTTCTTCTCATTTCACTTA
Source organism: Sminthopsis crassicaudata (assembly GCF_048593235.1). Lineage (NCBI taxonomy): Eukaryota > Metazoa > Chordata > Mammalia > Dasyuromorphia > Dasyuridae > Sminthopsis > Sminthopsis crassicaudata. Next base: position 255,747,374 of record NC_133620.1, on the reverse strand, counting down.
TCATTAGTTCATGAAAGTCCCTCCAGACCTCTCTGAAATCAAATTGCTGATTGTTTCTTAAATACCAATAATATCCCATAACATTCATATACCATAAATTATTCAGTCATTCTCCATTTGATGGGCATCCACACAGTTTCCAGTTTCTTGCCACTATGAAAAAGGCTGCATAAACATTTTTGCATATGTGGGTCCCTTTCCTTTCTTTAAGACCTTTTTGGGATGTAAACCCAGTAGAAATACTGCTGGATCAAAGGGTATGCACAGTTTGATCTATTCAGATAGTCATTTGATTTTTGTTAATTTTGGTATTGATATAGTCAATTATGATAATAGGTTTCCTAATATTGAATCAGTCCTACATTCCTGGTATACATCTTACTTAATCCTAGAGTGTTATCCTGAGGATATTTTCTGTATTTTCTTTGCTAATATTTTATTTAAGATTTTTCCATCAATATTCATTAGGGAAATTGGTCTATAATTTTTTTTCCTCTGTTTTCATCTTACTTGTTTAGCTATCAGCACCATATCTGTGCCATAAAAAGAATTTGGTTGGACTCCTTTTCTCCCCCCCCCACTTTTTTTTTTTCAAATAGTTTGCATAAGATTGAGATTAATTGTTCTCTAAATGTTTGGTTGAATTCTCATGCATATCTACTGACTCTGGAGATTTTTTCTTTTTTTTTTTTTATTATATATATATATATATATATTTTATAATATTATCCCTTGTATTCATTTTTCCAAATTACCCCCCCTCCCTTTATTCCCTCCCCCCGACGACAGGCAATACCATACATTTTACATGTGTTACAATATAGTCTAAGTACAATACATGTGTGTGAATATCATTTTCTTGTTGCACAATAAACATTAGAATCCGAAGGTACATGCAACCTGGGCAGACAGATATTAGTGCTAACAATTTACATTCCCCTCCCAGTGTTTCTTCTCTGGGTGTAGCTACCTCTGTCCATCATTGATCAACTGGAAGTGAGTTGGATCTTCTTTATGTTGAAGATTTCCACTTCCATCAGAATACATCCTCATACAGTATTGTTGTTGAAGTATACAGTGATCTTCTGGTTCTGCTCATTTCACTCAGCATCAGTTGATTTAAGTCTCTCCAACCCTCTCTGTATTCCTCCTGCTGGTCATTTCTTACCGAGCAATAATATTCCATAACCTTCATATACCACAATTTACCCAACCATTCTCCAACTGATGGACATCCATTCATCTTCCAGTTTCTAGCTACAACAAAAAGAGCTGCCACAAACATTTTGGCACATATATGTTTCTTTCCGCTCTTTAGTATTTCTTTGGGATATAATCCCAGTAGTAGCGCTGCTGGGTCAAAGGGTATGCACAGTTTGATAACTTTTTGGGCATAATTCCAGATTGCTCTCCAGAATGGCTGGATTCTTTCACAACTCCACCAGCAATGTATTAGTGTCCCAATTTCCCCACATCCCCTCCAACATTTGTCATTATTTGTTCCTGTCATCTTAGCCAATCTGACAGGTGTGTAGTGGTATCTCAGAGTGGTCTTAATTTGCATTTCTCTGATCAGTAGTGATTTGGAACACTCTTTCATGTGAGTGGATATAGTTTCAATTTCTTCCTCTGAGAATTGTCTGTTCATATCCTTTGACCATTTATCAATTGGAGAATGGTTCGGTTTCTTATAAATTATGGTCAGTTCTCTATATATTTTGGAAATGAGACCTTTGTCAGAACCTTTGTTTTTAAAAATATTTTCCCAATTTGTTACTTCCCTTCTTATCTTGTTTGCATTAGTATTATTTGTACAGAAACTTTTTAGTTTGATGTAATCAAAATCTTCTATTTTGTGATCAATAATGATCTCTAGTTCACCTCTGGTCATAAATTCCTTCCTCCTCCACAAGTCTGAGAGGTAGATTATCCTCTGTTCCTCTAATCTATTTATTATCTCCCTCTTTATGCCTAAATCATGGACCCATTTTGATCTTATCTTGGTATATGGTGTTAAGTGTGGATCCATATCTAATTTCTGCCATACTAATTTCCAGTTTTCCCAACAGTTTTTTCCGAATAATGAATTGTTATCCCTAATGTTGGAATCTTTGGGTTTGTCAAAGATTAGATTGCTATAGATGTACCCTTTTTTGTCCTTTGTATCTAATCTGTTCCACTGATCTACCGGTCTATTTCGTAGCCAATACCAAATGGTTTTGGTGACTGCTGCTATATAATATAGCTTTAGATCAGGTACACTTAGACCACCTTCCTCTGAGTTTTTTTTCATTAGTTCCCTTGCAATTCTTGACCTTTTATTCTTCCATATGAATTTTGTTGTTATTTTTTCTAGGTCATTAAAATAGTTTCTTGGGAGTCTGATTGGTATAGCACTAAATAAATAGATTAGTTTGGGGAGTATTGTCATCTTTATTATATTCGCTCGGCCTATCCAAGAGCACTGAATGTCTTTCCAATTATTTAAATCTGATTTTATTTTTGTGGCAAGTGTTTTGTAATTTTTCTCATATAATTCCTGACTTTTCTTTGGTAGATGGATTCCCAAATATTTTATACTCTCAACATTTGTTTGGAATGGAATTTCTCTTTGTATCTCTTGCTGTTGCATTTTGTTAGTGATATATAAAAATGCCGAGGATTTATGTGGATTTATTTTGTATCCTGCCACTTTGCTGAAATTTTGAATTATTTCTAGTAGCTTTTTAGCAGAGTCCTTTGGGGTTCCTATAAGGTATACCATCATGTCATCTGCAAAAAGTGATAGTTTAAGGAGATTTTTTCTTAAGGAGTTGATTAATATCTTGTTCTATTTACTTTTCTAAAATGGGACTTTTTGGTAAAAATAGGTCCTCTTATGTTAATCTGGGCAATTTATTATTTTGTAGATATTCCTCCATTTCACTTAGATTTTCATATTTTATTAACATATAGTTGGGCAAAATGACTCCTGATTGTTGCTCTAATTTCCTCTTTATTCAATGGAAAGTTTGTCCTTTTCATTTTTGAGACTAATAATTTGATTTTTCTTCATTCCATTCTCTAATGAAAATTAACTAAAGGATTATCTATTTTTTCCCACAAAACCATCTCTTAGTTTTGTTTAATATTAATTCAATAGTTTTTTTTTTTTTTACTTTCAATTTTATTAGTCTCCCTTTTATTTTCAGAATTTCAAATTTGCTATTTAATTGGGTTTTTAATTTGTTGGGTTTTTTAGTTTTTTTTTTTTTTTTTTTTTTTGTTGTTGCAAGCCTACTTCATTAATCTTCTCTTTCTCTATTTTATGCAACTAAGCATCTAGACATATAAAATTTCTTCTAATAATCACTGAGCCTGCATCACACAAATTTTGGTATGTTGTCTCATTGTTGTCGTTCTCTTGAATATAATTATTGTTTCTATGATTCACTTGCCATCAGTTTATGTTTAGTATCTCCAGTACTCTCTGAAATAATCATGTTGGTTGTTTCTTACAAAACAATAATACTCCATAACATTCATGTACCATAATTTATTCAGATATTCTCCAATTGGTGGATATCCATTCAGTTCCTAGTTTCTTGCCACTACAAAAAGGGCTGTCACAAACATTTTTGCACATGTGGGTCCCTTCCCTCCTTTAAGATCTCTTTGGGATATAAGCCTGGTAGAAACATTGTTGGGTCAAAGGGTATGGACAGTTTGATAATTTATTGAGCATGGTTCCAAATTGCTCTACAGAATAGTTGGATCCATTTACAGTACCATTAACAATGTATCAGAGTCCCAGTTTTCCTACATGGCCTCCAACATTCATCATTATTTTTTCCTGTCATCTTAGCCAATATGAGAGGTGTGTAGTGGTATCTCAGAGTTGTATTAATTTGCATTTCTCTGAACAATAGTGATTTGGAGCACTTCTTCATATAACTAGAAATAATTTCAATTTCTTCTGAAAATTGTCCATTCATATCCTTTCACTGTTTATCAATGGAGAATGGCTTGAATTCTTATAAAAATGAGACCTTTATCAGAACCTTTAGTATAAATGTTTTTGCAGTTTACTGCTTGCCTTCTAATATTGTCTGCATTAGTTTTGTTTGTACAAAACATTTTTAATTTAATTTAATAATTTTTTTTTTTTTGAGGCTAGGGTTAAGTGACTTGCCCAGGGTCACACAGCTAGGAAGTGTTAAATGTCTGAGACCAGATTTGAACTTAGGTCCTCCGGAATTCAGGGCTGGTGCTCTATCTACTGCGCCACCTAGCTGCCCCAAAATATCTATTTTTGTGATCAATAATGATCTTCAGTTTCTCTTTGGTCATACATTTATTTTTCCTCCACAGATCTGAGGGGTAAACTGTCCTATGTTTTTCTAATTTGTTTATAATATTGTTATTTTTGTCTAGATCATGAACCCATTTTGACCTTATCTTGGTATAAGGTGTTAGGTATGGGTCAATGCCTAGTTTTTACCATATTAATTTCTAATTTTCCCAGCAGTTTTTGTCAAAGTGACTTCTTATCCCAAATCTTTCGGTTTGTCAAGCACTAGATTACTGTAGTCATTGACTATTCTGTCCTGTGAACCTAACATTCTACTGGTTGACTATTTCTTAGCCAGTAAGTACCAAATGGTTTTGATGACTGTTGCTTCATAATGCAATTTTAAATCTGGTACAGCTAGGCTACCTTCATTTGCTTTTTTTTTTTCATTAATTTTCTTAAAATTTTTGACTTTTTCTTCATCCAGATGAATTTTGATGTTATTTTTTCTAGCTCAGTAAAATAGTTTCTTGGGAGTTTGATTGGTATAGCACTAAAATATATCAGTTTAAGTAGTATTGTCATCTTTATTATATATGCTTGACCTAGCTAAGAGTACTTGGTATTTTTTCAATTGTTTAGATCTGACTTTATTTGTGTGGAAAGTGTTTTGTAGTTTTGTTCATAATTCCAGACTTTCCTTTGGCAGATTCATTCTTTCTTTAGAATTAGATAATTAAATTTCAATTAATTTTTGGTCTATTTTCTCCTGGCTTTTTATTGCACGTGATTTTTTTTTTTCATCATAATCTGAAAAAATGCATTAACTATTTCTGCCTTTCTGCTTTTAATTTTGAGGTTTTGTCCTGATATATGATCAATTTTTGTATAGTTTCCGTGAACTCCAGAGAAAAAAGTAAACTCCTTTCTGTCTCCTTTCAATTTTCTCCAAACAACTATCAAACCTAACTTTTCTAACATTTTGTTTATCTCAATAATTTATTTTTTAGTTATTTTGTGGTTTGATTTATCTTGTTCTGAGATCCTACACTAGCATATTTTTGCTTTATGTTTCTTACATCTCTCTTAACTTCTCCATTAGGATTTGCATGCTATATCACCTGGTGCATATATGTTTAGTGTTGATACAGCTTTATTATCTATGGTATCCTTATTAGTAAAAATAGTTTCCTTCCTTCCTTATCTCTTTTAATTAGATCTGTCTTTTTATTTTACTTGATCTAAGATCAGGATTCTTATACCTGGTTTTGTTTTGTTTTTACTTCACCTGAAGCAGGATAGATTCTACTCCAGCCCTTTATTTTTATTGTAGGATTCTGGTTTTTAATCTAGTCTGTTATCTTCTGTTTTATGGTAGTGTTCACCCCATTCACATTCACAATTAAAATAATGTCTTAACTACTCTAAGTTATTTTTTCTCTTACCTTTCCCCCTTAATTCCTCTCCAATATTTGGCTTTTCTTCACCTTCACCCTCAAACAGCCCTCCCCCTTTAAGGCCCCTCCTCCTTTCTTATACTTTTCCCCTACTACTTGTGCTTTCCCTTCTATTAGCCTTCTCCTTTCTTTTGCCCTTTCCCCTTCCATGTCCCCTATGAGGTAAGGGAAGTTTCGGTTTGAAAACAAATATGTCTGATATTCTCTCCTTGAGCCAAATCTGATAAAAGTAAGATTCACACAATGCTCACCTTCTTCTCTTCTTCAATTATAATAGATATTCTTTTCCTTTTTGTGAGAAATAATTTCCCTTATTTTACCTCTTTTCCCCCATTTTCCAGTACAATCCCCTTTACACTTCTAGTTTCTTTTTAATATTATGATAATAAAGTAAAAGTATACCCACATTCTTTAAATATACCCATAAGAGAAATATAGTTCTCAGGAGTTCTTTCCTTTTTACCTTTTTATGTTTCTCTTGAGTTCTGTGTTGGGAGATCAATTTTTTGTTGTTGTTGTTTTGGTTGTGGTTGTTGTTGCTCAGTCCTGGTCTTTTCATCAGAAATAAAGTTCACCTATATCATTTAATGTCCATCTTCTTCCCTGAAAGATAATGCTCATTTTAGCAGGGTAGTTTATTCTTGGCTACATTCCAAATCCCTTTGCCTTTTGAGTATCAAATTCCATGTGGAAGCTGTTAAGTCCTGTGTAATCTTCATTGTAGCTCCTCAGGATTTGATTTTTTTTCTGCCTCCATATAATATTTTTTCCTTGGACCAATAGTTCTGAAATTTAGCTATGATATTCCTTGGAGTTTTCATGTTGGGGTCTCTTTCAGAAGGTGAATGATGAATTTTTTCACTGGCTATTTTACCTTCTTATTGTAGAGCATCAGGAAAGTTTTTTTTTTTTTTTTTTTTTTTTTGTTGTTGTTGTTGTTGTTGTTTTTGTGATGATTTCCTGTAAGATAATGTCTATATTCTTTTTTTCATCATGGGTTTCAGGAAGTCTAATAATCTTTAAACTGTCTCTTCTACATCTATTTTCCAGGTCAATTGTTTTTCCTATGAAATATTTCATATTCTCTTATATTTTTAATTATTTTTTGGTTTTGTTTGACTTTTTCTTGAAGTTTTATTGTTATTTACTTCCATTTGTTCAATTCTAATTTTGAGTGTATTAATTTCTTCAGTTATCCTTTTTAGCTCCTTTTGTATTTGGCCAATTGAATTGTTTTGTTCATTGCATTTTTTTTTAATTTCACAAATTCTATTTTTCAATGAATTGGTTTATTTTTTCATATTTATTTTGTAAGGAGTTATATGCTGTTTCCATTTCATCAAATCTATTTTGTTGAGAGTTATATACTTTACCCATCCCTTTTTACAAAGATCTCATTTCCTTTCCCCATTTTTCTTCTAACTCTCTTTGAAGGTCCTTTATGTAATCTTCCAAGAAAGCCTTGTAAAATGAGGACCAGCTCTTATATCCTTTTGAGGCTTCATCTGGAATTTCCTTTGGGAACCTCAAGATTTGAGGCTTGTTCTCTCCATAAAAGGTGAGAGTTCGTGTGTGTGTGTGTGTGTGTGTGTGTGTGTGTGTGTGTGTGTGTGTGTGTGTTTCTCATTTTTTCAAATTGTTTTTTATTTATTTTTTTAATTTTTATTTTATTTTATAATTATAACATTTTTTTGACAGTACATATGCATGGGTAATTTTTTTACAACATTATCCCTTGCACTTACTTCTATTCAGATTTTTTCCCTTCCTCCCCCAACCCCCTCCCCCAGATGGCAAGCAGTCTTATATATGTTAAATATATTACAGTATATTCTAGATACAATATATGTGTGTAGAACCGAATTTTTTGTTGCACAGGAAGAATTGGATTCAGAAGGTAAAAATAACAGTTTACATTCATTTCCCAGTGTTCCTTTTCTGGATGTAGCTGATTCTGTCCATCATTAATAAATTGGAATTGGATTAGCTCTTCTCTATGTTGAAGAAATCCACTTCCATCAGCATACATCCTCGTACAGTATCATTGTTGAAGTGTATAATGATCTTCTGGTTCTGCTCGTTTCACTCAGCATCAGTTGATGTAAGTCTCTCCAAGCCTCTCTGTATTTCTCCTGTTGGTCATTTCTTATAGAACAATAATATTCCATAACATTCATATACCATAGTTTACCCAACCATTCTCCAATTGATGGACATCCATTCATCTTCTAGCTTCTAGCCACTATGAAAAGGGCTGCCACAAATATTTTGGCACATACAGGTCCCTTTCTCTTCTTTAGTATATCCTTGATATATAAGCCCAGTAGTAGTATAGCTGGGTCAAAGGGTATGCACATTTTGATAACTTTTTGGGCATAATTCCAGACTGCTGTCCAGAGTGGTTGGATTCTTTCACAACTCCACCAACAATGCATCAGTGTCCCAGTTTTCCCACAGCCCCTCCAACATTCATCGTTATTTGTTCCTGTCATCTTAGCCAATCTGAAAGTGTGTAATGATACCTCAGAGTTGTCTTAATTTGCATTTCTCTGATCAATAGTGATTTGGAACACTCTTTCATATGAGTGGAAATAGTTTTAATTTCATCATCTGAAAATTGAACGTTCATCTCCTTTGACCATTTATCAATTGGAGAATGGCTTGATTTCTTATAAATTAGAGTCAGTTTTCTGTATATTTTGGAGATGAGGCCTTTATCAGAACCTTTAACTGTAAAAATGTTTTCCCAATTTGTTACTTCCCTTCTAATCTTGTTTGCATTAGTTTTGTTTGTGCAGAAACTTTTTAATTTGGTGTAATCAAAATTTTCTATTTTGTGATCAATAATGTTCTCTAGTTCTCCCTTGGACACAAACTCCTTCCTCCTCCACAAGTCTGAGAGGTAAACCATCCCATGTTCCTCCAATTTATTTATGATTTCGTTCTTTATGCCTAAATCTTGGACCCATTTTGATCTAATCTTAGTATGTGGTGTTAAATGTGGGTCCATGCCTAGTTTCTGCCATACTAGTTTCCAGTTTTCCCAGCAGTTTTTGTCAAATAATGAATTCTTATCCCAAAATTTGGGATCTTTGGGTTTGTCAAAGATTAGATTGCTATTTTTATTCACTATCTTGCCCTGTGAACCTAACCTATGCCACTGATCAACTAGTCTATTTCTTAGCCAGTACCAAATGGTTTTGTTGCTTTATAATATAACTTTAAATCAGGTACACTTAGACCACCTTCCTCTGACTTTTTTTTCATTAGTTCCCTTGCAATTCTCGACCTTTTATTCTTCCATATGAATTTTGTTGTTATTTTTTCTAGGTCATTAAAATAGTTTCTTGGGAGTCTGATTGGTATAGCACTAAATAGATAGATTAGTTTGGGGAATATTGTCATCTTTATTATATTCGCTCGGCCTATCCAAGAACACTGAATGTCTTTCCAATTATTTAAATCTGACTTTATTTTTGTGGCAAGTGTTTTGTAATTTTGCTCATATAATTCCTGACTCTCCTTTGGTAGATATATTACCAAATATTTTATACTATCGACTGTTATTTTCAATGGAATTTCTCTTTGTATCTCTTGCTGTTGGATTGTGTTGGTAATGTATAAAAATCCTGAGGATTTATGTGGATTTATTTTGTATCCTGCCACTTTGCTGAAATTTTGAATTATTTCTAGTAGCTTTTTAGCAGAGTCTTTGGGGTTCTCTAAGTATACCATCATGTCATCTGCGAAAAGTGACAATTTGATTTCTTCATTTCCTACTCTAATTCCTTGGATGTCTTTCTTGGCTCTTATTGCCAAGGCTAGAGTTTCTAGTACTATATTGAATAGTAATGGTGATAGTGGGCAAACTTGTTTCACTCCTGATCTTACAGGGAAAGGTTCTAGTTTATCACCATTACATATGATGTTTACTGAAGGTTTTAAATATATGCTCCTTATTATTTTAAGGAATAGTCCATTTATTCCTATACTCTCAAGCGTTTTTAGTAGGAATGGATGTTGGATTTTATCAAATGCCTTTTCTGCATCTATTGAGATGATCATATGGTTTTTATTAATTTGATTATTAATGTGGTCAATTATACTAATAGTTTTCCTAATATTAAACCAGCCCTGCATTCCTGGTATAAATCCCACTTGGTCATAGCGTATTATCCTGGGGATGATTTGCTGAAGTCTATTTGCTAATATCTTATTTAAGATTTTAGCATCAATATTCATTAAGGAAATTCGTCTATAGTTTTCTTTCTCAGTTTTTGATCTACCTGGTTTAGGTATCAGTACCATGTCTGTGTCATAGAAGGAATTTGGTAGGACTCCTTCAATCCCTATTTTTTCAAATAGTTTACATAGCATTGGAGTTAGTTGTTCTTTAAATGTTTGGTAGAATTCACCTGTAAATCCATCTGGTCCTGGGGACTTTTTCTTAGGAAGTTGGTTAATAGTATGTTCTATTTCTTTTCTGAGATGGGACTATTTAGGCTACGTACTTCTTCCTCTGTTAATCTGGGCAAGCTATATTTTTGAAGGTATTCTTCCATTTCATTTAAGTTATCGAATTGATTGGCATAAAGTTGAGCAAAGTAGCTCCTAACTATTGTTCTAATTTCCTCTTCATTAGTGGTGAGTTCACCCTTTTCATTTTCAAGACTATCAATTTGCTTTTTCTCTTTCCTTTTTTTAATCAGGTTTACTATGGGTTTGTCTATTTTGTTGGTTTTTTCATAAAACCAACTCTTAGTTTTATTAATTAATTCAATAGTTTTTTTACTTTCAATTTTATTAATCTCACCTTTTATTTTTTGAATTTCAAGTTTTGTGTTTGTCTGGGGGTTTTTAATTTGTTCCTTTTCTAGCAATTTTAGTTGTAAGCCCAATTCGTTGGCCCTCTCTTTCTCTATTTTATGCAAGTAGGCCTGTAGAGATACAAAACTTCCCCTTATTACTGCTTTGGCTGTATCCCACACATTTTGGTATGATGTCTCATTATTGTCATTTTCTTGGGTGAAGTTATTAATAATGTCTATGATTTGCTGTTTTACCCAATCATTCTTTAGTATAAGATTATTTAGTTTCCAATTATTTTTTGGTCTATTTTCCCCTGGCTTTTTATTAAATGTTATTTTGATTGCATTATGGTCTGAAAAGGATGCATTTACTATTTCTTCCTTACTGCATTTGATTTTGAGGTTTTTATGCCCTAGTATATGATCAATTTTTGTATAGGTTCCATGAACTGCTGAGAAGAAAGTATACTCCTTTCTGTCTCCATTTAGCTTTCGCCAAAGATCTATCATATCAAACTTTTCTAGTATTCTATTTACCTCTTTGACTTCTTTCTTATTTATTTTGTGGTTTGATTTATCTAATTCTGAGAGTGCAAGGTTGAGATCTCCCACTATTATAGTTTTGCTATCTATTTCCTCTTGCAGCTCTCTTAATTTCTCTTTTAAGAATTTAGATGATGCACCACTTGGTGCATACATGTTTAATATTGATACTGCTTCAATATTGATGCTGCCCTTTAGCAGGATATAATGCCCTTCCTTATCTCTTTTAATTAGATCAATTTTTGTTTTTGCTTGATCTGAGATGAGGATGGCTACTCCTGCTTTTTTGGTTTTGCCTGAAGCATAATAGATTCTGCTGCACCCTTTTACTTTTAGTTTGAATGTCTCACCCTGTTTCAGGTGTGTTTCCTGTAAACAACATATAGTAGGATTCTGACTTTTAATCCAGTCTGCTAACTGCTTCCTCTTTATGAGGCAGTTTGCCCCATTCACATTTATGGTTAGAAGGACTAATTCTATAGTGTTTGCCATCCTATTAACCCCTGCTTATGCTTTTCCCCTTTCCTTCCCTTTTACCCTCCTATCCAGTATTAAACTGGTGAACACCACTTGCTTTTCACAGCCCTCCCTTTTTAGGAGCCCTCCCCCACCTTAAAGATCCTCCCCTTATTTTACCCCTTTTCCTCAAAATTACTGTATTCCCTTCCCCTTAGCTTACTCCTTCCCTTTCACTTTTCAATGAAGTGGAAGAAGTTTCACCATAAATCGAATATGTCTATTGATACACGCTATGTTCATCTCCCTCCTTTCTTTCTCTCAGATATAATAGGTTACCTTTGCCTCTTCATGAGATGTAGTACTACCACTTTACACTTTTTTATGATATAATCTCCTTTCCAGCTCTAGTTTCTAAGACAAATTGTACATATGTTCTTTACATATTGTTTTGACAGAAGTATAGTTCTCAAGATTTCTTTTTACCTTTTTAGAAATCTCTTGAGTTCTGTATTTGAAGATCAAACCTTTTATGTAGGTCTGGTTTTTTCATCAAAAATAGATGGAATTCATTTATTTCGTTAAATGTCCATCTTCTTCCCTGGAAAACGATGCTCATTCTTGCTGGGTAAGTTATTCTTGGCTGCATACCAAGTTCCTTAGCCTTTCGGAATATCATGTTCCAGGCGCTGCATTCTTTTAATGTGGATGCTGCTAGATCCTGGGTTATCCTTATTGTGGATCCTCCATATCTGAATTGTTTTTTTCTAGCAGCTTCCAATATCTTTTCCTTTGTCTGATGGTTCTTGAACTTGGCCACTATATTTCTTGGCATTTTGATTTTAGGGTCCCTTTCAGTAGGTGATCGATGAGTTTTTTCAATGTCTATTTTACCCTCTGTTTCCAGAATGTCTGGGCAGTTCTCTTTGATAATTTCCTCGAAAATGGTGTCCAAGCTCTTTTTTTCCTCCCATTTTTCAGGGAGTCCGATTATTCTCAAATTATCTCTCCTGGATCTGTTTTCCAGGTCTGTTGTCTTTCTGGTAAGGTACTTGACATTCTTTTCAATTGTTTCATTTCTCTGGTTTTGGTTGACTACCTCTTGGTTTCTCCTTGAGTCATTCATTTCCACTTGTTCCACTCTAATTTTCAATGATGTATTTTCTTCACTAACTTTTTTTATATCTCTTTGTAATTGTCCAATTGAGTTTTTATCTTCTATGGAATTTTTTTCCATTTTATCCATTTTATTTTTTAGAGAGCTAATTTCTTTTTGCAACTCACTAATCCTGTTTTCTTTGGAGTTGTTTACCTTTTCCAGCTCACTAATCCTGTTTTCCTTGGAGTTGTTTACCTTTTCCACCTCACTAATCTTGTTTCTCAATGATTTGATTTCTTTATCCACTCTGTCTTTGAATGCATGGGATGACTTCTCCAGGCTCTCTTGCCAAGCTTCCCTTTCCTTTTCCCATTTCTCTTCCAGCTCTCTTGTGAGAGCCTTTTTGATTTCCTCTATGAGGTTCTTTTGTATTGAGGAGCAGCTTATATCCCTCCCAGGGGATACATCTGGGGACAGTCTGTTCCTAGTCTCCTCAGCATTTGAAGTCTGCTCCCTCTCCACACAGAAGCTGTCAATGGTTAGAGCCCTTTTGAATTTTTTGTTCATTTTGTCAGAGTAGGAATCAAAGAAAACAAACTGACAAGAGAAACAATTGGTCTGTTTTGCCGGGGATGGGGCTGGATGGTATTAATGGGCTTCCTCTACAGACTGGGGGTAGGGCAGCAGAGAGCCACTAAAAGAACAGCAATGACTGTACTGAGTCTGCGCTCTGAGGCTCTGAGAATGCCCCGAGTCAGTCCAGGTGGGGGTTGGCGGTGGCCGGGCTCTGAGAGATGCTGACTTTCTGGGGTTTTAATCTTCACCTCCGGTGTTTACACCCTCTCCACCGCTCCTGGCTTGCTGCCAAGATGGAGCATCCACACTGGGGCAAAAGCCCTTTCACAGAAACGGCAGAGATCACACCCCTCCCGCTCAGGTCTGAGCTGTGTGAGCTGCCTGTCTTGCTCTGGCTGCCTGCCCTCAGTCTGTGCCCAGTCTGATTGGCCCTCCCCCGAGCAAACACAGACCTTTTCTGGTGACTTTCAAGGATGTCTTCTCTTGGTGATTATTTGTGGATTTTTTTCTGGGTCAAGCATTAAGTCAGATGCTTGTCATGAAGTAAGTTCTGAGAGAAAACGAGGGGCTCAAGCAGCTGTCTGCCTCCATGCTGCCATCTTGGCCAGAAGTCTGTTTTCTCATTTTTTAAAGGCTTGAGGTCTGCTCTTAATGCAAAGGACAAACAGCTATTTTAGTTTGCCCTAGAGCAATTCTGCTAATTGACTTCTGGTGCTGAGTAATCACATTTTTCAGAGGCTCAGTGATTTACAATTTGCCTTTTATAGAAAATCTGCTAAGTCACCCACCTGGAGCCAAGAGAGTAGGCTAAAAGGCTCACAGAAGATTCTCAGGTGTGTGGAAAATTCAATGTTCTGACTCCCTTCTCCAGGTCTGTGTCCCAGGCTCCCTCTGCTGTGATCTGGGCTCAGCAGACTGTCCCTCTGTCTGTTTGAAACAGACCTGTTCTGAAGTTCTTCCAAGGTATTTTCTTCTGGAAATGTGTTGTGTTCAAAATATGTGTGGGTTCTATGAATCAAAATAAATTTAGAGGCTTAATCTATTGCTGGTATGAGAGAAGATCAGAGGAGGTCACAGAAAGTCATGTCTGCTCTTCACCAACTTGGCTCTGCCTCTCGACTCCTGTTTTCCTTTCCTCTTTCCTTTCCTCTTTCCTTTCCTCTTTCCTTTCCTCTTTCCTTTCCTCTTTCCTTTCCTCTTTCCTTTCCTCTTTCCTTTCCTCTTTCCTTTCCTCTTTCCTTTCCTCTTTCCTTTCCTCTTTCCTTTCCTCTTTCTTTTCCCTTTCCTTTCCCTTCCTTTCCTTTCCTTTCCTTTCCTTTCCTTTCCTTCCTTTCCTTTCCTTTCCTTTCCTTTCCTTTCCTTTCCTTTCCTTTCCTTTCCTTTCCTTTCCTTTCCTTTCCTTTCCTTTCCTTTCCTTTCCTTTCCTTTCCTTTCCTTTCCTTTCCTTTCCTTTCCTTTCCTTTCCTTTCCTTTCCTTTCCTTTCCTTTCCTTTCCTTTCCTTTCCTTTCCTTTCCTTTCCTTTCCTTTCCTTTCCTTTCCTTTCCTTTCCTTTCCTTTCCTTTCCTTTCCTTTCCTTTCCTTTCCTTTCCTTTCCTTTCCTTTCCTTTCTTTCCTTTCCTTCTTCCCTTCCTTTCCTTTCCTTTCCTTTCCTTTCCTTTCCTTTCCCTTCCTTTTCCTTTCCTTTCCTTTCCTTTTCCTTTCCTTTCCTTTCCTTTCCTTTCCTTTCCTTTCCTTTCCTTTCCTTTCCTTTCCTTTCCCTTTCCTTTCCTTTCCTTTCCTTTCCTTTCCTTTCCTTCTTTCCTTTCCTTTCCTTTCCTTTCCTTTCCTTTCCTTTCCTTTCCTTTCCTTTCCTTTTCCTTTCCTTTCCTTTCCTTTCCTTTCCTTTCCTTTCCTTTCCTTTCCTTTCCTTTCCTTTCCTTTCCTTTCCTTTCCTTTCCTTTCCTTTCCTTTCCTTTCCTTTCCTTTCCTTTCTTTCCTTTCCTTTCCTTTCCTTTCCTTTCCTTTCCTTTCCTTTTCCTTTCCTTTCCTTTCCTTTCCTTTCCTTTCCTTTCCTTTCCTTTCCTTTCCTTTCCTTTCCTTTCCTTTCCTTTCCTTTCCTCCTTTCCTCCCTTCCTTCTTTTCTTTCTTTTCCTTTCTTTTCTTTCTTTTCTTTTCCTTTCTTTCTTTTCTTTTCCTTTCTTTCTTTTCTTTTCCTTTCTTTCTTTTCTTTCTTTTCTTTCTTTGTTTCTTTCCTTAGCTGAAGCATAATAGATTCTGTGCCAGCCTTTTACTTTTAGTCTCAATATATCACTGTGCTTTAGTTTTAGATCAGGTACAGTTAGGCTACCTTTATTTGATTTTTTTTTTCATTAGTTGACTTGAAATTCTTGACCTTTTGTTCTTCCAGATGGATTTTTTTTAAATTTTTTCTAGGTCATTAAAATAGTTTCACGGGAGTTTGATTGGCATAGCACTAAATAAAAAAGACTAGTTTAGGTAGTATTTCCATCTTTATTATATTCACTGGACCTATCCAAGAGCACTTAATATTTTTTCCAGTTGTTTATATCTGACCTTTTTTGTGTGGAAAGCGTTTTGTAGTTTTGCTCATATGGTTCCTGACTTTCCCTTGGCAGAAGATTCCCAAATATTTTATACTACCAACAATTATTTTAAATGGAATTTCTCTTTGTATCTCTTGCTGTTGGATTTTGGTGGTGATCTATAAAAATGTTGAGGATTTATGTGGATTTATTTTGTATCCTGCAACTTTGCTAAAGTTGTGGATTATTTCTAATAGCTTTTTAGTAGAATCCCTAGAGTTCTTTAAATATACCCTGCAAATAGTATATCTATCTATCTATCTATCTATCTATCTATCTATCTATCTATCTATCTATCTATCTCTATCTCAGAGAGGATACACAGAAGACAGAGAAATAGAGACAGAAACAGAGATCCTCCTGGTGGCTCTCATGCCTTTATCACTCCTCCACCTAAGATCAAGGATCATCTAGAGAACCTCCAGACAGCTAGTCTAATCATTATATCCCTCCCCTTTCCCTCAATTGAAATAGGTCTTTTTTGCCTCCTCAAGAGGAGTAATTTACCCAATTTTAACTCTATTTTCTTCTTCTTCCAGTAAATAACCATTTCTCCTTTAGTTCCTTTTTTTTTAATCATCACAATAAAATCAAATTATACTTACACCTTCTGAGTATACCCATAACAGAGATAAGGATCTCATGAGTTAAATATATCATCTTCCCACATAGAGATATAAGCATTTTAACTTTTAAAAGAAAGTGATTTTTTTCTTTTCTATTTTACCTTTTTATACTTCTTTTGACTTCTGCATCTGAAGATCAAATTTTCTATTAAGCTCTGATCTTTTCATCAGAAATAAATGAAATTCACCTGTTTAATTGAATTTCCACCTTTCCCCATGAAAGATAATGCTTAATTTTGCTGGATAGTTCTTTTGTCTTTTGTAATATCAGATTCCATGTCCTTCAATCTTTCAAAATGGAAGATACTATGTCCTGGCTAGTCCTGATTATGGCTCCTTGATATATGAATTCTTTCTTTCTGGCTGCTTGCAAAATTTTTCCTTGATTTGATGATTCTGAAATTTAGTTATGATGTTCCTTGGAATTTTCATTTTGGGGTTCTTTCAAGAGATTATCAGTGAATTGTTTTAATGGCTATTTTATTCTCTGGTTCCAGGACATCCAGAAAATTTTTTTTATGATTTCCTGAAAGATGATGTCTAGTCTCTTTCATCATGGCTTTCAGTATATACAATAATTCTTAGATTGTGTCTCCTAGATCTATTTTCCAGATCAGTTGTTTCTCCACTGAGATATTTTACATTGTCTTCTATTTTTTTCATTATTTTTTTAACTGATTCTTGAAATCTCATTGAGTCATTCACTTTCATTTGTTCAATTATAATTTTCAGTGGATTATTTTCTTCAATTAGCTTTTTAATCTCCTTTTGCATTTGGCCAATTAAAGTGTTTTATTCATCGCACTTTTTTTCCATTTCACAAATTCTCTTTTTCAATGAATTGATTTGTTTTTCATATCTGTTTTCTAAATAGTTATATATTCTTCCAGTTTCATCAAATCTATTTTGTTAGGAGTTATTTTCTTTTTCTATTTCATCAAATCAATTTTTAAGGAGTTTTCTTCAGAAATTTCTGCTTTTCCTTTTCCTTATCCTCTTGCAAAGATCTCATTTTCTTTCACCATTTTTCTTCTAATTCACTTTTAAGATTTTAAAAAATTATTTCAATAGAGACTTATGAAATGGGGACAATTTCATATCACCCTTTGAGGCTTCAACTGGAGCTGATTTGTTTTTAAGATCCTCAGTGGGAGGTCTGTTATACTCTTTCTCTACAAAACTGTCTTTGGTCAGTGTTCTTTTAGCTTTTTTGCTTTATTATTTTTTTTAAGTATAAGGTCTTTCCTTAAGGAAAGGGGTGACAGCAGTTTTAGTTTGCCCTGGCACCTGTGGTGCTGACTGACTTGTGGTGTTAGGTAGATGTGGTCTGGTACCACGTTCAGAAGTTTAGAGGTCCTCACTTTGCCTTTTGTATTTGCTTTGTGTGTTTTATAGCTAACTTGCTGATCTACTGGCTTGTAATCAAAATAAAGTAACCTAAGAGCTTCTCAGTAGATTCCCCATTGCATGTAAGCAGCCATGCCCCAACTCCCCTTCCCTACTTCCCTCCCAGCTTCTCTTCAGGTGGCCCCCACATTGAGTTCTTGGCTTGTCAGTTTCTCCTCCTGTTCAATTGAAATAGACATTTTATGAAGTTCTTCCCATTTTGTTGTACACCAAATATTTGTGGTTTCTGTCACTCCAAAGCATGTTCAGAGTCTTAATCTGCTGTTGATTTGAAGGAAGCTAGGAATAGGTCAAATAGAGGCATGTCTACTCTCCACCATTTTTGCTTTGAGTCCACTTGCAATTTATTGTGCAAAGTGATCTTCAGAATCTTCTTAAGGCAATTCAAATTCATTGGCAAGATATAGACTAAGACAACTGTAGATATCCCTGGTTTAAATGGAAGAGTTTGGCCTTTTTAAGGTAATGTAGAATTTGAGGCAAAGAATCTCCTTTTTCATATGTATGTAAAAATAGTTAAATGGTATGGGCAGTATATACAGGTCAAAGGAAGGCTTATTCCACTTGACACTCTGGCAGTAATTATTTTTTTTTCTTTCTGTATCAATTTTGGCTGCTAGCAAGTGAAGAGGAGTAAATCATAGTATAGTGAATTATAAAGAATATTGAACATCAACTTTCCCACACTACAGTTTAAAAAATAGAAATTGAAGCTGAGCAAGTGAAATGGGATGGTTTGCCCAAAATTATATAGATAATAAATAACAGAGCCTTGATTTGAAACTTGTTCTTAAGTCTTCAATTGCAATACTCTACAAATGCAACATTACAACACAAATTGAGCACTGAAAGGCATAATTTTGGACCTTCAGGCCCAATGTAAAAGAAATTGGCCTGAATGTAATGAAAAGGGTAAGGATTTAATAAATTAATGAATCAGGCATGTATGGATAATCTACTATGAGAAAAGCAGTGTGCTAATCACTGATTCCAGAAAGACATAAAACAAAAAAGTCATTATTTTGCTGAATTTATATATTAATGAAATTTTAATTTGACCCATAATTCCTTGCATGAGTTTTCAAATTTATGTTTTACTGTCATCAGATGAATTACCACTAGAGAATGATTTGATAAAAGAAGTGCTGAGAAAATGTCTTGTGGTGTTGTGGCTTTCATTAGGTTTCTATCTTGTTGGTATGGTTGGTTGCCTTGAATGGCTAGTTATTCATCTCCATAAAATATCCTTTTCTTGACAAAGATACTACAGCTTAAACAATTATTTTCCATGCACATAATACATTATAATTTTTCAGTCTTTTTATAACCATTTCCTGTATGGTTTTACACAGATGTTGATTTTTACTAACTAACCTCAAAATTACCAAAGAAATTTTACTGAAACTGAAGCAGCCGCCTCTACTATTTAATCATATCACACCCACCAAAATCATTTTTTTCTTCACTTTCAACAATTAAGTGCTGATGTATAAACTTGTTTTCTTTTTCAAGTAAATGACTTCTTTTTTTAAAGTCCTTTCTAGGTGAAAACAGAGAAAGAAAATTGTAGACCAATTTCCCTAATGAATATTGATGTAAAATTTTTAAATAAAATATTAGCAAAGAGATTACAGAAAGTTATCCTCAGGATAATACATCATAACCAAGTAGGGTTTATATCAGGAATGCAGGGTGGGTTCAATATTAGGAAAACTATTAGCATAATTGACTGTATCAATAACCGAATTAACAAAAAAACGTGATTATCTCAATACATATAGAAAAAGCATTTGAAGAAACCTAACACTCATTCCTATTAAAAACACTAGAGAGTATAGTAAATGGAGGTTTTTTTTTTTTTTTTTTTTTTTTTTTTTTTTTTTTTTTTCTGAAGCTGGGATTAAGTGACTTGCCCAGGGTCACACAGCTAGGAAATGTTAAGTGTCTGAGACCAGATTTGAACTCGGGTCCTCCTGAATTCAAGGCTGGTGCTCTATCCACTGCACCACATAACTACCCCTGGAGTTTTTCTTAAAATGATCAGTAGCATCTATTAAAAACCATCAGCAAGGGGGCAGAGCCAAGATGGCGGAGAAGAAACACACAACTCTGTGTAAAAGGTTGGAGCAGAATCTATTATGCTTCAGGTAAAGCCAAAAAAGCAGGGGTAGCTATCCTTATCTCAGATCAAGCAAAAGCAGAAGTTGATCTAATTAAAAGAGATAAGGAAGGAAACTATATACTGCTGAAAGGTAGCATAAATAATGAAGCCATATCGATACTAAACATATATGCACCAAGTGGAATAGCATCTAACTTTCTAAAGGAAAAGTTAAGGGAATTGCAAGAAGAAATAGACAGTAAAACTATAATAGTGGGAGATCTCAACCTTGCACTCTCAGATTTAGACAAATCAAACCACAAAACAAACAAGAAAGAAATTAAAAAAGTAAATAGAACATTAGAAAAACTAGGTATGATAGACCTTTGGAGAAAACTGAATGGCAATAGAAAGGAATATACTTTCTTCTCAGCAGTTCATGGATCCTATACAAAAATTGACCATATATTAGGACATAAAGATCTCAAATTTAAATGTAGGAAGGCAGAAATAATAAATACCTTCTTCTCAGACCACAATGCAATAAAAGCTACATTCAGTAAAAAGTTAGGGATAAATAGACCAAAAAGTAATTGGAAACTGAATAATCTCATCTTAAAGAATGACTGGGTGAAAGAGCAAATTATACAAACAATTAATAATTTCACCTAAGATAATGACAATGATGAGACATCATACCAAAATCTGTGGGATGCAGCTAAAGCAGTAATAAGGGGAAATTTTATATCTTTAGAGGCTTATTTGAAGAAAATAGAGAAAGAGAAGATTAACGAATTGGGCTTGCAACTTAAAAACCTAGAAAAAGACCAAATTAAAAACCCCCAACCAAATATTAAACTTGAAATACAAAAATTAAAAGGAGAAATCAATAATATTGAAAGTAAAAAAAAACTATTGAATTAATAAATGAAACCAAGAGTTGGTTTTATGAAAAAGCCAATAAAATAGATAAACCTTTGGTAAATCTGATCAGAAAAAAGAAAGAGGAAAATCAAATTGTTAGTCTTACAAATGAAAAGGGGGATCTTTCCACCAATGAAGAGGAAATTAGAGAAATAATAAGGAGTTACTTTGCCTAACTTTATGCCAATAAATTTGATAACTTAAGTGAAATGGATGACTTCCTCCAAAATTATAGGCTTCCTAGATTAACAGAGGAGGAAATAAATTGCTTAAATAGTCCCATTTCAGAAAAAGAAATAGAACAAGCTATTAATCAACTCCCCAGGAAAAAATCCCCAGGACCAGATGGATTCACATGTGAATTCTACCAAACATTTAAAGAACAATTAGCCCCAATGTTATATAAATTATTTGAAAAAATAAGGGATGAAGGAGTCCTACCAAATTCCTTTTGTGACACAGACATGGTACTGATACCTAAACCAGGTCGATCGAAAACTGAGAAAGAAAACTATAGACCAATTTCCTTAATGAATATTGATGCTAAAATCTTAAATAAGATATTAGCAAAAAGAATTAAGGAAATCATCTCCAGGATAATACACTATGATCAAGTAGGATTTATTCCAGGAATGCAGGGCTGGTTTAATATTAGGAAAACTATTAATATAATTGACCATATTAATAATCAAATTAATAAGAACCATATGATCATCTCAATAGATGCAGAAAAAGCATTTGACAAAATCCAACATCCATTCCTATTAAAAACGCTTGAGAGTATAGGAATAAATGGACTATTCCTTAGAATAATCAGGAGCATATATTTAAGACCGTCAGTAAGCATAATATGCAATAGAAATAAACTACAACCTTTCCCAGTAAGATCAGGAGTGAAACAAGGTTGCCCACTATCACCATTACTATTCAATATAGTACTAGAAACTCTAGCCTTGGCAATAAGAGCCAAGAAAGACATCCAAGGAATTAGAGTAGGAAATGAAGAAATCAAATTGTCACTCTTTGCAGATGACATGATGGTATACTTTGAGAACCCCAAAGACTCTGCTAAAAAGCTACGAGAAATAATTCAAAATTTCAGCAAAGTGGCAGGATACAAAATAAATCCACATAAATCCTCAGCATTTTTATATATCACTAACAAAATGCAACAGCAAGAGATACAAAGAGAAATTCCATTCCAAACAAATGTTGAGAGTATAAAGTATTTGGGAATCCATCTACCAAAGAAAGTCAGGAATTATATGAGAAAAATTACAAAACACTTGCCACAAAAATAAAGTCAGATTTAAATAATTGGAAAGACATTCAGTGCTCTTGGATAGGCCGAGCGAATATAATAAAGATGACAATACTCCCCTAACTAATCTATTTATTTAGTGCTATACCAATCAGACTCCCAAGAAACTATTTCAATGACCTAGAAAAAAAAAAAAACAAAATTCATATGGAAGAATAAAAGGTCGAGAATTGAAAGGGATCTAATGAAAAAAAAACTCAGAGGCAGGTGGTCTAAGTGTACCTGATCTAAAGCTATTATTATATAGCAGCATTCACCAAAACCATTTGGTATTGGCTAAGAAATAGACCGGTAGATCAGTGGAACAGATTAGATACAAAGGACAAAAAAGGGTACATTTATAGCAACCTAATCTTTGACAAACCCAAAGATACCAACATTAGGGATAAAAATTCATTATTCGGAAAAAACTGTTGGGAAAACTGGAAATTAATATGGCAGAAATTAGATATGGATCCACACTTAACACCATATATCAAGATAAGATCAAAATGGGTCCATGATTTAGGCATAAAGAGGGAGATAATAAATAGATTAGAGGAACAGAGGATAGTCTACCTCTCAGACCTCTGGAGGAGGAAGGAATTTATGACCAGAGGAGAACTAGAGATCATTATTGATCACAAAATAGAAGATTTCGATTACATCAAACTAAAAAGTTTCTGTACAAATAATACTAATGCAAACAAGATTAGAAGGGAAGTAACACACTGGGAAAATATTTTTTAAAGCAAAGGTTCTGACAAAGATCTCATTTCCAAAATATATAGAGAACTGACCCTAATTTATAAGAAACCGAACCATTCTCCAACTGATAAATGGTCAAAGGATATGAACAGACAATTCTCAGATGAAGAAATTGAAACTATATCCACTCACATGAAAGAGTGTTCCAAATCACTACTGATTAGGGAAATGCAAATTAAGACAACTCTGAGATATCATTACACACCTGTCAGATTGGCTAAGATGACAGGAACAAATAATGATGAATGTTGGAGAGGATGTGGGAAAACTGGGACACTAATACATTGCTGGTGGAGTTGTGAAAGAATCCAGCCATTCTGGAGAGCAATTTGGAACTATGCCCAAAAAGTTATCAAACTGTGCATACCCTTTGACCCAGCAGTGCTACTACTGGGCTTATATCCCAAAGAAATACTAAAGAGCAGAAAGAGACATATATGTGCCAAAATGTTTGTGGCAGCTCTTTTTGTTGTAGCTAGAAACTGGAAGATGAATGGATGTCCATCAGTTGGAGAATGGTTGGGCAAATTATGGTATATGAAGGTTATGGAATATTATTGCTCTGTAAGAAATGACCAGCAGGAGGAATACAGAGAGGCTTGGAGAGACTTACATCAACTGATGCTGAGTGAAATGAGCAGAACCAGAAGATCACTATACACTTCAACAACAATACTGTATGAGGATGTATTCTGATGGAAGTGGAAATCTTCAACATAAAGAAGAGCCAAGTCACTTCCAGTTGATCAATGATGGACAGAGGTAGCTACACCCAGAGAAGAAACACTGGGAAATGAATGTAAATTGTTAGCACTAATATCTGTCTGCCCAGGTTACATGTACCTTTGGAATCTAATGCTTATTGTGCAACAAGAAAATGGTATTTACACACATGTATTGTATCTAGGTTATATTGTAACACAAGTAAAATGTATGGGATTGCCTGTCATCGGGGGGAGGGAGTAGAGGGAGGGGGAGATAATTTGGAAAAATGAATACAAGGGATAATATTATAAAAAAATATATAATAAAAATTATTAAAAAAAACCATCAGCAAGCATCATATATAATGGGCATAAACTAGAACCATTCCCAATAAGATCAGGGATGAAACAAAATTGCCCACTATCACCTTTACTATTCAATATTATATTTGAAATATTAGCTTTGGCAATAAAAGAAGAAAAAGAGATTAAAGGAATTTGAGTAGGTAATGAGGATACCAAATTATCACTCTTTGCAGATAATATGATGGCATACCTAGAGAAATCTAGAGAATCATGTAAAAAACCACTAGAAACAATTCACAACTTTAGCAAAGTTGCAGGATACACAATAAATCTACATAAATCATCAGCATTTTTACATATTACTAATAAAGCCCAACAGCAAAAGATACAAAGAGAAATTCCATTTAAAATAACTTTCAATAATATAAAATATTTGGGAGTCTTAACTGCCAAGGCAAAATCAGGAACTATATGAACACAACTACAAAACACTTTCCACACAAATGAAGTCTGATTTAACCAATTGGAAAAGTGGTCATAGGTAGGTTGAGTGAATGTTATAAAAATGAGAATTCTACCTAAATGAATGTAACTTATTCAGTGCCATACAAATCAAACTCCCAAGAAATTATTTTACAGATATAGAAAAAAAAATAACAACAAAATTCATGCAGAAAAACAAAAGATCAAGAATTTCAAGTCTTGAATGAAATGAAAAAAAAATTGCAAATGAAGATGGCCCCACTCTGCCAGACTGAAAACTATATTACAAAGCAGTGGTCAATAAACCATTTGGTACTGACTAAGAAACAGAGTAGACTATCAGTGGTTGGCTTTGCAGGGCAAAATAGTCAATGACTAAAGTAATCTAGTGTTTGACAAACCCATAGTTCCCAGCTTTTGATATATGAACTCACTATTTAACAAAAACTGGGAAAATTGGAAAGTAGTATGACAGGAACTAGGCATTGATTGTTGCTTAAGATCATATACTAACTAAGACAAGGTAAAAATGTGTTTGTGATTTAAACACAAAGAATGATATTGTAAGTAAATTAGAAGAACAAAGGATAATTTACCTCTCACATCTGTGGAAAAGAGATGAATTTGTGACCAAAGAAGAAATGAAGTTCATTATTGAACACAAAAAAATAATTTTGATTATATTAAATTTAAAAAATCTTGTATAAACAAGATAAATGAAAATAAGATTAGAGGGGAAGCAATAAATTGTGAAAACATTTTTTCTGTTCAAGGATGTTAATAAAGACCTCATTTTTAAAATAGAGGATTGAATCAAATTTATAAGAATTCACAGCATTTTCTAATTGATAAATGGTCAAAGCATATGAACAGACAATTTTCAGATGAAGAAATTGAAACCCTTTCTACTCATATGAAAAATTGCTCTAAATCACTATTGATCAGAGAAATACAAATTAAGACAACTCTGAGGTACCCCTAGATAACTCTCAGATTGGCTAAATTGACAGGAAAAGATAATGTTGAATGTGGGAGATGTGGGAAAACTGGGACATTAATACATTGCTGGTGGAGTTGTGAACTGATCCAACCATTTTGAAGAGCAATTTGGAACTAAGTCTAAAGGCCCATCAAACTGTGCATACCCTTTGGGTATGTGTGATCCAGCAGTGTTTCTACTTATATACCAAAAAGATCTTAAAGGAGAGAAAGAGATCCACATGTGCAAAAATATTTGCACTTTTTATAGTGGCAAGAAACTGGGAACTGATTGGATGCCCATCAGGTTGGAGAATGGATGACTAAGTTATGGAATATTATTGTTCTATAAGAAATGCTCAGAGGATGATTTCAGAAATGCCCAAAGAGAGTTACATAAATATATATCAAGAGAAATGAGCAGAACCAGGAGATAATTGCTCCTGGCAACAACTAGATTATATGATTATCGATTGTAATGAATATGGCTCTTTGAGTATGTATCACAACATAGCATTTTAACTCTTTTTGTTGCTGTCTGCTCACATTTTATTTTATTTCTCATTTTTTTATTCTTTTGGATCTTATTTTTTTGTGCAGCAAAATAATTGTAAAATATGTATGCATATATTGGATTTAACATATTTTTACCATACTTCACATATTTTGGATAACTTGCCATATAGAAGACGGGATGGGGAAAACAGGCAGAAAAAGTGGAACACCAAGTTTTGCAAGGGTCAGTGTTGAGAAATTATCCATGCATATGTTCTGAAAATTAAAAAAAAAAGAAATTTCTGTTTTAAAAAAATCCTCAGCCCCCATGGAGACCTATTATTCTTAAATTTAACTCACTCTTGCTCTACTTATGGGATAGCACTATTTTTGTTTTTGTAGCACTATTATTAAGAAATGAAGAGGGAAGGGAAATAGGTATTAATTTTTAATTAATAGGCATTAATTTTTTGAAAGAGAAATGCATAGCTGCATGAATAGAAGTTCATGAAAGAGAAGCATAGCTGCAAGGAAAGGAATCACCAAGCTCATTAGGGCTGTTGCCAGAATACTATTCCAGGTGACTTGGCTTTTATTTTTGTTGGAGTACAAATTGCTTTGGTAGTCAGGATATTAGACTTTTGGAGAATTTTCTAAAATCAGTAATGTGAACCTTAATGATGTGCAATTAGTATGCCTTGTATCCTTCAGGACCAAAGAATATATTTTAATGGCTATTACATATGATCCAGAAGCAAAATAAAATGTAGATAACTGGTCTAGATTTTTTGCCCACATTGGCCACTAGACAGTAGCATTACTTTGGAGATTTTGCTTTTGCTTTCATTATAATAAAAAATCATCCTGTCACAAAATCAGAGAGATACAAAATACATAGCTATTAATGGACATGAAACACATCCATACAAATATTAATCATGTATATATCTTTGCGTGTGACTACATATGTGTATATGTGTGCATGTGCATAAATGTTTATATCTATTATATATCATGAAATAGTAAATAAAAATTTGATTCTTTTCTATGCCCAGGATCTATATAAGGCCTATGAAAACATTTTGTGTGAGCTTCTCAAAGCCACTGAAAGAGGAACTTGAAATTTAACAACTATAGGAGCTTTTTTTCATAGCAACATAAATTTATATTAAGTTAATCATAATAATGTCATAAATTTTGAAGAACAAGAAAGGAATGTACATTACAGGATAACTAGGACACATATGAGTACATGATGGGACAGACATATATATATCCTTATTGGCCTGCCAATCATTGTGTATAAGTGACTGAGAGGACAGTCAGTGCCAACTAAAGTGGGAGTGTATACATTGAGAAAGTGTAAATACACTATGATGAAACTATGGAGATGTAGTGATGATGAAACAAGAAAGAACTGAATCATCTTATTCTTGATTCAAGAGATTTAATGATATGCTACTACATCACATACAAAGGAAGTCTCTGTGAACTGTCTTTGCATCTCAACAACGTGATGTAAGCAGTAATGCAATTTATAAAGTTTGTCAAAAACAAGATTTAAGAGCTTTAAGAGATTTTAAAAGGGGTTAAGTAATTACTGATTGATCTGATTTGGAGTACAGTGATCTTATTTATCACTGTGAAGTGTTATGGCTGAATGATGAGAACATTCTCATGAGGTTTTGCAAACTGCAGGATGAAGCCAAGCAGTTCATGGAGATGAAGGGAAAACCTTCCAGGAAATTCAATGATAGAAAGTTACTATGTGATATAGCATTCATGGTTGAAGTACCAAACACCTCTCAGAGTTGAATTTAAAACTGCAAGACCCCAAAGATCCTTTTAAATATGAATCATTTGAAGTTCAATTAAGACTGTAGAAAGTACAACTTAAAAGGAATAACACAGTTCATTTCCCCACTCTGAAAAGACAAAATCCTCTACGATATTTGAATATTCTGTTGAATGTGTGAAACTAGTTGAGGAATTTAATGAAATATTTAAAAATGAAACTTAAGCAAATGGAATTGAACATCTTTGCTATACCATTCAATGTAGAACCAGCTGATATGCTTGATAACCTACAATATGAAATCATTCAGCTGTAACACAATAATGGGTTGAAAGCTAGGTAAAACTACCTCTTGAGTTCTATAAATTTTACATAATTTGCCACTTTGAGGAAACATGCATTGAAATATGCACTTGTATTTGGAACAACTAACTTCTGCAAGCAGTTTTTTTTTTTCAAAATTTAACATTGCAAATGTTAACTGTGCTGCAGACTGATCAACACAAATCTGGACAAGCAGTTGTGAATAGCAAGAGCATCAATACCAGCTAATATCACATGCCTTACAAAAATAGAAGCAGTTGCAGTCATCAAATTATGGATGAGTTAATTACATTTTTTGACCAAATATAGCAGACTACTTTTTAAGTTGATAACTTTGTATGTATTGTGAATGATGTTACAAATATTCAAATGGCTCTTGGCAAAAAAAAAAAGAAGAAGAAGAAAGAAAGAAAGGAAGGAAGGAAGAAAGGAAGAAAGGAAGAAAGGAAGAAAGGAAGAAAAAGAAATAAAAAGATTCCCCACCCTCTTTAATGGGGGATATAAGTATAACAAAGTATAGCAAAAATATAAATTACAACATGGTTAAATATAAAGTATTTTGGCAAGGAAGACTATTAGGTGGAGAAATCATGAAAGATTTAAGAGAGAAGATGGTCTTTGGACTGCATCTTAAAGAAGAAGGAAGCTAGGAGGACAAGGCAAGGGATGAGGATATTCTCGGCATATTTAGAAATCAATATAAAGACACTAAGAAAGGTAACAGTATGATGAATGAAGAACAGAAAAAAAGTCAGTTTGGCTGGATCATACAGTGAAAGAGGGAATAATGTCCAGTAAGAGTGTAAAGGAGGGGATGAGGATAGGTTGTATAGTATTTTAAATTTAAATATGTTTAAATTTTATCTTAGAAGCAAGGGGAAATCACTGAAATTAATAGAGTAGGAGGGTCATATGATCAAATTTAAACTTAAGGAAAATTAGAAGTAACATGAGTAGGGTAAAAAAGTAAAAAAGTGCAAGAGATACTTGAGACAACTTTATAAGAAAGAGGGGATGAAGGCCTGAATAAAGGTGGCATCTGTATGAAGAGAAGGAAGCAATGCAAATGATATTATGAAAACTTAAATGTCAATATTTGGCAACTTCTTAGATGTGTGCTGTCAGAAAATTCTATTATACTACAGCTGAAGTTACAAGTCTGGGAATTAAGAGAAAAGCTGATGTCTCTAACAAAAAAGGAAAAATTGGAAGAAGAATGAATTTTGGTGGAAAGATAATAAATTCAAATATGAATATGTGAAGTTCAAGTTGCCTCCAGAATATGTTTTGAAATACCCAAAATACAATAATTGTTGATTTAAGGCTAAAGATAGTGGAAGAGACTGGAGTAGGATATATATGTATATGTGTTGATGTAGAAACAAATGCACACATATATTTATATATGCATGTGAATTATATAAACATCTGATGTAGAAATAAATGTAAATTGAGAGGCATTACAATATTTTGGAAACATCACCTCTATCATAATAGCCTTGCAATATCTTGATTTTCTAATATGAAATATGAGGCTGGGAATATTACCTATTTTATAGGGCTTTTGTGAATAAAGATCTTTGCAAAACTTAAATGCTGGAGAAATATGGCAATTATTATTATAAAGAGAATTATACATATACCAATATATAAATGATGGGAGAACTCTTCATTTGACTTTTAAAACAAAATTCTCTATTATTAGCATAACAAATGAAAATTTAAAATATTTTCATGGTTCAAGGGAACATCTTATTTGATGAATGAGGATCAAGAACCAAAGTGTGAATATTACTTTTCGCCTATTATGATAATAAGATTAGTTAGTTTTACTTTCATAGGAAGTCAGATTTGATGGAAGACTCTTAGATGTCTTCTGGTTTAATAGCCTCATTTTACAGATGAAGAAATTGAATCCTAGAGTAGATGATTGATTCACTGAAAGTGTTAAGTGTTTAATTGAACTGAGATAAGAAAAACATAAATTAAGAGCTAGAACTCACTTCTAGGGTCATGCAGTCCAAATCCATGAGGAAACTTAGTTACAGAGAGATTGTGTTTGGGCCAAGGCCATCAGATCGTACCAGGTCCTCAGAGTCTAAATCCTAATATATTCCATAATAGTAGTTTATGTCATAGGTATTATCTTAATTCAACATTCTAGAGACATTCATAATTTCCCTCTATAGCTCTACCCAATGGCTTAGGATAGCATGATGCAAGTCTTATATATTTTTTCCTTCAAAAAGAAGCCCATAGAATCAGCATCTTCCTTGTTCTCCCTCACCAATTTTTGTCATCAGCACCACCAAAAATAGCAGCACTAGATCTGAAACTGCTGTAAGCTACCCCAAAGACTTCTGAGGAGCAAACTGCCAATGAAATATGCAAGCTGCATGGTTCTTTCAAAGGAGCTTACCATATGTTACACAATGAACTTGAATTTTGAAGCAATCTTTCTGCTGCCATTTCACTTCCTGATGTGCCTAAATAGTTTATTTTAATTAAAAATGGTATAATATTTTGCTTTGTATTTTTATATTTTTCTTTACATTTTCCTCCCTACTATTCTCCAGGACTGACTCCTTCTCTCCATAAAACAAACTTAAAAGATCTGATAATTGATAAGATGATGAGAGGCACATCCTCACATAAATAGAAAACAACCAGAGTTGTATATTAGCTTTGTCAAGAATGTGGATGAGTAGTAAATGAAACAAAGAATATAAGGACTCTGATGAAGGAATTACTACTATTAATTATATCATGTTTTTGTTTTTGTATTTTTATCTCTGCTTATAGACTACTTGAATGGTTTTACTCTTAAGAAACAAAAGGGAAACATACAAACAAAATAATTAAAGGAAAAAAAAAACTTGTTAAACTCTTAGATTTCAGGGCTTAAGATTGCATTATGCTATCAACTACCTAAGATTTTTCTTTCCTTAATTATCATTTTTCTTGCTAAAACCTGATGACATTAAGAGTTTTATGGCTGCCTCCACAAGTCAGAATTGACCAGATATTTGATTTTTTCCTACTAATGCTTTAAATTGCAATCATACTTTCTTTGATTATCCAGACAAGTAACGAAAGAGAAGG
Organism: Sminthopsis crassicaudata; assembly: GCF_048593235.1. Taxonomy (NCBI): domain Eukaryota; kingdom Metazoa; phylum Chordata; class Mammalia; order Dasyuromorphia; family Dasyuridae; genus Sminthopsis; species Sminthopsis crassicaudata. The sequence goes on along the minus strand of NC_133620.1, from coordinate 255,716,269 downwards.
GTAGCTGAAATAAAGTATAATAATTGTGAGACTATAAATCACTTTTAGGTATTATTTTTAAAAAATTCTCATAATGCTTTTAACACTGTTTTTGGCACAATATAAGTATATGCAGAATATCTGCTAACTGGTTCATTTTAGCATGAAATATTCTGACAATTTCTCAAGGATTCATTTTTCCCCCTTAGGAAATGGTACAATTTTAGATTTTTTTTGTAAAAGCAAGGCATTACCCTAGCACTCTCTCTCAAGGGGGTTCAGCAAGTTCTTATTTTATACTTTAGCACAACAGAATATTTTATTTCAGCATGACCTAAATGCAAAGGAAGTGATAATTTTTGAATATAGATATCAGAATTATAGTGGTATAAAAAGGCAGATGAGGCTAGAACACATGTCACTAGAAGTGGATTGAACACAGAGATCTAAACTTTATTCAGCATAAGTGATTTATTTTACCAATCCATCTTTTCATAATTCCTCATAGGATATTATGTTGATTGTTTTGTCTGTTTGCTTTCTAAGAAACATATTATATCATCATGAACTATAGTTTTTTAATGGCTTATTTGATATTCCATTACATTGCAGAAAGTGAAAATCCAATCATTAAAATCATAGCCAACTGGAATGTAAACCAAGTACAAGATAATTAGCTATAGTAGGGTTAGAAGAAATGAGATAATAGCAAATTACACGTAATATAATTTCAATAAAACAGTTTTTTTTAACATGCCAGATAAGCAAATATTTATTCATACACATAATGTATTCTTAGAGAGACAAGAACTACAATTCATATATTACAAACTTAATACAACTCCCAAATTAATTTTTATAATCCCAGAGATGTCACATTTCTATTTATATAAAGGAAGAAAGGGATATTCCCAATTCTATTTTTGGGATACATGAAAGAATTGGTACTTTCTCATTCCATGAGTAGAAAATGAAGCATAAAGTGATATACAACAGAATATTAAGGAATGATTACAAGGTGTTGCTATGTAATAATTTTTCATTAATTATTAAACAAAGGGTGGCCAATGGGATGAGCAAAGGTACTATCACCACTTGAATAAGCCTTAGTAGAAGTGAGAAGGTGGTAAAAATGACAAAGAAGTAATCCATAACTAAAATATGTATAAGAATAGAATAACCAAGAAACCATATAAATTGAAACTTTACTCAACAAACATCCTTCTTCCCAAATTACATATGGATGACTGCTGACTAAATTTTAAATTGATTTGTTTCTGTGCATTGCCTTGGTATAATTTCAAATCCATATTTTTTGTAATAAAAATAAAATGTTTACTGTAGGATATGTCCATCTCTTTAATGACAACTGAATAGGGAAAAACAAACAAAAAAACTTTACCTCAATTCCATTTCATTTACTAATGATTCAAGGTAAAAAAAAAATCACTAAATTCCTTTTAAGTTGATCTATAATAAAAATAAATATTTCAATACTATGATTAAAGATGAGTTTTTAAAATGAATTATAATTTCTGAAAATGTTAATAAGAGAAAAATTTCTCGAGATAAGCTATTTATTGAAGGGTTTGAATTAAATAGAAGCAACAGAAAGATCTATTACTTCGTGAATCAGTATAATGAGGGAAAAAATAGATACTATATAGAGAAATCTATACACGTTGTCATATTTCCTGGATTAATTTTGGCAGGGGGGGGTGTCAAGGAGGTGTCATGTTGGCTCAAGTATTTCAAGAAATAAGTCAGTTTCTTTTGGATTTGTACATAGGTGGGAAAAATATTTTAGATGAGAAGGCCAAAGTGAAATAAAACAAAGACATGAAATTGGGAGAAGGCTACAATGGAAATGATTGTGTGATATATAATTTCTATTTAGGGCATTAGAGAAAATGAATATTAGGAGAAACACTGCAGAAAATAGAAAAAAAGGACAAAAGGATCCAGTTGTAATCTATACACAGAACAAGAGAAAGTGGAGGTGAAGATATCTGGGGAAGTGGGACAAAGGAGGTATTAGAGAGCACAGAAACTAGGCTCAGAAGGAAGAATGAGAGACTGAAAGTGAGAAGCTCACAGCAGCAATGTAAATTTGGCATTCCACATGACATTTAATCTTCTGTAGGTGCTAAATAACAAAACCCAAAGTTCAGTACCTTTGCTTTATCTCTCATTGATCCTTTCCCCAGGATAGACATTTTAGCACCTGTTTCTTCCTGTAGCCTCTTCAAGGAGTTTCCTCTTGGTCCAAGCAATTTCCCCACAAAATTGAACTAGGAAACAAAATCAATAAAATGTCTGTTTTAAGATGGAGTAAAGAGAAAATGTGCAGTAAGAATTTTTTTTAAAAAGCTCTACATCATTGTGAAGATACTTATTTTGTTAGGGAGGTTATTTGATCTTTTCAAGTCTCTGAGTTCTATTCAGTAAAACAACTTTCTCTGCATTAAATGGTATCCTTGTAATATGATGGAGCAAATTAAAAAAAAAGATCAATTTCTTTCTCAAAGGGAGAAATGGATATTTACAAATTATAAATTAAAAATATTTTAAGGGCAAAATGGAATTATAAGAAAATATGGAGCATACTTAAATATTTGGTTAAACTTTTCATCAAAATAGATTTATTATACTAATAATATAACAAAACCTAAAACTAAAAATGTTTTAAATTATACAGCATGCAGAAAACAAAATGAAATAAGTTCTTATAGACTAATTTAATATTAATACAATTCCTTGATAGTGCATTTTATATTAATATTTTCACAGAATGTGAAGATCAGGACAATGCCTAATTTGATAAAATGCATTTTATCAAAGCTGTTGACAAAGTCCATATCAGATAGCTATCAAGTATATCTATCATGAAATCATTATGGATAAAATATAGATAAAAAGAGATAAGAAAAAATAAAAAAGAGATAAGAAAACTGAAGACAAGAGAAACTTATTGTTTCCCTTGTCACAAAATTAGTAAATATCAATATCAAAATTGAAATGAAATTCTTTTAATTCCAAGTCTTGTAGTCTCCTCTATATAACTGACCAATCAGTTCTAAAGTTCTACATTTGGTTTAATAAACTGCAAAAATAAAATATATTGGAAGCATGGCTAGACAACTTTATATGAAATAATAAGAAGACTTTAAAACTTGTATTCATAAAAAGATGGAAATGTTTCAGATATGCATCTAGTAATGAATTTTGTTTCTGCCATCCAATGGTAAGTCTGCTTAAATTTATGAGAAGTAGATTTTTTTTTCATATGTGTGTATCATCACAGAGTGATGAAGTTTTCCATTATAGCAAATCACAAAGATGGCTTAATAAATCATACAGGGACATTTGTTGGTAGGGTAGGCTATACTATGGAAAACAAAATTCTTCAAAGTTAGTATAAAATGAAATTAGATATGCTTTTATATTATGTTATACTGATATTTTTATGCAATTTAGAATGTCTGATATTGTGGAATGCACAGGAATATCATGTATAATTGGTTAAGTAGTTTTTTTTTTTTTTTTCATCACTCCTATAGGGGAAAAAAGTTGGTTGTCAGTCTTCTGATTGGAAATATCATTTTCTATTTTCATTCTTTTTTGTTTGTTTTAAAATCTGATTCGTCATAGCTTGACTTACAACTAACTGCCTTTTAGGAACACACCCCACAAGTTTTAATTGTCTGGACCCAAGACAAACAAATAATTGTTAGGTTCTTACTAAGTGCTAATGAGATAATGAGATATTAGGTTCTTACTAAGTGCTAAGTGGGTACTTAACAATTTTCTAGTTCCAGCCTTTACTGGGAGTTTAACCCCTTCAAACTCTGGGGAGGAGCTTGCATGCTTAGGAGGAGCAAGTTCATTGGTTGAAGTATTTTTTCCCAGAAGCCCTTGCGTTATCCCAGGCCCATTCTCTGGGAGGATAAAAGAGGGTGGCACTCAAGAGATTGAGAGTCTTGTCTGGACCAGACTTGAGGCGGCTCTCTGCAGGAAGGGAAGTCACTACTCTGGACCAGAGTTGACCGCAACTGTCTGGAGACAAAGGCTCTCTATAGGAAGAAGAATCTGTCCAAGAGATTTGAGTTGAAACAGCAGATCTCCTCCCAGAGAGCAATTGGCAGTCTCTGGAGAAAACAGAACTTTACACTTGCAATTTATAATTCAATCTTATCAATATTTATGCACAGATCTACAGTTTGGAACCTAAGTAACATTATCAAGCATGAAACCCTACATAGTACAAGTTTCTTTGTTTTAAAGAGAGAGGTATCCTTTCCTTTTATTTTTCTTCCAAGCCATAACTACTCTTGGAATTTTCTAGCCAAGTCTAACTGATCATTATTGTATCATATTCCCCCAGTTAGAGTCTTTCTTAGACACTTTATAACATTAAAATCAATATTCTGTGTTTTAAATAAATTTCTAGTCATTAATAACACTTCATACATTTTACATTTTACAATTTAAAATACTCCAGCCTAACCCAGTTTTTCTTTACTAGCTCTTATATTTCTAGCACATTTTCTACAGTTGCATTAACATCCTAAAAAATCAAATTATCAATGAGATGAATTTGTTTTCCCACCATTTGCATTTTGGGCAGTCAATAGCCCTAAACTATGCAAATATATTGATGACTGCAGCAATTTTTCATCATATTTATTCTAATATATATTTTTTAAAAATGCATTTAATTTCTTTTCATTCTTCAATTAAAAATATATTGTTATCAAAATGGGTCCATGATTTAAGCATGAAGAATGAGACCATAAATAGATTAAAGGAACAAAGAATAGTCTACCTCTCAGACCTGTAGAAAAAGTAATTTATGACCAGAGGAGAACTGGAGGTCATTATAGATCACAAAATAGAATATTTTGATTACATCAAACTAAAAAGTTTCTGTACAAACAAAACTAATGCAAACAAGATTAGAAGGGAAGTAACAGATTGTGAAAATATTTTTATAGTTAAAGGTTCTGATAAAGGCCTCATTTCTAAAATATATAGAGAACTGACTCTCATTTATAAGAAAACAAACCATTCTCCAATTGATAAATGGTCAAAGGATATGAACAGACAATTTTCAGATGATGAAATTGAAACTATGTCCACTCATATGAAAGAGTGTTCCAAATCACTACTGATCAGAGAAATGCAAATTAAGACAACTCTGAGATACCACTACACAACTGTCAGATTGGTTAAGATGACAGGAACAAATAATGATGAATGTTGGAGGGGATGTGGGAAAACTGGGACACTAATGCATTGTTGGTGGAGTTGTGAAAGAATCCCTCATTCTGGAACTATGCCCAAAAAGTTATCAAACTGTGCATAAAAAAGTGTAAAGTGGTGGTACTACATCTCATAAAGAGGCAAAGGTAACCTATTATATCTGAGAGAAAGAAAGGAGGGAGATGAACTTAGTGTGTATCAATAGACATATTCAATTTATGGTGAAACTTCTTCCATTTCATTGAAAAGTGAAAGGGAAGGAGTAAGCTAAGGGGAAGGGAATACAGAAATTTTGCGGAAAGGGGGTAAAATAAGGGGAGGAACTTTAAGGTGGGGGAGGGATACTAAAAAGGGAGGGCTGTGAAAAGCAAGTGGTGTTCACAAGTTGAATACTAGGTAGGGGGGTAAGAGGGAGGGAAAGGGGAAAAGCATAAGCAGGGGTTAATAGGATAGCAAGCAATATAGAATTAGTCATTCTAACCATAAATGTGAATGGGGTAAACTCCCCCATAAAGAGGAAGCAGTTAGCAGACTGGATTAAAAGTCAGAATCCTACTATATGTTGTTTACAGGAAACACACCTGAAACAGGGTGATACATTCAAACTAAAAGTAAAAGGGAGGAGCAAAATCTACTATGCTTTAGGTGAAGCCAAAAAAGCAGGAGTAGCCATCCTCATCTCAGATCAAGCAAAAACAAAAATTGATCTAATTAAAAGAGATAAGGAAGGGCATTATATCCTGCTAAAGGTTAGCATCAATAATGAAACAGTATCAATATTAAACATATATGCACCAAGTGGTGCAGCATCTAAATTCTTAAAAGAGAAATTAAGAGAGCTGCAAGAAGAAATAGACAGCAAACTGAAATAGTGGGAGATCTCAACCTTGCACTCTCAGAATTAGATAAATCAAACCACAAAATAAATAAGAAAGAAGTCAAAGAGGTAAATAGAATACTAGAAAAGTTTGATATGATAGATCTTTGGCGAAAGCTAACTGGAGACAGAAAGGAGTATACTTTTTTCTCAGCAGTTCATGGAAACTATACAAAAATTGATCATATACTAGGGCATAAAAACCTCAAAATCAAATGCAGTAAGGCAGACATAGTAAATGCATCCTTTTCAAACCACAATGCAAGTAAAATTACATTTAATAAAAAGCCAGGGGAAAATAGACCAAAAAATAATTGGAAACTAAATAATCTTATACTAAAGAATGATTGGTAAAACAGGAAATCATAGACATAATTAATAACTTCACCCAAGAAAATGACAATAATAAGACATCATACCAAAATGTGTGGGATACAGCCAAAGCAGTAGTAAGGGGAACTTTTATATCTCTTCCGGCTTACTTGCATAAAATAGAGAAAGACAGCGCCAAAGAATTTGGCTTGTAATTAAACTTACTAGACAAAGAACAAATTAAAAACCCCCAGACAAACACAAAACTTGAAATTCAAAAAATAAAAGGTGAAATTAATAAAATTGAAAGTAAAAAATCTATTGAATTAATTAATAAAACTAAGAGTTGGTTCTATGAAAAAAACCAACAAAATAGAAAAAACTTTAGTAAACCTGATTAAAAAAAGGAAAGAGAAAAAGCAAATTGTTAGTCTTGTAAATGAAAAGGGAGAAGTCACCACTAATGAAGAGGAAATTAGAACAATAGTTAGGAGCTACTTTGCTCAACTTTATGCCAATCAATTCGATAACTTAAATGAAATGGAAGAATACCTTCAAAAATATAGCTTGCCCAGATTAACAGAGGAAGAAGTAAGTAGGCTAAATAGTCCCATCTCAGAAAAAGAAATAGAACAAGCTATTAACCAACTTCCTAAGAATAAATCCCCAGGACCAGATGGATTTACATGTGAATTCTACCAAACATTTAAAGAACAACTAACTCCAATGCTATATAAACTATTAGAAAAATTAGGGATTGAAGGAGTCCTACCAAATTCCTTTTATGACACCGACATGGTACTGATACCTAAACCAGGTAGATTGAAAACTAAAACTATAGACCAATTTCCTTAATGAACATTGATGCTAAAATCTTAAATAAGATATTAGCAAAAAGACTTCAGCAAATCATCCCCAGGATAATACACTGTGACCAAGTGGGATTTATACCAGGAATGCAGGGCTGGTTTAATATTAGGAAAACTATTAGTATAATTGAACATATTAATAATCAAATTAATAAAAACCATATGATTATCTCAATAGATGCAGAAAAAGCATTTGATAAAATCCAACATCCATTCCTACTAAGAACGCTTGAGAGTATAGGACTAAATGGACTATTCCTTAAAATAATAACGAGCATATATTTAAAACCTTCAGTAAACATTATATGTAATGGCAATAAACTAGAACCTTTCCCTGTAAGATCAGGAGTTAAACAAGGTTGCCCACTATTACCATTACTATTCAATATAGTACTAGAAACTCTAGCCTCGGCAATAAGAGCCGAGAAAGAGATTCAAGGAATTAGAGTAGGAAAAGAGGAAATCAAATTATCACTCTTTGCAGATGACACGATGGTATACTTTGAGAACCCCAAAGACTCTGCTAAAAAGCTATTAGAAATAATTCAGAATTTTAGCAAAGTTGCAGGATACAAAATAAATCCTCATAAATCCTCAGCATTTTTATACATTACCAACACAATCCAACAGCAAGAGATACAAAGAGAAATTCCATTCCAAACAAATGTTGAGAGTATAAAGTATTTGGGAATATATCTACCAAAGGAGAGTCAGGAATTATATGAGCAAAATTACAAAACACTTGCCACAAAAATAAAGTCAGATTTAAATAATTGGAAAGACATTCAGTGCTCTTGGATAGGCCCAGTGAATATAATTAAGATGACAATACTCCCTAAACTAATCTATCTATTTAGTGCTATACCAATCAGACTCCCAAGAAACTATTTTAATGACCTAGAAAAAATAACAACAGAATTCATATGGAAGAACAAAAGGTCGAGAATTTCAAGAGAAGTAATGAAAAAAAATTAAATGAAGGTGGTCTAGCTGTACCTTATCTAGAACTGTATTATAAAGCAACAGTCACCAAAACCATTTGGTATTGGCTAAGAAATAGACTAGTTGATCAGTGGCATAGTTTAGGTTCACAGGGCAAGATAGTGAATAAAAATAGCAATCTAGTGTTTGATAAACCCAAAGATCCCAAATCTTGGGATAAGAATTCATTATTTGACAAAAGCTGCTGGGAAAACTGGAAATTAGTATGGCAGAAACTAGGCATGGACCCACATTTAACACCACATACTAAGATAAGATCAAAATGGGTCCAAGATTTAGGCATAAAGAACTAAGTCATAAATATATTGGAGGCATATGGGATGGTTTACCTCTCGGACTTGTGGAGGAGGAAGGATTTTGTGTCCAAGGGAGAACTAGAGACCATTATTGATCACAAAATAGAATATTTTGATTATGCCAAATAAAACATTTCTGCACAAACAAAACTAATGCCAACAAGATTAGAAGGGAAGTAACAAATTGGGAAAACATTTTTACAGTTAAAGGTTCTGATAAAGGCCTCATCTCCAAAATTGACTTTAATTTATAAGAAATCGAGCCATTCTCCAATTGATAAATGGTCAAAAGGATATGAACAGTCAATTTTCAGATGATGGAATTAAAACTATTTCCACTCATATGAAAGAGTGTTCCAAATCACTTGATCAGAGAAATGCAAATTAAGACAACTCTGAGATATTATTACACACCTGTCAGATTGGCTAAGATGACAGGAACAAATAATGATGAATGCTGGTGGCGCTGTAGGAAAACTGGGACACTGATTCATTGTTGGTGGAGTTCTGAAAGAATCCAACCATTCTGTAGAGCAATCTGGAATTATGCCCAAAAAGTTATCAAATTGTGTATACCCTTTTACCCAGCAGTGCTACTACTGGGCTTATACCCCAAGGAAATACTAAAGAATGGAAAGGGATCTGTATGTGCCAAAATATTTGTGGCAGCCCTTTTTGTAGTGGCTAGAAAATGGAAAATGAATGGATGCCCATCAATTGGAAAATGGTTGGGTAAATTATGGTATATGAATGTTATGGAATATTTTTGTTCAGTAAGAAATGACCAACTGGAGGAATACAGAGAGGCTTGGAGAGACTTATATCAACTGATGCTGAGCGAAACGAGTAGAACTAGGGGATCATTATACATTTCAACAATGATACTGTATGAGGATGTATTCTGATGGAAGTGGATATCGTCAACATAGAGAAGAGCTAATCCAATTCCAATTGACCAATGATGGACAAAATCAGCTACATCCAGAAAAGGGACACTGGGAAATGAGTGTAAACTGAGAGCATTGTTTTTTTTTTTTGTTTTTTTTTTTTTTGTGTGTGTGTGTGTGTGTGTGTGTGTTTGTTTTGTTTTGTTTCTCTTCCCAGATTATGTTTACCTTGTGAATACAATCCTTCCTTTGCAACAACAAAATTCAGTACTGCACATATATATTGTACATAAGATATACTATAAGATATTTAATATTTATGGATGGGAATGCCTGCCATCTAGGGGAGGGGGTGGAGGGAAGGAGGGGAAAAACTCGGAACAGAAGGGAGTACAAGGGATAATGTAAAAAAAAAAAAAAAACTACCTATACATATGTACTGTCAAAGAAAATGTTATAATTATAAAAATTAATAAAAATGTTCAAAAAATAATTGTGAAACAATAGTGAAGGAGAATCAGATATATGTTGTGCTGTTGTCATAAATAGAAAAAGTTTAAGAAACCCTGCTCTTTATCACTAATAATGGCTCTAGCATCTTCTCATTTGATAATTAACTTCTACCCTCCCCCCAATTCTCTATGTAAGATATTAATATATGGTTGACAATCTCCCAGAATCTGTGTGATGACTGCCTCTATTACAGGCTATATAGTATATCTAAATGACTTGTTGAAATATGTCAGGGATAAATTGTGCTTGTAGTCTAGTTTTCAATCCAAAAACTAATTCTGGGAATACATTTCTATTTGTTTGTTTATGGAAATGAGGGATCTTGGGTTTGAAACACTGCTTATAATGAACATCACCCTTTATCAATATGTTGAATGATTTTGCTAAACTTTTTGTTCTCCATATTATTATATTCTTTCATATAAGGGAGAATCTTTTGGAATGAAATATGGGGAGAAATGCTATAGAAAATTGTGGGGGAAAATGAATCTCAATTGTGAAAACAAAACAAAACAAAACAAAACTGTTATTTATCTTTTTTTCTTTGATGTATTTGAAGTCTCAAGTGAGAAAACAAAATCAATAAGCAGGTAATTAAGGAATCTTTTAATTTGCTGTTCATATAGTTAGATTAAGTATGATTTTAAGTCACTCTTAATTGTGTTTAGTTTATGGATGATATACAGCCAAGATTAACTTTCCTTTGACATCTAGCACATTTCAAGATTCTTTCTCACTATTAGACAGTTTACTCTTTCAGTATAAAGTCAAGTTTATTGAGCTATATTGAGTTATGCTCAAAGGACCTCAACTCATTGTATTACTGACCTGAAGATACTTATAACTGGAAAGCAAATCCCCCAAATTAAGCCCATTGTATTGCAAAGCATTTGTTTTTATTATGGAGTACTTAATTTCAATGTTCTATATCACTTTTTATAATATTTATATCAAATTACTTAATGATATCTTACTAGAGTTATTTTTTACACATAAGATTGTTAGAAAAAATAGAGAATAAATGCCTATTATTCAGATTTTGATATGAAGTTGGATAGTTAATACATAGAACTCATACATTAGTATATTTATACTTGACAGAAACTGTAGACAAGCAATGAACTGGGTTCAGAATAAAACAGGATATATACAGGCTGAATCTCTCCTTATTTGGAAGTAGTGAAAGAATGGAAGAATTATATAAAGTTTATAGTGCACTTAATTTATCCTTTGAAAAAAGTACATTTTTAAAAAATATTCCATCCAATCTAGTAAATATGTATTAAGTGCCTAGTATGTGTTAAACACTGTACTAAGGGGCTATGTATGATTAATAAATATTATCCTTGAACTTAAGGAACTTTTATTCAAATAGGATGTATGTGTATAAAGCAAAGGATGGGGGCTATACAAAAGATCAGTAGTCTACCAATGATGCCAAATGACATGCCTGTGAATTATTGTATGACTATGAATTAAGAACTATGAACCGTAAGACTATGAACCAAAGATTTAAGACTTCAGGTCACTCAATATGAAATTGATGACTTCATTGTGGGTATGAACAAGCTGTAGCATAATCCTCAAAGGAAAATTATCCAAGAGTAATTGAACATTAAAGATATCATCTCTAAGACTTATAATTAATTCTATAGTCCATTTTCACTTACATCCCTTGTCTCTAATCTTTTGCACAAACTGTTTTCCATGGCTGATATAAATTCACTCTTAACCTTTATCTCTCAGAATCCTGAATTTCCTTCAAGGCTTGACTCATGATCCCCTTCATTAGAGAAACCTCTCCTGATTCTTCTGGTAGTTATCTCTCTTTCCTTAAATTACGATAGCCTGAACTATTTTTAATTTTCTCTTTATCCTCAAAACCTAGGATAATGACTAACATATTGTGGACACTAAATTCATGATTCTTAAGATAAAAATAAGCTGATGATCACATAGCCATGAAGAGTCATGTAAAATAAAATAAAATTATATTTCTCTCTATATAAATGTAAATAGAATGTTTCTTTGTACCAAGAAAGAATTAAGAGATTGATCATATCCATATCCTTTTACTGGTGATAATCAAAATCTAATGAAAATTCCCATAATGTTTATATAGTGTTCACTATTGGAAAACTCTTTTTTTTAGAAATAGCCTTAGATCAATCAATTAATGATTAAAACATTATTAAATCCTCGAATGTGTCAGACACTTAACCCATTTCTACCATTTATTAGCTCTATAACTGTATGTCATGCTACTTTTCTTGAGTTTAGAAGACTCTCTAAGCTAAGTTTATCTTTCATAAATTTAAAAAGAAAAAAAGAAAACAACTCATAACAAATATTCATAGCCAACAGCATATTCCCACATCAATCATGTAATGCCTGATTTATTCTTCACTTGAAGTCCATCATAACTCTGTCATCATATGTGTTGTATTATCTCATTGGTCCTTTTGATCTTCATTGTCATTGCACTGAACAGAGCTATTTTTATTTACAATTGTATTGTTATTATATAAATTATTCTTTAAATACCATTTGCTTCACTCTACCTCATTTAATTTAGGTTTTCCTAATTTGATTTTAAACCTCAAATTTCATAATTTCTTATGGTGTAATAATCTTTCATTAAATTCATATGATATATGTATGCTTTTCAGCAATTTCTCAAATGATTGGGAAGCCTCTTAATTTTCAGTCTTTTGATATAACAAAAAAGACTACTATTAATATATATTTAAAATATGTTTTTTTTATCTCCTATATCTGTTTGATTAGGTTGAGCAATGGAATCACCAGGTCATATGATACAACCTAATGAAATTGTGCACATATTTCTATATTTCTTTCCAAAATGGCTTACACATTTTGTGAAAGGCAATGAAAGTCTATCTAAAGAATTTATGCCTTATTCAGTTGGTCATAAGGAGCTAGTGAAATATTTTGAACAGTGGAGTGGTATGATCCAAATTGTGTTTAAAACAAAATAAATATTGACTGTTTGGCAGTTATGAATTAGAGCAGAGAGGAAGTAATGAGCCAAACAGATAGCTGTAGTTTCCAACAGTACTTGATTTAAATATTGTTGTCTTGAATCAAGGAGTCAGTAATAGAAAAAAAATAGGAAAAATGTGTAAGAACTGAGAACATTTGGTAACTGACAATATGAAGTAAAAGAAACAACTTAGCTTTAAATATTTAATGTGTTCAATAATATGGGAAATATCAGTACATTGTTTAGAAAAATCATATTTAAGTTGTCAATGCGCATTGGAGACTAAGAACAATTATTTGAATTTATCCAAAAATTTATTTTCATAGTGAACACTTATTTTAATTATCTTATCTAAATGATGAAAGCTTTTTACCAAATTGTAACATAATTGACAATGAAACATGGCGAATAATTTCAATCTTCTCAAAGATTTCAACTGGGAAAGACATTTATCTAAAGTCAATGAGCATCTGTTTCCTGCATTTATGAAGTTATGCAAAATTTTACATATTCATTATAGAGCTAAGATGTTTTCTGTGCTACAAGAAAAACCCATGAGGACTCTTAATATTTTCAAATAAAGTACAAATAAAATTTTCTAGGTCAGTGAAGATTTAAAAAGTCTGCTATATATTTATTGGCTTTTATGTTTTAAATATATTTTTGTGAGATACTGTAAGTTCCATAGATTAAATTTATTATAATTTAATTTTTATATTTTATTTTATATTAGAATTATTTTATTATGATTTGTTATTATATTTTATAACATAATTATTACACCCGTGTTTCTCCTTTATTAAGACTCAAAACATAAATAAACCCATATATAGGTAGCTATTTCCGAATTGATAATTATTAATAAAAAGAAAAAAAAATCTATTTTGGTGCCTTTCAAAAAAAAAAGACCTATTGTCTTATGACAAAAATCTTAACCTATTTTCTATAAGATGATGCAAAAGCAAAAACATAAAATAATTATAAAATGGAGTGCTGTTTGAACATTCAAATAGTTTGAAACTACCAGAGAAGCCCCTTACAAAATCATTCCTCAGTCCAAGGGTCCTGATGTCTGTTATTTGAGGAATATTCCACTAGATGGAACTGTTTTGCCACAAGCTCAAAAGACAAAGTATTCTCATTTCTTAAAGAAAAAAAAAAGTTGAAAATGTTTAATCAATGATTTAATTACATAAATTCTGAGAAGGCACACCCTATAATAATAAGAATAAGAAAATTGGGAATAAAATATGATCATAAACTTTTATGTAGATTCATCCTATAAGGAAATGATAGGTTTTAGAAAAAGCATAACTATTATTTCCTGAAAAAAGTCAATGTATAAGTGTATAAATAATAAGAGAGGGCATAAGAACTTCAAGTATTTAAGTGCAAAATTTTATAATAGAAAGCTGTTTTTTAAAATCTACTGTAATAAAACATGGGACAGCATTGGTTTAGTGATTAGTGCCAGATTTGGAATGAAAAAAACTTTGCTTCAAGTTCTGTTACATGAAATGATTTTAAGGTCTTAAGAAGGTCACTTATTCTCATTGGATTCTAGACAATTTAATAATAAATTTCAGAGATAATGCTGGCTTCCATTTATAGAAGAAAGATCTTCTTTCAGGGGTCCTCTATATCAATGAAATAAAAAGTCCAGACTCTAACTCTATATAGTTGTGACTATTTGGACACTAATGAAAAATAAAAATAATTATAATAATAATATTAAATTTAATAACATATTTATAATTATATGATATATCATCATTAGTTTCATAAAATAGAAGATGTTTTAAATCATATATATATATATAATTTAACATATAAATAGCATAAATTTATGCATAAAGATAATGCATATAATCCCATCAGACCCTTACAATAATATTGTGAAAAAGATACCATTATTACCCCCCTTTAACAGATGATAAAACTGAGACTTGTTTATGTATCTAGATTTACAGTTGTGTTTTGAAAATAGATCCTCCTTATGACATACCAAAACTTAATATTCTTATGGCAATAGCCATTCTTCTTATCAGACCTGAACTATTTTGAGACTTTGGCAACATAATATCTGCATGATTTTGGGAATCTCTTAATCTCCCTTGGACTAATTGTTCCTGATTAGGGAGTCAGATTACTCCTTCCTTCTTTCCCAATGTCGTTTTTAGGGTCAATTTGCAAGAGTTTTCTTTTGGGACTTCAGCCTTATATGCAGTTAGTTGTTATGGATTACCAAGAATAGTTTAATCCCCCCTCTCCCCCCCCCCATCATTGTGATTGCTCATGTGAGAATAATGTATAACATTCTAATGATCTATAGTTATTCTTAAACTCATCTTGGTCAATTGCCATTCAAAGACTTTAACACAGATAGGAGAGTGATTCTAAGTGAAAAAGGCAAGATATCTCTCCAAAGGTCCAAAAAAGGCCAGTTACACACATAATCAAGATATCTAGAATTTGTCTTTAAGTAAACAGAAATCCAAAATGGGGGACTGCTAAAGTGATTAAAAGATGTAAAACCACATGTATTAAAAACAAAACAAAACAAAACAAAACAAAAACAAGGGAAGACAGCTAGAAGAAGCAGAGGATAGGATATTGACTGTGAAGTCAGAAATACTTGCCTTTAAATATGACTACAGATACTGAAGAGTTATGAGCTGTGTAGCTTGAGAACAAGTGACAACCCCAGTTGTGTCACCAATAAACACATAAAAACAAAGACAGAATATTATAACATTTTATTTGAAAGTAATAATAACAGTAAAATATTTTGGAATTTAATTGGCAAGGAACTTAATGCTTATATCATATATTTTTTTTTGAATGAAACACTTGTAACTAAAATAGATTGATTAATGTAAAGTGATATACATAGGAAATAAGGAGAATAAGATAACTGGTGTTAAAAAAAACAAAAACAAATCTTTTGACTCAAAATCCAGAACTCTTTCCATTATGTATCTCTAGATGTATACAATAATTTGTCCAGATTTGATGATGAATTAGGGGACAATTTCAAACCAACAAAAATCTATGTACTTTTAATAGTTCCTGTGTCCCAAATACAATAATTACAATTGTTATTTTGCCAAACCAGCTATGTTTGGAAATACTTCATATTTTCAAACTGATTTCATCCTTTCTTTAATTTTCTAATCTATTTATGCAAATTCAGACTCAGCACCCAACAATTTACTTGTAGCCGCAGCAACATGGGTCAGCTTGTGATTGAAAGCATCAAAGGTAAGTATGACATTTTTAGGTGTTTTTAATTTATCCAATTTATGCTTAGTTGGCATGATTTTAGATGAGCATGTTCAATTCTAGTTCAGTTATTTCAGTCATATCCAAATTTTTGTGATCCCATTTTGGGTAATCTTGGCAAATATTCTAGAGTGCTTCTTGATATACTTCTCCAGCTTATTTTGCAGATGAGGAAATTCAGTAAAACAGAATTAAGTAGCTTGCCCAGAGTCACATATCTTGTAAGTATTTGAGGTTAAATTTGAACTCAGAAAAAGGAGTCTTCTTGACTCCAGGTTTAGAGCTTTATACATTTTGTATCTTAATGTAGCAAATGAAATAAAAGTGTTTATTACTCTAGGTCCCCAAATTTCTCATTTGTCCTTTCCACAAAAAAGGATATTTTCACATGAATGAAATATGCCATTTTAAGTTTTTGTTTCAAACATCTCATATTCCCATAAAAAAAGCAAGAACTATTTTAAGCTATTTTTTAAAATAATGGGAAACTTTGTAAGTTAAAATTTTACCTGACACCAAAAGTTTTAACTTTTTTCTTTTAAACATAACAGAATATTTCACAATTTTTTCAAACGATTAAACAGCAACTTACTCTACATTCTTCCACAATTGAAGAACCTAGACTTTTCAATTTCAAGTTTTTCTATGCTTTTAAAAAAGCACATCCAGGTGTGTTTTTAAGTTTTTTAAACTAATTTTAAAATGTTTCACCCACATGTTTAAAAGAAAATTTAATTCATATATGTCAGCTTCATGTTAGCTTCATTAAGATACAAATCAATGAAAGTTATTTTTGTAATAACTTTTACATTCAAGAAGCATTTTGAGAAATTTTAATCAATTATCTTTCTAAAAATGGAATTTCATATTTTGCCAATAATCAAAGAATATATTTAGGGGAATTCTAAAGGTAGCAAAGCATACTTCCTGGAAAAACAAATACATAACACAATTTCACATCACTCCAAATTGAGCAGAAACACTTAAGAGATATTTTAATATAGCTAATTCTAAACTTCACCAAGTAAAGGACAAAAGGAACTTAAATAAGCAGGTTGGGAACTTTTGAGTTCTAAATTTCAGATATTATTAAATTAAGAGAAGTAGTAGAAGTAGTAAAAACAACCATTAAGATTTTATTCCTATAAAGTACATTTTTTTTTTGGCCACTGATCATTATCATCTACTTTATGACACTAATGAATATTCAATATTCACCCTGCATCTAGTAACTCAACTTCTGAAAAAACAATTTTCTGTTCAATTAATTTAAAAGTATCATGATATATACTTGCTTGTGGATGTAATGTATACTCTCAATAAAATCTAAGTTGGTTAAAGTCATGAGGTTTTTATATTTGTATTTATATCAAGAATCATACACTTTTAAAATTCAAAGAGTTATCAGAGACTGGTATAAATCCAAGAAACATTTATAAAAACAACCATCTCTACAGCACAACTGGTAATACTTTATCTGCCTTTCTTTTAAGGATTCTGTGAAGAAATGGAAAACCTTTCCTTTATGACAAAACATATTCTCTTTGTTGAAGATATCCACTTCCATCAGAATACATCCTCATATAGTATTGTTGTAGAAGTGTATAATGATCTCCTGGTCCTGCTCATTTCACTCAGCATCAGTTCATGTAAGTCTTTCCAAGTATCTCTGTATTCATCCTGCTGGTCATTTCTTATAGAACAATAATATTCCATAACATTCATATACCACAATTTACCCAACCATTTTCCAATTGATGGGCATCCATTTATTTTCCAGTTTCTAGCCACTACAAAAAGAGCTGCCACAAACATTTTGGCACATACAGGTCCCTTTCCCTTCTTTAGTATCTCTTTGGGTTATAAGCCCAGTAGTAACACTGCTGGATCAAAGGGTACGTAGAATTTGATAACTTTTTGGGCATAATTCCAGATTGTGCTCCAGAATGGTTGGATTTGTTCACAACTCCACCAACAAGGCATCAATGTCCCAGTTTTCCTTCATCCCTCCCATCATTCATCACTATTTTTTCCTGTCATCTTAGCCAATCTGACAGGTGTGTAGTGGTATCTCAGAGTTGTCTTAATTGCATTTCTCTGATCAATAGTAGCTTGGAACACCCTTTCATATGAATAGAAATAGTTTCAATTTCATCATGTGAAAAATGTTTATATCCTTTGACCATTTATGGCTTGATTTCTTATAAATTAGACTCAGTTTTCTATATATTTTGGAAATGAGGCCTTTATTAGAACCTTTTAACTGTAAAAATGTATTGCTAGTTTGTTGCTTCCCTTCTAATCTTGTTTGCATTGGTTTTGTTTGTACAAAAGCTTTTTAATTTGATATAACCAATTTTTTTTAATTTTGTGATCAATAATGATGTCTAGTTGTTCTTTGCTCACAAATTCCTTCCTCTTCTACAAGTCTGAGAGATAAACTATTCTATGTTCCTCTAATTTATTTATAATCTCATTCTTGATACCTAAATCATGGACCCATTTTGATCTTATCTTGGTGTACAGTGCTAAGTGTAGGTCCATGCCAAATTTCTGCCATAATAATTTCCAGTTTTCCTAGCGGTTTTTGTCAAATAGTGAATTCCCATCCCAAAAATTGGGATTTTCGGGTTTGTAAAACACAGATTGCTATAGTTATTGACTATTTTAACCTGTGAACATAACCTTTTCCACTGATCAATGAATCTATTTCTTAGGCAAGACCAAATGATTTTAGTGACCACTGCTTTATAATATAGTTTTAGATCAGGTACAGCTAGGCCACCTTCATTTGATTTTTTAAAATTAATTCCCTTGAAATTCTTGACCTTTTATTCTTCCATATACATTTTGTGGTTATTTTTTCTAAGTCATTAAAATAGTGTCTTGGGAGTCTGATTGGTATAGCACTAAATAAATATATTAGTTTAGAGAGTATTGTCATCTTTATTATATTTTCTCAGCTATCTAAGAGCACATAGTGTTTTTCCAATTATTTAAATCTGACTTTATTTGTGTGGAAAGTGTTTTGTAATTTTGCTCTGGTAGATAGATTCCCAAATATTTTATTCTATCAACAGTTATTTTGAATGGAATTTCTCTTTGTATCTCTTGCTGTTGGATTTTGTTGGTAATGTGTTAGGATTACTAAGTGAGAACTCAGGTTGTCTGGACAGTGACAAGGTGAGAATTCAGGTTTTCTGGACAATTACAAGGTGAGAACTCAGGTTGACTTGATAGAGGGGGCAAGCTCATTGGCTGGGGTGGTTCTTCCCAGAAGCCCTTGCATTATCCCACGCCCATTCTCTGGGAGGATAAAAGAGACAGCACTGGGCCCAGAGAGCAGATCGGCCTGGAGAAGGAT
This sequence comes from Sminthopsis crassicaudata, assembly GCF_048593235.1. Lineage (NCBI taxonomy): Eukaryota > Metazoa > Chordata > Mammalia > Dasyuromorphia > Dasyuridae > Sminthopsis > Sminthopsis crassicaudata. The sequence continues at coordinate 255,696,622 of NC_133620.1, read as the reverse complement.
AAGAGCTGGAGGAGATTCAGAGCCAGGATTCAAGAGGAAGACTCTGCATTACATCAGCCCTGACGGGGCTCTCTGCAGGAAGGGAAGTCACTTCTAAGGACAAGAGTTAACAGCAACTGTCTGGAGACAACGGTTCACTACAGGAAGAAGAATCTGTCCGAGAGATTTGAGTAGACACAGCAGATCTCTTCCCAGAGAGTGATCCGGCAGCTTCTAGAGACGACAGCTCGCTACAGTAATGTATAAAAATGCTGAGGATTTATGTGGATTTATTTTGTATCCTGCAACTTTGCTAAAGTTGTGAATTATTTCTAATAACTTTTTTATTATAGCTTTTTATTTACAAGATATATGTATTGGTAATTTTTCAGCATTGATTATTGCAAAACCTTTTGTTCCAACTTTTCTCCTCCTTCCCCCCACCCCTTCTCCCAGATAGCAGGTTGACCAATACATGTTAAATAAGTTAAATTATAAGTTAAATACTACATATATATATATATAAACATGTTCAAACAGTTATTTTGCTGTACAAAAAGAATCGGGCTTTGAAATAGTGTACAATTAGCCTGTGAAGGAAATCAAAAATGGAGGTGGACAAAAAAAAGGGATTGGGAATTCTATGTACTGGTTCATAGTCATCTCCCAGAGTTCTTTTGCTGGGTATAGCTGGTTCAGTTCATTACTGCTCTATTGGGATTGATTGGGTTCATCTCATTGTTGAAGAGGGCCACGTCCATCAGAATTGATTATCATATAGTATTGTTGTTGAAGTATATAATGATCTTCAGGTCCTGCTCATTTCACTCACCATCAGTTCATGTAAGCCTCTCCAGGCCTTTCCGAAATCATCCTGCTGGTCATTTCTTACAGAACAATAATATTCCATAATATTCAGATACCACAATTTATTGAGCCATTCTCCAACTGAAGAGCATCCACTCAGTTTCCAGTTTCTGGTCACTATAAAGAGGGCTGCCACATACATTTTTGCACATACAGGGCCCATGCCCTTCTTTAAAATCTCTTGTGATCTAAGCCCAGTAGTAACACTGTTGGATGAAAGGGTATGCACAATTTGATAACATTTTGAGCATAATTCCAAGTCATTCTCCAGAATGGTTGGATGCATTCACAACTCCACCAATAATGTATCAGTGTCCCAGTTTTCCCACATTCCCTCCAACATTCTGCATTATCTTTCCCTGTCATTTCAGCCAATCTGACAGGTGTGCAGTGGTATCTCAGAGTTGTCTTAATTTGCATTTCTCTGATTAATAATGATTTGGAGCATCTTTTCATATGGCTAGAAATAGTTTCAATTTCTTCATCTGAAATTACTTATCTGTGCATGTCCTTTGACTATTTATCAATTGGAGAATGAATTGATTTCTTATAAATTAGAGTCAATTATATATTTTGGAAATGAAGCCTTTATCAGAATCTTTGTTTTCTCAGTTTACTGCTTTCCTTCTAATCTTGTCTACATTAGTTTTTTTTTTTTTTTGTACAAAAGTTTTCAATTTGATATAATCAACATTTTCTATTTTGTGATCAATAATGTTCTCTAGTTCTTCTTTGGTCATAAATTCCTTCCTCTTTCATAAGTCTGAGAAGTAAACTATACTATGTTTTTCTAATTTATTTATAATCTCATTCTTTATGCCTAGGCCATGGCCCCATTTTGATCTTATCTTGGTATATGGCGTTAAGTGCGGGTCAATGCCTAGTTTCTGCCATACTAATTTCCAATTTTCCCAGAAATTTTTGTCAAACAATGAGTTCTTATCCCAAAAGCTGGGGTCTTTGAGTTTGTGAAAAACTAGATTATTAAAGTTATTCACTGTTTTATCCTTTGAACCATATCTATTCAATTGATGAAGTAATCTATTTCTTAGCTAATACTAAATGATTTTGCTAACTGCTGCTGTATAATATAATTTTAGATCTGGTACAGGTAGGGCACCTTCATTTATTTTTTTTTTCATTAATTCCCTTGAAATTCTTGACCTTTTGATTTTCAAAATGAACTTTGCTGTTATTTTTTCTAGGTCATTAAATAGTTTTTTGGGAGTCTGATTGGTATAGCACTAAATAAATAGATTAGTTCAGTTAGTATTGCCACCTTTATTATATTTACTCGCCCAATCCAAGAGCATTTAATATTTTTCCAATTGGTTAGATCTGACTTAATTTGTGTGTAATTTGTAGTTTTGCTCATATAGTTTCTGATTTTCCCTAGGCAGATAGATTCCTAAATATTTTATACTCTCGGCAGTATATTATTTGACTTTAACTTTTTGGTAATGCAAAGCTTTGCTTCTAGAGTGAAATCTCCTGGAGCTTTGTGCTGCTGTTTTCAAAGATACTTTTAGAGACTTATAAGTTGTAAGTTGTTCCAAGTTGGTATGATATAAGGAGAGGTTTATTTACTGCTCTCCTTGCCTGTACATTGTTCTGTGAGTGACCACAAGTATCCTTTTCTGGCATGGAACTGTGAGAAGTTTCTTTGCACTGAAGCTGTGAGATCTGCTATGATAGTGTTGCTCCTTACTGTGGGAATACCACCCAACATTGTAAGCTGGATTCACATATGAGCAAAGAAATAGCATCCTGCCTCAGCATTAGAAAAGAGACCCCCCCTATAATTTTCTTGGGGCCAGTTGTCTGTGAAGCTGTTAGCTTCCAGAAGCAGCTGCTGCTACTGCTGATTTAGTGGCTCTTTTTTCTTGGGCTGGATCTGTGTTGGGGAGACTTGCATTGGACTGCATTTTGCTTTTACCCAGGTCTAATAAAACTTTCCTACTGACTTTGTTAGTTATTTTTGGTGTTTTTTGACTGAGAGGTCTGGAAACTATCACTGCTTCCATTGATTTATGGACATTCTATAGGCCTGATTCTAGTTTACTGGGGCTGTGGCTATTCTGTTAGGGCCTGTGATACATTAAGCTTTATTCTCAGACCTTTCTTTCTAACTTTCTAAGTTGTCTTGGGCTGGAAAAATGTTTCACTTCTTTTTATGTACTTTTGTGCTTTAGAATTTGTTTGTAGTCATTTGTAAAAGTATTTGGAGGAGTTTGGGGGAACGTTTAGGTGAGTCCCTACCTTTACTAACCATGTTACAATACTCAGTTCTTTAATTTAATTTTTCAAATTCAACATTAAAACCAAAGAATGACATGCTATGCATTTTGAAATAAAAATAATTCAAAGGATTCTAAATCACATAAGATAAAGAGCTGAGAGGAAAAAAAGAAACAAAAAACTTGTGAAGTTTTTTCATCTTAACTTTTCCTCATTTATTTAAAGCAGGTTAGATGCTGGGTGATGTGGTAGATAGCAAGGAAAGATATGTTGAAAACCTATATTCAGGTCTCCATCTGATTGGCCCATTCTATGTAAGCATTATCAAATCACTCGATGTCTTAGCATTCTAGGCAAACTTTTAAGACTAATAAATTGCAGATCAGTATGTATTCCAGAAATCTCCACTACAACAAAATCACCCATGATTAATAAAAGTCCAAAGATGAAGCCAGTGATATATTGTTATAGAAAGTACCAAGAAGTAAATTTCCAATTCATCCTCTTCTTTCACAATGTAGTTTTTTTCTATGATACAAAAACAAACAAACAAATGCAAAAACAGTAACAGCAACAAAAGAAAAACAAGAAGAACAAAAAGACAAAAAGCTACCAGGTCTAAATTTTTTTTCTATTCTTATTACAAGCCTTTGAAATGTCATACTTTAAATATTGCTTTCAAATCTGAGAATACCAATTTATTCATCAAAGAAAGACACTGAGAAGCTAAGATGTCAAGGAGAAAACTTATACAGTAAAGAGTCTTACTTTGGTGCCGAATGGAGATCAGTTGAAGGAACTGAGTGTGTTTAAACTTAAAGAATAGAAGAATAAATGATGAGGGAATGATAGAGGATTTTTTTTAATATTGGAAGAGCCATCATGAAGCAGAAGAATTAGGCTTATTCTCTTTTAATCACTGGAAGCAGATCATAGAGAAATGAGTGTAAGTTTCAAAAAAGGTAAAATTAGCCTTGATTTCAGGATAAATTTCCTAATACTTAGCACCATTCAGAAATAAAATGGAGTTTTCCCCCTTTTTATTGTTTTATTTTTCTTATTATGCATGTACATTATTTTTTTAGATACACATTTCTTTATGAATCATGTTGGAAGAGAAAAATCAGAAAAAAGGGAAAAAAACACAAGATAGGAAAAAACAGAAGAAAAAGAAAAAAAATGAACATGGCATGTGTTGATTTATATTCAATCTCCATAATTATTTTTCAGGATGGAGATGGGGTTTCCTATTCAAAGTTTACTAGGATTGTCTTGGATCACTGAATTACTGAGAAGAACCAAGTCTTTTGTAGTTGATTATCACACAATTTTCCTGTCACTGTGTACAATGTATTTCTGGTTCTGCTTGTTCACTCAACATTCATTTGTGTAAATCTTTCCAGGCCTTTACAAAATCAGCTTGGAGTTTTTTCAAGAAGTAGTGGGTTTTCTCTCATTAGTGATCTTCATATAGATCTTAGATGAACCCCCTTACTTGACATCAAGAAGTAGAGATGATATCAGTTGGACTAGAAGACTGCCAAAATCCGTACCAAATGCAAAATTTTGAATTCTGATAATTTTTTCATTTGTTCTAAATTCTTGATGTTCTAAACATGTTTGCCAATATTTTCATAATTAAATGTGAAATGTAACATTATCTTTCATCAGAAAAAAAATGAATACTACTGCTTCTATTTTTTTTTTTTGTAGAATTGTTTGAAGATATAAGCATATTTAGCATGGATATTGCTATGCTGAATTGACATTTCTACAGATAATTATTTATGCTCTTCCAAATATCTTCATCTTAATTCAAAGCAAATATTATATGCAAAGTACTGACAAGGTCTGGAAAATACAAAGATGAAATAAAAAAAATAATTGTAACTTTTAAGGTACTTACAATCTATTGGGAAGGGAGACATCAATATAATCATGTATAATACAAGATAAGATGCAATATAGTGAAAAAAGAGATTTAGACAAAGTCTTCCAGGAGTCTCTAAAGATCAAAATGAAATTCCAGAATTAATGATAATCTGCAACAATATGATGTAATTATTTTGCATTTGAAGTGTCAAGGCTGTGAATTTACCTGTGAAAGCCCACCAAAATAATATCCTGTTCATTGTAATTCTAGGCATGAATATTCTTTAATTAGCTAATTCAGTCTTTAAACTATCTTACTTGCACCTTTGTCATCAAATGAAACATTGTCTAGCTAAAAGAAATTCCTTTTTGCTTAAATTTGTCACAATATAAATCTCTTATGAGCTTGCATTTGAAAACATGGAAATCCACAGATGTTTGTCTCAGATTGGATTTAATCTTTGGGTATTTTTTTTTCTCATTCATAAACACCTAGACAATATGCATGATTGTGTTGGGTGATGACAGATGCAAGCACAATTATCAATTTAAAAAGAACTAAAAACCCAACTAGTTTCTCGCTTCAGGCTTATATACAGATCCAGATAATTATATTCACTGACCCAACCTTTAGCTACAATGACTATATATTTAATGTTTACTTCACCTCTTTATCCTAAGCCTCTATATAGCTATTTTCAACAGTTGCAATACCTATCTGCATATGTGTCTGTGTGTGTATGTGTGTGTGCATGCATGCATACATGTTTTGTGTCATGGTCTTTAAAATGCTATCTAATGTGCTTAAAATATTTGTGATTCTCAGGAGAGTTATATTGTTACTTTTTATTTTTCCCTTCCTATGTTCTCTGAAGTAGATCTCAAAATTAAATGAGATACCACATAATTTCTTTATATTGATTCTACCTTTACTTCTATAATTCCCTCTTTTTCCAGTTCTGTAAATAAAATAAATACCTATTGAATCTTATTTACTCTACTTCCTTGAGATTAAAGTACATACCTGTTACTAAATAATTCATTACCTAAAAAGCAAATAATTAATGAAGATAATGCTATTAGAAATATTAATTGATACTATTTAATTAGAAGAGAACATCTTAGGCTAGTGAGGTGAAGCATAATATAGCCAGTGTAATAATGTCCCTAATATTCTCAGACAATGGAACATTCAATTTCATATAAAAGTGCCTTTCCACAGAATCATTTGCCCAAGCTATAGGATAAAACACACTCCTCATAGTTAAGTTTATATTTCTTTTCTTCTAGCTACTATTTCAGTCTTATACTGTTTACGTTAATGAACTTTAATTTTTGAGCTGGGATAGACAACTAACCATCTCCTAGATTCAATAGTTCCTATCCTTCCACATTTCAATCACAAATTACTTTTTCTTGAGCTATTATGTGATTCTGTGTTTTCTAAATTATTTCCTTCATATTTTTTCCTATTAATGTTCTCTTGCTTCTTAATCCCCTTTGTACTATATTTAATACTGCACAAGTTATATTCCAACACCAGGTCATCATTTCCATAGAACATAATCTCTTTAAGATAAGAGATAGTTTTTGTCTATATAGCTTCAATACCTTAAACATAAGATGTGCTTAATAAATGTTTTAAAAGTATATTTAAATATATAAAACTTTGAAGATACAATATATTTCAAAATGTGATTTATAAGTAAATGAGGTCTTGAGAAAATTTTGAATAAACCTTATGATTATGGCTTAAATTTATATATAAATATAAAAATGAAATCAGTGATGTGTGTTAAAAGTACCCATCTTTTTCTTAACAAGCAACACTAATATCTCTTCTATTGAGCTATACTATTTCCCTTAGGGTATTATCTGTATTTTTAACAATCCTGTTTTGACAGGAAAAAATATACATTTAAAATTTTAGCCTTCTAAAATCCATTTGTTTATTTAACTAATCAGATTTCCAAAACAATAAGATTTCAACCTCATGTTACCAAAATTCTTACTTAACTTTTTATAGGAGAAGAATAAGGTGATAAATAACTGACTTTTCCACATCTCAGGGTAGGAAAGGCTAATTATACCATAGAAGACATGACAAGGTTTTAGAAATATGGTTCTTAAATTGTAAGAATCTAAGTTAAATGCAACAATTATTTTGATTCTGCATAAAAGACCCTTTAATATTCTAAAAAAAGGAAGAGAAATAAAACATTTACTCTGCTTTCTACTTCTGTGGTGTTAAAAGGTTCTAAAGTGCTTTGATGCAAAATACCAAATGACATGCTTTGGAGACAATCAATATTTTTTACATTTGCTACTAAAAGGAAATGTGATCATATGTCATTGTTGGAAAATTTGTTTGAAAAGAAGTGTTCTCTAGTTTAACTTGATCTCCATCCCTGAAACTTTACTGTAATGCTTCAGTTTTCCAAAAGCAAATCACAGTCCTTTTTGGCTTGACAATTAAAGTAAACAATCTGGAAAAAAACAAAAACACTTCCTGGAAAAAAAATTTAGTGTAGCATGTCTGAAAGCAGCTACAATAAATCATGAGATAAGTAGAAACTACCACATAATTATCCATAACTGTTTGTCCACTATGTATAAAATGTTTCTTTCAATCTTTGATTCCTCTGATTGCTTCAAAAAAAGCAAAAATTAATAGAGATGCAATTTTCATATTTATTTTATTTCCAAAATGGATGAAGTTATTTTTCTATGCTTTCTTTCTATACCATATTGCTGATGCTATTGTTTTAATAAAAAAAAAATTGTAAGAACTTAGAAAGGGAAGAATTGATCATTAGCAGGTTTCAAATATTCCTTGTGGATTGGAAAAAGCATTGGACTTTGAATCAAAGGACTAAAATTCAAATGATGTTTATATTATTTCATATTAGGTTACTTAAGTATAGGATGCCGATTTCCTAATTTTTAAAATGTTAGGGTTGCATTATGCAATCTTAAAGGTCCTTTCCAGATCCCAAAACTATAATTTAAATGAATCTCAATTAACATTTTGATAAGATTCCCATATAAGTGACCATCTAAAAAAGTATTTATTAAGTCCCACTTTATATCAAATATTGCAGTTATAAAGGCAAAAATGAAATAGTCCTGGATCTCAAAAGGCTTACATGTGATCAGGTAAAGGACCACGTATCTATATCAATGTATACAAATGTATACATTGTATACAATGTATACAAATAAAGCTATTTTGGTGATTAAATAATAGAAACTTGAAAGGTAAGAGGAATTCTTTTGTAAGAGATGAAATTTGAGGGAAAAGAGGAAGTCAAAGAGGGAAAAATGAGGGGGATTACATATTAGTTATAAGTGATGACAAGGAACTAGGATCATTATTGTTTTCTGAACTTCAGCAATTTATGTAGCTAATTCTTTTACAATAGCTTTGTAGTTTAATTAAGTAGATCTATATTTCATTTAATGTTGATATTCAAAAATATTTGATAAATGGGCCAGTATTATACTGGTAAGATGTTGTTTCAGCATGATAGTTTTGTCTTTGTCCCTTATCTGTTATACATTTTTGTCATTGACTTTTATTATCTAAATAATATGTTCATCAAATATGTGCACAACATAAAACATAGATAAATTGTTGATATTTTAAATGGGAAAGTTAGGATCCCAAGAGTTGTTCATAGGGTAAAACAATGGACCTAGTTTAGCAAGATATAACCTAATTGGTATTAGTGTAAAATCTCAAACTAATTTAATTGATTTGGATATGTATACATAGATATGGATAAAGATGTATAGATATATTGTTCAAAAGGATGGAGAATGGAAGAATACTTGCTTATCTGAAAGAAAAAAAAGAAATGCAAACGGTTTTCAATGATCATTAAACTCAATATGTGAAAATGTTCCCCAAATGTCAATAACTTTTTTGTTTCACAGTCAAGGATTGAATTAGTATTTTACTCTGTCTTTGTCAAATCAATTCATTTCTGGGCATCCCACTTTAGGATTAATATTGAAAAATTATACAAAGGTTGACAAAGATGCAGAGGTAGCAAGGGACACAGGAAAATATGTTGCATTTGGTGTAAATTTAATAAGGTTTTGTTAAGCATTATTTTGTGCCAGGCGCTATGATAAGTGCTAGGGCTACAAAGAATAATATTTTAAAAGTATCCAATCTCAAGGAGATCATGATCTAATTGAGTGAGGAGAGCTTGTAAAAACTACTTACAAATATACAGGACGAATTATAAATAATCTGAGAAATAAAGGATTGTTATTAAGGGGAACAAAAAAAGACTTCTTGCATAAGGTGAAATTTTAGATAAAGTTTCAAGAAGTTGAGGAAACAAGAAACCCAAGAGTCAATGATATAGAAGGAGAGAATTCCAGGAGTGGGGATGGCCAGTAAAACAATGTCAGGAGATGGAATGTCTTGTACAAGTTATGACAAGGAAACCAGAGTCAGTGGCTCAAAGATTACATGGAAGGGAATTTAAGGTATGACAATAATGGGTTGATAAGATTGATCAAAGTTAGGGGAGACATTAATGTGAAAATGGATTGTAGTGGAGAGTGCCTGAGTTTAAATACTGCCTTTCATTATCCCCAGTTTTGTGACTTGAGCTAATTATTTAACTTTTTTCAACTCTATTTCCTCACAGGTAAAATGTAAACCTTGATGACTTTGATATTCTTTTTTTGTTTCCAAATTCTTGATTTCATGAACATAAAAAAGGAGTATAGGAACTAGTTATGTTTAGCTTAAAAATAGAGAAATTAATTGGCCACAATGCCTGACTTTTAACATTGAAAGGCCTTTCATTTGTAATATAGATTAATTTAATGTAATAAAACACATTAATTCAGAACTAGTAATGAGGTCCTCCATGTCTGAGTGAGATTGGCAAAGAAAAATTGAAGTATTGCCCTGAGTCAAACAGGGAAGAGAACTGATAGGGATCACTTTTAAAACTTCACTTTACTGTATCCAGCCAATATATGCAAATTATGTCAAATTCCTAAGACACACACTCTGTGGAATTGTGAGCAGTCCAACTATGTCCAGACAGAAATCCCAATTATGTCCTTGAGTTAAATTTTCCCTATACAACTTTTCCATGAATCATATCATTTTTTGCTGAACCCCTTGGGTCTGTCCACCATGACATTCTGCCCCACAGTGTCTTTCCCTTTACCCTTCCCTCCTCATCTTATGTGGTGTCTCTCCTCTCAAATTCCACTATGTCTTATGGTGTCTTTCTCCTTATAGTTAACTATTTTAGGGTGCTAATTCCTTATTTTGATTTCACCTACAATTAAGGTCATGCCCCAATTTCATGGGGTATTTCCTTTCCTTGGCTTATTGTGGGTTCCATTAGGAAACTTCCTTTTCCATCATTAGTTGTTAAAATTCATTTCTTGTTAGCTATATGCTCTCCCACTGTATTTCATAATTATCAATTCTAGTGTTTATTGTACCTCTTCATTTTTTTATATATTCTCTTCTAAATAAACTTACCTTATGGCAAAAAGAATGAACATTATGAATTCTTCATGATCAAATCCCAACATTTGGTATTGCTTCTAAGGCACATCATTTGGTACCACATCATTTGCTACAACAACCACATCACTAAGACCAAATGGGTAGAAGTTATGGGGGGGACAAAATTTTTCTAAGTTATAATATGAATGCATTGAATTGTTTAAAAAGAAAATGGGATGAGATTTATGGTGAATTCTTCCTTGACTGAAATTTTGAATCAGAGAATAAATGAATATTTTGGATGTTATAGAGGGGCTTCCTATAAAATTTAGAAAATGATAATAAATCTTTCAATTCTCAACTAAATATTGTTTATTATTACCTTGAGAATACTATACTATTAGTTATACCTATTTTTAATTTTGTATACTATAAAAATAAAAATCACTTCATCATGGTGCTTCACAAAGAGACACCCACAGAGAGACACACACATACCATTTAAACATCTAGATAGCTTTGGTGAAATGCTAGATTTTTTGAAGCTGGAATTAGGAAGACCCAATTTCAAATCCTACTTTATACATTTCTTAGCTGTAGCATTATGGGAAAATCATTTAAACTCTTCTTTATTATTCATTTCCAAAGTGGGACTAATAAAAACACTTACTTCCCTCAAATATGATGAAGATTAAAAGAGATAATTTATTATAGCTCTTTGCAAATCTTAAAATGCAATATAAATGCTATTATCATCACCATTATTGCTTTATTATCAGTAACTCTTTGGTTTCAATTCCTACCCACTAAGGGTGCCCACTATAAATAATCAGAGAACAAGAATTTATTAATAACATACTGTGTGAGGCACTGTTTTTGCTACAAAGTTGAAATTGAAACTATTTCTACCATTAAGGAGTTATAATGTACAATTAAATTCTATACAATCATAAAATGTTAGTAACCAAATAATGATTGTGTTAAATCTGCTAAAAAGAGGTAGTTAAACTCTTTGATGCAACTCAACATGTGTTTCCTATTAATTTATAACTGCTGCTTTCCATATTTAAAAGAAATGGAACACATTTTCTGATAGAGTACAAGTCACTATCTCTTGCAAGTTCCATTGTCTGAACCAAGGCACATAGACAAATCTATTTGGTTTTTCTGCCTACCTGAATACTTGAAATAATGGAATAGCTAAAGTAGGTACTTAAATATTTAAGTCCCATTTCTCCAGTTGGTGTAGTATGGATTGATCATTTAAGAAAGGCAATTTGGAATCAGAGAAAATAAAATTAATTTCAGATCCCCACCAAGTCATGTTTTAATTGTGTTAAAATAGACAATTATTTTCTCATATATTGTTTCTTCATTTATTAAAAAGAGATTACAATACATCAAAGCATCTGAATGCCATTTAAATAGCAGTACTTTCAGTGTGTATATACATGTATATATATATGTATATATATATATATGTGTGTGTGTGTGTGTGTGTGTGTGTGTGTGTGTATGGGTGTGTGTGTATGTGTGTGTGTGTGTGTATAATATATACATACCATTGTTTATATTATATATATTGTATCCAACATTACTCTTTCAAGATGGGTGTTACAACTATTATTACCCCCCATTTAATAGATGAGTAAGCTAAACATTAAAGAAGACAAAGTAAACTGCTCAGAATTAAATTGGTAAGTCAAAAGCAAAATTAATATTTAGGAAATTACAAAATTTTAGGGCTCAAAGCCATTTTAGAAATTATCTAGTTAAATCCAGTCATTTCAACAGGAAAGGAAATTATTTTTGGAGAAAGAAAGCAGTTTCCTTAAAGTCACAGAGTAAGCAAGAATAGAAGTCTGGATTCAAAGTTAGGTCTTCTGATCCTAAGTCTAGAATGCATTCAAATACATCATATTGCAGTGTATGAAAAAATTAAAATGTGGGAAGAACAATAAAAAAGATGAAATTTGAAGCTTTTTCAAAGCACTTTCCACACAAAAACCTGGAAAGAGCAATACTTTCTACAACAATCGTATTTATTCATAGACACATAAAAAATATTCCCCTTCCCCATCCTGAGACTATTTCTATGTTTGATAAGGTCTGTCCTAGAAAACTTCTGAAGTCACTTTTAACTCTGAGATTTTTAATTTTATACATTCTAGAGACATCCATTTGTCACAATCAATGACCTTTCTGTGTATATAACAATCAAATTTTGGATGGTGCCCAAGGCATAGAAAAACAATTAGTAAATTCATGAATCAGAGTTTTGTTATTCTTCTGGTTTGCTGTTCCCAGTGAATAAATATGTGGCTTGTCCCTGGTGCACTTCTGTTTGTTCAAAAATGCATATACACACATACATGCAGAAATATTCACATCAAACAAACAGTATCATCCCCATAACAATAAAACTCACCTAGGCCTGCTTTTGACTTATATGGCCCATTAGTAAACTCCTCCAACAATCTCATTAGACTTTAGACCAATCCAAGGGTAAAATGAGACAAGAATCATAAGCTGAGAATTTGCTAAAATCATAGCAACAGAGCAAGTCAGAAAACAAGATCTCTACCACCACAAATTATAAACCCTTATAATTTGATTTATCTCCCTTCTTCAGCAGACCTTAGTGGTACTCTTCCTTTAATCATTTTCTAGTGATCTGTATAATCTTTTCCAAAAAAATCTCCCTATCTCTATGGCACTGTAAATCTCAATTTCATAGGACAAAATATCTCCCCAAATTTCATCTTTTCCTTCTCTTACAATTGTTTCTCTCATTCCAAATATTTCCTCCCCAGCACACACATAGTGATCCTATTCCAGACTAAGCTGTGAGGAAAAATAAATTAAAGAATAGTAGGATATAAAAGACATAATCTTATATCAAACAACTCCCATACTCAGAAATGATAAGAACTAAACATTAACATAAAATTTAAAGCCAAAAAGTGTCTGGAAAAATTAAAACAAAACTAAAAGAGGAATCTGACCATAAAAAGTCCCACTGATGATGGGAAAGTTCAAGACAAATGAAAAAAATTGACATTTTAAAAGCATCTTTTAAGACATTATTATCACCTTTTAAGATATTATCAAGGAAAACTGCCCTCATGTCCCTGAATCAGAAAACAAAATAGACATTGAAAAAAATCCACAATAGCCTCAGAAAAGAAATCACGGACTATTAACTCCACAGAATATTATAATCACATGTCAGGCCAAGGAAACATGTTACGAATGGCCAGAAACTATTCAAATATTATGAAGTCACAATCAGAATTACACAGACAAAACTTGGCAACTGCAACAATAGGATGTTGTAGAATATCATTTTCAGGAGAGCAAAGGAGCTAGGTCTACAGCCAAAAATCACTTATCCAATGGAATTAAAAATAAAACATCAAGCAAAAAATGGTTGCTAAATTAAATACAAGGATTTCAAATTTTCATAAGAAGACCGGAATTAAATAAATGATTTGACCTACATCAAGATCTAATAGAAGCATAAACAGGCAAAAAGTGAAAATAAAACATAAGAGTTTCAACAGAGCTAAACTATTGTTTACATCCCTACATGGGAAAATGATACATGTAATCTTTAACAATAATTATATCACTAATAGTACAGCTATATGGGTATACATGGACAGAGGAAATGGTGATAAATTGAATTTGATGGGATGACAAAAATTTAAGGGAGGAGAAAGAGAAGTACAATAAGTGCAGAAGGAAAGAAGAGATAGTTGCAAATTATTTTACATGGAGATGTGTGAAAGACCTATATACTGGAGGAATAGATGAGAGGGTGAATGATGAGAATCACTTGAACCTTCTTCTCATTTGTATTTGCTCAAGGAGAGAACAACATATAAAATTAATTGAGTATAGAAATCCCTATCAACAGGGAAGGAGGAAGGGAGGAAATTAAGAAAATTTGTAGATGGGAGGGGCAGTTTCCAGTTTCTTGCCACTACAAGAAGGGCTGCCACAAACAATTTTGCACATGTGGGTCCTTTTTCCTCCTTTATGATCTCTTGGGATGAAGGCCAGTAGAAGCACTGCTGAATCAAAGGGTATGCACAGTATGATAGCCCTTTGGCCATAGGTCCAAATTGCTGTCCAGAATTGTTGGTGTTTAATGGTACCTCAGAGTTATCTTAATTTGCATTTCTCAGATCAATAGTGATTTAGAGCACTGTTATGGGCCAGAACTCTGAACTTGAAACAAGGAGCTAAGTTAGTGGAATTGATGAGACAGTGGTTATCTAGTTTAGCATGATTCAGTATGATAGATTTAATCTTACAACAAATAATGGTTTCCTAGTGATATAATGATTGGTTTATACTCAGTGTAATATAAGATGGGACTCAGCCCTCAGAGACAGAGACAGAGAAGACAAGTTGACAGAAAGCTGAAAGCTGGAGCACAAGCCCTTGGACTTATCTCATAGCATCCTGGTAGCAAGCTCTCCTCCTGCTTTTCTCCACTGGACCTCAGAATGTAGATTGACCCAGGGAAATGAGGGGCAGGTCCCAGCTCCAAGATCACAAACAAAAAACATGTGGGGCATGATGGCAGCCGAGTTTACACCCAGAGAGTCTTTAGAAGCTCAATACTCTGATGTGATGAATCAGCCAAAAAGCAATCAGATGGAAAAAATAATTATTACATGATCAATCAGCCAAAAAAGCAATCAAATGGGAGAAAGGAATTACAACTAGGGAGAATAAAGGCTTTTTAACCCAACAGAAGGGCAGTGTCCAGTGCAAGCAGATCCAATATAATTGTCAGATGATGAGGAGAGATCTAGAAAGTGGTAAAATAGAAGGGGCTTGATAGGTTAATTGCTTGGGAGAAAGGGTTTGCTTATATGCAAATATGCTTATATACAGATGGAGAAGGAATCGGATGGGTGCCAATGAGCCGTATTCACCTTGTCTATCAGAGAGAGACAGAAAACAGTGAAAAACCTTGAAACAAAGAAGACCTAAGAAACATCTTGTCAAAGAACTTTAAAGCCAGCAGGAATCAATGAATTCCCGGAGATGAAAAGTTGTTGATGAGACGATTGCAGGATTTCAAAACTTGCAGGAATCATTGGATTCCCTACACACATGAAGTAATGGACAATAGATTGGTTTTGGATTATTTCTAGAATTTATGGATATGTATAATTCCTCATGTTGCTTCATGTTATTTGTCACATCACTACTAGCCTGTGATATATTACTATGTGCTTCTGTAATTTATGTAATTATGTGTAATAACTCCCATGTTGATGGATTTATGTAAACCTGTTTCAAGTGAGATCCTTTAGAAACCTGCTAATCTGATTTGATTCCCCATTTCCTTTGGTGTTTTCATCTTCCTTCCTGGGACATCAGGGAGGATGTGATCACCTCCTTTATGGTGTTTTCACCCGTTTTTGAAGTAGTCAGGGAAGGTGTGATCAACTCTTTGGTGGGGGGTTTCACCTCCTTGAGAAGTCGGGGAGTGTGACCACTTTATGTTCTAAAACAAAAGAAAGTGGGAGATGTTATGGGCCAGAACTCTGAACTTGAAACAAGGAGCTAAGTCAGTGGAATTGATGAGACAATGGTTGTCTAGTTTAGCATGATTGATTTAATGTTACAATAAATAATGGTTTTCTAGTAATATAATAATTGGTTTATATTCAGTGTAGAGCATATAAGCTGCAACTCAGAAAGCTCTCAGAGACAGAGCCAGAGAAGGCAAGCAGACAGAAGGCTGGAGGCTGGAGCACAAGAACTTAGATTCATCTCACACCATCCTGGTGGCAGACTCTCCCCCTGCATTTCTCCACTGAAACCAAGGCTGATCTGAAAGAGTCTCCAAAAAGCTGCCCAACCCTAGGAAAGAGATAATAAAGGATCTGGACTATAAGAAAG
Source organism: Sminthopsis crassicaudata (assembly GCF_048593235.1). NCBI lineage: Eukaryota > Metazoa > Chordata > Mammalia > Dasyuromorphia > Dasyuridae > Sminthopsis > Sminthopsis crassicaudata. Next base: position 255,680,253 of record NC_133620.1, on the reverse strand, counting down.
CTAACAGGGCCCCAGGAAAGGAGACAAGACTTTGAAAAAGATAATAAAGGATTTGGACTTTAATCCCTGGCTACTCTTGTGGTGATTACTGAACTGAAACAAAGGCTTCCTTCAGAGACCCCCAAGGAAACCAAAACAGAACATTACAGAGCACTTTTTCATATGATTAGAAATAGTTTCAATTTCTTGATCTGAAAACTGTTCATATCCTTTGACCATTTGTAATCAAAATGTTAAAGGAGAAGATAAATGAGTTATAGGAAAAAAAATAGATAGCAAAACTATACTAGTGGGGCACTTCAACCGTCTCCTCTCAGAATTTAATGAATCCAAACAAACTTGATGAATCCAACAAAAAAATAAACAAGAAAGAAAGTAAAGAAGGAAATACACTATTAGACATAATTAGTAAATTACAAGAGCAAGGAATAATCTGTTAGATCTTTGGGAAAGGGAAATATTCATGGCCAAACAAGAGATAGAGAACACTTCAAATGCAAAATAGATAATTTTGATTATATTAAATTTAAAGATTTTTGAAGAAATTAAATCAATGCAATCAAGATTTGAAGGAACGCAGAAAGTGGGGAAGCAATCTTTAGTGTCTCTCATAGAGGTCTTATTTTCAAATATATTTAGAACTGAATCAAATAATGTATAAGCGATTTCTGAATTGATAAATTTCCAAAGGATATAAATTGACAGTTTTCAAATGAAAAAAATCAAAGTTATCCATAGGCATATGAAGAAGAGATCTAAATCAATTTTGATCAGAAAAATGCAAATTTCTGAGATACTATCTCAAACACCAGATTGTCCAGTAAGACAAATAAAAATATCTCAATAAATATTCAGCAAGATATAGGAAAACTGGGATACTATGGCACTGTTCGTGCTGTGAACTAATTCAATCATTCTGAAGAGCAATTTAAAACTATGCACTAAGGGCAACAATACCGTACATAACTTTTGAGCCAGCAATAGCAGTACAAAGCCCATATCTAAAAGAGATCACAAGCAAGTTAAAAACACCAATCAATGCAAAGATATGTATAGAAGCCCTTTTGGTAATAGCAACATAATAAAAATTGACAGTATTCCCATCAATTAGAGAATGGTTGAATAAACTGTGCTATGCAAATATAATGAAATTCTTATGTAATAAGACATGATGATCAGATTTCTTTATTCATTAATTTTGCTTTTTCAACTTAGTGGCATTTTTCTTAATTATTTTCAAAGAGAGTTTTCATCATTTGTTTTCATAAGATTTTGATTTGTATTTTCCCTTCACTCTTTCCCCATTCTCTTCACCAAAATGGAAAGAGAAAGAAATTTGATAAAGTTTATACAATTACAACCACATTAAACATTTCCACAATAGTCACATTGTGAAAGAAAAATAAAAACAAAATAGAAAAACTACAAGGCCAAGCAAAACAAAACACAAATAAAGAAAAATAGTATGCTACGATCTTCATTCAGACACTATAGTTATCTCCTTGGATGTCAACAGTACTTTCCATCACAAATCTCTTGGAATTATCTTTTGTATAGCTGAGAAGACTTAAATCTATCACAATTGGCAGTTGCAAAATGCTGCTATTACTTTATATAATGTTTTTCTTTTTTTTTTTTTGCTCACTTAATTCAGTTTTAGTTCATGTATATCTTTCAAGCTTTTCTGAAATCCTTATGCTCGTTATTGCTTTTTGTAATGCTCATCAGTTCCTATGGAACAACAGTATTCCAATATATTAATATTCCATAAATTGCTGTTATCCCACAATTTATGAGCATGCTTTCAATTTCCAATTCTTTGCAGAGACAAAAAAAAGCTGCCATAAATATATATATTTTTTTTGTAAATGTGGGTCCTGTTCCCTTTTTTCTGATATCTTTGGAATACAGACCTAGTAGTGGTATTGATGGATCAAAATGTACCCCTTTGGTAATAGTTCCAAATTGCTCTCCAGAATGGCTGAATCAAGTCACAGCTCCAATGACAAGGTATCTATCCATGTACCAGTTTTCCCACATTGTCTCCAACATTCATCATTATCATTTCCTGTCATCTTAGCCAATTTGAGAGGTATATAGTGGTATCTCAGAGTTGTTTTAATTTGCATTTTGCTGATTAGTAGTGATTTAGAATACTTATTCATTTGACTAGAACTAGTTTCAATTTCTTTATCTAAAAACTGCCTATTCATATCCTTTTATCAATTGGAGAATGACTTGAATTCTTGTAAATTTAAGTTAATTATATATTTTTGAAATAAGGCCTTTATCAGAACCCTTGAATGTCAATTTTCCCCAGTTTAATCTCTTATGCATTGGTTTTGTTTATACAAAAGTTTTTTAACTTAATATAATCATATATAATATGTACCCATATTCTGTTGAGCAATGATTAAGGGATTTCAGTTGCTGATCAGTACTGTGGCTCAGAACTTCACAACATTGGCTGGTTTTCCTGAACCAGCTGTGCTTTGCTTCCCTTTCACTCAAATGAGATAGATTTTTCCTTTGAAGGAATCTCAAGTTCTGTCTTCAGAATTTGTTCAGAGGTTTGAGTAAATGTTGCTTGTAAAGAAAACTGTTAAGAGCTCAAACAATTTTCTGGCTTCTCTCCATCATTTTGCCTCTGTCTTCCAAATAGGCAGATTTCAGAAGAAAACAAAGGAAAAACTTCTAAGGTGCGAATGAACGTCAGAGAAATTATCAGAATCAGGAAACCATTGTACATAGTATCATCAATATTGTGTGATTATCAACTATTTTTGATTCAGCTTTCCTTAGCAATGCAATGATCCAAGAGAGATATAAAGAAGTCATGAAGAAAAATTCTCTCCATAATCAGATTAAAACAACAAGAACAACCAAAACCAAAACAAAATAAAACAAACAACTGATGAACATTGAGTGCAGATCAAAACTTGATTTATTTCACTTAATTTATTATTTCTTGTGTTTTTCCCTTTTATTTGTTTCTTCCATCACAATTATGACTAAAAAGTAAATGCTATACAGGATAGCACATTTAGGTACTATATCAAATTGCTTACCATCTTTGGAAGTGAGAAAAAGAAGAAACATTCAGTACTCAAAATCTTGTAAAAAGTAATGCTAATTTTTTTCTTGACATGTAACTAGAAAAAAATACTCTTTAACCAAAGAATTCCTAGAAGAGTTAAATAGATCAAAATAATAAAAAAATTAAAATGAAATAAAAGTGGTAGATCAATGTAAGAAAAAAAATCAAAGGTATACAAGATTTTGAAAATAGGAGTAATCACTTGGTAAAACAGATAAAAACTAATGAAAATAAAAATGACTTCAAATTAGAATTGTCCAAATGAGGAAACAGATATAAAATCCCAATCCCAATGAAAAAATGAACTTTTGTGTATTAAAAATAAATTTACTACAATAAAAAAGAAAAAATAAAATTTTGCATTTAGAATTGGACAAGTGAAACCTTAGAATTCCATGACAGAACAAGAAAAGGTAAGACAAAGCCACATAACTAAAATTAAAATTAAATTAAAATATCTCACAGGAAAAAAAAAAACAACTAACATGAAAAATAGAAGAGAGAGAAATTATTTCATTGAATTATCTTAAATCTGCAAAAAAAGACACTGCAAAAGAGGGTAGATTCTACATTTCAATAACTTATAAAGGAAAGTTTAATAATTTATAATCAGATAACCTGTATCCAGAGAGCAAAGTAGAAATTAAAAGAATCCATCAGTCACCTCCTTAAAAAAATCTCCAAAACTCCCAGGAACATTACAACCAAAATTCTAAACTTTTAATTTGGAAAAAAATACTATAAGCAAATAGCAAGAAAATTTTCTGTAATATGGAATGAAGGTTAACATCATGAAATTTAATAATCATTCCTTCAAAGGAGTTGAGAGTTTGGAACATGATGTTCTAGAAATTAAAGTACCTAGCATTACAACGAAGAATAACCTACTTAGCAAAATGAAGTACTTTCCAAGGGGAAAAGTTTTTGTTCAAACAATACCAATGCAGCTAAAATTAGAAGAAAGCAGGGAATGAAAAACAAACTCCTTGCAGCAAGTTATTTGTTTTGTTTTGTTTTACAAAGAGCTCATTTATAAAATATATGGGGAAGTGAGCCAAATGTATAAGAAAAAAACATTCTCAAACTGATGAACAAGTACGTAAATATTTATACCAGTAATGCTATATGAATGTGATGGAATAATGCTATTATCTAAGAAATTATAAAAGGGGATAAAAAACTTAGAAAGATTTACATTATTTTTTCATTAATTTTATAATTATAACATTTTTTGACTACATATGCCTAGGTAATTTTTTACAATATTATCCCGTGTACTCCCTTCTGTTCCGAATTTTTCCCCTCCTTCCCTCCACCCCCTCCCCTAGATGGCAGGCATTCCCATACATATTAAATATGTTATAGTATATCCTAGCTACAATATATATGTGCAGAACCGAATTTTGTTGTTGTTGTTGTTGCAAAGGAAGAATTGGATTCAGAAGGTAAAAATAATCTGGGGAGAAAAAGAAAAGATGCTAACAGTTTACACTCATTTCCCAGAGTTCCTTTTCTTGATGTAGCTGATTCTGTCCATCATTGATCAATTGGAATTGGATTAGCTCTTCTCTATGTTGAGGATATCCACTTCCATCAGAATATATCCTCATACAGTATTTTTGTTGAAGAGTATAATGATCTCCTCATTCTGCTCGTTTCACTCAGCATCAGTTGATGTAAGTCTCTCCAAGCCTCTCTGTATTCCTCCAGTTGGTCATTTCTTACAGAACATAATATTCCATAACCTTCATATACTATAATTTACCCAACCATTTTCGAATTGATGGGCATCCATTCATATTCCAGTTTCTAGCCACCACAAAAAGGGCTGCCACAAACATTTTGGCACATACAGGTCCCTTTCTCTTCTTTAGTATATCCTTGATATATAAGCCCAGTAGTAGCACTGCTGGATCAAAGGGTATGCACAGTTTGATAACTTTTGGGGCATAATTCCAGATTGCTCTACAGAATGACTGGATTCTTTCACAACTCCACCAACAATGCATCAGTGTCCCAGTTTTCCCACAGCCCTTCCAACATTCATCGTTATTTGTTCCTGTCATCTTAGCCAACCTGACAGGTGTGTAATAATATCTCAGAGTTGTCTTAATTTGCATTTCTCTGATCAATAGTGATTTGGAACACTCTTTCATATGAGTGGAAATAGTTTCAATTTCATCATCTGAAAATTGTCTGTTCATATCCTTTGACCATTTATCAATTGGAGAATGGCTTGATTTCTTATAAATTAGAGTCAGTTTTCTGTATATTTTGGAGATGAGGCCTTTATCAGAAACTTTAACTGTAAAAATGTTTTCCCAATTTGTTACTTCCCTTCTAATATTGTTTGCATTAGTTTTGTTTGTACAAAAGCTTTTTAATTTGATGTAACCAAAATTTTCTATTTTGTGATCAATAATGATCTCTAGTTCTCTTTTGGTCACAAATGCCTTCCTCCTCCACAAGTCTGAGAGGTAAACTATCCTATGTTCCTCTAATTTATTTATGATCTCATTCTTTGTGCCTAAATCATGGACCCATTTTGATCTTATTTTAGTATGTGGTGTTAAATGTGGATCCATGCCTAGTTTCTGCCATACTAATTTCCAGTTTTCCCAGCAGTTTTTGTCAAATAATGAATTCTTATCCAAAAATTTGGGATCTTTGGGTTTGTCAAACACTAGATTGCTATTTTTATTCACTATCTTGCCCTGTGAACATAACCTATTCCACTTTTCAACTAGTCTGTTTCTTAGCCAATACCAAATGGTTTTGGTGACTGCTGCTTTATATTATAGTTCTAAGTCAGGTACAGCTAGGCCACCTTCATTTGATTTTTTTTTTTTTTTGTTACTTCCCTTGAAATTCTCGACCTTTTGTTCTTCCATATGAATTTTGTTGTTATATTTTCTAGGTCATTAAAGTAGTTTCTTGGGAGTCTGATTGGTATAGCACTAAATAAATATATTAGTTTGGAGAGTATTGTCATCTTGATTATATTTGCTCAGCCTATCCAAGAGCACTTAATGTCTTTCCAATTATTTAAATCTGACTTTATTTTTGTGGCAAGTGTTTTGTAATTTTGCTCATATAATTCCTGACTTTCCTTTGGTAGATATATTCCCAAATATTTTATACTATCGACCGTTATATTGAATGGAATTTCTCTTTGTATTTCTTGCTGTTGGATTGTGTTGGTGATATATAAAAATGCTGAGTATTTATGTGGATTTATTTTGTATCCTGCAACTTTGCTAAAGTTCCGAATTATTTCTAATAGCTTTTTAGCAGAGTCTTTGGGGTTCTCTAAGTATACAATCATGTCATCTGCAAAGAGTGATAGTTTGATTTCCTCATTACCTACTCTAATTCCTTGAATGTCTTTCTTGGCTCTTATTGCTGAGGCTAGTGTTTCTAGTACAATATTGAATAGTAATAATGATAGTGGGCATCCTTGTTTCACTCCTGAAAAAGATTTACATTAACTAATGCAATGTAAAGAGAGTAGAACAGTACAAGTTACAAGATGGCAACAATATTGTATAATCAACTATGTGAAACATTAATTGTGATCAACATAATACTCTACCACAATTACTAAAACAGTCATGAAGAAAAGTACTCTTCTTCTCCATGAACCCAGAGTGCAACCTGAATCATATTTTGAATAATGAAGAAATTAATTTTTATTGATAAAATTATTACAATTTGTGCATTTTTTTCCTTCTCAATGTTTTGAAGAAGGTTGCAAATTTGAAGCTGGAAATAAATTGATATTTTAAAAGTAACTTTGAGAATTTAGATATAATCTGTAAGAATGCTGAAATTCTCTAGAATGATAGAGGGAGAAAATGTGAAGAGGAAGATTTATTCAATCACTGAACTCATTGGAAAGAAAGTAGAATGTGTTTTGGGTTAGTAATTATTTGCTAACAAAAACAGTTGGGGGTGACAATGTTGTTTTGATGAATCTCAAAGGAGGGACATTTTCTAAATAAGGACAATAGAAGGAAATGCTGGAAATGGTACTGGGAGGTAAGAAATATTTCTTACACCACAAGAACAAGGGATTTAGTGTTAGTAAACGACAAATCTTCTTATGCCTTACTCCATGCCCCAAACTCTCTGATCAAGTGATAATCACATCCTTATTGTTCCACAACTAAGACATAGCTCATTTCTAGTATAAACCATAATTTTTATATCATCTCTCGCTATCTCCCCATGCCTAAAGTTTTCTCTCTTCTCATCTTGTCTTTTGCGTGTGTTTATATCCCTAGTTCAAGCATAGCTACTGCAATTTCTTATTAAATCATCTTCAATAAAATCAAAATTCTCATGACTCAAGTTTTCCTAGCAAGGAAACTGCTGCAGTTTACTTTTTCCTTCTCCAGTTCATTTCACAGCTGAGGAAACTGAGGCAGACAAGATTAAGTGAGGTTACCTAGGTCACACAATTAGTAAATATCTAAAGCCAAATTTGAATTCAGGAAGAAGCATCTTCTTGATTCTAGGCCCACTATCCATTGCACTATCTTGATGCCTGTAACATAATAGGTGCTTAATAAATGCTTATTGACAATAATAAACATAACATGGCCAGGGATGTAATGTGATCAGACAAGATTAAGAGCAATGATTTTCAATGATTTTATTGAAGTAAGGAATTTTTTCTTATTCAAATTATTTAACATGTTATTAATATGGAATTAGTTTTATTTGTATACACTATAAAATTATTCATCTAATAAAGAAATGTTGAAAAATGATGCTTCCTAATGAGATATTAACTGAATTTATAAGATTTGTGATGATTTAATGTGATACATCATGATACTCTATATTATATTATTTTTATTATGAAATTTGGCTCCATTACAGATGTTAAATATCAAACCTGAACTCATAAACTTTGGGTGCTGAGCTGGCATAGGTTTTAAGCATAACAAATAAATTTAATAAATGTCTATTGAACTGAATAATAATAATAATAATTTTAAAAGATAATATGACTTACTTATTAGGACAGTGTATTAGAAAATGTGGGATTTTAATTATGTTCAGAATTTGCACTTACCTTTAAAGGAATTTTAACTTAATCCATCAATCATGTAGTCATACTCCCTCATAGAAAGAATATTGGATTTGAAGTTAAAAGACCTGGATTTAACACCTATTCTACTATTTACTCCGGATGCCTGCAAGTAAGTCCCTGGCCCTTTCTGTGACTCAGTTTCCTCATCTGAAAAATAGGAAAGGGAAAGCTATAGGAACTGTATAATGGGCTCAGTCTCTGCTTATTTAGATTCAATATTGTACTGAAATGTACAGTTAGAGGTCAATCAAAGCTAAAAAAAAGGCTTACTTACATATAGATAAAAAGAATATTAACAATGGTACTGGCAAAATTAATTTTGGATGACATGGCCTCACTTGTCTCTGAATATTAAAGAATCTAGCTAGTTGGACAGAATATGGTGGCCTATACAGTACTGGGACACAACAACTTTTAAGGTCATCACTGTATGTGGATGAACATTTTTATGTGCTCATGTGTCCATGAAGTGACATAAATTCAGCTAGAGAGTAATAAGATTATACCTCTCTTCTTTCTACCTCTCATTTATGTATTAATTTATTATTTTTATTATTTTGTTAGAATGTAGACTCCTTTAAAGCACTGATTATGTCAGTGCCTAATGCATAGTAAATGCTTAATAAATGCTTTATCTATCTAATTTCTGAGATTTCTTCCTGTTGTAAATATCTTCATTTATTTAGAGCAATTAATTGGTACAATGAAAAACTAGCCTCAGATATTTACTAGCTATGTGAACCAGGGAAAAATCACTTAAATTTGTTTGTCTCAGTTTCTTCATTTGTAAATAAGGTGGAAACAGAAAATGGCAAATCAGTATTTTTGCCAAGAAAATCTTAAATGGTGTCCTGAAGAGTCAGTCATGAATGAAATGATTGAACAACATATATGTATAACCATTGTGTTAGGGAGCAGAAGGATAGATCCCATTTTTTGTTCTAGCTGTGTGAAATTGAACCTATTATTTCATCTCTCTGGGCCTCAGGTTTTCAATCTGGCAAAAGATTCCATACAAAAATAATTATTTTGCTCCACTTTTTATTTTAAAAAAAATTTAAGTCTGTGAAACTCTGATGATCCTGGAAAGTAAAAAGGAGAACTATGTTCTGTCTGACACAAAAGAGCATTTAGTTCCCTTTGGTACTTTGTACATGGCTGGTGCTCAATAAACATGAATTACCAATACCCCTAAAATCACAGTGAATTATTGGCAAATACTTTGCAACTGCTCTATAATACAATTACTATGTCACTAGGGATTTGGCTTTGCAATGGAAAAATCAGTCTAATTCAGAGAGTATTGCCAAGCTCATAGTGATTGTTCAATAAATATAATTTGCTGATGATCATGAGCCATTTCTGCCCACATATTTTCTGCTTACCTGTGAGATCACTGAGAAATATCTGTCTTTGGTTGCAACCACTTCTGATGTGCCAGAAATAGTCATAGTCAGAAAAAAAATATGATGTGGCCTCATACAAAATTACTCCTACCCTTTCAGGGACAACATCCTTGAGTAATGTATTACTTTTGCAAGACTATTTACTACTGCTAGCCTTTAAACAAAGGGCATATTTATATTACTTAACAGTATAGTACACTTGCAGGAAGTTAAAGAGTAAAACATTTTTTTTCAAGGAATTTAAGGTTGATTCCAATTGTCCTCTAGCACTATTGCACTGCTAGAAATGCTTTTCAATTCCCTATACAAAATTCTTTAACATAATTATTTTTATAGGCCTTCAATAATATGTGAATTGGCTGTGAGATTCTGGAATTCATTGGAACACATCTTTCTTGAAAGAATAGACAAACAATTGTAATCTAATTTTTTCATGAAAGTCATTTTTCCTTAATGGAGGAAATAGATTTAATGAACTACTTAATTAGAGTACTGTATTTCAGCTGAGGAATTATTTGAGAAACTTAAGATACTGACTGTAAAACCATGTAATGCTGCATTAAATTATATTTACTCAATATTAATTTTTCACCTTGAATCTTACAAATTGAGTGGGACTAATTGTTTTTAAACAATTACAGAAATTACACATGGAAAATTAAAATAAAATCCTCGTTCCAAAGGATACAAGTATAGTAGAATTTTGAACTGAGTGTTTGGAAGTCATCTCATTCAACCTCCTCAGTTTTTAGAAATCGCAGCTTATCATGAGTACATATTTGTAGGACTGGCATAAAACAGTCCCTAAATCTAAAAAAAATAGATCTAGCCTCAGAGCCAAATCTGAGTTATATGACTCACAAACTGTAAATAATATCTTAGGGCAGTAATTTAACCCCTCAGTGTCTCTAGTCAAATTTCTAAGAACAAAAGTAGCACAGTACTATTCAGATACCTTGAACTACAAAATTAATTATTTTAACCTGCATGCAACACTCTATGACAATTTGGAATTTGGTAATATTAGGGGAAGATAAAACATTATGAAAAAAAGCAATTGGAGAGGTGAAGCCAAAATGGCAGAAAGGATAAGTGCTTCTTTCTGAACTTCTCCCAATACCCTCAGACTAATTAGTAAATCCATCCTTTGCATCAGTTCTGGATGGGCAGAATCCATGAATATTGGAGAGTGCAACAAATCAGCAGAAGATTGTTTTTAAAATTGCCAGAAAAGTTCTGTTTCAATCAGGCACAGAGGGAGGTGGGCCATGTGCAAACAGGCTGAGCACAGATGCCAGTGCAGACAGCACAGACCCAAGGTGGTGTGGACTCCATGGGGTGGAGGATCTTATGGGGAGAAATCTACAGCAGTGCTGGTTACTCTGCCCTGGATGCAATCCTGTAGATAAGCAGAGAAGTTAGAAAATATCCAACACAAACACAAAAGGTAAATAATGAACCCCAAAATACCAGAATCTCTCAGGACCTGGCCATGCCTACCCACTCCTACAAGAGGAGTGAGTCAACACTAATTCAGCACAGCCACTGCCACTTGTCAAGGAAGTTTGGGCAACCTACTTTGCCCTAAAAACAGATCTCAAGATTTTATTTATTTATTTATTTATTTATTTATTTATTTATTTATTTCTTGAAAACAAAGTCACTTTATTATAAAATTTTTGACAGTATATATACATAAGTAATTTTTTCATAACATTATCCCTTGTAATCATTTTTCCAAATTATCCCCTCGCTCCCTCTACTCCCTCCCCTAGATGACAGGCAATCCCATACATTTTACATGTGTTACAGTATAACCTAAATACAATATATGTGTGTAAATCCAATTTTCTTGTTGCACGTTAAGTATTAGATTCCAAAGGTATAAGTAACCTGTGTAGATAGACAGTAGTGTTAACAATTTACATTCACTTTCCAGTGTTCCTTCTCTGGGTGTACTTGTTTCTGTCTATCACTGATCAACTGGAAGTGAGTTGGATCTTCTTTATGTTGAAGATATCCACTTCCATCAGAATACGTCTTCATAGAGCATTGAAGTGTACAGCGATCTTCTGGTTCTATTCATTTCACTCAGCATCAGTTGATGTAATTCTTTCCAAACCTCTCTGTATTTGTCGTGCTGGTCATTTCTTACAGAGCAGTAATATTCCATAACCTTCATATACCATAATTTACCCAACCATTCTCCAACTGATGGACATCCATTCATCTTCCAATTTCTAGCCACTACAAAAAGAGCTGCCACAAACATTTTGGCACATACAGGTCCCTTTCCTCTCTTTAGTATTTCTTTGGGATATAAGCCCAATAGCAGCAATGCTGGATCAAAGTTTGATAACTTTTTGGGCATAGTTCCAAATTGTTCTCAAGAATGGTTGGATTCTTTCACAACTCCACCAACAATGGATTAGTGTCCCAGTTTTCCCACATCCCCTCCAACATTCATCATTATTTGTTCCTGTCATCTTAGCCAATCTGACAGGTGTGTAGTGGTATCTCAGAGTTGTCTTAATTTGCATTTCTCTGATCAGTAGTGATTTGGAACACTCTTTCATATGAGTGGATATAGTTTCAATTTCTTCATCTGAGAATTGTCTGTTCATATCCTTTGACAATTTATCAATTGGAGAATGGTCTGATTTCTTATAAATGAGAGTCAGTTCTCTATATATTTTGGAAATGAGACCTTTATCAGAACCTTTAACTGTAAAAATGTTTTTCCCAATTTGTTATTTCCCTTCTAATCTTGTTTGCATTAGTATTGTTTGTACAGAAACATTTTAGTTTGATGTAATAAAAATCTTCTGTTTTGTGATCGATAATGATCTCTACTTCTTCTCTGGTCATAAATTCCTTCCTCCTCTACAGGTCAGAGAGTAGAGTATTCTCTGTTCCTCTAATCTATTTATGATCTCATTTTTTATGCCTAAATCATAGACCCATTTTGATCTTATCTTGGTATATGGTGTTAAGTGTGGAACCATATCTAATTTCTGCCATGCTGTTTTCCCAACAGTTTTTTTTTTTCAAATAATGAATTTTTATCCCTAATGTTGGTATCTTTGGGTTTGTCAAAGATTAGATTGCTATAGATGTACCCGTTTTTGTCCTTTGTATCTAATCTGTTCCACTGATCTACCGGTCTATTTCTTAGCCAATACCAAATGGTTTTGGTGAATGCTGCTATATAATATAGCTTTAGATCAGGTACACTTGGACCACCTTCCTCTGAGTTTTTTTTTTCATTAGTTCCCTTGCAATTCTCGACCTTTTATTCTTCCATATGAATTTTGTTGTTATTTTTTCTAGGTCATTGAAATAGTTTCTTGGGAGTCTGATTGGTATAGCACTAAATAAATAGATTAGTTTGGGGAGTATTGTCATCTTTATTATATTCGCTCGGCCTATCCAAAAGCACTGAATGTCTTTCCAATTATTTAAATCTGACTATTTTTGTGGCAAGTGTTTCATAATTTTGCTCATATAATTCCTGACTTTTCTTTGGTAGATGGATTCCCAAATATTTTATACTCTCAACATTTGTTTGGAATGGAATTTCTCTTTGCACATTTTTTTTAAATGAGTAACAAAAGCAAAAAGAACTCTGACCATAGATAGTTTTTTATAGTGAAAGAGAAAAACAGGTTTCAAACCCTGAGGAGATTTAAAGCAGATCATCTCTAGATAAAGTCCCAAAGGTAAATATAAATTGGTCCCCATCACACAAGGCTCTCCTAGAAGAAATTATGAAAGACATTAAAAGCAAGTTGGAAGAAAAATGGGGAAAGGAAATGAAAAGTTTATAAGAGAGTTTGGAAAAGAAAGCACACAAATTATCTGAAGAAAATTCACTACAAAAGAGACTTAGTGAAATGGAAGCATATAACTCCTTAAAAATAGATTTGACAAAATTGAAAAAGAAAACAACTCTCTGAAAAACAGAATTTGTGAAACTGGAAAAAAAAAACACCTCATAGAATAAAACAACTCTCTGAAAAAAAGAATTTGTGAAATTTGGAAAAAAAAAAACCTCATAGAACAATAACAACTCATTTAAAAATCCAATTGGACAAATGCAAAAAGAAGTAAAAAAGTAAATGCGTAAAATAATTCACTAAAAATCTGAACTGAATTACTGTAAATGAATTAATGTAAACTAATGTAAATTAATGTAAATCAATGTAAACTGAATTACTCAAGAAGACATCAAGAATCAGTCAAGCAGGGGGCGGAGCCAAGATGGCAGAAAAGAAACACACGACTCTATGAACATCCTTACTCTCTCACAACCAATTAGATAAATCAGCCTCAGAAATAGTTCTGGACTGATAGATACCACAAGGACTGGAAGCACGACTTACCAGCTGAAGAGAATCTGGAGTTTCAACAGAAAAGGTCAGTTCCCAGGGGAGGAAGAAAAGAGGCCAGCACAGACGGCTGGGTGTTTGCATACTGCGCTGATCACACTGGGAAGGGCTCTGGGATCAGAGAAGCCACTGAGATAAAGGAATCTGGCACAGGCTGTTAGCTCTTCTCTGCTTATAATATAGCAGTTCAGAAGAGAACTCTAAACTACTTTAAAAATTCAAAGATAGATTAGATCTTCCCGGATCCTGGGGGTGACTTAGCAGATCTCAGCACTGGGGGGTGTGGCCCCTAGCTTCCACCTGAGACTAGTTAAGAGACTGAGAAGTGGGCGGATACGGCCCAAGGCAAGACACACTGCCTAGCTCAGCTGGAGGGTGTGGAACTCAGCTCTGGAAGTCCCAGAGAAGCAGAACCTTTGAACTAGGGACCACGGTTTCTGGCAGACACTTCCAGTTTGAGCACAGGGGCTTTTCTCGTCACCTGCTGCAGACATCCACGCCCCACCGGGACACATAGGCTGGGCTTTGTGTGCCTTTACTGTTCAGTCTCAAACCTCAGGGAAGCCGCTAGAACACAGCGCTCTCAAGGCACAGCAGTGCTAGTCACCTCTGAGGCACTTCTAGGGAGGGGGTGGGGAACTCTTTCCCAGAGCTCTCTCTTAGCTCAGGCGCAGTAGCCGCTGCATCCATCCGGTCTGGGAGTAAGCTGGTAAAGAAGTAAATAAATAATTTCCTACCCCAGGGACAGACCCCAAAAGATTTTTTAAGTATGAACAAAAAAGCAAGAAAAACTATAGATTCCTTCTACACAGAGAAAGAGCGAGTATCCAACCCCGAAGAAGTTAACAGCAAAGAGTCAGCAGATAACAACCTAAAGAGGAATGATTCCTGCCCCCATCACATAACTCTCTCCTAGAAGAGACTATTAAAAAGTTAAGAGAGTTTGAAGAAAAATGGGGAAAGGAAAGAGAAGCTATGATAGAGAATAACAACGTCCTGAAATTGGAGTTGGAAAAAAATAAAGAATTCACAGGACATGCAGGGAAACAAAATTTGTGAATGAGAAAAGTTTAAAAAATCACAGGAAAGTAGGATTTCTGAATTGGAAAAGATAAAAAAGTCTCAAGAAAATAGAATTTCTGAATTGGAAAAATAAAATAATTCTCAAAAAAATTAGGGAAATGGAAAAAAATTCAATAGAGCAAAATAATTCATTTAAAAATGAAATTGGGCATTTACAAAAAGAACTAAAAACTGTGAAAGAAGAAAATAACTCCTTAAAAGTCAGGATGGAACAAATAGAAATGAATGATTCACAGAGAACCCAAGAATCAGTCAAACAAAACCAAAAAAATGAGAAGCTGGAGAACAACGTCAAATACTTACTGGGAAAATCTATAGACCTGGAAAATAGATCTAGGAGAGATAATCTGCGGATCATTGGACTTCCAGAAAACTATGACCAAAAAAAGAGCCTAGATTCTATTTTACAGGAAATTATCAAAGAGAATTGCCCAGAGATAATAGAAACAGAAGGGAAAGTAGATGTGGAAAGAATTCATTGAACTCCTTCTGAAATAGACCCTAAAAAAGAACACCACGGAATATTGTGGCTAAGCTGCAGAATTACCACACAAAAGAGAAAATCTTGCAAGCAGCTAGAAAAAAATAATTTAAATACGAAGGTGCCACAATAAGGGTCACTCAAGATCTGGCTGCCTCCACATTAAAAGATAGAAGGGCCTGGAACCTGATATTCCGTAAGGCAAAAGATCAAGGACTGCAACCAAGAATGAACTACCCAGCTAAGTTTAGCATCTTTTTCCATGGAAGAAGATGGTCATTCAATGAAATAGAGGAATTCTATATGTTTCTAAGAAAAAAACCAGACTTAAACAAAAAATTTGATCTACATCCACAAGACTGAAGGGAAACAGAAAAAGGTACACAGAACCCTTGAGAACTGTAACTCTGTTGTGGGTATATAAAAAGTACTCATGGATAATTTGATTTTACTGATATAAAAGAAAAAAAGGGGGGTGTAGCAAAGGGAAGGAGGTCATTTCAGAAAAAGGGGAAGGAATGATAAAAAGAAGGAAACTACATCCCAGGAAGAGGCAGAGAAAATACACCATATCTGAGGGAATTTAGTAAGGGGGAGAATCATTGTGTGAATCTTACTCTCATCAGAAGAGGCTCAAAGAGTAAATAATTGACATATTTGTTTTTCAGAGAATTTTCTCTCACCTCATTAAAAGGGGGGAGAGGAAAAGGAAAAAGGAAAAGGAGAATAAGTGAAGGGACTTGGAGGGAGGGGGGAGGGATAATAAAAAAAGGGAGTGCTGCGCGTCACAAGGGGGGGTCTGTAAATTAAATATCGGGGAGGGGGAACAGGGGGGTCAAGGGAAAAAGCATAATCTGGGGATAATATGATGGCAGGAAATACAGAATTAGTAATTTTAACTGTAAATGTGAATGGGATGAACGCTCCCATCAAATGGAGACGGATAGCAGACTGGATCAAAAATCAGAACCCTACAATATGTTATCTGCAGGAAACACACTTAAAGCAGGGAGATATATACAGAGTAAAGGTAAAAGGTTGGAACAAAGCCTATTATGCTTCAGGTAAAGCCAAAAAAGCGGGGGTAGCTATCCTTATCTCAGATCAAGGAAAAGCAGAAGTGGATCTAGTTAAAAAAGATAAGGAAGGAAACTATATCCTGCTGAAAGGTAGCATAAATAATGAAGCCATATCAATACTAAACATATATGCACCAAGTGGAATAGCATCTAACTTTCTAAAGGAAAAGTTAAGGGAATTGCAAGAAGAAATAGACAGTAAAACTATAATAGTGGGAGATCTCAACCTTGCACTCTCAGATTTAGACAAATCAAACCACAAAACAAATAAGAAAGAAATTAAAAAAGTAAATAGAACATTATAAAAACTAAGTGTGAGAGACCTTTGGAGAAAACTGAATGGCAATAGAAAGGAATATACTTTCTTCTCAGCAGTTCATGGATCCTATACAAAAATAGACCATATATTAGGACATAAAGATCTCAAAATTAAATCTAGGAAGGCAGAAATAATAAATGCCTTCTTCTCAGATCAAAATGCAATAAAAGCTACATTCAGTAAAAAGTTAGGGGTAAATAGACCAAAAAGTAATTGGAAAATGAACAATCTCATCTTAAAGAATGACTGGGTGAAACAGCAAATTATAGAAACAATTAATAATTTCACCCAAGATAATGACAATGATGAGACATCATACCAAAATCTGTGGCATGCAGCTAAAGCAGTAATAAGGGGAAATTTTATATCTTTAGAGGCTTATTTGAAGAAAATAGAGAAAGAGAAGATTAACGAATTGGGCTTACAACTTAAAAGGCTAGAAAAAGACCAAATTAAAAACCCCCAACCAAAAATTAACGTTGAAATACAAAAATTTAAAAGGAGAAATCAATAATATTGAAAGTAAAAAAACTATTGAATTAATAAATAAAACCAAGAGTTGGTTTTATGAAAAAGCCATTAAAATAGATAAACCTTTGGTAAATTTGATCAGAAAAAAGAAACAGGAAAATCAAATTGTTAGTCTTACAAATGAAAAGGGGGATCTTTCCACCAATGAAGAGGAAATTAGAGAAATAGTAAGGAGTTACTTTGCCTAACTTTATGCCAATAAATTTGATAAGTTAAGTGAAATGGATGACTTCCTACAAAAATATAGGCTCCCTAGATTAACAGAGGAAGAGATAAATTGCTTAAATAGTCCCATTTCAGAAAAAGAAATAGAACAAGCTATTAATCAACTCCCCAGGAAAAAATCCCCAGGACCAGATGGATTCACATGTGAATTCTACCAAACATTTAAAGAACAATTAGCCCCAATGTTATATCAATTATTTGAAAAAATAGGAGATGAAGGAGTCCTACCAAACTCCTTTTATGACATAGACATAGTACTGATACCTAAACCAGGTCGATCGAAAACTGAGAAAGAAAATTATAGACCAATTTCCTTAATGAATATTGATGCTAAAATCTTAAATAAGATATTAGCAAAAAGACTTCTGAAAATCATCTCCAGGATAATACACAATGATCAAGTAGGACTTATTCCAGGAATGCAGGGCTGGTTTAATATTAGGAAAACTATTAGTATAATTGACCATATTAATAATCAAATTAATAAGAACCATATGATCATCTCAATAGATGCAGAAAAAGCATTTGACAAAATCCAACATCCATTCCTATTAAAAACTCTTGAGAGTATAAGAATAAATGGACTATTCCTTAGAATAATCAGGAGCATATATTTAAGACCGTCAGTAAGCATAATATGCAATAGAAATAAACTGCAACCTTTCCCAATAAGATCAGGAGTGAAACAAGGTTGCCCACTATCACCATTACTATTCAATATAGTACTAGAAACGCTAGCCTCGGCAATAAGAGCCGAGAAAGAGATTCAAGGAATTAGAGTAGGAAATGAGGAAATCAAACTATTACTTTTTGCAGATGACATGATGGTATACTTAGAGAACCCCAAAGACTCTGCTAAAAAGCTATTAGAAATAATTCAAAATTTCAGCAAAGTGGCATGGTCCAAAATAAATCCACGTAAATCCTCAGCATTTTTATATATCACTAACAAAATGCAACAGCAAGAGATACAAAGAGAAATTCCATTCCAAACAAATGTTGAGAGTATAAAGTATTTGGGAATCCATCTACCAAAGAAAAGTCAGGAATTATATGAGCAAAATTACAAAACACTTGCCACAAAAATAAAGTCAGATTTAAATAATTGGAAAGACATTCAGTGCTCTTGGATAGGCCGAGCGAATATAATAAAATGACAATACTCCACAAACTAATCTATTTATTTAGTGCTATACCAATCAGACTCCCAAGAAACTATTTCAATGACCTAGAAAAAATAACAACAAAATTCATATGGAAGAATAAAAGGTCGAGAATTGCAAGGGAACTAATGAAAAAAAAACTCAGAGGAAGGTGGTCCAAGTGTACCTGATCTAAAGCTATATTATATAGCAGCATTCACCAAAACCATTTGGTATTGGCTAAGAAATAGACCGGTAGATCAGTGGAACAGATTAGATACAAAGCACAAAAAAGGGTACATCTATAGCAATCTAATCTTTGACAAACCCAAAGATACCAACATTAGGGATAAAAATTCATTATTTGGAAAAAAACTTTTGGGAAAACTGGAAATTAATATGGCAGAAATTAGATATGGATCCACACTTAACATTATATACCAAGATAAGATCAAAATGGGTCCATGATTTAGGCATAAAGAGTGAGATCATAAATAGATTAGAGGAACCGAGGATAGTCTACCTCTCAGACTTGTGGAGGAGGAATTTATGACCAGAGGAGAACTAGAGATCATTATTGATCACAAAATAGAAGATTTTGATTACATCAAACTAAAAAGTTTATGTACAAACAATACTAATGCAAACAAGATTAGAAGGGAAGTAACAAATTGGGAAAATATTTTTAAAAGCAAAGGTTCTGACAAAGGTCTCATTTCCAAAATATATAGAGAACTGACCCTAATTTATAAGAAATCAGACCATTCTCCAATTGATAAATGGTCAAAGGATATGAACAGACAATTCTCAGATGAAGAAATTGAAACTATATCCACTCATATGAAAGAGTGTTCCAAATCACTACTGATCAGAGAAATGCAAATTAAGACAACTCTGAGATACCACTACACACCTGTCAGATTGGCTTAGATGACAGGGACAAATAATGATGAATGTTGGAGGGGATGTGGGAAAACTGGGACACTAATACATTGTTGGTGGAGTTGTGAAAAAATCCAGCCATTCTGGAGAGCAATTTGGAACTATGCCCAAAAAGTTATCAAACTGTGCATACCCTTGGACCCAGCAGTACTACTACTGGGCTTATATCCCAAAGAAATACTAAAGAGCGGAAAGAGACCTATATGTACCAAAATGTTTGTGGCAGCTCTTTTTGTTGTACCTGGAAACTGGAAGATGAATGGATGTCCATCAGTTGGAGAATGGTTGGGTAAATTATGGTATATGAAGGTTATGGAATATTATTTGTCTGTAAGAAATGACCAGCAGGAGGAATACAGAGAGGCCTGGAGAGACTTACATCAACTGATGCTGAGTGAAATGAGCAGAACCAGAAGATCACTGTACACTTCAACAACAATACTGTATGAGGATATATTCTGATGGTAGTGGAAATCTTCAACATAAAAAAGAGCCAACTCACTTCCAGTTGATCAATGATGGGCAGAGGTAGCTACAACCAGAGAAGAAACACTGGGAAGTGAATGTAAATTTTTAGCACTAATATCTGTCTGCCGAGGTTACATGTACCTTCGGAATCTAATGCTTATTGTGCAACAAGAAAATGGTATTTACACACATGTATTGTATCTAGGTTATATTGTAACACATGTAAAATGTATGAGATTGCCTGTCATCGGGGGGAGGGAGTAGAGAGAGGGGGGATAATTTGGAAAAATGAATACAAGGGACAATATTATAAAAAATATATAATAATAAAAAAAAAATCAGTCAAGCAAAATAAAAATAAATAAATAAAATAGCTACTTGGGAAAACAACTGACCTGGAAAATAGATCTAGAAGAGAAAATCTAATGATTATTGGACTTTCTGAAAAACATGATGGAAAAAAGAGCCTAGAAACTATCTTTTAAGAAAACATCAAAGAAAACTCCCCAGATGTCATAAAATCAGAAGGTAAAATGGCCATAGAAAGAATTCACCAAACACCTCCTGAAAGAGACCCCAAAATTAAAAGTCCAAAGACTATTGTGGCTAAATTTCAGAACTATCTGCAAAGGAAAAAATATTACAAGCAGCCAGAAAAACAAAAACAATACAAGTATTGAGGAGCCACAAAAAGCATTTCCCAGAACCTAGCAGCTTCCATCTTGAAGGATCAAAGGACCTGGAATCTGATATTCTGAAAAGCAAAAAAAAAAATTTGGAATGTAGCCACTCCATTAAACTGATAATTTTCTTCCAGGGAAGAAAATGGACAATCAATTCTCTGATGAAAACACCAGAACTGAACAACAACAACAACAACAACAACAACAACAAAAGACTTAGAAACATAGAACTCAAGAGAAGCTTAAAAAAAGGAAAGAAGTCTTGAGAACTGTATTTCTGTTAAGGGTATACATAGAGAATGCATGTATAATATGATTTTTCTGTTATAATAATAATAAAAAAACTAGAGGTGGAAAGGGGATTGTGCCAGAAAAATGGGAAAGTGGAAGTAAAATGAGGGAAATTATATCTTATGAAGAGGCAAAGAAAACCTATTATAATTGAGGGAAAGAAGGGAGGGGGATGAACATTGTCTTAATCTTAATCTCATCAGATTTGGCTCAAAGAGAAAATATTAGTAATATTTGGTTTCACAAAGAAAATTCTCTCACCTTATAGAAAAGTGAGAGGGGAAAATAGAAAAGGGAAGGAGTAGGCTAAATAAAAGATAAAATAGAAATAGTAGAGGAAAGATATAAGAAAGGAGGAGGACATAAAGGAGGCTTGAGGTAAGTGGTACTCATAAGTAAAATACTGAGGAGGAGAGAAAGTGGAAAAGGAAAGAGAAAAGCATAATTTGAGGTTAATAAGATGTCAGTAAATACAGAATTAGTAGTATTAACTGTAAATGTGAATGTGGTGAACGGTCCCATAAAGCAAAAGCAGATAGCAGACTAGCTATCTACTTTTAAAAGCCAGAATCCTACAATATGTTTTTACAAGAAAAAAACATTTAAAGCAGAGCAATACATACAGAGGAAAAGTAAAAGGCTAAAGCAGAATCTCTATTACGCTTCAGATAAATTGAAAAAAAAATCAGGGGTAGCCATCTTGATCTCATATCAATCAAAAGCAAAAATTGATCTAAATAAAACAGATAAGACAGAAAATTACATATTGATAAATGGTACCATAAATAATGAAACAATATCAGTACTAAACCAAGAGGTATAGCATGGGAATATCTACAAGAGAAATTAAGGGACCTGAAAGAAGAAATAGACAGCAAAAGTATAATAGTGGGAGATCCCAACCTTACTTTTTCTGAAGTAGATAAATTAAACCACAAAATAAATACATTAAAGAAGTAAATAAAATACTAGAAAAGTTAGGTATGATAGACCTTTGGAGAAAATTGAATGGAGACAGAAAGGAGTACACGTTCTTCTTGATGATTTATGGAACCTATACAAAAATTGACCATATATTAGGACATTAAAAACATCAAAATCAAATACAGAAAGGCAGAAATAGTAAATGCATTTTTTTAAGATCATGATGCAATAAAAATTACATTCAAGAAAAGGCCAGGTTCTGGTCAAGATGGTGGAGAGGACACACACATTTGTTTAAGCTCCGCATTTCCTCTCAGAATAATTTATTCTGACAAGACTTGGAATTAGTGCAAGAAAATAAAGAAAGAAAATTATAGACCAATGTCCCTAAGGAATATTGATGGAAAAATCTTAAATAAAATATTAACAAAGAGATTACAGAAACCATCCTCTGGATAATACACCAAGTAGGATTTATACCAGGAAGGCAGGGCTGGTTCAATATTAGGAAAAGTATTAGCATAATTGACTATATCAACAACCAAATTAACAAAAACCATATGATTATCTCAATGGATGCAGAGAAAGAATTTGACAAAGTCCAACATCCATTCCTATTAAAAAAAACACTTGAGAGTATAGGAATACATTGATTTCCTTAAAATAGTAGCATCTATTTAAAATTGTCAGTAAGCATCATATATAATGGGGGATAAAGTAGAAACATTCACAATAAAATCAGGGGTGAAGCAAGGTTGACCACTATCACCATAACTATTCAATACGGTGTTGGAAATGCTAGTTTTGGCAATAAGATAAGAAAAAAAGAGATTAAAGGAATTAGAGCAGGTAATGAGGAAACCAAATTATCGCTCTTTGCAGATGATGGTATACTTAGAAATTCATAGAGAATCAATTAAAATACTACTAGAAACAATTCTCATATTTAGCAATCTTTACAAGAGCTGGAGGAGATTCACAGCCAGGATTCAGGAAGAAGAGGATTTGAGATTCTGCCTTCACTCTGGTTGGAGGCTCCAGAAACCTCTCAAGAAACCTGCACACAGAGAAAAGGATTCACAGAGAAAAGAAACTTCCTCCCAGAGAAGGATTACAGTTGAGAGACGACAAGAACTTTACAAATAATGATGCTTTATCGCAGAAGCTGAAGTCTTTAGTTTTATAAAACAGTAAATTACTATAGTCATTGACTATTGTGTCTTGTGTACTGGTTATCATCTGTTAAAGCATAGTGGTATTCTATCACAGTAATATATTGCAACCTTTCCCTTTTCCCCTAATCATTTTTGGAAATAGAAAAAATTGTGCTGTTGCTAGGTAAAAGGGTCATTTTATAACTCTAGGCATAAGTCCAAATTGCTCTCCAAAATGGTCAGATAAGTTCACAATTCCTCCAACAATGAATTAATGTCCCTTCTATCATTTTAGCCAATCTGCTGAGTATAAAATGATATTCTAAGGTTATTTAATCTTTATTTCTCTAATCAATAATGATTTTTTTTTCCTTAGGAAACTCATTGATGGCTTGTTCAATTTTCTTTTCTAAAAAATAGGATTATTTAATATTTTATTTCCTGTTCTGTTAATCTGGACAATTTATATTTTTTGTAAATATTCATTGATTTTACTTATCATTTCTTCCAATATGATTGAACAAAATATCTCCTAAGCATTTTAATTTCTTTGTTACTGTTGATAATTACACCCTTGTCCTTTTTGACACTAATAATTTAGTTTTCTTCTTTTCTTTTCTAATCAAATTAACCAAAGGTTTATCTATATTGTTTTTTATAAAATCAAACCTTTTAAAAATTTCAAACTATATGCATAGCTGTGAACATTCACCTGTGCAAAACCATATGTTCCAAATTTTTTTTCTCCTTCTCTTCCCGCAACCCCTTTTCTTAGATAGAAAGTAATTCAATATATGTCAAACATAATTCTTCTATACATCTTTCCACAATTATTACACAGCACAAGAAAAATCAGATCAATAGAAAAGATAATGAGAAAAAAAAACACAAAAAGAAAGGAAATAACAACATAAAAGGTCAAAATGCCATATTATGGTCCATATTCAGTCCCACTATTCTCTTTCTCGATACAGATGATTCTCCATCACAAGACCATTGGAAATGGTCTGAACCACCTTGCTATTGAAAAGTGCCATGTCTATCAGAATTGATCATCATATAATCTTATTGTTGCTATGTACAATATATTTGTGGTTCTACTCACTTCACTTAGTATCAGTTTATGCAAGTTTCCCCAGGCCTTTCTGAAATCATTCTGCTGATTGTTTCTTATAGAAAAATAATATTCCATAATATTCATATACCATAATTTATTCAATTTTTTTTGATGGGGCATTTACTCAGTTTCTAGTTCTTTGCCACTAAAAAATGCTATAAATTGTTTTGCACAGGTGAGTTATTTTCTCCTTTTTATGATCTCTTTGAGATACAAGCCCAATAGAGACATTGAGGGATCAAAGGTTAAGTACAGTATGATACCTCTTTGGGCACAGTTCCAAATTTCTCTCCAGAATGGTTGAATTAATTCACAACTCCACTACTCCAACTGTTAGGTTCAAACTAGGTGGTAAGTTGGTACTTGGCAATTCTCTAGCTCAGAGTTCACACCTTTAATTCAAATCTTTAAGGGAGTTTATACCTTTGAAGGAATACTTTAAAGGAGCTTGGTCATTGGTCAGTAAGGAGTTCCCACAAGCCCCTGGAGTACCCACAAGCCCATTCTCTGGGAGGTTATAAGGAGCCACCAAGGCTGTCTCCTGGGAGATTGAGTTTGGAAGGCAATCTTGAAGAGTCAGTCTGGATTAGGATAAGGACAGGACTTCCCGAGAGAACTTCAGGGAAGGTCGAGGAGATTCAGAGCCAGGATTCAGGAAGAAGAGAATTTGAGATTCTACCTTTGCTCTGGCTGGAGGCTCCAGAAGCCTCCCAAAAAACCTGCTCACAGAGAAAAGGATTTACAGAAAAGAAACCTCCTCCCAGAGAAGGACTACAATTGAGAGACGAGAGGACATTACAATTTGGTGCCCAAACATGGGGCAAGGACTTATTCTGAGCCCTTCAGAGGAGCTAGCCTGAACTTGACAATTTTATGGTTAGCTTTATCCAATTATAAAAAGGGGGGGGTGAGACCCTCCTACTAGTATAGTTTTGCTGTGTATATCTTTCTGTTATTGACTTTACTTCCATAGGAATTTGGATGTTTTACCACTTGGTACATGCATGCTTATTGTTAATATCACTTCATTATCTATCGTATCTTTTAGAAGATGCAGCTTCCTTATCTCTTTAAATTAGATTTTTTTTTTGCTTTTGCTTTGTTTGAGATCAGTATTGGTACACCTGCTTTTTTTGCTTCAGCTAATGCATGATATGCTCTGCTCCAGCCTTTTACCATTACTCTTAGTGTGTTCCTCTGAATCAAATATATTATAATCAATGTATTGTTGGATTCTGTTTTTTAATCCAATCTTCTTGCTACTTCCATTTTGGGGAAGAGTTCATTTAATTCTCATTCACATTATGATAACTAGCTATTTCCCTCTTTCCTATTTTTCCCATCTTTTTTTTTTCCTCTATTTCTATCATGTCTCACTTAACAATGTTTTGTTTCTGACAACCCCTCCCTAAAACTGCTTTACTTTCTATCAACTCTTCTCCCTTCTCTTACTCCTTTCTTTTACTATTTCCTTTCTTCTGTCTAGCTCCTTGCTTTTCTCTCTTTTCTCCTCCTACTTTCCTGAAAGGTAAAGATACTTTTTTCCAGCTGAATATGCAAGTTTTTTTTTTCCTCTTTGAGCCAAATCTGATTAAACTTCATGTTTCAGACAATGCTCACCTTTCCTTCTTTCCCTCTATTGTTATAAGTATTTTGTACCTCTTCGTGTGATATGTAATGCAATTTATCCCATTTGCCTCTCCTTTTCTCTTTTCTAATTATACTTCTGTTTCCATCCCTTAAATCTTTCTTCAATATCATCACATCGAAGTCATCTTATACCCATACCTCCATGTAAAAATACTCACTATCCAAATAAAAAATACTGTTCTCATGTTGCAAATATCATTTTTTCTTGTGAGGATATAAACAATTTAATCTTTAATTTTTTTTCTTTCCTGCTTTCATTTTTATATTGCTCTTGAGATATATATAAAAGATGGGATTTTCCATTTCTTCTAATCCTTTCAATAGAAATGATTGAAAATCATCTACTTCATTGAAGATTCATCTTATATTTTGTAAGATTATGCTCAGTCTCTCTGATTTTTGCTTGTAATTCAAGGTCCTTTGCACTCTAGAACATGGTATTCCAGGCCCTCTAACCATTTGAGGTATAAGTTGCTATATCCTTGGTAATCCTGACTATGCTCCTCAACACTTGAATTGTTTTATTTCTGACAGTTTGTATTATTCTTTCCTTGACCTTATAACTCTGAGATTTACCTACAATTTTTCTAGGAGTTTTCCTTGTGGAATCTCTTTTTGGAAGTGGTTGATGGATTCTTTCAAAGACTATTTTACCCTCTAGCTTATTAGCCCAATTTTCTTTGATGAGTCCTTAAAGAATGCTATCCATTATTTTGAAAAATAATGACTTTTAGATAGTTCATTAATTTTAAAATTATTTCTGACATATCTATTTTCTAAGTCACTTGTTTTTCCAATGAGATATTTTATATCTTCTTCTATTTTTTCATGATATTTAGTTTGTTTAAGTGGTTCTTGATGTATCAGTCATTAGCTTCCATTTGGCAAATTCTGGTTTTTACTTTATAACTTTCTTTAATTAAATTTTAGTTCTCCTTTTCCATTTTATTAATTCTGCTTCTAAAGATGTTTTTTACATCAGCAGATTTTTTTTTAATTTGTAAATTGTATTTTTAAGGAATTATTTTCCTTTTCCAATTTGTTGACTTTCTCTTACATGCCTTTCATTCCTTTTCCAAATTTTTTCTACCTTTCTCATTTAGTTAAAAAAAATAATTTATGAACTTTTCCAAGAATGTTCTTTGGCATTGAGATCAATAAATATACAGATAGAGCAAAGACATAAAGACATTTTCCAATATGTCCTTTCACTCTTTGATATCATTCCACCAATCTTACCAGCCAACAAATACATACATTTATTCTGACAATATTTAGACTTCAACACATTAGTAACATCTACTTTAAAAATGCCGATTTTCTTCACTTACCCTCATATATTCTCACTCTCTTCAATCCCAATGTGATTTATTAATTTTAATTTACTTCTTCATCACTAGCAAATGATCATTCATTCATGCATGTAGAAGCTGTCCTTTCTATTCAAATGTATTATGAAATACAAAGACCAACATGGAAAGTATGTGGAGAAAGTATGCTGTGATTATGAAGAAATGTTTATCCTCTGTTGTATACACTAGAAAAATATTGTGGGTTTTTTGTTATTTATTTATTTGTTTTTACTTTTATTTCCACAATGTTATTTTCAGAGAAAAGAGGGCAATTAAATGATTTTCACAGCATGTCACTCTCCTCCCAGGATGTCAAAAGTCTTAATCCTGAATCTTTTCATCCTGAATTTTGGAGTACAATCATGATGCAAATATCCAGTGTTCTTCAATTTGGGTAGTCTATTTAAGGGAAATTGTCCTCAAGGGCATCTGGCAGTGAGGACCCTGGTACCTTATGTAAGACCATACTGAGTTGGTCCAATTCAAAAAGCAGCTAGAAAGAAAATCAAAAATTCTGAAAGACTTTTTTAAAAGTTTCTTTCTTTAGTAGCCTAGAATTTTTAACAATATTTTTAATTCCTCTGACTTTAATTTAGTTCAGGCAAATAAATGTCTTAATAATTCTGAATATTTTTTGTTTGCTTGAAGAATGTTCTCTTTTATTAGAAACTGAAGTGGTCAGGTTATCGTTATAATACTTGGTTCGATCATATCTACCTGGATGGAATATAAAAATGGATTATAGTTCATCAACCCTGTAAGAATGACTTATTGTAATTATCCCCACTCCTGAATTTACATTGGAATCAATGCCAGAAATATTTTGTAGGATGATCCATAGTATTGTTTGGATGATTTCAAAAGTGACCAGAGAAACTCTTCTGACAGTCCAGTTCAAAAACTTAGCTAGATTTTTCAATATTTTCACTAGCAGATTTTGCTGACTTTAGAAAGTCCAGTTTCGGCAACCTGTATAATAACTGCTTTTCTTTCTTCACTTGAAAAATAATCCTTGAGGAGGCGGAGCCAAGATGGCAGAGAAGATACACTCAAATTTCTAAGCTCCTTCTTACCCTTAATACCAACTATTTAACTCAGCCTCAAAAATAGCACTGGACTGGTAAAAACCACAAAGTAATCTTACCCAGCTGAAGAGAATCTGGAATTTTGTCAGAAAAGATCAGTCCTGAGGGGTGGAGAAAAAGACCAGCACAGACAGGGTTAGACTAAAGGCTAGCTTATTGTGCCAAACAGGCTGGGGAGACCTCTGGGGTTAGAAAAGCTACTAAGACAGAGGAATCTGGTATAGGCTGATAGTTCTACTCTGCTTGCAAAACACCAGATCAGCAGAAAAATCAAAGCCACTTTAAAAAACAAAACAAAACAAAGAAAAAAAAATAGCTACCCTAAACAGGAAGTGACTCAACACTGGCACAGCTGTGCAGCTGCCTTCTGCTGTTGGGGGCTTTTCCTTGGGGCAGTTAAAAACCCTGAACAGCTGGGTACACAGCCTAGGGCAGCCTTTAATCCACACAGGGAGCATAGCCTGAGGCAGTGAAATTTCCACAGCAGCAAAACTCCTGCAGCAGTGAAACTCGCACACCAGTGACTGTGCTTCGCTGGACAGAGACACTTTGTGTATAGTATTATTATTTTGACAAATTCTAAAATATATAATTTTGAACTACTAGGTTTTCCAGTCCATTTAGAAATTTGTCTAAGTTACTGAGAAAAATATGGTTCATAGATATGGTTCATATATGCAATACACCTTTGTTCCTTTTTCTTATCCACTTCCCAAAGATTCACCAAATTATTTTGCCTCGATTGCTTTAATAATTTCATTTTTTCTTTGGCAAATTTAAACATTTTTATCATCTTGAATCTTCAAAAAGTTCTTGATAGCCACTATTTTTCCATTGTCTTCATCCCTGTACTTTATTACCATGATATATTTCCCTTTATAAACCAGTTCTAATTTCTCAAACCTCTTAGTTTGAAAATAACAAAATCAAGAAAAAGGTTTTCTTGCTTACCATCAAATTGAATGTACATACAGCTTTGCTTAAAGACCAAGTCTTAATTAAGTCCAGAATTTTTGATCCAGCACATCAGACAGAAGTTATTTTTGTCTTCTTTTTTTAGAATTGCTTTAAAGGGTATTTACATTTGTTAAACCAGAGGCTGCCTTCAGGCAGGCAGATTCGACAGGCTGATATCTGGTTTGCCAGATTCTATACTTCTTAGGTTTTAGGATGAGACACCATTAAAATAAAGTGATTTGCTAAAAGCCACATAGATATAAGAAGCTTAGCTAGGCTTCCAACTCAAGAATTCTCCTTCCAGAGTCAATTCATTATTATATTACTAGGTGTTATTACACTCACTTGTTTCCTTTTGAAACCAGAACCAATCTCAAAGAATTAATTTAATATCAGAATGTCTAAAGTTCTGAAGTGGAATTTGCTTTTTTAGCTTTTAGTTATATCTATTTGTTGTTATATTTAGAAATATTGATTTTTACCAGAATCTCTCTTTACCATTCTCCTTTTTAGCTACTTCTAGATCTGTAGCTGCTTCAACACTAGGCTTTCTAAAGAAGCTTGATTCTAGAATTTCAAAGATCCACTGTAACTAATTCAAACCTTCTCAACAGGAACAATGAGACACACCTAGATCATAAGCTTACCTCCTCAAATATTATGTAATCCCAAGAATTATAGTGCATACAATTAATGATATATCTGATTAGAAATTATGACAGTGCAGCATCATATACTATATAGAAATTAGAATTTGAAAAGAAAAGAATAAATAACATCTATGTGATTTAGTATTCTTCTTTGTTTTTAAATTCATGTTGAAAAATATCCAAATGCTTACTTGTGATGACTTATTATATATACTATTAAAATATATCTGAATAAAAAAAGATAATTTTCTAGTTTGGGATAAATATATAATGAAGTAATGTTACTTAAGCAACACAATACCTTCATTTAGAGGCAACCAGCTTTCCATCTCAATTGCCATCATTAAGCATAATGGTTATTCTAGACAATGAAATTAAATACACACACATGCATATATATCTTCCGCGATTGTTATGGTCCTTTTAGATTTACAAATAATTTTACACACATCTTTTCATTTGAAAATACATGTTATAGAGGAAAAGTCAAGACAGCAAATGATATTGAACAAATTTTAGAGTAGTATAACCAACAAAAAAGATGAAGTGAAACAATATTCCAGCCAAAGGCAACTTAGAATATTAACAATAAAGGTCTTTTACACTTGAGTGAAAGAGGATCACAATCCAATGCAGATCAGGACATCACAGATCCAACCCCAGCTAAATAGAAGCAGCTGAATTGTCATCAGCAACTGCTTCCTAAGTTATTGGCCCATGGACTGTAAGTGTTTCAAAAAATGGAATCTTTGCAAAGTAAAAGAGTCTTGCCTGAGTGTCTGCAGCCATAGGTGTCAGGCTCGGAAGGAGAAGGAATACCAGGACAGCAGAACTTGTAGCCACAGAGAAAACTTTCACTGTTCTACTGCTGAAAATAATAACTTTTGATCACTGACAGAAGAAAGCATAGGCAAGGTCAGTAGTAAACACACCTCTCCTTAGAAGTATCTCTGAAAACTGTTGCACATAACCCCTGAATCTTAGGAAAATCTTTCATCCTGGAAGCAGAACTCTATTTAACAAAGAGTTAAAAATCAAGTAATAGACTAGGAAAATGAGCAAACAATTGGGAGTCAGTGGGATAGGTGGGGGCAATGCTGTGAATTTAAAAAGTTATTATGATGGCAAGGAAAATCAAAACATATAATTTAAAGATAACAAAGTCAAAGCTACTATATCCAAAGTCTCCATGGTGAAACTCAAAAAATGATTTTAAAAATTAAATAAGAGAGGCAGAGGAAAAATTGGGAAAAGTGATATAAAAGTTTTGAAAATCAAGTCAACAGTTTAGTAAAGGAGACACATAGAAATATTGAAAAAATAAAATCTTAAAAAATGGACTATGCCAAATGCTAAAGGAAGCATAAAAAGCCAATGAAGAAAACATTAAATAACTGAATTGGTCAAATGGAAAGAGAGGCACAAAATTTATTTGAAGGAAAAAGAAAAAAAAACTCCTTAAAAAGTAGAATTCTACAAATGGAAATGGAGGTTAAAAAGTTCACTGAAGCAAATAATTCCTTAAAAGCTACAATTTAACAAAATGATGTTATGGACTTTGTAAGAAATCAAGAAGTAATAAAACAACCAAAAGAATGTTAACTAAATCATTCACAACTGCCCATTATACTGTATTGCTGTTATTTTGTATACAAGTGTCCGATTTTTGGTCCCCAGAAAAGAGCTACTATTTTGTACATATAAAACATTTTCCTTTTAAAAAATCTATTTTGGGATTCATAAATAGTAGCGGTATTACTGGATGAAAGGGGGCACATGACTTTATAGCCTTTTGGGCAAAAGTTCAAATTGTTCTGTAGAGCAGCTATACAGGATTAAATCTATTCACAACCCCACCAAGAGAGCATTAATGCCTCATTTTCCCCACATCCCCTACAATATTTATAATATCAATTTTTTGCTAAATCAATTCATATAGGTATGAGGTAGGAAGTCGGAATTGTTTGAGTTTGCTTTTCTATAATCAGTAGTTGGATAATTTGTTTTTCAGATGGATATAGAGAACTTTGATTTCTTCATCTAAAATTTTTCATATCTTTTGATTATTTATATTTGAGAAAAGAGATCTTTATCGTAGAATCTTGCTTCAATTTTGTTTTCACAATTACTCTTGCTAATTGTATCCTTCCATTATTCTATCCTCTACCTCCTTTCAACCTTTCCCTCCTCAAAAGGATATAGATATTACAATTAGTTAGTTAAAATCTGAGAGGAGAGAAAGAACAACTGTTCCTCTTCCTCCTTTTCTTGCTACTCCTCTTCATTGGTTTTATTGTTCTTTTTTTCCTCTTCCTGAGCATCATGGTTACAGAAATTAACTGTTAATATTATCTGATTCAAAAACAAAAAAATGTGATATGAGTTTAAGTAAAACTAAATTCCTTGAAAGCAAAGTCTGGTTTGTTCTTTATCCCTGAAACATTAAGTAATAACAGATACCTATTTGTTGAAGTGAAGTAAGATTAATATTATCAAGTAACTGAAAAGAGTTGTCTGGTATATTTTTGGACACTTATAATTCCATAAGAATACTACATTAAATAGGACCATTAACACAAATATTAAATCATTTGGGAATGGAGGCTTATCCTTAGTGGTGGCAGCAGAGCAGAAAAGCAAAGATGGTAAGACAAGACTGTGACCCAGAGGGGAATAAAGCAGACACAGAAGGCAATCCAAAGGTGGTTGGAAGAAAGAGATAATAAAAATGGGAGCTTGTGGTAAGATGAGACTAATGATGAGGTGTAATTCAAGATAGGAATTAGAACTTTTGAGAAGATAATAGTTTCATCCTAGTACTGACTGACAATAAAGTCATTTGCTCTTGGATCTTTTGCTGCTACTTCTATTCCACCCTCAAATTATCATATTTTGAAGACTGTAAATGGCTGAGTTAGATATAGCTTGTGATCTCACATACTTCTCTTAACTATTTCACATCTTGTCTGAGCAGGTAACTATTCTTGAATCATCAATGTTATTGATCTTGAAAAGGTTGTACAAATGGACTATTTTGTTCGATTAATTTTTTTGATTTCTCATACCATGAATGTCTTCCTGGATCACTACCCCCATAAACTAGATATATGTATACATATATTGCCATTTAATATCTATTTAAGAAAGCATTCATATGTCCATATGTGATAAATAACCCATACACACATATATCATATATGTACATAAATGTGTTTCCATTTGTGTGCAATATGCATATATATGTACATAGGCATATTAATTAAAATAATGGATTTTAGATTATAAGAATTATAAAAATAACTGGTATTTCAAAATATTCTATCAGATGTTATCAAGAATGAGTAGAGGGGCTTTAACAGTGATGATGCCTAGATAAGTTTCAAGCATAAATATCAGTCCCTTTAGAAGAAAAAGCCTAGTTCTTTATATAGCACTGACTGGACTCATGTTTTATTAGAAATAACCCATAAAATATTTTTAAAAGTAAAGGTTCTGACAAGGGTCTCATTTCCAAAATATATAGAGAATTGACCCTGATTTATACGAAACCAAACCATTCTCCAATTGATAAATGGTCAAGGGATATGAACAGACAATTTTCAGATGATGAAATTGAAACTATTTCCACTCATATGAAAGAGTGTTCCAAATCACTACTGATCAGAGAAATGCAAATTGATAACATTGTTGGTGGAGTTGTGAAAGAATCCAGCCATTCTGGAGAGCAATTTGGAACTATGCCCCAAAAGTTGTCAAACTGTGCATACCCTTTGACCCACCATTGCTGTTATTGGGATTATATCCCAAAGAAATACTAAAGAGTGGAAAGGGACCTGTATGTGCCAAAATGTTTGTGGCAGCTCTTTTTGTTGTAGCTAGAAACTGGAAGTTGAATGAATGTCCATCAATTGGAGAATGGTTGGGTAAATTGTGGTATATGAAGGTTATGGAATATTATTTGTCTGTAAGAAATGACCAGCAGGAGGAATACAGAGAAGCTTGGAGAGACTTAAATCAACTGTTGCTGAGTGAAATGAGCAGAACCAGAAGATCACTACACACTTCAACAACAATACTGTATGAGGATGTATTCTGATGGAAGTGGAAATCTTCAACATAAAGAAGATCCAACTCACTTCCAGTTGATCAATGATGGACAGAAATAACTACACCCAGAGAAGGAACACTGGGAAGCAAATGTAAATTGTTAGCACTACTGTCTATCTACCCAGGTTACTTATACCTTCGGAAGCTAATAATTAATGTGCAACAAGAAAATGGTATTTACACACATATATTGTATCTAGGTTATATTGTAACACATGTAAAATGTATGGGATTACCTGCCATCGGGAGGAGGGAGTGGAGGGAGGGAGGGGATAATTTGGAAAAATGAATAAAAAAAAATAAAAATAAAGTCTTCAGCTTTGAAAAAAAAAAAAAAAAGAAAGAACCCATGAAGTCTAAAGAGCATGTCAGATCGATTATAACTATTAAACACATGCATATATTTATGTGTACATATATATATATATATATATATATATATATATATATATATATATATATATATATATATATTCTAAAGAAGCAATTGATCAGAATATCAATTTCCCCACATTTTTACATGGCTGGTCCAAAGTTATGTTATCACAGCTGTTATATGAATCCCATTCCAGAAATCATTCACTCCTACTGAAACAGTGGTTCTTAAAGTGCTGCAACAATGTACCTTCTAGACCTGATGATATTACATATTAGATGTCAAAAAAGATTGTTCCAATGTATCCAATTTTTAATATTTCACATAAATACAACTGTGTCCTGAAGGAGTGGCAGCTGTCTAAAATCATTAGAATTTACATAAAAGATTAGAAGAACATGCTCATCAACTAAAGATTAATATACCTTAATAATACTATGACTAAAATTTATACCTTGCTTAGCAATGAGATAGATCAGCTTGCATGACGAGGCAATTAACATAATATAAATAATTGTATTGGTAAGACTTCTGTTTTAAGAATGACTTTTCACCAAGCATTCATTTATTTTTCTCTATATATGTGATTCATTACCATTTTGCATTTTACAGTTAACCACTATCTTCCTGGGAAAGTTATGTGTGCAAGGAGAAAGTCTGATTAAATTAGAAAGAATTTGTTTTTATTGATATTTATCAATGAATTGTTTTATGGAATCTAATAGAAATTGATTATTGGCAAATAACTGGGAATAAAAGCAGATGAAAGTTGAGGACCTACATTGTTAGAAGCATACCAAATGAATCAAGAAAACATGCACATGTGTTTCCTTATTGCAGCTCAGGAATACTTGCTTATCATTTTACATCTCACCTGTAGAAATTCTGAATAAGTCTTTCATAGCTTTTCTTAGATCACTTGGTTTTAATGAAGTAAGCCAAGACATGAAATATTCTACTTAACTATTGTTTTAAAAGGGAACATGGAAAAGGAAAGACATCACTGGTTTGATAGCCATAAAGCTTGATCTTGAAATTCAGCTTTTTATACTTCAATTGTTACAAGTCTTTCATCTTCATTTTCCACAAAAATGATCATTCTTGCACTAAGTACATTGCTTATATGAGAAAATATGAAGTATTATTTGAGTACTGACATTTACTAAGGTCTAGGGACCTTAGACATTACAAAATATAATAACCTTAACTTCATATTAGTTCCTTGAAGTAGAAAGATATGTCATCTGGAACTTTGTTAGTGTGGAAACAGAAACTCAGAGACAGTAACTTGCCTAAAGATCACATACCTGTGTTATTGGGGAAGAATATTGTTTCTTGAGTTCTCTGATTCTTATTATCTATTTGCCCTTGGACAAATAATGTTACCCCCTGGTACCTATATATCTTATTGTAAAATGAGGAATTAAACTAGATGATCTCATATTTCATTTTTACTTTTCTATATATAATATTATGATCTAAAGTGTTAGATCCAGGATACAAACTGAAATAATCACAAACTGTTACAGTTGAAATTGACCTTAGAAATTATGTAATCTAAGCCTTTCATAAAACTGAATTCCAGAGAATATCACACATTTGAATTTATTTCTTCTGATTTCCAATATAGGACATGTTTCAATACATGCTTCTGCCTTCTAAATGCACAGGTGAGTAAAATATGATGGCTTATTGAATTGAAAACTAGGCTCTTTAATTTGGATTTTTTTAAGTAAAAAAAATATGGGATAAGTAAAGTATGATATGTGATATGCTTTTTCAATTTTAATTTTTTACAGCTTTTTATTGACAAAAATATGCATGGGTAATTTTTCAACATTGACCCTTGCGAAAACTTCTGTTCCAACTTTTCCCCTCCTTCCCTCCAATTCCTCCCCTAGATGGCAAATAGTCTCATACATGGTAAATATGTTAAAGTTGACTTCCAGCCAAGATGGCAGCATGGAGGCAGACAGCTGCTTGAGCTCCTCATTTTCTCTCAGAACTTACTTCATGACAAGACTCAGACTTAATGCTTGACCCAGAAAGAAACCCACAAATAATCACCAAGAGAAGACATCCTTGAAAGTTGCCAGAAAAGGCTATGTTTGCTCGGGGGAGGGTCAATCAGACTGGGTGCAGACTGAGGGCAGGCAGCCAGAGTGAGACAGGCAGCTCACACAGCTCAGACCAGAGGGGGAGGGGTACAATCTCTGCCTTTTCTGTGAAAAGGCTTTTAACCCGGTGTGGATACTCCATCTTGGCAGCAAGCCAGAGCAGCAGAGAGTGTGGAAACACCAGAGGTGAAGATTAAAACCCCAGAAAGCTAGCATCTCTCAGAACCCGGCCACCCCCAACCCCCACCTGGACTGACTCAGTGAGTTCTCAGAGCCTCAGAGCACAGACTCAGTACAGTCATTGCTGTTCTGTTAGTGGCTCTCTGCTGCCCTACGCCCAGTCTGTAGAGGAAGCCCATTAATACCATCCAGCCCCATCCCCTGCAAAACAGACCAATTGTTTCTCTTGTCAATTTTTTTTCTTCGATTCCTACTCTGACAAAATGAACAAAAAATTCAAAAGGGCTCTAACCATTGACAGCTTTTGTATGGAGAGAGAGCAGACTTCAAACAATGAGGAGACTAAAAACAGACTGTCCCCAGAGGAATCCCCTAAGGGGGATATGGGCTGCTCCTCAATACAAAAGAATCTCATAGAGGAAATCAAAAAGGCTTTCACAAGAGAGCTGGAAGAGAAATGGGAAAAGGAAAGGGAAGCTTGGCAAGAGAGCCTGGAGAAGTCATCCCATGTATTTAAAGACAGATTTGATAAAGAAATCAAATCATTGAGAAACAAGATTAGTGAGCTGGAAAAGGTAAACAACTCCAAGGAAAACAGGATTAGTAAGCTGGAAAAAGAAAACAACTCTCTAAAAAATAAAATGTATCAAATGGAAAAAAAATTCCATAGAAGATAAAAACTCAATTGGACAATTGCAAAGAGATATAAAAAAAGTGAGTGAACAAAATACATCATTGAAAATTAGACTCGAACAAGTAGAAATGAATGACTCAAGGAGAAACCAAGAGGTAGTCAAGCAAAACCAGAGAAATGAAACAATTGAAAAGAATGTCAAGTACCTTATTAGAAAGACAACAGACCTGGAAAACAGATCCAGGAGAGACAATTTGAGAATAATCAGACTCCCTGAAAAATGTGAGGAAAAAAAGACCTTGGACATCATTTTCGAGGAAATTATCAAAGAGAACTGCCCAGACATTCTGGAAACAGAGGGTAAAATAGACATTGAAAAAATTCATCGATCACCTTCTGAAAGGGACCCTAAAATCAAAACGCCAAGAAATATAGTGGACAAGTTCAAGAACCATCAGACAAAGGAAAAGATATTGGAAGCTGGTAGAAAAAAGCAATTCAGATATGGAGGATCCACAATAAGGATAACACAGGATCTAGCATCGTCCACATTAAAAGAACGAAGGGCCAGGAACATGATATTCCGAAAGACTAAGGAACTTGGTATGCAGCCAAGAATAACTTACCCAGCAAGAATGAGCATCGTTTTCCAGGGAAGAAGATGGACATTTAACGAAATAAATGAATTCCATCTACTTTTGATGAAAAAACCAGACCTACATAAAAGGTTTGATCTTCAAATACTGAAGTCAAGAGATTTCTAAAAAGGTAAAAAGAAATCTTGAGAACTATACTTCTGCCAAATAAATATGTAAAGAACATATGTACAATTTGTCTTAGAAACTAGAGGTGGAAAGGAGATTATATCATAAAAAAGTGTAAAGTGGTGGTACTACATCTCATGAAGAGGCAAAGGTAACCTATTATATCTGAGAGAAAGAAAGGAGGGAGATGAACATAGTGTGTATCAATAAACATATTTGATTTATGGTGAAACTTGTGAAAAGTGAAAGGGAAGGAGTAAGCTAAGAAGGAGGGAATACAGAAATTTCGAGGAAAAGGGATAAAATAAGGGGAGGAACTTTAAGGTGAGGGAGGGATACTAAAAAGGGAGGGCTGTGAAAAGCAGGTGGTGTTCACACATTGAATACTGGGTACAGGGGTAAGAGGGAGGGAAAGGGGAAAAGCATAAGCAGGGGTTAATAGGATGGCAAGCAATATAGAATTAGTTCTTCTAACCATAAATGTGAATGGGGCAAACTGCTAATAAAAAGGAAGCAGTTAGCAGACTGGATTAAAAGACAGAATCCTACTTTATGTTGTTTACAGGAAACACACCTGAAACAGGGTGATACATTCAAACTAAAAGTAAAAGGGTGTAGCAGAATCTATTATGCTTCAGGCAAAACCAAAAAAGCAGGAGTAGCCATCCTCATCTCAGATCAAGCAAAAACAAAAATTGATCTAATTAAAAGAGATAAGGAAGGGCATTATATCCTGCTAAAGGGCAGCATCAATAATGAAGCAGTATCAATATTAAACATATATGCACCAAGTGGTGCAGCATCTAAATTCTTAAAAGAGAAATTAAGAGAGCTGCAAGAGGAAATAGATAGCAAAACTATAATAGTGGGAGATCTTAACCTTGCACTCTCAGAATTAGATAAATCAAACCACAAAATAAATAAGAAAGAAGTCAAAGAGGTAAATAGAATACTAGAAAAGTTTGATATGATAGATCATTGGCGGAAGCTAAATGGAGACAGAAAGGAGTATACTTTCTTCTCAGCAGTTCATGGAACCTATACAAAAATTGATCATATACTAGGGCATAAAAACCTCAAAATCAAATGTAGTAAGGCAGACATAGTAAACGCATCTTTTTCAGACCACAATGCAATCAAAATTGCATTTAACAAAAAGCCAGGGGAAAATAGACCAAAAAATAATTGGAAACTAAATAATCTTATACTGAAGAATGATTGGGTAAAACAGCAAATCATAGACATAATTAATAACTTCACCCATGAAAATGACAATAATGAGACATCATACAAAAATGTGTGGGATACAGCCAAAGCAGTAATAAGGGGAAGTTTTATATCTTTACAGGCCTACTTGCATAAAATAGAGAAAGAGAGGGCCAAGGAATTGGGCTTACAACTAAAATTGCTAGAAAAGGAACAAATTAAATCCCCCCAGACAAACACAAAACATGAAATTTAAAAAATAAAAGGTGAGATTAATAAAATTGAAAATAAAAAAAAATATTGAATTAATTAATAAAACTAAGAGTTGGTTCTATTAAAAAAACAACAAAATAGACAAACCCTTAGTAAACCTGATTAAAAAAAGGAAAGAGAAAAAGCAAATTGTTAGTCTTGAAAATGAAAAGGGTGAACTCACCACTAATGAAGAGGAAATTAGAACAATAGTTAGGAGCTACTTTGCTCAACTTTATGCCGATAAATTCGATAACTTAAATGAAATGGAAGAATACCTTCAAAAATATAGCTTACCCAGATTAACAGAGGTAGAAGTAAGTAGTCTAAATAGTCCCATCTCAGAAAAAGAAATAGACCAAGCTATTAACCAACTTCCTAAGAAAAATTCCCCAGGACCAGATGGTTTTATATGTGAATTCTACCAAACATTAAAGAACAACTAACTCCAATGGTATGTAAAATTTTTGAAAAAATAAGGATTGAAGGAGTGCTACCAAATTCCTTCTATGACAGAGACATGGTACTGATACCTAAACCCAGGTAGATCGAAAACTGAGAAAGAAAACTATAGACCAATTTCCTTAATGAATATTGATGCTAAAATCTTAAATAAGATATTAGCAAATAGACTTCAGAAAATCATCCCCAGGATAATACACTATGACCAAGTGGGATTTATACCAGGAATGCAGGGCTGGTTTAATATTAGGAAAACTATTAGTATAATTGACCATATTAATAATCAAATTAATAAAAACCATATGATCATCTCAATAGATGCAGAAAAAGCATTTGATAAAATCCAACATCCATTCCTACTAAAAACGCTTGAGAGTATAGGAATAAATGGACTATTCCTTAAAATAATAAGGAGCATATATTTAAAACCTTCAGTAAACACCATATGTAATGGCAATAAACTGCAACCTTTCCCAGTAAGATCAGGAGTGAAACAAGGTTGCCCACTATCACCATTACTTTTCAATATAGTACTAGAAACTCTAGCCTCGGCAATAAGAGCCGAGAAAGAGATCCAAGGAATTAGAGTAGGAAATGAAGAAATCAAATTGTCACTTTTCGCAGATGACATGATGGTATACTTAGAGAACCCCAAAGACTCTGCTAAAAAGCTATTAGAAATAATTCAGAATTTTAGCAAAGTTGCAGGATACAAAATAAATCCACATAAATCCTCAGCATTTTTGTACATTACCAACACAATCCAACAGCATGAGATACAAAGAGAAATTCCATTCAAAATAACGGTCGATAGTATAAAATATTTGGGAATATATCTACCAAAGAAGAGTCAGGAATTATATGAGCAATATTACAAAACACTTGCCACAAAAATAAAGTCAGATTTAAATAATTGGAAAGACATTCAGTGCTCTTGGATAGGCCGAGCGAATATAATTAAGATGACAATATTCCCTAAACTAATCTATTTATTTAGTGCTATACCAGTCAGACTTCCAAGAAACTATTTAAATAACCTAGAAAAATAACAACAGAATTCATATGGAATAACAAAAGGTCATAAATTTCAAGGGAAATAATGAAAAAAAAATTAAGTGAAGGTGGTCTAGCTGTACCTGATCTAAAACTGTATTATAAAGCAAGTCACCAAAACCATTTGGTATTGGCTAAGAAATAGAGTAGTTTATCAGTGGCATAGGTTAGGTTCACAGCGCAAGATAATGAATAAAAATAGCAAT
Source organism: Sminthopsis crassicaudata (assembly GCF_048593235.1). Taxonomy (NCBI): domain Eukaryota; kingdom Metazoa; phylum Chordata; class Mammalia; order Dasyuromorphia; family Dasyuridae; genus Sminthopsis; species Sminthopsis crassicaudata. Next base: position 255,638,774 of record NC_133620.1, on the reverse strand, counting down.
CTAGTGTTTGACAAACCCAAAGATCCCAAATTTTGGGATAAGAATTCATTATTTGACAAAAACTGCTGGGAAAACTGGAAATTAGTATGGCAGAAACTAGGCATGGACCCACATTTAACACCACATACTAAGATTAGATCAAAATGGGTCCAAGATTTAGGCATAAAGAACGAAATCATAAATAAATTAGAGGAACATGGGATGGTTTACCTCTCAGACTTTTGGAGGAGGAAGGAGTTTGTGTCCAAGGGAGAACTACAGACCATTATTGATCACAAAATAGAATATTTTGATTATGCCAAATTAAAAAGTTTTTGCACAAACAAAACTAATGCAAACAAGATTAGAAGGGAATTAACAAATTGGGAAAACATTTTTACAGTTAAAGGTTCTGATAAAGGCCTCATCTCCAAAATATACAGAAAACTGACTCTAATTTATAAGAAATCAAGCCATTCTCCAATTGATAAATGGTCAAAGGATATGAACAGACAATTTTCAGATGATGAAATTGAAACTATTTCCACTCATATGAAAGTTTTCCAAATCACTATTGATCAGAGAAATGCAAATTAATACAACTCTGAGATATCATTACACACCTGTCAAATTGGCTAAGATGACAGGAACAAATAATGATGAATGTTGGAGGGGATGTGGGAAAACTGGGACACTGATGCCTTGTTGGTGCAGTTGTGAAAGAATCCAACCATTCTGTAGAGCAATCTGGAAATATGCCCCAAAAGTTATCAAAATTTGCATACCCTTTGACCCAGCCATACTACTACTGGGCTTATATCCCAAGGAAATACTAAAGAAGGGAAAGGGTCCTGTATATGCCAAAATGTTTGTGGCAACCCTTTTCATAGTGGCTAGAAGCTGGAAAATGAATGGATGTCCATCAATTGGAGAATGGTTGGGTAAATTATTGTATATGAATGTTATGGAATATTATTGCTCTGTAAGAAATGACCAACAGGAGAAATACAGAGAGGCTTGGAGTGACTTACATCAACTGATGCTAAATGAAACGAGCAGAACCAGAAGATCATTATACACTTCAACAATGATACTGTATGAGGATGTATTCTGATGGAAGTGGATATCTTCAGCATAGAGAAGAGCTAATCCAAATCCAATTGATCAATGATGGACAGAATCAGCTACATCCAGAAGAGGAACACTGGGAAATGAATGTAAACTGTTATTTTTACCTTCTGAATCCAATTCTTTCTGTGCAACAAGAAATTCGGTTCCACATACATATATTGTATCTAGAATATATTGTAATATATTTAACATGTATAAGACTGCCTGCCATCTGGGGGGTTGGGGGAGGAAGGGAAAAAATCTGAACAGAAGTAAGTGCAAGGGATAATGTTGTAAAAAAAATTACCCATGCATATGTACTGTCAAAAAAAGTTATAATTATAAAATAAAATAAAAATTAAAAAAAATATGGTAAAGTTTATGTTAAATACAATATATGGGGACTTCCGGCCAAGATGGCGGGACAGTACACACACATCTACTTAAGCTCCACATTTTCTCATGAAAGCATTGGAATTAGTGTTTGACTGAAAAAAAATAAAAATAAAACGCACAAACAAATAATTGCCAAGTGAAGATATCCTCGAAATTTTCCAGAAAAGGTATGTTTTTGCTCAAGGATGAGGATGGTTTTAAATTGGGCACAAACTGAAGGGAAGAAGCAGCAGCCTAGCAGACAGAGTAAGGCAGGCAGCTCACAGTTGAGCAGACCAGATCAGGGTGGGGTGTGTTCTCAGCCGTTTCTTTGGAGAGAGCTTTAACACAGTGTTGGCTAATTTGCCCTGGCAGCAACCCAGTAGATAAGCAGAGGAGCTAAAAACACAGGGGGTGAAGACAATAACCCCGAAATGCTAGAGTCTCTCGGGACCTGGCAACACCCAGTGCAGTGACTCAGAACACTCTCAGAATCTCAGAACCCAGAGGCAGTACAGCCATTGTTGTCCTGCTAGTGCCTCACTACTACTTCCCCAATACAGTTTGTAGAGGAAGCTCGGTAATACCATCCAGCACCCCCCCCCACAAAAAAAAAAAAAGCATTTAAAGATAGAGTGGATGTAGAAATCAAATCCTTGAAAAACAGAATTAGTGAGTTGGAAGAAGAAAATAGCTCTCTAAAAAATAAAATAGGCAAAATGGAAAAAAAAAATTTCCATAGAACAAAACAACTCACTTAAAAACTCAGTTGGACAATTAGAAAAATATATTTAAAAAGTGAATGAAGAAAATGTTTCATTGAAAATCAGAATAAAAAAATGGAACTGAATGATTTGAAGAGACACCAATAATCAGTCAAGAAAAACCAAAAAAATGAAACAATGGAAACCATGTCAAATACCTTCTTGGGAAAACTACATACCTGGAAAATAGACCCAGGAGAGACAATCTGAGAAATATTGGACTCCCTGAAAAATATGATGAAAATAAGAGGTTGGACACTATTTTCCAGGAAATTATCAAAGAAAACTGTCCAGATGTTATAGAAACAGAGGGTAAAATAGAAATTGAAAGACTTCATCAATCACCTACTGAAAGGGATCCTAAAATCAAAACACCAAGAAATATAGTGGCCAAATTCCAGAACCATCAGGTGAAGGAAAAAATAATGTATGCTTCTAGAAAAAATCAATTCGTATATGGAAGAGCCACAATAAGAATTACCCAGGATCTCGCAGCGTTCACATTAAAGTATTGAAGGGCCTGGAATATGATATTCCAAAAGGCTAAAGAACTTGGTATGCAGCCAAAAATAACTTATCCATCAAAAAGGAGTATCTTTTACCAGAGAAGAAGATGGACATTCAACAAAATAAGTGAATTTCATTTATTTTTGATAAAAAATGTGTAATTAAGCAAAAAAAAAAGTTTGATCTACAAATATAGTACTCAAGAGAAACCTAAAAAGGTAAAAAGAAATCTTGGGAACTATATTTCTGCTATAAAGATATATAAAGAACACATGTATACATTGTTTTAGAAACTAGAGGTGGAAAGGAAATTGTATCCAGAAAAGGGTAAAGTGGGGGCACTACATCTCATGAAGAGACAAAGGAAACTTATTATATCTGAGAGAAAGAATGGAGGCGGATGAATATAGTGAGTATCCTACTTCTATCAGAAATGGCTTAAAGAGAAAAAATATTAGAAATATTAAATTCATGATGAAACTTCTCCCACCTCATTGAAAAGTGAGAGGGAAAAAGTGAAAAGGGAAGGAGTAAGTTAACAGAAGAGAATACAGAAATTGTGAGGAAAAGGGATAAAAAGGGGCGGGGAACTCTTAAGGTGGGGGAGGGATACTAAAAAGGGACGATTGTAAGAAGCAAATGTTGCTCAAAAGTTTAATAGTGGGGAGGAGAATAAGGGAGAAGGAAAGGAGAAAAGCATAAGCAGGGGTTAACAAGATGGCAAGGAATACAGAATTGGTAATTTTAACCATAAATGTGAATGGGGTAAACTCCCCAATAAGAGGAAGAAGTTAGTAGACTGGATTAAAAGCCGGAATCCTATAATATGTTATTTGCAGGAAACATACTTAAAGCAGGATGGTAAAAGGCTGGAGCAGAATCTACTATGCTTCAGGTGAATTAAAAAGCAGGGGTAGCCATCCTTATTTCAGATCAAGCAAAAACAAAAATTGATCTAATTAAAAGAGATAAGGAAGGGCACTATATCTTGCTAATGGGCAGCATAAGTAATGAAGCAATTTCAATATTAAACATATGTTCTCCAAGTGGTATAGCATTTAAATTCTTAAAAGAGGAATTAAGAGAGCTGCAAGAAGAAACAGACAGCAAAACTATAATAGTGGGAGATCTCAACCCTGCATTCTCAGAATTTTTTTTACTTATTAATTTATAATTATAATTTTTTTGACATTACATATGCATGGGTAATTTTTTTACATTATCCCTTGTATTCACTTTTCCAAATTTTCCCCTCCCTCCCTTAGATGACAGGCAATCCCATGCATAACAAATGTGTTACAGTATATCTTAGATACAATATATGTGTGTAAAATCAAACTTCTTGTTGCACAGTAAGAATTGGATTCCGAAGGTATAAGTAGCCTGGGTAGAAAGACAATAGTGCAAACAGTTTACACTGAATTCCCAGTGTTCTCAGAATTAGATAAATCGAATCACAAAATAAGTCAAAGAGGTAAATAAACACTAGAAAAATTAAATATGCTACATCTTTGGAGAAAATTAAATGGAGACAGCAAGGAGTATACTTTCTTCTCAGCAGTTCATGGAACGTATCCCAATGAAATGAAAATTACATTCAATGAACAGCCAGGGGAAAATAGACCAAAAATAATTGGAAAGTAAATAATCTCATACTAAAGAATGACTGGGTGAAACAGCAAATGATAGACTTAATTAATAACAATAATGACAATAATGAAACGTCATACATAAGTGTTTGGGACACAGCCTAAGCAGTGATAAGGTGAAATTTCATATTTCTAGAGGCCTACTTGCATAAAATAGAGAAATAGAAAGTTAATGAATTGGGCTTGCAACTAAAATGCTAGAAAAAGAAACTTTTAAAAACCCAGTCAAGCACTTGAAATTCTAAAAACAAATGTAGAGATTAATAAAATTGAAAGTTTAAAAAAAACTATTGAATTAATTAATAAAACTAAGAGTCGATTCTATGAAAAAGCCAACAAAAAAGACAAACCCTTAGTAAATCTGATTAAAAAAGGAAAGAGGAAAATCAAATTGTTAGTCTTAAAAATGAAAAGGGAGAACTCATCACTAGTGAAGAGGAAACTAGAGCAATAATTAGGAGTTACTTGACCCAACTTTATGCCAATAAATTTGATAACTTAAATGAAATGGAAGAATACCTTCAAAAATATAGCTTGCCCAGATTAACAGAGGAAGAAGTAAATAGTCTAAATAGTCCCATTTTAGAAAAAAATAAATAGAACAAGCTATTAACCAACTCCCAAAGAAAAAAGCCCCAGGACCAGATGGATTTACAAGTGAATTCTGCCAAACATTTAAAGAACAATTAACTCCAATGCTATATAAACTAATTGAAAAAACAGAGATTGAAGAAGTCCTACCAAATTCCTTTTATGACACAGACATAGTACTGATACCTAAATCAGATAGTTTGAAAACAGAGAAAGAAAACTATAGACCAATTTCCCTAATGAATATTGATACTAAAATCTTAAATAAAATATTAGCAAAAAGATTACAGACAATCATCTCTAGGATAATAAACTGTGACCAAGTAGCATTTATACCAGGAATGCAGGGCTGGTTCAATATCAGGAAAACTATTAACATAATTGACTATATCAATAACCAAATTAACAAAAACCATATGATCATCTCAATAGATGCAGAAAAAGCATTTGATAAAATCCAACATCCATTCCTAATAAAAACATTTGAGAGGATAGGAATAAATGGAGTTTTCCTTAAAATAGTCAGGAGAATATATTTAAAACCATCAGTAAGTATCATATGTAATGGGGAAAAATTGGAACCTTTCCCAGAAAGATCAGGAGTGAAACAAGGTTGCCCACTATCACCATTATTATTCAATATTGTATTAGAAATGCTAGCCTTGGCAATAAGAGCTGAGAAAGAGATTAAAGGAATTAGAGTAAGTAATGAGGAAACCAAACTATCACTCTTTGCAGATGATAAGATGGTATATTTAGAGAATTCCAGAGATTCTAGTAAAAAGCTATTAGAAATAATTCATAACTTTAGCAATGTTGCAAGATACAAAATGAATCCACATAAATCCTCAGCATTTCTATACATCACCAATGAAATCCAACAGCAAGAGATAGAAAGAGAAATTCCATTCAAAATAATTGTCAATGGCATAAATTATTTCGGAATTATCTACAGAGAAAAGTCAGGAATTAGATGGGCAAAATCACAAAACACTTTCCATACAAATAAAGTCAGATTTAAATAATTGGAAAAATATTAAGTGCTCTTGGATACAATCTGGAATTATGCCCAAAAAGTTATCAAAATGTGCATACCCTTTGACCCAGCCATACTACTACTGGGCTTATATCCCAAGGAACTACTAGAGAAGGGAAAGGGTCCTGTATGTGCCAAAATGTTTGTGGCAGCCCTTTTCATAGTGGCTAGAAGCTGGAAGATGAATGGATGTCCATCAATTGGAGAATGGTTGGGTAAACTATGGTATATGAATGTTATGGAATATTACTGTTCTATAAGAAATGACCAACAGGAGAAATACAGAGAGGCTTGGAGAGACTTACATCAACTGATGCTGAGTGAAACGAGCAGAACCAGAAGATCATTATACACTTCAACAATGATACTGTACAAGGATGTATGCTGATGGAAGTGGATTTCTTCAACATAGAGAAGAGCTAATCCAATTCCAAATGATTAATGATGGACAGAACCAGCTACATCCAGAAAAGGACTGGGAAATGAATGTAAACTGTTATTTTTACCTTATGAATCCAATTCTTCCTGTGCAACAAAAAATTCGGTTCTACACACATATATTGTATCTAAATTATACTGTAATATATTTAACATATATAAGACTGCTTGCCATCAGGGGGAGGGGGTTGGGGGAGGAAGGGAAAAAATCTGAATAGAAGTAAGTGCAAGGGATAATGTTGTAAAAAATTACCCATGCATATGTACTGTCAAAAAATGTTATAATTATAAAATAAAATAAAAAATAAAAAAAAAATAAAAAAAAAAGTGCTCTTGGATAGGCCACACAAATATAATAAACATGACAATACTCCCTAAACTAATCTATTTATTTAGTGCCATATCAATGAGACTCCCAAGAAACTATTTTAATGGTCTAGAAAAAATAACAATAAAATTCATATGGAAGAACAAAAGGCTGAGAATTTCAAGGGAACTAATGAAAAAAAAATCAAATGAAGGTGGTCTAGCTGTACCTGATCTAGAACTATATTATAAAGCAACAGTCACCAAAACCATTTGGTATTGGCTAAGAAACAGACTAGTTGATCAGTGGAATAGGTTATGTTCATAGGGCAACATTCAATATAAAAATATCAATCTAGTGTTTGACAAACCCAAAGATCCTAACTTTTGTGATAAGAATTCATTATTTGACAAAAACTGCTGGGAAAACTGGAAATTAGTATGGCAGAAATTAGGCATGGACCCACCCTTAACACCATATACCAAGATAAGATCAAAATCGGTCCATGATTTGCATTAAGAACGAGAAGAGGAACATAGGATAGTTTACCTCTCAGACTTGTGGAGGAGGAAGGAATTTGTGATCAAAGAAGAATTAGAGATCATTATTGATCACAAAATAGAAAATTTTGATTACATCAAATTAAAAAGCTTTTGTACTAACAAAACTAATGCAAACAAAATTAAAAGGGAAGCAACAAACTGGGAAAATTTTTTTATAGTTAAATGTTCTCAGAAAGGCCTCATTTTCAAAATATATAGTGAAGTGACTCTAATTTATAAGAAATCAAGCCATTCTCCAATTGATAAATGGTCAAAGGACATAAACAGACAATTTTGAGATGATGAAATTGAAACTATTTCCACTCATATGAAAGAATGTTTCAAATCACTCCTGAGCAGAGAAATGCAAATTAAGACAACTCTGAGGTATCACTGCACACCTGTTGTAAATGTAAACTGTTTGCATTTTTTTTAACCAGGTTATTTTTACCTTCTGAATCCAATTCTCCCTGTACAACAAGAGAACTGTTCGGTTCTGCACACATATATTGTATCTAGGATATATTAAAACATATTTAACATGTATAAGACTGCCTGCCATCTAGGAGAGGGGATAGGGGGAGGGAAGGGAAAAGTCGGACAGAAGTGAGTTCAAGGGATAATGTTGTAAAAAATTATCTAGGCATATGTTCTGTCAATGAAAAGTTATTATTAAAAATAAATGTGCAATTCTTTTAAAAAATACAGTATATGTAGACATATTTATACAATTATCTTGCTGCACAAGAAAAAATCAGATTTAAAAAGAAGGTAAAAATAACCTGGGAAGAAAAACAAAAATGCAATCAGACAATAACAGGAGTGTAAATGCTTTGTTGTGGTCCACACTCATTCCCAGTATTATTTCTCTGGGTGTAGCTCATTCTGTTCATTTCTGATCATTTGGAACTGATTTGGATCCTCTTATTATTGAAGATAACCACTTCCATGAGAATTGATCCTCGTATATTATTGTTGTTGAACTGTTTAATGATCTCCTGCTTCTGCTTAGCATCAAATCATGTAAGTTTCTCCAAGCCTCTGTATTCATTCTGTTGGTCATTTCTTACAGAGCAATAATATTCCATAACATTCATATACCACAATTTACTCAGCCATTTTCCAATTGATAAGCATCCATTCAATTTCCAGTTTCTAGCAACTATGAAAAAGGATGCCACAAACTGTTTTGCACATACAGGTCCTTTTCCCCTCCTCAGTATTTCTTTGGGATATAAGCCCAATAGCAGTAATGCTGGATCAAAGGGTATGCACAGTTTGATAACTTTTTGGGCATAGTTCCAAATTGCTCTCCAGAATGGCTGGATTCTTTCACAACTCCACCAGCAATGTATTAGTGTCCCTGTTTTCCCACATCCCCTCCAACATTCATCATTATCTTTTCCTGTCATCTTAGCCAATCTGACAGGTGTGTAGTGGTATCTCAGAGTTGTCTTAATTTGTATTTCTGTGACCAACAATGATATGGAATACCTTTTCATACGGGTAGAAATAGTTTCAATTTCATCACCTGAAATTTATCTGTTCATATCCTTTGTCTATTTATCAATTGGGAAATGGTTTGATTTCTCATAAGTTATGAGGCCTTTATCAGAACTTTTAGCTGTAAAAATGTTTTTTTTTCCCAGTTTATCATTTCCCTTCTAATCTTGTCTTCATTAATTTTGCTTGTACAAAACCTTTTTAACTTGATATAATCAACATTTTCTATTTTATGATTTCTAGTTCTTCTTTGGTCACAAATTCCTTCTTCCTCCAGAAGTCTGAGAGGTAAACTATCCTATCTTCGAATTTATTTATGATCTCCTTCTTTATGCCTACATCATGAACCCATTTTGTTCTTATCTTGGAGTACTGTGTTAAGTGTGGGTCAATAAATAGTTTCTTCCATACTAATTTCTTTCTTCCTTTCTTTCTTTTTTTTTTTTTTTTTTTTTTTTTTTTTTGAGGCTGGGGTTAAGTGACTTGCCCAGGGTCACACAGCTAGGAAATGTTAAGTGTCTGAGACCAGATTTGAACTCAGGTCCTCCTGAATTCAAGGCTGGTGCTCTATCCACTGCACCACCTAGCTGCCCCTCTTCCATACTAATTTCAAAGTGATATGCTTCTTTAAATTGTGGTGTTAAATAATCTTCTTTGTAAATATTAAAACATAATTATGAATATAAACAATTAGTGATCCCAATTTGAATACAAAGAAATATATAAGAACTATAGGAATAGAGTCAATAAAATTCTGAAAATATAGGTATTGTACTTGGGGATTTTTAAAGGCTAACTATGAATACTTCTAAATCTAGAAAACCCTATTTTTTGATAAATATATTTGCTATTTGTGACAGAAAAAAAAGATGAACCCTGGTGGGAAGTGAAGATTTTGTGGATGTAGAAAAGATGTTGCAGTCTTTTCTGTAGCAAAAGGAATAGAATAGACTTTTTTAATGAAAATGATTAAGAAACAAATTATGTTAGTGACAGTTTGTCATTAGTGATATAATAGTGGAATTAACCAAATTTACATATATAACTTTAATTCAGCAACACCTCCACTAACTTTTTATCCAAAAGGGATCATAAGAAAGGACAAAGGATTCATGTGCACAAAAGTATTTATAGCAGCTCTTTTCATGGTAGCAAAGAATTAAATTGAGGGAATTTCCATCAATTGGGGAATGGCTGAAAAAGTTGTGGTATATGAAAGTAATGCAACACTATTGTGTTCTAAGAAATGATGAGCATGCAGATTTATGAAAAAGCTGGAAAGGCTTGCTTAAAATTATGGTTGCAAGGAGAAGAACCAGGAGCACATTGCACATAGTCACAGCAACATTGTGTTAATTAACTATGTTAGACTTAACTCTTCTCATCAATCTAAGACAATTCCAAAAGGATAAAGCATGCTATCCAAGTCCAGAGAAAGAACTATGGAATCTGAATACAAGTCAAAACTTATATTTTCACTTTTTTGGTTTTTGTTTTTCTTTATAGTGTTTTTTTTTTCTTTTGTCCTTATTCTTTCAAACAGGACTAATGAGGAAATATTATTAATATGGTTGTACATGTATAACTTATATCAGGTTATTTGCTTTCTTAGGGAAGGGGGAAAGAAAGGAGAGAAAATTTGGAATTTAAAATCTTATAAAATAAAATTTAAAATATTTTATATGCAATTCAAAAAATAAAATACTATTAAGTGGGGAAAATACAAATTTGCACTACAAAATAAAAATAAAACACAACAACAAACAAAAACCCAATAACTGTAATATCAAATATCCCCATTCTGTATTAGATGTAATTCATGAAGAAAATGGCAGTAAAACTTATTATTAAATTAATAATTCCCCATTCAGGCCTACTGAATTGCACAGGAAAAAAAATCACTAGATTTCACTGAATAATTTAGTTTCATTAGCCTGTTTATGACTTCTTTAGTTTCCATATAAATAATATTAAATTTTTTCTAATATATACCAAAATTTGTGTTTTATTAAAAATACAAAACAATGAGGAAGTATCCCAGATGTCAAATTTAAAAGACATATCTACAAACTGAAAAATCAGTACTAACTTGGACTCTGTCTATAGCCAGTAAAAAATCCACTTTAAATGTGCATACAACACATCGACATTCTTTATCACATTCCAGCCAGCATAAAAGTTAATATAAAATAAAAGATAATTTGCAAGTGGTTGTGTTCTACACTATACAAAGCAACATTATCTTGACGTATTTGTATGGCATAATTACTAAGCAATTCCTCAAAATGATATCAGGAAACAACTCATTCCTTCAGAAACATGATGAATACAATGTGTGTCACTATCAAAGTATGATAAATGGCACCTTTTTTATTCATGAAGTTAGATGTCAGACTCGAATGAAAAATGTGCATCATATTCAATGTATTTATTCCAAAGCTTGTTAGAATTACTCTATTGCTGCAGATGGATATGATAACAACCACTTTTTGCTGTTTCACAGATGAAAATCTTGCATGTCAAATGGTGATTTTACATTCTCTGTGTTTACAACTTTATTAAAGTCCTCCAACATATTCTTTAGTAGATTAAGGATTTATTGAAGACATGCTAGTCTTTGTTTTAATAGGAACGTGTCATGTGATTGTTCAGGTGTCAGGATACAATAGCAATATCTCATAGCTGATAAAGAAAAATAAAATCTAAATTGTAACAATAGTCTGCTATGGTAGGAAAGAAAAGAACAAGTAGCAGTAGAAGTATTAAGATACAAATTACATTCATGAGCATAAGTTTGATAAAATTTATGGGGGAAAATAAAACAAATTCAGAACAATCAATAACTTTATGTTAACTGTTTAACCTTAAGTCATTGCTTTAGTTTTCTGGACCTCAGTCTCTTCACTCAAAAAATGAATATATCTTTTTTAGACTTCACTTCTAAAACATAATTCTAAGGGAAAAGTAGGGATATATTGATCTTTTGAACAGTGACTTAGATTGATGTACAAATTATATTTTAAAGAAATACAAGAAACACTTGTCTAAATAAGACATCAATACTCTAACAAGACACAACTGAAAAAATAAACAGCTTTGTTGAAGGATCTGAATAAGACTTTCTTTCATTTTACCATTAGGTGTCTAATGAAAACTGTATTGGAAGATGATGAAGAAAATGATGCTTATAAGTATTAATATAATATTTGAAATTTATAAGGTATTCTATAATAAATTATCTCTTTTGAACCTTATACCAATCCTATGGTACTACAATTATTATACTTACTTTATGACTAAGGAAAATAAGACTCAGAAAGTTTATATGATTTGTTCAAATTCACCATGACAGTAAATGACAAAAGTAAAATTTGCAGTATGCCACACTGTTTTCCAAGTACATAACACCAACTAATTGTGCATATGGACATGGAGGAACAGGTTTTGACATAGATACCTGTGGCTCACTTTTGTCTGATTTGGTTATGAAGTTTGGATGGAAAGTAGGAAATTCAAATCCCAAATAATTTCACTTCCTATTCTGACACTTGGCTTCTATCAGTCCTAAAATACCTAATCATAGCAAATTACTTGGGACATTGGAAGATTATCACTATTTGAAAAATACAACACCATTACCAATCAGAGGTAGGATTGCAGTCAAGATGTTCTTGACTCTGTGGCAAGCTATCTCTCTACTATGAAATGCTGTCAAGGTACAAAGTTAAATATAACCAGTAATAAAATCAGTCTCCATTTAAACATCCATTTGCTTTATTATTATTATTATTTTTTGGTTCTTACCTTTTATTAGACTCTTGGTTATTGTTAATAGGGCTTCAAAATATTATTTGAAAACAAAACATTGAGATATCATGGGTGAAATTAATGAAATCCTTGAATATTTTTGCAATAATCATCATCATAATTGTATTATAAAATTAAATTTAAAGGAATGGCTTTATTATCACATGCTTGCAGTTATTTAAAAAAAATGTACCAATATTTGATTCATTTTTGTATGTTCTAAGACTTTCCCCTGCCATCCCCCTATTTTTTTTCTCATTTTCTCCACTTTTCCTTCCTTTTTTCTTGTCATCTCTTATTTCTTCTCTCTTTTTAAAATATTGATCTTGGTTTTCAATGGAATTATTTTAAATTGATTTTTAATGTTACTTATTGTACTCACATAATGAGAATCTTTTGTAAACTTAGCTGACTCGCTTTTTTATAAATAAGAAAATTGAGACCCAAAGATTTTGAATTTACAATGATAAGCTAGCACCCAAGCTCATACTGGAACCCAGGTCTCTTGACTCACAGTCTGGTTTGTATTGTTTGTTGTTTTGTTGTTTTGTTTTTGTTTTTGTGTTTTCTTTGTTACTATATTCAGACCTCAAATTAAATAAGCATTCTAATTATAGGAATTCAATGCATTAAATATAGATGTATGAAAGAGCTAACACAAATTATCAGGAGCTATAAATATTGCATCCTTTCAATATTTGTTAAGTGAAATTTATTGAAGTTACTAGTCAGATAAAAACATTATTTGCTAAGCATGTGTGCTGAACCTAATTCTATCTAATGTATAAAAACAGACACAGACCTTTCCCTAGAGGAGGTAAAAACTGGATTGAAGAGACAATCATTAATGAAACAATTGGAGATACTATTGCAGGGATTCAGAAAGGAGAAATATTTTTGAGCTACACTCCTAGTCTTCTTATTGAAAGCAGCAAAAAAAAAAAAAAAAAAAAAAAAAAAAAAAACAATAATTTGAAAATACCATGAACATTAATGTTAATAGAGCTTAAGTATTTACATAAAATGCAAGCAAACTAGTTAAAATACCCATTTGATTAGTCACTTAAACTATAAATAGGACATATAAAAACAGTCATACAGATATCAAAAAACTTTTTTTTATTTTTTTATCCCCCCCCTCACTTCACTCCCTCCCCCCGATGACCGGTAATTCCATACATTTTACATGTGTTACAGTATAACCTAGATACAATATATGTGTGTAAATACCATTTTCTTGTTGCACATTAAGTATTAGATTCCGAAGGTATAAGTAACCTGGGTAGATAGACAGTAGTGCTAACAATTTACATTCACTTCCCAGTGTTCCTTCTCTGGGTGTAGTTATTTCTGTCCATCATTGATCAACTGGAAGGAGTTGGATCTTCTTTATGTTGAAGATATCCACTTCCATCAGAATACATCTTCATAAAACATTGAAGTGTACAGCGATCTTCTGGTTCTGCTCATTTCACTCAGCATCAGTTGATGTAAGTCTCTCCAAGCCTCTCTGTAGTCCTCCTGCTGGTCATTTCTTACAGAGCAATAATATTCCATATTCATATACCATAATTTGCCCAACCATTCTCCAATTGATGGGCATCCATTCAACTTCCAGTTTCTAGCTACAACAAAAAGAGCTGCCACAAACATTTTGGCACATACAGGTTCCTTTCCTCTCTTTAGTATTTCTTTGGGATATAATCCCAATAGCAGCAATGCTGGGTCAAAGGGTATGCACAGTTTGATAACTTTTTGGGCATATTTCCAAATTGCTCTCCAGAATGGTTGGATTCTTTCACAACTCCACCAACAATGTATCAGTGTCCCCGTTTTCCCACATCCCCTCCAACATTCATCATTATTTGTTCCTGTCATCTTAGCCAATCTGACAGGTGTGTAGTGGTATCTCAGAGTTGTCTTAATTTGCATTTCTCTGATCAGTAGTGATTTGGAAGACTCTTTCATATGAGTGGAAATAGTTTCAATTTCATCATCTGAGAATTGTCTGTTTATATCCTTTGACCATTTATCAATTGGAGAATGGCTTGATTTCTTATAAATTAGAGTCAGTTCTCTATATATTTTGGAAATAAGACCTTTGTCAGAACCTTTACTTTTAAAAATATTTTCCCAATTTGTTACTTCCCTTCTTATCTTGTTTGCATTAGTATTGTTTGTACAGAAACTTCTTAGTTTGATGTAATCAAAATCTTCTATTTTGTGATCAATAATGATCTCTAGTTCTCCTCTGGTCATAAATTCCTTCCTCCTCCACAGGTCTGAGAGGTAGACTATTTTCTGTTTCTCTAATCTATTTATTATGCTTAAATCATGGACCCATTTTGATCTTATCTTGGTATATGGTGTTAAGTGTGGATCCACAGATATCAAAAATTTAATTGTGTGAAGAATTTTTCTTTCTGCTTCTCCACTCCCTTCTTCCACAAAATCTTTCCTTGACCACACTAACCCATAATGAACTGGTGTTACTCTGAAATTTTCAGTAATTACTGTTTGAACAACTCATCTGACAAAGCCATCATAAATAATATAGTGACCATCTTTTTTTTTTTATTAATTTTATAATTACAATCATCCTTGAAAGTACATATGCATGGGTAATATATTTTTTTACAACATTGTCCCTTGTATTCATTTTTTCCAAATTTTCTTCTCACTCCCTCCACACCCTCCCCCAGATGACAGGCAATCCCAGACATATCAAATGTGCTACAATATAACCTAGATACAATACATATGTGCAAAACCAAACTTCCTATTGCACGGATTCCAAAGGTATAAGTAACCTGGGTAGAAAGACAATAGTTCAAACAGTTTACATTCAATTCCCAGTGTTTCTTCTCTGAGTGTAGCTTTTTCTGTCCATCATTGATCAACTGGAACTGAATTAGATCTTCTTTATGTTGAAGATATCCACTTCAAACAGAATATATCCTCATACAGTATCACTGTTGAAGTGTATCTCCTGATTCTGCTCATTACACTCAGCATCAGTTCATGTAAGTGTTTTCATGCCTCTCTGTATTCATCCTGCTGGTCATTTCTTACAGAGCAATAATGTTCCATAATATTCACATACCATAATTTACCCAACCATTCTCCAATTGATGGGCATTCATTCATTTTCCAATTTCTAGCCACTTCAAAAAGAGCTGCCACAAACATTTTGGCACATACCGGTCCCTTTCCCTTCTTTAGTATTTCTTTGGGATATAAGCCCAGTAGTAGCACTGCTTGATCAAAGGATATGCACAGTTTGATAACTTTTTGGGCATAGTTTGAAATTGCTCCCTAGAATGGTTGGATCACAACGCCACCAAGAATGCATCAGTGTTCCAGTGTTTCCACATCCCTTCCAACATTCATCTTTTTTCCGGTCATCTTAGCCAATCTGACAGGAGTGTAGTGGTATCTCAGAGTTGTCTTAATTTGCATTTCTCTTATCAGTAGTGATTTGGAACACTCTTTCATATGAGTGGAAATAGTTTCAATTTCATCATCTGAAAATTGCTTGTTCATATCCTTTGACCATTTATCAATTGGAGAGTGGCTTGAATTCTTATAGAGTCAGTTCTCTTTATATTTTGGAAATGAGGCCTTTATCAGAACCTTTAACTATAAAAATATTTTCCCAATTTGTTACTTCCCTTCTAATCTTATTTGCATTAGTTTTGTTTGAACAAAAGCTTTTTAATTTGATGTAATCAATATCCTCTATTTTGTGATCAATAATGATCTCTAGTTCTCTGGTCATAAATTCCTTCCTCCTCTACAAGTCTGAGAGGTAGACTATTTTCTGTTTCTCTAATCTATTTATGATCTAATTCTTTATGCCTAAATCATGGACCCATTTTAATCTTATCTTAGTATATGGTGTTAAGTGTGGATCCATATCTAATTTCTGCCATACTATTTTCCAGTTTTCCCAACAGTTTTTTTCAAATAATGAATTTTTATCCCTAATGTTGGTATCTTTGGGTTTGTCAAAGACTAGATTGCTATAGATGTACCCTTTTTGTCCTTTATACCTAATCTGTTCCACTGATCGACTAGTCTATTTCTTAGCCAATACAAAATGGTTTTGGTGACTGTTTCTATATAATATAGCTTTAGATCAGGTACACCTAGACCACCTTCATCTTACTTTTTTTTTTTTTTTCATTAGTTCCCTTGCAATTCTCGATCATTTATTCTTCCATATGAATTTTGTTGTTATTTTTTCTAGGTCATTAAAATAGTTTCTTGGGAGTCTAATTGGCATAGCACTAAATAAATAGATTAGTTTGGGGAGTATTGTCATCTTTATTATATTCGCTTTGCCTATCCAAGAGCACTGAATGTCTTTCCAATTATTTAAATCTGACTTTATTTTTGTGGCAAGTGTTTTATAATTTTTCTCATATAATTCCTGGCTTTTCTTTGGTAGATGGATTCCCAAATACTTTATACTCTCAACAGTTGTTTGGAATGGAATTTCTCTTTGTATCTAGTGCTGTTGCATTTTGTTGGTGATATATAAAAATGCTGAGGATGTATGTGGATTTATTTTGTATCCAGCAACTTTGCTAAAGTTGTGGATTATTTCTAATAACTTTTTATTAGAATCTCTGGGGTTCTCTAAGTATACCATCATATCATCTGCAAAGAGTGATAGTTTGATTTCCTCATTACTTCCTCTTATTAGTATAATATTGAATAGTAATGGTGATAGTGGCCAACCTTGTTTCACTTCTGATCTTACTAAAAATGGTTCCAGTTTATCCCCATTACATATGATGCTTACTGATGCTTTTAAATATATGCTCCTGACTATTCTAAGGAATAGTCCATTTATTCCTATATTCTCAAGTGTTTTTAGTAGGAATGAATGTTGTGTTTTATCAAATGCTTTTTCTGCATCTATTGATATGATCATATGGTTTTTGTTAATTTGATTATTAATATGGTCAATTATACTAATCATTTTCCTAATATTAAACCAGCCCTGCATTCCTGGTATAAATCGTATTGATCATAGTGTATTATCTTGGGGATGATTTTCTGAAGTCTTTTTGCTAATATCTTATTTAAGATTTTAGCATAAATATTCAATAAAGAGATTGGTCTATAGTTTTCTTTCACCATTTTCAACCTACTTGGTTTAGGTATCAGTACCATATCTGTGTCATAAAAAAAGTTTTGTAGGACTCCTTCATCCCCAATTTTTTCAAATAGTGTATATACCAGTGGAGCTAATTGTTTTTTAAATGTTTGATAGAATTCTCTTCTTTTTTTAAATTTTATTTATAAAATTTTTTGACAGCATATATGCATGACTAATTTTTTTTATAACATTATCCCTTGTATTCATTTTTCCAAATTATCCCCTTCCTCCCTCTACTCCCTTCCCTTGATGACAGGCAATCCCATACACTTTACATGTGTTACAATATAACCTAGATACAATATATGTCTGTAAATCCCATTTTCTTGTTGCACATTAAGTATTAGATTCCAAATGTATAAGTAACCTGGGTAGATAGACAGTAGTGCCAATGTTTGGTAGAATTCTCATGTAAATCCATCTGGTCCTGGGGATTTTTTCTTGGAGAGTTGGTTAATAGCTTGTTCTATTTCTTTTTCTGAAATGGGACTATTTAACCAATTTATCTCCTCCTCTGTTAATCTCGGAAGCCTATATTTTTGGTGGAAGTCATCCATTTCACTTAAGTTATCAAATTTATTGGCATAAAGTTGGGCAAAGGAACTCCTTATTATTGCTTTAATTTCATAGTGGAAAGATCCCCCTTTTCATTTGTAAGACTAACAATTTGATTTTCCTCTTTCCTTTTTTTGATCAGATTTACCAAAGGTTTATCTATTTTATAGGTTTTTTCATAAAAACAACTCTTAGTTTTATTTCTTAACTCAATAGTTTTTTCTTTCTTTCTTTCTTTTTTTAATTTCAATATTATTGATTTCTCCTTTTACTTTTAGAATTTCAAGTTTAGTATTTGATTGAGGGTTTTTAATTTGGTCTTTTTCTAGGTTTTAAAGTTGCAGGCCCAATTCATTGATCTTTTCTTTCTCTATTTTATTCAAGTAAGCCTCTAAAGATATAAAATTTCTCCTTATTACTGCTTTAGCTGCATCCCACAAATTTTGGTATGATGTCTTATCATTGTAATTATCTTGAGTGAAATTATTAATAGTTTCTATAATGTACTGCTTCACCCAATCATTTTTTTCCAATCATTTTTTTAACTTGAGATTATTTACTTTCCAATTACTTTCTGTTCTATTTACCCCTAACTTCTTGTTGAGTGTAATTTTTATTGCATTGTGATTTGAGAAGAAAGCATTTAATATTTCTGACTTACTGCATTTAATTTTGAGATCTTTATATCCTATTATATGGTCAATTTTGTATAGGTTCCATGAACTGTTGAGAAGAAAGTATATTCCTTTCTATCACCATTCAGTTTTCTCTCAAAGTCTATCATACCTAGTTTTTCTAATGTTCTATTTACTTTTCAAATTTTTTTTCTTATTTGTTTTGTGGTTTGATTTGTCTAAATCTGAGATTGCAAGGTTGAGATCTCCCAGTATTATAGTTTTACTGTCTATTTCTTCTTGCAACTCTCTTAACTTTTCCTTTAGAAAGTTAGATGCCGGGGGCGGAGCCAAGATGGTGGAGAAGATACACAAGACTATGTGAATGTCCTTACTCCCTCACAACCAATTAGATACAATCAGCCTCAGAAATAGCTCTGGACTGATAGAATCCACAAGGACTGGAAGCATGACTTACCAGCTGAAGAGAATCTGGAGTTTCAACAGAAGAGGTCAGTTCCCAGGGGAGGAAGAATAGAGGCCAGCACAGACGGCTGGGTGCTAGCACACTGCACCAATCGCGCTGGGGAGGGCCCTGGGATCAGAGAAGCCACTGAGATAGAAGAATCTGGCACAGGCTGTTAGCTCTTCTCTGCTTATAAAACAGCAGTTCAGAAGAGAAATCCAAGCCATTTTTAAAAAGCCAGATTGGAACTTCCCTGATTCCGGAGGTGACTCAGCAGATCTCAGCACGGTGGGAGCGGCCAACATAGGCTTTCCTAGCTATCACCTGAGTAGTTAAGAGATTGAGAAGTGGGCAGATATGGCCCAAGGTAACACATAGTCCCTGGCTCAGCTGTAGGCTTTGGAACTCAGCCCCAGGGAAGTCCCAGAGAAGAGGAACCTTTGATGTAGGGACCACGGTTTCAGGGCAGACACTTCCAGTTTGAGTGCAGGGGCTTTTCACTTCATCTGCTGCTGACATCCACACCCCACCAGGACACATAGGCTGTGCTTTGTGTCGCCTTTACTGTTCAATCTCAAACCTCAGGGAAGCCACTAGGACACATAGTGCAGCCCTAAAAGCACAGCAGTGCTGATCACCTTTGAGGCACTTCCAGGGAGGGGGTGGGGAACTCTTTCCAAGAGCTCTCTCTTAGCTCAGGCGCAGGAGCCGCTGCATGCATCCGGTCTGGGAGGAAGCTGGGAAAGATATAAATGAATAATTTCCTACCCCAGGGACAGACCCCAAAAGATTGTTTAAGTATGAGTAAAAAGTCAAGAAAAACTATAGATTCCTTCTACACAAAGAAAGAGAGGGTATCCAACCCCGAGGAAGTTAACAGCAGAGAGTCAGCAGATAACAACCTAAAGGGGAACGATACCTGCCCCCCATCACATAACTCTCTCCTCAAAGAGACTATTAAAAAGCTAAGAGAGTTTGAAGAAAAATGGGGAAAGGAAAGGGAAGCTATAGTAGAGAATAACAGCATCCTGAAATTGGAGTTGGAAAAAATAAAGAATTCTTAGGAGATGCAGGGAAACAATTTGTGAATTAGAAAAGATTAAAAAATTACAGGAAAATAGGATTTCTGAATTGGAAAAGATAAAAAAGTCTCAAGAAAATAGAATTTCTGAATAGGAAAAAGAAAATAATTCTCAAAAAAAATTAGGGAAATGGAAAAAAAATTCAATAGAGCAAAATAATTCATTTAAAAACGAAATTGGGCATTTACAAAAAGAACTAAAAACTGTGAAAGAAGAAAATAACTCCTTAAAATTCAGGATGGAACAAATAGAAATGAATGATTCACAGAGAACCCAAGAATCAGTCAAACAAAACAAAAAAAAAAAAAAATGAAAAGCTGGAGAATAATGTCAAATACTTACTGGGAAAATCTATAGACCTGGAAAATAGAGCTAGGAGAGATAATCTACAGATCATTGGACTTCCCGAAAACTACAACCAAAAAAAGAGCCTAGATTCTATTTTACAGGAAATTATCAAAGAGAACTGTCCAGAGATAATAGAAACAGAAGGGAAGTAGATGTGGAAAGAATTCATCGAACTCCTTCTGAAATAGACCCTAAAAAAAGAACACCACTGAATATTGTGGCTAAGCTGCAGAATTACCACACAAAGGAGAAAATCTTGCAAGCAGCTAGAAAAAAACAATTTAAATATCAAGGTGCCACAATAAGGGTCACTCAAGATCTGGCTGCCTCCACATTAAAAGATAGAAGGGCCTGGAACCTGATATTCCATAAGGCAAAAGATCAAGGACTGCAACCAAGAATGAACTACCCAGCTAAGTTTAGCATCTTTTTCCATGGAAGAAGATGGTCATTCGATGAAACAGATGAATTCCATATGTTTCTAAGAAAAAAACCAGACTTAAACAAAAAATTTGATCTACATCCACAAGACTGAAGAGAAACAGAAAAAGGTACACAGAACCCTTGAGAACTGTAACTCTGTTGTGGGTATATAAAAAGTACTCATGGATAATTTGATTTTATTAATATAAAAGAAAAAAAAGGGGGGTAGTAAAGGGAAAGAGGTCGTTTCAGAAAAAGGGGAAGGAATGATAAAAAGAGGGAAACTACATCCCAGGAAGAGGCATAGAAAATACACCATATCTGAGGGAATTTAGTGAGAGGGAGAATCATTGTGTGAATCTTACTCTCATCAGAAGAGGCTCAAAGAGTAAATAATTGACATATTAGTTTTTCAGAGAATTCTCTCTCACCTCATTAAAAGGGGGGAGAGGAAAAGGGAAAAGTAAAAGGAAAATAAGTGAAGGGACTTGGAGTGAGGGGGGAGGGATAATAAAAAAAGAGAGGGCTGCACGTCACAAGGGGGGGTCTATAAATTAAATATCAGGGAAGGGGATCAGGGGGGTCAAGGGAAAAAGCATAATCTGGGGATAATATGATGGCAGGAAATACAGAATTAGTAATTTTAACTGTAAATGTGAATGGGATGAACGCTCCCATCAAATGGAGACAGATAGCAGACTGGATCAAAAATCAGAACCATACCATATGTTGTCTACAGGAAACACACTTAAAGCAGGGAGATACATACAGAGTAAAGGTAAAAGGTTGGAGCAGAGCCTATTATGCTTCAGGTAAAGCCAAAAAAGCGGGTGTAGCTATCCTTATCTCAGATCAAGGAAAAGCAGAAGTGGATCTAGTTAAAAAAGATAAGGAAGGAAACTATATCCTCCTGAAAGGTAGCATAAATAATGAAGCCATATCAATACTAAACATATATGAACCAAGTGGAATAGCATCTAACTTTCTAAAGGAAAAGTTAAGGGAACTGCAAGAAGAAATAGACAGTAAAACTATAATAGTGGGAGATCTCAACCTTGCACTCTCAGATTTAGACAAATCAAGCCACAAAACAAATAAGAAAGAAATTGAAAAAGTAAATAGAACATTAGAAAAAACTAGGTGTGATAGACCTTTAGAGAAAACTGAATGGCAATAGAAAGGAATATACTTTCTTCTCAGCAGTTCATGGATCCTATACAAAAATAGACCATATATTAGGACATAAAGATCTCAAAATTAAATGTAGGAAGGCAGAAATAATAAATGCCTTCTTCTCAGATTACAATGCAATAAAAGCTACATTCAGTAAAAAGTTAGGGGTAAATAGACCAAAAAGTAATTGGAAACTGAATAATCTCATCTTAAAGAATGACTGGGTGAAAGAGCAAATTATAGAAACAATTAATAATTTCACCCAAGATAATGACAATGATGAGACATCATACCAAAATCTGTGGCATGCAGCTAAAGCAGTAATAAGGGGAAATTTTATATCTTTAGAGGCTTATTTGAAGAAAATAGAGAAAGAGAAGATTAATGAATTGGGCTTGAAACTTAAAAACCTAGAAAAAGACCAAATTAAAAACCCCCAACCAAAAATTAACGTTGAAATACAAAAATTAAAAGGAGAAATCAATAATATTGAAAGTAAAAAAAAAACTATTGAACTAATAAATAAAACCAAGAGTTGGTTTTATGAAAAAGCCAATAAAATAGATAAACCTTTGGTAAATTTGATCAGAAAAAAGAAAGAGGAAAATCAAATTGATAGTCTTACAAATGAAAAGGGGGATCTTTCCACCAATGAAGAGGAAATTAGAAAAATAATAAGGAGTTACTTTGCCCAACTTTATGCCAATAAAGTTCATAACTTAAGTGAAATGGATGACTTCTTCCAAAATATATAGGCTCCCTAGAATAACAGAGGAGGAGATAAATTGCTTAAATAGTCCCATTTCAGAAAAAGAAATAGAACAAGCTATTAATCAACTCCCCAGAAAAAAATCCCCAGGACCAGATGGATTCACGTGTGAATTCTGCCAAATATTTAAAGAACAATTAGCCCCAATGTTATATAAATTATTTGAATAAATAGGGGATGAAGGAGTCCTACCAACCTCCTTTTATGACACAGACATGGTACTGATACCCAATCCAGGTCGATCGAAAACTGAGAAAGAAAAATATAGACCAATTTCCTTAATGAATATTGATGCTAAAATCTTAAATAAGATATTAGCAAAAAGAATTAAGGAAATCATCTCCAGGATAATACACTATGATCAAGTAGGATGTTCCTTTTCTGGATGTAGCTGGTTCTGTCCATCATTAATCAATTGGAATTGGATTAGCTCTTCTCTATGTTGAAAAAATCCACTTCCATCAGCATACATCCTCATACAGTATCATTGTTGAAGTGTATAATGATCTTCTGGTTCTGCTCGTTTCATTCAGCATCAGTTGATGTAAGTCTCTCCAAGCCTCTCTGTATTTCTCCTGTTGGTCATTTCTTATAGAACAATAATATTCCATAACATTCATATACCATAGTTTACCCAACCATTCTCCAATTGATGGACATCCATTCATTTGCCAGTTTCTACCCACTATGAAAAGGGCTGCCACAAACATTTTGGCACATACAGGTCCCTTTCCCTTCTTTAGTATTTCCTTGGGGTATAAGCCCAGTAGTAGTATGGCTGGGTCAAAGGGTATGCACAGTTTGATAACTTTTTGGGCATATTTCCAAATTGCTCTCCAGAATGGTTGGATTCTTTCACAACTCCACCAACAATGTATCAGTGTCCCCGTTTTCCCACATCCCCTCCAACATTCATCGTTATTTGTTTCTGTCATCTTAGCCAATCTGACAGGTGTGTAATGATACCTCAGAGTTGTCTTAATTTGCATTTCTCTGATCAATAGTGATTTGGAACACTCTTTCATATGAGTGGAAATAGTTTTAATTTCATCATCTGAAAATTGTCTGTTCATATCCTTTGACCATTTATCAATTGGAGAATGGCTTGATTTCTTATAAATTAAAGTCAATTCTCTGTATATTTTGGAGATGAGGCCTTTATCAGAACCTTTAACTGTAAAAATGTTTTTCCAATTTGTTACTTCCCTTCTAATCTTGTTTGCATTAGTTTTGTTTATGCAGAAACTTTTTAATTTGGTGTAATCAAAATATTCTATTTTGTGATCAATAATGGTCTCTAGTTCTCCCTTGGACACAAACTCCTTCCTCCTCCACAAGTCTGAGAGGTAAACCATCCCATGTTCCTCCAATTTATTTATGGTTTCGTTCTTTATGCCTAAATCTTGGACCCATTTTGATCTAATCTTAGTATGTGGTGTTAAATGTGGGTCCATGTCTAGTTTCTGCCATACTAATTTCCAGTTTTCCCAGCAGTTTTTGTCAAATAATGAATTCTTATCCCAAAATTTGGGATCTTTGGGTTTGTCAAAGATTAGATTGCTATTTTTATTCACTATCTTGCCCTGTGAACCTAACCTATGCCACTGATCAACTAGTCTATTTCTTAGCCAATACCAAATGGTTTTGGTGACTGTTGCTTTATAATATAGCTTTAGATCAGGTACACTTAGACCACCTTCCTCTGACTTTTTTTTTATTAGTTCCCTTGCAATTCTCGACCTTTTATTCTTCCATATGAATTTTGTTGTTATTTTTTCTAGGCCATTAAAATAGTTTCTTGGGAGTCTAATTGGTATAGCACTAAATAAATAGATTAGTTTGGGGAGTATTGTCATCTTTATTATATTCGCTCGGCCTATCCAAGAACACTGATTGTCTTTCCAATTATTTAAATCTGACTTTATTTTTGTGGCAAGTGTTTTGTAATTTTGCTCATATAATTCCTGACTCTCCTTTGGTAGATATATTCCCAAATATTTTATACTATCGACTGTTATTTTGAATGGAATTTCTCTTTGTATCTCTTGCTGTTGGACTGTGTTGGTAATGTATAAAAATCCTGAGGATTCATGTGGATTTATTTTGTATCCTGCAACTTTGCTAAAATTCTGAATTATTTCTAATAGCTTTTTAGCAGAGTCTTTGGGGTTCTCTAAGTATACCATCATGTCATCTGCGAAAAGTGACAATTTGATTTCTTCATTTCCTACTCTAATTCCTTGGATCTCTTTCTTGGCTCTTATTGCCAAGGCTAGAGTTTCTAGTACTATATTGAATAGTAATGGTGATAGTGGGCAACCTTGTTTCACTCCTGATCTTACAGGGAAAGGTTCTAGTTTAACACTATTACATATGATGTTTACTGAAGGTTTTAAATATATGCTCCTTATTATTTTAAGGAATAGTCCATTTATTCCTATACTCTCAAGCGTTTTTAGTAGGAATGGATGTTGGATTTTATCAAATGCTTTTTCTGCATCTATTGAGATGATCATATGGTTTTTATTAATTTGATTATTAATATGGTCAATTATACTAATAGTTTTCCTAATATTAAACCAGCCCTGCATTCCTGGTATAAATCCCACTTGGTCATAGTGTATTATCCTGGGGATGATTTTCTGAAGTCTTTTTGCTAATATCTTATTTAAGATTTTAGCATCAATATTCATTAAGGAAATTGGTCTATAGTTCTCAGTTTTCGATCTACCTGGTTTAGGTATCAGTACCATGTCTGTGTCATAGAAGGAATTTGGTAGGACTCCTTCAATCCCTATTTTTTCAAATAGTTTACATAGCATTGGAGTTAGTTGTTCTTTAAATGTTTGGTAGAATTCACCTGTAAATCCATCTGGTCCTGGGGACTTTTTCTTAGGAAGTTGGTTAATAGCTTGGTCTATTTCTTTTTCTGAGATGGGACTATTTAGACTACTTACTTCTTCTTCTGTTAATCTGGGCAAGCTATATTTTTGAAGGTATTCTTCCATTTCATTTAATTTATCGAATTTATCGGCATAAAGTTGAGCAAAGTAGCTCCTAACTATTGTTCTAATTTCCTCTTCATTAGTGATGAGTTCACCCTTTTCATTTTCAAGACTATCAATTTGCTTTTTCCCTTTCCTTTTTTTAATCAGGTTTACTAAGGGTTTGTCTATTTTGTTGGTTTTTTCATAAAACCAACTCTTAGTTTTATTAATTAATTCAATAGTTTTTTTACTTTCAATTTTATTAATCTCACCTTTTATTTTTTTTAATTTCAAGTTTTGTGTTTGTCTGGGGGTTTTAATTTGTTCCTTTTCTAGCAATTTTAGTTGTAAGTCCAATTGGTTGGCCTTCTCTTTCTCTATTTTATGCAAGTAGGCCGGTAGAGATATAAAACTTCCCCTTATTACTGCTTTGGCTGTATCCCACATTTTGGTATGATGTCTCATTATTGTCATTTTCTTGGGTGAAGTTATTAATTATGTCTATGATTTGCTGTTTTACCCAATCATTCTTTAGTACAAGATTATTTAGTTTCCAATTATTTTTTGGTCTATTTTCCCCTGGCTTTTTATTAAATGTAATTTTGATTGCATTGTGGTCTGAAAAGGATGCATTTACTATGTCTGCCTTACTGCATTTGATTTTTTATGCCCTAGTATATGATCAATTTTTGTATAGGTTCCATGAACTGCTGAGAAGAAAGTATATTCCTTTCTGTCTCCATTTAGCTTTCGCCAAAGATCTATCATATCAAACTTTTCTAGTATTCTATTTACCTCTTTGACTTCTTTCTTATTTATTTTGTGGTTTGATTTATCTAATTCTGAGAGTGCAAGGTTGAGATCTCCCGCTATTATTGTTTTGCTATCTATTTCCTCTTGCAGCTCTCTTAATTTCTCTTTTAAGAATTTAGATGCTGCACCACTTGGTGCATACATGTTTAATATTGATACTGCTTCACTATTGATGCTGCCCTTTAGCAGGATATAATGCCCTTCCTTATCTCTTTTAATTAGATCAATTTTTGTTTTTGCTTGATCTGAGATGAGGATGGCTACTCTTGCTTTTTTGGTTTTGCCTGAAGTATAATAGATTCTGCTCCACCCTTTTACTTTTAGTTTGAATGTCTCACCCTGTTTCAGGTGTGTTTCCTGTAAACAACATATAGTAGGATTCTGACTTTTAATCCAGTCTGCTAACTGCTTCCTCTTTATGAGGCAGTTTGCCCCATTCACATTTATGGTTAGAAGGACTAATTCTATATTGCTTGCCATCCTATTAACCCCTGCTTATGCTTTTCCCCTTTCCTTCCCTTTTACCCTCCTATCCAGTATTAAACTGGTGAACACCACTTGCTTTTCACAGCCCTCCCTTTTTAGGATCCCTCCCCCACCTTAAAGATCCTTCCCTTATTTTACCCCTTTTCCTCAAAATTACTGTATTCCCTTCCCCTTAGCTTACTCCTTCCCTTTCACTTTTCAATGAAGTGGAAGAAGTTTCACCATAAATTGAATATGTCTATTGATACACGCTATGTTCATCTCCCTCCTTTCTTTCTCTCAGATATAATAGGTTACCTTTGCCTCTTCATGAGATGTAGTACTACCACTTTACACTTTTTTATGATATAATCTCCTTTCCAGCTCTAGTTTCTAAGACAAATTGTACATATGTTCTTTACATATTGTTTTGACAGAAGTATAGTTCTCAAGATTTCTTTTTACCTTTTTAGAAATCTCTTGAGTTCTGTATTTGAAGATCAAACCTTTTATGTAGGTCTGGTTTTTTCATCAAAAATAGATGGAATTCATTTATTTCGTTAAATGTCCATCTTCTTCCCTGGAAAACGATGCTCATTCTTGCTGGGTAAGTTATTCTTGGCTGCATACCAAGTTCCTTAGCCTTTTGGAATATCATATTCCAGGCCCTTCGTTCTTTTAATGTGGACGCTGCTAGATCCTCGGTTATCCTTATTGTGGTTCCTCCATATCTGAATTGTTTTTTTCTAGCAGCTTCCAATATCTTTTCCTTTGTCTGATGGTCCTTGAACTTGGCCACTATATTTCTTGGCGTTTTGATTTTAGGGTCCCTTCCAGTAGGTGATCGATGAATTTTTTCAATGTCTATTTTACTCTCTTTTTGTTGTAGCTAGAAACTGGAAAATAAATGGATGTCCATCAGTTCGAGAATGGTTGGGTAAATTATGGTATATGAAGGTTATGGAATATTATTGCTCTGTAAGAAATGGCCAGCAGGAGGAATACAGAGAGGCTTGGAGAGACTTACATCAACTGATGTTGAGTGAAATGAGCAGAACCAGAAGATCACTATACACTGCAACAACAATACTGTATGAGGATATATTCTGATGGAAGTGGAAATCTTCAACATAAAGAAGATCCAACTCACTTCCAGTTGATCAATGATGGACAGAGGTAGCTACACCCAGAGAAGGAACACTGGGAAGTGAATGTAAATTGTTAGCACAAATATCTGTCTTCCTAGGTTACATATACCTTTAGAATCTAATGCTTATTGTGCAACAAGAAAATGGTATTTACATACATGTATTGTATCTAGCTTATATTGTAACACATGTAAAATGTATGGGATTGCCTGTCATCAGAGGAGAGGGAGTAGAGGGGGGGATAATTTGGAAAAGTGAATACAAGGGATAATATTATAAAAAAAAAAAAAATATATATATATATATATATATATATATATATATATATATATATATAATAAAAAAAAAAGAAAGTTAGATGCCATACCACTTGGTGCATATATGTTTAGTATTGATATGGCTTCATTGTTTATGCTACCTTTTAGCAGGATATAGTTTCCTTCCTTATCTCTTTTAATTAGATCAATTTCTGCTTTTGCTTGATCTGAGATAAGGATAGCCACCCTTGCTTTTTTTACTTCTCTTGAAGCATAATAGATTCTGCTCCAACCTTTTAGCTTTACTCTGTAAGTATCTCCCTGCTTTAAATGTGTTTCCTCTAAGAGACATTTTGTAGGGTTCTGACTTTTGATCCAGTCTGCTATCTGCCTCCTAATAGGATAGTTCATCCCATTCATATTTATAGTTAAAATGACTAATTGTAACGTGCTCTCCTGGCAGTTACAATTAACTAGTCTGTCCTAGACCCACCAGAGTACCTTTGACCACTGTGCTTAGCAGTGTGAACTCTACCCGGCTCGCCTCCTCTGAGGCCTTCAAAGGTCTCTGGCCACAGTCTCTTGAATCTATAGCTTAATAACCGGTAGCACACTCAAGAACAGCCACATGTAATCTTAAAAGCCTTTATTATACCTACTCACATAATGCCCTGACTGATGCCCTGACTTGTTGGTTCCCGAGTAAACACCTGGTCAGAAGACCCACGTGTTCACTACTAAAATCCTTACCTCTTTTGGCTATCCATATTTGCTTGGCCACCCAGGCTAGAGAGCCAGGGTGAAGAACGCCAGGTTACAGAGAGCGACTACTGCCTGCAGTGGGCTTATAAAGGGCCTGTGAGGTCACACACACAGCCAATCAATGAGAGAGTCACCCATTACGAAGCTATCTCAGAATGGACAGGATCCCACCTACAAGGCAGTCCTAATATCCACAATATTATATAGCCTCAATGATGTGCTGTGGTGCTGCCCATTTAAAGAGCCCTTACAACTAATTCTGTATTTTCTGCCATCATATTATCCCCAGATTATGCTTTTTTCCCCTTGTTCCCCCTTTTCCCAGTATTAAACTTATGGGCCCCAGTTGTGTCACATAGCCCTCCCTTTTTAGTATCCCCCCTTCTTTTAAATTCCTTAACCTGTCTTGTACCCTTCCCTTATTACTCTTTTCCTCTTCCCTTTGCCTCTCCCCCCTTTTAATGAGGTGAGAGAGAATTCTCTGAAAAAACAAATATGTCAATTATTAACTTTTTGAGCCTACTCTGATGAGAGTAAGATTGACACAATGTTCCTCCCCCACTCTAAATTCCCTCAGATGTGATATATATATATATATATATATATATATATATATATATTTTTTTTTTTTTTTTTTTTTGCTTCTTTCTGGGATGTATTTTCCCTCTTTTTATCTCCCCTTTACCCATTTTCTGATACTATTACCTTTCCCTTTCTACTTCCCCTTTCTTTATGTTATATCAGTAAAATCAAATTATACATGTGTACTTTCTGTATATCCACAACAGAAATACAGTTCTCAAGAATTCTTTTACCTTTTTTTGCTTCCCTTGAGTCCTGTGGATGGAGATCAAATTTTTTGTTTAAGTCTGTTTTTTTTTTTTCTTTTTCTTAGAAACAAATGGAATTCCTCTGTTTCATTAAATGTCTATTTTCTCCCATGAAAGAAAATGCTAAACTTATCTGGGTAGTTTATTCTTGGTTGCATTTCCATTCCTAGTTCTTTTGCCTTTTGGCATATCAGATTGCAGGCCCTTTGATCCTTTAATGTGGATGCAGCCAGGTCTTGAGTGACCCTGATTATGGCATCTCGATATTTGAATTCTTTTTCCTGGCTCCTTGCAATATTTTTTCCTTGGTTTGATAGTTCTGCAGCTTAGCCACAATATTCCATGGAGTTTTTTTTTTGTTTGTTTGTTTGTTTGTTTGTTTGTTTTTTTACGGTCTTTTTCAGAAGGTGTTCAAGGAATTCTTTCAATGCCTATTTTCCCTTCAGTTTCTATTATCTCTGGACAATTCTCTTTGATGATTCCATGTAAAATAGAATCTAGGCTCTTTTTTTCATCATAATTTTTGGGAAGTCCAGTGATTCCCAGATTATCTCTCCTAGATCTATTTTCCAGGTCTATAGATTTTCCCAATAAATATTTTATGTTATTCTCCAGCTTTTCATTTTTTTTTTTAAATTTTGTTTGACTTTTTCTTCATGTCTCAACGAATCATTCATTTCTATTTGTTCAGTCCTGATTTTTAATGAGTTATTTTCTTCATTCACATTTTTAGTTCTTTTTGTATGTGTCCAATTGAGTTTTTAAATGATTTATTTTGCTCTGTTGATTTTTTTTTCTATTTCACTATTTTTTTTCTTTTTTAGTGAGTTATTTTCTTTTTCCTATTCACAAATCCTGCTTTGTTGAAAATTCTTTATCTTTTCCAATTCAGAAATCCTACTTTCCTGTGATTTTTAACCTTTTCCAATTTGCAAATTTTGTTTCCCTGCATTTCCTGTGAATTCTTTATCTTTTTCAATTCAAATTTCAGAACATTTTTACTCTCTAGCATAGCTTCTCTTTCATTTGCCTATTTATCTTATAATGCTCTTTTCAGGTCTTTAATAGTCTCTTCTAGGAGAGAGTTATGTGATGGGGGCCAGGTAACATTCCCCTTCAGGGTATTATGTAGAGACTGTTTTCTATTAGCCTCCTCAGGGTTAGAGATCCACCCTTTTTTCTATACAGAATCTATCAATTATTCTCTTCAATTTCTACTCATTTTTTATAGCTTGTGGGGTCTGCTTTCTGATTAAGGTGTTCCCAGCTTCCTCTACAGAACAGATATATGAAAGGCAGCTGTCTTGTGAATGGGGTGGAAAAGATATGAGAGTGCTCTGGGAGAGAGTTCCCTCCTCCTCCTCTGGAAGTAGTTCAGAGTCGGGCTGTGGGTATGCCCAGTGAAGGACCCCTGCTTTGTAGCCTAGTGACTGCCCTAAGGATAGAGGATGAACAGTGGAAGCATCACAACCCCAGGCCAAAGCCCCCCGTAGGGCCATGGATATTAGCAACTGACCGGCAAATAGCCCTGGTGCACAGACTGGAAGTATTTCTGCCCTGGGATGCACAGTCACTGTTGTGGGGGTTTTCGCTGCTGTGGAAGTTCCACTGCCTCAGGCTGAGCCCCCACTATGGGATTAGAGGCTGTCCTGGGCTCTGTCTTCCCCACTGTCTTGCAGGTTCTTAATTGCCCCGAGGAAAAGACCTGGACAACAGAAGGTGTGTGAGATTTCTGCTTTCTCACTTCTTGTTTGGGGTAGCTATAGGCAATTTCTGGTGTTTTTTCTCTGCTGGTCTGCTCTTTTGCAAGCAGAGTAGAGCTATCAGACTATGCCAGAATTGTCTGTCTCGGTAGCTTTTCTTCTAACTCCAGCCCAATCAGCACAGTAAGCTAGCCTTTAGTCTCTCTCCTTTTGTGCTGGTCCTTTCCCCCTTCCTTCATTACAGACCTTTTCTGACAAATTCCAGATTCTCTTCAGCTGGTAAGTTGTGTTTCTAATCTTCGTAATTTTTACCAGCCCAGCGTTATTTTTGAGGCTGAGTTATATAATTGGTATTGAGGGTAAAGGAGAACTTAGAAGTTTGTGTATATCTTCTCCACCATCTTGGCTCTGCCCCTATTGAGCTCTATAACCACCTTAAAAAAAATCATAAAATTATAGAATGAGAAGTGACTATAAAGGAGTAATACCACTCCCAGATTTTACAAATTAGGAAATAGGGATTTATGAAGTAGAAGTCAATTTTCGAGATCACACAGGTAATAAAATTGCAGAGCTTGCCCATAAATCTTTCTTTTAACTTTCTTATGTCTTCTCTCCAAATGAGCAGTATATTCTTCAAAGATGACAAGAAAACTGGAAGGCATTTTTTTTTTCAAAATCCAGTAAACATTTGTTCACTGCTACCTATGGATATAGCACTTTTCTAATGTATGTTAATGACATAAATACAAAACAAAACAATATTGTTTATTTTGAAAACCACCTTTTCTCATGATAATTTATGTAATGAACTATTTAACATGTGCTGCATAAATGTCAACAATTCTTATTATTAATATTGGGTTAGTTGCTCTTATGATTTTGTGATATCCAGTATACAATATGCAGGAATTTGCTGATTTGATATTTTGTGGGTTTTATAAACAATAATTACTATGTGCTATTTCAGACAGAAAGTGAATGTAGCATAAAGAATACAAAACTGCTATTAATGTGAAAAAGACTTGAGATCAAATCCTAGTTATGACATATAGTCATCAGCGGGTCACAGAAGTCTTTAAGGCCATAAATAGTAGAGCAAATAGTTACCTACTTAGGTAGAAGGTGTCCCTCATGATGAATGTTCTACACCAATGAAACTGACAATTTACTATAAAAAAATAAAGCAAAACAAAAACAATCATTTCAAATATAAACACATAATAAGGAACAAAGTAATTCTTGATCAATGATTTTGAAGGGATTAATGTTATTTTTTTCAATATAAAAATTCTAAAAAATACTAATTCTTCTTTTTTATGCCTTTAAATATATATGTTTCTGTTGCTCCTTATTGAGTTAATTCCCTGCTTAATCCTATAATACATACATTTCCATAGAGTAAGATTGTTTTAGCTCCTCTTTTTTTTTCCCAAGGCAATTAGGGGTTAACTGACTAGCCCAGAGACACACAGGTATTAAGTATTTATGGCCAGATTTCACCTCTGATAGTCATGATTTCAGAGCTGATTTTCTACCAACTGTGCCATCTAATCACCCCACTTAAACTGTTGTTTGTTTGTTTTGTTTGGCTCATTTAAAAATGAGATTGTGAAATAATTCATTCTCCTGTTTTCCTCTAGGAATTAAAGGTTTGTACAAAGTTTGACAATAACAAGAAATATTAACAGTGCATATGGCAGATACATGAAAATGTGTGGGCACATTCATTGTGAGGTCAGACTATCTTCTCAGTTACCATGAACAATTATGGTCATTTGGGGAACATTGTCTTTCTCCAGCTGACAACAAACACTTGCCAATAACCTTTGTATGACTACACTCAAAGCACTTAAAATCAGGACAAAACATTGTTGGTCTCTCTCCTTAATGACAATGACCAAACATTGTTCAGTCTTAAATTGTATATTTCTTTCGGCAGCTACAAGTAGGCCTTTAACACTTTGCTAATTCCAAAGTTTTGGCATAACAAAAGGAGTGTAGGGTTTGGAGTAATTGAATTTAGTTTACAATGTGTGACAGTAGGTTTTGAAATACAATCTTGTCACCTATGTGTGAAATAAGCTTGAGCACTTCTGCGGGTGTAGGCAACATGGTAGAGTGAAGTCAGGAAGCTGCTTGGGCTTTCCCAGTTTCCTTCAAAAACCATAGGAAACCAAGGCTCTAAGCAGAGTCTGATGTCTGTGTTCTCTCTCCAACTCAAGATAGATTGAAAAAAGTTTAGGAATGGTCAGTCTCACTGGGGTGAAAAAGGTATTCAGTCCAGGTCAGATAGACTATGAGAAATTAGGTGAGAGGGTCTTAATCACAGCAAATCAGCAACTAAGACCCTCCCTCTGTCCTGGCTCAGGTGAGAAATAGACCAGTGAGATAGCTTCTATTCTCAGTTCAGAAGGCAAATTCTAGGAAACTAGGCTGTTTCCTGAAAAAGAGCAGGCAAAGCTATCTCCTATAAACACAAGGGCCCCTGTGCTCAAAACCAAGGCTCAGAACTGCACAAAAACCTTGGGACAGCACCATCATTAGCCCAGGAGAAGAGTTGGACCATAAAAGTCACAAAAGATGAAATACAAAAACAAAAGGAAAGACAATCAATAAGAAACAGAAAAGAAATGACTCTAAACAGCTACTATGGTGACAGGGAAGACTAAAACACCAACTCAGATAAGGATGAAATGTCCACAGAGAAAATTTCAAAGAGTGATGTGAATTGGACTCAAGCCCACAAAGGTGTCTTGAAAGTGTTCATAAAGAAGGCAGAGCCAATATGGCAAAGAACAGACACAACTTTCTGTGTTCTTTTCAGAGCATCCCTCAAATTAAAAACAGATTAAGCCCCTAAGCTGGTTTTGAAGTGACAGACAGTACCCACAGATACTTGAAGTACAACAAATTTCCAAAAGAAAATACTGGGGAAATTTTTCAGAAAAGGTTTGTTAAAATCTGGCAGAGAGAAGCTGCCAAGCCCAGACTGCAGCACAGACTCCAGGGCAGGAAGCCCAAGTGGGGAACCAGGTAGAAAGGAAAAAAAAAATCTTTTAAAAGTTCAAAAGCTTATATCCCTATATGGGAAGATTGTGAAGTCCGAATAAGCTCTCTGTTGTCCTCAGGATCAGCGACAGAGTCAGGATCAGCAAAAGTCCTTGGTCTTTAGGGGGAGAAGTGAAGGGGATCACTCATGCTCTCCATGAATTGACCTCCCTTCTCATTGTCCTCCTCCAAAGTGACTCTGGCTTCTCTTATTCCACCCCCTAATGCATCCTACAATTATCTGTATACACAAAAAGATCAAGTCAGCACAGAATAGTGGGAAGGGCCATTTTTCCAAGTATATGTCAATAGAGTATTGTCCAATAGTTAATTAGCCTTAATTGCTGGTTGTCTGACTCCAGTGCACCTATTCACAATTTCAGCCATTTACAGAAAATGATGTGTTTAATTCTTGAGATCTGAATCTCTGTTATAAATTCTACTGGAAGAAGAGGAAAATGGAGTTAAAAATGGGATGAATTGAATCTCATGAGGGATAGAATTGTGCAAATCTTACTCTCATCTTATATTTGGCTCAAAGAGAAATAATCAGACAGATTTAGCTTCACAGAGAAATTTGTTCCACGCTATAGGGAAGTATGATGGGAAGGGGGAAAGAAAAGAGGGAGGCTAATAGAAAGGAGAAGTGAAATAGAAGGGGAAATTTATAAAAACGGGGCTGCAAAAAGGGAGGATTGTTTTTGGAAGGTAATGATCAATGACAAAATACTGGGGAAGAGAGAAAGGAGGAAATAGAAGAGAAAAATGGGGGTAAACAAGACAGCAGTAAATACAGAGATTGTAATCTTATCTGTGAACATGAATGGGATGAACTCTTCTATAAAACAGAAGTGCATAGCAGACTAGATTAAAATCCAGAATTCTACAATTTGCTGTTTACAGGAAACATTTAAAGTAGAATGATACATTTAGATTAAAGGTAAAAGGCTGAGCAGAATCTATTAATCTTTCTCTCACAGAATTAGAAAATCAAACCAAAAATAAGTAAGAAAGAAGTTAAGGAGGTAAATAGAATCCCAGAAGAGTTAGCTTTGATGAACTTTTGGAGAAAATTTAATGGAGACAGAAAGGAATATACCTGTTTCTCATCAGTACGTGGAACCTATACAAAAATTGACTATGTATTAGGTCCCCACACCTCAAAGTCAAATGCAAAAAGGCAGAAATATTAGATGCATTTTTCTCAGATCATAATGCAATAAAAATCCCATGCAATAAAAGGCCAAGGGAAAATAGACCAAAAATTAATTGGAAACTATATAATCTAATCCCTAATAATGAATGGTTGAAACAACAAATCCTAGGCACAATTAATAATTTCATACAAGAGAATGATAACAATGAGACAGCATAACAAAACTTGTGGGATGCAGCCAAAGTAGTT
The DNA here is from genome assembly GCF_048593235.1 of Sminthopsis crassicaudata. Classification (NCBI taxonomy): domain Eukaryota; kingdom Metazoa; phylum Chordata; class Mammalia; order Dasyuromorphia; family Dasyuridae; genus Sminthopsis; species Sminthopsis crassicaudata. Next base: position 255,602,148 of record NC_133620.1, on the reverse strand, counting down.
ATTAGAGGAAATTTTGTAACTCTATATGCTTATTTGCTTAAAATACAGAAAAAGAAGATCAATGAATTGGACTTCCAACTAAAAAAAGCAAGAAAAAGAACAAATTGAAAACCTCCTTAAATACCTAATTTGAAATTTTGAAAATAAAGGGGGAGATTAAGAAAATTGAAAGCATGAAAACTATTGAATTAATAAATAAAAGCAAGAGTTGGTTTTATGAAAAAAAAAACAAGAAAATAGATAAACCTTTAGTAAATTCGATTAGAAAAATGAAAGAAAAAATCAAACTGTTGTTCTTAAAAATGAAAAGAAAGAACTTCCAACCAGCAAAGAAGAAATTAAAGCAATAATTATTAATTATTTTGTCAATATCAATAAATATGATTATCTAAGTGAAATGGAAGAATATCTACAAAAATACAGATTGCCCAAATTAATAGAAGAGGAAATAAATTACTAAATAGTCACATTTTAGAAAAAGAAATAGAACAAGGTATAAATTAACTGCCTAAGGAAAACCATTCTAGTGCCTGTTGTACTTACATGTGATCTACCAAATATTTAAAGAACAATTAATTCCAATATTATGCAAACTATTTGAAAAAAAATAGGGAATGAAATAATTCTACCAAATTCCTTTTATAACATAGACATGGTGCTGATACCTAAACCAGGTAGGATGAAAACAGAGGGAAAAAAATGATAGAACAATCTTGGTAATGCATATTGATGCAAAAACCTTTTTTTTATTAATAGTTTTTATTTACCAGATATTTGCATGGGTAATTTTACAACATTTGACAATTGCCAAACCATTTGTTTCAATTTTTCCCCTCCTTCCCCACCCACCGGATGGCAGGTTGACCAATACATGTTAAATATGTTAGAGTATAAATTAAATACAATCTATGTATACATGACCAAACAGTTGCTTTGCTGAACAAAAAGGATTGGACTTTGAAATAGTGTACATTTAGCCAGTGAAGGAAATCCAAAATGCAGGCGGACAAAATTAGAGGAATTGAAAATTGTATGTAGTGGTTCATAGTCATCTCCCAGAGTTCTTTTGCTGAGTGTATTTGGTTCAATTCATTACTGCTCCATTGGAACTGATTTGGTTCATCTCATTGTTGGAGAGGGCCATGTCCATCAAAATTGATCATTATACAGTATTGTTGTTGAAGTATATAATGATCGACTGGTCCTGCTCATTTCACTCAGCATCAGTTCATGTAAGTCTCTCCAGGCCTTTCTGAAATCATCCTGTTGGCCATTTCTTACAGAACAATAATATTCCATAATATTCATATACCACAATTTATTCAGCCAATCTCCAATTGACAGGCATCCATGTAGTTTCCAGTTTCTGGCCACCTTTGCAAAAATCTTAAAAGAGATTACAGCAAGTCATCCCAGGATAATTCACCATGACAAAGTAGGATTTATACCAGGTATGCAGTGATGGTTCAATATTAGGAAAACTATTAGCATAATTGACTATATCAATAAAAAAACTAACAAAAATCCTATGATCATATCAAGATGCAGAAAAAGAATTTGATAAAATCCAACACTTGTTGCTATTTAAAACACTAGAGAATATAGGAATAATTGGGGTTTTCCTTAAAATGATCAGTAGCATATATTTAAAACCATCATGAAGCATTTTAGGTAATGGTGACATACTAGAACCCTTCCCTATAAGATCAGGGATAAAACCAGGTTGCCTACTATCACCATTATTATTCAATATTGTATTAGAAATATTAGTTTTGGCAATAAGAGAAAAAAAGGAATTAAAGTAAGTAGAGTAGGTAATGAGGAAACCAAATTATCACTCTTTGCAGGTGATATGATGATATTCTTAAAGAACTCTAAAGAATTAATTAAAAATTAATAGAAACAATATATAACTTTAGCAAAGTTGCAGGATAAAAAATAAATCCAGATAAATTATCAGTATTTAATATATTGCCACCAAAGCAAGAGATACAAAGAGAAATTCCATTTAAAATAATTAATGATAATATAAACTATTTGGGAGTGTACCAGCAAAGGCAAAGTTAGGAACTATATGAACACAACTACAAAACACTTTCCACACAAATAATGTAAGATCTATTCAAATGGAAATATCTCAAATACTCATGGGAAGGCTGAGCTAATATAATAAAAAATGACAAAAATACCTAAATTAATCTACTTATTCAGTGCCATGCCAATCAAAGAAATTGTTTTACAGATCTAGAAAAAATAATAACATTCATCTGGAAGAACAAATAGTCAAGAATTTCAAGGGAAGAGGGTGGAGCAAAGATGGCAGAGAAGATACACATGAATTTGTATGCTCCCTTCTTCCCTCAATATCAACTAGTTAAATCAGCCTCAAAAATAACACTAGACTGATAAAAGCCACAAGGATTAGAAGCAAAACTTTCCAGATGAAGAGATTCTGGAATTTCGACAGAAAAGGTCGGTTCCGAGGGAAGGGAAAAAAAAAAAAAAAAAGATCAGCACAGACAGTGTTGGATTGGGGCTAGCACACTGTGCCAAATGGGATGGGGAGAACTCTGGGATCAGAGAAGCCACTGAGATAGAAGAATCTGGCATAGGCTGATAGCTCTACTCTGCTTTTTAAAATAGCAGATCAGAAGAGAAATCAAAGCCACATTAAAGCAATAGCCAGATAATATAATCACCCCAAACCAAAAGCAACCTAACAGATCTGCCCAGGGCTTCTCCTTGGGGCAGTTAAAAACCTGAACAGAGGGGTACACAGCTCGGGGCAGCCTCTAATACACATAGTGCAGGGCTCAGCCTGAAGCAGTAGAATTCTCCCTGCAGCAAAACTCCAGCAGCAGCAGAAATCCCATAATAGGGGAACCTTCAAAGGAGGAACTGTGCTCTACAGGCAGACACTTCTGGTTTGAGCACAGGGGCTTTTTGCATCAGCTGCTAATATCCATGGCCCCACAGGAGGCTTTGGCTGGGGTTTATGATGCTTTTACTGTTCAGGCTCTAGTCTTAAGGCAATCACTAGTTCACACAGCGAGGGTCCTTCAGTGGGCACTCCTCAAAATGCAGCTGTGTTAAATATCTCTAAATCACTTCTGGGGGGAGGGGAACTCTCTCCCAGAGCTCTCTCTTAATCTAGACACAGGAGCCAACGTATCCCTATCTAGGAGGAATCTGATAAATAAATTTCTTACCCCAAGGGCAGAACCCACACAGATTTTTAACAATGAGTAAGAAGCTGAAGAGAACAATTGGCACCTTCTATACAGAGAAAGACCGGGTATCCAACCCCAAGGAGGCTAACAGCAGAGAATCTCCAGATAACATCCTAAAGGGGAATGATACCTGCCCCCATCACATAACTCTCTCCTAGAGGAGACTATTAAAAAGTTAAGAGAGTTTGAAGAGAAATGGGGAAAGGAAAAAGAAGCTATGATAGAGAATGACAAAGTCCTGAAATTTGAGTTGGAAAAAATAAAGAATTCACAGGAGGTGCAGGGAAACAAAATTTGTGAATTAGAAAAGGTTAAAAAAATCACAGGAAAGTAGGATTTCTGAATTGCTGGATACAAAATAAATCCACATAAATCCTCAGCATTTTTATACATCACCAACAAAAAGCAACAGCAAGAGATACAAAGAGAATTTCCATTCCAAACAAATGTCGAGAGTATAAAATATTTGGGAATCCATCCATCAAATTAAAGTCAGGAATTATATGAGCAAAATTACAAAACACTTGCCACAAAAATAAAGTCAGATTTAAATAATTGGAAAGACATTCAGTGCTTGTTGATAGGCCGAGCAAATATAATGAAGATGACAATACTCCCCAAACTAATCTATTTATTTAGTGCTATACCAATTAGACTCCCAAGAAACTATTTTAATGACCTAGAAAAAATGACAACAAAATTCCTATGGAAGAATAAAAGGTTGGGAATTTCAAGGGAATTAATGAAAAAAAAAAAGTCAGATGAAGGTGGTCTAGTTGTACCTGATCAAAAGCTATATTATAAAGCAGCAGTCACCAATACTATTTCGTATTGGCTAAGAAATAGACCAGTCGATCAGTGGAACAGATTAGATACAAAGGACAAAAAAGGGTACAACTATAGCAATCTAGTGTTTGACAAACCCAAAGAGACCAACATTTGGGATAAAAATTCATTATTTGAAAAAAACTGTTGGGAAAACTGGAAATTAGTATGACAGAAAATAGATATGGATCCACACTTAACACCATATACCAAGATAAGATCAAAATGGGTCCATGATTTAGGCATAAAAAATGAGATCATAAATAGATTAGAGGAACAGAGAATAGTCTACTCTCAGACCTATAGAGGAGGAAGGAATTTATGACCAGAGGAGAAGTAGAGATCATGATTGATCACAAAATAAAAAAATTTTGATTACATCAAACTAAAAAAGTTTCTGCAAAACTAATGCAAACATGATTAGAAGGGAAGTAACAGATTGAGAAAATATTTTTATATTTAAAGGTCCTGATAAAGGCCTCATTTCCAAAATATATAGAGAACTGACTCTAATTTATAAGAAATCAAACCATTCTTCAATTGATAAATGGTCAAAGGATATGAACAGACAATTCTCAAATGATGAAATTGAAACTATATCCACTCATATGAAAGAGTATTCCTAATCACTACTGATCAGAGAAATGCAAATTAAGAGAACTTTTAGATACCACTACACACCTGTCAGATTGGCTAAGATGACAGGAACAAATAATAATGAATGGTGGAGGGGATGTGGGAAAACTGGGACACTAATGCATTGTTGGTGGAGTTGTGAAAGATTCCAGCCATTCTGGAGAGCAATTTGGAACTATGCTCAAAAAGATATCAAATTGTGCATACCCTTTGATCCAGCAGTGCTGCCATTGGGCTTATATCCCAAAGAAATACTAAAGAGGAGAAAGGGACCTGTATGTGCCAAAATGTTTGTGGCAGCTCTTTTTGTAGTGGCTAGAAACTGGAAAATTAATGGATGTCCTTCAATTGGAGAATGGTTGGGTAAATTATGGTATATGAATGTTATGGAATATTATTGCTCTGTAAGAAATGACCAGCAGGATGAATACAGAGAGGCTTGGAGAGACTTGCATCAACTGATGCTGAGTGAAATGAATAGAATCAGAAGATCACTGTACACTTCAACAATACTGTATGAAGATATATTCTGATGGAAGTGGATATCTTCAACATAAAGAAGATCCAACTCACTTCCAGTTGATCAATGATAGACAGAAACAACTACACCCAGAGAAGTAACACTGGGAATTGAATGTAAACTGTTAGCACTACTGTCTTTCTACCCAGGTTATTTATATCTTCGGAATCTAATACTTAATGTGCAACAAGAAAATGGTATTTACACACATATATTGCATCTAGGTTAAATTGTAACACATGTAAAATGTATGGGATTGCCTGTCATCTAGGGAATGGAGTAGAGGGAGGGAGGGGTAAATTTGGAAAAATGAATACAAGGGATAATGTTATAAAAATTATTCATTCAAATGTAGTGTCAAATTTTTTTATAATTATAAAATTAATAAAAAATTAAAAAATAAATAAAAAATTAAAAAAAGAATTTCAAGGGAATTAATAAAATATATGCAAATGAAGCTGGCTTTGCTATGCCAGATTTAAAAACTATATTAAAAGCATCAGTCATCAAAACCATTTGGTACTGGCTAAGAAATAGGGTAGTTGGCTAAGAAATAGAGTAATTGATCAGTGTAATAGATTAGGTTCACAGAACAAAAAAGTTATTGAATATAGTAATATAGTGTTTGCCAAACCAAAAAAAGCCCAACTTTGGGGATAAAAATTCAATTTTTAATAAAAACTTCTGGGGAAATTGGAAACTCATATGGGAGAAACTATAAACTGCTCCACACCTAACATCCTAGATTAAGATTGAAATAGTCCCTGATTTGGACATAAAGAGTGATATTATAAACAAATTAAAAGAACATTTCAGATTTGTCTAGAAGAAATGAATTTGTGGCCAAAGAAGAAGTGGAAATCATTATTCAAAACAAAATAGACAATTTGAATTCTATTAAATTAAAAAGTTTTTGTACAAACAAAACTAATGTAGACAAGATTAGAAGGGAAACAATAAATAGGGAAAACATTTTTAACAGTCAAAAGTTCTGATGAATGCCTCATTTCCAAAATAAATAGAGAATTGACTCCAATTTACAAGAATTCAAGCCACTCTCCAATTGATTATTAGACAAAAGATATGAACAGACAATTTTCAAATGAAGAAAATAAAATCATTTATAGTCATATGAAAAGATACTCTAAATCATGATTGACCAAAGAAATTAAAATTAAGACACCTCTGAAATACCACTACACACCTGTCAGATTGGCTAAGATGACAGGACATGACAACATGAATGTTGGAAGGGAAGTAGGAAAACTCGGACACTAATACATTGCTGGTGAAATTGTGAACAAATCCAACCATTTTGGAGAGCAATTTGGAACTATGCCCTAAGGGCTATCGTGCATATCTTGTGATCCAGCAATGTTTCTACTGGGTTTGCATCCCAAAGAGATCTTAAAAGAGGGAAAGGAGCCTACATGTGCAAAAATATTTGTGGCAATTTTTAGTGGCAACAAACTGGAAACTGAGTGGATTCACAACAGTTGGAGAATGGCTGAATAAATTATGGTATATAAATACTATGGAATATTATTGTTTTATGAGAATCGACCAGCAAGATGATTTCAGAGAAACCTGGAGAGACTTGCATGAACTGATGCTAAGTGAAATGAGCCATCATCATTGTACACGACAACAGCAAGATTATACAATGTTCAATTCTGATGGACATGGCACTTCTCAGCAATGAAATGCTTTAGACTAGTTCCAATGAACTTGTGATGAAAAGAGCCATCTACACCCAGAAAGAGGACTGTGGGAATTGAATGTGGATCACAACATGGCATTCTCACTCTTTTTCTTGGTTTCTGGTTTCATTTTATTTTTCTTTCTCATTTTTTCTTTTTGATTTGATTTTTCTTGTATAGCAAGATAATTATGTAGATATGTATACATGTATTGAACTTATATTTTTGCCATGTTTGGGATACATTGACTTGTTTGCTATTTGACGGTGTGAGCAGAAGAAGGGAAATTGATTTTGCAAGGGTTAATGTTGAAAACTTGTCCATGCATATCTCTTGAGAATTTAGAAAAAGCTTTAATAAAACAGTGTTCATAAAATATTTTAAAAGTCAAATTAGAGAGGTAGAAGAAAAAATAAGAAAGGAAAATGAGAGATATGGCTGAGAGAATCAACAGCATGGAAAAGGAAGGCAATTGTTTAAAAACTACAATTGGCCAAATGCAAAAGTAAAAAAAAATCCTTTGAAGAAAATACTTTCAAAAGTGGAATTAATCAAATTGAAAAAGAGATACAAAAGCTAACTAAAGAAAATCACACATTAAAAACTAGAATGAGGAAAATGGAAGTTAATGACTGTATGAGACACCAAAAATCAGCCAAACTGAAAAGAATGAAAAAATGTAAGAAAACATAAATTATCTCACTATTAAAACAACTAACCTCAAATAGATTTAGAAAAGACAATAAAAATTATTTGTCTATCTGAAGACTATGACCAAAAAACAAAAATAACCTGGATAACATTTTTCAAGAGATCATCAAGGAGAATTTTCCTGATAGGCTATCAGGAACTGAGGGGGAAATACTCATTGAAAGAATCCATCCATCATCACTGAAAAGAATTCTCACAAGGAAAATCTCAAAACAAAATAGATAACCATTTGGTTAGTTTTATCAGAAAAAAGGAATGGGGAAAAAACCCAAATCACCAGCATCAAAAATGAAAAGGTTAAAATTACCAGTGATGAAAAGGAAAGTAAATCAATAATTAGGAGCTATTTTGCCCACCTGTAGGTCAGCAAAACTGACAATCTAACAGAAATGATGAATATTTACAAAAATATAAATTGCCCAGATTAACAAAAGAGGAAATAAATTACTGACATTATTCTATTTTAGAAAAAGAAATTGAATAAGTCATCAATGAACTGCCTAAGAAATATTTCCAGGACCAAGTGATTTCTACCAAATATTTAAAGAACAATTAATTCCAATGATAGGTAAAGTGTTTAGAAAAATAAAGAACTCCTAAAAATTCTTTCTATAACACAAATATGGTGTTGATACCTAAATCTGAAAGAACCAAAACAGAAAAAGAAAATTACTGACCTATCTCATCAATAAATTTGGTGCAAAAATTGTCAATAAAATATCAACACAGAGATCACAACTTATCAGCAAGATAATACACTATAACTAGGTAGAGTTTATACCAAAAATGCAGGGCAGGCTTGAGCAAAATATTGCCATAATCAAGCATGCCAATAACAAAATCAACAGAAAGCATACCTCAATAGATGCAAGAAAAGCATTTGACAAAATATAGTACCCACCCTGTCCTATTTAAAAACAAACAAACAAACAAACAAACCAAAAACAACTAGAGAGCATAGGATAAAGGGAGCTTTCTTTAAAATAATAAGCAGTAGCTTTCTAAAACCAACAGCAAGCATTATTTGTAATGGAGAGAAGCTGGATGCATTTCTAATAAAATCAGGGGTAAAACAATGATGCCCATTATCACCACGGTTAATCAGTATTGTATGAGAAATATTGGCCTTAGCAATAAGAAAATTAAAGCAACTAGAATAGGCAATGAGGAGATAAAATTATCACTCTTGGCAGATGATATAATGATGTACTTAGAATCCTAAAAAATCATTGCAAAACCTACTTAAAACAATATCTTTTTTTTTTTTTTTCCTGAGGCTGGGGTTAAGGGACTTGCCCAGGGTCATACAGCTAGGAAGTGTTACGTGTCTGAGACCAGATTTGAACTGTGGTCCTCCTGAATTCAAAGCTGGTGCTCTATCCACTGCGCCACCTAGCTGCCCCTTGAAACAATATCTTTAGTAAAGTTTAAGGATATAAAATAAACTCAAAGATATCACCAGTGTTTCTATGCATTACTGACAAAGCCCAGCAGCAAAATGTCTTGTGCATCAGAAAAAAAGAACTATGATTATTGGATGTAAATCAACAACACATGCTATGTTCATTTCTGTTTTGTTTCTTTGTTTTTCCCTCTTGTGGTTTTTACTTTTTGTTCTGATTTTATTCTGCTAACATAAAGAAAGTTTATATATATATATTTATATATATATATAGATAGATAGATAGATAGATATAGATATATATAGATATAGATATAGATATAAAACTAGAAAAATATAATAAAATTAAATGTTTGATTTTTGGTCACTTTCAAATTCAAATCTACTATCAAATGATGATGATGATGATGATGATGATGATGATGATTAGAAATGGTTATAACTTCTTAGAAGTCAATCTGGGTTAGTCCTTCAAAGGTCTTGCAGTTTAAAATTTGTTTTTTGTCCTTCCAGATCTAAATCAATGATACTTTTCTTTTATCTATTTATTATAATTTGCTTTATCTGAACCACTTAACTTTGAATTATTTTCAATTATTTGGTCTCCTATGTGCTATTTCCTGGCATGAAAGAAAAACTAGATTCTGAACTCAAAATTTAAACTAATGTACTCTCCTCATCTTTCAAGTATAATCATTGGCAATAAGAAGATAATATTTTCAATAATAATATTATATCTAATTCCCTTATTAAAGAAGTTCATCCAACATCCTGACCACAGAATGCATAGAAAATATGCTTTTATGCTTGCAATCTGAATTACCCCTACTTATATGCATATTTATGGTTCTTCAGTCTTTTTTATATACTAATGACAAGGAAGAAGAAACCAAAAAAAATTACTTGAGTTGTGTAAAGTAAAACCAGAGTATTGAACTAGATTTCAGTCCTGTTTCTTACAACATCTTGGATATCTTTAGTCTTATTTTTCTTACATATTTTTTCCACACACACATTTTGACTTTTCTAATCTTGCTAAAGAAATAACTTCAAAATATAATACAGTGTCTTTGAGATTTGGACTCAAATAGTATCAGTTGAAAGCTTGCTTCTGCCACTGACTACCTGGGTAATCCTGGACAAATAATCTTATCTCTTTGAATCTGTTTCATCATTTCTAAAATTAAAAGGTAGGACTTTATGTGTGTAAAACATATTCCAGATAAAAATCTATAATTTTAAGGTACAGTTTTATTTTTGCAAATTACTTTAATTTCTGGGTAAAGACTGTTAAATATGATTTATGTGTATTTAATTTAACTATCTGTAAAGTGAGTTAGTGTGGACTAGGGGATAACTTGAAGTGTTAGACTTGAAGTCAGAAAGTTCTGGGAACAAACTTGCCTCTGACAGTAGCTATGAAATTCTGAAAAAAAGTTATTTGACTTCTGTGTCCTTAAGGTAACTCTCTAATAGGTGATTTGAAACAGAAGTATCTCCACAATATGTCCCACATCCTGCCAAAAACATACAGAAAAAAATTATAGACCACTCCAACCACAAATGTACAGGTCTTTCACACCTTTGAAATTTATAAATCAAGTATTGCTCTCCAGTCTACCAGTCTAATAAGTACCACCCAGATCAGTGTGTTGTTATCACTGTGATCCAATTCAAATTTTTATAACTTAACTTACAAAAGCTATGTTTCTACATTGAGACTTTGTATTTTTTTCACATAATCTTAAAATAGCACATCTGTTGAAAAACAATGGGAATAACTGAATAACTGAAGCTCGTTGAGATCATTGAGGAGGCTGATTAAACTTAGAAATGCTTCAGTTTGGAATTGCTTGTAAACTAAAATGTAGAAAGCCATTAAACTCTACAGACATTAGCTATTGAGCTGATCATTGAAAATTTAAAGAAAATTAGGACTGAAATCATTGAGAGTGTGGGCATTGTTTACCCAACACAATATATGTTATACATTACATAGTTAATTGAACTTGGATTTTAATGATTCTTTTCTTTACATTGCTAGAGTGATAATGTAATATCACAATGTGCCCATTGTATAAGTGTGAAGAAATAAAATTCTTGATTTGTTTAAAAAATAATACTTTGAAAATATGCAAGCTTTGATCATGTTGAATGAAAATATCATGTGCAATAGAGAGAAGAATAGCTGAAATGACAGGGAAAGATAATGCAGAATGTTGGAGGGAATGTGGGAAAACTGGGACACTGATACATTATTGGTGGAGTTGTGAATGCATCCAACCATTCTGGAGAATGACTTGGAATTATGCTCAAAATGTTATCAAATTGTGCATACCCTTTCATCCAACAGTGTTACTACTGGGCTTAGATCACAAGAGATTTTAAAGAAGGGCATGGGCCCTGTATGTGCAAAAATGTATGTGGCAGCCCTCTTTATAGTGACCAGAAACTGGAAACTGAGTGGATGCTCTTCAGTTGGAGAATGGCTCAATAAATTGTGGTATCTGAATATTATGGAATATTATTGTTCTGTAAGAAATGACCAGCAGGATGATTTCGGAAAGGCCTGGAGAGGCTTACATGAACTGATGGTGAGTGAAATGAGCAGGACCTGAAGATCATTATATACTTCAACAACAATACTATATGATAATCAATTCTGATGGACGTGGCCCTCTTCAACAATGAGATGAACCCAATCAATTCCAATAGAGCAGTAATGAACTGAACCAGCTATACCCAGCAAAAGAACTCTGGGAGATGACTATGAACCAGTACATAGAATTCCCAATCCCTTTTTTTTGTCCACCTCCATTTTTGATTTCCTTCACAGGCTAATTGTACACTATTTCAAAGCCCGATTCTTTTTGTACAGCAAAATAACTGTTTGAACATGTTTATATATATATATATGTAGTATTTAACTTATAATTTAACTTATTTAACATGTATTGGTCAACCTGCTATCTGGGAGAAGGGGTGGGGGGAAGGAGGAGAAAAGTTGGAACAAAAGGTTTTGCAATAATCAATGCTGAAAAATTACCAATACATATATCTTGTAAATAAAAAGCTATAATAAAAAAGTTATTAGAAATAATTCACAACTTTAGCAAAGTTGCAGGATACAAAATAAATCCACATAAATCCTCAGCATTTTTATACATTACTGTAGCGAGCTGTCGTCTCTAGAAGCTGCCGGATCACTCTCTGGGAAGAGATCTGCTGTGTCTACTCAAATCTCTCGGACAGATTCTTCTTCCTGTAGTGAACCGTTGTCTCCAGACAGTTGCTGTTAACTCTTGTCCTTAGAAGTGACTTCCCTTCCTGCAGAGAGCCCCGTCAGGGCTGATGTAATGCAGAGTCTTCCTCTTGAATCCTGGCTCTGAATCTCCTCCAGCTCTTATCCTTCTCCAGGCCGATCTGCTCTCTGGGCCCAGTGCTGTCTCTTTTATCCTCCCAGAGAATGGGCGTGGGATAATGCAAGGGCTTCTGGGAAGAACCACCCCAGCCAATGAGCTTGCCCCCTCTATCAAGTCAACCTGAGTTCTCACCTTGTAATTGTCCAGAAAACCTGAGTTCTCACTTAGTAATCCTAACAAAGTGTCAGTGATGAAAGTTTTTGAAATTGTGCCTCTAATTCGATTTCCTCCATAAGCTTCTTTATAAGCTGAATTTTTTGTTGTCCTAATTCTTCTGATGACAATTCCACTCAGTCAATAAACATTAAATAACTGCCTACAATGTCACCTATATAAATTGGAAGAAAAAAACATCTTATATTTTTTCATCTTTTTTTAATTGATTCTCCTTTTAAAAAATTCTATCTACCTGGTCACATATCTCTTATATTTAAAATTTATGTGAGAGCAAGCTTCCAAAGTAATCTTCTGAGAACATAATCTTAGTTGTTATCATCCTTGGAAATAACCTCTGTAGAAATGCGGCATAACATCTGTTCCTGCTTGTATAACAGCCATAGCCTGTGATGACTCAGAAAAGAATGTTATTGCTAATAAAGTCCTTGATAATGTCAAGTACCGTGTTTCCCCGATAATAAGACCTATCCTGAAAATAAGACACCCACATACTCTTTAATATTCCGCTAAAATAAGCCCTCCCCCGAAAATAAGCCCTATCGAACTTACTATGAAAACGGTCATCATGGTGATCCCCTGCGCTATATGCTGCGTAGCGGTACCTTCAGTAAGCAGCGCCGCCCTCCCCTCCCGGGTGAAACGCACGTCGCGCTCCGAGCTGCATCCAATCAGAGCTGCAGCAGTGAGCACGTCATCCTCTTCTTCCCTGGTGATTTGCTTGCTGGCGCTACTGAGAGCAGCGCCGCGGAGTAGAGCTGAGACAGGACCATCTAAAAACTCGGTAAGTTCAGTAAGCGATGGAGAATAAAATAAGCACTCAGGGGGCATGATGGAGGCTAAAAGGGGCATGATGGAGGCTAAAATGGGCATGATGGAGGATAAAAGGGGCATGATGGAGGATAAAATAAGCCCTCCCCTGAAAATAAGCCCTCTGGTGTTTTTTAGTCCCAAAAAAATAATAAGACAGTGTCTTATTATCGGGGAAACACGGTAGTTTGACCTTGATAAAATTTAATAAGTAGAAATTACTTAAGGAATATCTATGATCTTCTAGGTACCATGACATTTTTTTCTAATGACCTTATGTTTTCCACAATAAAATGTGAACTCCTCAACAACTTGGGTTGTCTTAAACCTTTATTTGTATCCCTACAATTTGTTTTAGTATTTTTTATATTAATAAGTTCTTTAAAAATGCTTTTGCAGGATAGAATTAAGATAGCAGAGAAGTCAGAGAATTGCTTGAGATCTCCCTCAGAGTTCTCAAATACCTTTAAATAATGCCATAAAACAATTCCTGGATTGGCAGAATCCACAAAAAGCCAGCGCTAAATAATTTTCCAGCCAAAGACAACTTTGGTGGTTGGCAAGAAATGTATGAGTGAGGGTGGCACATAGTCCCAACTCAGGACATGCCAACATAGATACATTCTCCAAAAAACCAGTAACAGGCCTTGGAGCCAATGAATCAGCAGCAGCAGCAACTGCTTCCAGGACCCTCAGCCTACAAATGATAGGGAGCTTGAACAACTGATCAGAAAGAGATTTCAAGGATCTTTTTATTGGCACTTGGGGCAAAACTGTGTTTGTCCATACTAAATGAAGGTCATAGACCTGGGAGTCAATTCTGGTGAGAAGATCACAAAAACTCAAAAGCTTGCAGCTACATTGGAACAGGGCCCCTCCATGAAGTTTCACTGCACAAAAGAGTGCTTTTGGTCACTCAAAAAACAGGGCACAAGTTAGGAAAGTTGTAAACACATCATTCCTTAGATCATACAACCTTGTATGAAACATAAACTTATAGATCCCTAGAAGTATCTCAGAACGCAGCTGCACAAAACCCCTGAAGCTTGAAAAAAGTGTACTCTTAAACTCAACCAATCAACAACCAAGATAAATCATACACTCAGAAGAATATATAAAACTCAAAGCTCCAAAATCCAAAGACTGGAAGAGAAATATATATTGGTCTCAAGCAATGGAAAAGTTCAAAAAATATTTTGAAGATCAACTCTGAGAGGCAGAAGAAAATTGATATGATAAATGAGATTGATGCAAGAATATTGTGAAAAACAAATAAACTTAGCAAAAGAGACACCAAAAATACTGAATAAAACACAGAAAAAAAATTAGTACAGAGTAAATGGTAAAGAAAGTACAAAAAATGAAAAAAGAATACCTTGAAAAGCTAAATTGGCCAAATTGAAAGAGAGACACAAATCTAAAAAGAAAAAAAAAAAAAAACTTATTAAAAAGTAGAATTGGCCAAATGGAAAGGAGATAGAAAAGTTCACTAAAGAATTTTTTAAAATTACAATAGAGCAAAATGAAGCTAATGTCTTTATAAGAAATCAAGAAACAATAAAATAAAACTAAAGGATTAGAAAAAAATACAACGCATTGTGAAAATATCTCATTGGAAAAGTCATTGATCTGGAAATTAGATTCAGGGGAAAAATTAAATAGCTGGATTATCTAAAAGTCATAATTAAAAAAGGAGGCTAAAAGTAATCTTTCAAGAAACTATCAGAAAAAGTGACCTGATATTGTAGAACTAGAAGGAAAAATAAATAATAGAAAGAATCAACCAATGACCTCCTGATAAATATGCAAAGTAAAATATCTCAGGAATATTGCAGCCAAATATGAAACAAAAACAAGAACGAGGACCAAGCAATTTAAGTATTCAGAGGCCAATGTTAGGATAACACAATGTTAGGATAAGATTTAGCACCTTATACATTAAAGGACTCGAGGGCTTGAAATATAATATTTTGGAGGCCAAAGGAATTATGATTACAATTAAGAATTATCTACCCCGCGAAACTAAGCATATTCCTTCAAGAGAAAAAAAGGATATTCAATGAAATAAAAGATTTTCAAGCACGCTTGATGAAAAGACCAGAGCTAAATACAATATTTAACTTTCAAGTTCAAGAATCAAGAGAAGCATGAAAGGAAACAGGAAATGGAAATCATGAGGGAACTAATAAACTTAAAATTTCTATATTTCTACTTGGGAAGATGTTACCTATAACTCATAAAATTTTCTTAGTATTTGGACACTTATGAGAATATATAGATAGGGTGTCAGTTGAATATAAATAGATGGTATCTATAATCAATGAAATTAAGGGGAGAAAAAAAAGAATACATTGGGAGAAATAGAAAGGGAAGGATCGAATAGAGTAAATTATCTTACAAAAAAGAAAAAGGTAAAAGATTTTGCAGTAGAGGGGAAAATGGAGGATATATACAGTGAGTGATTCAAACCCATCGAAATTGGTTCATAAGTTTGAAAGAAAATTGAAGCAAACTTCCATGATAATGTTCTCACTTCTTGGATATAGAGACCTGAAACATATTTATATAAAAATAAGAACCATTTTCCAATTATTGAATGATTAAGAGATGGGTAAAGTTTTTAAATGAAGTAATTAAAGCTATTTATAGCTCATATTTATATGAGAAGGTGCTGTAAATTGGAGTTGATTGGAGAAATACAAATTAAAACAATTCTGAGGTACTATCTCATCCCTATTATATTGTTTAATAGGACAAAAAGGAGAATGCCAAATTGTGGAAGCAATGTGGTAAAAGTGAGGCATTTGTTGGTGGAGACCTGATTCAACCAGATTATTTTTAATTATTTTTCATTCATTTATTGACTTATTTATTCATTCATCCATTTATTTCATTTATTTATTTATTTTATATGTGAAGGTATTTTTTTAATTAAATCTTTTTATTTTCAAAATATATTCATGGATAATTTCTGACATCCACCCCTACAAAAATTTGTGTCATACTTTTTCCCTCCCTTCCTACAACTGCTCCCCAAACTGGCAAGTGATCCAATATATGTTAAATATGTGCAACAGTTTTCTTTAAATATTAGCTTTTTATTTTCAAAATATATGCAAAAATATTTTTCAACATTTTCCCTAGCAAAATCTTGTGTTCCAAATTTTTCTCTCTCCCTTCCCTTTTCCCCTTTCTCGAGACAGCAAGTTATCCAATATATGTTAAACATGTGCAGTTCTTCTATGTATATTTCCACATTAATCATGCTACACCAGAAAAATCAGATCAAAAAGGACAAAAAGTAATAAAGAAAACAAAAAGCAACCAAACAACAACAAAAAGTGAAAAAATATGTTGTGATTCACGTTCAGTCCCCACAGTCCTCTTTCTGGCTGTTGATAGCTCTCTATCACAAATCTATTAGAGTTGTCCTGAATCACCTCATTTTTGAAAAGAGACAAATCCATCAGAATTGATCATCACATGATCTTGTTGTTGCTGTGTACACTATTCTCTTCACTTAGCACCAGTTTATGTAAGTCTCTCCAGGCTTTTCTGACATAATTCTGTTGATTATTTCTTATCAAACAATAATATTCTATAACATTCATACACCACAACTTATTCTGTCATTCTCCAACTGATGAGCATCCACTCAATAAAATAAATTGAAGCTTTAAAGATATAGCTAAGTATAATTTAGTTAAAACACCATAGCTGCAGGGAACAAAATGGCACACATTCACGATGTCTCTGTTTCCTGGGACAAATTATTTAAAGTCTTGGTGTCCTAGGCAAGTATATTTAAGAGAAAGTGCTGATCTCCTTTGGGAGAGAGAAGCTCTTTAATATCACTTAATGATAATGATAGTTAGTCTGACTAAAATGAAAAAAAAAACAATAATTACAATGCTTGGAAATAGAATCACTTGATTTATGACATCAAAACTAGTGTTTCTTTTGTAATAGCAGTTACATATGGCTCAAAAAGCAACATAACAAATTTGCAGACAATTGAGAGACCATGTACAGTGCTCCATCTACTCCATACCAAGCATCCATTGAATGCAGTGCTGGATCAAAATTATAGAAAAAAAAAAAGGCAGATTGAAATTCCTCAACTTTAATTGTAAAGACACTGTTTAATGGGGTTCTAATATAAATTAAACTCCTCTATGCTCACTAGATGTTGGAGTATTCATATCCATAAATAAAGGGATTGACATACAACTTCAATGGGTTATAATAGGCAGAAGAGATAAATCATCCATATACAAAATAATTTATATGTTTCTCAAGAACATAAAATTCAATAATCAAAGATTTAATATCTCTTATGCTCTCTGGTTTATTTGCACCTTTGTCACTTAATTGCTCTGTGGAGAAGGCTGACAAAAATGATCTTTCTTTATGTCTGCTTTTCACCAATAGTCTTAATTTTTAGGAATAACTAAGAAGCAACTTAGGCACGATAAACAATCCATGAGAACATCAAACAAGTCACAAGAAAAAAATAGCATTGGCCATCTGACTTTTTTTTTAAGTTAAATATTTCACTTTAACTTAATGTTCTGGGTTAGGGAAATGATGATACTCACCTATGACATTCAGTTGTAACTTAAAGTGAGAAACACATGGTGGCTGCAAGGGCCAAAAGAATTTTTGGCATAGATTTTAAAATTTTTGACATATTTCACATTTATAATTTGTTTGATAGAATAAATACTCAACTAAATATCTTAAGACCATATTTCAAAGGTTTGTTTCAATGTTTTCTAAGATAAATTATGATCATAAATGTTCAATGGATGGATTGTTAGTGAATTATAATGTTCCGAATATGTGTAATCCACCATTATATCCAGATATCAAAAACAAAGTTCCTTCTATAACTCTGGACCTTGAGTAAATGATACCACTCCTCTATTTAATATATAGAATTTTATGCATAGAAGAGAAAAAAATCACATCTACATAACACATAATAAATTGTTATTAACATATGTTAGATCTCATATCTACTAATAAACCAAAACAGACAAAAATTTAACACCATCAATTAAAATTTAAGGAAAAATCCTTTTTCACTGTGACTTTGTATATAAATTCGAATCCTTGATTCAGAAAAGACTATTTATTGGAATTTTGCATGACTCCCTCTCATTCCCTCAACAAATATTTGAGTATCTTTTATGCTAATAGCACCATACTAAGTACCATGAAGTAGAAAAAGATAATGCATCAACCCTTAGAGGATAATAGGTCTCTTAATCTTCAGAGTAGAAAATGAAAAGGAAAAAAGATCTTGTCATTGGAATATTTGCAGCAATGAGTATTTGACTTTATGCCTCTATTTAAAACATTCTCACTCTTCATTAAAATGTGCAGAATTATAAACTGGTTTTCTAAATTAACAAGAGTCCCTACTTTATTAAAATGTTATGTGTTCATTCCTAGCCAAATGATAATAGATCTTAATACTTATTTTTTATTATACTTGTGGACGTGCTTTGAAAATGAGAAACAATAATGAAATCATGCCAGTGTTTTTCAATTGGACCAAGCCTAGGATCTAGTGGAGGAGGAAGATGGCAGTCACTGCAGATTCATGGACTGACCCGGAACAGTGAGAAGACATTGGCTTCCTACTGCTGCTATCAAGCAACCAACAGGATTTATTGAACACTTCTGTGGGTTCAGCACTATACTAGATGCTGGGGGGTTCTAATGATAGCTTACATTTACATAATGCTTTATATACATTATCATATTGGAGATAATGCCAAGGCAATATTCTATGAAAGTGCTGGTCTTGCCAAGTCACTTTTCGGCTCAGATAACTCCAGTTCCCTATTGCCTCTAGGAAGAAATGCTAACTCTTCTGTCTGTCATTGATATTCTTTCACAATCTGACTCCAGCCTTCCTTACTAGCCTTATTATACATCACTTCCCTTCATGGTCTGTTCTGATCAAACTGGCCTAATTGCTGTTCCCTGTGTACCACATTATATTATTATTCTCTTTTGAGACTGAAAACTCTTTGAGGGCAAAACTTTTATGTTGGAAGCTTATGGAACAATATGGCATATAGTAAGAATATAATAATTGCTTATTGCTTTATTGACTGTTCACAACAACATTCCATGAGGAATTTCTCAAGCATTAAGGAAATGTCCATGCAAATATGCTGCCTCAGTTGTAGTTGTATATTCATGATGCAAATCTCCATATATTTTAAAGAGCTCTTTAAGATTATAAATTACAGATGAATTACTATTCTCCATTGGAGGAAGAAAGATTTCACAAAAGTTGATTTTATCATAGGGTAAATCAATTTTTAAAAAATTGCAACATTTACAATCCAACCGTTTTTGGAAAGCAATTTGGCACTATGCCCAAAGACTATAAAACTATGCATGCACGTTGATCTAGTAATAGCACTACTAGATGTATATCTCAAAGGCATCCAAAAAAAAAGGGGGGAATCAACTCTTTTTGTGGTGACTAAGAATTGGAAATCAAAGGGATGTCCATCAACTGGGGGATGGCTAAACTGCTGTGGTATACTATTGTGATGCAACATTATTGTGCTATAAAAATGACAATCATGATGATTTCAAAAAAAAAAAAAAAAAACAAAAAACTAAAAACTTGAAAATCTTATATGAACTAAAGTAAAGTGAGCTGACCAGGTTACTATTAAACACAATAACAACAATAAAGTATGATGAAGAATTATGAATGACAGCTATTCTCAGAAATGCAATGATCTGAGACAATTTCAAAGAACTGATGCCATTGCATATTATCCACCTCCAGAGGAAAAAAAATTGATATTGCTACTTTTCACTTTCTTTTTTCATTCTTTTTCTTTTATTAGGCTTTTT
Organism: Sminthopsis crassicaudata; assembly: GCF_048593235.1. Lineage (NCBI taxonomy): Eukaryota > Metazoa > Chordata > Mammalia > Dasyuromorphia > Dasyuridae > Sminthopsis > Sminthopsis crassicaudata. Next base: position 255,581,830 of record NC_133620.1, on the reverse strand, counting down.
GTAAAAAAGGACTAATAGGGGAATGTACATATATAATTTATATTTGACTGCCTACCATCTCAGAATGGGAGGGAAGGAAGCAAGGAAAGATAAAATTTGAAGCTAAAAACTTTATAAACTAATAAAAAGAACAAGGCAGAGGAAAAAAATAAAATGTGGTTTTTAGATAGCAACAATTTAATGTAAACAGGAATAGGGGAAGCTTTATGAAAGAGATTAGAACTGAATTTTCCATCACATAATTTTGACAAAGTTAGCCAAAGGCATATTTCAACAGTTACATGGTGTGAAATGAGGAGAGCTATAAGTCAAAACTACCCCAAAAATGTCTTTTTCTATTTTGTCCTTGTTGGGAATGAGTGTATAAAGCTGGGGTAGGAAATTAGGTCTGCCTATGGAATATGATATGGCTGAATATCAGGAAAAATTGTTAAAAAACCAACTGACCACAGTATGAACCTGGAATTTTCTCCCTGTAACTTCTTTGTTTTACCTTTAATTTCATATCCCTACCTCTCTTTCTGCTCATGTATTCTTTGTCCTGAATGGGATAACAGCAAAATTAAGAGAGTAAAATGACTGCGGAACTGGTATAAGTGATAAAGGGAGAGAAATATTTTAAAAATAAATCCAAGGAATTCATTTATCTTATTACATAAAATGTACAGAATTTCATTTAATTTCCAATTTTGAACAGGTGATAGTTACTATCTTCTGGATAAGATTTTTAACATTAACTTTTTAATAGATGAGCAGAATAGAAAAGTTTACTGTTTTTCAAAGATTGGCATTTCATAAAGGCTGAAAAATAAAAATACTAAAAATGATTTCCTACCCCCCCCTCCACAAGGCTAATTATCTATGATCACAGATTCATAGAATAAGGTCATCATTGACAATTCTTTCATTTTATAGATGTGGAAACTGAGGTCCAGGAGGGCATATAAATAGGAGATGTTTAGGTATTATTTGACTTCATAGTATTGTTTCTTCCATATTTTATAGAATAAAGCAGTGTAGGACAAGAAAAGAAAAATAATATATATTTTTTAAAATAATGGCTTTGTATTTTCAAAATACATGCAAAGATGGTTTTTAACATTCATCTTTGCAAAACCATGTGTTCCAAGTGTTTTCTTCCTCTCTCCATCCTTCCTTCTCTACCAGATAACCAGTAACCCTATATATTTGAAAAATGTGGAATTCTTCTATACATATTTCCATATCTATCATTCTGTGCAAGAAAAATCAGATCACAAGGAAAATTTTGAAGGAAAAAAAAGTAAGCAAACAACAACAAAAAGTGAAATTACTATATTGTAATAGTCATTCAGTTCCCATAGTCCTCTTTCTGGATGCTATTGGCTCTCCATCACAAGTTTATTGGAATTGCCTGAATCATTTCCTTGTTTAAAAGATCCACAACCATCAAAATTGATCATCACATAATCTTGTTGAGTACAATGTTCATTTGGTTGTACTCACTCCTCTTAGCATCATCAGTTCATATAAGTATCTCCAGGCCTTTTTGAAATTATACTGCTGGTCATTATACTGCTGCTCTTATAGAACAACTATATTTCAAAATATTCATATACCATAACTTAATCAGCCATTCTACTTGTGAAGGGCATCCATTCAGTTTCCAGTTACAGAAAAAGAGCTGCTACAAATATTTTTGTACAAGTGGGTCCTTTCCCCATTTTTATAATTTCTTTGTAATACAGACCCACTAGTGGCACTGCTAGATCAAAGGATATACACAGTTCGATGTTTTAAATTGTTCTCCAGAATGGTTGGATTGGCTCACAACTCTACTAACAATGTATTGATATCCATGTTTAATATCCAGCGCTTGAGTTCAACTAGGCTTCAGAAATGTATTAGCTATATGGCCTTGTTTACCTCAGTTTCCCAAATTTTAAACTTAATATAATAATAGCATCTATTTTACAAAGTTGTTGTGAGTATTGAATAAATTTTGTAAAACACTATAATTTTTCACATAGATATTTGTACCCTTTATAGATATTTGTATGTATGTATATGTGTATATGCATATATATGCATATAGACACATACTTGTTTATATATCTTCCCTTTTTCTTTAACAAAGAGGAAAGCTGAGGGAACAAATATAGTCTCATTCATTGATATACATTAAATTTGCTTTGTCCAAACCTGCCATCTTAACAATCTTTGGTTTGTTATTGACTAGAATTCATAAAGAACTCTTTAGGACTACTAAAATTATAGAATATAAAGAAAAGAAATCACACTTTAAAGGAGCAATGAGACTTGCAAAACACTTGAATAGGTATTGCAATCAGGCATTTAAAGATGATATTTAGCAGGGCATAATAAATAAAGAGGTATTCTCTTCATTAGCAATAACTTAGATCATATTCTGTCTTACACATATAGCTATGTGACTAAAAAAATGAATTCTGATCTTCATTGGTAGTTCCTTATTAAGAGAAAAGTGAATTTCCTTTTCCTTTTTTTTTTTTTTTCCTGAGGCAATTGGGCTTAAGTGACTTGCCCAGTCTCCCACAGCAAGGAAGTGTTAAGTGTTTGATACCAGATTTGTACTCAGGTCCTGTTGACTTCAGGGCTGATGCTATATCCACTGCACCACCTAGCTTCTCCCCCAAAAAGGCATTTTCAAGAAAAATAAAATACAGACTTTAAATTGAATGAAGGGGTTGCTTTTGTTTAATATGAATTTTGTTTTTAATAGAGAGAATCTGACTTTGTGCTTCCTTTTATATCTTTGAGGCATGGACATAGTCTTAACATTTCTCCATGTTTCTTCCTTTTTTTCTTCCTTCCTTCTTTCCTTTCCTCCTTTCTTCCTTTTTTCCATCCTTTCTTTCTTCTTTTCTTATTATATACTCTCTCTGTATACCTAGGCTAACAGTAGCCAATCCCAGTATTAGTAGGCATGGGAACTTTGGCTTGTTCTGTTTCTGATCTGACCTAAGTAACACTTCCATGGGGGTGTGTGTGTGTGTGTGTGTGTGTGTGTGTGTGTGTGTGTGTATTTCATTTTTATGGTTTTTCCTTTTTGTTTTGAGCTTTTTTCACAACATGACTAATATGAAAGTATGTTGAAAATGGCCATCTATTTAGAACCTGTATCAAATTGTTTACTTTCTTGGGGAAAGGAGAGGTAAGGAAAGGAGGAAGTAAACATTTGGAACTCAAAATCTTACAAAAGTGAATGTTGAAAACTATCTTTACATATAATTGGAAAAAAATAATACTATTAAGTGGAAAAATATCTATTTTGTTTTTAAAATTCTTTTCAAAGTCTATAAATTAAACTAAGTTTTATCAAACAGAAAAAGCTTCAAAAAAGGTCCAGGAGTAGATTCTATCTCTTTTGAATGGACGGTTTTTTTCTCATTTTTTTGGTGCTTATCTTCAGAGTAAATATACACATTGCATATTAACTAAGGAAATCACCTACTGAATTTCAGATTGTTATCATGCATGCTATGAGGGAGTAACTACTCTGAAAAAAATCACAACTACTGTGCAGGTAGGGAAGTTGCATATTAAAGACTGATTAATCAGCTTTTTTTGTGACAAGAGTGTGTTGAAATGATAAATTATTTTAATTACATTGTAATGTCTAAGACAAACCTTTGTAACAAATGCGAAAATTTTGAAGAGGATGAATTTTCAGACATTCTCAATAAAGAAATGACTCCTAATTTTATATTAAGCAACTGACTAAAATTATGAAGTAGTTTAATATTAAAAGAATCCATAACTTTTTGGCATAGTTACTCCCTATACTGATATAGACTATCACCATCATCATCATCATCATCATCATTTCTAGCATTTACATAGAACATTTAGGTCATTTCATTTTATTCTCAGAAACAGTTTAGCAGCTATTATTACTCCCACTTTAGTGAGGAGGAAACTGAAGGTGATAGAGATTAAATGACTATTTAGATTCATATAGTAAGTTTCTGTTACAAAATAGGAATTCAGGATTTTCTGACTGCAGGCACAGTATTCTAATCACCACACTGTAACTGTGTAACTTTAAAGCAAATATTCTTTATATACACATTTATGTATATATACATGTATATTATATATACATATATACATACAGAACACACTATGAACTAACCATATAATACTGGACAAATTTCCCTCCATCATATTTTCCCCTCTCTATATATTTTTTTTTCTTCTTTTTTCCTCCTTGTCCTTCTTTAGTAGTGTTTTCTTTCTAATCCACCTTGCTCTCTACCTGCCCTTCTTTCTATCATCCCTCCTCCCTTCTCTTACCCCATTTTCCTAATGCTTCTGCCCTCTCTTCTATCTAGCCCCTTCTTTTTTCTATTTCTCCTACCACTTCTTTAGAGGACAAGATACAATTCTATATCCAAGTAATTTATTATGTTATTCCCACTTTGAGTCAAAACTGATAAGATTAAACTTCAGACAATGTTCACCCCCTCCCTTCTTTCTCTCTCTTTTAATATGTCTTTTTTGTTTCTTGTGATCTAATTTGTCCAATTATACCTTCCCTTACCTCCTCTCACAGTACAATCCTTTCCCTACACTTTAATTAATTTGATATTTGATTTGTTTTGATATTATCGTATAAGAGTCCATTAACAACCACATCCTCCAAGCATTAACTCCATTTAACTGCACCAATAACAGATACAGTTTTGAAGAATTACATACATATTTTTTTTCTATCTAGGGATGTGAATAATTAACCTTTAAATTATATATATTCCCTTGTTTTCCTTTCTATACTTTTCTTGAGTCCTATGTTTGAAGAACAATTTCTTTTTTTTTTTCCTTTTTTTTTAGTTCTGGTTTTGTTCAATGGAAATGATTAAAATTTTCTTACTTCATTGAAGATCAATATTCTGCCCTGAAAACGATACTCAGTCTCATTTGATATTTAATTCTTGGTTGTAACCCCGTGTTCTTTGACTTTCCAAATATGATATTTCAGGCTTTCAGATACTTAATTGTAGAAGTTGGCAAATTCTTGGAAATTGTGACAGTTGCACTTCAATACTTGAATTGTTTTGGTCTGGCAGCTTGCAGTAAATTTTCTTTAAGATTATACTTCTGGTATTTTGCAACGAAGTTCCTTGGGATTTTCATTGTGGGATATCTTTCAGGAGGTGATGAATGGATTATTCAATAACTATTTCCCTCTCTAGTTCTAGTATATCAAGGCAGTTTTCCTTAATGATCTCTTGGAGAATTCTACCCAGACACTTTTTTTTTTAGTCATGGCATTCAGGTAGAACAATCATTTTTATATTATATCTCTTGGATCTGTTTTCCAGGTTGGCTGCATTTCCAATGAGATATTTTATATTTTCTTCCATTTTGTCATTCTTTTTAGTTTATTTGAATGATTTTTGATGTTTCATAAAGTCATTAGCTTTCATAAGCCCCATTCTATTTTTTAATGTTTGTTTTTCTTCAGTTGGCTTTCATCTCTTTCTCTCTCTCTTTTTAAAATTTGATTATTTCTACTTTTCAATATGTTGTTTTCTTCATTTGTTTTTTTTTTTATTTGTCCCATTATGTTTATAAGGATTTGATTTCTTCAGTGGATTATTTCCCATTTAGTTAATTGTATTTTTAAGGAATCATTTTCTTTTTTTTAAATTATATTTTTATTTACCAGATATATGCATGGGTAATAGTACAACATTGACAACTGCCAAACCTTTTGCTCAAATTTTTCCCCCCACCCCTTTCCCCAGGTGACAGGTTGACCAATACATGTTAAATATAAATTGAATTCACTATATGTATACCTGTCCAAACAGTTATTTTGGTGTACAAAATGAATCGGGCTTTGAAATAGTGTACAATTAGCCTGTGAAGGAAATCAAAAACGCAGGCAGACAAAATTAGAGGGATTGAGAATTCTATGTAGTGGTTCATAGTTATGTCCCAGAGTTCTTTCGCTGTGTGTAGCTGGTTCAGTTCATTACTGCTCTATTGGAGCTGATTTGGTTCATCTCATTGTTGAAGATGGCCATGTCCATCAGAATTGTTCATCACATAGTATTGTTGTTGAAGTATATAATGATCTGCTCATTTGGACCTACTCATTTCTTCATCACTCAGCCTCAGTTCATGTAAGTTTCTCCAGGCCTTTCTGAAATCATCCTGTTGGTCATTTCTTACAGAAAAATAATTTTCCATAATATTCACATACCACAATTTATTCATCCATTCTCCAATTGATGGGCATCCAATCAGTTTCCAGTTTCTGGCCACTACAAAGAAGGCTGCCACAAAAATTCTTTCATATACAGGTCTCTTTGCCTTCTTTAAGATCTCTTTGGGATATAAGCCTAGTAATAACACTGCTGGGTCAAAGCGTATGCACAGTTTGATAACTTTTTGAGCATAGTTCCAAATTGCTCTCCAGAATGGCTAGATTCCACCAACAATGTATCAGTGTCCCTGTTTTCCCACATACCCTCCAATACTGTGCATTACCATTCCCTGCCATTCTAGCTAATCTGACAGGTATGTAGTGGTATCTCAAAGTTGTCTTAATTTGCATTTCTCTGATTAATAATGACTTGGAGCATCTTTTCACATGGCTAGAAATAGTTTCATTTTCTTCATCTGAAAATTGTCTGTTCATATCCTTTGATCATTTATCAATTGGAGAATGGCTTGATTTCTTATAGATTAGAGTCAATTCTCTATATATTTTAGAAATGATGCCTTTATCAGAACCTTTCACTGTAAAAAATGTTTTGTTTCCCTTCTAATCTTATCTGCATTAGTTTTATTTCTCCAACAACTTTTCAATTTGATATAATCAAAATTTTCTATTTTGTGATCAATAATGATTTCTAGTTTTTCTTTGGACATAAATTCCTTCCTCTTCCACAGGTCTGAGAGGTAAACTATCCTATGTTCCTCTAATTTATTTATAATCTTATTCTTTATGCCTAGGTTATGAACCCATTTTGACCTTCTCTTGGTGAACGGTGTTAAGTGTGGGTCAATGCCTAGTTTCTGCCATACTAATTTCCAAATTTCCCAGCAATTTTTGTCAAACATTGAGTTATTATCCCAAAAGCTGGGGTCTTTGTGTTTGTGAAACACTAGATTATTAAAGTTATTGATTATTTTGTCCTTTGAATCTAACCTATTCCACTGACCAACTAGTCTATTTCTTAGCCAATACCAAATGGTTTTGGTAACAACTGCTTCATAATATAATTTTAGATCTAGTACAGGTAGGCCACCTTCATTTGATTTTTTTTTTTTTTCATTAATTCCCTTGAAATTCTTGACCTTTGTTTTTTCCATATGAACTTTGTTGTTATTTTTTCTAGGTCATTAAAATAGTTTTTTGGGAGTCTGATTGCTATAGCGCTAAATAAATAGATTAATTTAGGTAGTATTGTCCTCTTTATTGTATTTGCTTGCCCTATCCAAAAGCATTTAATATTTTTCCAATGGTTAGTTCAGACTTAATTTGTGTGTAAAGCATTTTGTAGTTTTGCTCATATAGTTTCTGATTTTCCCTTGGCAGATAGATTCCTAAATATTTTATACTTTCGGCAGTTACTTTAAGTGGAATTTCTCTTTGTAACTTTCACTGTTGAATTTTTTTTAGTGACATATAAGAATGCTGATGATTTATATGGGGTTATTTTGTATCCTGAAACTTTGCTAAAGGTGTAGATTATTTCTAATAGCTTTTTAGTAGAATCTCTGGGGTTCTCTAAGTATACCATCATATCATCATCAAAGAGTGATAATTTAGTTTCCTCATTACCCACTCTAGCATTTCTAATACAATATTGAATAGTAATGGTGATAGTGGGCAACCTTGTTTCACTCCTGATCTTACTGGAAATGGGTGCAATTTATCCCCATTGCTTATGATGCTTACCGATGGTTTTACATAGATGCTACTGATTATTTTAAGGAAAAGTCCATTTATTCCTATACTCTCAAGTGTTTTTAATAGGAATGGATGTTGGATTTTATCAAATACTTTTTCTGCATCTATTGAGATGATCATATGTTTTTTGTTAATTTGGTTATTAATATGGCCAATCATACTCACAGTTTTCCTAATATTCCTAATATTTCTAATATTCCTAATATTTCCTAATGTTGAACCAGCTCTGCATTACTTGTATAAACCCTATTTGATCATGGTGCATTATCCTGGGGATGATTTTCTGTAGTCTTTTTGCTAATATCTTATTTATTTATTTATTTTGCAGCAATATTCATTAAAGAGATTGGGGCTAATTGTTCTTTGAATGTTTGGTAGAATGCACATGTAAATCCATCTGTTCTAAAGATTTTTTTCTTAAGGAGTTGGTTAATAATTTGCTCTTTTCTTTTTCTGAAATGGGACTATTTAAGGAATTCACTTCCTCCTCTGTTAATCTGGGAAACCCATAATTTTGGAGGTAGTCATCCATTTCACTTAGGTTATCAAATTTATTGGCTTAAAGTTGGGCAAAGTAACTCTTTAATATTTCTTTAATTTCCTCTTCATTGGTTGAATGTCCCCCCTTTTCATTTTTAAGACTAAAATTTGATTTTCCTCTCTCCTTTTCCTAATAAGATTTACCAAAGGTTTATCTAGTTTATCGGTTTTTATAAAACCAACTCTTAGTTTTATTTATTAGTTCAATAGTTTTTTTTTTTTACTTTCAATATTATTAATTTCTCTTTATAATTTTAGAATTTCAAGTTTAGTATTTGATTGGGGGTTTTTAATTTGGTCTTTTTCTAGCTTTTTAAGTTGCAAGCCCAATCTATTGATCTTCTTTTTCTCTATTTTATTCAAGTAAGCCTCCAAACATATAAAATTTCCCCTTATTATTGCTTTAGCTGCATCCCACAAATTTTTATTTCTACTTCCTTTTTTATGTTATATCAGTAAAATCAAATTATACTTGTCCTCACTATGTATATCCACAACAGAAATACTGTTCTCAAGACTTCTGCTTTTCTTGAGTTCTATGGTTGGAAATCAAATTTTTTGTTCAGATATGGTTTTTTCCTATGAAAGAATTGGAATTCATCTGTTTCATTATATGTCCATCTTTTTCTATGGAAGAAAATGCTCAGCTTAGCTGGGTACTCTATTATGGGCTACATTCCAAATTATTTTCCCTTTCAGAACATCAGATTCCAGTACCTTTGTTCCTGTAATGTGGAGGCAGCCAGATGGTAAGAGATCCTTATTGTGGTACCTCAGAGGTATTTGAATTTTTTTTCTGGCTGCTTGTAATATTTTTCCTTACTCTAATAGTTCTGAAATTTGGCCACACTATTTCTTGGAGTTTTTTTTTTTTTTTTTAGAATCTTTTTCAGAAAGTATTTGATGAATTCTTTCAATGTCTATTTTACCTTCTGGTTCTATTACATCTGGGCAGTTATCTTTGATGATTTCCTATAAAATAGATCTAGGCTCTTTTTTTCATCATAATTTTCAGGAAGTCCAATAATCCTCAGATTTTCTCTCCTAGAATTATTTTCCAGGTCTGTCATTTTTCCAAGTAGATATTTGACATTTTTCTCTAGTTTTTCATTTTTTTTTTTGTTTTGCTTGACTAGTTCTTGATGTCTCAGTGAATCATTCATTTCTATTAGTTCAGTTCTGATTTTTAATGAGTTATTTTCTTCATTAGCTTTTTTCCTTCTTTTTGTATGTGTCGAATTGACTTTTTAAATGAGTTGTTTTGCTCTATGGAATTTTTTTTTTCTATTTCACTAATTTTTTTTGTGAGTTATTTTCTTTTTTCCAATTCACAAATCATACTTTTCTGTTGTTAGGATTACAAGGTGATAACTCAGGTTGTCTAAACAATTCTCTAGCTCAGAATTCACACCTTTAGTTCAAACCTTTAAAAAGAGTTTACACCTTTAGACTTCTGAAAAGGAGTTACATATTTAAAGGTGTTTACACCTTTAAAAGGAGCAAGTTCTTTGGATGAAGTATTTCCCACAAGCCCCTGAGTTCTCACAAGCCCATTCTCTTTGAGGATAAAAGAAGGCAACATTGAGTCTGAAGGCAGTCTAGACTGGGACATAGAGTTGAGATGGCAGTCTGGAAGGAGACAGTCTAGACTGGAAGAAGAACAAGACTTCCGAGGAGAACTTCAGGGAAGCTCAAAGAGATTCAGAGTCAGGATTCAGGAAGAAGAGGATTCAAGATTCTCCCTTTGCTCTGGCTGGAGGTTCCAGAAGTCTCCCAAGAAACCTGTTCACAAAAGAAAAGATTATACAGAAAAGAAACCTCCTCCCAGAGAAGGACTGCAACTGAGAGATGATCAGAATGTGACAATTGGCGCCCAACATAAGGACAAGGACTTTTGCTTATCCTGATTCTAGCTGATTCTGAGCCCTTCAGAGGGAGCTAGCCTGGACCTTCACATCCTGTGATTTCTTTATCTTTTCCAATTCACTAATTCTGTTTCCCTGCACTTCCTGTGAATTCTTTACCTTTTCCAATTCACCTTTCAGGAAGTTATTACTCTCTTACATAGCTTCTCTTTCCCTTCCCCCTTTTTTCTAACTCTCTTTTGAGATTTTTAATAGTCTCATCTATGAAAGTGTTATTTGGAGTATTGTCTGGAGGCTGTTTGCTATTAGCAAAGAGACTGTTAGTCTCTTCAAGGTTGAAAACCTGCTCTCTTTCTGTATAGAAGCTATCATTCAATCTCTTGATTTTTTTCACTCATTTTTTTATAGCCTTTGGGGTTTGCCTTCAGGGTAAAGTGGTTACCAGCTCCCTCTGCAGAGCAAGAATGGGTATATGGACAGTAGTTTTCTTCTCAATGGGCTGCAAGGAGCAGCAGAGCTGTGGGAGTGCTCTGGGAAGAGCTCCACTCTGGAAGTGACTAGGCATGGGTATCATGGGCCAGGCTGTGTTAAGTGCCCTGCTAGGAACCTTGCTGTGAGGGTTAGCAACTGCCTTGGGGCTAGAGGTTAAGCAGCAAAAGTATCACTGCCCCCCACAAAAGCCCACTTTGAGTATTAGCAGTTGCTCTATCCCTCAGGGCACCAGAAGTGTCTCTGCCTGGGGAGTGTAGGTCCAGCTGGGGAAATTCCACTACCCCATGCCGACCCCCCCCACTGTGCAGATGAGAGGCTATCCCAGGTTGTGCCTCCTGATGTGCAGGCTTATGACTGCTCCCCAATAAGAGTCTCTAGCTGCAGAATGCTGATGAAGAGCTGTGTTATGGTCTATGCTGAGTCACTTCTGGTCCTGGGTGGGTGCAGCCAGATCTTGTTAGGCTCTGGTGTCCCTCAGAGTACCCTCTACCCTAGGCTCCAACTTTTCTGCTGGTCCACTACTCTGTGACCACAGCAAAGCAGTCAGGGTATGGCAGAGAGCTGCATAAACCTTCCAACCATAGAGGCCGCCACCACTCCTGATTCTTTCCCTGACAGTCTTTTCTTGCCACTCAGGCAATATTCCAGATTATCTTCATTTGGTAAATTGTTGTACTTCCAATCTTCATGAACCTTACCAGTCTAGCGCTATTTTTGAGGCCGATTTAAAAAAAAATGATAATGAGGATATGAGAGGAGCTTAGAAAGTCGCATGTGCCTTCTCCATCATCTTGGCTGTACTGCAATCATTTTCTCCAGTCAATTTTTTTTCATTTCTTTTTCAGGCTGTTGATTGTCTCTTGCATACTTTTGGTTTCTTTTCTCATATTTTCATCTACTCTTATTTGACTCTTAAAATATTTTATGAGCACTTTCAAAAAGACTCTTTGAACTTGAGACCAATTCCTTTCACCCTTTTTGATTTTCATTATGAACATTTTGTGCTTGCCTTAGTTGGCATTTTGGTCTTCCTTCTCCTCATGGTAGCTTTCTATGGTTAAGGCTCTTTTCTGTTTCTTGAAAATTTCCTTTCCTTCTCTCTTTCTTAAAAATTCCTCTTTTGTGCCTTTTATTAATTAGGTCTACTTCTGGGTTACAGTGAATGCCGTCCCAAGCTTCCCTGCAGTTTGGAGTCTTGGCTTTGAGCACAGGGACTCTTTGTGTTTGGTATCTTGCTCACAGCAGGGGATACCTGTTCTCTCCAGAAAACAATCTCATTTTCCAGGCTGGCAATTTGCCTTTCGAGCTGGGATTGAAGATTGCTCCACTGGTCTGCTTTGCTATTGTACCAGGACTGTGGGTAACAGTTACTAATCTGCTGCGATTAGCATCCTCTTCATGGGGTTTCTCAGACACTGTGTGAGCTGGGCTGAACACCCATTTCACTCCAATGAGACTGACCTTTCTTGAAGTCCTTCCAATTGATCTTTAGCTGGAAAGTGGTTTCATTTCATCAGACTCTGTTTCTTGGCTTCATGTGGTTTTTGAGGGAAACTGGTTGAGCTTGAGCAGCTTTCTGGCTTCACTCTGTCATGTTGGCTCCATCCCCAGAACTTGCTTTTCAAGCATTCTTGATAAAAAGAGCAGAGCTGAATGGAAAATATGATTTTAAAATACTGAACTCAAGAGAAGCAAAAGATGATAATCAGGAAAGTGCTACCATATGGGTCTTCATAAAGTTTATCTGTTTATGTTACTATATGGGAGGATATATGTAACTCATGAAAACTTCCTCATTATTACAGCATTTACATTAGTTGCTTGCACTGGATACAGCATATGCTCACATGCAGTTCTATTTTACAGTACTAGAGTGAGGTGAAGTGCTAGAGGTTAGTCAAGAGGGAACAGGGACTTTGTTTATAGTTACAAGGCAAAGAAACCACTAGTCCTTGTAGCTATAAGAAAATAAAAAGCCTTTCTTGGGTAAAGAACAGGAAAACAGTGACTATAATTCTCCCCTAATCAGATAATATTAGAAACACTAAAAACTTGCAGAATCCAAGAACTAATTCAGAAAAAAAATCATTCAGAAAAAACTTGAGGTTTGGATAATGCTTCTCTTTTCTTAGGTGTAAAGAGTCAAACTTTAAAATAAATTTTAAAATGCTGAGACATAAACTATAAAAATGAGCAAACAACAACAAAAATAAGTTGATCACAAAACACAACTATGATGGCAGGAAACATGAAGACATAAATTAAGAAAAATATAACAATGTGAAAAGAATTATCCCTTACAAGTCTAAAAGAAAAACAATAATTCTTAGAAAACTTAAAGAAAAAGATGAGTGCTACAGAAATATTTAGAAAAGAATGATGCAAGAAAATATGAAAAAGAGAACAGCTTAGTAAAAGAGGGAAAATACTGTGAAAATGGCACCTTAAAAATAAAATTTACCAAGTGGCAAAAGAGTCACAAAAATTCCCTGAAGGAAAGGACTATTAGGAAGATTCTGGGAAGATGGTGGAGTAGATTGGTGAAGTAAATTTCAAGCTCTCCAGACTTTCCCCATCAATTGAACAAATTTGTACTTCACTGTAAACACAGACTGGTGAAAAATCAAGAAGACTTGTGGTAGAACAAGGGAGAGATCCGAAGAAATACACCAGATTATGGATCCATATAAAATGAAAAGACTTCAAGGCTATCTCTGAAGAAATATTAAGTGGGAAGCCCTGGGTGAGCTTGGTTTTGTTGGAGCCTCAGCAAGAACCAAAGGATCCTTCAACTCCTAAACTGTTTGTGGAGTTGGTTCTGAGTTTAGGAATAATAAGTAAACCATGGCCCATTAGGAATCCCAGGTCCAGCTGTGTTGCAGGAACACAGCCCTGGTGAAAAGGAACCAGTATACCCATGAGTGCAGAGGCAGTATGACACAGGGACAATGTTGGCTTCTGGCACTTGCTGGAGGTTGGAGCTGTTAGGTTGGAGTTCCAATTCAGAGGGGAGGGTTCAAATGAGGCTAGAGGTACCATCCCTCCACTTCATGATTAGGTGTAATTACACTAATACCTTTTATTGAAAAAAAAAAGAATTATCAAAGAAGAAATATATCTATCATAAAACTTACTATGGGAACAGGGAAGACCAGGGTTTATCTTCAAAGGACTGTGAAATAAAAAAGAACAAAAAGGCTTCCTGCTCAGAGATAATTTGTAGCAGAATTCAAAAAAGAATTAAAAAATCATATGGAAGATATTAAGGAAAAACTATCCAAGAAAAACAAGAAAATTATGGGGAAAATTAATGAACCAGAAAAGGAGATACAGAGTCTCAAAGAAGAAAATAACTATTTGGAAATTAGTTACTCAAAGAAAAGCCAGTGAAGCTGTGAGAAACCACAAAGTAACAAAATAGATTCCAAAGAATGAAAAAAAATAAAGCAGAATGGGAAATATTTTATAAGAAAAATGGCAGATCTGGAGAAAAGATCAAGAAGAGAAATATAAGAATAATTTGACTGCTTGGGTATCATGAACAAAAAAAGCTTCTTGACGCAATAATGCAAGAAAGAATTGAGGAAATTACCATGGAACAAGAAAACATGAGGGGAAATTAGAAAAAGAAAAAAATCCACTAAACCCCACTTCAGTAATATCCTTTATAAAAAACACATAGGAATATTACTGCTAAATTTAGAAACTTCCAGATCCAAAGGAAATTTTTTCAAGAAACAAGAAAAACTATTCAAATATTCTGTATCTATAATCAGAGTTGTACAGGACTTTTCAGTAGCCAACAAACAAAACAAAACAAAACAAAACAAAACAAAACAAAACAAAACAAAACAAAACAAAACAAAACAAAACAAAACAAAACAAAACAAAAAAAAAACAAACAAAAACAAAACAAAAACAAAACAAAACAAAACAAAAAACCCCAGCAGGTTCAGGAATCATTATCTACCAACAATCAAAAAAAAACTAGGCCCTTGGCCAAATATTATGATATCCAGCAAAATTTTCTTATATTGAATGAGAAAAAATGGACATTCAGCAAACTTACATTCTTTTTTTCAGGATTTTCTATCAATCAAACGTGAATATAATAAACAATTCAACATATAAGAGCTAATATCAAAGATCAAACTGAAGGAACCCAATACAAACATTTTTTTTTTTTTTTTAGCATTGGAAATGTGTACTATGTTCTTAATATTGACATCAAAAAAAAAAGGTTGCACAAAAGAAAGACTGGGACAGTGTTTTTTTATCTTGTAATTATGTTATGCAAATGAGGTACAGAGGAAGAATATTCATGAAAGCATTGGAGGGGGAAGAAAAACTTGTAATTCTGTAAACCTTGGGAATGGGTTAAATAGGCAACATTACATATATATCATGAAGGTATATATATCACCCTCCAAAATCTATAAGGAAATAAAGGGAGAGTGATGAGCTAATAATAAGCAAAGGGTAAGGGAACCAAGGGAGGAATCCATGTGTAGAGAGAGGTTGAGTAATAACAAAATAAGTTAAATAGTAGAATTAAAGCAAAGAGTCAGCAGGCATAGGAAAGGCATTTGTATGTGTATATGGTGGGCAGGGGATGTGTGTGTGTGTGTGTGTTTGTGTGTATGTACATATCAACATGGGTATACATAAATATATACTTTTTAAAACTATAGCCTGCTTGGGAGTGGCAGTGAGGATACAAGGGGGAAAACTAATAAAGGTGTATAACAGAGAACAAAAGAACAATTTACAAGGAAATGAAGAAAAGACAGACACTCACAGAAATTATATTTCATATATATGTATAATTTCTTGAATTTGTAATGTTATATATTATGAATCCTCTTTGATGTTCTGTTGGGCACATGAAGATGTTCACTTTTGTTTTGTTTTGTTTTGTTTTGTTGTGTATACCTTTCCTATTTTTCTTTTTTTCTTGTTTTGTTTTTATAAATAAAATAAATTAAAAGAAAAAATAACTCTTTAAAAAGCAGAATTGGATAAAAAAAAAAAGGAGTACCAAATACTAGAAAAGAAAATAATTTGATGTGGATCTAAGATGTCAGAATAAAGCCAGGAAGCTTTTTGGGCTGTCCCAGTTTCCCCTCCAATTCAAATGAAACCAAGCCTCTGAACATAGTCTCAAGGAAATAAATCATTCTCCAGCTCAAGATAAACTGGAAAAACTTCAAGAAAGATCAGAGAGTCTTCTACACAGCTCAAGTAGACTCTGAGAAATCCAGTGGTAGAGTCTTAATCACAGCAAATCAGCAACTAAGATTCTCAGTAGAAGAAGCAGCTTCCAGCCCCAGCTGAGAATGCAAACTCTGGGAGACCTAGCTGTTTCCTGAAAAGAATAGGCAAACTTATCCTCTGCAAACACAAAGGGGCCCTTTGATCAAAGCCAAGTTTCAGAGCGGTACAGAAATTTTGGGAGTGCCCCTTTTATCCCATGAGCAGATCTCAACCATAAAAGTAAAAAAGAGGAAATACAAAAAGAACAGGAGAGAAAGTGAGCAAGAAACAAAAAAGAATATTGATCATACAAAGCTGTGGACACAGGGAAAACCAAAACACCAACTCACAGGAGGTCAAAATGTCTACAGAAGAAATCTCAAGGAGTGATCTGAATTTGTCTCAAGCCCAAACAGGCTTCTTGGAAGTGTTCATAAAAGACTTTAAAAGGCAAATAAAAGAGTTAAAAGAAAAAAAAATCAAAAAAGGAAATAGAGAATCAACAGCTTGAAAAATGAAGGAAAAATTGTCTGAAGAAAACAACTCATTAAAAAGTAGAATTAACCAAATGAAAAAAGAGATGCAAAAGCTAACTGAAGAAAATCACACATTAAAAATTAGAACAGGTCAAAATGAAGTTAATGACTCTGTGAGACACCAATTATCAATCAAAACTCAAAAGTTTGAAATGCAAAAGAATGAAAAAAATTGAAGAAAATGTAAAATATGTCACTGTAAAAACAGCTAAACTCTAAAATAAATCCAAAAGGGACAGTTGAAAAATAATTGGCCTACCTGAAGGCCATGACCAAAAAAAGAGCCTAGATAGCATAATTCAAGAGTTAATTAAGGACAACTTCCCCAATAATATACAAATAGAGAGGAAAAATGTCATTGAAAAAATTCATAGTTCATCTTTAGAAAGAGAGCCTCCAAGAAAAATCACAAGGGACATTGCTAGGAAATTTCAGAACTACAATCTCAAGGTAAAAATAATGCAAACTGCCAGACAAAAACAATTAAAATGCCAAGGAGCCATAGTCAGGATAATGCATGATCTGTTATCTTCTACAATAAAGAATCAGAGAGCCAAGAAATTGTGGGAGGCAAAGGAATGAGGGTTAAAAACAAGAAACAATCATCTACTGGGACTCAGTGTCATCTTTCAGGAGGGATGGTGGATTTTCAGTGAAGTAAGAGACTTTCAATTATTTCTATTAAAAAAGAAGAACTAAACAGAAAATTTAATCCAAAAATAGAGAACTGAAGAGAAGCTCAATAGGGGAAAATACATCTTATTTTAGGGTTAAATTATTTACATCCATAGATGGCTAAATTATATTATAACTCTTGAAAACCATATCTGTCACTGTGGCAGACATAGAGGAAATTCACATGGACTGAGTGTGTAAATGGACTGTGTTGTGATGACAAAAACAAAAATAAAAAGACATTAAGGGGTGGGAAAGGATCTGTACTGGAAAAAGAAGAAAGGGGGGATATAATGTGACAATTAGGTCACATGAAGAAGTGAACTAATTTCCCTCTATTGGAATAGAGGGAAAAATGGAAAGGGATGAGTGTTGTCTGAAGCTTGATCTCATCAGTTTTGGCTCTGAAAGGGAATAACATTCATAATGGGATAGAAGTTTATCTAACTCTATTAAGTAGGAGGAGAAAGAAAGTGGGTCAGGATAGAAAGGAGAATAGAAACACTATAGGAAAAAGTAAGAGAAGGGAGAAGAGCAGATAGAAGATAAAATTAGTGTATGGAGTGGATTACAAATATTTCTAAGAGAAGGGCAATGGGTGATAAGAGATATACATAGTTGGTGGAGTAGGTTAAATCACTACTAAGGACATCATGGAAAGAGAGAACAAAACTACACACATGGGAGAAAATAGAATGGAGGAAAATACAGAGTTTCTATACATAACTGTAAATGTCAATGGGATAAATTCTTATAAAATGAAAACAAATATCAGAGTGAATTAAAAATCAGAATTCTACAATATATTTACAACAAACACATTTGACACAGAGAGACACATACAAAGTAAGAGTAAAAAGCTGGAATAGAATTTATTATTCTTCAACTGAAGTAAAACAAAACAGTAATATCAATTCTGATCTCAGAGAAAGCAAAAGTAAAATAGCCTGTATTAAAAAAATAGAGTCTTATTAAAAGAGATGAGAACATAAAGAACTTATTGATAAAGGATAATATAAACAATGAAGTAGTAAGGATAATACATGTGTATGCACCAAGTGGTAGAGCAGCCAAATTCCTAGAGAATATATTAAGCCAGTTACAGGAAGAAATAGACAGCAAAAGTATACTTTTGAGAACCTCAATCATTCCCTTTCAGAATCAGACAAATCTAACCACAAAATAAACAAGAATAAAAAATAAACAATGTAAGTAGAGAGGTTAATAGGATTGCAAAAAACCTAGATATAATAGATCTCTAGAGACATTTGAACAGAAACAGAAATGAATACACCTTTCTATCTTCAATACATGAAGCCTACCCAAAAATGATTGTTTATTAGAGCATAAAAACATCACAATCAACTTCCAAGAAGCAGAAATTGTAAATGCATTCTTTTTAGGCTACAATTCAATAAAAATTATATTCAATAAAGGGGCATGGAAAACTAGACTAAAACAAGTTGAAATTAAATTATCTAATTCTAAAAAAATAAGTGAGTCAAACAACAAATCACAGAAACAAGCATCCAGGAGGATGACAATACCAAAACCTAGGAGAAACAGCCAAAGCAGCTCTTGGGGGAAATTTTAGATCTCTAATTAGCTACATGAATAAAATAGAGAAGGCAGAGATCAGTGAGTAGAGCATGCAACTGAAAACTATAGGGGAAAAAAAATCAAATGAAAAAACCCCGATTAAATACCAATTAGAAATTCTGACATTCAAAGAAGAGATTAATAAAATTGAAACTAGAAAACTATTGAAGTTATAAATAAAATTAAGAGTTCGTTGTATGGAAAAAAACAAACTCAGCAAAATAGATAAACCCTTGGTAATTTGTTCAGAAAAGATAAAGAAAAAAAAACACCACCATCAAAAATGAAGAGTGAACTTATCACCAATAAAAAAGAAATTAAAGCAATAATTAGGATCTATTTTGTTCAATTGTATGGCAGGAAATTTAGCAATCTAATGTAATTGATTGAATATTTACAAAAATATAAATTTCCTAGGTTAACAGAAGAGCAAATAAATTATTTTAATAGTCCCATTTTAGAAAAATAAATAGAACAAGTCATTAGTGAATTCACTTAAAAAAATACAGGGCAAAATGGACTCACAAGAGAATTCTACCAAATATTTAAAGAGCCCCTAATTCTAATACTATGTAAACAAACTATGTAAATAGGTAAAGAAGTAATCCTGCCAAAATTTTTCTATGACATAAATATGGCAGTGGTACCTAAAGTAGGAAGAATCAAAACAGAGAAAAGAAATTACAGACCAATTTCCCTTATGAATACTGATGCAAAAATTTTAAATATAATATTTGAAAAAAGATTATACCAACATATCAACAGGATAATACACTATGGCTATATGTATTTTATACCAGGAATCCATGGCTGGTTAAATATTAGGAAAACTATTACCATAATTGTCCATAGCAATAACAAAAAACAACAGAAACCATATGATAATCTCAGTAGAGGCAAAAAAAAAGTTTTTGACAAAATATAGCACCTATTCCTATTAAATACACTAGAGTGTAGAAGGATAAAAGGGAACTTTCATTAAAATAGTAAATTTTATCTATGTAAAATGAACAGCAAGTATTTTTTGTAATATAGAAAACAGGGATGTATTCCCAATTAGATCAGGGGTAAAACAAGGCTTCCTGTTATCACCACTATTAGTCAAGATTCTACTAGAAGGGTTGGCTTTTTGCAATAAGAAAAGAAATAGCAATTAAAAGAATTAAAGGTAAACAATGAGGAAATAAAACTCTCACTCTTTGCAGATGGGATGATGATAGAGAATTCTAGAAAATCATCCAAAAACCTACTGGAAACAATTCACAGTTTTAGCAAAGTTGCAGGATGTAAAATAAACTCATACAAATCTTCACCATTTCTAGATATTACTGACAAAATTCATCAGAAAGAAATTCCACTTAAATTATTGTAGATGAAATAAAATGCTTGGGGTTCTACCTGTCAAGACAAACTATATCAATATAATGATAAAACCATTCTCGCATAAAGTCAGATCTAAACAATTGGATAGGCTGATCTAATATTATAAAAAAATGACCTGCTTAAAATGGTCTAATTGTTCAATTCCATACTTATCAAATTATCAAAAATTATTTATAATAATAGGAAAATAATAACAAAATTCATCTGGAAAAATAAAAGCTCAAGAATATCAAAATATCAACTAGTGAGACAAAAATACAAAGGATGGTGGCTTAGCACTACAAAACCTAAAATTATAATAAAAAGCAGCAGTCATCAAATCATTTTGTATTTTAGGACTTAGCTAAGAAACAGAGTGGTGAATCAGTGGAATAGATTAGAAACACACAACATAATAAGATCTTTAGCAAGCTAGTATGTGATAAATCCCCAAACTCCAGCTTCTGCAATAAGAATTCACTATTTAACAAAAATTGCTGAAAAACTTGAAAATAATGTCAGAAACTCAGCATAGACATACATATACCAAAATAATGTCAAAATGGGTATATGATTTGGATATAAAAGATAATAAAAATAAGCAAATTAGGAGAACAAGGAATAATTTATCTATCAGACTTTTGGAGATGGGGCAAATTTATGAGGAAAGAAAACTTAGAGAACATTATGGAAGAGAAAATGGACAATTTTGATTATGTTAAATTTAAAATGTTTTATGCAAATAAAATCAATAGAAACAAGAATAAAAGTGAAGTATAAACCTGGAAAAAATGTTTACATACAATGTTTCTAATAACCATCTGAATTTATATGTATATATGCATATATATATACACACTTACATATATAGCACTACATCAAATTTATGAGATTATAAGTCTTTCCTCAATTTAATAACAGTAATTTTCAGATGATAAAATTAAAGACATTTATATTAACCTTAAAAAAATGCTCTAAATCACTATTGATTAGAGAAATGCAAATTAAAACAAGTGTGATTTCCACCTCACACCTCTCAGATTGGCCATGGTGACAAAAAAAGATAATGATAAATGTTACAGGGAGATGATGGGAAAATGAGACATTAATGCATTATTGATAATGTTGTGAAATGATCTAAACATTTTGGAGAGCAATTTGAAACTATGCCTAAAGCATGATCAAACTGTGCATACCCTTTGACCAGAAGTATCACTACTGACTCTGCATTTCAAGGATATCATAAAGGAGCAAAACGACCCACGTGTGCATATATGTTTGTAGCATCTCTTTTTTGTTGTAGAAGAAATGAAAAATAATTAGATGTCCATCAACTGGGGAATGGCTGAACAGCTTGTTGTATATGAAGGTGATGGAATATTATTTTATTATAAAAAGTGATAAGCAAGCTGATTTTAGAAAGGCCTGGAAAGATTCATATGAACTGATCCTGAGTAAAAGAAGCAGAGTCAGGAATACATTGTACAAAAATAGCAGAAGAATATGTGATGCTCAAATATGAAAGACTTGGTTCTACTTAGTGATCCAAAGCAATCTCAATAGATTTTAGACAGAAAATGTCATCTGGATTCAGAAAAAGAATTAAGGAGACTGAATATCTGTAATGTTCACTTCTTTTTTCAGTTTTTTATCTCTCCCATGTTTTTTTTTCCTTTTGCTCTGATTTTTCTTTCTCATGATGATTCATAAAGCAATGTTTATTAAGAATAAATAAATTTACTAGAAAAAAGAAAATAAATTCTTAAAAATTGGTATTTGATAAATGGAAACCAATGATTATATGAGACTTCAAGAAACACTAAAACAAAGTCAACACAATGAAGCAAAAAGTTGAAATTGGGAAATATCTTGTTAAAAAATAAGTTACCTGGAAAATAATTTGAAGATAGATCATTTAAAAATTAGTAGTATTCATTAAATTCATGATAACAAAAGAGCCTAGACCAATCAAGAAATTATTAAATAAAACTACCTTGACATTAATATATAGAATGGAAAATAGAAAGTGAAAGAATCCAGAAATCATTTCCTGAATGAAATCTCAATATGTAAACTCCCTACAAAATTCATAACCAAATTGTAGAGCTCCTGGTCAAAGAAATGTTGCTCAAAGCATTCAGAAAGAAAGAAGTGAAATATCATGGAACCATAGTCAAGATCATAGAAGATAATAGTGGCTTTCAGGTTAAAGGAGTGGAGGATTTGGTATATGATATTTCAAGAGATCATGAACCAGAATTACAACCAAAAAATCTCTATAAATCAAACAACGCTCAGTAATAAAACAGTGCAATAATATCACTAATTTTTAAGTGTGTCCATCGGGCTACCATTTTATGATTTATTCCTGCTTTCAGATCAACTTTGTTTCTTTTGCTAGTAAATATAGGAAGTGAAAAGAGCAAAGAGAAATTAAAGGGACTCTTCTCTTCCAGCAATCAAAATAGATTTTTTGGTGAAAATTCCAATATTAAATATTTTAAAGAATTTTTTAAAAGAATAATCTTTAATTGGGCATAGCTGTCAGGTTAATGATTTTTTATTTGTTTGTTTTATTTTGTTTTGTTTTTGTCTGTGTTTTGTACAAGCAAATTAACTGTGCAGAAAATAAGGCATCAGTTCAAACTTCCCTGGACAGCTTTTCTTTTGTAAAGGTCAGGTTATATACATCATCTCCTCAAAGTTCTTTTAAATTGTAACGCAGCAACTAAATTTGTTGTTATTAAATGTGTGTTACTTATTATAGTTAGCATATTACTTTTAATTCAAATTTATGACATAGTAGAATTGTATTTTTATATGTTACATGTATACTATAGAGGAAATTGGGGCTTTTTTGTTTAATCAATGTATAATAACTGTTTTATTGCTATTAGCCTTAGATAATCATTTCACCATAAATGATTATATAGGCTTGAAGATGATTTATTGTTGCTTTTAATGACATGCTGTTTAATCATATTTAAATACATTTATGTTGAACCTTGGGTAAATATTACAACTTCAACTTATGAAATAAATTGACCACAGTTTCCAGGAACACTATGATAAAAATCTGTGGCTCCCTAGTAAGAACTTTCAGTTTTAATCAATTATTCACATTATAACAGTAGATTCCTATTATGAACTTCCTGTAATTGACACAAAATTAGGTGATGTTATAAGAACAAAATTCAAGATGTTTTTTCAAAATTAATAAAAGGATAAATAAAAGAAGCAACAAGAAAGGAGGCAGTACAGAAGAGTTGAAATTGTGATAGATTTTGATTAAGAGATTCTGGCTTCAAATATGGCTTTATCACTTACTGTGTGACTTTATATATGTATTGTTGCCTCTCCTGGCTTCAATTATCCATCTTTAAAACAAGGATCAGAATATATGTGTTCCCTATAAATAGAAGAGCACCAAACTGGGGTTGTAGTCAAAAATATTATACCCACCAAAGTCAAAAGTAATGCAGAAAGGGAAAAACAAAACAAAACAACAACAAAAAAAACTAATTCAGTGAACAACCAGACATTGAAGACTTGTTGCAAAAAGACCTGAACTTAATAGAAAATGTGACATATAAGATCCAAGAGAAATATAAAGTGATGTTTTCTAGGGGAGAAAGAAAGGAGGGGGGAAATTGGAAACTTTTTTTATTTCCAAAAATGAAAACATTTTTTCCAAGGGTGAATGTTGCTATCTTTGAAAACATTTTGAAAATAAAAAGATAATATCAAATCTAATTTCAAGGGACTCAATAAAGACCAACATTTATATGTGAATATGTAAAACATACATGTAAGACTCATTGATAATTAGCTAGTTCAACAGAAAGATTGAGGTAGAGTTGTGTGTAATGTGATTCTAAAAATAAAAAAAAAACATATAGGCAATGATAAAATGAGTAATTATGTTATATAAATGAGGTAAAAAAGGAAGAACTGTAACAGGAATTATTAGATAGGGGAGAAGGATTGGCAGTTTTGAAATCCTACTTACATAAGGAATGGATTAAAGGCCTAAGTATGCATACATGCATGTGGACCTATAGATCTATGTCTATATCTATCTATGTGTGTTTGTACAAAAAAATTATGTATTGGCGTAAAAGTCTGAGATATATAAATAAATAAGGGGGAGGGAATTGTATGGAAGAATTGTAGGGTGTGTAGATTAAGAGGAGTTAGGTAAAATATGTAGATTAATCTGAATGGGGAAAGGGTGAGGTGGGGAGAAGAGAAGGATTTTTTGAATTGGGGAAAGTTAAATAATCAAAAGGCAAAGTAGCACACAGAAGTAAAGCAGAGGAAGAACTTATTTACTTATTCTGAATGATACAAGATTAAAGAAACATGCCACTTGACCTCCCAATTCTCAAGGAATTATATTATTTGTAGCCCAGATATAAACACGTGTTTTAAGAATCACTTGGACCTGGTCATTCTGTGAGCGCTGACTATAAGGTGGGTAAAGTTCTCCCTGTAGCTCTGTCCTCAGAGAATAAAACTTCAGAAAAATTTCTAAAATAAAACTTAGGTATGGTTTATGTCTAAACATTATAAACATTATAAAGAGGTTTAAATCCTGCAAGGATACACAAAATATAATATATATAATTTAGTTATTAGGTATATTCTTCATTCTGAATAGAATGTTTAATATTTTTATATCTTTTATAACATTAAAATGCTTGTATGAACAATTTTTTTGGAACATTTGAAGCATAGATATTTATTAGTTTTTAGGCTGTTTTTTTTTTTTTTTTTTTTTTTTTTTTAATCTTTTGCTTCCACTGAATCTGGTACTACACAACTAATCAGTGTTATATGGGCTTTTTTTTTTTCTTCTTTTGATTTCTTGATCTGAAAGTGACATTTTCCTTTTTACTGTCTTGCTCTTTTCACTATCACTGTTTCCTGAACAGCTTTCCTTGCTTTTCCCACCTTCTTTTTTTTTTTTTTTTTTTTTTTTTTTTTTTTTTTTTTTAATTATAGCTTTTTATTGACAGAACGAAATCATGGGTAGTTTTTACGCTATTGTTCCTTGCACTCACTTCTGTTACAACTTTTCCCATCCCTCCTTCCACCCCCTCCCCTAGATGGCAGGTAGTCATATGCATGTTAAACATGTTAAAGTATTTCCTAGATACAATATATGTGTGCAGATCTGTACAGTTCTCTTGTTGCACAAGAAAAATTGGGTTCAGAAGGTAAAATTAACAGTTTACACTCATTTCCCAGTGTTCTTTTTCTGGATGTAGCTGATTATGTCCATCATTGATCAATTGGAATTGGATTAGCTCTTTTCTATGTTGAAGATATCCACTTCCATCAGAATACATCCTTGTACAGTATCATTGTTGAAGTGTATAATGATCTTCTAGTTCTGCTCGTTTCACTTAGCATCAGTTGATGCAAGTCTCTCCAAGCCTCTCTGTATTCCTCCTGTTGGTCATTTCTTACAGAACAATAATATTCCATAACATTCATATACCATAATTGACCCAACCATTCTCCAATTGATGGACATCCATTCATCTTCCAGCTTCTAGCCACTATGAAAAGGGCTGCCACAAACATTTTGGCACATACAGGTCCCTTTCCCTTCTTTAGTATTTCCTTGGGATATAAGCCCAGTAGTAGTATGGCTGGGGCAAAGGGTATGCACATTTTGATAACTTTTTGGGCATAATTCCAGATTGCTCTCCAGAATGGTTGGATTCTTTCACAACTCCACCAACAATGCATCAGTGTCCCAGTTTTCTCACAGCCCCTCCAACATTCATCTTTATTTGTTCCTGTCATCTTAGCCAATTTGACAGGTGTGTAATGATATCTCAGAGTTGTCTTAATTTGTATTTCTCTGATCAATAGTGATTTGGAATTGTATGAACAATTAAAGAAAAAATAACACCACAAATATTCCATTATACACATTATATTCACTGTGAAAATAAGGAAAATTCTGTGGAACTGATGAATAGTACATTAATTTTAGATCTGCACTTTGCAAGAAACTTTATATGGTACAGAACTCCTAAACAGCTTGAGAAAAGTATTCTTTAGTCCTCCAGTTATAGAATAGTTCTGATGGTGGTGCTGTTCTGCATGAAATGATTTAGCAAGTAAATTTCACATGATATGATCATTGATATAACTCAGAATATCAGGAATATTAAAGCTAACATACAAATGAAAAGTAAATTTCAAAGCAAAAAAAAAAGGCCAATTATCAGATTCACTGCTTTCTAATTGGTGCTCAGGAAAAAAGGGACAAAAGTTAAATGGGGAGCTAAGAACATGAAATCCAATGATACACTGCCTTGTGCTTCTTTTCCACTTTCCCACTGTCACTTAGAGAAAGGAGAGAGAGAGAAAATAATGTCTTTATAGTGATGATCTGGGAGAAGGCAATGGCAGAATTTCAAAACAAGGAAATTGGAGAGGATGCAATTAGTTCAAACCAAAAGGAAATTCCCTCAGGTAAATTGCCTAAGATTCATATTTGTGGTCACTAAGCATTTTTTAAGATGGAAACATGAACACATAAATGGAGAAATAATAACCACTTCACTTTACACCACTTTTTAAAAATGATATCCTTCCTAGTTCAGTAAAGTAACCACTTATTTGCATATGCACATTCCAAATATTTTTTATATCAGATCCGATTTTTGCCAAAATTACCCCCTTTCCCCAAATGCAAGAAAGCAAGTGAAAGAAAAGAATGGAACTATTTCTCCTCCATCATTTTATGTGAGGAGTAGGTTTTCCCCCAAAAGAATCCATCCTTTTCACTCTTTTGCCAATGATTTAAATCACAGTCATATTTATTTGGCACCAATCAGAACCTCCTTTTATTTTCCCAGAAAGGGATAGCTCTCTCCGTGAGGATCCAGTGAACATTATCCACCTTCTTGGAAGGTGCCCCAAAATGTCAAATGAGTGAATCTAATAATTTTTTTTTATCTCTATTACATTTAAAATTATTTTAAATTCATTTTGAAAAAATTTAAATTCGTTTCTCTTCCTTATTCCCACCTTAGTTAAGAAACCATGCATCAACTGATACGAAACACTTCAATAAAAGTTATATTATGAAAGAAACATAGATCTCTAATATGGCAGAAACTAGGCATTGACCCACACTTAACACCAAAATCAGGTCAAAATGGGTTCATGATCTAGGCATAAAGAATGAGATTATAAATGAATTAGAGGAACATAGGATAGTTTACGTCTGTGGAAGAGAAAGGAATTTATGTCCAAAGAAGAATTAGAGATCATTATTGATCACAAAGTAGAAAATTTCATTTATATCAAATTGAAAAGTTTTTGTACAAACAAAACTAATGCAGATAAGATTAGAATGGAAACAATAAACTGGGAAAACATTTTTACAGTCAAAGGTTCCAATAAAGACATCATTTCCAAAATATATAGAGAATTGACTCTAATTTATAAGAAATCAAGCCAATCTCCAGTTGATAAATGGTCAAAGGATATGAACATACAATTCTCAGATGAAGAAATTGAAAGTATTTCTAGCCATATGAAAAGATGCTCTAAGTCATTATTAATCAGAGAAATGCAAATTAAGACAACTCTGAGATACCACTACACACCTGTCAGAATGGCTAGAATGACAGGGAAAGATAATGTGCAATGTTGGAGGGCATGTGGGAAAACAGGGACACTGATACATTGTTGGTGGAATTGTGAATACATCTACCCATTCTGGAGAGCAATTTGGAACTATGCTCAAAAATGTGTCAAACTGTGCATACCCTTTGACCCAGCAGTGTTATTACTGGGCTTATATCCCAAAGAGATCTTAAAGAAGGGAAAGAGACCTGTATGTGCAAAAATGTTTGGGGCAGCCCTCTTTGTAGTGGCCAGAAACTGGAAACTACGTGGATGCCGATCAGTTGGAGCATGGCTGAATAAATTGTGGTATGTGAATATTATTGAATATTATTGTTCTATAAGAAATAACAAACAGGATGATTTCAGAAAGGCCTGGATAGACTTACATGAACTGATGCTGAGTGAAATGAACAGGACCAGGAAATCGTTGTATACTTCAACAACAATACTATATGATGATCAATTCTGATGGACGTGGCCATTTTCAACAATGAGATGAACCAAATCAGTTCCAATAGAGCAGTAATGAACTGGACCAGCTTCACCCAGCAAAAGAACTCTGAGAGATGGCTATGAACCACTACATAGAAATCCCAATCCCTCTATTTTTGCCCACTTGCATTTATTTATTTCATTCACAGGCTAATTGTACACTATTTCAAAGTCTGATTCTTTTTGTACAGCAAAACAACTGTAGGGACATGTATACATATATCGTATTTAATTTATACTTTAATGTATTTAACATGTATTGGTCAATGTGCCATCTGGGGAGGGGGGGAAGGAGGGGAAACATTAGAACAAAAGATTTGTTAATTGTCAATGTAAAATTACCCATGCATATATCTGGTAAATAAAAACTATTAAAAAAAAAAGAAAAAAGAAAGAAAACATAGATGTCCCACCTTACTTAAAATAAACCAGAGAGACAGACAGACAGACAGACAGACAGACAGACACACACACACACACACACACACACACACACACACACACACATATATATATATATATATATATATATATATATATATATATATATATATATATATATATATATATATATCGACAGAGACAGAGAGAGAGAATGAGAAAAACAGAGACAGAGAAAGGGACAAAGATAATTTTTCACTCTGTATTGAAACATAATCAATTCCTTCTCTGAGTTTGATTAAGATTTTTCATCATAAGTCCTTCAGAGTAGTTGTAGATCACTGTACTGCTGAGAACAGCGGACTTTTAAAGCTGATTATGCCAGAACATTGCTATTACAATATATGCTACACATTTCACATTTGAAGACTTTCGGGTTTTTTTTTTTTTTTTTTTGAGAGCATCCAGGCCATCATTTCCTTTGGAATAATAATATTCCATCCCAAACACATCCCACACTTTGTTCAGCCATTCCCCAATTGATGAGTGTACCATTAATTTCCTTTGTTTTTGTCCTGGGAAGAAACCTGCTATGAATAATTTTTGGATGTATAGGTCATTTTCCTTTTTTGTAAATATCTTTTGATATTCATGCCTAGTTGTTGTTTGATCAAAGGATATGTAGGGATTTATAGTCCTTTGTATATTGATCCTATCTTTTGATATGTATCAATTGGCTCTTCTTTTTATAAATTTGAAACAATTCCCACTATGTTAGAAAAACAAGGCCTTATCAGAAAATCTTGCTTCAAAAGTATTATTACAATTACTATTGCTAACTATTTCCCCCATTTATTGTCTCTTTTTTTACATTCTGTCCCTCCTGAAAAGTGTTTTGCTACTGACTACTCCCTCCCTCATTATGCCTTCTCTTTTATCACCTTCCTCTTTTTCCATATCCCATTCCTCTTTTACTTTCCTGTAAAATAAGACAGATTGTGTATACTCCTTTGGAATGTGCATGTCAGTTTCTCTTTGAGTCAGTTCTGATGAGAGCAAAAATCACTCCCTCCTTTCTGCTCTCTCCTTTTTTTCCCTCCACAGTACAGGTTTTTTCTTGCTTCTTACTATGGCAGATAATTTACATTATTGTACTTCTCCTCTTCCTTTCTCCCAGTACATTCATTTCTCATCCCTTAATTTCACCATTTTAATTTTTTTTCTTGACCTGTGAATTCCAGAATTTGATTACAATATTCCTGGAGGTTTTTAT
The DNA here is from genome assembly GCF_048593235.1 of Sminthopsis crassicaudata. Taxonomy (NCBI): domain Eukaryota; kingdom Metazoa; phylum Chordata; class Mammalia; order Dasyuromorphia; family Dasyuridae; genus Sminthopsis; species Sminthopsis crassicaudata. Next base: position 255,551,761 of record NC_133620.1, on the reverse strand, counting down.
TTTGTTATCTCTTTCAGAAGATGACTAAGAGATATGAAAGACACCAGTACTGGCCAGTGATTCAGACATTTTATTTTGCTGAAGTTGGAGTCAGAACTGGGCCCAGGATTGGGGTCAGGGCTGTGCTGTGGCATTAGGATTGCATGCTGGGCTCTCACCCTGGTTCCAGAGATTTTTTTCTGGTGACCTTCTAAGTGTTCTTTGGCTGAAAAATATTCTACTATGTTTTTTTTGGTGTTCTGACACTCCAAAATATTTTAGTTGTTATTTGAAAGAATTGGAAGTGGTTTGGGAGAGAACTTGGACAAATTCTACCCTCCTGATCATTCATGCTACAATTATACTAATGTACAGCCTTTTCCCCTAAATGATTAAATAAAAATGCATTAATTTTGGAACAAGATATATTTAGGTTATGCCAAAAATAAAGATTTTTTCAATTGCATCTTGTTTTTGTCTTTCTTTTATTTCTTAAACATGGATCCTCTAAACTACTGCTCTTTGACCCTTTATGCACACTATCCCTTTGTGATGACCTTATAAATTCGTATGAGTTTCATGATCAGTTCTGTAGATAATACTCAGTTCTTAACTCTGACTTCCATTTTTCTCTAACATCACATTAGTGATCCTAAATTTTTGTTTGCTTTTTCTTGCTTTTCCCCCCAAATGCACCTGATATCCATCCCACTGGCATTTCACTCATAATATATATATATATATATATATATATATATATATATATACATATATATATATATATATATATATATATATATATATATATAATTTTATAATATTTTTCCCTGTTAAATTATCTTCCTTTAAGTGGATATCTTCAACATAAAGAAGATCCCACTCACTTGCAGTTGATCAATGATGAATAGAAATAACTACACCCAGAGAAGGAACACTGGGAAGTGAATGTAAATTGTTAGCACTACTGTCTATCTACCCAGGTTACTTACACCTTCAGAATCTAATACTTAATGTGCAACAAGAAAATGGTATTTACACACATATATTGTATCTGGGTTATATTGTAACATATGTCAAATGTATGGGATTGCCTGTCATCGGGGGGAGGGGGTGGAGGGAGGGAGGATAATTTGGAAAAATGAATATAAGGGATAATATTATAAAAAATACTCATGCATATATACTATGGAAAAAATTTCTAAAGAAAAACAAAGAAAAAAAATTATCTTCATTTGATCTCACCAGCATTCTCCTAGTTAGATAGGCTCATAACTTTGAAATAACCTTTGCCTCTGTTCTTTCCCTCATGTCCAACAGTCATTTAGTTGCTATTGATTCTACTTTCTCAGTACTCTCACATTTATTCTCTCTTCTCGAATTTCACTGCAATCATTCTGTTTTAGGTTTTCATTTCTTTCCTCCCAGATTAGTATACTAATTTTATCCTAGGAATCTAGGGGCAGCTAGATAAAACAGTGAATGGAGCATTGGCCCTGAAATTAGGAAGTTACTTTAAATCTGGCTACATATATACACTGAGTGAATTTGAGCAAGTCATTCAACCTCTACTCCTTGCTGTCTGAAATAAGGTTAATAACTTCTACGTCACAAAGTTTTGTGAGATTAAATCAGGTACTAAAACTGTGCTAGACAAATTTAGGCATTTAGTAAATGTTTACTCTCTTCCTGCTGCCTCTGAAATAACAGGGTTAATGAAATGGACTTAGAAAGTATTTGATGTGGATTATTTTGGACTTTGAGCTAAAAAGACAGAAATTTAAATTCTGCTTCAAATGGAACTTTTGTTCCTCTAGGCAGTGTGAAATGAAGGAGCTTGACTTGATAATTTTTAAGGTAACTTCTTCCTTTATACTGATGATTCTATAAATTTAGTATTATCAAGAAACAAAAAAAAGTGAAATTTAAATGGTTCTTTATCAGCAGAGCAAACAGGGAAATATTTCTATACCTGTTGGCCAATATCAAAAAGTAAGGTTTACTTTTCATATAATTCAATATAATACCCAGATCATGCAGACCCATCAAGTAACAAAAGGTCTTGTACTATATTGGGAGAAGAAAGAAAAAATGACAAGAATGCTAATGAATAATAGGCTATATTTAAAACAAGAACAACAACAACCACTGTCTTGGCACTTTATGGTTTTGGAGCATGCTGAAAAACTCTCTATAAATAATGATGTACAAAACATTTAATATTTAGAATGATAATCCTAAGAAAATTAAAAATTCTTTATCAATTGAATTTTTATAAATATTAAATGTACTATGATTGTTAGAGCAGAAAAGTAGAGTAACAAAATTTAGCACTATTTCCAACAGAAGTTGAAATTAAGACTTTGACTCATCACTTATAAAACTGTTTCTTCCAAAGTTATAATTTATTGCCAAATCCAGGGATCTGTACTCAGTTCTTACTTCTTGACCTTTCTACAGCCTTTGAATACTGTTCTTGAATATACTTCTCTCTGAATTTCTGTGACAATATTCTTTATTTTGTTCTTCTAGATACCTAACTGTTATTTCTCAATCCTTTCCTTGATTATCATTAATATTATGCCTCCTAACTTTAGAAAGATAAACCCAAATATTAGTACATTTTTCACCTCTATCTTTTTTTATCTTGCTTACATTAGAAGTTTCTATAATCTCTATAAAGATGATATCTATATCTAAACACACAGCAACATCCTTTGACTCACACCTAACACTCTATAAGAAGATAAGGTCACAATGAGTTCATGATTTAGACACAAAGAGTGATATTATAAGCAAATTAGAAGAAGAAAGATAGTCTACGTCTCAGATATGTGGAGAAGGAAGGAATTTGTGGGGTACATTATGGAATGCAAAATGGGTTAATTTAAAAAGATTTTGTACAAACAAAACCAATGCAGAGAAGATTAGAAAAGAAACAATAAACTGGGAAATATTTTTGCATTAAAAGGTTCTGATAAAGGCCACATTTCTAAAATATAGAGAGAATTGACCCAAATTTATAAGAATTCAAACCATTCTCTAATTGATAAATGGACAAAGGATATGAACAGACAATTTTCAGACGAAGAAGTTGAGAACATTCCTAGCCATATGAAAAAATACAATAAATTACTAATGATCAGAGAAATGCTAATTCAAGCAACTCTGAGGTATCACTGTTTTGGAATACATGGGAGAACTATTGGAATACATAGGAATCATGTGACAGTGACTGCTGGAGATCCAACCCAGAATGGATCTTCTCTTGTGAGAGGATGATACAAGGAGATTTAGAGGAAGTTGCTGTTCTCTGACCTCTCTGACTAACAGGTTTTTGCATTGTCTGACCTCTCTCCTCTTCCCTCTGTCTCCAATTTATTTCCAAAGTCCATAACACCTGTATTAGCAAAGGTTTCTTGCAACTCCTTCAGATGTTATGGTCCACAGCTGTGGAGGTTCTTGGAGAATTGACCTGTCCCTTAACACCACTGCATACCTCTCAAATTGGTAAGATGATAAGAAAAAATAATGATGAATGTTGGAGGGGATGTGGGAAAACTGGGACACTATTACATTGTTCATGGAGTTATGAACTGATTCAACCATTCTAGAGAGCAATTTGGAACTATTGCCCAAAGGGCTAGTAATATGAAGGGAAGGGAGGGGAAACATTTGGAATTTAAGGGTTAGCAAGGATGAATGTTGAAAATTATATATGTATGCTTTAAAAATAAAAAAAAAATAATAAAAGAAATATATACAGCCATATCTCTGAAGCTTCAGTTCCTTATCATGAATTACCTATTAACAAACATCTCAACCTTAAAATGATAAAAGTTCATTCTCTTTCCACACAAATGTATCATTATCCTAAATACCTCTATTACTTTCTAGGTTAGAGATGTCAAATCTGAATAAAAAAGGGGCCATTAAACTATATTGCTGTTTACTTGCATTTTATCTTTTCTCATTTTTTCCTGTTTGATTTGATTATTCTTGTGCAGCACAAGAAATATGCATGAATATGACATATATTGAATTTAACATATGTAAGGTTCTATTCAATCTTCATATTCATATAGGAAACTCCTTATTAACATTATGTTCTATTTTTAAATATATTTTGCCAAACATTTCAAATGACATTTTTATTCTGTTTCAATGACTTGGAAATATTTGGGCTACATGTTGCCAGTTTTGTTTAACACCTTGTTGTAGGGCACCTTTAGATCTCCAGGGTTTGCAAACTTGGAGTGGTTTTTGACAATGTCTTTTCCTTTACCCCACATATTAAGTCAGTTGTCAAGTCTTTTCTATTCTACTACCACTAGTACAGATTGTTGAGATTATGACAATTAGAACCCATTCCTTAAACACATCATGAAGAGAAACATATTGAATGAGTCCCTATAATGTGAAATTTATTTTAATTGTACTTCTCCATTATATCAAAAGACATTTTATCATTTATGGATACAATACAATGATTTTATTCTCAAATAGGCATTTGTCATATTATATTTTAATTTTGAAAGTCATTTCTGCTTAGAATGGAAGGCAAAAAAGGTCATTTATGAGGTTCTTTCCAAATCAAACTCATTTTCTCACTGGCAGTTACACTTGTTTTTGTTGTTGTTATGTTTGTTTTTGTTTTTGTTTTGTTTTGTTTTGTTTTGTTTTATTTTGTTCTTTATTAAAACTTGTTATTTTTCAAAACATATGCATTGATAATTCTTCAATATTAACCATTGCAAAACCTTGTGTATCTATTTCCTCTCCCATTCCCCCACTCCCTCCCTTAGAAGATAAATGGTCCAATATATGTTAAACATAGTGAATATATGTTAAATCCAATATATGCATACAAATTTATACAATTGTCTTGCTGCACAAGAAAAATCTAATCAAACCAGAAAAAATGAGAAAGAAAACAAAAAGCAAGCAAAAAAAAAGTGAAAATGCTATGTTGTGAACCATACTCAATTTCCTCTTTCAGGATGTACTTGGATCTCTTCATCACAAGACCATTGGAACTGGTCTCAATCATCTCATTGTTGAAAAGAGCCGCATCCATCAGAATTGATCGTTATATAATCTTGCTAATGATTTGTACAATGATTTCCTGGTTCTGCTCATTTCACTTATCATCAGTCTCTCCAGGCCTCTCTGATATCATTCTGTTTATCATTTCTTACAAAACAATAATATTTCATAACATCCATATACCATAACTTATTCAGCCATTCTCCAGCTGATGATCATCCATTCAGTTTCCAATTTCTTGCCACTACAAAAAGGGCTGCCATAAACATTTTTGCACATGTGGGACTTTTTCCCTCCTTTAAGATCTCTTTCGGACAAAAGTCCAATAAAAACACTACTGGATCCAAGGGTATGCACAGTTTGATAAGTCTTTGGGAATAATTCCAAGTTGCTTTTCAGAATGGTTGGATCCATTCACATTTCCACCAACAATGTATCAGTGTCCCAGTTTTCCTACATCCCCTCCAACATTTGTCATTATCTGTTCCTGTTATCATAGCCAATCTGAGAGGGGTGTAGTAGTATCTCAGAATTATCTTAATTTGTATTTCTCTGATAAATAGTGATTTAGAAGACTTTTTTATGTGAGACTAGAAATAGTTTCAATTTCTTCATCTGAAAATTTCCTGTTCATATCATTTTTTTTGACTATCAATTGGAGAATGGTTTGAATTCTGATAAATTTGAGTTAATTCTCTATATATTTTAGAAATGAGCCTTTACCAGAAGCCTGAAATGTAAAGATGTGTTTTCAGTTTATTGCTTTCCTTCTAATCTTATCTGCATTAGTTGTGTTTGTATAAAAACTTAATATAATCAAAAATATCCATTTTGTGAGCAATAATGATCTCCTATTCTTCTTTGGTCACAAATTCCTTCCTGATCCATAGATTTAAGAAGTAAACTATCCTATGTTCTAATTTTTTTATAAAATCAATCTTTATGTCTAAATCATAAATGCATTTTGACCTTATCTTTGTATGCTAGTGTGGGTCAATGCCTAGTTTTTGCCATACTAGTTTCCAATTTTCCCAGTAGTTTTTGTCAACTAGTAAATTCATATCCCAAAAGCTGGAGTCTTTGGGTTTTTCAAACACTACATTACAATAACTCCAAGGAATATCATGGCTAAATTTCAGAACTATCAGACCAAAAAAAAATATTACAAGCAACCAGAAAGAAAAAATTAAAATACCAAGAAGTCACAATAAGGATTATGCAGGACCTAGCAGCTGCCACCTTAAAAGATTGAAGGGCCTAGAATCTGATATATGAAAGGCACAAAATTTCATTTGCTTTTCAATGTGCAATAGCTCCTTAAAATCTCAGATTTTGGTTTATACAGAGGCTATAACTGAAACCATATGATAATCTTAATAGATGAAGAAAAGGCTTTTGACAAAATATAGCACTCATTTCTATTAAAAACACTAGAGAAAATAGGGATTATGGTGCTTTTATTATATTTGCTCAGTCTACCCAAGAACATTTTGTATTTTCCCAACTGATCAGATCTGACTTTATTTGTGTGGAAAATGTTTTGTAAATGTTTGTAATTGTAAATGTTTGAATTTGTCTTGGCAAATAGACTGCCAAATATCTACAGTTATTTTATATAGAATGTTTTTTTATGTTTTTGCTGTTGGACTTTGTTGGTAATATATAAAAATCCTGATGATTTATGTGGGTTTATTTGTATCATGCAACTTTGCAAAGCTGTGAATTTTTTTCCAGTAGTTTTTTTTTAGTTGAATCCTTAGAGTTCTCTAAGTATAGCTTCATAACATCAGCAAAGAATGATAATTTGGTTTCCTCATTACCTACTCTAATTCATTTGATCTCTTTTTCTTTTCTTATTAGAAATGCTAAAATTTCTAATACAATATTGAATACTAATGGTGATAATGGGCAGCCTTGTTTCACCCCGTATCTTATTGGGAATGGTTCTAGTTTGCTCCCATTACATATGATGCATGCTGATGATTTTTTTTAAGTTCATTTTGAAGAATATTCCAGTCTGATTAGAAAAAAGAGAGAGGAAAATCAAATTGTTAGTCTTAAAAATGAAAAAGAGGAACTGTCCACCAATGAGGAGGAAATTAGAGAAATAATGAGTTACTTTGCACAACTTTATGCCAATAAATTTGATAACCTAAGTGAAATGGAAGACTACTTCCAAAAGTATAGGCTTTCTAGATTAACAGAGGAGGATGTAAATTGCTTAAATAGAACTATTTCAGAAAAAGAAATACAGCAAGCTATTAATCAACTCCCTAAGAAAAAAATCTCCAGGACCAGATGGATTCACAGGTAAATTCTACCAAACATTCAAAAAACAATTAGCTCCAATGTTATATAAATTATTTGAAAAAATAGGGGATGAAGGAGTCCTAACAAAATCCTTTTATGACACAGACATGGTACTGATACCCAAACCAGGTGGGTTGAAAATGGAGAAAGAAAATTATAGACCAATCTCCCTAATGAATATTGATGCTAAAATCTTAAATAAGATATTAGCAAAAAGACTCCAGTAAATCATCCCCAGGATAATACATCATGATCAAGTAGGATTTATACCAGGAATGCAGAGCTGGTTCAATATTAGGAAAACTATCAGTATAATTGGCCATATTAATAATCAAATTAACAAAAATCATATAATCATCTCAATAGATGCAGAAAAAGCATTTGATAAAATCCAATATCCATTCCTATTAAAACACTTGAGAGTATAGGAATAAGTGGACTTTTCCTTAAGATAATCAGTAGCATCTATTTAAAACCACCAATAAGCATCATATATAATGGAGAAAGATTGCAACCATTCCCATTAAGATCAGTGGTGAAATAAGGTTGTCCACAATCACCATTACTATTCAATATTGTATTAGAAATGCTAGCTTTGGCAATAAGAGTGGAGAAAGAGATTAAAGGACTTAAGAGTAGGTAATGAGGAAACAAAATTATCACTCTTTGCAAATGATATGATGGTATACATAGAGAACCCCAAAGATTCAACTAAAAAGCTATTAGAAATAATCCACACCTTTAGCAAAGTTGCAGGATACAAAATAAATCCACATAAATCATCAGCATTCTTATGTGTCACTAACAAAATCCAACAGTTAGAGTTACAGAGAGAAATTCCATTTAAAGTAACTACTGATAGCATAAAATATTAAGGAATTGATCTGCCAAGGGAAAATCAAAAACTATATGAGCAAAACTACAAAACACTTTCCACACAAATTAAGTCTGATTTAACCAATTGGAAAAATATTAAATGCTCTTGGATAGAATGAGAGCAAATATAATAAAGATAACAATACTATCTAAACTAATCTATTTATTTAGTGCTATACCAATCAGACTACCAAAAAACTATTTTAATGATCTAGGAAAAATAACAACAAAATTCATATGGAAAAACAAATGATCAAGAATTTCAAGTGAATTAATGAAAAAAAAATCAAATGAAGGTGGCCTAGCTGTACCAGATCTAAAATTATATTATAAAGCAGTGGTTACCAAAACCATTTGGTATTGGCTAAGAAATAGACTAGTTGATCAGTGGAGTAGGTTAGATCCAAAGGACAAAATAATTAATAACTCTAACAACCTCATGTTTGACAAACCCAAATGACCCTAGCCTTTGGGGTAAGAACTCAATGTTTGAAAAAAAATTGTTGGGAAAATTGGAAATTAATATGGCAGAAACTAGGCATTGATCCACACTTAACACCATACACCAAGGTCAGGTCAAAATGGGTTCATGACCTAGGATTAAAGAATAAGATTATAAATAAATTAGAGGAACATAGGATAGTTTACCTCTCAGACCTGTAGAAGAGGAATTATTTCATGACCAAAGAAGGACTAAAGATCATTATTGATCACAAAATAGAAAGCTTTGATTATATCCAATTGAAAAGTTTTTGTACAAACAAAATCAATGCAGATAAGATTAGAAGGGAAACAATAAGGGAAACAGAAAACAACTGTTTGGATATGTATAGATATACTTCATAACATTTCAACTTTTATAACTTTTTTAGACATATTCAAACCAGAATATTAAACTCTCTGTTATTCTATTCTATTATAATGATTCAAAAAATTCATTTTATGGGTCATATATGCAATAAAAACTAATATATGTTATAGAAATTTAAAAAAAAAAATTAAAGAATATTCCATTACTATCCCATTCTTATATTCTCTAGTGTTTTTAGTAGGATTGGATGTTGAATTTTATCAGATGCATTTTCTGCATCTATTGAGATAATCATATGATTTTGGTTAGTTTGGTTGTATATATAGTCAATTATGTTAATAGTTTTCCTAATACTGAACCAGCTCTGTATTTCTGGAATAAATCATACTTGATCATGGGATCCCGAGTATGACTTGCTGCAATCTCTTTCCTAATATTTTATTTAAGATTTTTGCATCAATATTCAAGAGGGAAAATTGTCCATAATTTTCTTTCTTTGTTTTGACCCTACTTGGTTTTGGTATCAGCACATGTCTGTGTTATATAAGAAATTTGGTAGTGGAGCCAAGATGGCGGAGAAGATACACATTAATTTGTCAGCTCCCTTCTTCCTTTGATACCAACTAGTTAAATCAGCCTCAAAAATAATGCTAGACTAATAAAAACCACAAGGATTAGAAGCATAACTTACCAGCTGAAGATAATCTGGAATTTCAACAGAAAAGGTTGGTTCTGAGGGGAGGAAAAAAAGATCAGCATGGACAGAATTAGGTGCTACCACGCTGTGCCAAACGGGCTGGGGAGAACTCTGGGATCAGAGAAGCCACTGAGATAGAGGAATCTGGCACAGGCTGATAGTACTCTGCTTATAAAACAGCTAACAAGAAGAGAAATCAAACCATTTTAAAATATAAAGCCAGATCCTAAATTCACCCAAATCCAGAAGTGGCCTAACACTAATCTCGGCACCGCTGTGCAGCCATCTTCTGTTGCCCAGGGCTTCTCCTTGGGGTAGTAGAGAGCCTGAACAGCAGGGGACACAGCCCAGGGCAGCCTGAGGCAGTGGAATTCTAGCAGCAGAGGAACTCCCAGAGAATCAGAACTCCCAGAGAAACAGAACCTCTGAAGCAGGGACTGTAATTTCCAGGCAGACACTTCTGGTTTGAGCACAGGGGCTTTTCACATCTGCTGCTAATATCCACAGTCCCACAGGAAGCTTTGGCTGGGGTTTGTGATGCTTTCACTGTTCAGCCTTAAACCTCAGGACAGTCGCTAGGCCACATAGCCGGGTCTTTCACTGGGCACTCCTCCCAGTGCAGCAGTGCTAACCACTTCTGAGACATTTCCGGGGAAGGGGGAGGGGAAGCTCTTCCGGGGAAGAGCTCTCTCTTAGCTCAGGCACAGGTCTCACTGCATCCATCTGGTCTAGGAGGAAGCTGATAAATAAATTTCTTAATGCAAGGGCAGACCCCCCACAGAATGTCAACAATGAGTAAGAAGCTGAAGAGAACAATTGATACCTTCTTTACAGAGAAAGAGTGGGTATGCAACACTGAGGAGGCTAACAGCAGACAGTCTCCAGATAACACCCTAAAGGGGAATGATACCTGCCCCCCCATCACATAACTCTCTCCTAGAATAGACTATTAAAAATTTAAGAGAGTTTGAAGAACAATGGGGAAAGGAAAGAGTAGCTATGATAGAGAATAACAGCATCCTGTAATTTGAGTTGGAAAAAATAAAGAATTCACAGGAGGTGCAGGAAAAAAAAAATATGAATTAGAAAAGGTTAAAAAATCAGAGGAAAGTAGAGTTTCTGAAATAGAAAAGATAAAAAAGTCCCAAGAAATTAGGATTTGTGATTTGGAAAAAGAAAATAACTCACTAAAAAAAATAGTGAAATGGAAAAAGAAATTCAACAGAGCAAAATAATCCATTTAAAAATTCAATTGGTCATATACAAAAAGAACTAAAAAATGTGAATGAAGAAAATAACTCATTAAAATCAGGACTGAAAAAATAGAAATTAATGATTCATTGAGAAATCAAGAATCAGTCAAACAAAACCAAAAAAAAAGAAAAAAAAAAAAAAAGAAAAAAGAAAAGCTGGAGAATAATGTCAAATATTTACTGGGAAAATGTATAGACCTGGAAAATAGATCTAGGGGAGATAATCTGAGGATCATTGGACTTCTAGAAAATTATGATGAAAAAAGAGCCTAAATTCTATTTTAAAGGAAATCATCAAAGAGAACTGTCCAGAGGTAACAGAAACAGAAGGGAAAATAGGCGTTGAAAGAATTCATAGAATACTTTCTGAAAAAGACCCTAAAAAAAGAACTCCATGGAACATTGTTGCTAAGCTGCAGAACTACCAAACTAAGGAAAAAATATTGCAAGCAGCTAGGAAAAAAAATTCAAATATCAAGGTGCCACAATAAGTGTCACAAAAGCCCTGGTGCCCTCCACATTAAAGGATTGAAGGGCATGGAACCTGATATTCCAAAAGGCAAAAGAACAAGGATTGCAACCAAGAATAAACTACCCAGCTAAGTTTAGCATTTTCTTCCATGGAAGAAGATGGTCATTTAATGAAACAGAGGAATTCCATTTGTTTCTAAGAAAAAAAAAAAAGAAAAAAAACAGACTTAAACAAAAAATTTGATCTACATCCACAAGACTGAAGAGAAGCAGAAAACAGTAAATAGAACTCTTGAGAAATGTATTTCTGTTGTGGATATACAGAAAGTCCACATGGATAAATTGATTTCACTGATATAATATAAAAAAGGGAAGTAGTAAAGGGAAGGGGATAGTATCAGACAAAGGGAAGGGAGAGATAAAAAGAGGGAAACTATATCCCAGGAAGAGGCATAGAAAATCTACCACGTCTGAGGGAATTTAGAGAGGGGGAGAAACATTGTGTGAATCTTACTCTCATCAGAAGAGGCTCAAAGAGTAAATAATTGACATATTTGTTTTTCAGAGAATTCTTTCTCACCTCAATATAAGGTGGGAGAGTAAAAGGGAAAAAGAAAAAGGGGAATAAGGGAAAATTACAAGAAAGGGGAAGAGACTTAGAAGGAGGGGGGAGGGATACTAAAATGGGTGGGCTGCATGTCACAAGTGGGGTCCACAAATTAAATACTGGGGAAGGGTTTCAGGGGGGACAAGGGGAAAAACATAATCTGGGGAAAATATGATGGCAGGAAATGCAGAAGTAGTCATTTTAACTGTAAATGCGAATGGGATGAACTCTCCCATGAAACGGAGGCAGATAGCAGACTGGATCAAAAATCAGAACCCTAAAATATGTTGTTTACAGGAAACACACTTAAAGCAGGGAGACACATATAGAGTAAAGGTAAAAGGTTGGAGCAGAAACATTTATGCCTCAAGTGAAGCCAAAAATGCAAGGGTAGCCATCCTTATCTCAGATCAAGCAAAAGCAGAAATTGATGTAATTAAAAGAGATAAGGAAGGAAACTATATCCTGCTAAAAGGTAGCATAGACAATGAAGCCATATCAATATTAAACATATATGCACCAAGTGGTATAGCATCTAATTTCCTAGAGGAAAATTTATGAGAGTTCCAAGAAGAAATAGACAGCAAAACTATAATAGTGGGAGACCTCAACCTTGCATTCTCAGAATTAGATAAGTGAAACCACAAAACAAATAAAAAGAAATTAAAGAGGTAAATAGAACATTAGAAAAAACTAGGTATGACAGATCTTTGGAGAAAACTGAATGGTGATAGAAACGAGTATACATTCTTCTCAGCAGTTCATGGAACCTATACAAAAATTGACCATATACTGGGACATAAAGATCACAAAATTAAAATCAGGAAGGCAGAAATAGTAAATGCCTTCTTTTCAGATCACAATGCAATAAAAACTACATTCAAGAAGTTAGGGGTAAATAGACCAAAAAGTAATTGGAAACTAAATAATCTCATCTTAAAGAATGACTGGGTGAAACAGCAAATTAGAGAAACAATTAATAATTTCACTCAAGATAATGACAACGATGAGACATCATACCAAAATTTGTGGGATGCAGCTAAAGCTATAATAAGGGAAAATTTTATATCTTTAGAGGCTTACTTGAATAAAATAGAGAAAGAGAAGATTAATGAATTGGGAATGCAACTTAATAAGCTAGAAAAGGACCAAATTAAAACCCCCCAACCAAAAACTAAACTTGAATTTCTAAAATTAAAAGGACAAATCAATAATATTGAAAGTAAAAAAAAAATAAATAAAACTAAGAGTTGGTTTTATGAAGAAGCCAATAAAATAGATGAACCTTTGGTAAATCTAATCAGAAAAAGGAAAGAGGAAAATCAAATTGTTAGATTTAAAAAATGAAAGGGGGGATCTTTCCACCAATGAAGAGGAAATTAGAGAAATAATAAAGAGTTACTTTGCCCAACTTTATGCCAATAAATTTGATAACTTAAGTGAAATGGATAACTACCTCCAAAAATATAGGCTTCCTAAATTAACAGAGGAGGAGATTATCTGCTTAAATAGTCCCATTTCAGAAGATAAATAAATCAACACCCCAGAAAAAAAATCCCCAGGACCAGATGGATTTATATGTGAATTCTACCCAACATTTAAAGAACAATTAGCCTCAATTTGAAAAAAATAGGGGATTAAGGAGTCCTACCAAACTCCTTTTATGACACAGACATGGTACTGATACCTAAACCAGGTAGATCGAAAACTAAGAAAGAAAGCTATAGATCCTTAATGAATATTGATGCCAATATGTTAAATAAGATATTAGCAAAAAGACTTCAGAAAATCATCCCCAGGATAATACACTACGACTAAGTAGGATATATACCAGGAATGTAGGGCTGGTTTAATATTAGGAAAACTATTAGTATAATTGACCATATTAATAATCAAATTAATAAAAACCGTACGATCATCTCAATAGATGCAGAAAAAGCATTTGATAAAATACAAAATCCATTCCTACTAAAAATACTTGAGAGTATAGGAATAAATGGACTATTCCTTAAAATAGTCAGGAGCATATATTTAAGACCGTCAGTAAGCATATGTAATGTAATGGAGATAAACTGGAACCCTTCCCAGTAAGATCAGGAGTGAAACAAGGTTGCCCACTATCACCATTACTATTCAATATTGTATTAGAAATGCTAGCCTCGGCAATAAGAGTCGAGAAAGAGATTAAAGGAATAAGAGTAGGTAATAAGAAAATCAAACTGTCACTCTTTGCAGATGATATGATGTTACACTTAGAGAATCCCAGAGATCCTAATAAAAAGTTATTAGAAATAATTCACAACTTTAGCAAAGTTGCTGGATACAAAATAAATCCATATAAATCCTCAGCATTTTTAAACATCACCAACAAAATGCAACAGCAAAAGATACAAAGAGAAATTCCATTCAAAACAAATGTTGAGAGTATAAAATATTTGGGAATCCATCTACCAAAGATAAGTCAGGAATTATATTAGCAAAATTACAAAAATAAAGGCAGATTTAAATAATTGGAAAAACATTAAGTGCTGTTGGATAGGCAGAGAGAATATAATCAAGATGACAACACTCCCCAAATTAATCTATTTATTTAGTGCTATACCAATCAGACTCCCAAGAAACTATTTTAATGACCTAGAAAAAATAACAACAAAATTCATATGGAAGAATAAAAGGTTGAGAATTTTAAGGGAATTAATGAAAAAAAAGTCAGATGATGGTGGTCTAGCTGTACCTGATCTAAAGCTATATTATAAAGCAGCAGTCACTAAAATCATTTGGTATTGGCTAAGAAATAGATCTGTGAAACAAATTAGGTACACAGGACAAAATACAGTACACCTATAGCAATCTAGTGTTTGACAAACCCAATGATACCAACATTTGGGATAAGAATTCATTATTTGAAAAAAAAAACTGTTGGGAAAACTGGAAATTAGTTTGGCAGAAATTAGATATGGACCAACACTTAACACCATACACCAAGATAAACTCAAAATGGTTCCATGATTTATGCATAAAGAATGAGATCATAATAGATTAGAGGAACAGAGGATAGTCTACCTATCAGACCTGTGGAGGAGAAAGGAATTTATGACCAGAGGAGAACTAGAGATCATTATTGATTACATAATAGAAGATTTTGATTACATCAAACTAAAAAAGTTTCTGTACAAACAAAACTAATGCAAACAAGATTAAAAGGGAAGTAACAAATTGGGAAAATACTTTTACAGCTAAAGGTTCTAATAAAGGCCTCATTTCCAAAATCTATAGAGAACTGACCTTAATTTATAAGAAACCAACCCATTCTCCAGTTGATAAATGGTCAAAGGATATGAACAGACAATTTTCAGATGATGAAATTGAAACTATATCCACTCATATGAACGAGTGTTCCAAATCTCTACTGATCAGAGAAATGCAAATTAAGACAACTGTGGTAACTACACATCCGCCAGTTTGGCTAAGATGACAGGAGCAAATAATGATGAATACTAGAGGGGTTGTGGGAAAACTGGGACACTAATGCATTGCTGGTGGAATTGTGAAAAATCAAGCCATTCTGGAGAACAATTTGGAACTATGCCCAAAAAGTTATCAAACTGTGCATACCCTTTGATCCAGCAGTGCTACTACTGGGATTATATCCCAAAGAAATATTAAAGATGAGAAAGGGACATGTATGTGCCAAAATGCTTGTGGCAGCTCTTTTTGTAGTGGCTAGAAACTGGAAAATGAATGGCTGTCCATTAATTGGAGAATGGTTGAGTAAATTATGGTATATGAATGTTATGGAATATTACTGTTCTGTAAGAAGTGACCATCAGGATGAATACAGAGAGTTTTGGAGAGACTTATATGAACTGATGCTGAGTGAAATGAGCAGAAACAGAAGATCACTATACACTTCAACAACAATCCTATATGGAGAGATATTCTGATGGAATTGGATAGTTTCAACATAAAGAAGATCCAACTCACTTCCAGTTGATCAATGATGGACAGAAACAGCTACACCCAGAGAAGGAACACTGGAAATTGAATGTAAACTGTTAGCACTACTGTCTTTCTACCCAGGTTACTTATACCTTCGCAATCCAACTCTTAACATGCAATAAGAAAATTGGATTTACACACATATATAGTATCTAGGTTATACTGTAACACAATTAATATGTATAGGATTCCCTGTCATCTAGGGAAGGGAATAGAGGGATGGAGGGGAAAATTTGGAAAAAAAGAATACAAGGGATAATGGTATAAAAAATTACTCATGCATATGTGTTGTCAAAAAATTATAATTATAAAATTAATTAAGAAAAAAAAGAAATTTGGTAGGACTCCTCCTTTCTCTATTATTTCAAATTCTGTGCATAGTATTGGAATTAAATGTTTTTTGAATATTTGGTAAAATTCACAAGTAAACCCATCTAGCCCTGCTGATTTTTTCTTAGGGAAGTGATTAATAGCTTGATCTATTTCTTTTTCAAAAATGGAAATATTTAGTAATTTATTTCAAATTTGGTATTCAACTGAGGATTTTTAATCTGTTCTTTTTCTAGCCATCTTGTTTTCCCCAATTTTCCTTGACCACTTTCTCCCTTAGCCAGACTTCTCCTTTTATAATTCCTTCCCCTTCTATCTCCTCTCTCCTCCTACTTCACTACAGGGTGAGATTAACTTCTCTGTAAACCAAATGTATCTGATATTCTCTCTTTGTGCCAAATCTGATGAGCATAAGATTTGCACAATGCTCAAACTTTCCCTTCTTTCCCTCAATTGCAATAGGTCTTTTTTGCCTCTTTATGAGATGGATTTTATCCCATTTAAACTCCATTTTCTTTTTCTTCCACTAGAATCATCATTCTTCCTCCAATTTCTTTTTTATATCATAACAGTAAAATTAAATTATACCTGCAGCCTCCAAGTATACCCATAGCAGAGATACAGATTTCAAAAATTAAATATGTCATCTTCCCATTTAAAGATAATAATCTTTTTAACTTTTAAAATAAAGTTTTTTTCCTTCACTTTATACCTTTCTGTACTAGTTTTGAGTTCTGTATTTGAATATCAAATTTCCTATTCTTTTTTCATCAGAAATGAATGAAATTCACCTGTTTCATTCAATCACCACCATTTTCCCTGAAAGATAATGCTCAATTTTTGTTGGATCATTGATTCATACCTGTAATCCAAGATCTTTGGCCTTTCAGAATATCATATTTCATGCCCTTTGATACTTTAAAGTGGAAGCTGTTAGGTCTTGGGTAATCCTGATTGTGTCTCTTTGATATTTGTATTGTTTCCTTCTGGCTTTTTGCAATACTTTCCCCTTATTTGATAATTCTGAAATTTTGCCATGATATTCCTTGGGATTTTTATTTTGGGGTCTCTTTCAGGAGGTGATCTGTGATTTCTTTCAATGCACATTTGACCACCCTCTGGTTTTAGAACATCAGAACAGTTTTCCTAGATGATTTCTTGAAAGATGACGTCTAGGCTTTTTTTTTATCATGGATTTTAGAAATTCCAATAAGTCTTAGATTGCCTCTCCTAGATCCATTTCCAGGTCAATTTTTTTCTAATTAAGTATTTTATATTTTCTTATATTTTTTATTTTGTTTGACTGATTCTTAAAGACTCATTGATCATTCATTTCCATTTATTTAATTCTCATTTCACAAATTCTGGTTTTTTTTTTTTTAACAAATTAGTATCTTTTCATATCTATTTTGTAAGGACTTGTATTCTTTTTTCCATTTCATCAAATCTATTTTAAGGAGTTTTCCCCAGATAATTTCTGTTTTTTCCCTTTCCAAACTCTCTTGCAAAGTTCTCATTGTCTTTCCCCATTTTCCTTTCTCTTTTAAGATCCTTTTTAATTCTTCCAAGAGAGACATGTAAAATAGGCACCAAATCATATCAACTTTCGGATTTATTCGGGAGATGATTTGCATTTATGATTTTCAGGATTTGAGATCTGTTCTTCTCTTTCTCCATAAAAACTTTCTATTGTCAGAGTTCTTTTTACGTTTTTTTGCTCATTTTTTAAAGGCTGAGGTATACTCTTAGGCCAAAGGGGTGACAGCTATCTTAGGTTTGAAGTTATTTAAATATATCTTCTGCTAGAAATTTGTTACACTCCTAATATTTGTGGGTTCTGTTACTCCAAAATCAGTTCAGGGGCTTGATCTGTTGTTGATCTGAAGTACTCGGATAAAGATGTATTTACTCTCTACCATTTTGGCTCAGCCCCCCCATGGAGCTTTTCTTAAAAGACTGAATAATTTTCTATTTAAAACCAACAGCAAACATTATACCCACACATTCTCAGTATGACCAGGGGTGAAACAAGAATGTCCATTATCATCACTATTATTCAACATTAGACCAAAAATTTGGTTTTACTAATAAGAAGAGAAAAAGAAATTAAATGGATTAGAGTAGGTTATTAGAAAATAACATTATCAATCTTTGCAAGTAACATGATGATACACTTAGGGAATCCTGGAAAACCATGCAAAAACCTATGGGAAGCAATGTACAGCTTTTCAAAGTTGCAGGATATAAAATAATTCCACACAAATCATCAGCATTTCTATATATTACTGTCAATGTCCATCAGCAAGAGATAAATTTTATTTAAAATGAATGTAGACAAAATAAAATATTTGGGGGTCTACATGACAAAAGAAACTGCAAAGTTATATGAATACATCTACAAAATAGTTTTCACAGAAATAAAGTTAGATCTAAACAATTGGGAAAAATTATCAATTGTTCATGAATAGGTTGAGCTCATATAAGAAAAATAATAATTCTGCTTAAATTGGTCTACATGTTGAGTAACATACCAATTAAGCTACTAAAATTGTTTTATAAAACTAGAAAAAATAATAGCAAAATTCATCTAGAAGAAGAAAACATCAAAAGTGTCAAGGGAATTAATGGCCAGCAGAACCAGACCTAAACTTTTATTATAAAGCATTAGTCATCAAAACCATTTAATACTGGTTAAGAAACAGAGTAGCAAATCGGTAGAACAGATTAGATACACATGACAAAATAATCAAGGTCTATAGTAATCTAGTATTTGATAAAACCCCTTATTCCAGCTTCTGGATTACCATTTCATTATTGACAAAAATTGCTGGGAAAACTGAAAAATAATGTCAGAAACTTCCATAGACCTATACCTCACACTCCATACCAAAGTAAGATTAAAATGGGTACGTGATTTGGGGATAAAAGATGATTCCATAAACAAATTAGAAGAGCAAGAAATAATTTACCTATCAGATCTTTGGAGAAGGGAGAAATTAGAGATCAAAGCTCAAAGAGAACATTATGAAAAACAAAATAGACAACTTTGATTGTATTAATTTAAAACTTTTTTATGCACAAACAAAATCATCAGAAAGATTAAAAGGGAAGGACAAAACTGGGGG
Source organism: Sminthopsis crassicaudata (assembly GCF_048593235.1). Classification (NCBI taxonomy): domain Eukaryota; kingdom Metazoa; phylum Chordata; class Mammalia; order Dasyuromorphia; family Dasyuridae; genus Sminthopsis; species Sminthopsis crassicaudata. Next base: position 255,532,260 of record NC_133620.1, on the reverse strand, counting down.
GGAATTTTTACTGCCAGTGTTTCTGATAAATGTCTCATTGCTAAAATATATAAAGAACTGTGTAAAATTTATAAGAAAATAAGTCATTTCCCAATTGATAAATGGTCAAATGATATAAACAATTTTCAAATGACAAAACTAAAGTCAACTATAGTCATATGAAAAATATTTTAATTCACTATTGATTTGAGAAATATAAATTAAAAGAACTCTAAAGTACCACTTCACAACTCTCAGATTGACTAAGATGACAGTAAAATACAATTATACATATTGAAGGGGATGTGAAAAAATTGAGACAATAATATTGATTCAAATCATTGAATTATCTTTATTACAAACTTTTCTTTTCATTCCCTAGGCTTTTTTCCTACTCCTGATAAAGTCACACAGTGAAATGGGAAAGGCAAAATCAAGGCTCATAGTGAAGCAAATGATACATGACAACATTTTTTACAACAAAAAAATTTACAAAAAATTACATTGAGAAGTCTGCCATCATCCAGAAAATGTTGTCAGAATTGTTGATGGAAAATTAAACCTGCCAACCAAAAAATATTCTATTATTTTATATGACCCTATGAATATTATATTGATATTTCCATTAGGCATGATCATCTTTATTCTTTTTCTAATATGAATTATGCACCTTAATTCCACATGCATATTCATTTTAAGGCAGTCTAAGACATAAGAAATTAAATAAAAGTTTATACAAATTGATAAAAAGAAAGGTTATTAATTTTAAGCATTGGTTCTCAGGTATCTATGTTTTCCCATATCATATAGCATGAGTTCCTTAATACTGAATTGTAAATGTCCTACTTTCTACTTCCCACAAAAATAACATTTCCACTTTTTCTTTTCTTTTTGTATTAAAAAAGATTTTTATACATAAATATTTCTTTTCTAATATATAGTGTAAGTGAAATACCATCTTATCATCAAATGTTTCTTTAAGCAAATCGATTAAAATTTAGTTAGATTACCTTTGGATACTGTTTGACAGGAATTAGTACACGTTCTGATAGTTTAATATTTTTGTTGCTGATGACATCAAGATATTTCTTTTCTTCATCTTCTTTTTTCCCATCAGAACCCTGAAACTTTTCAATTTCTGAAAATGGAATAAAAAGAAAAAAAGTAAAAGATTAGTATTATTAAAATATATATGTTGGTTATATTTTTACATTTTAATAAACATTTATTAAACTATCTAATATACTCAACTGAGATGAGGACTAGGGAAAAATGTGACATACATACTGAGATACTATTGGATTATCTGTTTCTAATAATGGTACTGAATGATTTCAGTGGAGAATCACACTATTTCTAAAGAGATTTCAATCTCCAAGAATTAGGAAGTAATAACAGGATAGAGTAGTTTCCATCCAATCAAGTCCAATAAACATCAATACATTATAAAAGAAATAATAATTCTTAAGAGTGCTGAAAATGTCCCAGCATATTCCACTATCCTAAGCATGACAGGGTAAATCAAAGAATTTAAAGGAAATTACATTTTCTTTCAAAAATTCTATTGAGAAATAAAAGGAAATCATTTCATTCATTCAATAATTTCATTGAATGATTTTATATGTTGTGCTTATCATTAAAGGGAAAACAAAGATTAATATTTCTGTTCTCTCTGACCAATGAGGGATTACAATCTATAAGGACAGAAATCCAAAGAGATATAAGTTGAGTGATTCAAACTGAAGTAAAGTTTGTTCAATGGTTTTAAAGAATTGCTGAATGATATATGGAATTTGTTTAGATAGAACAAAACCAATATTGTGGAGTGATATTACAAGATATTTTATGAACTTTTATATATGAGTAATAATGACATCTCTATTCTATGGAGGTGTTAATACATAGTTAGAAATAAAAAAGAAGATAATTAAATTTTTAGATATTATTAATATTAGTATTCATTAGATAACATTGAAATATGTATGCAAAATCAGCAACAACCAATTAACTTTGTATTCTATATGTCTTACAATTATATATAATACACATACACATATATATGTGTATGTGTATGCATTTATACACACACGCAGAGTTTCGAAATTAAGCAGCATTGGTCAAATGTACTGCACAGCATTTAATTATTTAACTTGACAAAGTCAATTTCACAATTTCAAGTTCATCTAAAAATTATTTCTGATTCTGTTAGGAAATTTGTTTTACTCATGTAACTTATTTGCTTGTATTAAAAATTGCCATGATATTTTATATTTTACTTTATTGTATGGAAATAAGTATTCATTTCATATCTGTTTCTAATTTTTTACATAATGTGACTATAAGAAAACAAGATGCTATAAACACATGACCAAGGCATTGCTTTGAAAAGTTATAATATTTATGGTGTTGGATGGGTGATATTTAGAATGCTAAACCAGTATTTTAGAAAACTGGGCTCAAAATTTGTTTTTGATATTGTCTGAGTAATTCTGTAAAAGTGATTTAACCTCCCTGTATGTCCATTTTGTCATCTTGAAAATGCAGATGATATTACTTAAAGTACCTTTTATAACCACTTAAAATCACTTAAAGTGGTTGTGGGTCTCAAATAGAAGAGCTATAAAATGATCTGTAAAATTTAAGGTTTTTCTCACTAACAGCTATTTTCTCATTAGCCTAGAATTGCCATAAAGGGCATAAATTTAGATTATATAATGTTTATAAATATAACAATACATTGGTTTGAGTATTCATTTGAAACATTTGCAATATTGCCTTCTATAGATGAATATTACCTTGAATATTGTAAATGTTGGGAGAAAATAATAATGATCTATTGAAGCATAAATTTAGACATGGAAAGGATCTTATAGGTCATCAAGTTAATCTTGTTCAATTAAATTAAATTAAATTCAACAAATTCATCACATTCTTATTATGTGGTAAACAATGTGCCAGGTTTTGGGGATAATTAAAAATAAAACAGAATTCATGTTTTTATTGGTTTCTATGACCATCTTAGGAATGCGGGGCATGGAGTCATATAAGTAAATTTAAAGCATACAGAATAAATACAAAATAATATTAGGGAAAGAAGAACAATTTTAGCAAATGGGAAAAAAAGGCATTTTATAGAAGGTAGTACTTGATTTAAGAGGCAATTTGGTGCCTCAGATAATAGAGCACCTGGAGTCAGGAAGGCCTGAGTTCAAATTCAGCCTTAAATACTTCCTAGCTATGTGATCCTGAAGTGTTAACCTCTTTTTAGTTCAATCCACTGGAGAACAACATGACAAACAATCCTAGTATTTTACTAAGAAAATCCCTTGTCCAATAAGATAAATGAATGACTGAACAACAATTTTATATAAAGCATGATGAGATAACTGAGTGATAACAGTGAGAAAGCAAATAGTACAAAACACAGGTGATAGTTTATAGCATGGTAATGAGATGAGGAATAGAATTCTCCTTAGAGGAATCAGCAAAATAGGTTACAGAATGTGTGTGTTTGTGTGTTTGTGTGTGTGTTTGTGTGTGTGTGTGTGTGTGTGTATGTGCGCGCGCATGCACATATGTTGGGGCCTGGCCATAACATACACTAATTTTAAAAATGGGTTTGTAACAGGTTATTAAGACTTTTAACTAACTGACAGAGGTTTTAATTATAGAGTTACTAGGGAGGAAATGAAGCTCTGGAGTAGGGGTTCAACCTGTTCAAATCTCTTTTTTAGGCATATCTCTTTGGTAACTATGTCAAGGATGGCTTGGAGAAGGAAAAAAGGTAGTAGATAACCTGGATGAAGGTCATTAGGAATTTGTAATACAATAATTATACATGTGAGAAGAGATGCTTTCTTGACTTAAATTGGTTGGTTGAAGAAGAGATAAATGCAAGATATATTTTTAAGATACAACCAAAAAGGCAGAGGCAAGATGGTGGAGTAAAGGCAGGATCTCACCTCCAAATAGCTTCAAATTCCCTTAAATAATGACTAAATTTTTTTCAAGCAACATAATACCCAAAAAAGACAGAGTTAAGCATTTTTCAGCTGAAAGCAACTTAGAAGTTCAGCAGGAAAAGTCTGTGATGAGAGTGAGAGTCTAGGGTGTAGTTCTATGCAGGCCATGCCAGCATTATCCTAGCTCCGGCCTGGACCTAGCCTATCTTCCAAATCAGTGGCAGTGCTAGTGGCTTCCTGACCTTTCAGCCTGTAGACACCAGTCAGTGGAGAGGGTCTGTGGAGTTCCCAGTTTCAACTCTGACCTTGACCCCAGCCCCAGCCCCAGTGTCAGCCAGGTGGGACCTCTGAATCAATAGCATTGCTGGAGACTTCTGGACCTTGCAATGTTCTCTATTTTAAATTATAATTATTCTCTGGGTGCAGATTTCTTAGGGAGCTTCTGGAGTCAGCCTTGGCTTCAGTTCAGTTTCAATAATCACCTCAAATGCAGCCAGGAGTTAAAGTCCAGATCCTTTATTGTGCCCTTCAAAATCCTGAATCTTTTCCTTGGCTGGTTAGCTTTCTTAGAGGCTTATCTTTCTCCTTTGTTCCCGAGAGCTCTTGTCAGAATATCTCCAACCAGCACAAAGGTGGAAGTGGGAATTCCTCACTTGGGGCTCTGCTAGTTTTTCTGGAGGCCTTCTGGATCTTGGTTTTAGTGTTCTCCACAGGACAGCCTGCCACCACTTCTCTGTTTTCCTTTGATCTGCCTGAGTTGTGAATCTCCTTGTCTGAATCCTGATTCTGAATCTTCTTGAGCTTCCAGTGGGCTTGTCCTTTTATATGCTCTTTTAAAGGTGTGAAAGGTGTGAACTCTGAACTAGAGAATTGTTAAGTACAATGCTAAATTAGATAACTGACTTAGCACCTTATAAAAATCCTAACACACCCATAATTGCAAATACTTGGATAAGGAATTCAGTGACCACTCAGGCTGTCTCTTTTGCTGTTGGCACTGCAAAAGTGAATCCTGAAAAGGTATCTACTACCATGTTGATGAATGACAGACGACCAAAAGATTTATAGTGGGTCACATCCATTTGCCAGATTTCATTGGGTCTCAAAGCACTAGGGTTCTTCCCTGGAGGGAGTGTAGGAGCGTGGAAAGGAAGACAAGCTGTACAGTTTTTTACTATGCTCCTAGCTTCCTCTCTTGTTATTCCAAATTGTAAACGTAAAGCTCAAGCAGCCTGATGATATTTAGAATGAGATTTTTGTGCTTCCTGAAATAAAGGAGTACTGGCTAACATGGTTAGTAGGCTATCTGCCTTTGATTTTCCATCAAAAATAGGACCTGGAAGTCCACTATGTGAGTGGATATGCAAGATATAAATCGTGCCTGGATGCTTTCTCACTTGCTCTTGAAGTTTTTTTTTTCCCAGAAGCCCTTGCGTTATCCCACGCCCATTCTCTGGGAGAATAAAAGAAGGTGGCACTCAAGAGATTGAGAGTCTTGCCTGGGCCAGACATGAGGCAGCTCTCTGGAGGAAGAAGAGGTCAGAGTTGGCGACAGTTGAAACAACAGTTCTCCTCCCAGAGAGTGATCAGCAGTTTCTGGAGACAACAGAGTATTACACACCACAATTCAGGAATAACATTCATAAAATGGTGAATATTATAAGGTGTCAACAACGATGGTTAGAGACTCAAGACCATATACCATGAGAATGGATTAAATGGACTGTCAACATTCGGCATAAAGAACAGAAGACTTCGACAAGAAATGATAACTTTCAGTATTTGAAGGGCTGTCATAAGGAACAAAAGTGGAAAATAAAACATTTATTTAGTACTTTATGTGTCACCACTGCACTATTAAGCATATGAAGAAAAGAAAGAGAAAGCCCTTATTCTTAAGGAGATCACAGTCTAATGAGGCAAACCATACACAAACAACCATATACAAAAAAGCATCATGTTTACTCACAAACTTCCATTCAGCTATTTTCCCCAAGAAGTCTAACAATATTTTTAAATAAGTGAATAAAAAACAAAAAAAATAATCCTTAACATATTAAAATCAATGATAAAACAAGTTAAAGCTGATAAAAAATAGTGATGAGTTGTGTTGTTTATATGTTGATCTGCCAAAGAATTCAGAAAGTATATTGTGGGTTTGTTCATTCCACACCTCGAAAATATTTGAGGAAATATTTGGATTTGAATAGATAGATAGATATAGATAGATAGATAGATAGATAGATAGATAGATGGATAGATAGATAAAGAGATAACACACATTTTTTTCAATAAACCTAGTCACACATATACTTAAATTCGTTGGGAAGGAATTTATTTAATCTACAAATAAATTTCATTTCCTCTTCAGATCAATTTTAAAAATTATTGATGATATTCTTTCTAAATTTTAATATGTACTAATTTCATTCTTCAACAGAGTATATTGGTTATATTATGTTATCTTAAAATATATTGATTAAAGCAAATTTTCTGGATGATTTAAAAATAATTGAGATATTCATGTACATGCTTGCATATATGTACATATACACATATATGCATATGTATTTTTATATTATTTATTTTATCAATCTAGTTTTATAAATGTATATGAATGCATATAAATGCAAATATTTATTTATATATGAATTAGCAAGATTTATACAAAATGGTCACCCAAATCAATAATGGCATACTCAAAACTAGACTATAAATCTTCTGAATCTGATTACATTAGTCTTTTTCCTTATTGTCAGTATCCTTGCTTACTATATTATTGTCCTTTCTAACACATCTAACCCGATGGAGACTTGGAAATCAACAAGTAATGAAGTGTACTTTAAGAACATTAATCTTAGTCAGAGTCTTTGATTTGATTCACAACTTAGACATTTCCTAGTTGAGAGATCCTGGGCAAGTTGCTTAATCAGCTTGAATAACAGTTTCCTTAATTGTTAAGTGAAAATAACAAAATATGTATGACATGCTTTTCAAGTTTATGTAAAGAGGACACTTTGTAAATACATGAAATTATGAATTGTTACTGTCATAACTAACCTTGTTGGAAATATTATAAAATAAGTATAAAACAAAATTCTTGAAGAAAATCCTTAGAATCTCAACTATGTTTGAAATCTATTTTTGTGCAGATCTCCAGTTTGTTCTGGTGGAAGAATTCCTTAAGGGGAAAATTTCTGCCACTAAAATAGAGTGATAACATCTCTGCATCTTAAAGTCTAGGAGAGTAGCCTGGGACACTGTCAGGTGATCTGACTTAGCCAGGGACAAATATCTAGTCTTTGTCAGAAGCAATTCTTCAACCCAGTTACTGATTTCCTGATTATCTCTTCACTAACCTTGCTTATTAAAAGTATAGTTGCTTGGTTTTTTTTTTTCATACTTTCCACAAAATAATATTTAATTTTTATTTTGATGGCTTTAAGGCCTAATTTGATAATTTCTTAGTTCTTAACTCTGTACTAGAGACAGTAAACATACAACCCAGCTTAGTTGTCAACTCCATATTTGTCCATGATAATTAAGAGAATCCTATCTGAGGCATGACTATAAAAGGATGAATTAATACAGGTTTTTGGTAGAAATTGTTAATGAGCAGATATTGACATTTGCCATGAATGGTACTGTTACTTATGTAGATTTTCCTTAAGATGTTAATATATGTTTTTTGTTATTTTAAGTAATAGCAATTGTATGTATGTTAATGGAGTGATTGTCATATACTGTATTAGACAAATGTCAAGCAATTCATATATAAAGGGTCTTACTCTACTAATCATTAAAATGAGAATCTTGAACTAAATGATCTTGAAAGGAACCTATAAGTAAAAAAAATCTATAAAGCCTTTATAAAATATGCAAGGTCTAACTTTCAAAATATATACATATTTATTTTTTCAGTTCAAGAAGGGACTCCAAATAGTCAAAATGATTCATTTAATTACCAAGCAGCCTTCGAAAATAAATTTCCTAAAATGCAATATAAGAAAAAATAATGTTTGTGTGCAAGCTATAATTTCAGAAAACATTAAAAGGAGGAACACTTGTTATTAGTCTTGGAAGGAAAAGACTTATTTGTCAATAAAATGTAAATGACCTTTAAAGTTTACAACACAGAAAGATGCCCACTATTCAGCTCTTTGCATGCTTGTCCTCATTGAAAATAAAAATCCAATAAAATTTGTGGAAAACCCTAAATTTTATTTACTAAACTTCATAAAAGGACATTTTTATCTAAGTACAAATGATGTTTAAATGCATTTCTGCTAGAAATACTCATTACAGATGGTATAAAACCACTTAATATGGAGACAATATGTACCAGAAAAAAGGTTATATTCTTAGAAAAGAAAATTCCTTTCTCAAATTAAACTCTATTAGCTTACAACTACCACAATTATTTTATGGTGCATTTCATAAGAAAACACTGAATACCAAGAATTAAAATCCAAGATCACCCAATACAATGCAGGGGTCAGGAGTAATTGTGAATATGATGCTATACATTTGGCTCAAGCTAACAAGTGCAGAACTGCAATCTGAATCCACCTCTATGAATTCCAAGTGTTCTTCCCTCAATAATTTTCTCATATGACAATTCTTTGATTACAATAGATTTTCAATTGTCCTTAATGAAGCTCAGACTTTAAAGATGAATGAATTGTACATCTCAAGTATACTTTTAAAAATTCTTACAGTGAATAAAAATATTTTAAAGATTAAGGTAACAAATGTGTAATATTTAAATATAATTTGGGAGAATGACAATTTCAATATCTTCAAAGAAGGAATAAGTATTTGGTTTTAAAAAGAGAAAAGTGAAGCATGAAATTAAATTGTTCTTATATAACAATATCTGTTTTTAAAAGCATTTCTATTGGACATACTTATGTTTCAAGAAGTATGACTGAACTGAGGCTATTCACATTAATTTTTAATTTTTGACATACTAATCTGCACTAACATTGAATTTCATTAAATTATATTTTCTGAAATGGAAATTATGCCCCAAATATAATCATCATATGGATACTTTTATGATATAAATGATAATGAAATACATTAATAACTTCTTAACTAACTAATGACTAATAATTGCCAAGGTTGTATGATAAAAGGAGCTAGGATTTGGAGTCATGAGATTAAGGTGCATTTGCTACTTATGACTTGTGACCTTGTTCAAATTGTTGCATCTTTCTGAGTCTTAGCCTCTTCATCTGCTAAAAATGAAAGCAGGGTAATATATAATCTTGTGTATAAAATAAAATATACATCTCAAAACATATACAAATACACCCATTGTATATGTGTTCAGTTCCATTGTTTTTCAGTTGTTTCTAACTCTTTGTGACCCCACTTGGGGTTTTCTTAACAAATACTAGAATGGTTAATCATTTCCTTGTCTAGCTTATTTTACAGGTGAGGAAACCGAGAAAAACAGGGGGTTGACCATATTTCTCAGGATTATACAGCTAATAAGTGTCTGAGGCAAGGTCCTAACTCAGGAAAATGAGTTTTCTTGATACGAGACACAGTACTCTGTTTTGTGCCACCTAACTGCCCATGTTACATGAGTTTAATACTGTATATTGTATGTATGTAAATGTGTGTTTGTATGTGTGATTGTATATATGTGTGTGCAGTGTGTGTAGAATGCACACAGTAAATACAGAGTTTAGGAAGACTAGTAGTTAAGGCTAAGCCTGTGATAGTCTCATGTAGCGATAATATTTAAATTGAACTTCAAGAACCTATGAAGGATACTTTAGCAGTTGAATTCCAAAATCTAGAGACAGCTTGTGCAAAACCACAAAGTAGGAGCTTGAAATGCTGTATGTGAGGAAAAGCAAATAGGCCCATTTTGGCAAGACAAGAGAATACATGTATGGGAGTAATGTGCAATAAATTTGGAAAGCTATGCTGAGACTGATATATGAAGTTAAATTACAAGCAGAAGAATTTGAACTTTGATGATAGCAAGAGAATCAAATTTCTTGAACATGGTCACACCTATCTTTTTTGGGGAAAATCACTTTGATAGTTAAGTAAGGACAATGCATTGGATTATGCAGAGGCTTCAAAGTGGGAAAACAGTTAAAAGGTTTTGTAACAATTTAAATGAGAATTCATAATGTAAGGTCATAGAATTATAAATGAAAGGAATCTTAGAGGCCATTGATTCTGGCTCTCATTTTTCAAATGAGGAAACTGAGGTACAGAGAGGTTAAGTTAATTGCTCAGGTGACAGGGGCCTGATTTTATGATCTTTGATATAACATATGCATAACAAAATATACAACTTATAATAAATACTTTACATGCCCTGAGTGAATAACAAAAAGGAAATAGAATAATTGATAAAATTAATACTTTCTTTTATTGCACATATTTCTATATACCATTCAAAACTCAGCCTAAGATGGCTTCTCAAAATAAATAAGTTTTAACATCCTGCATACTCTAAACCAATATATATGACATGCTATATTTGGAAATAAATCCTATATAGTTTTTTGAGGCATCTATTGCTTCATTTATGAAGCATAAATAATAATACCTAATCTAAGTTTATCTCTCTGAAGACAGATCTAGTATTCATTCTCTCCCTTGAGGGCCATTATAATGTACCATCAACATTTGATTCCATTACTAGGTCATCTCATGAATATTCTTGTATTGTTTAAATTTTCATAAGATTATAACAAAACTATGAAATTCTGGCGTACAGAAAATATGTCAATAATTGAATGATATCTCTCATGGACAACACAGTTCTATGCACACCAAAAACGATCAATTGTTAATTGTTGAATAGATAGATATATGAATGGATAGCTGGATAGAGAGATGGATAGGTGGGTATATAATGCATAAATTAATTAACATTGAAGAATGCAGAAGATAGGTGGTTTTGGGGTAGCATTAGAAAAGCAAGTGACTAAAGCCACTTGTGAATAACTTTTTGATTAAATTGTCAAATGTAGTTGCTGAATAGCTGTAATTTGCAAAAGGCAAGAAGCCAAAATAAAGGCCTGCCAGGTGAGAATGTCATAGAAAGTAAATTAGATGTCAGATACATGAAAAGATTAAAGTCTTTTGGTAAAAGCTCAATAGAATATTATATCAGTTTCACTTTCAGTCATTGACTTTCAGATATCTTTTAAGAGTCCTCCAATGCAAAATATTTTCTTATTTAACAAATCAAAGGTAAAATATGAATATGTACATTGTACAAAAAAGACCATATAACTTTTTGTTCATCTGGGTTTTTTTTTTTTGTTTGTTTGTTTTTCATGCAGAAGAGGTAGATATTAAAACAAAGTAAAAATACCTTCCTTAAACAAAAGAAAACAAACAAATCTCAGGCTCATGTCTTTCTTTTGTGTCACAAAAGGATTCATGGATCTAATCTATACAAATATACATATATATATATATATATATATATATATATATATATATATATATATATATATATATGAAAGTGAGGCAAGTAATATTAAATTATTTGTCCAGAATGACAGTGCTACTAAGTGTCTGAGGATACATTTGAACTCAGAGCCTCCTGATTCCAGGGCTATGGTTGCATCCATTGTCTCAAATAAGGTGCTGTGTGATTTTTTTTTCTTTCTGTTAATTTTTTAGTGATGATTAGTCTTCTGTTCACTGCTAAGCTGGAACTGTGAGTTCATGTTAAAGCTCTAACATAATATATTGATGTACTTAGATCTTCCTGATTAATTTTGAGTGAAGAAGAAAGAGTATCAAAGGTGAAAATAACTTGTAATCTATGAAATATCAGATGAGTGACCAAAAATCCAACAACTAAATTCGAGAATATTCTTTATCCTAAGAGCTAAGCCTGATGAGCCAACACATCCATGAAATACAATCTGTGGGAACTAGGACAGCAGCAGATAAAACTGCTGCAACAAAGGAATAAATTGTCCTCTGGGATTGCTGCATGTAGAAGTAAAGCTGATGTGAAAAATGATTTAAGATAAAATTCATTCTCTTCAGGGATCAAGGTATAGAAGGAACAATGATCTAGTGTTTGGAGATGGGGTATCTTTTTTATTTCATGTCTTGATACATTTCCTCACTCAATTCTATTTCTAAAGAATCATTTAAATTAATTTATTAATCATAAAAATAAATCAATGTGGTGCATTAATCACTGTTTAGAATATTTCAAACAAATATTAGCTGATAAAGATATTGGGAGAAATACAGTAGATAGAGGCTTATGAAAAATTACTAGATAAATATATCAGCCACTTTTCAAGGGTATCTCTAGAATGCTGATAAAAGATGAGTGGGAACATGCCCTGCTAGTGGAATGGGGATAAAATGAACCCAGGGGCATTTTATCCTCATTGTCTGTCCCTATACACATGCATATATACATGCATGCATACATACACATAAACTCACATACACACATGTTCATATATACATGTTCACACATGTCATGAATAACATAATGTATGCATACTACAACAAGCACATGTAAATTTATACACAAATGTATGTGCACATATAAAATACTTATTGATTGAAAAATTAAAGGCAATGAAAATAATTAAAGGAGCTTACATTCTAATGAAAGAAGAATTAAATCAGGCCATAACATATTATGTAAGGCTGACCCTAGAAAGTAAAGTGAGGGAGGGATTATTTATGCATCACATCATAGTCTTTCTTGTAAATGTCAATTTTGGGAAACATTTCCAATTTTTTGTCTTAACACTTCTTCAGCTAGTGAGAGATCAGAATTTTGAGTATAACTTAAATCTTGAAGTAAACTTTGAAGTGAGAGCTAATACAAAAGGGCAAATGGAGTTGGATAAGATAGATGAGAAGGGGAAATTGATTTTTTTGTATGTGTATCCTCTATCCTATTTTCTCCTCCTTGTTATATAGTCTGTGATCAGAGGTGGATTTGACTCCTATTAAAAAGGGATATGTGAACTGGTAAAATTAGGCAAGGGCTGAAGGGTGAAGGCTCCATGGTTGGAGAAGAGAGGTTCGAATATTTGCTCAGATACAGACACAAAGGACTTCAGAGGAAAATCAAAGAAGATTCTTGTTTTAGATTCACCACTTCCCTCTTTCTCCTCCTTCCAAATCCTAGCAAAAACCTTCAAATAATGTTTCACAATTTTTGTCTTTATAGTCCCTGCTGTCTATGTCAACCCAAGCTCAGCTTTAATTGTGCTCCCATGCATACATGTGTAGTTGTGTGTGTATGTCATTTACAGATGAGATCATAGACCAAATGAGTTATATAAGACTAAAAGAGCTATAAAAATGGCTCTCCTTAAAACAAAATGTATTGCAAGAAATGATATGCTCTAGACCACTAGAACAAGTTCTGAAAATAACTCCACAAAACCCCTGAATTGTGAGACATAGTGCATCCTGCCCTCTGAAACCACAGTCACACTTTAGCAGAGAATGAGAGGTCAAAAAGTAGGCTAGAAAAATTAGGAGAAAACAGAAAAAGTTCCTGAATACAAAAGTTACTATAGATTATAGGTAAAATAAATATGTATCCTTAGAAGGCAACAAAGTTGGTACCAGACCTAAATCTACATTAGAAAGCAGTAGTCATCAAGACCATGTGGTACTAACTAAGAAATAGTGTAATGGATCAGGGGTATACATTGGGTTCACAAGAATGGTTTACAATGACTATAGTAATCTAACGTTTGATAATTCCAAAGACTAGTTTCTGGGATAAGAACTCACTTTTTGATCAAAATTGCTGGAAAATTGGAAAATAATATGGCAGTAACTAGGCAGTAGCCACCACCTAACACTATATACCAACATATGGTCAAAATGGGGTTATGATTTATTTAGACATGAAGAGTGATACTATAAGCAAATTAGGAAAATAAAGAAAGCCTACTTCTCAGATATGTGAAAAATAAAGGATTTTATGGACAAAGAAGAACTAGAGGATATTACAAAATGCAAAATGGATAATTTTACTTAAGCTAATTGATAATTTTGTACAAACAAAACCAATGTAATTAAGATATGAAGGGAAGAAGAAAACTGGGGAAAATTTACATCTAAGGATTCTGATAAAGATCTCATTTCTAATATACATAGAGAATTGACTCAAATTTTTTAATAATAAAATATGTTCCTTAACTGATAAATGGTCAAAAGTTATGAACAGATAATTTTCAGATGAAGAAATTAAAGCCATTTCTAATCATATGAAAAAAATTTAAATAAATATTGATTAGAAAAATGTAAATTAAGACAATTCTGAGGTACCACTTCACACTTGTAAGATTGGCTAAGAGGACAGGAGAAGATAATGATAAATGTTGGAGGGGATGTGGGAAAACTGAGACACTGATACATTGTCAGCTAAACTATGAATTTATCCAACCATTCTGGAGAGCACTCTGAAACTATACTCAAAAGGCCTTCAAACTCTAAATACCCTTTGATCCAGCATTATCTCTACTGAGTCTCTATCCCAAAGAAATAATAAAAAAAAGGAGAAAAATGTGGCAAAGAACTGGAAATTGAGTGGATGCGCATTAGTTGGGGAATGGTTGAATAAGTTATCATATATAAATTTGATGGATTATCTTTCTATAAGAAATGATCAGTAAGCTGATTTCAGAAAGGCCTGGAGAGACTTGGATGAATTGATGCTAATTAAAGTAAGTAAATCCAAGAGACTATGGTACACAATAACAACAAAATTTTGTGATGATGCACTATAATGGATTTGATTCTTTCCAACAATGAGGTGTTTTAAGGCAATTTTAATAGCCTTGTGCATCCAGGGAGAAGACAATGGGGGCTAACTGTGGAGAACAACATAGTATTTTCATCTTTTTTGTTGTATTTTGCTTGCTTTGTTTTTTATTATCTTTTTTCTTTTGACATAACTTTTTGTACAACATGATAAATATGGAAATATGTTTAAAATAATTGCACACTTAACATATATTGAATTATTTGCTGTACAGGGGAAGGAGATATTGGAGAGAGAGGTTGAAAACAACCTATGTATTTTGAAAAATAAAAATCTCTTATTATAGAAAAAGAAGGTGACAAATTTAAATCCTGATATCCAAAGAACCTAAAATATATGATTTTGTTTCAGACCATGGAACTGCTCTAAAAGGATTTTTTAAAAATCAAGTAAAAGAAGTAGAGGAAAAATGGGAAGAGAAATGTTGGGGGTAGTGTCTGTAAATTACTAAAGTATTCACAAAAATTCAGAAGAAAACAATATCTAAAAATAAAGAAAAAATGGCAAAATAGATACACATATTCCATGAGAAGAAGAATGGCTTAAAAGTAGAATTGGACAAATGAGGAAACATAAAAAAAAACATCAAAGAGAAGAACTCATTTAAACATCAGAATAAGCTACATTAAAGAAGAGGCACAAAAATCTAATATTAAAAAATGAAAAAGTGAATTTAGTAACAAAGAGGCAAAGAATTAGAAATTGAGGGCATGCCCATAATTTGGGGAATGGATAAACAAATAGTTACATGTGATTATTGTGCAAAAAGAAATGATGAACAGGATGCTCTCAGAAAAAAAATTTACAAACAACAAACAAAAAAAATTACAAAAAACCCAAACAAACCTGAAAGACTTGCATGAGCTAATGTGAAACTAACTGTATTGTGTGCAACTAATGATCAATGATCTAAGACAACTCTTTTTTTTTAATTTAATTTTTATTTTATATTATAATTATAACTTTTTTTGACAGTACATATGCATGGGTAATTTTTTATAACATTATCCCTTGCACTTACTTCTGTTCAGATTTTTTCCCTTCCTCCCCCAACCCCCTCCCCCAGATGGCAAGCAGTCTTATACATGTTAAATATATTACAATATATTCTAGATACAATATATGTGTGTAGAACCAAATTTCTTGTTGCACAGGAAGAATTGGATTCAGAAGGTAAAAATAACAGTTTACACTCATTTCCCAGTGTTCCTTTTCTGGATGTAGCTGATTCTGTCCATCATTAATCAACTGGAATTGGATTAGCTCTTCTCTATGTTGAAGATATCCACTTCCATCAGAATACATCCTCATACAGTATCATTGTTGAAGTGTATAATGATCTTCTGGTTCTGCTCGTTTCACTTAGCATCAGTTGATGTAAGTCTCTCCAAGCCTCTCTGTATTTATCCTGTTGGTCATTTCTTACAGAACAATAATATTCCATAACATTCATATACCATAATTTACCCAACCATTCTCTAATTGATGGACATCCATTCATCTTCCAGTTTCTAGCCACTATGAAAAGGGCTGCCACAAACATTTTGGCAATACAGGTCCCTTTCCCTTCTTTAGTATTTCCTTGGGATATAAGCCCAGTAGTAGCACTGCTGGGTCAAAGGGTATGCACATTTATTTTTTTTACTTAATAATTTTTATTATATATATATTTTTATAATATTATCCCTTGTATTCATTTTTCCAAATTATCCCCCCCTCCCTCTATTCCCTCCCCCCGATGACAGGCAATCCCATACATTTTACATGTGTTACAATATAGTCTAGATACAATACATGTGTGTGAATATCATTTTCTTGTTGCACAATAAACTTTAGATTCCGAAGGTACATGTAACCTGGGCAGACAGATATTAGTGCTAACAATTTACATTCACTTCCTAGTGTTGATCTAAGACAACTCTTAAGGATTTATATAAATTGCTATGTATCCCAACATTGATGGTATCTGAAAATATAGATCAAAACATATATATATATATATATATATGCATATATCCATATATATATTTCTTTATTTATTTTCTTCCCTTTTTTTTTCTGTTTTTTGTTTTTTGTTTTGTTTTGTTTTGTTTTTGTTTTTGTTTGCTTGTTTTTTGGTGCATGACTACCCATGTATACCTTTTATGGAATTTCTTGCCTTCTCAATAAGGAGTATGAGAAGAGAGGAAAGGAGAGAATTTGAAACTCAGGGTTTTAACATTATTTTTACTTGTTTCTGGGGGAAAATAAAAATACTAAGTAAATTTTTAAAATGCTAACAACTTTTTGGCACCCCCTTTTAAAAAGAAAACAGTAAGGAGAAATCTCAAGTGTTTTAATGAGCTTTAACTCTTTATATTCCTAAGTGATACCTGAAATTCCAAAAGGGAAAAAATATTTCTCAATAATAGGGCGTTTAGAAGAAATATACAAAGATAGAGAGTGATTTGAATATTATGTGATGATTACATAAAATAAAATTAAAGATTGAGAAATAGTAGTGGGAAAGGGGAAAGAATGAAATAAAATATCAAGTACTAAAGATGCATAAAAGAGTCTTTAGAGTGTAGAAGAAGATGGGAGCAGTGGTGGTGGGGATGGAATATATGAAACTTATTCTCAACAGAATTAGCTCAAAGGATGAATATTAAACACACTCAGGTAAAGAAACCAATCTTATTGTAACAGGAGAAGAGAAAATATATGAGAAGGTAGGGTGATAGAAGGGAAGGTGGATTGGGGTAGGAAAAAGACATAAACAAAACATTATTGAGGATGGATATGGTTAAAAGAGAGAGAGTAGAATAAGGAGGGAAAATCAAGTGGAGAGAAATACACAGTAATTATAAATATGAACAATAACTTGTAGTAAGGATTTTGTATTTGTTTTTGTTTTTTGCTAAAGACCTCATTTTTCAAATATATAGAGATTTGGATCATATTTTTAAAATAAGAGCCATTCATCAATTGATAAATTGTCAAAGGATATGAAGAGGCAGTTTTAGACAAAGCAATCAAAGCTCTCTATAATTGTGGGGAAATCTTATAAATCACTACTGAATTAAAAAAAAAAATAACGAATGTTAGGGTAGATCAGGAAAAATTGAGACACTGGTGCACTATTGGCAGCCAGGATGTATGCTGTTTAAACCATTGGATAGAACAATTTGGAATTATGCCACAAAGGCTATAAAACCATGCATAACTTTTAAATAGCAATACCACTAGTAAGTCTGTATAAGAAAGAGACAAAAAACAAAAATGAAAAGAAATGTCTATCAAATATATGTATAGCAACTTGTATAATCATATTATAGGTTTAGAAATTTCAAGGATGCCCATCAAATTAGGAATGACTGAACAAGTGATGATGGAATAGTCTTATGTTTTAATAAATAAGAATTAATAAATTAAAAAAATAAGTAAAAATCCTAAAGAACCTACATGAAGTAATGTAAAGTGAAATAAGAAAAGACAGAAGAATTTTGTACACAGAACAACAATCTTGTGTGATGATGAACAGCAAATAACTTAGCTGTTTTCTGCAATAGAATAATCCAATAAAATTGTGAAGGACTTTAGATAAAAAAAATATACATCCATCTCTAGAAAAAGAAATATTATAGTTTGAATCCAGATCAAAAGATAATGTTTCTTTGTTTTCTTTATTTTTATTTTTAATCTATTTTCTTTTACTACATAACTAATATGAAAATGTTTAACATGATTGCACATGTATATCAAATTATTTATCTTCTCAATTAGGGGAACAGGGAAAGAGGAAGAGAGTGAGTTAATTTTAATCTCAAAATTAAAAAAAATTTCCCTATAATAATGTGGAAATAAAATTTTCTTTTTAAAATAAAGATATGAAGGGTAGATCAAAAAAGATGTAAATACTTGCTTAATGTAAAAGGTAGCTAATGTGTATGAACTCAGGATTCCCTGTTCCAAATACTATTATTCTAGCCACCTCATTATGCTGATTCACACTCACTATGGTGAGAAGTCATATCACACTTAATGTTCTTCCTCAACATGTCTTCATAAAAATTATGATTTTCTGTGAAGTAAAGTATTTTTATCAATGCCCTTGATTTTTTTGTAACTTTGCATTGTGGAACCCTATTTGCATATTGCCTTGTTTCATGGAGTCAGAGAAAGAAGTCAGGACTACCAAAAAGAAGAGGAGATTCAGAATAAGATTAAAGATGAAAACAAAAATCAAAATCAATACCAACAAAAATTGAAATAATAGCCACTGATACCATCGTTTTGCATTGTATGACCTATATTACAGTAATGTCAAGGACACTAGATCAGATTATCCAGAAGACAAGTCCCATGTACACCAAGAATGATAGGAGGCCATCAAATGCAATGAGTAGGAACATGTTTAAATATGAGGAGAAATAAGGAAAATAATTTCAGAAACCTAAGGCCTTTTGAACATAAACAATAATGTCGATTGAAGCCAAGATGGCAGAGAGTAGTCAGATCTTTTTCTGAGTTCTTCCTGACTTCCCTCGGATCAACATTAGATCAGACTTGAAAAGGTTTTGGAGTGACAGAACCATCAAATATTTGGAGTGTAAGAAATTTTGAAAGAAAATATTTTGCAAGAACTTCAGAAATAGTCTATTTCAATTGGACACAGGGGGAGGTGGTATAACATAGTCACAGAGCAGAAACTCAGGGTGATGTGGCATCCTCATATAAGGGAAATCTACCAGGAAGCTGTTAGCCAAAATCCATCAGTGTTGGCTACTTTGTCTTGGCTCAGAAGTCAGTGCATCAACCAACTAGCTGTGAGACATCCAAGACAACTACAAAACATAAATATTGAATCCCTGAAGTCCAGACTAACATGTGACTTGACCACAAACACCCAGCAACAGAAGGAAGTCAACTCCAGCACTCACAGTTGAAGGCACTATCCTTGTAGAGAAATCTTGGAATAATATTTTCTTTGCCCTAAGAGCAGAATCAACCTTTAAAATGAGTGAAAAAGGAGAAAAATTCTTACCATAGATAAATTTATGGAGACAGAGAAGAACAAATCTCAAATCCTGAGGAAAGTAAAAGCAAACTGTCGTGGATGAAGCCCTAAAGGGTTATATGAGTTGGGTCCTGTATCTCACAAGACTCTCTTGGAAGAATTTTAAAAGGATCTTAAAAGAGATTTAAAAGAAAAATGGAGAAAAAATGAGAACATTGCAGAAGAGTTTAGAAAAGGAAACACAGAAATTATCTGAAGAAAATTCCTTAAAAACAGATTTAGTGAATTGGAAAAACAAAACAAAACATAGAACTCATTACAAAATAGATTTGATAAAATAGAAAAATAAACCAGACTCATTGAAAAACAGAATTTGTGCAATGGAAAAAAAAAAAAAAAAGCACATGAACAAAATAACTCATTTTAAAGTTCAATTGACCAGATAAAAAAGAAGATAAAAAAACTAACTGAAGAAAATAATTCACTAAAAATTAGAATTGAACAAATGGAAGTGAATGATATAATGAAATATTAATAATCAAACAAAACAAAAAAAAAGAGAAGAAAAAAATAGAAGAAAATGTAAAAGACCTCATCGGAACAACTGACCTTCAAAATAGAGGCAGTAGATTTAATCTAAGAATTATTTGATTACATGAAAACCATGATGAAAAAAACCAAGCCTAGACATCATCTTTCAGAAAAATCATCAAGGAAAACTGCCTGATGTCCTAAACCCAGAATGTAAAATAGCCATTGAAATAATTCACCTGTTAGTAAAACTTCTGGAGAATTTCTGGTGGGGAGCCAAGAGGGCTAAGTAAAGTCAGAAAGCAGCTCCCAGTTTCCCTAGAAAACTACACAAAATTAAGCCTCTAACAGAATATGAAGGAATGAATCCATACTCAATCTTAAAATAGAATAAAAAAACTTCAAAAAAGGTCAATCTCATTGGAGTGAAAAGGGTATTCAGCTTAGCTTAGATAGACTTTGAGAAGCCAGTGAGAGAGTCTTAATCAAAGCAAATCAGCAGCTAAGACCCTCAGCCTGGGCTCAGTAGAGGAGCAAATCAGTGGGGCAGCTTTTAAATCCCAGTCAAACTCTGAGGAAGCAGGCATTTTTCATGAACAGAGCAAGAAAACCTTCTCCCTAAATATGCAAGTGGCCCCTGTGTTCAAAACCAAGGCACAGAGCAGCACAGAAAGCTTGGGACAGTGTCACCTTTACTCCAGGAGCAGAGCTGTACCTTAAAAGTAAAAAACAAAAAAAAAAAAACAAAAAAAAAACAACAACAACAAAAAAAAATTCTGAAATATCAAAAGAAAAGAAAAATGAACAAGAAACAAAAAATAACTTTGACCATAAAAAGGTGCATTGTGACAGGGCAGACCAAAACCACAACTCTGATGAGAACAAAATATCCAGAGAAGAAATCTCAAAGAGTGATAGGAATTGTTCTGAAGCTCAAAGAGGCTTCTTGGAAGTGCTCACAAAAAAACTTCAAAAGGAAAATAAGAGAGATAGGAGAAAAGAATCAGAAAAGAAATGAGAGATATTCTTAAGAGAATCAACAGTTTGGAAAAAGAAAGAAAAATTGTTAAAAAAAATAACTTCTGGGGGGTGGAGCCAAGATGGCGGAGAAGATACACACGATTCTGTGAACGACCTTACTCCCTCACAACCAATTAGATAAATCAGCCTCAGAAATAGTGCTGGACTGATAGAATCCACAAGGACTGGAAGCACAACTTACCAGCTGAAGAAAATCTGGAGTTTCAACAGAAAAGGTCAGTTCCCAGGGGAGGAAGAAGAGAGGCCAGCACAGATGGCTGGGTGCTAGCACACTGCGCCAAGCACTCTGGGGAGGGCTCTGGGATCAGAGAAGCAACTGAGATAGAAGAATCTGGCACAGGCTGTTAGCTCTTCTCTGCTTATAAAACAGCAGTTCAGAAGAGAAATCTAAGCCACTTTAAAAAGCCAGATTGGATTTTCCCTGATCCCGGAGGTGACTCAGCAGATCTCGGCACTGTGGGTGAGCCGACATAGGCTTTCCTAGCTATCACCTGAGTAGTTAAGACATTGAGAAGTGGGCAGATACGGCCCAAGGAAACACACACTGCCTGGCTCAGCTGGAGGCTGTGGAACTCAGCCCCAGAAGTCCAAGAGAAGTGGAACCTTTGAACTAGGGACCGCGGTTTCTGGCAGACACTTCCAGTTTGAGCACAGGGGCTTTTCACGTCACCTGCTGCTGACATCCATGCCCCACTGGGATGAATAGGCTGGGCTTTGGGTCGCCTTTACTGTTCAGTCTCAAACCTCAGGGAAGCCACTAGAACACAGCGCCCTCAAAGCACAGCAGTGCTGATCACCTGTGAGGCACTTCCAGGGAGGGGGTGGGGAACTCTCTGCAAGAGCTCTCTCTTAGCTCAGGCGCAGGAGCCGCTGCATCCATCCTGTCTGGGAGGAAGCTGGTAAAGAAATAAATAAATAATTTCCTACCCCAGGGACAGACCCCAAAAGATTTTTTAAGTATGAGTAAGAAGCCAAAAAGAATCATTGCCTCATTCTACACAGAGAAAGAACAGGTATTCAACCCCGAAGAAGTTATCAGCAGAGAGTCAACAGATAACAACCTAAAGGGGAATGATACCTGCCCCCCATCACATAACTCTCTCCTTGAAGAGACTATTAAAAAGCTAAGAGAGTTTGAAGAAAAATGGGGAAAGGAAAGGGAAGCTAAGATAGAGAATAACAACGTTCTGAAATTAGAGTTGGAAAAAATAAAGAATTCACAGGAGATGCAGGGAAACAAAATTTGTGAATTAGAAAAGGTTAAAAAAATCACAGAAAAGTAGGATTTCTGAATTGGAAAAGATAAAAAAGTCTCAAGAAAATAGAATTTCTGAATTGGAAAAAGAAAATAATTCTCAAAAAAAATTAGGGAAATGGAAAACAATTCAATAGAGCAAAATAATTCATTTAAAAACGAAATTGGGCATTTACAAAAAGAACTAAAAACTGTGAAAGAAAAAAATAACTCAGGATGGAAAAAATAGAAATGAATGATTCAAAGAGAACACAAGAATGAGTCAAACAAAACAAAAAAAAAAATGAAAAGCTGGAGAATAACGTCAAATACTTACTGGGAAAATCTATAGAGCTGGAAAATAGATCTAGGAGAGATAATCTACGGATCATTGGACTTCCTGAAAACTACGACCAAAAAAAAGAGCCTAGATTCTATTTTACAGGAAATTATCAAAGAGAACTGTCCAGAGATAAAAGAAACAGAAGGGAAAGTAGATGTGGAAAGAATTCATCGAACTCCTTCTGAAATAGACCCTAAAAAAGAACACCACGGAATATTGTGGCTAAGCTGCAGAATTACCACACAAAGGAGAAAATCTTGCAAGCAGCTAGAAAAAAAACAATTTAAATACCAAGGTGCCACAATAAGGGTCACTCAAGATCTGGCTGCATCCACATTAAAAGATAAAAGGGCCTGGAACCTGATATTCCGTAAGGCAAAAGA
The DNA here is from genome assembly GCF_048593235.1 of Sminthopsis crassicaudata. NCBI lineage: Eukaryota > Metazoa > Chordata > Mammalia > Dasyuromorphia > Dasyuridae > Sminthopsis > Sminthopsis crassicaudata. The sequence goes on along the minus strand of NC_133620.1, from coordinate 255,508,981 downwards.
TCAAGGACTGCAACCAAGAATGAACTACTGAGCTAAGTTTAGCATCTTTTTCCATGGAAGAAGATGGTCATTCAATGAAATAGAGGAATTCTATATGTTTCTAAGAAAAAAACCAGACTTAAACAAAAAATTTGATCTATATCCACAAGACTGAAGAGAAACAGAAAAAGGTACACAGAACCCTTGAGAACTGTAACTCTGTTGTGGGTATATAAAAAGTACTCATGTATAATTTGATTTTACTGATATAAAAGAAAAAAGGAGGGTGTAATAAAGGGAAGGAGGTCATTTCAGAAAAAGGGGAAGGAATGATAAAAAGAGGGAAACTACATCCCAGGAAGAGGCATAGAAAATACACCATATCTGAGGGAATTTAGTGAGGGGGAGAATCATTGTGTGAATCTTACTCTCATCAGGAGAGGCTCAAAGAGTAAATAATTGACCTATTTCTTTTTCAGAGAATTCTCTCTCACCTCATTAAAAGGGGGGAGAGGAAAAGGGAAAAGGAAAAGGAGAATAAGTGAAGGGACTTGGAGGGAGGGGGTAAAGACACTAAAAAAAAAGGGAGGGCTGCACGTCACAAGGGGGGTCTATAAATTAAATATCAGGGAAGGGGATCGGGGGGTCAAGGGAAAAAGCATAATCTGGGGATAATATGATGGCAGGAAATACAGAATTAGTAATTTTAACTGTAAATGTGAATGGGATGAATGCTCCCATCAAACAGAGACGGATAGCAGATTGGATCAAAAATCAGAACCCTGCAATATGTTGTCTGCAGGAAACACACTTAAAGCAGGGAGATACAGTGTAAAGTAAATGGTTGGAACAGAGCCTATTATGCTTCAGGAAAAGCCAAAAAAGCTAGGTGTGATAGACCTTTGGAGAAAACTGAATGGCAATAGAAAGGAATATACTTTCTTCTCAGCAGTTCATGGATCCTATACAAAAATAGACCATATATTAGGACATAAAGATCTCAAATTTAAATGTAGGAAGGCAGAAATAATAAATGCCTTCTTCTCAGATCACAATGCAATAAAAGCTACATTCAGTAAAAAGTTAGGGGTAAATAGACCAAAAAGTAATTGAAAAATGAACAATCTCATCTTAAAGAATGACTGGGTGAAACAGCAAATTATAGAAACAATTAATAATTTCACCCAAGATAATGACAATGATGAGACATCATACCAAAATCTGTGGGATGCAGCTAAAGCAGTAATAAGGGGAAATTTTATATCTTTAGAGGCTTATTTGAAGAAAATAGAGAAAGAGAAGATTAACGAATTGGGCTTGCAACTTAAAAAGCTAGAAAAAGACCAAATTAAAAACCCCCAACCAAAAATTAAACTTGAAATACAAAAATTAAAAGGAGAAATCAATAATATTGAGAGTAAAAAAAACTATTGAATTAATAAATAAAACCAAGAGTTGGTTTTATGAAAAAGCCAATAAAATAGATAAACCTTTATTAAATCTGATCAGAAAAAAGAAAGAGGAAAATCAAATTGTTAGTCTTACAAATGAAAAGGGGGATCTTTCCACCAATGAAGAGGAAATTAGAGAAATAATAAGGAGTTACTTTGCCCAACTTTATGCCAATAAATTTGATAACTTAAGTGAAATGGATGACTTCCTCCAAAATTATAGGCTCCCTAGATTAACAGAGGAGGAGATAAATTGCTTAAATAGTCCCATTTTAGAAAAAGAAATAGAACAAGCTATTAATCAACTCCCCAGGAAAAAATCCCCAGGACCAGATGGATTCACATGTGAATTCTACCAAACATTTAAAGAACAATTAGCCCCAATGTTATATAAATTATTTGAAAAAATAGGGGATGAAGGAGTCCTACCAAACTCCTTTTATGACACAGACATGGTACTGGTACCTAAACCAGGTCGATCGAAAACTGAGAAAAAAAATTATAGACCAATTTCCTTAATGAATATTGATGCTAAAATCTTAAATAAGATATTAGCAAAAAGACTTCAGAAAATCATCTCCAGGATAATACACTATGATCAAGTAGGATTTATTCCAGGAATGCAGGGCTGGTTTAATATTAGGAAAACTATTAATATAATTGACCATATTAATAATCAAATTAATAAAAACCATATGATCATCTCAATAGATGCAGAAAAAGCATTTGACAAAATCCAACATCCATTCCTACTAAAAACTCTTGAGAGTATAGGAATAAATGGACTATTCCCTAGAATAATCAGGAGCATATATTTAAGACCGTCAGTAAGCATAATATGCAATAGAAATAAACTGCAAACTTTCCCAGTAAGATCAGGAGTGAAACAAGGTTGCCCACTATCACCATTACTATTCAATATAGTACTAGAAACACTAGCCTCAGCAATAAGAGCCGAGAAAGAGATTCAAGGAATTAGAGTAGGAAATGAGGAAATCAAACTATCACTCTTTGCAGATGACATGATGGTATACTTAGAGAACCCCAAAGACTCTGCTAAAAAGCTATTAGAAATAATTCAAAATTTCAGCAAAGTGGCAGGATACAAAATAAATCCACATAAATCCTCAGCATTTTTACATATCACCAACAAAATGCAACAGCAAGACATACAAAGAGAAATTACATTCCAAACAAATGTTGAGAGTATAAAGTATTTGGGAATCCATCTACCAAAGAAAAGCCAGGAATTATATGAGAAAAATTACAAAACACTTGCCACAAAAATAAAGTCAGATTTAAATAATTGGAAAGACATTCAGTGCTCTTGGATAGGCTGAGCGAATATAATAAAGATGACAATACTCCCCAAACTAATCTATTTATTTAGTGCTATACCAATCAGACTCCCCAGAAACTATTTTAATGACCTAGAAAAAATAACAGCAAAATTCATATGGAAGAATAAAAGGTCGAGAATTGCAATGCAACTAAAAAAAAAAAAAAAAAAAAAAAAAAACCCCGAGGAAGGTGGTCTAAGTGTACCTGATCTAAAGCTATATTATATAGCAGCAGTCACCAAAACCATTTGGTATTGGCTAAGAAATAGACAGGTAGATCAGTGGAACAGATTAGATACAAAGGACAAAAAAGGGTACATCTATAACAATCTAATCTTTGACAAACCCAAAGATACCAACATTAGGGATAAAAATTCATTATTTGGAAAAAACACTGTTGGGAAACCTGGAAATTAATATGGCAGAAATTAGATATGGATCCACACTTAACACCATATACCAAGATAAGATCAAAATGGGTCCATGATTTAGGCATAAAGAATGAGATAATAAATAGATTAGAGGAACAGAGGATAGTCCACCTCTCAGACCTGTGGAGGAGGAAGGAATTTATGACCAGAGGAGAACTAGAGATCATTATTGATCACAAAATAGAAGATTTTGATTACATCAAACTAAAAAAATTCTGTACAAACAATACTAATGCAAACAAGATTAGAAGGGAAGTAACAAATTGGGAAAATATTTTTAAAGTAAAGGTTCTGACAAAGGCCTCATTTCCAAAATCTATAGAGAACTGACCCTAATTTATAAGAAATCAAACCATTCTCCAATTGATAAATGGTCAAAGGATATGAGCAGACAATTCCCAGATGATGAAATTGAAATTATATCCACTCATATGAAAGAGTGTTCCAAATCACTACTGATCAGAGAAATGCAAATTAAGACAACTCTGAGATACCACTACACACCTGTCAGATTGGCTAAGATGACAGGAACAAATAATGATGAATGTTGGAGGGGATGTGGGGAAACTGGGACACTAATACATTGCTGGTGGAGTTGTGAAGAATCCATCCATTTTGGAAAGTAATTTGGAACTATGCCCAAAAAGTTATCAAACTGTGCATACCCTTTGACCCAGCATTGCTGTTATTGGGCTTATATCCCAAGGAAATACTAAAGAAGGGAAAGTGACCTGTATGTGCCAAAATGTTTGTGGCAGCTCTATTTGTTGTAACTAGAAACTGGAAGATGAATGGATGCCCATCAATTGGAGAATGGTTGGGTAAATTATGGTATATGAATGTTGTGGAATATTATTGCTCTGTAAGAAATGACCAGCAGGAGGAATACAGAGAGGCTTGGAGAGACTTACATCAACTGATGCTGAGTGAAATGATCAGAACCAGAAGATCACTATACACTTAACTGATGCTGAGTGAAATGAGCAGAACCAGAAGATCACTATACACTTCAACAACAATACTGTATGAGGATATATTCTGATGGAAGTGGAAATCTTCAACATAAAGAAGATCCAATTCACTTCCAGTTGATCAATGATGGACAGAGGTAGCTACACCCAGAGAAGGAACACTGGGAAGTGAATGTATATTGTTAGCACTAATATCTGTCTGCCTAGATTACATGTACCTTCGGAATCTAATGCTTATTGTGCAACAAGAAAATGGTATTTACACACACACACAAAAAATCCTTAAACAATAGAATGAACAAAATGGAAAAAAGAAATACAAAAGCTAACTGAAGAAAGTCACACATTAAAATATAGAATAGGGCAAATGGAAGCTCATGACTCTATAAGACAACAAGAATCAACCAAACAAACTAAAAAGAATGAAAAAATGGAAGAACATTTGAAATATCTCAGTAGCAAAGTAACCTGACCTGAAAAATATATTCAGAAGAGAAAATTTAATAATTATTGATTTACATGAAGGCTAGGACCAAAAAAAGAGACTGAATAGTCTTCTACAAGAGGACATTAAGGAAAGCTGGCCCAATATTCCAGAAACAGAGGGGGTTAAACTCATTGAAAGAATCCATCAAATAGCCACTGGACAGAGATCCCACAAGGAAAATCCCAAGGAACAGTTTAGCAAAATTACAAAACTATAATATCAAGGTAAAAAATGTAAGTTGCCAAACAAAAACAATTCAAATATCAAGGAGAAATGGTTAGAATTACTCAGGATTGGGCAGCTTTTACAATAAAGGATTGAAGGACCTGGAATACCATTTTCCAGGAGGCAACTGACCTGGAATTACAACTCAGCATTTACTACCCACGAAGAATCAGCATCATATGTCAGGAGAGAAAATGGATCTTAAAAGAAATAAGAGACTTTCAGTCATTTCTATTGGGAAAAAAGCAAAAACAAACAAACAAACAAACAAACAAACAAAAAACAAAACAAACAAACAAACAAAAAAAAAAAACAACAGAAAATTTACCCAACAAACCCAGGACACAAGAGAAGTATAGAAATATAAACAGGGGGAATATATATATATATATATATATATATATATATATATATATATATATATATATATATATATATATATACAAACATACACATATTTAAAGGTTAAACTGTTTACATCCCAAGATGGGAAAATGATATCTACAATTCTTGAGAACTGTGAAGCAGACAAAGAGGGGCAACACATGGATGGAGAGTGTGGTGGTGTGTAGAGAGTCTTAACTCTGAAAAGGTATGCTTGAATCAAGCACAGCAGAGTACTGATAATTAAGCACCTACTCAGTGTGGTTGATTCTCTAGTTAAGCACATATTTAGTGTAATATGGTGATGCAAGTGCTCAGTGTGCTATAATGATGTAAACTTACTGAGGTATTTAAGAGAGTCTCAGACACAGAAGATTCTCTCAAACACAGACACAGAGAAGATTCAAGACACCATCTTTGACCATCCTCGTAGCCCTCCTATTCTCCTTCACTTCTTCACTATGATTAAAGATTTGGGTTGATCCCAAGATCCTCCAGAAAACTAGCCCTGACATTATAGTGGTGAATGGTCCCTGAAAAGAAAGACATTAATGGGTTGGAAAAGATTATTACTGGAAAAAGAGAAATCATTATTTTTTTTATGTTACCCACAAAGAACAGCAGTAAGAGATGCAAAGAGAAATTCCATTTAAAGCAACTGTAAATATTTGAAATATTTGGGAGTCTACCTGCCAAGGCAAAGTCAAGAACTATTACAAAACATTTTCCACACAAATAAAACCAGAAATAATGTATTGGAAAAATATCATGGGCAGGATGAGTGAATATAATAAACATGACTATGCTACCTAAATTAATCTATTTATTCAGTATCTTACCAATCAAAATCCCAAGAAACTAATTTACAGAGCTAGAAAAAATTGTAACAAAGTCCATCTGGAAGAATAAAAGGGCAAGAATTTCAAGGGAATTAAGAAAAATGCAAATGAACTAACGTGGTCTAGCTGTATGAGACCTAAAATTATATTATACAGCAGTGGTCAACAAAACCATATGGTACTGGTAAGAAATAGAGTAGTTGAACAGTGTGATAAATTAGGTTCATAAGACACAATAGTCAATGACTTTAGTAATATAGTGTTTGCTATACTCAAAGACCCCAGCTTCTGATATAAGAAGTCACTATTTGACAAAAATTGCTGAGAAAATTATTAGCATGGCAGAAACTAGGCAATGACCCATATCAAACACCCCACACTAGGATAAAGTTGAAATGGGTTCATTATTATGCATAAAAAATGATACTACAAGCAAATTAAAAGAACAAAAGATAACTTACCTCTCAGATCTGTGGAAAAGGAAGGAATTTGTAGCCAAAGAAGAACTAGAGTACATTATGGAATAAAAAAAGAACAATTTTGATTATATTAAGTTAAACAGTTTTGTACAAATAGACCCGATGCAAACAAGATTAGGAGGAAAGCAGAAAATAGCTAAAATCTTTATACCTAAGTTTTCTGATAAAGGTCTCATTTCTAAAATATATATAAAACTGACTCAAATTTATAAGAATTCAAGCCATATTTCCATTGAAAAATGGTCAAAGGACATGAACATACAATTTTCAGATAAAGTAATGAAAACCATTTCTAGTCACAGAAAAAAAAATATTCTAACTAGCTACTAATCAGATAAATGGAAATTAAAACAATTCTGAACTTTACAATTCTACAACTACACACCTTTCAGATTAGTTAAGATGAGAAGAAAAGATATTAAAGGATGTTGGAGGGGGTGACAAAAAATGGGACATTAATGCATTTTTGGTGGAGTTGTGAAAGGATTCAATCATTCTGGAGAACAATATGGAACTATGCTCAAAGAGCTATTAAATTGTGCATATCCTATGATCCAGCAGTGTTTCAACTGGGCCTGCATCCCAAAGATATCAGAAAAAAGGGAAAAAGACACATATGTGCAAAAATATTTCTAGCAGTCCTTTTTGTAGTGGCAAGAAACTGGAAACTGAGTGGATATTCATCAGTAGAAACAATCAGAGAGATGATTTCAGGGATACCTGGAGAGCCTTATATGAACTGATGTGAAGTGAAGTAAGTGGAATCAGAATAACATTGTACACAGCAACAGCAAGATTATATGATGAGCAATTCTGATGGACATGGCTTTTTTTCCAACAATAAGGGGATTCGAGTCAATTCCAATGATCTTATGATGAAAAAGACATCTGCATCCAGAGAGAGGGTGGTGAGACCTATAGTATTTTTTTCCTTTTTTGTTATTTGTTTGCATTATGTTTTCTTTCTCATTTTTTTCTTTTATGATCTGATTTTTCTTATGCAGTATGATAATTGTGGAAATAGGTATAGAAAAATTGTACATATTTAACATATATTGGTCTATTTGCCTTTTGGAGTTGGAGAAGGAAAGGAAAAATTTGGAACACAAGGTTTGGCAAAGGTGAATGTTGAAAATTATCTATGCCTATGATTTGAAAATTAAAAAGAACTTAAAAAAAAATATCAAAACTGTGGAGACTTGATTAGTTCTATGATCTGAGAGTCAAATTGCCTTTTTAAAAATCCTAAATGTTGCTCTATTGGGTAACATATATTAAAACACAATTCAGTTTGTAATTCACTGTTAGTCCTCTTGGATTCTTCAGAGGAATGCCTATGTCAAGTGATAAATTACATTTTTGAAAGTAGAATAACATACAAAATGTTTGAATTATAGTAAATCAGAGAACCATTTAATAAATGTTGAGGCTAAATGATTTATGCAGTTGGCATAAATAAACTACATTAATGAAAAACAAGAATCACTTGAATATTTGATGGACAAAATATTTGACTATAGACTGAATTTGAAAACTATCTTTCTTTTTATGTTTTCCATATATCTTTTGGAAGGGGTTAACCACCTGACAAAATTCACAACAATGATACAGGAATGTCTTTTAGTCTCTTTGTTAATCAACAGATTCATAAATAATTTTTCTAAATCTAAGTCAATTTTTATCAGTAATTACAAATCATTCTCTCCTAGGAAGTGGGCAATGCCAAATGAGAGTGGATGGTTACTTTTTATATCTTCTTCTAGAAGTTTCATGAAATAGTCCATCATAATTTCACTAAACTGGGCTAGCAGCCCTAGGAAAATGGATGGAGAAGCAATTGCAAAAAATGCAATATATTAAGTTCAAATATCTTCATAAAATGCAAATTTCCAATATATTCAGCATTGCAGAAATGGTAAAGAGATTGACTTCTAAGATAAATAATATGATGGTCACACTAGCTCTTACAAAAAATCATGCATATATAGTATGGAGATATCCACATAAGAGAAGCAGAGAAAATTTCAGAAAAAGATATGTGGGGTATATTTTTGAACTTCAGATAAATCCTAATAAGATAGATATCTAGAACCATATGCAATAAATAAATAACTATGTCTAAATAATCCACAAACTGTAGCAATAGAAAGTAGTGAAAGAGCACATATAATGAAAGTATCTGAGGACAAGAACTACATTTAAAAGAAAGAACAGAACATAGCTAGAAGAACTGTGAAAAGGAGCATCTTCAGAAATTACCAACCACTAAGTGACCTTGCTAGCAGCCTATCTAAGAAATTACTATAAATAATACAGATATAGGAAGATGTTCACTTATGAGTCTCTTATCTAAAATAAAACCTATTGTTTAAGAAGTAGAAACATATATTGTTTTCTTAAATTTTGTTTTTTCTCATTTTTTTTTCTTTTTGATCTGTTATTTCTTGTGCAGCACAATTATGAAAATATGTAAAAAAGTATTGTACATTAGAATCATGTGAGCCTATGTGTTCTGGAGGGAATGTAATGACGACGTGTTTACATTTTTTAGTAAGGGGTCATAGGAGGAACCATATATTGAAGTTTCCTGGGACTCAGTTTACTCATTTATAAAAAGGAAGGAGTGTTACTGACTTAGATCACCTTTTAAGACCTCCTTTACGTCTTGATGTCTTGATATACAATCTCCTGAAATGCCTCATTTGTGAGACATTCTTACAAAGGGCAGGATCATGTCATCTCCAAAAGCCTAGCATTCCTTGGCTCAAAAAAAATAATAGAGGATTAAAATATTAATGCATGTCCAAGCAAATTAAAATTGTATATTTTATCATTTTACATAGCAAAGGAAGCAGTGTTGTTCAATGAAAACCATGAAGATTTGGAGTCACAGGGTTGAGTTTGAATCCTGTTGACACAAATTACTATCTTTATGACTGGGCAAGAAGCAAGCCATATTAGTTTTTAGTGCTCAAATAATCCATCTGTAAAATGATGAAGATTAATTAGATACTTCTAAGACATCATATTCCTAGAAAACTGATATTTTAGACTTCTAACTCAACTAAAAACTCCAATGGAAATAATAAACTATAGAATAAATTAAGATTATAGCAATTATTATTTTCCTGGAGCTTGAAGTGAGGTGGAGATAGGAAGAAAGTGATGTGAAATTTTCTTTGTAGGACGTTTTCCTTTTCAAAAACTATTTTTAAACCAAAACTCTACAAAGTTTAAATGTAACCTCTGCCAAATACCAGGGATTGCAATGTTCTCTGGGAATCTGTATTAATCCACAAAGCAATTTAATAAGATATAGTCACCAAGAAATAATGAACCAAGCAGAATGGAATCAAAATAAGTCTACATCCCTTTAAAATTATTACTATGAACTTATTTTTGATCAAAAAGAAATGTGTTGGACTTCCGGCCAAGATGGCAGCGTGGAGGCAGACAGCTGCTTGAGCTCCTCATTTTCTCTCAGAACTTACTTCATGACAAGACTCAGACTTAATGCTTGACCCAGAAAGAAATCCACAAATAATCACCAAGAGAAGACATCCTTGAAAGTCGCCAGAAAAGGTCTGTGTTTGCTCGGGGGAGGGTCAATCAGACTGGGCACAGACTGAGGGCAGGCAAGCCAGAGTGAGACAGACAGCTTACACAGCTCAGACTGGAGGGGGAGGGGTACGATCTCTACCATTTCTTCGAAAAGGCTTTTACCCCAGTGTGGATACTCCGTCTTGGCAGCAAGCCAGGAGCAGCGGAGAGGGTGTAAAGACCGGAGGTGAAGATTAAAACCCCAGAAAGCCAGAGTCTCTCAGAACCCAGCCACCCCCAACCCCCACCTGGACTGATGCAGTGGGTTCTCAGAGCCTCAGAGCACAGACTCAGTACAGTCATTGCTGTTCTGTTAGTGGCTCTCTGCTGCCCTACCCCCAGTCTGTAGAGGAAGCCCATTAATACCATCCAGCCCCATCCCCCGCAAAACAGATCAATTGTTTCTCTTGTCAGTTTGTTTTCTTTGATTTCTACTCTGACAAAATGAACAAAAAATTCAAAAGGGCTCTAACCATTGACAGCATCTGTGTGGAGAGGGAGCAGACTTCAAAGCTGAGGAGACTAGGAACAGACTGTCCCCAGATGAATCCCCTAAGAGGGATATGAGCTGCTCATCAATACAAAAGAATCTCGTAGAGGAAATCAAAAAGGATATCAAAAGAGAGCTGGAAGAGAAATGGGAAAAGGAAAGGGAAGCTTGGCAAGAGATCCTGGAGAAGTCATCCCATGCATTCAAAGACAGAGTGGATAAAGATATCAAATCATTGAGAAGCAAGATTAGTGACCTGGAAAAGGTAAACAACTCCAAGGAAAACAGGATTAGTGAGCTGGAAAAAGAAAATAGCTGTCTAAAAAATAAAATGGATAAAATGGAAAAATAAAATTCCATAGAAGATAAAAACTCAATTGGACAATTACAAAGAGATATAAAAAAAGTGAGTGAAGAAAATACATCATTGAAAATTAGACTGGAACAAGTAGAAATGAATGACTCAAGGAGAAACCAAGAGGTAGTCAAGCAAAACCAGAGAAATGAAACAATTGAAAAGAATGTCAAGTACCTTACTAGAAAGACAACAGACCTGGAAAACAGATCCAGGAGAGACAATTTGAGAATAATCGGACTCCCTGAAAAATGTGAGGAAAAAAAAGAGCTTGGACACCATTTTCGAGGAAATTATCAAAGAGAACTGCCCAGACTTTCTGGAAACAGAGGGCAAAATAGACATTGAAAAAATTCATCGATCACCTACTGAAAGGGACTCTAAAATCAAAACGCCAAGAAATATAGTGGCCAAGTTCAAGAACCATCAGACAAAGGAAAAGATATTGGAAGCTACTAGAAAAAAGCAATTCAGATATGGAGGATCCACAATAAGGATAACCCAGGATCTAGCAGCGTCCACATTAAAAGAATGCAGGGCCTGGAACATGATATTATGAAAGGCTAAGGAACTTGGTATGCAGCCAAGAATAGCTTACCCAGCAAGAATGAGCATCGTTTTCCAGGGAAGAAGATGGACATTTAATGAAATAAATGAATTCCATCTATTTTTGATGAAAAAACCAGACCTACATAAAAGGTTTGATCTTCAAATACAGAACTCAAGAGATTTCTAAAAAGGTAAAAAGAAATCTTGAGAACTATACTTCTGCCAAAAAAAATACGTAAAGAACATATGTACAATTTGTCTTAGAAACTCGAGGTGGAAAGGAAATTATATCATAAAAAAGTGTAAAGTGGTGGTACTACATCTCATGAAGAGGCAAAGGTAACCTATTATATCTGAGAGAAAGAAAGGAGCCAGATGAGCATAGTGTGTATCAATAGACATATTTGATTTATGGTGAAACTTCTTACACTTCATTGAAAAGTGAAAGGGAAGGAGTAAGCTAAGGGGAAGGGAATACAGAAATTTCGAGGAAAAGGGGTAAAATAAGGGGAGGATCTTTAAGGTGGGGGAGGGATCCTAAAAAGGGAGGGCTGTGAAAAGCAAGTGGTGTTCACCAGTTTAATACTGGGTAGGGGGGTAAAAGGGAAAGAAAGGGGAAAAGCATAAGCAGGGGTTAATCGGATGGCAAGCAATATAGAATTAGTCCTTCTAACCATAAATGTGAATGGGGCAAACTGCCTCATAAAGAGGAAGCAGTTAGCAGACTGGATTAAAAGTCAGAATCCTACTATATGTTGTTTACAGGAAACACACCTGAAACAGGGTGAGACATTCAAACTAAAAGTAAAAGGGTGGAGCAGAATCTATTATGCTTCAGGCAAAACCAAAAAAGCAGGAGTAGCCATCCTCATCTCAGATCAAGCAAAAACAAAAATTGATCTAATTAAAAGAGATAAGGAAGGGCATTATATCTTGCTAAAGGGCAGCATCAATAATGAAGCAGTATCAATATTAAACATATATGCACCAAGTGGTGCAGCATCTAAATACTTAAAAGAGAAATTAAGAGAGCTGCAAGAGGAAATAGATAGCAAAACTACAATAGTGGGAGAACTCAACCTTGCACTCTCAGAATTAGATAAATCAAACCACAAAATAAATAAGAAAGAAGTTAAAGAGGTAAATAGAATACTAGAAAAGTTTGATATGATAGATCTTTGGCGAAAGCTAAATGGAGACAGAAAGGAGTATACTTTCTTCTCAGCAGTTCATGGAACCTATACAAAAATTGATCAAATACTACGGCATAAAAACCTCAAAATCAAATGCAGTAAGGCAGAAATAGTAAATGCATCCTTTTCAGACCATAATGCAATCAAAATTACATTTAATAAAAAGCCAGGGGAAAATAGACCAAAAAATAATTGGAAACTAAATAATCTTATACTAAAGACTGATTGGGTAAAACTGCAAATCATAGACATAATTAATAACTTCACCCAAGAAAATGACAATAATGAGACATCATACCAAAATGTGTGGGATATAGCCAAAGCAGTAATAAGGGGAAGTTTTATATCTCTACAGGCCTACTTGCATAAAATAGAGAAAGAGAGGGCCAACGAATTGGGCTTACAACTAAAATTGATAGAAAAGGAACAAATTAAAAACCCCAGACAAACACAAAACTTGAAATTCAAAAAATAAAAGGTGAGATTAATAAAATTGAAAGTAAAAAAAAAAAAAAAAAAAAACAAAAAAAAACTATTGAATTAATTAATAAAACTAAGAGTTGGTTTTATGAAAAAACCAACAAAATAGACAAACCCTTAGTAAACCTGATTGAAAAAAGGAAAGAGAAAAAGCAAATTGTTAGTCTTGAAAATGAAAAGGGTGAACTCAATACTAATGAAGAGGAAATTAGAACAATAGTTAGGAGCTACTTTGCTCAACTTTATGCCAATAAATTCGATAACTTAAATGAAATGGAAGAATACCTTCAAAAATATAGCTTGCCCAGATTAACAGAGGAAGAAGTAAGTAGTCTAAATAGTCCCGTCTCAGAAAAAGAAATAGACCAAGCTATTAACCAATTTCCTAAGAAAAAGTCCCCAGGACCAGATGGATTTACAGGTGAATTCTACCAAACATTTAAAGAACAACTAACTCCAATGCTATGTAAACTATTTGAAAAAATAGGGATTGAAGGAATCCTACCAAATTCCTTCTATGACACAGACATGGTACTGATACCTAAACCAGGTAGATCGAAAACTGAGAAAGAAAACTATAGACCAATTTCCTTAATGAATATTGATGCTAAAATCTTAAATAAGATATTAGCAAATAGACTTCAGAAAATCATCCCCAGGATAATACACTATGATCAAGTGGGATTTATACCAGGAATGCAGGGCTGGTTTAATATTAGGAAAACTATTAGTATAATTAACCATATTAATAATCAAATTAATAAAAACCATATGATCATCTCAATAGATGCAGAAAAAATCATTTGATAAAATCCAACATCCATTCCTACTAAAAACGCTTGAGAATATAGGAATAAATGGACTATTCCTTAAAATAATAAGGAGCATATATTTAAAACCTTCAGTATACATCATATGTAATGGTGATAAACTAGAACCTTTCCCTGTAAGATCAGGAGTGAAACAAGGTTGCCCACTATCACCATTACTATTCAATATAGTACTAGAAATGCTAGCCTCGGCAATAAGAGCCGAGAAAGAGATTCAAGGAATTAGAGTAGGAAATGAGGAATACAAATTATCACTCTTTGCTGATGATATGATGGTATACTTAGAGAACCCCAAAGACTCTGCTAAAAAGCTATTAGAAATAATTCAGAATTTAGTAAAGTTGCAGGATACAAAATAAATCCACATAAATCCTCAGCATTTTTATACATTACCAACACAATTCAACAGCAAGAGATACAAAGAGAAATTCCATTCAAAATAACGGTGGATAGTATAAAATATTTGGTAATATATCTACCAAAGGAGAGTCAGGAATTATATGAGCAAAATTACAAAACACTTGCCACAAAAATAAAGTCAGATTTAAATAATTGGAAAGACATTCAGTGTTCTTGGATAGGCCGAGCGAATATAATTAAGATGACAATACTCCCTAAAACTAATCTATTTATTTAGTGCTATACCAATCAGACTCCCAAGAAACTATTTTAATGACCTAGAAAAAATAACAACAAAATTAATATGGAAGAATAAAAGGTCGAGAATTGCAAGGGAACTAATGAAAAAAAAGTCAGAGGAAGGTGGTCTAAGTGTACCCGATCTAAAGCTATATTATAAAGCAACAGTCACCAAAACCATTTGGTATTGGCTAAGAAATAGACTAGTTGATCAGTGGCATAGGTTAGGTTCACAGGGCAAGATAATGAATAAAAATAGCAATCTAATTTTTGACAAAACCAAAGATCCCAAATTTTGGGATAAGAATTCATTATTTGACAAAAACTCCTGGGAAAAGTGGAAATTCATATGGCAGAAACTAGGCATGGACCCACATTTAACACCACATACTAAGATTAGATCAAAATGGGTCCAAGATTTAGGCATAAAGAATGAAATAATAAATAAATTGCAGGAACATGGGATAGTTTACCTCTCAGACTTGTGGAGGAGGAAGGAGTTTGTGTCCAAGGGAGAACTAGAGACGATTATTGATCACAAAATAGAAAATTTTGATTACACCAAATTAAAAAGTTTCTGCACAAACAAAACTAATGCAAACAAGATTAGAAGGGAAGTAACAAATTGGGAAAACATTTTTAAAGTTAAAGGTTCTGATAAAGGCCTCATCTCCAAAATATACAGAAAATTGACTTTAATTTATAAGAAATGAAACCATTCTCCAATTGATAAATGGTCAAAGGATATGAACAGACAATTTTCAGATGATGAAATTAAAACTATTTCTGCTCATATGAAAGAGTGTTCCAAATCACTACTGATCAGAGAAATGCAAATTAAGACAACTCTGAGGTATCATTACACACCTGTCAGATTGGCTAAGATGACAGGAACAAATAACGATGAATGTTGGAGGGGTGTGGGAAAACTGGGACACTGATGCATTGTTGGTGGAGTTGTGAAAGAATCCAACCATTCTGGAGAGTAATCTGGAATTATGCCCAAAAAGTTATCAAAATGTGCATACCCTTTGACCCAGCCATACTACTACTGGGCTTATATCCCAAGGAAATACTAAAGAAGGGAAAGGGACCTGTATGTGCCAAAATGTTTGTGGCAGCCCTTTTCATAGTGGCTAGAAGCTGGAAGATGAATGGATGTTCATCAATTGGAGAATGGTTGGGTAAATTATGGTATATGAATGTTATGGAATATTATTTTTCTATAAGAAATGACCAACAGGAGAAATACAGAGAGGCTTGGAGAGACTTACATCAACTGATGCTAAGTGAAACGAGCAGAACCAGAAGATCATTATACACTTCAACAATGATACTGTACGAGGATGTATTCTGATGGAAGTGGACATTTTCAACATAGAGAAGAGCTAATCCAATTCCAATTGATTAATGATGGACAGAATCAGCTACATCCAGAAAAGGAACACTGGGAAATGAGTGTAAACTGTTATTTTTACCTTCTGAATCCAATTCTTCCTGTGCAACAAAAAATTCGGTTCTACAAACATATATTGTATCTAGAATATACTGTAATATATTTAACATGTATAAGACTGCCTGCCATCTGGGGGAAGGGGTTCGGGGGAGGAAGGGAAAAAAATCTGAATAGAAGTAAGTGCAAGGGATAATGTTGTAAAAAATTACCCATGCATATGTACTGTCAAAAAAAAGTTATAATTATAAAATAAAATAAAAATTAAATTAAAAAAAAAAAAAAGAAATGTATTTCTTAAAAAAATGCACTAAGAAAAGCCTTTACATTAAAAGATAAAATTAACAAATCTTTAACTTTCAGCACAAACAGCAGTCCACCAATTATTTATATAAAATATTTCTTAGGATTATTTTAAGACTATTTCTTCAAGATATAATGAGTCTGGTAATATCCTCTAACCTTCTCTCAAACCAATTGCAGATTAAGCCACTAAACCAGTTTTAAAGTCAAAGAATCCACAAATATTGGAGTACAACAGATTTCTAGAAGTACCTTGGAAGAACTTCAGACTAAGTCTGTTTCAGTTGGGTAGGAGGAAAGACTGCCAAACCCAAACTACAGTACAGGGAGGATTGGGGCAAGAAGCTGGAGTGTAGAGTCAGAGCATTGTAGCTTCCATGTACTTGGAAATCTTCTGAGAGTCTCTTAGGCCAGTGTGTATTGGTTACAAGCATTTGGTTTGGTAGATTTGCCTTTTGTAAAAGACAGATTTTAAACTACTGAACCCTGGAAGAATGCTGGACCAAGCTGCTATTACCCAGCACTGAAAATCAAGCAGCAGAACCGCCCCAAGGCAAATTAAAGAAGCTGTCATTCCTTTTCATTGAACAGACCTCAAGCTTTTAAAAAAATGAATATAAAACAAAAAAAGATCTCTCACCACATACAGCTTTTATGGAGAGTGAGAGAACAGACCTCAAATTATGGGGTTCCTAAAAGCCCTAAAGAGAGACATGAACAAGTCCCCATTTCACAAGCTTTTTTTTTCAAAGATTGCATGAAGGATCTTAAAAGAGAGTTAGAAGAAAAATGAGGAGATGAAATGATATCATTGCAACAAGGAATGGAAAAAATGGAAAAAAGAATGCAATAAATAAGAAAAAATTGGCCAATTGTAATAGGAGCTAAAAAGGCAACTGAAGAAAATAATACAATAAAAATTAGAATTGAGCAAATGGAAGTGAATGACTCAATAAGACTTCAAGAATGAAACAAAAACAAAAAAAAAAGAAAAAAAAAACAGAAGAAAATATTAAATATCTCCTAGAAAAATCAACTGACCAGAAAAATATATCTAAAAGAGACAATCTAAGTATTATTGGGCTTCCTGAAAGCTTTGATTTAAAAAAATAGATATAATTTTATAGGAAATCATAAAAGAAAACTGCCCAAATATTTTAGAATCAGAAGGTAAACAAACTATCAAAATAATTCACTGATCATCTTCTGAAAGAGAACCAAAAAATTAAGTCCCTAAGGAATATTGTGGCTAAATTTCAGAACCATCATACTAAAGAAAAGATATTGCAAGCAGCCAGAAAGAAACAATTTAAATACCTAGGAGCCACAATTAGGTTTACCCAAGACCTAGAAGCTTTCATCTTAAAGGAATGAAGGGGCTGGAATCTGAAATTCCAAAAAAACAAAGCCAAGAATAAGCTATCCAGCTAAAGTGAGCAATATCTTTCAAGGAAGAAGATGGACACTCAGTGATATAGATGAATTTCACCCATTTCTAATGAAAAGACCAGAAGTGGTCAAAAATTTGATTTCCAAATACCGAACTCAAGAGAAGAATAAGGGGCAGGTAGGTGGTGCAGTAGGATAGAGAACTAGCCCTAGCATCAGGAGGACTTGAGTTTAAATCTAGCTTCAGAGACTTAACACTTCCTAGCTGTGTGATCCTGAGCAAGTCACTTAATCTCAATTGCCTCAGAAAAAAAGAGAGAAAGAAGCATAAAAAAGGTGAAAAGGAAAGAATTTTTGAGGGGACAGCCAAGATGGCAGAGAAAATACACACGAATCTGTAAGCTCCCTTCTTCCAGCATTACCAATTAGTTAAATCAGCCTCAAAAATAACGCTGGACTGACAGAAACCACAAGGATTGGAAGCACAACATACCAGCTAAAGAGAATCTGGAGTTTCAACAGAAAAGGTCAATTCTGAGGGGAGGAAGAAAAAAGGCCAGCACAGACAGGGTTAGGTGCTAGCATACTGCGCCAATCCAGCTGGGGAGAACTCTGGGATCAGAGAAGCCACTGAGATAGAGGAATCTGGCACATGCTGTTAGCTCTTCTCTGCTTATAAAACAGCAGCTTAGAAGAGAAATCAAGCCACTTTAAAATATAAAGCCAGATACTAGAACCACCCCTATCCAGAAGTGACCTAACAGATCTCAGCACGGCTGTGCAGCCACTTTCTGCTGTCCAGCCTTCACCTTGGGGTAGTTAAGAGCCTGAACAGTGGGGACACAGCCTGAGGCAATATCTAATCCACATAGTGCTGGGCTTGGCTGGAGGCTGTAGAACTCAGCCAAGAAGTCCCAGAGAAGCTGAACCTTTAAAATAGGGACCACGGTTTTCAGGCAGACACTTCCAGTTTGAGTGCAGGGGCTTTCCATGTCAGCTGCTGATATCGACGCCCTACTGGACGCATTGGCTGGGCTTTGTGTCGCCTTTACTATTCAGTCTTAAACCTCAGGGAAGTCGCTAGGACACACAGCAGGGTCCTTCACTGGGCAACCCTCACAGCACAGTCATACTAATCAATTCTGAGGCACTTCCAAGGAGGGGGAGGGGAACTCTCTTCTAGAGCTATCTCAGCTCAGACACAGGAGCTGCTGCATCCATCTGGTCTGGGAGGAATCTGGTAAAGAAATAAATAAATAAATTTCTTACCCCAAGGACAGACCCCAAAAGATTTTTAACCATGAATAAAAAGCTGAAAAGAACTATTTATTCCTTCTACACAGAGAAAGACCAGGTATCCAACCCTGAAGAAGTTAACAGCAGAGAGTCAGCAGAAAACACTCTAAAGGGAAACAATATCTGCCCCCCATCACATAACTCTCTCCTAGAGGAGGCTATTAAAAATTAAGAGAGTTTGAAGAAAAATGAGGAAAGGAAAGAGAAGCTAAGATAGAGAATAACAATGTTCTGCAATTTGAGTTGGAAAAAATAAAGAACTCACAGGAGATGCAGGGAAAGTAAATTTGTGAATTTAGAAAAGGTTAAAAATCACAGGAAAGTAGGATTACTGAATTGGAAAAGATAAAAAATTCTCAAGAAAGTAGGATTTATGAATTGGAAAAGATAAAAAGTCTCAAGAAAGTAGGATTTCTGAATTGGAAAAAGAAAATAACTCTCTAAAAATTAGGGAAATGGAAAAAATTCAATAGAGCAAAATGATTCATTTAAAAACTCAATTGAGCATATACAAAAAGAACTAAAAAATGTGAAGAAAGAAAATAACTCATTAAAATCAGGACAGAACAAATAGAAATGAGTGATTCATTGTAGAAACCCAAGAATCAGTCAAACAAAACAAAACAAAACAAAACAAAAAAAAAAAAAAAAAAAAAAAAAAAAAGCTGGAGAACAACGTCAAAGACTTAGTGGGAAAATCTATAGACCTGGAAAATAGATCTAGGGGAGATAATCTGAGGATCATTGGACTTCTCGAAAACTATGACTAAAAAAAAGAGCCTAGAATCTATTTTACAGGAAATCATCAAAGAGAACTGTCCAGAGATAATAGAAATAGAAGGGAAAATAGGCATTGAAAGAATTCATCGAAACACTATGAAAAAGACCCTAAAAAAAGAACTCCAAGGAATATTGTGGCTAAGCTGCAGAACTACCAAATGAAGGAAAAAATATTGCAAGCAGCTAGAAAAAAAAACAATTCAAATGTCAAGGGGCCACAATAAAGGTCACTCAAGGTCTGGCTGCCTCCACATTAAAAGATCGCAGGGCTTGGAACCTGATATTCTTTTTTTTTTAATTTTATTTGTAATTTTTTTGACATTATATATGCATCAGTAATTTTTTAAAAATATAACATTATCCCTTGTATTCATTTTTCCAAATTATCCCCTCCATCCCTCCACTCCCTCCCCTTGATGACAGGCAATCCCATATATTTTACATGTGTTACAATATTAACCTAGATACAATATATGTGTGTAAATCCAATTTTCTGGTTGCACATTAAGTATTAGATTCCAAAGGTATAAGGTATACATTCCAAAGGTATACATTCACTTCCCAGTGTTCCTTATCCGGGTGTAGTTGTTCTGTCCATCACTGATCAACTGGAAGTGAGTTGGATCTTCTTAATGTTGAAGATATCCACTTCCATCAGAATACATCTTCATATAACATTGAAGTGTACAGCGATCTTCTGGGTCTATTCATTTCACTCAGCAAGAGTTGATGTAAGTCTCTCCAAGGCTCTTTGTATTCCTCCTGCTGGTCATTTCTTACAGAGCAATAATATTCCATAACCTTCATATCCCATAATTTACCCAACCATTCTCCAATTGATGGACATCCATTCATCTTCCAGTTTCTGGCCACTACAAAAAGAGCTGCCACAAACATTTTGGCACATACAGGTCCCTTTCTAATCTGTTCCACTGATTGACTGGTCTATTTCTTAGCCAATACCAAATGGCTTTGGTGACTGCTGCTATAAAATATAGCTTTAGATCAGGTACACTTAGACCACCTTCATCTGACTTTTTTTTTTTCATTAGTTCCATTGCAAATCTCGACCTTTCATTCTTCCATATGAATTTTGTTGTTATTTTTTCTAGGTTATTAACATAATTTCTTGGGAGTCTGATTGGTATAGCACTAAATAAAATAGATTAGTTTAGGGAGTATTGTCATCTTTATTATATTTGCTCGGCCTATCCAAGAGCACTGAATGTCTTTCCAATTATTTAAATCTGACTTTATTTTTGTGGCAAGTGTTTCATAATTTTGCTCATATACTTCCTGAATTTTCTTTGGTAGATGGATTCCCAAATATTTTATACTCTCAACATTTGTTTGGAATGGAATTTCTCTTTGTATGTCTTGCTGTTGCATTTTGTTGGTGATATGTAAAAATGCTGAGGCTTTATGTGGATTTATTTTGTATCCTGCCACTTTGCTGAAATTTTGAATTATTTCTAATAGAGTTTTAGCAGAGTCTTTGGGGTTCTCTAAGTATACCATCATGTCATCTGCAAAGAGTGATAGTTTGATTTCCTCATTTCCTACTCTAATTCCTTGAATCTATTTCTCGGCTCTTATTGCCGAGGCTAGCATTTCTAGTAATATATTGAATAGTAATGGTGATAGTGGGCAACCTTGTTTCACCCCTGATCTTACTGGTAAAGGTTCCAGTTTATCTCCATTACATATTATACTTACTGATGGTCGTAAATATATGCTTCTGATTATTCTAAGGAACAGTCCATTTATTCCTATACTCTCAAGTGTTTTTAGTAGGAATGGATATTGGATTTTATCAAATGCTTTTCCTGCATCTATTGAGATGATCATATGGGAACCTGATATTCCAAAAGGCAAAAGATCAAGAATTGCTACCAAGAATAAACTATTCCGCTAAGTTTAGCATTTTCTTCTATGGAAGAAGATGGTCATTTAATGAAAGAGAGGAATTCCATTTGTTTCTAAGAAAAAAACCAGACTTAAACAAAAAATTTGATCTACATCCACAAGACTGAAGAGAAACAGAAAAAGGTAAACAGAACTCTTGAGAACTGTATCTCTGTTGTGGATATATAGAAAGTCCGCATGGATAGTTTGATTTTACTGATATAAAAAGGGGGTGTTGTAAAGGGAAGGGGGTAGTATCAGAAAAAGGGGAAGGAGTGACAAAAAGAAGGAAACTACATCCCAGGAAGAGGCATAGAAAATAAACCACATCTGAGGGAATTTAGAGAGGAGGTGAAATATTCTGTGAATCTTACTCTCATCAGAGTGGGATCAAAGAGTAAATAATTGACATATTTGTTTTTCAGAGAATTCTCTCTCACCTCATTAAAAGGGAGGAGAAGAAAAGGAAAAAGGAAAAGGGGAATAAGGGAAGTGTACAAGAAAAGGGAAGGGATTTGGAAGGAGGGGGGAGGGATACTAAAAAGGGAGCACTGTGCATCATAAGTGGGGTCTATAAATTAAATATTGGGGAAGGGGTTTAGGGGGTCAAGGGAAAAAAGCATAATATGGAGATAATATGATGGCAGGAAATATAGAATTAGTAATTTTAACTGTAAATGTGAATGGGATGAACTTTCCCATCAAATGGAAATGGATAGCAGACTGGATCAAAAGTCAGAACCCTACAATATGTTGTTTACAGGAAACACACTTAAAGCAGGGAGATACATACAGAGTAAAGGTAAAAGGTTGGAGCAGAATCTATTATGCTTCAGGTAAAGTTAAAAAAAAAAAACAAAACAGGGGTAGCCATCCTTCTCTCAAATCAAGCAAAAGCAGAAATTGATCTAATTAAAAGAGATAAGGAAGGAAACTATATCCTGCTAAAAGGTAGCATAAACAATGAAGTCATATCAATACTAAACATATATGCACCAAGTGGTATAGCATCTAACTTTCTAAAGGAAAAATTAAGAGTAGCAAGAAGAAATATACAGTAAAACTATAATTGTGGGAGATCTCAACCTTGCACTCTCAGATTTAGACAAATCAAATCAGAAAACAACTTTGAAAAAAATTTAAAAAGTAAATAGAATATTAGAAAAACTAGGTATGATAGACCTTTGGAGAAAACTGAATGGCGATAGAAAGGAATATACTTTCTTCTCAGCAGTTCATGGAACCTATACAAAAATTGACCATATATTAGGACATAAAGATCTCAAAATTAAATGCAGGAAGGCAGAAATAATAAATGCCTTCTTCTCACACCACAATGCAATAAAAACTACATTCAATAAGAAGTTAGGGGTAAATAGACCAAAAAGTAATTGGAAACTGAATAATCTCATCTTAAAGAATGACTGGGTGAAACAGCAAATTATAGAAACAATTAATAATTTCACCCAAGATAATGACAATGATGAGATATCATGAGAAAATCTGTGGGATGAAGTTAGAGCAGTAATAAGGGGAAAATTTATATCTTTAGAAGCTTATTTGAATAAAATAGAGAAAGAGAATATTAATGAATTGGGCCTGTCACTTAAAAAACTAGAAAAAGACCAGATTAAAAACCCCCAACCAAAAACTAAACTTGAAATACTAAAATTGCAAGGAGAAATCAATAATATTGAAAGCAAAAAAAATATTGAATTAATAAATAAAACCAAGAGTTGGTTTTATGAAAAAGCCAATAAAATAGATAAACCTTTGATGAATCTGATCAGAAAAAGGAAAGAGGAAAATCGAATTGTTAGTCTTACAAATGAAAAGGGAAGCTTTCCACCAATGAAGAGGAAATTAGAGAAATAATAAGGAATTACTTTGCCCAACTTTATGCCAATAAGTTTGATAACTTAAGTGAAATGGATGACTTCCTCCAAAAATATAAGCTTCCTAGATTAACAGAGGAGGAGATAAATTGCTTAAATTGTCCCATTTTAGAAAAAGAAATAGAACAAGCTATTAATAAACCCCCCAGGAAAAAATACCCAGGACCAGATGGATTTACATGTGAATTTTACCAAACAATTAAAGAACAATTAGCTCCAATGCTATATAAACTATTTGAAAAAATAGGAGATGAAGGAGTCCTACCAAACTCCTTTTATGACACAGACATGATACTGATACCTAAACCAGGTAGATCGAAAACAGAGAAAGAAAAGTATAAACCAATTTCCTTAATGAATATTGATGCTAAAAATCTTAAATAAAATATTAGCAAAAATAATTCAGAAAGTCATGCCCAGGATAATACACTATGATCAAGTAGGAATTATACCAGGAATGCAGGGCTGGTTTAATATTAGGAAAACTATTAGTATAATTGACCATATTAATAATCAAATTAATAAAAAACATATGATCATCTCAATAGATGCAGAAAAAGCATTTGACAAAATCCAACACCCATTCCTACTAAAAACGCTTGAGAGTATAGGAATAAATGGAAAGGGAACGAATAAAAAAAAAAGTCAGATGAAGGTGGTCTAGGTGTACCTTATCTAAAGCTGTATTATATAGCAGCAGTTACCAAAACTATTTGGTATTGGCTAAGAAATAGACCACTCGATCAGTGGAACAGATTAGGTGCAAAGGACAAAAAAAGGTACATCTATAGCAATCTAGTATTTGACAAACCTAAAGATACCAACGTTGGGGATAAAAATGCATTATTTGGAAAAAAATGTTGGGAACACTGGAAATCAGTATGGCAGAAATTAGATATGGTTCCACACTTAACACCATATACCAAGATAAGATCAAAATGGGTCCATGATTTAGGCATAAATAATGGGATCATAAATAGATTAGAGGAACAGAGAATAATCTACCTCTTAGACCTGTGGAGGAGGAAGGAATTTATGACCAGAGGAGAACTAGAGATCATTATTGATCACAAAATAGAAGATTTTGATTACATCAAACTAAAAAGTTTCTGTACAAACAATACTAATGCAAACAAGATTAGAAGGGAAGTAACAAATTGGGAAATATTTTTACAGTTAAAGGTTCCGATAAAGGTCTCATTTCCAAAATATATAGAGAACTGACCCTAACTTATAAGAAATCAAACCATTCTCCAGTTGATAAATGGTCAAAGGATATGAACAGACAATTCTCAGATGATGAAATTGAAATTATATCCACTCATATGAAAGTGTTCTAAATCACTACTGATCAGAGAAATGCAAATTAAGACAGCTCTCAGATACCACTACACACCTGTCAGATTGGCTAAGATGACAGGAACAAATAATGATGAATGTTGGAGGGGATGTGGAAAAACTGGGACACTAATACGTTGTTGGTGGAGTTGTGAAAGAATCCAGCCATTTTGGAGAGAAATTTGGAACTATGCCCAAAAAGTTATCAAACTGTGCAAACCCTTTGATCCAGCATTACTGCTATTGGTCTTATATCCCAAAGAAATACTGAGGAGGGGAAAGGGACCTGTATGTGCCAAAATGTTTGTGGCAGCTCTTTTTGTAGTGGCTAGAAACTGGAAGATAAATGGATATCCATCAATTGGAGAATGGTTGGGTAAATTATGGGATATGAAGTTTATGGAATATTACTTCTCTGTAAGAAATGACTAACAGGAGAAATACAGAGAGGTTTGGAAAGACTTACATCAACTGATGCTGAGTGAAATGAATAGAACCAGAAAATCGCTATACACTTCAATGCTGTATGAAGATGTATTCTGATGGAAGTGGATATCTTCAACATGAAGAAGATCCAATTCACTTCCAGTTGATCAATTATGGACAGAAACAACTACATCCAGAGAAGGAACACTGGAAAGTGAATGTAAATTGTTAGCACTACCGCCAATCTACCCAGGTTACTTATACCTTTGGAATCTAATACTTAATGTGCAACAAGAAAATTGGATTTACACACATATATTGTATCTAGGTTATACTGTAAAACATGTAAAATGTATGGGATTGCCTATCATGTAGGGGAGGGAGTAGAGGGAGGGATGCGATAATTTGGAAAAATGATTATAAGGCATTATGCTATAAAAAAATTACTCATGCATATATACTGTCAAAAATTATAATAAAGTAACTGTTTTCAATAAAAAAATAATTTTTGAGAACTGTATTTCTGTTATGGGTATACTTAGAGAATGTGGGTATAATTTATTTTATTATGATAAAATGAAAATGAAAATAGAGGTGGAAAGGGGATCATACTGGAAGAAGAGGAAAAAGGAGGTAAAATGAGGGAAATTATATCTCAGGAAGAGGCAAATAAAACCTATTATAATTGAGGGAAAGAAGCATGTGGGATGAGATTGTGTAAATCTTACTCTTCTTATATTTGGCTCTAAGAGAGAATATCAGACATATTTGGGATCATAAAGAAACTTGTCTCATCTTAGAGAAAGGAGAATAGGAAAGGGAAAGACTAATAGAAAGGAAAACAAAAGAATTAGGGAAAAGGTGTAAAAAGCGGGGCTCTAAAAGAGAAAGGATTGTTTGAGGGAGGTGGGCATCAAAAGCAACATACTGGGAATAGGGAAAGGGAATAGGAAACAGTAAAGCATAACCTAGGGTAAATAAGATGGCTTGAAATAGAGAATTAGTTATTTTAACTGTGAATGTCAATGGAATGAACTCCCCCCCAAAAAAGAAATGGATAGCAGATTGGATTAAAAGATAGAATCTTACAACATGTTGTTTACAAGAAACACATTTAAAACATAGTGATACATAGAGAGTAAAGGTAAAGGGCTAGGGCAGAATATATTATGCTTCAGATGAGAAAAAAAATAAAAAGCAGGAGAAGCAATTCTGATCTCAAATCAAGTAAAAGCAAAGATAGATCTCATTAAAAGAGATAAAGAAGGAAACTATATCTTACTAAAGGGTACCATAGACAATGAAGAAATATCAATACTAAACATATATGCGTCCAATGATATGGCATGGAAATTCCTACAGGAGAAGTTAAGAGAGATGCAAGAAGAAATAGACAGCAGAACTATACTAATGGGGGATCTCAATCTTGCTCTCTCAGAACTAGATAAATTGAACCACAAAATAAATAAGAAAGAAGTTAAGGAGGTAAATAAAATGTTAGAAAAGTTAAGTATAGTAGATTTTTGGAGAAAATTAAGTGGAGATGGAAAAAGTGGAGATGTTTTTCTCAGTGGTTCATGGAACTTATATAAAAATTGATCATATTTTAGGGCATAAAAACTTCAAAATCAAATGCAGAAATACTCAATCCATTTTTTCAGATCATGATGCAATAAAAATCACATGCAAGAAAAGGCCAGGAGAAACTACACCAAAAAGTAAATGGAAACTAAATAATCTCATCCTAAGAACAAAGGAGTGAAATAGCAAATCATAGAAACAATTAATAGTTTCATTCAAGAGACAATAATGGACAATATACCAAAATTTGTGTGATGCAGCCAAAGTGGTAATAAGGGGAAATATTATAGATCTAGATGCTTACTTCCATAATATAGAGAAAGAGAAAATCAATGAATTGGGCTTGTAGCTAAAAAGCTAGAAAAAGAATAAATGAAACCCTCCAATGAAATATCAAACTTGAAATTTGAAAAATAAAAGGAAAATTAATAAAATTGAAAGTAAAAAATTATTGAATTAATAAATAAAACTAAGAGTTGATTTTATGAAAAAAAAAACACAAAATGAATAAACCTTTAGTTAATTTGATTTAAAAAAGGAAAGAGAAAAATCAAATTGTTACATTCAAAAGTGAAAAGGGATAAATTCCCACCAATGAAGAAGAAATTAGAATAATAATTAAGAGTTACTTTGCCCAACTTTATGCCAGTAACCTAAGTGAAATGGAGGAATACTTACAAAAACATAGATTGCCCAGATTAACAAAAGAGGAAATAAATTACTTAAATACTTTCATTTTAGAAAAAAAAAAATAGAACGACATATTAATCAACTCCCTAAGAAAAAATCTCCACGACCAAATGGATTTACATGCAAATTCTACCAAACATTTAAAGAATACTCAGCTCCAATGTTATAAAGCATTCCCACCAAATGTTTTTATGACACAGATATGGTATTAATATATAAACCAGGTAGGATGGAAACAGAGAAAGAAAATTATAGATCAATCTCCCTATGAATATTGATGCAAAAATCTTACATAAAATATTAGCAAAGAGATTACAGAAAATCATCCTTAGGCTAATGCACCATAACCAAGTAGGATTTATACCAGGAATGCAGGGCTGGTTCAATATTAGGAACATTATTAGCATAATTGACTATATCAATAACCAAATTAATAAAATATATGATTATATCAAATTGATGCAGATAAATTATTTAATAAAATCCAACATACATTCCTATTAAAATTACTAGAGAGTATAGGAATAAAGGGACTTTTCCTTAAAATAGTCAGTAACATCTATTTAAAACCAGCAACAAGCATAATATCTAATGGGAATAAACTGGAACCATTCCTAATAAGATCAGCGGTGAAATAAGTTTGCCCACTACCACCATTACTATCCACTATTGTATTAGAAATGCTAGCTTTGGCAATAAGAAAAGAAAAAGAGATTAAAGGAATTAGAGTAGTTAATAAGGAAACCAAATTATCACTCTTTGCAGATGATATGATTGTATATGAAGAGAACCCTAGAGAATCAACTAAAAAACTATTTGAAATAATCCACAACTTTATCAAAGTTGCATGATAAAATATAAATCCTCATAAATCATCAACAATTTTATACATTGCTAACAAAATCCTAGCAAGAGAAAAAAAAAGAGAAATTCCATTTAAAATAACTGTCGATAGTATAAAATATTTGGGAATCAATCTGCCTAGGGTAAGTCAGAAGCTTATATAAGTAAGCCTACAAAACACTGTCCATACAAATAAAGTTGGATTAAATAACTGGAAAAATATCACGTCCTCTTGGATAGGTAGAACAAATGACAATACTATCTAAACTAATCTATTTATTTAATGCTATACCAATCAGACTCCCAAGAAATTATTTTACTGACCTAGAAAAAAAAAATTCATCTGGAAGAACAAGGATTTCAAGGAGAGTAATGAAAAAAGCAAATGTAGGTGGCCTAGCTGTACCATATTTAAAACTATATTATAAAGCAGTAGTTAACAAAACCATTTGATAGTAGCTACAAAACTGAGTAGTTATCAGTGAAATAGTTAAGCTTCACAAGACAAAATAGTCAATTATTATCCTAATATAGTGTTTGACAATCCACAGACCTCAGCTTTTGGAATAAGAATTCACTATTTGATAAAAACTGCTGGGGAAATTGGAAATCAGTATGACAGAAACTAGGCATTGACTCACATCTAACACCATATATCAAGGATCAAAATGAGTTCATGAGCTAGACATAAAGAATGATATTATACACAAATTAGAAGAACATAGGATAGAGATAAAAAAAATTGTTTTAAAGTATAATGGGTCCTAAAGGATATTGTTCTTCTCTTATGACATATTTACTAATTCAGGTATTTATCACATTGGAAATTAAAATGAGCTTTGTTCATCCTGGTCTTTCAGAGTAATAAGCCTAAAATCTCACAAGTGTGCCTAGTTATTACTAAAGTCCATAGATTTTATGTATGCAGATTTGGGTAGAGAATTATGAATTCTAATGCTTTCACAAAGATAAAATCCAGGAACTCATTCAAAAGAAAAATAAAATTCAATATTAAAAAGTGGTAGACATTTGAAAAACAGGACTTTTAACTTATAAGAAAGAGCTGTGAATTTTTAGTCTCAAGACCGTACCATGTTTTTCATATTAAATTTAAAATCAGGTTACTACTGTTAGGATTACTAGGTGAGAACTCAGGTTGTCTGGACAGTGACAAGGTGAGAATTCACCTAGTAATCCTAACATACTACAGCTATATTTCAAAAGAAATGTCAATAAATAATAAAAGACTTATTTGAAATAATAATTGTCCTCCCATCAAAAGAAATGAATCTTTATTTAAAAAAATAAACAATTTCCATGCTTGGACAATAGACATACTAAATAATGGAAATTATTTTGATATTGATAAATGTTTCCACTCTTCTTGCATAAAATAATATAGATAAAATGGGAACAACTAGTGTAATTTATAAGGCTTTTAAGAGGGAAAAGCCATAATTTAATAGTGAAGCTGAGGAACTAGAAGCTTTAGAAACTAGAAACATGTTATTTAGTTGAATTTTGTTTTTCATTTTTTTTCTTTTTGATCAGATATGTCTTGTGTAACATGGTAATTGTGAAAATATTTGTAGAATTGAACATATTTAACATATATTGAATTACTTCTCATCTAGGGAAGATAATGGGGTAAAAGGAGGGAAAAATTGAAACACAAGGTTTTGCAAGTGTGAATGTTGAAAATTATCCTTTATATATATATATAAGCTTTAATTAAAAAAATAAAATTGCAAAATGAAATAACATCTACTTCTAAAATCACTTATAATAAAACTTAAAATCCAAAAAAAGAAAAAAAAAGAACTAGAAACATAGAATGAATTAGCATTGTCTTCCTATCTTTCAGCAAAATGCTTCTTATTATAATGAAAAAAAGATCCACAGCTTTGGAACTACTATTAGCACTGGAATTTATGAGTCTGCCTCTCACTGAAGGTTCTAACTGAAGAGTATAATGAGTCATTAAGTCTATATAGCTTCAGTCATGTTCTTGACAACTATTCTACATGCATTATTCCTACATTGAAGAGTGATGGCTCTTAATATAACTAAGAAATATAGTAGGTAGAGCATTTGTACTGGAGACAGAAAGACCTGCATTTAAATCTGGATGCAAATACTTTCTAATTGTGCAGTATGGGCAAATCATTTAACCAAGTTATGCCTCAGTATTCTTAATTTAAAAATGGGGAAAGTAATGGTATTTCAAGTTATTATAAATATAAAATTGCTTCATATTTGTAAAACACTTTAGTATAATGTCTAGCCTATATTAGGCATTTAATAAATGTTTTCTCATTTTCTCTTTTAATCCCTCCTCTTCTCCCTTCTTTTTTTCTTCTGGACCTTTTAACCTGTCTTAACATTTTAACCTTTACAAAAACAAACAAACAAAATAACCTATATCTTATTCCCTATCCCCATGCCTTTCTCAGTTCTAGAAATCTTTTGTTTCAAGAAAAAATAGATTACTTACAATATATTTGTTAGGACTATGTCATGTGAAACATGATTTTTATTAGATATTCAAAAATATTTTATTAAAAAAAATTCAGTCTCTGCCACTAACTATAAAACATTGCAAAAATTAATTAACATCTTTGGCCTTCAGCTTCTTCATAAATTAATTGAAATATATTAGAGAAATACTGATTTTAATTTTTGTAGCTTTAAATTTATATAATATCCTATCAAACTGCCAAAATTGTTTTTAAAATGTTAAAACATCAGTATTGTTTGAGAAAAAAAATTAATAGATTATGTAAATTTTCTGATAGTTTAGAAATTATCTTAGTAATTTGCAATGATTTTAAAAACTGACTTCCTTTTTCAATGATTCTACTATGAAAAATATATTTGGATCTTTTATAACAGAATGAAGATGTGCCATTGCAAAAAGAATAACAGAGACACTATTAATAGAAAAGCAGAAACCGCTTAAATTTATGAATGGGGACACTTAATGAGTTGAGATATTATAATTGAATGAAATACTAACATCATAAATATAAAATTGTAAAAGAAAATGGGAAAAGTTCATGTCATATAGAGATAAATGAATAATTAATAAAATAACATAAATGTGAATCAATATAAAAATATACCTAGGTAGCAAAAGTCAGTAAGCATACAATATATAAAGAAATGAGAAAAGGTTAGTGAAAGTGATTATTACCATTTTAATGTACACTTTATATTTGATCATAATGTGGATAGAGTATGTTAGTGATTTGGTATTTTATTACTTTTGTGATTAGTTTTTCTTTTGTGTTAAGAGAGTTTAATAAAATATTTATCAGCATAATTAGATAAGTTTTAATGAAATATTTATGAAATATCAACTTTGTTGACCAATCTTTGCTTATAGTAGATATAATTTGATTATTAATTCACAAATAAAAAAATCCTCAGTGAAAATAGCAACACTTTTTATTGATTTCACTTCTAAAATGAATTGTTTTTTACATGTTACCAGTGTCATAAAAACCTGAATATTTGCTCACAAAATATATCATACTGTTTTTTCTCATAAGGTTTTCCCTAGAGAAAATATACTTAATAAAGAAATATTGATTCAGCCCCATCAAACATATTCTTAGCTTGCTTGAGTAGCCTCAGAAAACTGCCACATGGGTTTCGACAATGCCAAAGTCTCAATTCCTTAGGAAAATTACAGAGCAAGTAAAATTGTTGCAAATCAATTAGTCTAAGTCTTTCTTTTCCCCCTCTCTGTGACTTTCATTTGTTCCACATATCTTTATTGAACACTTACTTTAAATGAACATATATATATGTATATATATATATATATATATATATATATACACATATATATATATATGTTCTAGATATTCTAGGAATTCAGGCAAACAAGATGTATTTCAGTAAAGCCTTATAATCAGGCCACATTACCTACATGTTTTTCAACTGATTATAATTAAAGATTGGAAAACAACAGTGATTTGATGTCAGAGCAAGCTCTAGAACTGAATTTTAACTTTGATGGACTAATGCATACAATGCAGTTATGAGTCAGGAAACTACTGTCCCTACTTTAATTCATTTAGATGATTTATAACGATAATATAAATTAAAAACTGAATATAATCATTTCCTTTCTCTCCTCTGCATTAAAAAAATAAACAAAAATTCTACCCTTTGGTTTATATCAGGAAAATTCTCCTTAGACACTAATGAAATATGATCACAAGTTCAATGGACCTGTGATTTCATTAACATGTGTACATCCCCTACCAGATTATAACCAGTTTCTCTTTTTTGGTGTGATGTATGTCCACACCCTTCTTTAAATCCTCCATAGAAAACTTATCCAATCTATTGGAAACTTTCCTCTAGTCCTTTTATTATTCCATGAACACGAGAGAAACAACAATAAATCATAGTATGAAGAGTAAAACAAACAAAATGAATTCAAGTCTTTGATGAGAGGATGTTGAGAATTCATAGCATCTAGTCCACTGTCCCAGCTAACGGCAAAAATAGCTAGGTGGTCCAGTAAGAAAAATATGTAACTGAAGTCAGGAAGAACTGAGTTCAAATGTACTCTCAAGGTGCTTACTAGTTGTGGAAACCTGAGAAGTCACCTAACCTCTTAGTTTTTTCAACTTTTTTTTTTGATGAATTGAATTTAAATGAAAATACTTATAGCTTCTACCTCTGAGATATGTGAAGATAAAATGAGATAATAGTTTCAAAGAACTTAGTACAGAGTCTGATGTATAATAAGCACTCAATAAATTCTTTTTTCCTTCATTTTCTTATTTGGAGGCTGAAACCCAGAACTTGAACAAGATCACAAAACCAGCAAGTACCAGAGCTAAGATTTAATGTGGACTTCCATATCATTCCTACTTCCTCTCTATAATAATATTACCTTTTCTAAGATTTTGCATATACATACATATATATATATATATATATATATATATATATATATATATGGAAATACTAGGAAAATTTTTCTTTTTTTTACAAATCTTGATATTTTGCATGAAATACTGTACACAGAGTCTGAAAAAACAGTAAGTGGTCTGATAAATGTTTCTTAGCTAGTTAATGGAATAATTCTGCTTAGCCACTAGTGAGAAAAGATACTGAAGAACATTGTCATTCAAACCACCATATCCAATCTTTCCAAAATAAACAGGAAAATTGAACAACACTGAAGCTATTTGTTTTTCTAAGCTTGTGGTCTTCTGTGATTCATAGGTCACAAATATTAATATTATTACTTATTAGTATCTATAAAGGGGGGAAAAGAGTGTCAGAAAAATTGCAGGGAAAAAAAAAAAGCAAAAACTTGTTTCATTCATTTCTAATTTGCTCCCACCTCTCAAGGTCTCATCAATTTTGTTTAAGAATGAATGCTTTTAATGTCAAAATTCCAATGAATAATTGCCCATTTGTCTCATGTTTCAAAACACATGAAGTGATTTATTTCAACCCTCAGAATGGAACAAATATAGCAAAGAAGATTAGTACTTATTAAAAAAAAGCCCACTTTCAAATCTCTGAGAGTTCTTCATTTCTTTTGAAATTTCCTATTAGAGTGCAACAAGATATCATCTTTCTTACTGGCAAATTGGATATGATAGGACTTTTCTCTTCTCACAGGAATCTTTGTTTTAAAAAGATAAAGGAAATTCTATAATTTGAATGGCATTCTATGCCAATATTAGAATAATTAATGTTTGATTACATGTAAGATTACTTAAAAATTTTCCCCCAAGGAATTTTACTTGTACATGTGACATGTGAAAATTACTATTCTAGTACTTGTCATTTTTAATATAAAATTGAAGAAGATGGTGATTTCAGGACAGCAATATGAATTTAAGGAAAGAGTAATATTTCATATTCTTATAAAAGCACAAATATCAACAGTTAATTGTTCTTAATGAAGTATCGATGGAGAAAGAATGATTTTATGAAAACTTTTCTTTTTTAAAACTTATATTTAAAACCTTATTTAATAATGAGCTACTGTGATTGAGTAGAGAAACCTGCCTTTCAGTCAAGCATATATGATTTGTTATTTTTTCCAAAGTGTAAAACAGAGATGGAACTAAGATTCAAATAACCACTTATTTGCCAAACTTGATACAGACAAGTTTTATTTAATTCTAAACTGTTTTCATTTAATATATACACCCTTCATTGTGTATAAAGCAATGAAGACACACAATGAAACATGAAGCCACACAGGAAAAGGCACACATGTATTTATAAACACATAATGCATGTATATATGTATTATGTAACTAATTTTTGTAACTAAATTTATATTTGTAAACTATATTTATATATTTGTAAACTATATATTGTATTTATTTGTGGAATATGTATGTATATTTGTAACTAGATATATGTTTATTTATATATAAGGAATTCTGAATAATAAACTTCTCCACCCTAATCAAAGACCCTGTTCTCCAATTTATAATCTTATAGAGTTTTCAGGGAAACCAAGCGATTACCTGATACAATCAGCATTCCATACACCATTATTTAGTGAAGGACTAGCCATAGAAGAAATATACTACTTATATGTATGAATATGTGATTTGATTTCATTACAAATAGAAAGGGAAAAATTGATGTTGGAGGTGATTCAGCTTGAGAAGAATAATGATCAAGGGAAGAAATTATCCAAGGGTGCAGGGCAATACATTGTTGAAGAAGTAGAAAGAGAACAGATATTCAATATCCAAGATATCTAAGAGGAAAAGTGAAACCTGAGGATGAGTAACAACATGGAATTACAGAGATGAAGCAAAGGAATAGTTTAGTATTTTAAAAAGACATTGCTAGAAGCTAATGAAATTTGACATAGTAAGAGTCAATTGAAGTTAACATTTACTAAGCAAAAACAACTCTAGAATTCATAAAGGTACAATTACACTGTGTTGAGTCATAGATTTACACCTAGAAACATTTATTGATCCACATTCTAATTTTACAAATAAGGAAACTGAATTTAAAAAAAATGATTGTCCAATGTCTTCTATATAATTTTGGCTTAATAGAAACAAATAACTAATAGATATTTGAGTGACTACTAAACACACACATAAAATGCATTTTCTAGATACTTTATGGCATGAACTAAAATGAAAGACAACCCATGGTTCCTAATAACGTACTATACATCTGAGGATATGATATACACATATAGTGCACAGAACAAGCAGTGCTAAATAAAGGTTATTTAAATTAAATTAAACAAAAGTTTGTTAAATGATAAACACCAAGTAGGTGGTAACAATTACCAAAGCAAGTTTTAAATTTCAAAGAAAGACAACAGTCACTGTGGTTTGGAATCACCTAGAAAAGATTAAGAGATGAGTTGGGATTGAAGTGAATATTGATGAAATGTATTTGCCACTAAAAGGAAAAAAAAATGAGAAAGGAGGAAGCAAAGATATCCAGATGTCGAGTAGCAGAAAGTAGTCAAGGGAATGGTGAAATGAAAAATATATTACGGTGGAAATTTGGTACAAGGGAATAGTGGTAAAACTGGGGGGAGAACATAAGTGGTGCTTTTATCCTGTCTTGCTTTGTTTCCTCATAAAATCGTCCCTGAAGGTTTTTTGTGAAGAGAGTAAATTGAAACTATTTTTCAGAAAGTAAAATATGCAAAAGAGGATGTGTAATGAAAGACAGATAAGAGTTAAGGAGATGTGGGGGGGGGGAAGACAGGTATATGATGAATCTAAAAGTCAAATTTGGGTACTTAAACTAGACCAAACAATTTTTAATTTATTAGCATATAAGGCTTTGAATATGAAAAAGAATATTAAAAAACTTATGAACTATCACGTATTCCTAAAAAAGTAATTAATTTTAAAGTTCACCGCAATGTATTCAAATAAAACCATAGGATGAAGAGAGAAGTCCAGCATAAAATAAAATAAAAAATTAAAAAAACAAAAACAAAAACACCTGATGTCTCATGAGAATTAAATTAAATTAAATTAAAGGAATTAAATGTGCTTTTTAAGCTTCTGAGAGTGCAATAGATAACAAAGTATTAGTATGTTATAAATATGAAAACAACACTGAAGTCATACTGCATTTTTCACAACCTTACAGCTGTTCAAATTTTAAAATGATATCAGCATTTTGAAAATACGTCCCGAATATAATGGAAAAACCCTTCTAAGTCATGGGGTTCTGCATTATGCACATAATACAATTTTATTACATGAAGTAATGATCAGAAA
Source organism: Sminthopsis crassicaudata (assembly GCF_048593235.1). Classification (NCBI taxonomy): domain Eukaryota; kingdom Metazoa; phylum Chordata; class Mammalia; order Dasyuromorphia; family Dasyuridae; genus Sminthopsis; species Sminthopsis crassicaudata. The sequence goes on along the minus strand of NC_133620.1, from coordinate 255,472,099 downwards.
CCCGATGAACATATACAGTTAACATATAAACGATCATGTTTTCCTTTTTCAAAATAAATCAGCTAAGTTAATCTGAAAGTGGTATCATTTCATAACAATGACAGATAAATATTAGGCAGTATGCAACAGATAGGGCAGCTAAGTGTTGCCATGGAGAGAGCACTGGGCCTAGAGTCAGGAAGACTCATCTTCTTGAGTTCAAATTCAGCCTTAGATACTTAGTAGTTGTGTCTGTTTCCTTATCTATAAAAGGAGCTGAAGAAGTAAAGGATAAATGACTACAGCATCTCTGTCAAGAAAAACTCAAAAGGGGTCGCAAAAAGTCAGACATAAAAATGACTAAATAAAAGCTAAAATGCAGTATATTAGCAAAAGTTTTATATATTTGAAATGGATTGTCTTCTTCCTAGAAATTGATCATGTTTTCTTTGTATTTCCATACTAACTGAGACTGAAAGATAGTTTTATTGGAGAATTCAACAAAACATATATATATATATATATAATGTGCATACATATATGTGTATATGTGTCCTTTAAAATATTTTAGGGAAAATACAACATACATACAAATACATGTAAAGCCCAACTACTATTTTGTTTTTGAAATGAATACATTAACAGAACAAAAAGACTTACCATCCCAAACAATCTGACTTGTTTCTTTTTCCTATAGAGATTTGGAATAGCCAGTTAAAAAAAAAAAAAAAAAAAAAAAAAAAAGATAGGAAATATTATAGCATGTTTAAGAAACAGCAAGAAGACCACCATAAATGAACTGATAAGAGTGTTTAGAAGTGCAATATGACTGAAAACTTAAGCGGAGACCAGATTGTGAAGAACTTTAAAAGCCAAAGACATGAGCTTCTTTTGGATCCTAAAAGTATCAGGAATTAACTGAAGCTTATTGAGCAGAGAGTAGCGAGGTCAAATCTGAAGCTTAGGGAAATTCCTTTGGTAGCTGTGAAAATAATTGATTAGAGCTAAGAGAAAAGTTCCCAATTAGAAAGCTATTGCACTAGTGGGAGGGAAAAATATGTGGACATGAAGTAAGGTGATAAAGGTGGGGGAAATAAAGGAGACATATATAAGGATTTTGTAGACATGAAAATGACAAGATTTTGACACCTGATTAGATATGTAGGTTAGAGAGATTAAAAGGCTGTCAACATTTATGAATGTGAGTGACCAAAAGGATAGTGATACTCTCAGAACTTGTGGAAATGTGAAGTGTCTATTGAGCCACAATTTTAAAATAGATAGTAGGCAGCTAGTGATGTCACAGTAGAGTTTAGGAGAAAGATTTGGAAAGATATATTGATTCAGAAGTCATTTGCATAATGTGCATGGTAGTCCTCAAAAGAGATTAAGGTATCAGCAGGAAAGTAAGAGTTCATAACCAAAAGTCTTAATGCAAAAGTTAGTGTATTATAGTCAAAATAAACTTTAGTCTGGTATTAGATGACTTACTTTCAGTTCCCTGTTTTGACACTTATTATCTTTGTAACTGTGCAAATCACAAAACATTCTGGGCATCAATTTATTCATCTGTAAAACTAGAGTAAGGAATCTTAAGTGTCTTTATAACTTCAGTGTTCTGTTGTTTTTAAAGACTTAAGTTTTACGAATTACTTTTCATGAATTATCTGAGAGATTCACCATCCCACCAATAATGATAATATCCTCTTTTAGAGAGTGGTGTTCAGGGAATTAAGACTCAGAGAGATTCAGTAATATTGTCAGTCAGTGTGAAAGTCTGAATCAAGGTCTTCCTATTTAAATCAACACACAGAGAGTAAGACACATTTTCATAAAAAGGAATATATTTTCCTCCTCCAATGATTGTGCTTTGACATAAGCATCTTGTAGTGTTTTGGTATTCTATGTAAATAGAAACAAAGAAAAGAAAATCTAGCTTTAACTAAAGGAAATTCTTTCTAAATTATATATATTTTAATGATGATTTATGATATTTCTGAAATATTTGCAGATAAAATTATTCCTTTCTCATATAGGATATCTTAATGCTGTTTTGAAAATTTGGTTAAATAATATGAAATGAGATCTTGTAATTGTCTTTTAGCTGTAACTTTTAATTAAGGACACCATTTTATTTTAATTTGCCCTTGATTTAATTTATTTTTGCTTACATAGCATGCTCACTTTGACATTTCTACCTGCTTTATGCCTGATTTCCATAACTTTTAAACATCAAATTCACATTGAGTCTCTGAATGTGTCTGTCTGTCTCTGTCTCTATCTCTGTCTCTCAAAATTCACTTGATACCTTAGCCCTCTTTATTTTTTAATCCCTTTTTTATTTTATTAGGTATTTATTTATTATTTTTTTCTTTCTAAATTTTGAATTCCAGATTATCTTTCTCTCTTCCATCCCTCTCCAACTATTTGTGAACACAAGCAATATGATAATCTTTTTTTTATTATTATTATTATAGCTTTTTATTTACAAGACATATCCATGGGTAATTATTTAGGATTGACCCTTACAAAATCTTTTGTTCCAACTTTTTCCCTCCTTCTCCCTATCCCCTCCACTAGATAGCAGGTAAAACAATAAATATTAAATATGTTAAACACAATATATGTATACATATCCATACAATTATTTTGCTGTACAATAAAAATCAGACAGAAATAAGGTAAAAATAACTCGAGAAGGAAAACAAAAATGCAAGCAAAAAAAAAAAGAAAAAAAAGTGGAAATGCTATGTTGTGGTGCACACTCATTTCCCATAATTCTTTCATTGGGTTTAGATGGTTTTCTTCATTATATAGAGAGTACAGGCTAGCTCCCTGGAAGGCCTCAGGTTCAGCCAGAGTCAACATAAATTAAAGTCCTGAGTCTTTAGAGGAAAACAGGCAAACTGCCCTGCCCTGTCTCCCTCTGCCTTCTTATCCTTGCCTATGATTTTCTTAACACCAAACATTCAGCAAGCACCAAGGGTGAGAAGAGCAATTTATCCAAATATATACTAATAGAATCATTTTCTCACTTGGAATAGGTAAATAGCCTTAAGTGCTCTGATTCTTAAGTGTCTGATTCGAGCATAACTTTTTGGAGTTTCAATCCTCTACAATTATTTAACAATTGGAACTGATTTGGTTTATCTCATTGTTGCAGAGAGCCGCGTCCATCAGAACTGATCATCATATAGTATTGCTGTTGAAGTGTATAATGATCTCCTGGTTCTGCTCATTTAACTCAGCATCAGTTCATGTAAGTCTCTTAAGGCATTTCTGAAATCATCATGCTGGTACTTTTTAGAGAACAATATTATTCCATAACATTCATATACCACAACTTATTCAGCCATTCTCCAATTGATGGGTATACATTCAATTTTCAGTTTCTAGCCACTACAAGAAGGACTCCCAAAATATTTTTGCACATACAGTCCCTTTCCCTTCTTTAAGATCTCTTTAGGATATAAGCCAAGTGGTAATACTGCTAGATCAAAGGGTATGCAGAGTTTGGTAACTTTTTGAGCATAGTTAGTTTCAAATTGCTCTCCAGAATGGTTGGGTCTTGTTAGGTTCTTACTAAATGCTAATGAGATAATGAGATGTTAGGTCCTTACTAAGTGCTAACTCAGTACTTAACAATTCTCTAGTTCACACCTTTTGGTTCCAGCCTTTAAGGGGAGTTTACCCCTTTGAACTTCTGAGGAGGAGTTTACATATGAAAAGGAGTTTACACACAATTCACTTTTGAGCAATAAGCTGGTGAAGGTCAGCATGTAGAGAATTCAGAACAGATTAATTATCCCATGACAGTGTATGAGCAAAGTGCTAAGATTGCCATAAAAGCTTGGGGTTCCCTCCCCAGACAGAAAGATTGGAGAGAGGCTTTCACTAAAATAGAGCATTAAAATGAACCTTTTGAGGATTTTGTGGGATGTTTGCAAACTGCTGTCAAAAGAACTATTGGAGAAAATTCAGCAATAGAAATAATGACCAGACATCAGGCTAAGGAAAATGCCAATGAGATTTGCAAAATAATTATATGGGGATAAGATAAAGATGCTCCTTTAGAGGAGATCATAAGATGATGTGCTACAGTGGGAACAAATGCTTTCTACACATGGACTATGATGAACATGGAAAGACAGGGTCCCTCCTGGCATGGGATTTCTAGAGAAATTCGTTGATGTTTCCAATGTGGAAAAATTGGACATCTAAGAGCTCAATGTAGATATGGAGATAAAGTGAGAAGAGAGGGTGAAAGAACACCTAAAACTCCATGTCCAAAACATCACAAAGGCTTTCACTGGGCCTCAGAATGCAGATTGACCCAGGGAAATGAGAAGTGGGGCCCAGCTCCAAGATATCAATCAAAGGATAGGTGGGACATGATTGCAACTGAGGTTATACCCAAAGAGGCTTTAGAAGGTTAGGACTCTGATGTGATCTATCAGCTGAAAAGGAATCACATGGAAGAAAGGGATTACCTGATCAGTCAGCCAAAAGGCAATCAGATTGCAAAAATGGATTACACTTGGGGAGAATACAGGTCTTTTAAACCAACAGGGTTGTATCCAGTGCAAACAACTCCAATGTAATTGCCAGATGATGAGAAGAGATTTAGAAAATGGTAAATAGAAGGAAATTAGATAGGTTGACTGCCTGGGAGAGAGGGTTTTCTTGTATTTTAATAGACAGAAGGAAACAGATGAAGAAGGAAACAGATAGGTGGCAGCAAGCACCTGGAGAGAGACAGAAAAAGAGAAACACCTCAAAACAAATGAGAAGATCTAAGAAACATCTGACACTGAAAGAGCATGGCTAATAAAAAGACTGTTAAAGAACTTTAAAACCAGCAGGAATCATTGGATTTCCTAACACAAGATGAGACTAATGGACAATGGACTTATGGACATTTACAAATTTTCAATTTATGATTATTTGATCATGTTATTTATTAGATACTTCTAGCATGTATTATGTTACTATGTTACTATGTGTTTATGAAGTGAGTCTCTCTAGGACCCAGGTTGGTCCTTAAATGTGAAGATCTGGGCTAGCTCCTCTGAAGGGCTCAGAATAAGTCCTTGTAAAGATAAGCAAAAATCCTTGCCCCACGTTGGGTGCCAAAATGTAATGCTCTGTTGTCTCCAGAAACTGCTGATCCCTCTCTGGAAGGAGATCTGCTGTCTCAACTTAATCTCCCAGCCAGACTCTTCTTCCTGTAGAGAGCCATCCCAACTCTGACCTAGAGTAGATTCACTTCTCCAGGCCCAATGCTGTCTCTTTTATCCTCCCAGAGAAGGGGCATGTGAGAACTCAAGGGTTTATGGGAAAATTGCTTCAACCAATTAACTTGCTCCTTTTAAAGGTTGCATAAACTCTTTTTCATATGTAAACTCCTCCTCAGAAGTTTAAAGGGGTAAACTTCCCTTAAAAGCTGGAACCAAAAGGTGTGAACTAGAGAATTGTTAAGTACTCACTTAGCACTTAGTAAGAACCTAACATCTCATTATCTCATTAGCACTTAGTAAGAACCTAACATCATATGATCACAGTTCCACCAACAATGCATCAGTGTCCTAGTTTTCCCACATTACATCCAACATTCATCAATACATTTTCCTGTCTTCTTTTCCAGTCTGAGAGATGTGTAGTGGTATCACAAAAAGTTTTCTGAATTTGTATTTCTCTGATCAATAATGTTTTGGATCATCTTTTCATATGGTTAGAAATAGTTTCAATTTCTTAATCCGAAAACTGCATGTTCATATATTTGACTGTTTATCAATTGGAGAAGGGCTTCATTTCTTATAAATTAGAGTCAATTATATTTTGGAAATGAGGCCTTTATAAGAACCTTTGACTGTACAAATGTTTTCCCACTCTATTGCTTTCCTTCTAATTTTGTCTGCATTGATTTTGTTTATATAAAACTTTTTTAATTTGATATAATCAAAATTTTATATTTTTGTGATCAATAATGATCTCTAGTTCTTCTTTGGTCACAAATTCCTTCCTCCTGCACAAGTCAGAGAGGTAAATAATCCTATGTTCTTCTACTTTATTTATTATCTTATTCTTTATGCAGAAATCTTTGTCAAATACTGAATTTCTATCCCAAAATCTGGGGTGTTAGGGTTTGTGAAACAAAAAAAAATTATTATAGTTATTGACTATTTTGTCCTATGAACTTAATCTATTCCACTAATCAATTAGTCTATTCCTCAGCCAATATCAAATGCTTTTGGTGACCACTGCTTTATAATATAGCTTTAGATCTGTACAGCTATGCCACCTTCACTTGATTTTTTTTTATTAGTTCCCTAGAAAGTCTTGATCTTTTGTTCTTCCAAATGAATTTTGTTATTTTTTCTACTTCATTAAAATAGTTTTTTGGGAGTCACTAAATAAAATAGATTATTTTAGGTAGTATTGTCATCTTAATTATATTTGTTTGGCCAATCCAAGAGCACTTAATATTTTTCCAGTTGCTTAGATCTGACTTTATTTGTGTGGAAAGTGTTTTGCAATTTTCCTCATATAGGTCCTAAGTTTCCCTTAGCAGACTGATTCCCAAATATTTTATACTATTGGCAGTTACTTTAAATGAAATTTCTCTTGGTATCTTTAGATGTTTGATTTTGTTAGTGATATATAAGAATGCTGATAATTTATATGGATTTATTTTGTACCTTGCAACTTTGCTAAAGTTGTGGATTATTTCTAATAGCTTTTTAGTAGAATCTCTGGTGTTCTCTAAGTATACCATGATATCATCTGCAAAGAGTGATAGTTTGATTTCCTCATTACCTATTCTTATTCCTTTAATCTATTCCTCGACTCTTATTGCTGAGGCTAGCATTTCTAATAAATATTGAATAGTAATGGTGATAGTAGGCCACCTTGTTTCACTCCTGATCTTAATGAGAATGGTTCCAGTTTATTCCCATTACATATGATGTTTATTGACGGTTTTAAATAGGTCCTACTGACTATTTTAAGGAAAAGTCAATTTATGCCTCTACTCTAAAGGGATTTTATAGTAATAGATGTTAGATTTTATCAAATGCCATTTCTGCATCGATTGAGATAATCATATTTTTTTTTAATTTGGTTATTGATAATAGTCAATTATGCTAGTTTTCCTAATATTGGATCAGCCCTGCATTCCTGGCATAAATCCTATGTGGTCATGGTGTATTATACTGGGGATGATGTTCTGTAATATTTTTGGTAATATTTTATTTAAGATTTTTGCATCAATATTCATTAGGGAGATTGGTCTATCATTTTCTTTCTCTATTTTCAACCTACCTGATTTATGTATCAGTACCATGTCTGTGTCATACAAGGAATTTGGTAGGAATCCTTCATTCTCTATTTTTTCTAATAGTTTCTATAACATTGGAATGAATTGTTCTTTAAATGTTTGGTAGAATTCCAAAATAAATCCATCTGGTCCTGGAGATTGTTTCTTAGGGAATTGATTAATAGCTTGTTCTGTTTTTTTGTTTGTTTGTTTTTATTTTATTTTTTTTGTTTTTGTTTTTGTTTGTTGTTGTTGTTGTTGTTGTTTTGTTTTGTTTTTCTAAAATGGGACTATTTAAGCAATTTTCTTACTCCTCTATTAATGTGGACAGCTTATATTTTTGAAAGTAGTCATCCATTTCACTTAGGTTATAAATGTATTGCCACAAAGTTGGGCAAAGTAACTCCTCATTATTGCTCTCATTTCCTCTTCATTGGTGGAAAGTTCTCCCTTTTCATTTTTAATTTCACCTTTTAATTTTAGAATTTCAAGTTTAGATTTTGATTGGGGGTTTTTAATTTACTTTTTTCTAGTTTTTTTTAAAGTTGCAAGCCCAATTCCTTGATCTTCTCTTTCTCTATTTAATTCAAACAAGCCTCTAAAGATATAAAATTTCCCCTTTAAACTCCTTTCCCAGTATTAAACTTATGAGCACCACTTGCCTCATGCAGCTTTCCCTCTTTAGAATCCCTCCCACCTGGTTAGAGTCCCTCCCCTTCATTAATCCTTTTCCTTATTATTTCTGCATTTTTTTCTATTTAGCCTACCCTTTTCCTTTCCCTTTTCCTCTCACACTTTTTAATGAGATAAGAGAAGTGTCTCTATAAACCAAATATGTCTAATATTTTCTCTTTTAGCAAATTCTTATGAGAGAAATATTCACACATTGTTTCCCCCCCTCCCTTAATTCCCTTAGATGTGATAGGTTTCCTTTGCCTCTTTGTGAGATGTAATTTCCCTCTTTATACCTCCACTTTTCCCTTTTTCTGATACCTTTCCACTTCTAATTCCCTTTTTAATAAAATATTATAATAGTAACATCAAATAATACAAGTGCTCTTTATGTATATCCATAACATAAATACAGTTCTCAAGAGTTCTTTTTATCTTTTTTATGCTTCTCTTGAGTCCTATATATAGAGGTCAAAATTTTTGTTTAACTCTTTTTTTTTCATTAGGAATAAATGGAATTCACCTGTTTCATTGAATGCCCATCTTCTTCACTGGAAGAAAATGATAAGCTTAACTGTGTAGTTTATTCTTGTTCAAATTCTAAGTTTTTTTTTGCCTTTAGGAATATCAGATTCCAGTCCCTTTGATCCTTTCATGTGGAAGCTGCTAGGCCCTGAGTGAGCCTTATTGTGGCTCCTCAGTATTTGAATTGTATTTTTCTGGCTCCTTGTAATACTTTTACCTTAGTCTCATAGTTCTGAAATTTACCCACAATTGGAGTTTCTGTTTTGGGGCCTCTTTCAGAAGATGTTCTATGAATTCTTTCAATGTCTATTTCACCTTCTGATTCTATTACATCTGGGCAGTTCTCTTTGAGGATTTCCTGTAAAATAATGTCTAGGCTCGTTTTTCATCATGGTTTTCAGGGAGCCCAAACATCCTTAAATTATCTCTCCTAGATCTATTTCCAGGTCTGTTGTTTTTCCAAGTATATATTTTAACATTTTTTTTTTTGTTGATTGATTCTTGATGTTTCAATGAATCACTAATTTCCATTTGTCCAGTTCTGATTTTTAATGAGTTATTTTCTTCATTTACTTTTTTACTTCTTTTTATTTATGACCAATTGAGTTTTTAAATGAGTTGCTTTGCTCTATGGAATTTTTTTTTCCATTTCACATTTTGTTTTAATGAGTTATTTTCTTTTTTCAATTCACAAATATTACTTTCTTGGGAGTTCTTTATCTTTTCCAATTCGCAAATTCTGTTTTCCTGGGAGTTCTTTATGTTTTCCATTTCACTTTTCATGGAGTTGTTTTTTTTTTTTTCAAATCTTTCTTTTAATAAATTATATGCCTTTTCCATACTCTCTTGCAGAGCTTCTCTTTCCTTTCCCCATTTTTCTTCTAGCTTTATTTCAAGATCTTTTAAAATTTCTTCTAGGAGAACTTTGTATTGTGGGGATCAGTATATGTCCCACTTTGGTGTTTTGTCTGGAGACTGTCAGCTATTTGTCTCCTCAGGGTTGGAAATTTGTTCTCTTTCTCTATAGAAGCCATCTATACTTAGAGCACGCTTTCCTTTTTTACTCAAAAAAACAACAAAACAAAAACACTTGGGGTCTACCTTTAGAGCAAGGAGATTTCCAGATTCCTCTACAGAATAGGGACACACAAATAATGGCTGTCCTGTAACAGGCTGCAAAGAGTGGCCATGCTACAGAAGTGTGGCTGTGCTGTGATTGTGCTGAGTCACTCCTGGTGCTGGGTGGGTGTGGTCAGGTCCTGTGAAACTCTGGCATTTTGGGGTACACTTTACCTTTTGCATTTGTGCAACTTCTCTGCTGATCTACTGCTTTGCAACCAAAACAGAGCAGCCAAACTGTGGTAGAATCTTCCCTGCAAATTCTCCACCCACAGAGACTGCAGCCTGTACTCTTTCCCCTCCACTCCCCCTGCCATCTGCTCAGTGTGCACTGACTGGCCTCCATGTTCTGCCTTTCTTCCTGTGCTGGCCTCCTCTTTCCCAAACAAGACAGACCTTTACTGCCAATCTTCCAGATTACCTTCTGCTGGTAATTTGTTGTACTCCCAATATTCATGGATTCTACCAGTCAAGCACTATTTCAGAGGCTGAATTTTGAAATCAGTAGTGATAGTAGAAGGGGAGTTCTTGGAACCAAGGAGAGAGATAAGCCTTTATTAAAGCTAACTGGGCCCCAGAAAAAAGAGGCAAGACTTTGAAGGAACAATAAAGGATTTGGACTTTAATCCCTGGCTGCATTTGGGGTGATTATACTGAACTGAAACAAAGGCTACTCCCAGAAGTCCTCCAAGAAATCTGCTCCCAAAAAAACAACATATTTTAGAAAAAGAACATTACCTTTTGGTGCCCAATGAGGGGCCAAGAACCTTCATCTGTGACCCAGAAATTAGGGTGAGTACAACAAGAAACCTTTGTTAAAGGGCTAAAATATTATTTCATATAAAATGGTACAGATGTTAAGAAAACATCCTTCTTTTCCAATTCAAGGAAAATGTGTAGAGAGCATTGTCAGACTTATGAAAAGCCAAGGTTTTGTTGTAATTTGGGATCAGATCACTGAACATTTTGAAACTGTACAGTACTCATCTCTTTTTTTCTCTATGGAGACAGAATTGGCTTTAGAGGAGTGGAAATTAATAGGAGAACAACTATGTCAATTATACAATGATAATGGACCTGACTCAATTTCCAAAGTCACACTTAATATATACAATTTACTACAACTGGCTTTAGGAATTATATAAGTTATAGAATAAGTAAAAAGAGAAAGAACAGGAAGGGGAAAATTCAAATAAACTAGATGAAAAAGATGAAGAATCAGATAAGAATAGAGCTATGTACAATTCTGAGTGTGGCACAAGACAGCAGGAGCATTTGCCATCCCCTGACTTACTTCTCTCAATTAACTCTTCTTGGGTGGAGGGAGAATGAGGAGGGGGAGAGGCAGTGATGCAATCAGCACCACCTATGAAGCAGCCTATGACAAGGTTACAAAAAGCACTGGTTAAGGCAAAAAATGAAGGACAGGATATATCTGATTTAAAAATAAATACATATCCTGTGATTGAAGAGCTTGACTCTTCAGGCCAAAAAAGAAGAAGATATACTCCATTCAATTTGGAAAAAAAATAAGGATTTGAAAAAGGGTTACACTCTTTATGGAACTACATCATCTTATATTAAGATATTACTAGAGAGTTTGGTTTATGAAATACTAACCCATAGTGATTGGGAATCCATAGCAAGCACATATTTATAACCTGGACAAAACTTGTTGTGTCTTTCAGAGTATCATGAAATATGTAGGTTTCAAGCCCAACACAATAGGTAAACAAGAGTTAATGTACAAGTCGCCTTTGACCAACTAGCAGGTGAAGGTCAATATGCAGCGAATTCAGTATAGATTAATAATCCCATAACAGTGTATGAAAAATTGATTCTGCTGCAATAAAAGTTTGGGGTTCCCTCCCAGGGAAAGATGAAGGTAAAACTTTCAGAAAAATAGAGCAAGGTCCCAATGAACCCTTTGCTGATTTTGTGGAACATCTGCAAACAGCTGCCACAAGAATTATTGGAGAAAATGCAGCTATAAGAATTATGATATGACAACTATTTAAGGAAAATGCCAATGAGGTTTGTAGAAGAATTATATGGGGACTACACAAAGATGCTCCTTTAGAGGAGATCATAAGATGCTATGCCACAGTGGGCACAAGTGCTTATTATGCCCAGACTATGATGAACATTGGAAGACAGGATCCTTCTTGGCAAGGGACTTCTAGAGAAACTTGTTGCTGCTTTCAATATGGAAAAGTTGGACATCTGAGAGCCCAATGTACATATGGAGACAAAGTGAGAAGACAGGGTGAGAGAAGACTTAAAACCCTATGTCCAAAATGCCACAAAGGCTTCCACTGAGCCTCAGAATGTAGATTCACCCAGAGAAATGAGAGACAGAGTCCAGATTCAGTGCCCCAGATGGGGCATGATGGCAGCAGAGGTTACACCTAGAGAGTCTTTAGAAATTCAATATTAAGATATGATTGATGATGACATGAAGATTGATTATCAATCAGCCAAAAGGCAATTAGATGGCAGAAAGGGATAACATGATCTATCAGCCAAGAAGCAATTAGAGGGGGAAAAAGGGATTGCAATTAGGAAAAATAGAGGTGTATGAAGTAGAGACTACTGTGATAACCCCTGGAGAGGTGAAATCTGTTCCCTCTCTGGCCTATAGATCCTTTGCCTTCAAGCACAGTAGACTTGACCATTTCATCTCCTGAGAGTGCTTACAAAAAATCGCACACTGATGTGGGAAACTGTAGAATGTGTAGCTAATATCCCAGTCACTAACACAGGTAGACAACGTGTGACCTATCAACCAAGAGAAGCAGTAGCATCAAGTTTACTGTTACATACCCCTAATAGGCAACCTTATGATAGTTGCCCAGATTCTGACTTCAAGAAGCAGAATCCAAGAATATTCTAGACTGCAGCTGTGACAGCTGACCAGTCTATGCTCACTATCTATATAAAAGGAATACCATTAGAGGATTGGTAGACACGGGTGGAGATCATTCAGTCATTAGAGGTGCCAGCTGGTCCAGTCACTGGCCAAAGATTAAGGCAGACACCTATATGCCTGGCGTACGAGGATCAATAGCAGCAGAAGTTAGTACTGCCCCTATGAGATGGACATTTGAAAATGAAACAGAAGTTTTCACTCCTTTTATAGCTGAAAAAAATCCCCATCAATCTGTAAGGAAGACATATTTTACAGAAAATAGGATTACAATTAAATACTTTGGCTTTTTAGGTAGGGCTGCTGTTGAAAGCCTGCTTGCACTCTCACCGGTTCCTATTCGGTGGAAATCTGATATACCAGTCGGGGTAGAACTGTGACCCCTAACAAATGATAAAATTCAGGCCTCAGTAGATATAGTGCAAGAGCAACTTGACCAAGGACACTTACAACCTTCTCTAAGTCCTTAGAATTCCCCAGTATTTGTTGTAAAAAAGAAATCTGGAAAATGGAAAATATGGACTGATTTAAGAAGAGTAAATGAACAAATGGAAACTATGGGAAGTCTTCAGCGTGGACTTTCATCTCCTACTCAGTTGCCTAGAGAAGAGCCTTTTTGGGTTATAGACATTAAGGATTGTTTCTATTCTATCCCTCTAGATAAGGAGGATATGAAAAGATTTGCCTTTTCAGTGTCCAGCGTTAACTTATCTGAGCCTTATAAAATATATGAATGGAAAGTATTGCAGGGGAATGAAAAACAGCCATAATATGTGCCAAATTTATGTTACTACTACTCTTACTCCAGTAAGAAAAGCATTTCCTGAGTATAAACTATTTGCATATTTATTTTTCTTGCCAGGCTATTTTTACCTTCTGAATCCCATTCTTCCTGTGCAACAAGAAATGTATATATGTATATATCTAGATATACTAGATATATATGCTATATATAATATATCTAGTATATACTATAACATATTTAACATGTATGGGACTGCCTGCAATCTAGGGGAGGGGTTGGAGGGAAGGAGGGGAAAATTTGGAACAGAAGTGAGTGCAAGGGATAATGTTATAAAATAATTACCCATGCATATGTGCTGTCAAAAAAAAGTTATAATTATAAAATTAATAAAACATTTAAAAAAATAAAAAAAAATAGAGAGAGACAGAGAGAGACAGAGAGAGAGAGAGAGAGAGAGAGAGAGAGAGAGAGAGAGAGAGAGAGAGAGAGAGAGAGAGAGAGAGAGAAGCATTTCCAAAAGCAATATTGTTACATTATATGGATGATGTTTTGGAGTGTGCACCTGAGGAACAAATGTTATAAGCCTGTCTACAAAAAACCATAGAAACACTAAGAAACTACAAATCGCAAATAGCTACAGAAAAAATTCAAAGATATGCTCCTTTTCAATATTTAGGATATAAAGTATATCCTAAAGTGCTTGAAGTACAAAAGGTTTCTTTAAGAACAGAGAAATTGAATACCTTAAATGATTTCCAAAAATTAATAGGAGATATCCAATGCATGCATCCATGCTACTACCAATCGAATGCAACCTCTGTATGACATTTTAAGGGGACACTCTCCTTTAAACTCACCATGTCAGCTTATAAAAGAAGTGCATGAGGATTTAAGAGACACTGAACTGGTTTTATTCAATGTGATTGAAAGAGTAACTCAAAAATCCTTGGAAATATCAGTTTTTGCTACAAAAGAGGTACCCACAGCAGTCCTTCATCAAGGAGACAGTGTGATAGAGTGGGTGAACCTCCCACCACAACCAGACTAGAGCCTTATTCCTTGCCTTGTGCTTGTGGCTAGAATTTTATTAAAGGCCATTAAGCGAACAGTAAGATTATCTGGGAAAAGACCTGACAAGATATACACATTTTATACTAACACACAAATTAATGTATGCTGCAAAACCATCCTAAAGTGGCAAAATTTATTGGCCACAGCTCCCAAGTTTTGCATATGGATCTCAATTAAAGATAATCTGGCTATTACATAATTTGCTATGGATTTTTGAAGAAAAGGTTTCTAGGTTCCTCTTAAAGGAGTGATTATCTTTACAGATGCATCTAAACAAAATATTTGTGCTATATACTCTCATGATTTAATCATAAAGAGAGTAGTTAGAACTCCACTTAGCAGAATGAATTATATACAATCATGCTAGCTCTTAATTATTATCTAGGAGATGCAAATATAATATCTGATTCAGCCTATTCAGTAAGTGTGATACAAAGAATTGCCACAGCCCAAATAAAATTTGCAGCTTCTAATATTAATCAGCTCTTTAAGGAACTTCAAGAGTAAGTGAGAAAGCATCCAGGTAAGATTTATATCTTGCATGTTCACTCACATAGTGCACTTCCAGGTCCTATTTTTGATAGAAATTGAAAGGCAGATAGCCTTTTAATTATGTTAGCCAGTACTCCTTTATTACAGGAAGCCCAAGAATCTTATTTTAAATATCATCAGGCTGCTTGAGCTTTATGTTTACAATTTGGGATAACAAAAGAGGAAGCTAGGAGCATAGTAACAAGCTGTCCAGCTTGCCTTCCTTTCCATGCTCCTACCCTCCCTCCAGGGAAGAACCCTCATGGTTTGAGACCCAGTGAAATCTGGCAAATGGACGTGACTCATTATAAATCTTTTGCTTGTCTGTCTTTTATCCACGTTGTGGTAGATACCTTTTCAGGATTCACTTTCACAAAACCAACAGCAAAAGAGACAGCCTGAGTAGTCACTGAATTATTTATCCAAGCATTTGCAATTATGGTTGTGCCACTAGTAATAAAAGCAGATAATGAACCTACATAGAGTTATTAACATTTTGCACACTTTTGTGCACAGTATAAGATTTTACACACTACTGGCAAACCTTTTAATCCTCAAGGTCAGGCAATAGTAGAGAGAAGAGACATTAAGACACTCCTACAAAAAAAAAAAAAGGGGAGGAGCCATGGGTAACCCTACAGAACTTCTAAATTTAGTTCTCTATACCATTACTTTTTAAATTTTCAATAAAGATGCACTGGCTTCAGCAGACAGGTTTTATAACCCACCAGAAGGGCAGTGTCCAGTGTGAGCAGCTCCATTATCTTTAGTTAATCACCAGGTAATGTGGAAAGATCCAAAAAGTGGTGAGTGAAAGGGACCAGATAAGTTAACTTTGTGGGGAAGAGGGTTTGTTTCTAATTGTACAGATGGAGAAGGAATTAGATGGGTGCCAATGAGCTGTATTTGCCTTCTCCATCAGAGAGAGACAGAAAAAGAGAAAAATCTGGAAACAAAGGAGCAGAACAAAAGAACAAAATCTGAAAGAATCATTGGATTCCTTGAGGTGAAAAATTGTTGATGAGACCATTGCAGGACTGCAAAACAGGCAGGAACTATTTGATTCCTGCCACATGAACTAATGGACAATAGTTTTGTTTTGGACTATTTCTAGGACTTATGGACATGTATAATTCCTCATGTTGATTCATGGTATTTGTTATATCACTACTAGCTTGTGTTACATTGCTATGTGCTTATGTATTTTATGTAATTATGTGTAATACCTCCCATATTGGTGGATTTATGTATACCTGTTTCAAGTGAGCCCCTTCAGAAACCAGCTAATCTTATTTGATTTCCGATTTCCTTGGTGTTTTCATCTCCCTTCCTGAGCAGTCAGGGAAGGCATGATCACTTCCTTTTTTGGGGTTCTCATTTCCTTGACATGTCAGGCAGGTCATGACCACCTATGTTCTAAATCAAAAGAAAGCGGGAGATGTTAGGATTCTTACAAGGTGCTAAGTCACTGTAATTAGACAATAATTATCTAATTTAGCATGGTTCAGTATGATTGATCTGATCCTACAAGGAGATGTTATGGGCAAGAACTTGAAACAACATAAAATGAAACATACTAAGTGTAATTGAGGAGACAATGATTTAATCCTACAACAAATAATGATTTCCTAGTGATATAATGATTGATCTCTACTCATTGTATAGCATATAAGCAAAAAGCTTTCAGGGACAGACACACAAGCCCACTAAAGGACAAGCCCACTCTCAGAGAAGGAGACATAGTCATTCCATCTTCTGTCATTGTGCTGGTTGGAGACATTCAGAGGAAGCCATTCTGAAGAGCAATTTGGAACTATGCTCAAAAAGTTACCAAACTGTGCATACCCTTTGACCCAGCAGTGTTACTACTGGGCTTATATCCCAAAGAGATCCTCAAGAAAGGAAAGAGACCTGTATGTGCAAAAATGTTTGGGGCAGCCTCTTTGTAGTGGCCAGAAACTGGAAACTACGTGGATCCCCATCAAGTGGAGAATGGCTGAATAAATTGTGGTATATGAATACTATGGAATATTATTGTTCTGTAAGAAATGACCCACAGAATGATTTCAGAAAGGCCTGGAGAGACTTACATGAACTGATGATGAGTGAAATGAGTAGGACCAGGAGATTGTTATATACTTCAACAACAATACTATGTGATGATCAATTCTGATGGATGTGGCCATTTTCAACAATGAGATGAACCAAATCAGTTCCAATAGAGCAGTAATGAACTGAACCATCTCCATCCACCAAAAGAACTCTAGGATATGGCTATGGACCACTACATAGAATTCCCAATCCCTCTAATTTTGTCCACCTGCATTTTGTATTTCCTTCACAGGCTAATTGTTCACTATTTCAAAGTCCGATTCTTTTTGTACAGCAAAACAAGTGTTTTTCCCCTGAACATCTTTTCCCCTGAAAAATGATGCTCAGTCTTTCTGAGTAGTTAATTCTTGTTTATGACCTCAAGTCTATTGCCTTCCTATAATATGATATTTCAGGCCCTTTGATTTTTTTTTTAATAGAAGCTTGCAGATCCTGGGTAATGCTGACTATTGCTTCTTGACACTTGAATTCCTTTTTCTGGCAGCCTGCAATAATTTTCCCTTGAGATTTTAGTTCTAGAGCTTTGTAAAAATGGTTCCTTGTGAGATCTTCTTTCCAGATATGATTGATGGATTTTTTCAATGACTATTTCCCCCTCTGATTTTAGAATATCAAAACATTTTCCCTGGATTATCTATTTTTCCCCAGAGGAATATGACAAATTTAATTTACAATTAAAGCCTTTTATTTTCAAAACATATGCATAGATAAGTTTTAACATTCACCCTTGCAAAACTTTGTGTTCCAAATATTTCCCCTCCCTTTCCCTCACCTCCTACCTTAGAAAGCAATTTACCAATATATGTTAAACATGTGCACTTCTTCTACACCTTTTCTACAATTATTAATCTGCAAGAGAAAAAACTAAATTAAAAGGGAAAAATGATAAAGAAAACACAATGGAAAGAAATAAAAATAAAAAGTAAAAATACTATTTTCTGTTTCATGCTCAATCATCACAGTCATCTCTCTGGGTATAGATGCCTCTCTTGATCACAAGACCATTGGAATTGAATGGAATTAAATCATCTTGTCAAAAAGTTCCACCTCCATCAGAGTTGATCATAATTGAATTTTGTTGTTGCTATATACAATGTTCTCCTGGTTCCAGTCACTTCACTTAACATCAGGTCATATAAATCTTTGTAGGCTTCTCTGAAATCATCCTGGTGATCATTTTTATAGAATAATAATATTCCATAACATCAATATACCTTAAATTATTCAGCCATGCTCCAATTGATAGGAATATACTTGGTTTCTAGTTTCTTGCCACTACAAAAAGGGCTGCTAAAAACTTTTTTTAGGCAATGTGTGGGTCTTTTTCCTTTTTTTTTTTTTTTTTTTTTTTTTCATCTCTTCAAGGTACAGAGAAAATGCTAGATCAAAGGCTATGCACAGTTTGATAGCCCAGTGGGCATAATACTGCACTGCTTTTCAGAATGATTGGATAATTAACAATGTGTTAGTGTCCCAGTTTTTCCATATTCCCTACAAATTTCATCATTATCTTTTCCTATCATCTTAGCTAATCTGAGATACCTTAGAGTTGTCTTAATTTGAAACTAACCTATTCCACTGATCAACTATACTATTTCTTACCAATACCAATTGGTTTTGATGACTGTTCTTTATAATAGAGTTTTAGGCCCCGATTAGTTAGGCCACCTTTATTTGCATTTTGTTTTTCATTAATTCCCTTGAAATTCTTGACTTTTTCTTCTTTCAGGTGGACTTTGTTACAATTTTTTCTAGCTCTGTAAACTAATTTCTTGGGAGTTTGATTGATATAGCACTGAATAAATAGACTAATTTAAGAAGTTTTGTCATTTTTATTATATTAGCTCAGCCTCCTCATGAGCACTTACTGTTTTTCCAATTGATTAGATCTAATTTTATTTGTGTGGAAAGTATTTTGGAATTGTAAACTGTTCATGTAGTTCCTGACTTTGCCTTGGTAGGTAGATTCCCAAACATTTTATATTATCTATAGTAATTTTACATGGAACTTCTTTTTGTATCTCTTGCTGCTGCACTTTGTTGGTAACATATAAAAGTGTTAATGCTTTTCATGAATTTATTTTTTATCCTCCAGTTTTGCTAAAGTTATGAATTGTTTCTAGTAGTATTTTAGTTGATTCTGTAAGTATATCATCACAACATCTGCAAAAAAATGATATTGCTTCCACCATTACCTATATAAATTCCTTTAATCTCCTATCTTCTCTTATTGTCAATGCTAACATTTCTAATACAATATTGAAGAGTGAAGGTAATAGCGGGCAAACTTGTTTCATCTCTGATTTTATTGCTAATGGTTCTAGTCTATCCCCATTACACAAGAAGCTTAAAAATGATTGTAAATACATGCTACTCATAATTTTAAGGAAAACTCCATTTAGACTTACCTTCTCTAATATTTATAATAGGAATGGGTATTGGATTTTGTCAAATGCTTTTCTGCATCTTTTGAGATAATCATATGATTTTTGGTAGTTTGGTTATTGATACAGTCAATTATACTAATAGTTTTCTTAATATTGAACCAGCACTGCATTCCTGGTATAAATCATACTTTTGGTCATGTGGTATTTTCCTACATCTAACTTGCTGTAATCCCTTGGCTAATATTTTATATAAGAGTTTTACATCAATATTCATCAGAGAAATTTGCATATAAATTTATTTCTCCATTTTGACCCTCCCTGGTTTAGTTATCAGCACCATATCTGTGTCATAAAAGGAATTTGATAGAACTTCTTCTTTCCCTATTTTTTTCAAAAAGTTTCCATAGTATTGGAATCAATTTTTTTAAATGTTTGGTAGAATTCACATATAAATCCATTCACATATAAATCCATCTGGTCCTGGAAACTTTTCTTAGATAATCCATTATTAACTTGTTCAATTTCTTTTTCTAAAATGGGGCTATTTAATAAATTTATTTGCTACTCTACTAATCTGGGCAATCTATATTTTTGTAAGTATTCATACATATTTTACTTAGCTTTTCAAGTTTGTGAAATTGAGGGGCAGAGCCAAGATATTAGAGAGGATACACATTTCTTTTTGACCTTCTCCTACTACCCTCAAACTAATTATGAAATCTAGTCTCTGAATTAGCTTTGGACAAGCAGAATCCATGGATATCAGGAGTGTGAGAAATTATCAGCAGAAGACAATTTCAAGAGTCGCTAGAAAAGGTCTGTTTCAATCAGGCATGGAGGAAGGTAGGCCAAGCACAAGCAGGTTGAGCATAGAGCCTAGTGCAGGCAATGCATAATCCTACTGTGGTAAGAGATCCACACAGCAGAGAATTTACAGGGAGGAATTTACAGCAGTTTTGGCTACTCTGCTCTGACTGCTAGCCAGTAGATAAGAAAAGGAATTGTAAAACACCCTAAACAAATACAAAAGGTAAATAGTGAACTCCAAAGCACCAGAATCTCACAGGACTTGGCCATACCCACCAGGAGTGAGTCAGCACAGACCTAGGACAGCCACTGCAACTTGCACAGGAAGCTGCTGCCTCTTGTAGAAGAAGCTTGGACAATCACCTGTGCTCTAAAACTAGACTTTAACTTGTTTAAAAATGAGTAAAAAGCATAAATATATATTAAAGAAGGGAAAGGGACCTCTATGTGTAAGAATGTTTGTGACAGCCCTCTTTGTAGTGGCCAGAAACTGAAAACTACGTGGATGCCCATCAATTGGAGAATGGCTGAATAAATTGTGGTATACGAATATTATGGAATATTATTGTTCTGTAAGAAATGACCAACAGGATGATTTCAGAAAGGCCTGGAGAGACTTGCATGAACTGATGCTGAGTGAAATGAGTAGGACCAGGAGGTTGTTGTATACACCAACAACAATACTATATGTTGATCAATTCTGATGGATGTAGCCATTTTCAACAATGAGATGAACCAAATCAGTTCCAATAGAGCAGTAATGAACTGAACAAGCTACACCCAGCAAAAGAACTCTGGGAAAAGACTATGAACCACTACATAGAATTCCCAATCGCTCTAATTTTGTCCATCTGAATTTTGTATTTCCTTCACAGGCTAATTGTTCACTATTTCAAAGTCTGATTCTTTTTTTATAGCAAAACAACCGTTTGGACATATATACATATATTGTATTTAATTTATACTTTAACATATAGAACATATATTGCTCAACCTGCCATCTGGGGGGGAGGGGAAAATTAGAACAAAAGGTTTGGCAATTGTCAATCTTGTAAAATTACCCATGCATATATCTGGCAAATAAAAACTATTAAAATAAATAACTCTGACCACAGATAGTTTTCATGGTAAAAGAGAATAGACCTCTCTTTCACCTGAGGAAATTAAAAGCAGATAATCTCCAGATATATGAAGCTCCAAAGGTTGGTATAAATTGGTCCCCATCACACAAGGCTCTCCTAGAAGAAATTATAAAAAAATATTAAAAGAGAACTGGAAGAAAAATGGGCAAAGGAATTGAGAACTTTACAAGAGCGTTTGGAAAAGGCAACAAAAAATTATCTATAGAAAATTCACCACAAAATACTGAAGTGGAAAAAAAGCATATAACTCCTTAAAATAGATTTGACAAAATGGAAAAAGAAAACGACTCACTGAAAAACTGAATTTGTGAAATGAAAAAAAAAACAATCCCATGAAAAATAGAATCTATGATATGGAAAAAGAAATTAACTTCTTAAAAAAAAACCAGAATATCTGAAATTGAAAAAAATCCAAAGAATAAAACAATTGGACAAATACAAGCAGGATATAAAGAAAAAAAATCACCAAATATAAGAATTGAAAAAATAGAAATGAATTACTCAATGAAAAATCAAGAATCAGTCAGGCAAAAACCAAAAATGATGAAAAATAGAACAAAATGTAAAATACCTACTTGGGAAAATAACTGACTTGGAAAATAGCTCTAGAAGAGACAAAACTAATGACTATTGGATATCTGGGACAACCATGGTGAAAAAAACAAGCCTAGACACTATTTTCCAGGAAATCATCACAGAACTGCCCAGATGTCATAGAATCAGAAGGTAAAATTGCCATTGAAAGCATGGAAGGGAATAGAATAGAACAGAATGGAACATATTTTTACATTCAAAGGTTCTGATAAAGGCCTCATTTATAAAATATATAGAGAATTGAATCAAATTTATAAGAAATCAAGCAATTCTTCAATTGATAGATTGTCAAAGGATATGAACAGACACTTTTTAGATGAAGAAATTGAAACTATTCTAGTCATATGAAAAGGTACTCCAAATCCTTATTAATCCGAGAAATACAAATTAAGAAAATTCTGAGATACAACTATGAATCTGTCAGGTTGGCTAAGATGATAGGAAAAGATAATTATGAATGTAAGAGTGGATATGGGATTGGGATATTGATACATTGTTGGTAGAACTATGAACAGATCCAATAATTCTGGAGAGCAATTTGGAACTATGCTCAAAGAATTATCAAACTGTGCATACCCTTGAATCCAGAAGTGTTTTTGCTTCATTTTTTTATCCAAAAGAAATCTTAAAGGAGGAAAGGGATCCACATGTGCAAGGAGGTTTTTTTTTTTAATTGATTTTATAATAATACTTTTTTGACAGTACATATGCATGGGTAATTTTTTTGTTTCAGGTCATAAATTCCTTCCTCCTCCACAAGTCTGAGAGGTAAACTCTCATTCTTTATGCCCAAATCATAAACCCATCTTGATCTTATCTTGGTATATGGTATTAAGTTTGGGCCCATATCTAATTTCTGCCATAATAATTTCCATTATTCCCAAAAAGTTTTTTTCAAATAATGAATTCTTATCCACAAAGTTGGTATCTTTGGGTTTGTCAAACACTAGATTGCTATACTTGCACCCTATTTTGTCCTGTGTACATAATCTATTCCACTGATCAACAATTTCTTAGCCGATACCAAATGGTTTTGATGACTGCTGCTTTATAATATAGCTTTAGATCAGGTACAGCTAGGCCACCTTCATCTGATTTTTTTTTCATTAATTTCCTTGAAATTCTCTGCTTTTTGTTCTTCCATATTAATGTTGTTGTTATTTTTTCTAGGTCATTAAAATAGTTTCTTGGGAGTCTGATTAGTATAGCACTAAATAAATAGATTAGTTTAGTGAGTATTGTATTTATTATATTCGCTCGACCTATCCAAGAGCACTGAATGTCTTTCCAATTATTTAAATCTGACTTTATTTTTGTGGCAAGTGTTTTGCAATTTTGCTCATATAATTCCTGACTTTTCTTTGGTAGATGGATTCCCAAATATTTTATACTCTTTGACAATTGTTTTGAATGGAATTTCTCTTTGTATCTCTTGCTGTTGCATCTTGTAGGTGATGTATAAAAATGCTGAGGATTTATGTGGATTTATTTTGTATCCAGTAACTTTGCTAACTTGTGAATTATTTCTAATAACATTTTATTAGAATCTCTGGGGTTCTCTGAGCATTCCATCATGCCATCTGCAAAGAGTGATAGTTTGATTTCCTCATTACCTACTCTTATTCCTTTAATCTCTTTCTCAACTCTTACTGCTGAGGCTAACATTTCTAATACAACATTGAATATTAATGGTGATAGTGGGCAACCTTGTTTTTCTCCTGATATTACTGGGAAAGGTTCTAGTTTATCCCCATAATATATGATGCTTACTAACGGTTTTAAATATATACTCCTATTTTAAGGAATAGTCCATTTATTCCTATACTCTCAAGTGTTTTTAGTAGGAATGGATGTTGCATTATATCAAATGTTTTTTCTGCATCTATTGAGATGATGATATGGTTTTTGTTAATTTGATTATTAATGTGGTCAATTATACTAGTAGTTTTCCTAATATTAAACTAGGCCTGCATTCCTGGTGTAAATCTTACTTGATCATAGTGTACTATCCTGGGGATGATTTTCTGAAGTCTTTTTGCTAATATATTATTTAAGATTCTAGCATCAATATTCATTAAGGAGATTGGTCTATAGTTTTCTTTTTCAGTTTTCAACCTACTTGGTTTAGGTATCAGTACCATGTCTGTGTCATAAAAGGAGTTTGGTAGGACCCCTTCATCCCCTATTTTTTCAAATAATTTATTTAATGTTGTGGCTAATTGTTCTTTAAATGTTTGGTAGAATTCACATGTGAATCCATCTGGTCCTGGGGATTTTTTCCTGGGGAGTTGATTAATAGCTTGTTCTATTTCTTTTTCTGAATTGGGACTATTTAAGCAATTTATCTCCTCCTCTGTTAATCTAGGGAGCCTATATTTTTGGAGGAACTCATCCATTTCACTTAAGTTATCAAATTTATTGGCATAAAGTTGGTCAAAGTAACTCCTTATTATTTCTCTAATTTCCTCTTCATTGGTGGAAAGATCCCCCTTTACCAAAGGTTTATCTATTTTATTGGCTTTTTCATAAAACCAACTCTTGGTTTTATTTATTAATTCAATAGTTTTTTTACTTTCAATATTATTGATTTCTCCTTTTAATTTTTGTATTTCAAGTTTAATTTTTGGTTGGGGATTTTTAATTTGGTCTTTTTCTAGCCTTTTAAGTTGCAAGCCCAATTCGTTAATCTTCTCTTTCTCTATTTTCTTCAAATAAGCCTCTAAAGATATAAAATTTCCCCTTATTACTGCTTTAGCTGCATCCCACAAATTTTGGTATGATGTCTCATCATTGTTATTATCTTGGATGAAATTATTAATTCTTTCTACAATTTGCTGTTTCACCCAATCATTCTTTAAGATGAGATTATTTAATTTCCAATTACTTTTTGGTCTATTTTCCCCTAACTTCTTATTGAATGTGGTTTTTATTGAATTGAGAAGAAAGAATTTACTATTTCTGCCTTCCTGCATTTAATTTTGAGATCTTTATGTCCTAATATATGGTCAATTTTTTGTGTAGGTTCCATGAACTGCTGAGAAGTATACTCCTTTTTATCACCATTCAGTTTTCTCTAAAGATCTATCATACCTAATTTTTCTAATGTTCTATTTATCTCTTTAATTTCATATTTGTTTTGTGGTTTGATTTATCTAATTCTGAGAGTGCAAGGTTGAGATCTCCCACTATTATAGTTTTGGTATGTATATCTTCTTGCAACTTTCTTAACTTTTCCTTTAGGAAGTTAGATGCTAAACCACTTGGTGCATTTATGTTTAGTATTGATATGGCTTCATTGTCTATGCTACCCTTTAGCAGGATATAGTTTCCTTCCTTATCTCTTTTGATTAGATCAATTTCTGCTTTTGCTTGATCTAAGGATAACTATCTCTGCTTTTTTGACTTCTCCTCAGGCATAATAGATTCTGCTCTAGCCTTTTTTACTCTGTATGTTTCTTCTTGCTTTAAATGTGTTTCCTATAAACAACATATTGTAGTGTTCTAACTTTTGATCCAGTCTGCTATCCGTCTCCGTTTGATGGGAGAGTTCATCCAATTCACATTTACAGTTAAAATTACTAATTCTGTCTTTCCTGCCATCATATTATCCCCAGATTATGCTTTTTTCCCCTTGTCCACCCTGATACCCTTCCCCAGTATTAGACTTATGGACTCCACTTGTGTCATGCAGTCCTCCCTTTTTAGTATCTCTCCCCCCTCCCTTTAAGTCCCTTCCCTTTTATTGTATCCTTCCCTCATTCCTCTTTTCCTCTCCCCCCTTTTAATGAGGTGAGAGAGTATTTTCTGAAAAACAAATATGTCAATTATTTACTCTTTAAGCCTATTCTGATGAGAGTAAGATTCACATAGTGTTCCTTCCCCTCTCTAAATTGCCTCAGATAATGTAAATTTCCTTTGCCTCTTCCTGGGATTTAGCTTCCCTGTTTTTATCTACCCTTTCCCATTTTCTGATACTATCCCCTTTCCTTTTCAACTTCCCTTTTTATGTTATATCAGAAAAATTAAATTATACATGTGAACTTTCTTTATATCCACAACAGAAATACAGTTCTCAAAAGTTCCTTTTACCTTTTGCTGCTTCTCTTGATTCTTGTCGATGAAGACCAAATTTTTTTTTTAAGTCTGGTTTTTTGTTTGTTTGTTTTGTTTTTTGTTTTTTGTTCTTAGAAACAAATGGAATTCCTCTGTTTCATTAAATGACCATCTTCTTCCATGGAAGAAAATGCTAAACTTAGCTGGGCAGTTTATTCTTGGCTGCATTCATTTTGCCTCTTGGAATATCAGATTCCAGGCCTTTTGATCCTTTAATGTGGAGGCAGCCAGATCTTGTGTGACCCTTATTGTGGGACCTTGATATTTGAATTTTTTTTTCCCAGCTGCTTGCAGTATTTTTTCCTTAGTTTGGTAGTTCTGCAGCTTGGCTACAATATACCGTGGAGTTTTTTTAGGGACTTTTTCAGAAAGTGTTAGATGAATTTTTTCAATGTCTGTTTTCCCTTCTGTTTCTATTATCTCTGGATAGTTCTCTTTGATGATTTCCTGTAAAATAGAATCTAGGCTCTTTTTTTCATCATAATTTTTGGGAAGTCCTATGATTCTCAGATTATCTCTCCTAGATGTATTTCCCAGGTCTATAGATTTTCCCAGTAAATATTTGATGTTATTCTCCAGCTTTTTTTTTTTTTTTTTGCTTGACTTATTCTTGGTTTCTCAATGAATCCTTCATTTCTATTTGTTCAGTCCTGATTTTTAATGAGTTATTTTCTTCATTCACATTTTTAAATTCTTTTTGTATATGTCCAATTAAGTTCTCCCCATCCTGTTTGGCACAATGTGCTAGCCTTTAGTCTAACCCTGTCTGTGCCGGTCTTTTTTTTTTTTTTCCTCCCCTCTGGACCAACCTTTTCTGATGAAATTCCAGATTCTCTTTGGATGGTAAGTTGTGCTTCCAATTCTTGTGATTTGTATTAGTCCAGTGTTATTTTTGAAGTTGAGTTAGATGATTGGTGTTGAGGGTAGTAGGGAGCTTAGAAGTTTGCATGTATCTTCTCCGCCATATTGGCTCCCCCTCCTCGCTCCCCCCCACTCCCCCACCCCTGTGCAATGATGTTTGTGACAGTCCTTTTTGTAGTGTCAAGAAACTTGAAATTGAATGGATGCCCATCAATTGGAGAAAGGCTGAATAAATTATTGTATATGAATGTTATGGAATATTATTGTTCTGTAAGAAACAACCAACAGGATGATTTCAGAGAGGTCTGGAGAGACTTACATCAATTGATGCTAAGTGAAATGAAACCAGGGGATCCTTATATATGGCAATAATAAGACTATACATTGATCAATTCTGATGTACTTGAATCTCTTCAACAATTACATGATTCAAACCATTCCCAAGTGTTCAGTGATGAAGAGAGTCAGCTACACCCACAGAGAGGCCTATGGGAACTGAGTGGGGACCACAACATAGCATTTTCACTTTTTCTGTCATTGTTTGCTTGCATTTTGTTTTCTTTCTGTTTTTTTTTTTCTTCTTGATCTGATTTTTCTTGCACAGCAAGATAACTGTATAAATATCTATAAATATATTGAATTTAGCATGCATTTTAATATTTAATATGTATTGGATTACCTGCCAGCTAGGGGATGGGATGGGAGAAGGAGGGGAAAATTTGAAATAGAAGGTTTTGCAAACTTCAATGTTGAAAAATTACCAATATCTTTGCTTTGTGAATAAAAACCTTTAATTAAAAAAAAAAAGATTTTAAAATGTGTTGGTATACAGTTGGGTAAAATAGCTCCTTATTATTGTTCTAATTTCCATTTCCTTGGTGGAAAATTCAACTTGATTTTCTTCTTTCCTTTTTTAATCAACTTTTAGTTTATTTTGTCCATTTTTTCATAGAACCAACTCTTAGTTTTATGTATTAATTCAATATTTTTCTTACTTTCAATTTCATTAATATCTCCTTTCATTTTCAGAATTTCAAATTTGGTATTTAATTGGGAGTTTTTAATTTGTTCTTTTTCTAACTTTTTACATTATATGCCCAATGCATTGACCTTCTCTTTCTCTACTTTATACAACAAAGCATCTAGATATATAAAACTTCCCCTAAGATCTGCGTTAGCTGCTTCCCATGAATTTTTGTATGTTCTTCCATTATTGTCATTCTTTTTGATGAAATTATGGATTTGTTGTTTTACCCACTCATTATTTAGTATAAGATCATTTAATTTCTAGTTAAGTTTTGTCTATTTTTCTCTGGCCCTTTATTACATTTAGTTTTATTGCACCATGATCTGAAAATGATACATTTATTATTTTTATCATTTTGCATTTGAATTTGAGATTTTTGTGATCTACTAAGTGATCTGTTTTTGTGTAGGCTCCATGTATCAGTGAGAAAAAAAAATATATATATTTTTTTTCTGCCTCAATTCATTTTTCTCCAAAGATCTATAATACCTAACTTTTCTGAAATTCTATTTACCTCCTTAACTTCTTTCTTATTTTGTGGCTTGGTTTACCTAGTTCAGATACAGCAAGTTTGAAATTCCCCATCAATATAGGTTTTCAATTTAATTTTTGTTGCATCCATCTTAACTTGTCATCTAGGAATTTGGAACGCATACCATTTGGTGTATATATATATATATATATATATATATATATATATAAATATTGATATTGCTTCATTATCTATGTTACTTTTTAGAAAAAAATGTGGTTTCCTTCCTTATATCTTTTAATTATGTCTACTTTTTTTTTTTTTTTTTTTTGACATCAGATGAAGCATATTTGATTCTGCTCCAGCCCTTTAGCTTTACTCTGGATGAATCACTTTGCTTTAAATGTGTTTCTTGTAAACAACATATTTTATGATTCTGGCTTTTAATCCAGTCTGTTATCTGCTTCCATTTCATGAGGGAATTGATCTCATTCACATTTACAGTTAAAATTACTAATTTTATATTGTCTGTGATCTTATTTGCCCCAAGTTATACTTTTCTCTGCCATTTCCTTCTTTCTGTCCTCCTCAGTGTTCTGCTTCTGAACACCACTTCCCTCAATCAACCTTCCACTTTTATAAACCCTCTCACCTTTCTCATATCTTTCCTCATCTATTTTTGTTTCTTAGAGTTGGTCTGAGCTGTGCTCAAACATCCTTTTCGGCCCAATGTAAGAGACATTACTTGAAGTTTTTTTCCAGTCTATCTTAAACTGGAGGGTGCTTTCATTCCATCAGACTCTGATCAGAGGCTTAGTTTTCAAGCGAAACTGGGATAACTTGAAAAGCTTCCTGGGTTCACTTCACTATCTTGACTGTAGCACCTCTCCCCCATCAAATATATTTTAAGATGTTTCTTTAGATAATTTCTGTGCTTCTTTTCCATACTTTTCTGCAAAGCTCTCATTTCCTTCCTTATTTTTTCTTCTAACTCTCCTTGTACATTTTTAAAAAATTCTTCCAAGAAGCCTTTTTTGCATTGGAGACAAAATCATATCAATCTTTGAGGTTTCATCTGAACACATTTTGTCCTTCGTGTCCTCAGGGTTTGAAGTCTGTTTGACTCTTTCTCCATAAAAGCTATCTATGGCCAGAAGTTTTTTATGCTTTTTTGGTCATTTTTAAAGGTTGAGTTTTTTTCATAGGGTAAAAGGAAGATTTTCCCAAGCTTCCTCTCCAGGTAACAGTTGCTTCACACTGCACTGGGTCCAGGGCTGGAGACTTAATTCTTGTGCTAGGTGGGCAGACACATGTCCCTCATTTTGCTGAATTTCAGGGGCTCACTATTTGCATACTATAGTTGCATTGGAGGTCTAACAGCTAGTCTGCTGATCCACTGGCTTTTGAATGAGGACAGAGTAGTCAATTCTCTTGTGTTTTGGCTAAGAATCTTCCACTGAATTTGCCTGGTATGAAGGTCTTTCTGTCTTGAATGTCTGTGTTGCACCTTCATTGGGCCAATTTTCTCCCTACCAGGTTGGCAGATCATTGCTGAAGTTCTTCCAAAATATTTTCTTCTGGAAATTTGTTGCACTCCAAGTTTTTGTAGGTTCTGTCACTTGAAAACCCATTCAAATCTGGTACTGATGAGAGGGAAGCAAAGAACAGCTCAGATGAATACCTGTCTACTTTTCTCTATTTTGGCTCTGCTCCCTTAATTACATTAAATTAAAAAAGCTTTTATACAAAAAAAAAGCAATACAGACAAGATCAGAAGGAAAACAGAAAACTGGGGAAATGTTTACTTTCAAGGACTCTGATAAAGACCCATTTTAAAAATACATAGAAGAATGACTTACATTTATAAAACTACAAGGATATGAACAGTTTTTAGATGAAGAAATTATATCCATCTCTAGTTATATGAAAAACATTTTCTAAATTACTGATGATTAGAGAAGTTCAAATAAAGACACGTCTAAGGTACCACTACACATTTTTCAGATTGGCTAAGGTGGCAGGAAAAGATAATGATCAATGTTGGAGGGGATTGGGAAAAGTGAGACAATAATACTTTGTTGGTGGAGTTGTGAACTGATTCAATCATTCCAGAGAGCAATTTTGAATTAAGCCTAAAGGGTCTTTACTAGGTCTGCATTCCAATGAAATCATAGAAAAGGGAAAAAAGAACCCACATGTGGAAAAAAAAAAAAAAAACATTTGTAGCAGCCCTTTTTGTAGTTGCAAGGAATTATTAGAAACTGAGTGGATACTAATCAATTGGGAACTGGCTGAATAAAATTTTGGATATGAATGTAATGGCACATTATTGTTTTACAAGAAATGATTAGCATGATGATTTCAAAAATGCCTGGAGAGACTTATATGAACTGATACTAAGTGAAATGAATAGAACCAAAGTACATTGTATACAACAACAAGATTATGTCAATCAATGATAATGGACTTGGTTCTTTTCAATACTTAGATTATTCAAGACAATCTCAACAGACTTATGATGGACAGAGATATTTACATCCAGAAAGAGGACCATGGGGAATGAATGTGGATCACAACATAATATGTTCACCTTTTGGTGTTCATTTGGTTGCTTTTTTCTTTCTCATTTTTTTTTACTTTTTGATTTGATATTTATTTTTGTGCAGTTTGATAAATGTGGAAATATACCTTTAAAAATTTCACATATTTAAACTACATTGGATAACTTGTCTAGGGGAGGATGGTGAGGGGAAGGAAGGGAGAAAAATTTGGGACATAAGGTTTTGAAGGATAAATGATGAATATTATATTTGCATGTATTTTCAAAATAAGAAAAATATTATTAAATAAACATGATGAGGTAAAAATTAATACAAGTCATTCCCCAATTGATCAGTGAATAAAAGATAAAAAAAGAAAATTTTCAGATGAAGAAGTCAATTCCATCTTTAATCATATAAAAATGCTCTAAATAAGTATTGATTAAAGAAATACAAATTAAGACAACTGAGGAATTGCTTCATACTTCTCAGATTGGCTAAAATTATAAGGAAAGATGATGATAAACGTAGAGAGGTTTGAGAAAACTGGGACTCTAATGAATTGTTAGTGTAGTTGTGCAATGATCATTCATTCTGGAGAAAATTTAGAACTATGCTCAAAAGGCTACAAAACTGTGCATATCCTTTGATCTAGTAGTGTTTCTATTGGTCATATCCCAAAAAGATCAGAAAAAGGACAAAACTACTTATACAAACTGATGCTGAGTGCAGTGAGTACACTCAAGACATCATTATATATAGTAAGTGTAAGAGTATATGATGGTCAACTGTGATAGACTTGCAGTGATTGTAAATAGAGTTCGGATGGAAAAAAATATCATCTGCATCCTGAGAAAGAACTATTGAGACTGATTATGAATTGAAGCTTAGTATTTTCATCACTTTTTTGCTTGTCCTTATTTTCTCATATTTTATTTTTTTTTCTTTTATTGTCTGTTTTATTTTTGTACAACAAGAAAAACATGGAAATATGTTTAAAAGTAGAATACATCTTAAACCTATATCATGTTGTTGTCTTTGGGGAGACAAGAGAGGAAGAGAAAAAATAGGAATTCAGAATCCTACAAAATTTATGTTGGAAACTATCTTTATGTGCATTTGGAAAAATATTATGTTATTGAGGGGAAAATAAATAAACTTTGTTCATTTGAAAAAGAGAAAAATAGAATTAAACAGGAAAAAGAAAACATACAATTATTAATCATAACTGTAAATTTGAATTGGATTTACTTATTTATAAAATGGTAGTGGATTGCAAAATGGAGCATAATCCAGAATGCAAAAAATTAATTTTTAAGACACAGCCACAAAATAGAACAAAACATGCACAGAGTTAATATTAAAAGCTTGGGAAGATATATTATTGTACTGATGTAAAAATGTAGCAGTTGCAATCATAATGTCAGTCAAGCAATGGTAAAATTTGACTAAATTAAAAATAATTAGAGGAATTTCATTTTTTTTACATAAAGGTATCTTTAAAATGAGTTTTGTATATGTATGTGTGTGTATTTACACAAAAATTCCTTAAGAATCATTATTCAAATATGGAGGGACCAGACTCTAAATTTATTAAAGTGACAATTCCCTAATAGATAAATCAAAGCTATAAAAGTAATGTGAAAAATGTAAAAACTGATTATTGATTAGAGATATGCAAATTAAAACACTGTGAAGCATCACTTCACAACTTTCAGATTAGTTAACATGACAGAAAATTAAAATGATGAATCCTGGAAAAGATAAAGGAAAATAGGGACAATAATTCACCATTAGTGGAGTACTAACTTGTTCCAACCCTTCTGTAAAATAATTTGGAAGTCTGCCAAATGGTTTATAAAATGCTGCATATCATTTAAGCAAGCAAAACAACTACCCAGCCTATAACCCCAAAGAAATCAAAGAAAATATATTGCTCAAAGAAATTATATATATATATACATATATGTATATATGTATATATATATATATATATGTGTGTGTGTGTGTATACACATACATACATACATACAACTATATGTATAGCAGCTCTTTTTGTTATGTAAAAAATGGATATTGAAGAAATATCCATCAATTGGGAATGACTGAACAAGTTCTAGAGTATGATTGTGGTGGAATATACTGTGTTATAAAATATGACAATCAGGATGGTTTCCAAAAAATCTGGGATCACACATAAGAATTTATGCAGAGTTAAGTAAGCAGTGCCAAGAGAATAGTATACATGATATCAGAAATATTGAATTGATAAAGCACCTGTGATAGGCTTTTTGTTACTTTACTTAATAAAATGATCCAAAATAACTCTGGATTTATCATGAAAAATATTATCCATCTCCAGAGAGACAAATGATAAACACTGAGTGTAGATTAAAGTATAGTTTTTTTTTCTTTTTAGATTTTCTCATTTATATCACAATTGCTAATATGGAAATGTGCTAATATTTTACATGATTTCATATTTATAATTACTGTAGAATTGTCTTTTCCATAGATTAAAGAGAAGAGGAAAAGAGGGACAAAATTTTGAACTCAATATTTTAAAATGTAAATCTTAAATAAATACATTTGAAAATAAGAATGTACATATTTAGTTTTCAATATCTTAATACTCTATATTCATTCATTACTGCTATTTTCATATTACTCTATCTTTTGGAAAGTCTATTATCTTTTACAAGATAGTAAATTTTTTATGCACTTCATAAAGATTTTTATATCCCTTGTTTCAAACAGACAGACTTGACAGGTCTTGCCATGAGTCTTTCAAGGTATACAAATAAATCACTGTGTCATGAATTCTACTGAGAAGTATTATTCAAGTATTTTTTTTTAATTTTGTTTGTTGAATTGCTGATTGCAAATGAGTCTGAAATGCCATTTAATACTTTGTGTACAAGATTTAATTTTTTATTCGAATGGATATTTAAGATCCCCCCAAATCAAACTTAAGAAATATGTTTGGCATTTAAAATTACATTTTTTTAAATAGTGTTCATATCTTTTTGACAGCTTCGCTTAACCTATATCAAAACAAGAAAGTTGAAGTTAAGACTTGGATAATCACAAGATAAAATACCAGTGTATAGACACAATTATAATGTGATAATATTTTAGTGACTTCTTTTTGAAAATAATATTTTATCTTTTCCAATTACATATAAATAAAGTTTTAAACATTTAAATTTGATTTCTAATTTTTCTCTCTATATCCCTACTTAAAACAATAACAATTTGATGAATGTTAATATGTGTCATTATGTATCTCTTGTGAAAGAAGAGACAAACCAAAAGGGAAAAATGCATAAAAAAGTGATAATACTATGCTTCTACTTGCATTAAGACTTCATCAATTTGTTTTCTAAAAGTGGATAATTTATTCTATCACCAATACTTTAGAATTATCTTGGATCATAATATTACTGAGAAAAGCTAAGTCAATCATGGTTCATTATTGCACTTCCTTGCTACCACTACAAATTAACTTTGCAAAATTTCATGTAAGTACTTGCAGGTTTTGCTAAAATCTTCTCATCATTTCTTAGAGCACAGTAGTATTCCAATACATTCATATTTCACAAGTTATTCAGCTATTCCTCAGTTGATGAGCATTCCTCAATTTCCAATTCTTTGCCAATGCAAAAATAGCTGCTAAAACATTTTTGTAGTAGATATGGGTATGTTTATATTTTTTTACCCAATTTAACATTTTTAATTTTTTTCAATTACATTTAAAGATAATTTTCAACATTTATTCTTATAAGATTTTGTATTCAAAATTTTCACCCACACTCTACTTCCCCCTTCCTAAGAAAGCAAATAATCTGATATGGGATGTATATTTATAAATATGTTACATATTTTCTCACATTGTGTTGTGAAAAAAGAATCAGTTCAAAAAAGAAAAACAAGAAATTAGAAAAAAATGTAAATAGTATGCTCTGATCTACACTAAAATTCCATAATTCTTTCTCTGGATGTGAATAGCATTTTCCATCATGACTCTTTAGAAATTATCTTAGATCATTTTATTGCTAATGAGAGCTAAGTATCATATTTGATCACTGCATGATGATGTTGTTAATAGACTCCTAGTTCTTTTCATTTCACTCAACATAAGTTCATGGAAATTTTTACAGGACTTTCTGAAATTTGCTTGCCCATCATTTTTTTTTTTTAGCAAAATAGTATCCCATTATATTTATATTCCACAATGTGTTATGACACTCCCCAATTAATTATACCAATATACCCCTCAATTTCCAATTCTTTGTCTTCACAAAAGAGTTGCTATAAATATTTTTGTACATGACATTTTTGGGGACCCTGGTCTTCTAATAATATTGTATTAGTATTAACTATAGTATTGAAATAGTATTATAGTAGATTAAAGGGTAAACACAGTTTAGTTACTTTGAGCATAACGCTAACTTGCTCTCCAGAATGGATGTGTCAGTTCACAACTCTAGTAACAATGCATTAATATTTCCCCACATCTTCTCCAATGTTTATTATTTTCCTTTTCTGTCATATTAATTAATCTGATAAGTGTGAAGTGGTATCTAAGAGTTATTTTGATTTACATTTCTCTAACAGATAATGATTTGGAGTTTTTAAAGACTATGTATAGCTTTAATTCCCTCCTTTGAACATTATCTATTAATATCTTTTCACTATATATAAATTGGGAAATGACATATCTCATAATAAAATTGAGTTGGTTATGCTTTGTCTGAGATCAGATTGCTACACCTGTTTTGTTTTTTTGTTTTTTTTGAATTTCTGGTAAAGCATAATAGATTCTTCCCCAGCTTTTTACCTTTACTCCATGAACATTTCTCTATTGCTTCTTTTAAGCAAGATATTGCAGGATTATATGTTTGTTTTTTTTTAATACACTCTACTATTTGCTTCCATTTTAGAGGAGAGGTCACTACATTCATATTCAGAATTATTTATCTCTATCCTATTTCCCCCTGTTGATACTTTTTTGTGTTTTTTTTTTTTTTGTGTATGTGTGTGTGTGTGTGTGTGTGTGTGTGAGAAAGAGAGAGAGAGAGAGACAGAGAGAGAGAGAGAGAGAGAGAAAGAAAGAAAGAGAGAGAGAGATAGTCTGTCTCTTTCCTTCTCTCTCTCTGCCTTCATCCAGTCCCTCCTCACCAGTGTTTTGCTTCTCACCAACACCTGTATCGATCTGCTTTCTTATCAGCCACCCCCTTCTTTTAATTCCATTTTCCCTATATAGAAAGATAAAATTCTAGTAGTGTATATTGTGCAAAATCCAAAGAGAATAAGGTTAAAACTATGTTTTCTGGGTCCATTCTTTTGCTCTATTGTAATATCTCTTTTATGCCTTTTCATGTGACGAAATTTACCACATTCTGCCTCTAAGCTTCCTTTGCTCCCAGTACAATCCTATTTTCCTCACTCTTTATTTTTTTCCATATCATCATGCCAAAAGTTAACTTATACCAACTCTTTCTGTTTATGTATTTCTTCTGAAAGGTGCAGTTCTTAAGTGTTACATACATTTAAATGTGGAAATATGTATAGAAGAATTGCACATCAAAAATGTTTGTGGCAGTCCTATTTGCAGTGGCAAGAAAATGGAAACTAAGTGGATGCCCATCAGTTGAGGAATGGCTGAATAACTTATGGTATATGAATATTATGGAATATTATTGTTCTATACAAAACAATCAGCAGGATGACTTCAGAGAGGCCTGGAGAAACTTACATGAACTGATGCTAAGTGAAATGAGCAGAACCAGGAGATCATTGAACACAGCAATAGCAAGATTATATGATCATCAATTCTGATGAACATGACTCTTTCCAACAGTGAGATGATTCAAACTAGTCCCAATTGTTCAGGGATGAAGAAAGTCATCTGCATTCAGAAAGAGGGCTATAGGAACTGAATGTGGATCACAACATAATATTCTCACTCTTTTTCTTGTTATTCACTTGCATTTTGTTTTCTTATTCATTTTCTTTCTTTTTTGATCTGATTTTTCTTGAGCAGCAAGATAATTGCATGAATGTGTTTACATATGTTGGATTTAACACATATTTTAATATGTATAACATATTATAAGCTTGCCATCTTGATGGGGATGGGATGGGAAAAGGAGGGGAAATTTTGGAACATAAGGCTATGCAAAGATCAATGTTGAAAAATTATCTGTGCATATGATTTTTTAAAAAAGCTTTAATAAAAAAAAAAAAGAATTGCACATGTTTAACATATAGCTTACTATCTAGGGAAGAAGAAAAATTTGGAACGCAAGGCTTTTCAATGGTGAATGTTGAAAATTATCTTTGCATATTTTGAAAATAAAATGCTACTATTAAGACTTACAAGTATTGTTGTCCAGGAGAGAAATGTAAATAGTTTAGCTCTGAGTTTTCTTTTTTTCTACTTTACTTTTCTATGCTTTTCTTGAGTCTTATTTTTGAAGACTGAATTTTCTGTTCAGCTCTGGTCTCTTCATCAGGAAAGTTTGGAAATTCCTTATTTCAATGCATACTCATATTTTCTTCTAAAAGATTTTGGTCAATTTTTTGGGCACTTGCTTTTTTTGTAATTAAAGTTTCTTTGTTTTCCAGAATATTCTATTCTAAGATCTGTGACCCTTTAATGTAGAAGATGCCAAGTTCCCTGTAACCTTGCTGTGACTCCTTGATATCTTAATTGTTTTTTCCTTGTTGCTTGCAGTATTTTCTCCTTTACCTGACAATTCTGGGATTTGGCTTCCATATTCCTTAGGGTTTTGATTTTGATATTTTTTTCAGGAGATGATCCATGGATACTTTTAACTGTTTTTTAGCCCCTGGTTTTATGATATCAGGACACTTTTCTTTTGTCAGAGCCTTGAAAGAAACTATCCATGCTCTGCTTTTGGTCATAATTTTTTAGTCTAATATTTCTTGTGTTATCTCTTATGCATGCATTTTATAAGTCAGTTGTTTTTCCAATTAGGTATTTTACATTTTTTTTCTGTTTTATTCATTCTTTTGATTTTGTTTACCTGATCCTTGATGTCTCATAGAGTCATTGGTTTTTACTTTTCCAAATCTTATGCCTAAGAAATTATGTTCTTCAGGTAGTTTTTGTACTTCCTTTTCCATTTGGCCAATTCTACTTTTTTAAGCATTGTTTTCTTTGGTCAATTTCTGTCTTTTTGCCAAGCTATTCTCTTCCTTTTGTCTTCCTTTTGCATATCTCTCATTTATTTCCCAATCTTTTTTCCATCTCTGTTACTTATTTTTTCAAATTCTTCATGCCTTCAAATTCTACAAATCCTCATGTCTTCCAAGAAATCTTTTTTTTTTTTTTTTTTTTTTTTTTTTTTTTTTTTTTTTTGTCTTGAGATTTCATATGTAGACATTTTGGCATTTTTGTCCTTTTCTGAGATTGTGTTTCAATCTTCCTTGTCTCCATAATAGCTTTCTATGGTCAGGGCTTTTTTTTTTTTTTTTTTTTTTTTTTTTTTACTAATTATAGCCCATTTTATGTTTTTTTGTAGTTTAGCTCTGCTCAACAAAGGATAATTTGTGTAGCCCAATCATTATGAAGTTATCTCTCCTCAAACTTTTCCATACCAGTTGTTTTTTCAAATAATATAGTTCTTTGTTCTATTATTTCATTTTTTATATTTGCACAATTGTAATTTTTTTATGAAATTATTTTCTTCAATGAGCCTTCGTACTTCTTCCCTCCATTTGGCCAATTATGCTATGTAATGACGTTTTTTAACCTTTTCTTTTCAATTTTTGTTTCTCTTTTACCAAGTTCCTAATTCTCTTTTTCTATAATTATCTTGTAGCATTCATTTTACCCCATTTTTCTTCCTAGCCTTATCTCTTTCTATAGCTTTTTTGAGGAATTTATATTGGACTTGGGTCCACTTTGTTTTTTCTTGAGTCTTTTCTTGTAGCTGTTTTTTTTTTTTTCATTATTTTCCTCTTAATTTGTGTCTTGTTTTTTTTTCCTGCCACAATAGTAGCTTTTAAGTTTAAGCTCTTTTTGTGCTCCAGTTTGTTCATTTTTCTATTCATTTTTTCATTTCAAACTTTATATTAAATTTGTGTTATGAAGTCACTGTTCCAAGATCCAACTTTTTGTTTTTGTTTTCTTTTATTATTTTTGGGTTTGTTTGTTGTTGTTGTTTTTGTTGTTGTTTTGTTTGTTTGTTTGTTTGTTTGCTGTTATTTTTGGAGTTTATTCTGAGGAATTAAACACCTTAGTGTTTTCAAGGGGGTATGGACAGGGGAAATATGTGGTCATTGTTTTCCTGGTTTGCCTTCTCTTCTATACCTTGGAAATATTCCTGATCTCTTGTTAGTACATCATACTTCCCTGCTTCACTGCAATACAGGCTGTAGGTAGTGTTCCTCTTAACCCTGTAATTGGGACTTTGAACAGTGTTTAAGCAATAGACCAAGAAGTTTTTGTTGTTGTTGCTAGTGCCAACTGAGTCCCCTGTAATGTCTTCCTGACCAATCAGTCATTCAAATCCATTATGATTTTTAGCCTGAAAGTTCTAGAATGTGCTACTGCAATTGTAGTGGCTAGTCTCTAAAATCTGCTGTGGGTACTGCTCTTTGCCCCATGACAGCTGTTACTGCAATGGCAGCAAAACCAAGAGGGCCTTATTTCCTAAGACTGAGAAAAACAATTTTGTCATAACTTTTTGTTGTTTTTTCAGTGGAGAATATATTTTGAATCATTAAAATTATTTGAAATGAAATATACAACTATATATTCCCTCTTTTAAAAATTCAACTGTTCTCATTTCACCCCCACTCTTGTTACCTAACAATGGAAAGCCATTTTAGCAACTTTTCTCTCCAAATAATATTTGTTATATATATCACAACATGAAGGACAAATTCAAATTATTCTGTTAAAATATAAAATTGGTTGTATTGATTAATGTTTGAAAGAGAAGAAGAGTAAATATTAGAATTTTAGAATAATTTTGTATGGAGAAGTTAGTAGTACTGTTTTTTTTTTTTCTTAACAGGATTAAATCCAATCTGATTTTAGGTCAAATGGTAACATAAATTTTAAAGAAAAATGTCTTAATTATAAAATTAAGCAATAAATTTCAGATATTTTAACTGACATTGTCCTCACCACAAAACCCAGATGACAGAAACCACAGTGCTCCTCCTACTCTGAATGACACTGGACATAGAATAAATTCCCTAAAATTAATACAAATAGATAATTAATGTAAGGGAAGAAACATCTAGTATTTATTTCTCACAGGGAAGATGATTTGTAAGACTTCTCTAACCTATATAACATCAAATACTTGTGAAACAAAACTTATTGCCAATTTTAAAACATAAGGATGAACCAAAATATGGATAAAATGAGCCAAAACAAATCTGTCATGTTATCATTTTTTAAAAAATTATTTTAGGTACATTATTTTTCTCTATATGACATTTGGTAGATTGATTACCTCTTCCCACTGGACACTTATAGTTTATAAATTACTTTTACATGCAATTTAAAAGTTAGCTTTTCCCCCGCTTGGCTTGGAATCCATTTGTTTTCTGATTAAGACTAGCATGAAGGTTGGGAAAAGTATCAGATAGACATTTATTTCAGCTTAAAAATACACAACTTTAGAGAAGCTAATCATCTTTATCTACCAGAATGCCTGTTGAAAAGACCAGTAAGAAAAAGACACTAATGTAGTCTTTGAAAAATTACCATGGCAAAACCATTCTAAGTTTAAGGAAATGAAAATTGTCTTTATCTCGATGTTTCTCCCTTTCCATTAACATGACATTACATGGGGTTATGTTCTATATGATAAAGATGAATGCCTGATAAAAGAAAATGATCATATAAATTGGTAAAAATTTGAATGTTATAATTTTTTGAAGAAAAACAATTTTGTGAAATTCAGAACAGTACAAAGACTCTAAACTAAGTGGTTGCTCAGCACTCCTGTCTTATCAATAATTGGAATCTACTTGTTATTGTAAACCAGTAGACAACTAAAAGAGAGATTCCTATAGACATTGATGATTCAATGGCCACATTCAATAAACTCAATGAACTTCATGTTCTGATGCTTTATTGCCTAGCTCAGAGTCCTTAACCTGTTTATTAATTCATACATTGAACTTGACTTAGCCAGTCTTTAAGATTCTGCTCCTACATAGTCTGACAGCTCCACTAATATGTAAGCCTTTTTTCATCCTTTTGGCATGGTTTTGTATCCTGAGTCACAGGTAATGTACTTCTAACTACTTACTTCTTACTTTTGAGGCCAAAATTTCCATATAAATTGATATAGTCCCTTTGGTAGAAACAACTACCATTAGTAATGTCAGAGAGGGTTGAATGATGCAGACCACCATTGAAGGTAAATATCTCTGAACTTTAATTTATTCATGTGAAAATTAAGAAATTAGAAAAATTCTAATATTCTTTCCATTTGTAAAAATAAAATCCCTGAAAAATATTGTAATAAGGATTATAAATTAAAGTAATTACATGCAATTAGATATATCCTTTTCTTTAAAGCTACTTGAAAATAAATGATTCGCAAATATAATAAGCACCTGCTGGACACCTATCTTTTCTTTTTTTTTTTTTCATACATGAAGGAGTTTTACAATGTTATTTTAGTGGGGAATATAATAGAACTGAAATTCAAAACTGGAGATGCATTGACTATTAGAAGAGAATAGGTAGGGTTCCTAGCACAATGAACAAATAATTGAAAAATTCATAATATTTTTCTCTAATTTTCTCATATTAAAATAACCCAAATTATTGTATTTTGAAAATTTCAAGAATTTCCTTTAAGATGCTTTAGTATACATTGATTTGTTGAAAAGCTAAAGCTATGGATCACTGTTCCATGGTCAAATTTGTGCCATTTTAAAGATTACAACTAAACTACAACTAAAAAGAATATTCTGAAGAAATATCCCTGTAAGTTATGGTAGGGACCCAAGGTCATATTCTTCTAAGAGCTACAATGTTTGATTAATCTTTTCCCTTGCAAGTCACAGAAGCTTAACCTAAATGAAGACTGCCACAAGATAGAATATTAATAGGTATGCTTTGAGTGATATCTCCATCAAATGAAGTAACAACTTCTCATTCAAGGTTACTGAGAATTTTCAATAATATACTAGTTTGGAAAAGAAACAAATTCTAGAAACAACCTGCTTTGAGTCTTATGTAGAATAGGAAAAAAAAAGTCAAAATAAATAATAAATTGGAAGGAATACAAATTAAGTAATCAATGGTTAAACTAGATTAATAGATCCTGCAAAGTACAAATTACACATATATATATGTGTGTGTGTATATATATATATATATATATATATAATGACTATCTACCTAATCAACCTCTTCAGGAACCTTGTTTATTTTAGTTGTGATATAAAATGCAACTGTCATAATATTATGAAGACTTGTCAACCCAGAAAAATTAAGAGGTACAGAATTTGAGTTTATAAAACACAAGGTCAGAAGCCACAGGGGAATAAAGTTGTAAGAAAAACATACAAATAACATAAGATGTTTATGAATAAATCTCATTTCCCTTTCCTCTTTAAAATTCATAATCAATCTCAATTTTAATGTTTTTAATATTTGACTAAACTACATAGAGTTAACTAATTGTATTTTATATTCTCAAAATAATACCTTAAGTATAATTCTGT
This sequence comes from Sminthopsis crassicaudata, assembly GCF_048593235.1. Classification (NCBI taxonomy): domain Eukaryota; kingdom Metazoa; phylum Chordata; class Mammalia; order Dasyuromorphia; family Dasyuridae; genus Sminthopsis; species Sminthopsis crassicaudata. Next base: position 255,429,431 of record NC_133620.1, on the reverse strand, counting down.
AAAACATTCTCAGAGGCTGAATCAATTGAGATTTGAATTAAATTATTTTTCAATTTTCCTATCATAATTAAGTAGCCTAAAAATTCTCTGGAGTGATAATAGAAAAGGATCACTTAAGTAGAATTTAAAACCTAATAATTATTTTCAATGTCAAATCACAAATAAGATGTTTTTGATATCACATCATGACATTATGTACAGAAGGAATTTCAGGGAGGCCTAAAACTTTTGTCCCAACTAAGGATGGGACTCATTTTTTTCTTGATAAGTATTCCTGGTATTTAAGTCCATCTATAACATAAGGTTATCCCATATTTCCATCCCATTTTTGTATTGTTTTCTTTAACACAATTAATACTCTAAACTTGATGGACTATCATTTTCTTAGGTTATCTGTGCCATTCCCTCTTGTGTTTTTGGAATATCACACATTTCTATCTTTTTTTTTTTTTTTTTTGATAAATTTTTGTCTGTCATTAAACACAGACACACATACACACATTCAAATATTGCTTTCTTCATGAGACATATTGCAGTATTCATTCCATAACAATGTTCTCCTTGAACTTTCACAATACTTTTTCATTTTTCTAATGTCAGTACTATACATTGCAGTTATTAGTGTTTGTGTCTTTTCTTTCACCATGAAATCCATGTATTTTGTCTCTCAGAACACAACAGTGTATTCTCATGAAATGAAAATGCTTAATGTTTGATTAGTTGCACTAAATACAAACTACTAAGTGTTGTATTATTTAATATAATATATATTATATATTATGTTATATACATGTATATATAAGTATTATAAATACATGAATGAAATGGCTAGTTATTATAGGAGACAGAGATAGAGAAATGAGTAAGACTTTATTTTTCTTCATGGATCTTAGAGTCTAATTAAAGAGATAAAGATGATCAGTGGACTAGATCATATAAGTAAGAATCAGAATCAATAGAACTAAATAATGTAGTGTTCAAGAAACTAAAATATAAAATACTGGATGGGGGAATAGTTTGATAAGAAACTTTAAAGCATTGGATTGTAAAGAGACAAAGTAACTTTTTCTATAAATCCCCAAATAAGTTTCAAAAGCACATGTAAGGTAAATATAAAAGACTAAAATATCTAAGTATTAAATTATAGAAAGGATGATTCACAGCTAACAATATGATGAGAATTATTATGCAAGGAATAGAATATATATAAACACCTTGAACAATATTTAATAGAAAGAAAACCTTCCATTTGGGATGATGTATCATTGAAATTTCTATGATAAAATCTGCTATCAAAATATAAGGGAGTAATATAAATATGGAAATTGAGATCATTCCACAATAGATGTCATCAATGGAGGTGAGCAGTTAAAATATTAAGTGCAAGCTTGATTTAAAAAAAAAAGGCAATCACTTCTGTTAATATTCAATAATAAAATTCAACTTAAGGTCCCTCAGCTTTCATTTAAAACTCATTGAATTGACAGGAAATTGTTATTGGAACTTGATATGAAGATAGGATCCTGAAGGCAGCATTGATAGAATCTTGACTATTCAGAACTATTGTGGAAAACAATTCAGATTGATTCAAGAAAAGTAATTAAACTATTTACACCATTTAACTCACACATATAATTAGCAGTCTTATTTCCAAATCATCCAAAGCCAGAAAAAAGTTTGAATATTTATCAAAATATGAATTCTGTAGAAACATTTCTTCATGGGAACAATAATATGAAAACAAAGTGGGTACCCATCAATTATGGAATTTTTAAATAAAATGAGGCATAGGAATCTGCTATAAGACATTATTACCCAATAAAAATAACAAATACAATAAATTCAAGGGAACATAGTGACAACTATATTAATTGGTACAAAATGAAATGAGTAGAGTTAAGAAAACAATATACGTGAAAATAATTAACATTTGAAAAAAACATTTATTTATTATTTATAAAATAATGATCATTTCAGTAAACATGTATTAAATGTCCACTCTATTATAAGCAATTTGCTAAGACATTTGCCTCCTAGAATTTCCTAATGGATTGGGGAAGACAATATACAAACAATTATATATAAACATGTATGACCATGATATAGAAAGCACTGGAATTAAGAAATGTTGAAAAACACTTCTTAAGAAGCAAATGTTTTACTGAAATGTGAAAGAATTTAGGGAAACCAGAACAGCAGCAATGAGATGACATGCATGAGGAAAAGCCAATGAAATTTTCGGGAACCAATTGTTGGGATGAACATGGAGGAGTGTAGTGTCATTGCTTTGAAAATTATGATAAAGTAATAAATACTAAAATATATGATTAAGTGTAAAATGCATATTAAGATTGTGAAAAAGTAATAAATAGGCCAAAATAGATGTTACAGGAGATAGAGTGATAGGTTTAGAATCAACAACATTTATATTTGTGAGTCTATATCTGGCCTCAGACACTTATTTGCTATGTGACTTGGGACAAGGCACTTTACCCTGTTTGACTCAGTTCCTCATCTGTATGATGAGCTGGGAAAAGAATGGCAAACCATTCCAATATCTTTGCAAAGAAAATTCCAAGTGAAATTATCAAGAGTTGGACACAACTGAAACAATTCAACAAAAACAATATGAATTACCTGCAACTGTCACAATTGCAGATAGAAATCTGTGCATATCTATGTATATCTATTTCTATATCTCTACCTATATCGAATTAGCTAGCTACATATGTCATTTCTGGAGCAGTCAACCACTTTTCCAAGGAAAGACATGAAGTTAATTATTTTACCTTTCAAAAATTGCATCATTTATCTATAAATTTCAATCTATATCTATATCTAACTACCTATCTATCAATATATGTTTTCAACTTGATCAATGGTTTTTGTATTAATGTCTTTCTAACTTATAATTTCAATAAATGATTTTTCTCCATTATGGGGTACATCCATGGAGATGTTGGACTCAGAAACTACAACAATGTAAAACCAAAAGTTACAATAAAATTTTAATGAAACCATTGTAAACTATTTTAAAAGATAGTTAGCAATACATAATATTACATAAGACATAAAATTAATAATGCAAAGAATAGATTTAGAGTGATACTTTTTTTACTTAAGCCTAGAATAGTTAATGAAGATTTCAAAAGAAAAAAAAAATAAAGATGTAAACTTCAACCTAGGTCTTGAAGCATGGACAAATTGTAAATATGGGCAAAGGGGAATATTACAAGAAAGTTGGTAGAAAACATTATGAGAACTACAGTGAACAATAAAGTTATTATGTGAGAGTAATATGCCACTATATTGAAGCCTTGATCACCAAAGAAATCTGCAAGCAATGAAGAGCTATTGAATTTTGTTTTAAGAGGAGAATATCATAAAATTATATCATGATTTAATCTAGTAATAGTACTCAAGGGAAAAACAATGGAAAGGAAACTTATTATGAGACAAACACAGCAGACTCTGAATAAAATGATAAGAGCATAAATTTGTTGATGAAAGAAGGAATTAAATATTGTAGACAAAAAACGATTCTAATGATATTATGAAGGACAAATAGAACTCAGCTCAACATAGATATTTATTAGGACTACTGTATGAAAAGAACTCTTATTGGGACTAGAATAAATCAATTCCTAAATAAGACAATGCATGACTTCTGGGATTATGTAATCTAGAAGTATTTTACCAGATAGTACCACCACTTTACACTTTTTTATGATATAATTTCCTTTCCACCTCTAGTTTCTAAGACAAATTGTACATATGTTCTTTACATATTTTTTTGGCAGAAGTATAGTTCTCAAGATTTATTTTTACCTTTTTAGAAATCTCCTGAGTTCTGTATTTGAAGATCAAACCTTTTATGTAGGGCTGGAGTGACTCAGCATGTTCTCATAGCCTCAGAGGGCAGACTCAGCTCAGCCATCGCTGTCCTGTTAGTGGCTCTCTGCTGCCCTACCCCGAGTCTGTAGAGAAAGCCCATTAACACCATCCAGCCACATCCCCCTGCCCAGAAACAGACCAATTGTTTCTCTTGTCAATTTGTTTTCTTTGATTCCTACTCTGACAAAATGAACAAAAAATTCAAAAGGGCTCTAACCATTGCCAGCTTCTGTATGGGGAGAGAGCAGACTTCAAATACTGAGGAGACTAAAAACAGACTGTCCCCAGAGGAATCCCCTAAGGGGGATATTATCTGCTCCTCAATACAAAAGAATCTCATAGAAGATATCAAAAAGGCTCTCATAAGAGAGCTAGAAGAGAAATGGGAAAAGGAAAAGGAAGCTTGGCAAGAGAGGCTGGAGAAGTTATCCAGAGTGGATAAAGAAATCAAATCATTGAGAAATAAAATTAGTGAATTAGAATAGGCAAACAACTCCAAGGAAAACAGGATTAGTGTTCTGGATAAAGAAATCAGCTCTCTAAAAAATAAAATGGATAAAATGGAAAAAAATTCCATAGAAGAAAAAAAAATCACTTAAAAACACAATTGGACAATTACAAAAAGATATAAAAAAGTGAGTGAAGAAAATACATTACTGAAAATTAGACTCGAACAAGTAGAAATGAATGACTCAAGGAGAAACCAAGAGGTAGTCAAGCAAACCAGAGAAATGAAACAATTGAAAAGAATGACAAGTACCTTACTAGAAAGACAACAAACCTGGAAAACAGAACCAGGAGACACAATTTGAGAATAATCGGACTCCCTGAAAAATGTGAGAGGAAAAAAAGAGCTTGGACACTATTTTCAAGGAAATTATCAAAGAGAACTGCCCAGACGTTTTGGAAACAGAGGGTAAAATAGACATTGAAAAAATTCATTGATCACCTACTGAAAGGGAGCCTAAAATCAAAACTCCAAGAAATATAGTGGCCAAGTTCAAGAACCATCAGAGAAAGGAAAAAATACTGGAAGCTGCCAGGAAAAGCAATTCAGATATGGAAGAGCCACAATAAAGATAACCCAGGATCTAGCAGCGTCCACATTAAAAGAACGAAGGGCCTGGAACATGATATTCCGAAAGGATAACGAACTTGGTATGCAGCCAAAAATAACTTACCCGGCAAGAATGAGCATCATTTTCCAGGGAAGAAGATGGACATTTAACGAAATAAATGAATTCCATCTATTCTTGATGAAAAAACCAGACCTACATAAAATGTTTGTTCTTCAAATACAGAACTCAAGAGATTTCTAAAAAGGTAAAAAGAAATCTTGAGAACTATACTTCTGCCATAAACATATGTAAAGAACATATGTATAATTTGTCTTAGAAACTAGAGGTGGAAAAGAAATTATATCATAAAAAAAGTGTAAAGTGGTGTTACTACATCTCATGAAGAGGCAAAGGTAACCTATTATATCTGAGAGAAAGAAAGGAGGGAGATGAACATAGTGTGTATCAATAGACATATTCAATTTTATGGTGAAACTTCTTCTACTTCATTGAAAAGTGGGAGGGAAGGAGTAAGCTAAGGGGAAGGGAATCAGAAATTGTGAGGAAAAGGGGTAAAATAAGGGGAGGAACTTTAAGGTGGGGGAGGGATACTAAAAAGGGAGGGCTGTGAAAAGTAAGTGGTGTTCACAAGTTTAATACTAGGTAGGGGGGTAAGAGGAAAGGAAAGGGGAAAAGCACAAGCAGGGGTTAATAGGATGGCAAGCAATATAGAATTAGTCATTCTAACCATAAATGTGAATGGGGCAAACTGCCTCATAAAGAGGAAGCAGTTAGCAGACTGGATTAAAAGTCAGAATCCTACTATATGTTGTTTACAGGAAACACACCTGAAACAGGGTGAGACATTCAAACTAAAAGTAAAAGGGTGGAGCAGAATCTACTATGCTTCAGGCAAAGCCAAAAAAGCAGGGGTGGCTATTCTCATCTCAGATCAAGCAAAAACAAAAATTGGTCTAATTAAAAGAGATAAGGAAGGGCATTATACCCTTCTGAAGGTAGCATCAATAATGAAGCAGTATCAATATTTAACATATATACACCAAGTGGTGCAGCATCTAAATTCTTAAAAGAGAAATTAAGAGAGCTGCAAGAAGAAATAGATAGCAAAACTATAATACTGGGAGATCTCAACCCTGCACTCTCAGAATTAGATAAATCAAACCACAAAATAAATAAGAAGTCAAAGAGGTAAATAGAATACTAGAAAAGTTTGATATGATAGATCTTTGGCGAAAGCTAAATGGAGACAGCAAGGAGTATACTTTCTTCTCAGCAGTTCATGGAACCTATACCAAAAAAGATCATATACAATGGCATAAAAACCTCAAAATCAAATGCAATAAGGCAGAAATAGTAAATGCATTATTTTCAGACCACAATGCAATCAAAAGTACATTTAATAAAAAGCCACAAGAAAATAGACCAAAAAATAATTGGAAACTAAATAATCTTATACTAAAGACTGATTGGGTAAAACAGCAAATCATAGACTTAATTAATAACTTCACCCAAGAAAATGACAATAATGAGACATCATACCAAAATGTGTGGGATACAGCAAAGCAGTAATAAGGGGAAGTTTTATATCTCTACAGGCCTACTTGCATAAAATAGAGAGAGGGCCAACAAATTGGGCTTACAACTAAAATTGCTAGAAAAGGAACAAATTAAAAACCCCAGACAAATACAAAACTTGAAATTCAAAAAATAAAAGGTGAGATTAATAAAATTGAAAGTAAAAATCTACTGAATTAATTAATAAAACTAAGAGTTGGTTCTATGAAAAAAACAACAAAATAGACAAATCCTTAGTAAACCTGATTAAAAAAAGGAAAGAGAAAAAGCAAATTGTTAGTCTTGAAAATGAAAAGGGAGAACTCACCACTAATGAAGAGGAAATTAGAACAATAGTTAGGAGCTACTTTGCTCAACTTTATGCCAATAAATTCGATAACTTAAATGAAATGGAAGAATACCTTCAAAAATATAGCTTGCCCAGATTAACAGAGGAAGAAGTAAGTAGTCTAAATAGTCCTATCTCAGAAAAAGAAATAGACCAAGGTATTAACCAACTTCCTAAGAAAAAGTCCCCAGGATCAGATGGATTTACATGTGAATTCTACCAAACATTTAAAGAACAACTAACTCCAATGCTATATAAACTATTTGAAAAAATAGGGACTGAAGGAGTCCTACCAAATTCCTTTTATGACACAGACATGGTACTGATACCTAAACCAGGTAGATTGAAAACTGAGAAAGGAAACTATATACCAATTTCCTTAATGAATATTGATGTTAAAATCTTAAATAAGATATTAGCAAAAAGACTTCAGAAAACCATCCCAAGGATAATACACTATGGCCAAGTGGGATTTATACCAGGAATGCAGGGCTGGTTTAATATTAGGAAAACTATTAGTATAATTGACCATATTAATAATCAAATTAATAAAAACCTTATGATCATCTCAATAGATGCAGAAAAAAGCATTTGATAAAATCCAATATCCATTCCTACGAAAAACACTTGAGAGTATAGGAATAAATGGATTATTCCTTAAAATAATAAAGAGCATATATTTAAAACCTTCAGTAAACATCATATGTAATGGCAATAAACTAGAACCTTTCCCTGTAAGATCAGGAGTGAAACAAGGTTGCCCACTATCACCATTACTATTCAATATAGTACTAGAAACTCCAGCCTCGGCAATAAGACCCAAGAAAGAGATTCAAGGTATTAGAGTAGAAAATGAGGAAATCAAATTATCACTCTTTGCAGATGACATGATGGTATACTTAGAGAACCCCCAAAACTCTGCTCAAAAGCTATTAGAAATAATTCAGAATTTTAGCAAAGTTGCAGGATACAAAATAAATCCACAAAAATCCTCAGCATTTTTATACATTACCAACACAATCCAACAGCAAGAGATACAAAGAGAAATTCCATTCAAAATAACAGTCGATAGCATAAAATATTTGGGAATATATCTACCAAAGAAGAGTCAGGAATTATATGAGCAAAATTACAAAACACTTGCCACAAAAATAAAGTCAGATTTAAATAATTGGAAAGACATTCAGTGCTTTTGGATAGGCTGAGCGAATATAATTAAGATGACAATACTCCCTAAACTAATCTATTTATTTAGTGCTATACCAGACTCCCAAGAAACTATTTTAATGACCTAGAAAAAAATAACAACAGAATTCATATGGAACAACAAAAGGTCAAGGATTTCAAGCGAAGTAATGAAAAAAAAAAAAATAAATGAAGGTGGTCTATCTGTACCTGATCTAGAACTATATTATAAAGCAACAGTCACCAAAACCATTTGGTATTGGCTAAGAAATAGACTAGTTGATCAGTGGCATAGGTTAGGTTCACAGGGCAAGATAGTGAATACAAATAGCAATCTAGTATTTGACAAACACAAAGATCCCAAATTTAGAGATAAGAATTCGTTATTTGACAAAAACTGCTGGGAAAACTGGAAATTAGTATGGCAGAAACTAGGCATGGACCCACATTTAATACCACATACTAAGATAAGATCAAAATGGGTACACGATTTAGGCATAAAGAACGAAATCATAAATAAATTGGAGGAATATGGGATGGTTTACCTCTCAGACTTGTGGAGGAGGAAGGAGTTTGTGTCCAAGGGAGAACTAGAGACCATTATTGATCACAAAATAGAAAATTTTGATTACACCAAATTAAAAAGTTTCTGCACAAACAAAACTAATGCAAACAAGATTAGAAGGGAAGTAACAAATTGGGAAAACATTTTTACAGTTAAAGGTTCTGATAAAGGCCTCATCTCCAAAATATACAGAGAATTGACTTTAATTTATAAGAAATCAAGCCATTCTCCACTTGATAAATGGTCAAAGGATATGAACAGACAATTTTCAGATGATGAAATTAAAACTATTTCCACTCATTTGAAAGAGTGTTCCAAATCACTACTGATGAGAGGAATGCAAATTAAGACAACTCTGAGATATCATTACACACCTGTCAGATTGGCTAAGATGACAGGATCAAATAACGATGAATGTTGGAGGGGCTGTGGGAAAACTGGGACACTGATGCTTTGTTGGTGGAGTTGTGAAAGAATCCAACCATTCTGGAGAGCAATCTGGAATTATGCCCAAAAAGTTATCAAAATGTGCATACCCTTTGACCCAGCAGTGCTACTCCTTGGCTTATATCCCAAGTAAATACTAAAGAAGGGAAAGGGGCCTGTATGTGCCAAAATGTTTGTGGCAGCCCTTTTCATAGTGGCTAGAAACTGGAAAATGAATGGCTGTCCATCAATTGGAGAATGGTTCGGTAAATTATGGTATATGAATATTATGGAATATTATTGTTCTGTAAGAAATGACCAACAGGAGGAATACAGAGAGGCTTGGAGAGACTTACATCAACTGATGCTGAGTGAAACGAGCAGAACCAGAAGATCATTATACACTTCAACAATGATACTGTATGAGGATGTATTCTGATGGAAGTGGATATCTTCAACATAGAGAAGAGCTAATCCAATTCCAATTGATCAGTGATGAACAGAATCAGCTACATCCAGAAAAGGAACACTGGGAAATGAGGGTAAACTGTGAGCATTGTTTTTTGTTTGTTTGTTTGTTTGTTTGTTTTTGTTTTGCTTTGTTTTGTTTCTCTTCCCAGATTATTTGTATCTTGAGAATACAATCCTTCTTTGCAACAATAACAACAACAAAATTCGGTTCTGCACATATATATTGTACCTAGGATATACTATAAGATATTTAATATATATGGGAATGCCTGCCATCTAGGGGAGGGCATGGGCGGAAGGAGGGGAAAAACTCGGAACAGAAGGGAATACATGGGATAATGTTGTAAAAAAAAATTACCTATGCATATGTACTGTCAAATAAAATGTCATAAAAAAGTCTATAATAAAAAAATAATGAGTCATTAATAATAAAAAATAATAGAGATGCATGTAGTTCAATCCACAAAAATTACATATATATATATATATATATGTGTGTGTGTGTGTGTGTGTGTGTGTGTGTGTGTGTGTGTGTGTAGTATAAATATAATCTTACTAGATTCTAGAAGTTGTCTACAATGTCAGTGAGACAATGTACTCTGTGATGCATTTGAGGAAACTGAAGCCCAGAGAAGTGTCAAGTGCATCACACAGGTACCATATTTCAGAGACAATATTTGGACACAGTTCCTCTAACTCAGAGTCAGCATTCATTAAACTGTACTACTAAGCCAATTGCTACAAGAAACTTTTATTAGCAAAATGCTGAACTTTTGTCACCTACGAGATGCCAAACTATTGACAAATATATGGTGGGGTTCTAGATTTCAATTAATTGCTACTTTAGATGCTAGCATGCAATTTCCAATTTTATTATTGTGAATTACAAAATACAGTGTGTCATTGAAATGGAAAAAATGTTTTTGAAGTAAATATACATTATCTTTTTTTCTTCCAGAAAGGTACATTCAGAAGTTTTTAAATTTTTGCTTTCTTGTGTGGGAAAGGTGTTTGAAGAAAAAGGATGTCTTACAATTTTAACATTATATTTATATATGTTTTATTATATATAATTATGATATATAGTAACTTTATTAGGCTTATTTATTGTGAATGTTTATATTCCTTATGAGTTTTAGTTGGAATCTGGATGATAAATATAGCATGATAACTAGAAGTTTAAGAACATTGACTCTCCAGGTGTTCTATCATTATTAAGTTAATTAAATCACTGAAATCCCTAAATTGGTGGTAAGGTATTGGGTTTAAAACTTAAGAAAATTACTCTGGAATTAAAACTCCAGAATATATCACTGAAGATGGCTGGTAGTTCCAATTTGGGATGGGGAGATGATCTCATCATTCTTGATTAATGATTTATTTGAAAGCAGAACACCTGCACAAATTATGTGTTTGGAGCAGCTTTGCAGGTGTATCATTACCAATGCAGAATGCTATTCATTCCTCAGATAAGAACTATATTGACATAAGTAAACTCTAAGTATTTCAGAAGAGATTGTGCTATCAGTTGCCAATCTGCTCATGGACTACCCAACATTTTCAAAGTTAATGTGCCTGGATTTATTTTCTACTCTTAAAAGAGGCTATAACAGAAATTCTTAACTTTTTCTATACATATAAGGGACTCCTTTAGTAGTCTAGTGAATCCTAGGAATATCTAAGTACAGGTTTTCAAATAATTAAAGAAATTAAAGAAAATGCTAGTTTTCAGACGAGTAAAAATAAAGTTCTACTCCTTTTTGTCAATTCATATCTATAGACTCCCTAAAAGTTGTTATTGATGCGTACATGGATCCGAAGTTGAACATTCTTAGCCTAGACAGAACACTACATTTTATCTCACTTTTGTTGTTTTAGTTGTTCCTAGGTTTTAGTTTTATTTTGGAAGCTAAAGAAAACTTTTACCTAAATATTTTAATCAATCAATATTGATATATTCTCAAATTTTCTCCTTAAGATTCCTATTGATATTTTAAAGATGTAATTGATTTATGAAAAAAGTAGAGCTAATGCTTTCCAAATTTCTAAATGTTTCCTATAAATTTGGAGCAAATTATTTTAAAAGTACCACTTGAAATGCATTATGAATTTGTGGATATTCTGATTCAGTGTTACCATTACTGGGTCTGTATCATAAGATCATTAAAAAAGGGAAAAATACACACATGAGTAAACATGTTTGTAGTAACTCTTTTTGTAGTGGCAAGGAGTTGAAAATTGAGTAAATATTCATCAGTGGGGGAATGGCTCAGTAAGTTATGATAAATGAATAAAATGAAATATTATTTTATAAGAAATGAAGAATAGTATGATTTCAGAAAACATAAACAAATGCTGAGTGAAATAAGCAGAATCAGGAAAACATTTTACACAGAAATAGCAAGCTTATATGATAAGAACTATAATAGACTTAGCTCTTCTCAGCAACAGAGTGATCCAAGAAAATTCCAATAGAATTTGGATGAAAAAATGACATCCACATCCAGAGAAAGAGGTATGAAGACTGAATGTAGATCAAAGCATATTATTTTCACCTTTTTTATTGTGTTTTATTTATTTATTTTTTTCTTTCTGGTACTCTTTCCCTTTTGTTCTGATTTTTCTTCCCCAACATGAGTCATATGGAAATATTTTTAAAATAAATATACACATATAATCTTTATCAGATTCCTTATTGTCTGGGAGAAAAGATTAGGGATGGGAAATTTAGCATTCAAAACCTTATAAAAATGAATGTTGAAAACTTTCTTTATACCGTGTTTCCCCGATAATAAGACCTATCCTGAAAATAAGACACCCACATACTCTTTAATATTCCGCTAAAATAAGCCCTCCCCCGAAAATAAGCCCTATCGAACTTACTATGAAAACGGTCATCATGGTGATCCCCTGCGCTATATGCTGCGTAGCGGTACCTTCAGTAAGCAGCGCCGCCCTCCCCTCCCGGGTGAAACGCACGTCGCGCTCCAAGCTGCATCCAATCAGAGCTGCAGCAGTGAGCGCGTCATCCTCTTCTTCCCTGGTGATTTGTTTGCTGGCGCTACTGAGAGCAGCGCCGCGGAGTAGAGCTGAGACAGGACCATCTAAAAACTCGGTAAGTTCAGTAAGCGATGGAGAATAAAATAAGCACTCAGGGGGCATGATGGAGGCTAAAAGGGGCATGATGGAGGCTAAAATGGGCATGATGGAGGATAAAAGGGGCATGATGGAGGCTAAAATGGGCATGATGGAGGATAAAAGGGGCATGATGGAGGATAAAATAAGCCCTCCCCTGAAAATAAGCCCTCTGGTGTTTTTTAGTCCCAAAAAAATAATAAGACAGTGTCTTATTATCGGGGAAACACGGTAATTGGAGAAATTATAAAATATTAAAATAAAATAAAATAAAAATGAAAAGTAACAACCAGAATTTCTATATTAAAAAGGCACAATTTTTAAGTAAAACATTTCATTAAATTTATAAATTATGTTGATCATTTTAACTCAAATTACCAAAACCATGAAACCACATTCATTTTGTCTCTTAAATTTTAATGCACATCTTTATCTTCTTATTTCTCCTTATGCACTTGCTCAGTGAAGGATATGCTTTTGCAGAAAGCATTTATTTTTGTGTTTATTTGTGATGAAGTAAAATAAAGAGCATTACTAGTGCTAATATACCTTAAAAGACACTAATCTGTCTTGATTGCATGCATTCTGATGAATGCCTTATGATGCAGCATTAAAAATATTTCATATAAACATTAGTTTATCATTTTTATAATAATGAATTGATTCATAATTGACTAGATTAAAAAGTTTAAAATTGTTTTCCTTTCTCATGTGTCCAGTTGCTATGTTCAATAAAAAAAGTATTAAATCAATGCTTACACTGGTATTTTTTGTATTGAAACAAAAGATTTGTTGAAATAAATTATTCTGTAAAGGAAGAAATGATTTGCTTTCCCGCACATATGCATTTTGAGATTTTTAGCATTATTTCAATAGTCATGGAGGTTTTACAATACAAATTTTATCAATAGAAAATGAAAGCAACTTTTTTCTTTTATGTGTTATCATGAAGATTTTTTTTTTTTTATCATTCTTTCTGCCAACACAATTGGATAGAATGGGTAGATACAAGACAATGATAGTCAATGGTAGTACTTCCTCCACCTTAGATCATCTCCTTCTCCAAACTAGCAATTTTATATTGAATTATTCCTTTACAAAAACTGAGTTAATTTTATAACCATCCCCTTACAACATGATCCATGCTCTTCTCTCTTCTCATTACATTTACTCTGATTGTTTACTTTTTAGATTTTCCTACCTTGAGGGATGGTGCTCTATCTGCTGCACTACCTAGCTTCCCCCCTTCACTATATTCTTCTTATAAGCTATTGAGTTACAAGATGTATAAAAATTATAGAATATCAGATCTGATATGATTTTAGAATTCACAGTGACAATTTCATGCCTTAATATAGCATTAAGAAAAAGACAACCCATCATAAAAAAAAAAAAAAAATTGTTCTTCTTAGGAAGAAAAGAGTGGTAGTCAGGACCCATTCCTCCAATAACCTATGACACTGGGAAGCAATAAGATGCATAAATTGGTCAGACAATATTAGTATAATAGGTTAAAACACAAATTTAAATTAATTTAAATACAGAAAAAAAGAAACAAGAGTTTTTGACTCAATAAATTTTAGAATCTTTAGAAGTGAAAAAGATTCTCTATTGCTAATATTTCTTTTTCTGTGTAGCTGTCAGCTTCACAGAGTGTGTATTTGAAACCTTGTAGCATTCCTTCTGATCTTTTCAATGGGAGGTACAGAATCCCACATAGAGAGAGAAGACATTTTCTCTCCAAATCACTGACTTTATCCCATCTTTTAACTTGGGATTTTTTTTTTCACCAAGTATATGAAGTAATGAAGTCACATGAGAGATTGACAATATTAAGCATGAAAAATAGATACGAGGGATTATTTCAAGCTAAACTTCCTAGATTTACAATGTTAAATTTTCACGCCTTTTATTCCAGCCACAGAGAGCAATCTGATGATTCCAAAAGAGATGCAATGTTTTATAGGAAAATTTCTTCCTATTCATCTTACCTGCAGAAACACTACACCAAAACCTTGCTATAATGTCATCACAAATATTTTTTGAAAGAACTACTTAAATTAGTTCAGGAGACTAATTAAATTAAAAGAAAATTAAATTATACTTATTCAAGAAGGTTGAGACATTCTGTTGTTGTTGTTGTTGTTGTTGTTTTAATCATTCAGATGTGCTATCCATTAATCCATAATCCAGTGCTATTCCTTAATCTACATAATCCAGTGCTATTCCTTATCTGGCACTTGTTGACAGACTGTTGATTAAATAACTGGCCCATTTATCAATCAGTCAGTCAGTCAACAAGATTGTATTAAGAAGTTATTATGTTCCAGGAACACTGCTAAATGTTGAAAATGCAAATACAACCAGAAAGAAATGCAGTCTCTGCTCTCAAGCAACTTATATTCTAATGCAGGAAGACACTACATAAAGGGGGAAATGATAATAAGTGATTATATCTTTTGATATAAGCTAATTTTGAAATTGTGTGGGGAGAGACCAATAAGAGGATTTTTTTTTTCTATTTGATATGAAAAATGTTCAGAGTAAAAAAAATCCTCATGACACAAATACATGAGGGAATCAAGGTCACAGCAAATTAATTGAATTATCCAAAATTATACCTGTAGGCTCATTGTATTCCAAGATAAAAATTAATTTTGAGATTAATGTGCTTAATTCCTCAGATTTTTTTTACAAATTGAGACAAAAAATTCAAATCACTTGCGCTAGACTATAAAACTATGTTGTAGAGGTAGGATTCCAACTCAGGTAATCCAAAGATCTCTTGTATCAAGAGTAAAATTAGAGCCAAGTATTCTGATTCCCAGTGCAGTACTGTCTCAATTACATCATGCATGATTTCTATTTGAAAGTTAAAGAGACAAGAAGAAGGAATTGGGAAAGAGGAAAATTAAAGTTGACTCAGTTGGTTCATAAGTTAATAGGTCAAGAGCTTGGAGAGTGCAAGGGCTACAAAAATATAAATGATTTAATCCCTGCCTTCAAGAAGCTTATGGGCTACTAGAAAGCTCAGTCCAGCTTCCAGTACACCATATGGTTCAAAAGATAAATGGATATAATGAAAATCAAAACGATGCAAATTAGAGCACAGCTGGGTGGGAAACTGCCAAAAATTGCGCTCTAAAAGCAAGAAAGGTCATTCTACTTCATGGAAAATAATTTTCTTCTATTGAATTAGGCAATAATACAAAAATTACTGTTTAGCTGATTAAATTAGGAGCATTAAAATTTTTTAATTTTTTTTAAACTAATCTCTGTATTTGTGGGATGCTCACTAGCTTGCCAATTAGAAAATTTCCATTCATTCTAGAACTGACATAGCCCCAGAACCAAATATTCATCAATAGTCATGTGGGACTAATAATGCTGCCTCCCTTATGATCCATTTCTGTTTTATGTTTGCAAATGAAAGATGACCTCATATTTCTGACATTTTCAGTGATAAATGGTGTAAGAAACGCTGATTTTTTTTTCCCCTTACATAGTTTCATATTAACCTTGGCTTCTGTTCATGCTCTTTTGCATTTTCCCTTAGCTTCCTAAAACTTAATATCTGCACAGCCAGCAACTGACTTCCTTGCCAACTCCTTTCAATTTGCCCAAGTGCTAACACATCTCTCCTCTCTCTTCCTGAGATACCACTGAAAATGGTACTTATAACATTTTACTAATCCTCTCATCCAGTGATCCTCAAACTTTTAAAATAGGGGGCCAGTTCACTGTCCCTCAGACTGTTGGAAGGCCGGACTATAGCAAAAACAAAAACTCACACTCTGTCTCTGCCCCTCATCCCATTTGCCATAACCCAGCAGGCTCCATAAACGTCCTCAGCAGTCCGCACCAGGACTGTGGGCCATAGTTTGAGAATCCCTGCTCTCACCTAATATTTTTTTTTCTGATTCTTTCAGAAACAAATGCACTAACATCCATAGAACACTTTCTAAGATATGAGACTTTTCCCAAGTATTTGATTGCATGACCAAAATTTGCCGCTAATAACTAATGAAAAGGCAGGGAGACAGATAGAAAAGGACATAAAGAGAAATAGACACAGAACCAGAGAAAACCATGCAATGGAATATAAATTTTAGGATTTCAACATTTTTTTTCCATTAATATATAACTTTTAGATTTTGGGCATTAATTACCATAAATTTTGTTTTGTTTTGTTTTGTTTGTTTTTGTTTGTTTTTTTCTGGTGACCTTAATAAATTTAAGATAGCAGAAAATATGAATGGATCACAGATCTAGAGTTGATTAGCTAGTATAGTCCCCTCATTTTTACTGCTGTAGCAGTTGAAACTCAGTAAGGTTAAGTGAAGGTCAAGAGAATTAGCTAAATATATTTTTATGGATAGTCAATTTAACAACTTGGAAGACTGCTTGGCTCCTGCCTCTGCCACATACTATCTGAGAGGTGGCTAATAACTTCACCTCTCAGTGTTCTAGGTAACTACAAAATAAAATGAAGCTCTCCATTTGCATTAATAGAAACAGTTTCCACACTAGCAGCTCTGAACAAAAATGAAATAAAAAAACCCAATGAACAACTAAAAAGAAAAAAGAAAAAAATCAGGTTTCAAACCAAAGTCTTCTAGCTCAAAATACTGTACCTGTTGTCTACAATTACTTCATGTAAGGAAGAAACCTTAACCTCATCTTAGAATATTTTCTCTCAAATAATTATTAATGAGAAACAATAATGAGATGTATACATTTACTTCCTTTTAGTAAGAAGTGATGACACTGTTTAGTAATATCAGACACACAGAAACAACAATTTTATTATCTATTAAAATGAAAACTCAGCTTTTTGGAAATCTAAGGTAATGAGCTTTTTTTTTTTTTTGTTCTTGTTTTTGTTTTTGTTTTTCCAAAGAGCTGAACTATTCAGATAGTTAAGGTTCACCTACTTAAGCTACAATTTTTTAATTTAACAAATTTTTAATTTTACATAGAAACTCAAAGAGTTATTCAACTAGATTAAATATTACAGTACTTTGAAAATCATATCCTTTTTTTTATCAGCAACATACCGGGATTTCTATAGGACTCTATGAACAAAGTTGAGATTGGTTCCAATATTCTTAATGCCCCCACATAACTATCTATATCTTCTGAATTGTTATAGATCTATATAATTTTTCTTTTCCTCTCTTGTTTTTGGACTATCAGCTTTTCTGTTTTTGTTTCTATTACTTTTCTTGCTTCTAGCTGGCTGTCGTTCTGCTTCTAAATTGTGTTTTTTAATTTGCTGTGGAATAGGGAAAGAGATAATCAAGTTCATGTGTAAAAGTTGTGAATTGGTAATGAGACACTCTCTTTCAAGCAAAATACATAGTTTTTTGTTGCATACATAGTTGCAGCAGATATTTTATTTTTTCAAACTATCTTCCCCAGATCCTAATTTTCAGCTATGTTCTACATAGTTATGATGCTGAGCTAGTGAGTATGTTTAAGACATTTATATACATTTAGTTTCTTGAAGGAATCTGATCACAAGCCAAAATATTTTTATATAAAATTTGGAATATGTTTTAACTTTTGAGATACTTTTTTATCTATTTCCCAATTGTCATCTACGTTCTGTACAAGTTAGGATGCCAAATATCATATTTAAGGTATTTGGATTTCTAAATTTGATTATTTGAAGGAATTTTATCAAAACTAAAGATTTTCTTATGAGTCCATGGAATAAATGAAAATACTAAATAAAAATCATTAAGTGACTCAAGGTATTAAAACTTTACTTTTCCAATCTCAGTATATTGTGATAATTTTGAAATATTTAAAATATTGACCCACTTTACCTTTCGTATTATCAGCATTGTGAGCATTTGAGATTGGAAGAAAAAAAAGGTATTGGATTGGATTGAAAAAATGAAGCACTGGATTAAAAAACATTCTAAGACACTCCAAAATATACAAGTGTCTTGTTGCTGTAGTTATTGTCTTTTTTAAATGATTTTTGTAATAAACTATTTTTAACTAGTACATATATGCTTTGGACTAGTGGTAAGGAAATATAACTATAGTTGTTTTCCCAAATGAATCACTAAAGACTTGCATTTTTAAACTGAAGACCTATGAAACTATCTCATTTGAAAAGAAAAGGAAATGGATCAAAGGAAATAAGAAAGGGAGAGAGAGATTTCTTCCAGTACTAGTCTGAAGGATTCCATTTCAAATCTGAATTGATGTCAGGTCACCAGTTTGAGAAGAAGCCCTAAATCATAATGAAGATTTCCCTGAAAAAGTTGCACAGAAATGTCAGAATCCTTAGTAAAGGATTGTGACTATGGGGCAATGAGAAACTAAAGGTTAAAACTGCTCAACACTTCTGCAAGTTGACATTGTTTCATCATTGTTCTGCCTTTAATCAAGAACAGTTGGCATAATATCTTGGTCATGAGTAAAGAGTTAAATTAGAGCTTTATAAATACCTGAAACACAAATGGTTATGTTGCTAAAATAGAAAAAGTGACTTCTAGACCTAGAGAAATGATGAAGATACAAATTAAGGGAAGTGAGACAAAGGGAAAATTATAAATGACAATGAATCTAAAATGTAGTATTAAAATATTTTAAAATGAAAAATAAATAAAGCAAGACAAGGAAAATGTTCTATTAGATAGGAAAAATAAAACAAGAAGGAACAATGACATAAGCTAATCATGTGTCCAGAAGAAGTATTATATGATAAATGAGGCATTGTTTTACAAACAACTTCTAAGTGTTTGATAAATAAGAAACTATCATTTTGTCCCTGCAAGTCATTCAAACCTCTGAGGTTTCATTTCTTCACTTGTGAAATGGAGACAAAAATTTTATACAATCTGGGAGGTAACAAACAATATATTTATAAACATAAGAAACAGCTAAGTTGCTCAGCAATTAGAACTCTGAATTGGCAATAAATCAAGTTTCAGTCTGCCCTGAGACACTTACTAATTTTTTGCCCCTAGACAAGACACTTTACACCAACATTAAGTGAAATCACTGAAGTGTGCCAAAAAACTTTATTAGTACATCTATAGTCCATGAGGTCACAAAGACTCAGACACAATGAATGATTAAACAATAGCAACATGTTAATTAACTTTTTTTCACATTAATTAACTTTAAAGTGACATAGACATGTGAATTATGATTATGTTCCCTTAAATTCTGCAAGTTCTTCTAAATAATACTTTAAGCGGCCTCTGAATAATAAAAAGAAATAAATATTTAGTAAATATTTACTATGTGCTAGGAATGGTATTAATGAATTTTCCATATTATCCTCACAATGACATTGCAAAGAAAAGACAGTCCCTGCCTTTGAGGAGTCACTATATAATAGATAAATAACATAAAATGATTTACAATTAGGTTATACACAAGATAAAAAAGAAAATAATCAAAAAAGGAAAACATTAGAATTCAGAATGATTTAGTAAAGGTTTTCTATAGAACATAGGATTTTATGTGATTTTTGAGAAAGCCAGGGAAGACTGAGTAAAATATATTGTTTCTAAGATGAAAGTTATATTTAAATAAATCACTACTTATAATTTCTTCCCTGAAGTACTAAATGCTAAATATCAATTTATTCCAAAGTCAGTAATCTTTCTTATTTTAATTAAAAATCTGAAGAAATATCTCATGAATATCTCAAAATTTGGAAGAGCAACTTATCTTTGGGAAAAAAAAAAGTAATTTAAAAGACAAAAGAAATGGGTACATCTTCAAAGCTTTAAAAGAAAGGTAGAAGAATTCAATTCTCCAATTTTTAAAACAGCAGAAAAAAAGTATCTAAATGTGTTCATCCAACTGACTGATTGACACCCAAGTCTGACTTTTACATCAGAGAGCCCAGAACCTGCTTCAGCTCCTTTTCATATTTTATCACAATGTGGCCCACCTATTAACTCCTGGTGATCTTTAAATTAAAAGGGGGAAGTGAAATTAGTTGTTCTTCTGTCAAAGTATGGGGATCTTGGTCCTAGAAAATTGTATGGAAAATGATTTTTAAATTGTCTTTCTGAAGAATCAGTCATTGAGGTAGTCTTGAAAACGGCATCAAGCCCTAAGGATATAAAGTTGAATATAGATAGTCACATCATTTATAAAGTCTTTAGTTTCTTTATTTATTCAGATTAATTTTTCAGGCTCTGAAAAAAAAATAGCTAAAAAACAGCAATAAAATAATGTAGTGAAAAGAATTAAAACAAATGCAGATTTGGAGTTTCAAAGGACTAGCCTAAGTAAAACATAAATATTGATTCAGTTTAGCAAATGCATTAGTTCAAATTGTGCTATAGCCTTTGATTGAAAAGCAATCTACAGCAATGGTTTAGAAACAGTACAAAAATGGAAAAACCAAGGCTTTTCTCTATTTTACTAAAATTTAGATGGAACCTGTCAGCAGCTATATCACAGGTGGAATTCTTCTCACTAACCCCCAACTTCATTGTTAGTGTCCTTCCAGTGTAAGTCTATTCACATACAGAGTACTTCTGGTACTCATTATTCTCCCAGCAGGAGTCAGAATTCAGCTTTGTAGAAAACTTGTTTGTAAAATGTAAAGTTCTGTCTTCTCTAGAAGATCCTTCTCTGGGAGGAGGTTTCTTGGGGAGCTTCTGAGGAGGCAGTCTTGGTTTTCAGTTCTGTATTGTGTCCTTCAAAGTCTTGAATCTTTTCCTGTCAGAATGTCTCCAGACAGCTTCAGCATCTAGCTCCCTCTGAATCCAAAGCCTCTAGCCATCACAAAGGTTGACATGGAAATGAATCAGACTCTGCCTCCAAGTGTGGGATTGTGGGTTTCCAAGAATTCAATCCTAGATGTGAATCTCCCAGAAGTCCATGAGCAGGCTTTACCTTTAGACTTGTGAAATCTGCTGGACTTTCAAATCCACGGGAAGTCTTCTCCTTGACCCAATCCAGACTGACTTCTTCCAGACTTAATATTGGCTCCTTATATCCTCCCAGAGAATGGGCTTGTGGGTACTCCATTGGCTTATGGAAACTCCTTACAGAACCAATGAGTAAACACATTTAAAGGTGTAAACTTCTTTAAAGGTTTGAACTAAAGGTATGAACTCTGAGCTAGAGAGTTGTCAAGTACCATGCTAAATTAGACAACCAAATAATCCTAACAGTAAAAGGCATTTGTTAATCAACTGACTACAACCCAACTAAACTTCCATATTCTTCCTTGTCCAAGGTAATAAATTCTTAGTTGAATTTCTGCAATAAGCATTGTTTTAAGTAGCAACTTAGTGACTCGAAAGAATATATTAAAAAAAAAAAACTATTATGAAGAACATATTAAAAAAAAGATTTGGAATGAAATTTGGAAGGAAAGGCAATATTGCATATTAGATATAGATCTTGTCTTAAGATAAAAAAGACCTAAATTCAATCTTATCTGCCCCATATGGTGGCTATGTGACATTGTGCATGTCACTTAATTTCTAAGTGCTTCAGACAGCTCTCTAAAAGTGTAACTTAAAAAACAAATCCACATTTGGATTCTTAGAGGAGAAAATAGATTTTACTAATCTCTCCCTACAGCAATTTATATATATATATATATATATATATATATATATATATATATATATATATATATATATATATATATATATATATGGTTTAAAAAGAGAATAGGATAGTATATAATCCCATTTTAATGCCAAAATTTAGTTTAACTTGAAATATAATGAAATTTCATTTCCCTTTAAAAAAACTACAAAACTCTCATATTCCATCAAGATATTTTGATTTTTCTCAGTAAATCAACTTTTGAAAGTTAATATAACCCAAATATTAGTAGTATTCAATAAGGATGGTGGTACTGTTCTTCAAGGTAATGCCCTAAAGGCCAAATAATTGCAAAAATTTTAAGGATGGATTCAGACCACCTCATGGTTAAAGAAAATTAAATGAGACAGCATCATGTGTAAATACAATACTACTAACTAAGCAATTTAAACAAGTTGTCAACAACACAAATGGGAAATGGATAAATAAGAATATGTTGACTCTGTTTACAAAATCATTGTTAGCTAATATAAAACTATTCTATAGTCCAAATATTTAAATACTCATTAAGCAGAGTAAAAAATTGCTAGCTTTTGTTTGGAGAACAAACTAATATAAAACACTACAAAAAAATTAAAAATTATGGCCAATAGTGTCTTTCCAAAAGACTGAAATGTTTGAAAGGTAAATATACGCCTATAGAAATATGTTAAAATATATTACCTCAAGACTATTCATGGATAACTCAGAAACAAACAAACAAACAAACAAACAAACAAACAAAAAAACAGAAATGTTTGATTTTCCTGTCAGTAGCTATGAAACTGCAACAATCATACACTATCAGCTTTTAAACCAATATACTATGTGAAGAAATTATACTAAAATGTAAGGTTCAGAAAAGTCCTATTTCTTATCTTTCTTTGTAGATCACTAGTTTACTTAGCACATTGTATTTTCTGAGACATAAGTGCCACATAAAGCTGTTTGTTGTTGTTGTTGTTATTGTTTTTATTGTTAATGGCATTTAAGTAAATTGTCTGTAATACTGACTAAATGGACCAAATTAAAAATAAAAATACCATAATTATGCTAGAAGCAACCAATTTAAATGGAATCAATAATTGATGCTCTAAATATTTCAAAGATAAGAATTCAAAAGAATAAACCATTTAAAAATAACTAAAGAAGTATTAGCAACAACCAATCAATATAATAGCTTTCTCTTTCCTATAAAATGTTCATGCAATTGTCTATGCATGCTTCCAAGGTATTCAAAGTGAAAAAAAATAGGAAAGGAAAAAGAAGGATTTTGTAGACAACTTTCTGATAGATCCTATCTTTCCAGCCATACACTTGTCTGAGAAGCATATAAAAGAATATAGGGTTATTGTGTTTATTGATTTTAAGAAAACATTTGAACAGATAAAGCAAAATTTAGCCTTTAAGGCTCTCCTCAAGCAACTTATGTCTCACATATGAAATCACATAATAAAAAATGACTATGAAAGAATATTGTTAAATAGTCCACTGAGTATTTATGTTAACTAAGGTGTTAAAGTAAGGAATATTTGCCTGCTCATGGGGTTTGAAAGCATTATGAAAAATGTCCTGACAAGTTGTAAAGAATTATTTTCTACTCATAATGAAGTTTTCTAAACATTGTTAATAGCAGATGACATATTAATTTAATCAAGTCTTGGAAGATTACAAAACTCTTCAATGAAATTCCATGTTAGTTCAAAGATTTCAATGCATCCAATCTTATTGGAAAAGAAATTTCATTTGTAAATTTCATTATAAATGAAATAAGCACATTATCCAGATTAAAAAAAAAATGAGTTGTATGGGCAGAACATTATTAGTCCATCAATATTTATACCTTGGTCAAGTACTACTGGGCCAAGAAATGAAACAAGAGTAAAAAAAAGGATAAATCTGTGATGTATGAAATACATAGTGTGGTTTTTTTCAATAATGTCCAAACTTTCCTTCTATGAAAACTTATCTTTTTAAGATGAATACAGGGATGATAATTCTATGATTGACTAGGAATCACACTACTACAAAATATCAAAAGAATTAAAATAACAATCTACCAGAAAAGCATTGTAAAAATATATGCTGAGTAGAAATTAGTACATTGCCTATTATGACTTAATTGTGATATATTTTTGGGAAAGTCATAGTTGGGTATATCTATGACTGAAAAAGAGGTGACCTGGTCATAGATTGTGAATTATAATCAAGTGACAAATCTAAGAAGTCTAAGTAGTAAGTTCAATGGAACACTTAAAATATTAAACACATAAGAGTGAAATTCTTTGTGGAGGACTGAAGATACAACAT
The DNA here is from genome assembly GCF_048593235.1 of Sminthopsis crassicaudata. Classification (NCBI taxonomy): domain Eukaryota; kingdom Metazoa; phylum Chordata; class Mammalia; order Dasyuromorphia; family Dasyuridae; genus Sminthopsis; species Sminthopsis crassicaudata. The sequence goes on along the minus strand of NC_133620.1, from coordinate 255,404,878 downwards.
GCATTTATAATAGTCACACAGCAAGTGTAGTCCACCAATAGTATATATGATTCCTCTAGCCATGGACTTTTTTTCATAATTGTGTTTGTACTTTAATATACTAGGGAAGTGCCTGGCATACAATTAGTATTTAATAAAATTTTATTGACTTGATTTGAAATACCAAATGAGATGCAGAGAGATGAAAGACTAAATATCAGTGCAGGGAATGCCCATACCATCTTTCAAAATAAAAAGACATACAGTACTGTTGGATAAGTTTTTCTTTCCAGAAAATATAGAGTTTGTCAGAGAGTTTGGACTAAATAAAAGAACTAAAAATTAAATAGCCTTATGTATGACAAATTCAATGGTTATTTAATATATTATCAAAAGATTTCTTGATTCCTCTTGATTCCTAAAAAAAGAATTCTGCTGTTTCAAAACAATTATTAAAACGGATCAATAGCTTAACTATATTTGCTACCAAAGAGAATTTATATGAATAAAATAAATATTTTCTTTGCCTAGCACAGTGCCTGGCAAAAAAGGAAGTATTAAATTACTTGATTCATTAATGCATCATTTAAAGTTGTCTTCTGTGTAGACGGGAAAACAAATTTCCTATAATTTCTAATGATTTTCCTATAACTGATTCATATAATTGATTAACTCATTAACTTATAGTATCATTCATTTAGTAATCATTTAGCAAGCTCTATTTGTTATCAGGTGTTATGGAAGGCTATTTTTTTTTTTAATTTGATGTAGTCATGTTAATATCCCCTTAGTCTAGAAACTAATTTCTACATAACTGCTTTACAACATGGGAAGCAGAAGGTTTTTATTTTCATTACAATATCAGAGCTTACTCCAACTGATAAATGGGCAAAGAATATGAACAGATAATTCTCAGCTGTAGAAATTGAAACTATTTCTAGCCATATGAAAAAATGCTCCAAGTCATTATTAATCAGAGAAATGCAAATGAAGAAAACTCTGAGATACCATTACACACCTGTCAGATTGGCTAGAATGACAGGGAAAGATAATGCGCAATGTTGGAGGGGATGCGGGAAAACAGGGACACTGATACATTGTTGGTGGAATTGTGAATACATCCAGCCATTCTAGAGAAGAATTTGGAACTATGCTCAAAAAGTTATCAAACTGTGAATACCCTTTGACCCAACAGTGTTACTACTGGGCTTATATACCAAAGAGATCTTAAAGAAGGGAAAGGGACCTACCTGTATGTGCAAGAATGTTTGTGGCTAGGTGGCGCAGTGGATAGAGCACCAGCCTTGAATTCAGGAGGACCCAAGTTCAAATGTTGTCTTACACACTTAACACTTCCTAGCTGTGTGACCCTGGGCAAGTCACTTAACCCCAGCCTCAAAAAAAAAAAAATGTTATGGCAGCCCTCTTTTTAGTGGCCAGAAACTGGAAACTAAGTGGATGCCCATCAATTGGAGAATGGCTGAATGAACTGTGGTATATGCATATTATGGAATATTATAAAAAATGACCAACAGGTTGATTTCAGAAAGGCCTGGAACGACTTACACAAACTGATGCTGAGTGAAATGAGCAGGATTAGGAGATCTTTGTATACTTCAACAACAATACTATATGATGATCAATTCTGATGGATGTGGCCATTTTCAACAATGAGATGAGCCAAATCAGTTCCAATAGAGTAGTAATGAATTGAACCAGCTATACCCAGGGAAAGAACTCTGGGAGATGACTATGAACCACTACATAGAATTCCCAATCCCTCTATTTTTGTCCTCCTGCATTTTGGATCTCCTTCACAGGCTAATTGTATACTATTTCAAAGTTCAATTATTTTTGTACAGCAAAACAACTTGTTGGACATGTATACATATATTGTATTTAATTTATACTTTAGCATACTTGACATGAATTGGTCAACCTACCATTTGGGGCGGGGGGAGGAGGAGAAAAAATTGGAATAAAAGGTTTGGCAATTGTCAATGTTGTGGAATTGCCCATGCATATATCTGATAAATAAATACTATTAAAAAAAAAAGAATATCAGAGCTTATAAACAAATATGAAGGAAATGCTTATTTCACATTTCTGGCACATATCAATCCTTAATTGCCATTTGAGTTGAATTCAATTGCAAGTGATACCATGGGTAATCAAGGACTTCACTTTCAAGTCTAACAAAGTCAAATACATTTTTCTAAAGTTTAACTGTAAAAGATGCTTTTTTCTATTCCCCAAATCACAAAAGAAAAAAGAAAAAAATGAAGAAAAAATAGGGCAAACGTTGAAATGCTGGGTAGGTTTCTAGTGTGAGATTAATGACTACTTGACCTCATATTTGAAAAAAAATGAATAAAGGAATACACATCAAAAGAGAATTTTAGAAATAAATGTACAATCTAATTTTACTCTCATTGAACAATATCATAACCCATGAGTGAATGATTATTCCAAGAACTAAGTACAACATGAAAAGAATGATTTGAGGAAATGTTTCTAAATACAAATTTAAGAAGACCTGGATAGAAATCTTTCCATATATACTTTTTTAGCTTCCATGATCTATGAGAACTAAATTACTCTCTTCTGACTTCAATTTCCTGAATTGTAAAAAGATTCAAGGAACTTAATGCAAGTTCCTTTGGAGTTCTGATTATATGTGTATGAATATAAAATAAAATATAACTTATCAATCTTATGAAAGTTAGTTGTGTCTCTATAGTGAAGTTTTAAGTATTAAGTATTAATTTTAAATTAATTAATTTAAATAAATTAAGTTAAACTTTTAAAATAAAAAGTATTAAGTACTTTGAAGAATTAAATAAGATAATGGTCTCAGACAAACCGTAATCTAGTTCTTTTCAAAAATAGATTTGGTATTTAAATTTGGCAGTATAATAATTTACATTTAATATTATGTGTGTTATAAGGATTTTTTCTTCTTTCTAAAAGAAGAAAAAATGTGTCATAATCAAGTCATAATAGGCAATGTACTAACTTCTACCCAACATATATCTTTACAATGCTTTTCCTGTAGATAATTCTTTTACTGCTTTAAAAAGAATGTAGTCTTTCTGCATATTGAAAACAAATTTTAATTTCACGAGAAACTTAAAAATCAATTACCAACCCTGCCCCTCATTGATAAGTTATTGAATTTTGTATTCAAAATTGGTAGATATATATTTTATATAGGGTACAAACATGGTTCAGAAAACTATCTAACTAAAGCACACTAGAAAGACTAATGATTTCATTATTCTGAACACTCTTCTTGTACTGATCAGAAACTCTTTATAACCTAGCAGATGATTTTCATGACTTGCTATAGCCAAAAATATTAAACACACTAAAGCCAAACTCTGTCATTACCTGGACATTTTCTCAGGCAATGGAAACTTAATCTATTACTGCACAACTATTTGAATGATTCCTATATTGATAAAGCCTACCAGAAGCCTGTTGTCTACAAACAGGCCTGAAAGCCTGGAAACCTCTCCAAACTAGAATGTGGTATCAGTGTTAAGTATTTTATGAAGGAATTAAAACATATGGTAGATTTTTAAAAATGTAGCACTTTTTTTTGGTCTATAATTTCTGAAAGAATAACTTTATGCAACAGATTCTCCAATGTACTTTTCTGAATGTATCCTGGAGCTTTTTACATGGTAAATGACACTTTTTCAGACCCCTGGAAATACAAAGCCCCATTGCCAACTGAAAGTAAAATTAATCTATTCTTTCAGAATAATGATAAAGTACTCTTTCTATAAAAGGGGTACAGAAGTCTTGGTTGAATTTACATAAACCAGTTGTAACATCATTAATATCAGCAATATACAATCCCTTACTGGAGTTTAAAAGTTACCTAAGAGACATTTTAATTTCCAGGGGTAAAAGTGCAATATTCTTGAACATATTGACAGATATTGACATATTTACATGTTGACACAAATTTTGTACTTTTATTGCAAACTTTAGACAATAGGGAGGATGAAAAGACATGTTTGTTTAATTTTGCTCAAAATTGAGAAAGGAAAAAGCCCAAACCTTTATGGAATACATAGAAGCTTCATGATTATATGTGATAAGATTTTCTTTGAGAAGAGCATTGGAAGGTGATGAACATTATAAGCCTTTAATAAAATTACAAAAACAGTTTAAAAGATATGATTTTTGTAGTAATATATTTTCTGAATCAACTGTACAGAGCAAAGATCAAAATTAATAGATTAACATTACACATTGTCTATTGAATATGTCTAGATGAATATTCAGTATACTTCCAAAACTCTCTAAAACACAATGATCTCTATTTCCCTTGAAATTCACTTTATTAACTTTTCATAATCTATCAAAGGTAGAATCATCGAATCAAAGTTAAGAACCTTAATGTTGCCCTTAATTCTTTACTATTATCCATCCCACATATAAAATTAATAGACAAATATTGTTGTTTCTAACTGAAGATTATATTTTTCATCTATCACTTTTGTTTCATTCACATGTCCAGTATTCTATTACAGGCTATCATCAACATTTGTCTTTAACATCGCAAAAGACTCTACACTGATCACTTTACCTAAAATGTTTCCCCATCTTAATATAGCCTTCATTAAAATGGCATGTGATTGCCCTGTCACAAATCGAACTATATTCATTTTCTCTGTTAAAAAAACAAAATAAAACAAAACAAAAAAATCTAGTACGTCACTATTACCTCAAAGGATCAAATACTTGGCAAAATGAAATTCAAAGTTAAAAAAATGCAGGCATCATTACAATGTTAATGACATTACAATTTTCTTCTTTTTGCCACACTATGGAGAGCATGCATAATACATTAGTATGCAAACAATGTACAATACATAACAAATCAACCACCACTCTGTTGCATTGGGTGGACAGCTTCTTTTAGGATTTACAGGAGTACATACTATAATGTTCACTCTCTAGTCAGTAAATAATGTTACATTTTAAAGTAATTTTTTAAAAATACATATTGCTTCATTAATAATTTTGGCAGGAAAAAATCTGAACAAAAGGGAAAAACAATGGGAGAGATAAAAAACAAGAAGTGAACATAACATGTATTGATTGACATCAAGTGTCATTAGTTCTTTTTCTGGATCCAGACACCATTTTGTGTCTAAGATCTATTGAAATTGTTTTGGATTCCTGAATCATTGAGAAAAACCAAGAATTTCAAAGTTGATGATGATACAGACTTGCTATTATGTACAATATAATCCTGGTTCTTTTTTTCCCCCCTCAGCATCAGTTTGTGTAAATCATTCTACACTTTTTCTAAAATCAGCTTGTTCAATTTTATGGAAAAAAATTATTCTATTACATTCATATATCACAACTTGTTCAGTCATTTCCCAATTGATAAGCATCTACTTAATTGTCGATTCTTTGCTACCCAACACAAAAAGAATTGCTACAAACATTTTTGCACATGTGAGTCCTTTCCCCTCCTTTATTTTCCTTATTATCTGATTCTGAGAGGGGAAGGTTTTACTCACTATTTCTTCCTATAACTGGCTTAAAATTTTCTCTAGGAATTTGGTACAGCTTCATACATGCACATTTAGTATCATTGCTACTTAATTGTTCATAATACTCTTTATCAAGAAGTACTTTCCTTCTTTATCTCTTTTAATAAGATCTTATTTTACTTTTGCTTTATCTGAGATCAGTATTTCTACTCCTGCTTTTTTTTTTTTACTTCAAGTAAAGCTTAATAAATTCTTTTCAAGCCTTTTTACTTTTCCTCTGTATGTGTCACTGTGTCAAATGTGTTTTTTGTGAACAGAATATTGTAATTTTTTTAAATTCACTCTTCCACTTACTACTGTTTTATGAGAGATTTCATCCCATTCGCATTTACTGTTATGATTACTAGCTCTACATTCCCCTCCATCATATATTCTCCCATGTATATACTTTTGTTTATTCTAACCTGTACTTTTTTAATATTTGTATTTTTTATTAACTCCACCCGCTGCCTTATCTCATATCACCCTATAATGTCCAGACTACCTCTCTGGAAGGCTTTGGATCAGTCAAAATCTTTGGTCTTTAGGAGACAATCAAGCTGCCACACAACCTCCCAAAGATGAATCCTGAACTCTGGAGTCTGGAGTCTGAAGTCCTCTCTCCTCAATGTGCTGTGGCAGAGAGAGTCTGACCTCTCCCTCAGTCCTCCAATCCCTGCCTCATCACAACATATTCAGCAAGGACTAATCATGAGGAGAGCTATCACATCATCATGTTTATAGATCCCTTATCATATCTTGAGAAGGTAATTAGCCTTAAGTGCTCTGCTGTCTTAGATTCAAATATACCTTTACCAGAGTGCCAGCACTCTACATCACCACACCCCTTAGTAGAGTTTTTTTAACCCACTCCACAAACTACTTTATGTTTTATTATTCCTTCCCCTTTTACTCTTACCATTTTCCCCAGTGTTTTTACCCTGCCTTCTATGCTGCACCTCCCTTTTCTTTCACCTTTTTCCTCCTAATTCTTTATACACAGATAATTCAGATAAATTGAATACCCAATTATTTGATTAAGTTATTTTCTAGTAGAACCAAAACTGATGAGGTTAAGCTTCAAACAATGCTCATCCCTTTCCATTTTTTCCTATATTGTAATAAGTCTTTTGCATGCCTTCATGTGAACTAATTGTCCTATTATATCTCCCCTTTCCTTTTTTTTCAATACAGACCCTTTCCCAACTCTTAATGTCTTTTCTTTTATGTCATCACATCAGAGTCCATTCACATACACACTCTCAGTCCATAAGATTCCTGCTCTGTCTGTCTCAGTAATAGATACTTTAAACATATAGTTTTCCCATCTAAACAATTTAATCTTTAGATTATATATATATATATATATATACATATATATATATGCATATATATGTATATATATATGCATATATATGTATGTATGTATACATATATATGCATATATATGCATGTATGTATATATGTATGTGTATATATATATATATATATATATATATATATATATATATATATATATATATATATATATCCCCTGTTTACATTTCTATGCTTTTCATGAATTTGGTATTTCTAGATTATTATTTCTTTAGTTCTGCTTTTTTCAATAGAAATTATTGAAAGTCTAATATCATTGAAGTTCCATTGCCTTCCTTGAAAGATGATGCTGAATCTCACTTGGCAATTAATTTTTGGTTGTAATTCTAGGCCTTTTGTCTTTGGGAATATAGTATTCCAGGCTCTCTAATCATTTATTATAGATGCTGGCAGATCTTTTGTCACCTTGGCCTTTGCTCCTTGATAGTTGAATTATTTTTGACTGGCAGTTTGCAGTACTTTTTCCTTGAGATTATAATTCTGGACTTCCGGCCAAGATGGCGGCATGGAGGAAGACAGCTGTTTGAGCTCCTCGTTTTCTCTCAGAACTTACTTTATGACAAGCCTCAGACTTAATGCTTGACCCAGGAAGAAATCCACAAATAATCACCAAGAGAAGACATCCTTGAAAGTCGCCAGAAAAGATCTGTGTTTGCTCGCGGGAGGGTCAATCAGACTGGGAACAGACTGAGGGCAGGCAAGCCAGAGTGAGAAAGGCAGCTCACACAGTTCAGGGGGAGAGGTACAATCTCTTCCCTTTCTGCAAAAAGACTTTTTCCCCAGTGTGGATACTCCACCTTGGCAGCAAGCCAGGAGCAGCGGAGAGGGTGTAAACACCAGAGGTGAAGATTAAAACCCCAGAAAGCCAGCATCTCTCAGAACCCGGCCACCCCCAACCACAACCTGGACTGACTCAGCTCATTCTCAGAGCCTCAGACCGCAGACTCAGTACAGTCATTGCTGTTCTATTAGTGGCTCTCTGCTGCCCTACCCCCAGTCTGTAGAGGAAGCCCATTAATACCATCCAGCCACATCCCCCACAAAACAGACCAATTGTTTCTCTTCTCAATTTGTTTTCTTCGATTCCTACTCTGACAAAATGAACAAAAAATTCAAAAGGGCTCTAACCATTGAAAGCTTTTGTATGGAGAGAGAGCATACTTCAAACACTCAGGAGACTAAAAACAGACTGTCCCCAGAGGAATGCCCTAAGAGGGATATGAGCTGCTCCTCAATACAAAAGAATCTCATAGAGGAAATCAAAAAGGCTCTCACAAGAGAGCTGAAAGAAAAAGGGGAAAAGGAAAAGGAAGCTTGGCAAGAGAGCCTGGAGAAGTCATCCCATACATTCAAAGACAGAGTGGATAAAGAAATCAAATCATTGAGAAACAAGATTAGTGAGCAGGAAAAGGTAAATAAATCCAAGGAAAACAGGATTAGTGAGCTGGAAAAAGAAAACAGCTCCCTAAAAAATAAAATGGATAAAATGGAAAAAAATTCCATAGAAGAAAAAAAATCACTTAAAAACACAATTGTACAATTACAAAAAGATATAAAAAAAGTGAGTGAAGAAAATACATCACTGAAAATGACTTAAGGAGAAACCAAGAGGTAGTCAAGCAAAACCAGAGAAATGAAACAAATGAAAAGAATTTCAAGTACCTTATTAGAAAGACAACAGACCTGGAAAACAGAACCAGGAGACACAATTTGAGAATAATCGGACTCCCTGAAAAATGTGAGGAAAAAAAGAGCTTGGACACTATTTTCGAGAAAATCATCAAAGAGAACTGCCCAGACGTTTTGGAAACAGAGGGTAAAATGGACATTGAAAAAATTCATCAATCACCTTCTGAAAGGGACGCTAAAATCAAAACTCCAAGAAATATAGTGGCCAAGTTCAAGAACCATCAGAGAAAGGAAAAAATACTGGAAGTTGCTAGAAAAAAGCAATTCAGATATGGAGGAGCCACAATAAGGATAGCCTTATTTTTTTATTATTTTATATATTTTATTATATATTTTTATTATTATTATCTAGCAGCGTCCAGATTAAAAGAATGCAGGGCCTGGAACATGATATTATGAAAGGCTAAGGAACTTGGTATGCAACCAAGAATAACTTACCCAGCAAGAATGAGCATCATTTTCCAGGGAAGAAGATGGACATTTAATGAAATAAATGAATTCCATCTATTTTTGATGAAAAAACCAGAGCTACATAAAAGGTGTGATCTTCAAGTACAGAACTCAAGAGATTTCTAAAAAGGTAAAAAGAAATCTTGAGAACTATACTTCTGCCAAAAAAATATGTAAAGAACATATGTACAATTTGTCTTAGAAACTAGAGGTGGAAAGGAAATTATATATAAAAAAGTGTAAAGTGGTTGTACTACATCTCATGAAGAGGCAAAGGTAACCTATTATATCTGAGAGAAAGAAAGAAGGGAGATGAACATAGTGTGTATCAATAGACATATTTGATTTATGGTAAAACTTCTTACACTTCATTGAAAAGTGAAAGGGAAGGAGTAAGCTAAGGGGAAGGGAATACAGAAATTTCGAGGAAAAGGGGTAAAATAAGGGGAGGATCTTTAAGGTGGGGGAGGGATCCTAAAAAGGGAGGGCTGTGAAAAGCAAGTGATGTCACAAACTTAACACTGGGTAGGGGGGTAAGAGGGAAGGAAAGGGGAAAAGCATAAGCAGGGGTTAAAAGGATGGCAAGCAATATAGAATTAGTCCTTCTAACCTTAAATGTGAATGGGGCAAACTGCCTCATAAAGAGGAAGCAGTTAGCAGACTGGATTAAAAGTCAGAATCCTACTATATATTGTTTACAGGAAACACACCTGAAACAGGGTGAGACATTCAAACTAAAAGTAAAAGGGTGGAGCAGAATCTACTATGCTTCAGGCAAAGCCAAAAAAGCAGGAGTTGCCATCCTCATCTCAGATCAAGCAAAAACAAAAATTGATCTAATTAAAAGAGATAAGGAAGGGCATTATATCCTGCTAAAGGGCAGCATCAATAATGAAGCAGTATCAATATTAAACATATATGCACCAAGTGGTGCAGCATCTAAATTCTTAAAAGAGAAATTAAGAGAGCTGCAAGAGGAAATAGATAACAAAACTCTAATAGTGGGAGATTTCAACCTTGCACTCTCAGAATTAGAGAAATCAAACCACAGAATAAATAAGAGAGAAGTCAAAGAGGTAAATAGAATACTAGAAAAGTTTGATATGATAGATCTTTGGAGAAATCTAAATGGAGACAGAAAGGAGTATACTTTCTTCTCAGCAGTTCATGGAACCTATACCAAAAAAGATCATATACAATGGCATAAAAACCTCAAAATCAATTGCAGCAAGGAAGAAATAGTAAATGCATCCTTTTCAGACCATAATGCAATCAAAATTATATTTAATAAAAAGCCACGGGAAAATAGACCAAAAAATAATTGGAAACTAAATAATCTTATACTAAAGAATGATTGGGTAAAACAGCAAATCATAGACATAATTAATAACTTCACCCAAGAAAATGACAATAATGGGACATCATACCAAAATGTGTGGGATACAGCCAAAGCAGTAATAAGGGAAATTTTATATCTCTACAGGCCTACTTGTATAAAATAGAGAAAGAGAGGGCCAACAAATTGGGCTTACAACTAAAATTGCTAGAAAAGGAACAAATTAAGAACCCCCAGACAAACACAAAACTTGAAATTCAAAAAATAAAAGGTTAGATTAATAAAATTGAAAGTAAAAAACCTATTGAATTAATTAATAAAACTAAGAGTTGGTTCTATCAAAAGCCAACAAAATAGACAAACCCTTAAGTAAACCTGATTAAAAAAAGAAAGAGAAAAAGCAAATTGTTACTCTTGAAAATGAAAACGGTGAACTCACCACTAATGAAGAGGAAATTAGAACAATAGTTAGGAGCTACTTTGCTCAACTTTATGCCAATAAATTCGATAACTTAAATGAAATGGAAGAATACTTTCAAAAATATAGCTTGCCCAGATTAACAGAGGAAGAAGTAAGTAGTCTAAATAGTCCCATCTCAGAAAAAGAAATAGACCAAGCTATTAACCAACTTCCTAAGAAAAAGTCCCCAGGACCAGATGGATTTAAATGTGAATTCTACCAAACATTTAAAGAACAACTAACTCCAATGCTATGTAAACTATTTGAAAAAATAGGGATTGAAGGAGTCCTACCAAATTCCTTTTATGACACAGACATGGTACTGATACCTAAACCAGGTAGATCGAAAACTGTGAAAGAAAACTATAGACCAATTTCCTTAATGAATATTGATGCTAAAATCTTAAATAAGATATTAGCAAATAGACTTCAGAAAATCATCCCCAGGATAATACACTATGACCAAGTGGGATTTATACCAGGAATGCAGGGCTGGTTTAATATTAGGAAAACTATTAGTATAATTGACCATATTAATAATCAAATTAATAAAAACCTTATGATCATCTCAATAGATGCAGAAAAAGCATTTGATAAAATCCAACATCCATTCCTACTAAAAACGCTTGAGAGTATAGGAATAAATGGACTATTCCTTAAAATAATAAGGAGCATATATTTAAAACCTTCAGTAAACATCATATGTAATGGCGATAAACTAGAACCTTTTCTATAAGATCAGGAGTGAAACAAGGTTGCCCACTATCACCATTTCTTTTCAATATAGTGCTAGAAACTCTAGCCTCGGCAATAAGAGCCAAGAAAGAGATTCAAGGAATTAGAGTAGGAAATGAGGAAATCAAATTATCACTTTTTGCAGATGACATGATGGTATACTTAGAGAACCCCAAAGACTCTGCTAAAAAGCTATTAGAAATAATTCAGAATTTTAGCAAAGTTGCAGGATACAAAATAAATCCACATAAATCCTCAGCATTTTTATACATTACCAACACAATCCAACAGCAAGAGATACAAAGAGAAATTCCATTCAAAATAACGGTCGATAGTATAAAATATTTGGGAATATATCTACCAAAGGAGAGTCAGGAATTATATGAGCAAAATTACAAAACACTTGCCACAAAAATAAAGTCATATTTAAATAATTGGAAAGATATTCAGTGCTCTTGGATAGGCCGAGCGAATATAATTTAGATGACAATACTCCCTAAACTCATCTATTTATTTAGTGCTATACCAATCAGACTTCCAAGAAACTATTTAAATAACCTAGAAAAAATAACAACAGAATTCATATGGAACAACAAAAGGTCGAGAATTTCAAGGGAAGTAATGAAAAAAAAAATTAAGTGAAGGTGGTCTAGCTGTACCTGATCTAGAACTGTATTATAAAGCAACAGTCACCACAACCATTTGGTATTGGCTAAGAAATAGACTAGTTGATCAGTGGCATAGGTTAGGTTCACAGGGCAAGATAATGAATACAAATAGCAATCTAGTATTTGACAAACACAAAGATCCCAAATTTAGAGATAAGAATTCGTTATTTGACAAAAACTGCTGGGAAAACTGGAAATTAGTATGGCAGAAACTAGGCATGGACCCACATTTAATACCACATACTAAGATAAGATCAAAATGGGTACACGATTTAGGCATAAAGAACGAAATCATAAATAAATTGGAGGAACATGGGATGGTTTACCTCTCAGACTTGTGGAGGAGGAAGGAGTTTGTGTCCAAGGGAGAACTAGAGACCATTATTGATCACAAAATAGAAAATTTTGATTACACCAAATTAAAAAGTTTCTGCACAAACAAAACTAATGCAAACAAGATTAGAAGGGAAGTAACAAATTGGGAAAACATTTTTACAGTTAAAGGTTCTGATAAAGGCCTCATCTCCAAAATATACAGAGAATTGACTTTAATTTATAAGAAATCAAGCCATTCTCCACTTGATAAATGGTCAAAGGATATGAACAGACAATTCTCAGATGAAGAAAATGAAACTATATCCACTCATATGAAAGAGTGTTCCAAATCACTACTGATGAGAGAAATGCAAATTAAGACAACTCTGAGATATCATTACACACCTGTCAGATTGGCTAAGATGACAGGAACAAATAACGATGAATGTTGGAGGGGCTGTGGGAAAACTGGGACACTGATGCATTGTTGGTGAAGTTGTGAAAGAATCCAACCATTCTGGAGAGCAATCTGGAATTATGCCCAAAAAGTTATCAAAATGTGCATACCCTTTGACCCAGCCATACTACTACTGGGCTTATATCCCATGGAAATACTAAAGAAGGGAAAGGGGCCTGTATGTGCCAAAATGTTTGTGGCAGTCCTTTTCATAGTGGCTAGAAGCTGGAAGATGAATGGTTCAATTCGAGAATGGTTGGGTAAATTATGGTATATGAATGTTATGGAATATTATTGTTCTGTAAGAAATGACGAACAGGAGAAATACAAAGAGGCTTAGAGAGACTTACATCAACTGATGCTTAGTGAAACGAGCAGAACCAGAAGATCATTATACACTTCAACAATGATACTGTAGGAGGATGTATTCTGATGGAAGTGGATATTTCCAACATAGAGAAGAGCTCATCCATTTCCAATTGATTAATGATGAACAGAATCAGCTACATCCAGAAAAGGAACACTGGGAAATGAGTGTAAACTGTTATTTTTACCTTCTGCATCCAATTCTTCCTGTGCAACAAGAAATTAGGTTCTACACACATATATTGTATCTAGAATATATTGTAATATATTTAACATATATAAGACTGCCTGCCATCTGGGAGAGGGGATTGGGGGAGGAAGGGAAAAATCTGAACAGAAGTAAGTGCAAGGGATAATGTTGTAAAAAAATTACCCATGCATATGTACTGTCAAAAAAAAGTTATAATTATAAAATAAAATAAAAATTAAATAAATTTTTTAAAAAGAGATTATAATTCTGGAGTTTTGCAACAATATTCTTTGGAGTTTGCCTTGTAGGGTCTCTTTCCAAAGGTGAATGATGGATTCTTTGAGTGAGTGTTTCCTCCTGTTTCTAGAATGCTTGGGCAGTATTCCTTAATGATCTCATCCAAACTCTTTTTTTTTTTTTTTTTTTTTTTGGTCCTAGCTTTCAATTAGGCCAATAAGTTTTAAATTATGTCTTCTAAAACTATTTTCCAGGTAGGCTCTTTTTCCAATGACATGTCACATTTTCTTCCATTTTTTTCAATATTGTTAATTTGTTTGCCTGATTCTAGTTGTCTCACAGTTAGCTTCCATTTGTCCTGTTTTTTAATAGTTTTTAATATGTCATTTTCTTCAGTTGGCTTTTTTATTTCTTTATAGTTGGTTAATTTTACTTTTTAATGAGTTGTTTTATTCAGGCAATTTATTTCTTCTTTTTATAAGCTATTGACCCTCTCATTAATACCTATCATTTTCTCTCATTTTTTCTTCTACTTCTCTTATTTGCTTTATCTGACTTTTTTTACCATAAAGTGTTTTATGAGTACTTCCAAGAATATTCTTTGGCCTTGAGACCAATTCCTATCACTCTGAAATTTCTTTGTGGATATTTTGTCCTCATCTGAGTTATTGTTTTTATCTGCCAGGTCAATATAATAGCTTTCTATGATTCTTTCCTGTTTCTTGCTCATTTTCTTTCCTTTTATTTTTGTATTTCCTCTTTTTATTTTTATTTTTATTTTTTATTTTTATGTGTGCGCTCTGCTCCTGAGGTGAAGGTGGTGCTGGCCCAAGCTTCCTGTGCATCTTTGAGTCTCTGACTTGCTTTGGCCATAGAGGCCATCAAAAATGGAATAGCTTTTCCTGGGTTTTTCGGGAAACAACCTACTTTCCTGAAATTTGCCTTCTGAGCTGGGACTGGTTGCTACCCCAGTGATTTGCTCCTCTACTGAATCAGGACTGAGGGTCTGAATTTCTGACTGATTTTATCAGTGTTTCTCTAAGCTGGTCTAAGCACCCATTTTATCTCAATGAGACTGACTTTTCTTGAAGTATTTAATCTAACTTGAGCTGGAGAGTGGTTTCAGTTTTCTTTTACCAGACTCTATTCATAGGCTTGAATTAATGTGATATTTGAGGGAAACTAGGAGAGCTTAAGCAACTTCCTGGCTTTATTCTGACATCTTGTTTCCACCCTGGAAGTCTCTTAAAGTAATTTCTTTATCAATTTGTCTTTTTATTATATCATCATAATTTTTCCAGCATTTCTCTACTTACCTATACCAAAGAGCCAATGAGAAAACTATACTACTAAAAGAAAACAAAAAAGTATAGGGAAAAGTATAGATTTAAAATTTCCCAAAAATATATGTGAAGTATAATAGTTGTAGACACATTTCCTTCAAAACTGAGGTGGAATAGGAATGTCTTCTCATGAAATTCTTCTGAATCATGCTTATTCTTCATAGTTTTATGACATTCACTTTAGAGTTGTTGTTTTGTGAATTTTCTTTCCATTTATATTGTTTTATTTGTGATATTATCTTCCTGATTCTGTTTTGATTATTCATCACTTCATATATATCTTTAAATGTTTCTCAGTCTTCATCATAACTCATAATTTCTTACAGTACAAATAATATTTCAGTTCATTTGTATGCCTAATTCTGCTTATTCATTCCCAGTAGCTACTTTGTTACTAAGCATTACAAAAAAGTGATGTCATAAATATTTTGCTATATATGACCTGTGTTTACACATACAAACTTAACAGTAAATCTCTGAGTCAAAGGGTAGGGATATTTTAGTCCTCTTTATTTTCATAACAGCACTTTGTAATATGAAATTCTATCACTAATGTTGTCTATTACTATCTTTTGCCATCTTGTAACATTATTTCTTGCAACACTAAGTTTTTCTCAAAGTCAATGATTAGGGGATCATCAAAAAATATTAGGAAAAATTCAACAAAAATAGCTATCACACATTTTATTGAAATGATCAGGTAGAGACATATGAAACAAAAGAAGAATGGTTACAGCAATTATAGATACCAAAAGAAGATGATTGACTAAGTGGAATAGATTTGACATAAGTTATATAACTGTATCCAAATCCTGATTCCACTTACTACTGTGTGACTTTGTGCAAAATCATTTCACATCTTTGCATTCAGTTTTCTTATTTGTAAAATTAAGAGATTAAACTTGTTAACCTCTAAAATTTCTTTTTAGCAGCATGATTCTAACACATATAATAAACTTACTAACAAATGCACTGGAAAAAATAGTAACAACTAATTTAGTCAATTCCACAACAAGAAAAGGCATATTTTGGAGATTAGTTTCATATATATATAAGGAGGGAGTTCTCTTTTGAAAACACAGTATGCTGTGAAAAGTGCTAGTTAAATACACGCACATGCACACACTCACAATTTTTCAGAACTTAAACCACTAAATTGTATTTCAAAAATACTCAGTCACCAGAAGGGGAGAAGAAAAATGTATTTCTTTTATATACTACATCTTCACAAGTAGTGTGCTGAACAATGTAGTCTTTCTCAGAACTAATCCTTTTGTTGTTTCCTTAAAGACATCTGCCCTTATGGCACTGACACAATTTGAAATGCAATCAAAAGCTGGCCTGCAGGTTGTGCATGTAGGACAAGTCTATCTCCTTTTATATATTTGGTCAGATCCCACAGACATCACCCTTAAAGAATAACAAAAGGGATAGAAGGAACAATACATGAAACATGGACCTCTTTTTCAAAACCTCTTTCTCTTGTGAATTTTACATTGGGATGGTAAATAACTGTTCAGGTAAAGAGCAAATAATATATAGCTTTTAATATAATCAGTACAGAGAGTAGATAGCTGTAACTCAAGGTTTGCCAATAAAATGAACATCTGGTTAAGAAACCATACATTTGTTTTTAAAGAACAAAGATAGTACATAAGATACAGAAGGAAAATTCATAAAACTAGTGAGCTTCTATGATTTTATTGGCATCCATCACATGTGTCTATTCACCCACACATGTATATTAAGTCATTATAATAGTTAACATTCAAATATAAACTTAATTGGATTATATCTAAATGTTTCTAAATCTATTTTCATTCAAAGCATTTTCAAGTTAGTAGATACAACATAATTGGTCTTGCAATTTAATTTTATTTCTCTCTACTCTGTTCTTAATTTGACACAACCCATAACAGAAAAAGAAACAGAAGATCATGTTCTAATGAAGAGCACAGACACATACTAAAAAGACAAAACCAAGCATGTCTACAGAAGAATACAAACACATAGCATTCCTAAGAAAAATTCCACAGGCATCATATGAATCTCAATCCTGTCTGGACAGGACAAAGAAAGATTGTTTACTATTGTCATGGCTAGAGATAATGGTTTTAAATATTGTGGCAATAAGACATCAATGGAGGACTGGTTGAAAATGGAGTAAAGAAAGGTCTCTAAGGAAGAGTAGTTATAGGGAAATATAGACAATTATTTACAAATAGAAATAAGAGAAAAATAAGAAAGAGAAATCTGATTCATGCATGAGATAAAATGCAAATAAAAAGTGGTGATTTTTACTTTCTAGGAAAATAGACTCTAGATATTTAAAATAGGAAAAACTGAAAGAGTGATAGAGATGACCATATCTGATGAAATGGAAATTGCCTTCAAAATTTTGTTTCTTGGTATGTTTTGGGATGTAAAAGCATTTATTTCCAAAGAAGATCATTCTCAAGTGAATAATGTTTATAACTTCCAAGCCATTTTAAAGTTATTTTTCCCAACCCACTACACAATTATATAATGCTCCTTCTTCATTATTTCTAGTATCTAAGTTCTCTCCAATTCTACTGCTATCCAAATTTGTATTTTCTGTAGTAATATGTAAGTTTCTCTCTGGTCTCTTCTTTGCCCAGTATAATTCATATAAGCAAGTTAAAAATATTATGTCATCTCACTATTTAATATCTTTCCCTTCCTCCCAATTGTTTCTTCATGTGCTTTATGCAATGCCTTTAAGCATTCATTAAAGAATTAAGAAAAAAAAATCAAGAGCTTAAATCTTAAAAAATAATTCAAATTCAAAATTACAATAATTTCTATTCTTGTATTTGATATTATCTAACATTGTGTAGCATTTTAAAATTATCTACTGGCAACTTATAGTTCCAATTTAACTCTCCTTACTGATGACTAGTAACTGACTATTATACTCATATAACCTTTACTTCAGTCAAGCTGGTCTCTATACTATTTGGTGTTTTTTTTTTTTCTTAATTTTTAGAATTTTTTTTAAATTCTAAATTCCTACTCCCTTCCTTCATTCTTTTGCTCATTCACTGAAAAATACAATACTTACAATGCCTTTTATACACATAAAATCATACAAAACATGTCTACATTAGACACATCAGAAGAAAAAACAAACAAACCAAAAAAAAATATATATACATATATATTTATATATGTGTGTGTGTGTATATATGTGTGTGTGTGTATATATGTGTGTATATATATATATATATATTTCAATATACTTCAAGAATCCCTTAGTTCTCTCTCTCTATGGAGATCATAGTTCTCATTAAAATTATTTTGCTATTGTTGTAGAAAAATTTGTTCAGAATTGATAGGTCTTTTACATTTATTTATCATTAACAGTTCTATTACTATGTACATTGTTCTCATGGTTCTATTCACTTCTCTTCCAATTAGTTCATTTAAGTTTTCCTAATTTTTTTATATAATTATTCATTTCATTATAAATTATATTGCAATAGTATTCCATCATTGTCATACACTGTCAAATATGGTTGTTCATCCACCAATAGTGTCCACCTTTATCTAACTCTAATCTATGGTTGCAAGATTTATCATGTGCAGTGGTTACACCCAATTAAATAATCTCAGCAGGGGGGTGGAACCAAGATGGCGGAGAAGATACACACGAATTTGTAAGCTCCCTTCTTCCCTCATGACCAATTAGTTAAATCAGCCTCAAAAATAATGCTGGACAGATAAAAACCACAAGGATTAGAAGCACAACTTACCAGCTGAAGAGAATCTGGAATTTCAACAACAAAAGTTGGTTCCGAGGGAGGAAAAAAAAAAGACCAGCACAGACTGGGTTGGACTGGGTGCTAGCACACTGTGCCAAACAGGCTGGGGAGAACTCTGAGATCAGAGAAGCCACTGAGACAGAGGAATCTGACACAGGCTATTAGCTCTTCTCTGCTTATAAAATAGCAGTTCAGAAGAGAAATCAAGCCATTTTAAAATATACAGCCAGATCCTTAATCCACCCCAATCCAGAAATGACTAAGTAGATCTCCTCATCGCTGTGCAGACACCTTCTGCTGCCCAGTGGAATTCTAGCAGCAGCAGAATTCCCAGAAAAGCAGAACTCCCACAGAAGTGGAACCTTTGACATAGGGAATGCAGTCTCAGGGCAGACACTTCTGGTTTGAGTGCAGGGGCTTTTCACGTCAGCTGCTGATATCCACGGCCCCACAAGGAGGCATTGGCTGGGGTTTGTGATGCTTTCACTGTTCAGTCTTAAATCTCAGAGCAGTCACTAGGCCACACAGAGAGGTCCTTCACTGGCCACTCCTCACAGCACAGCTGTGCTAAGCACCTCTGAGGTATTTCAGGGAGGGGGGAGGGGAACTCTCTCCCAGAGCTCTTTCTTAGCTCAGGCACAGAGTTGTTGCATTCTACCTCCTGTCTGGGAGGAAGCTGGTAAATAAATAAATAAACTTCTTACCCCAAAGGCAAACCCCAACAGATTTTTAACAATGAGTAAGAAGCTGAAGAGAACAATTGACACCTTCTATACAGAGAAAGAGGGGGTATCCAACCCCAAGGAAGTTAATAGCAGAGAGTAAGCAGATAACAGCCTAAAGGGGAAAGATACCTGCCCCCCATCACATAACTCTCTCCTAGAAGAGAGTATTAAAAAGTTAAGAAAGTTTGAAGAAAAATGGGGAAAGGAAAGAGAAGCTATAGAGAATAACAACGTCCTGAAATTTGAGTTGGAAAAAATAAAGAATTCACAGGAGGTGCAGGGAAACAAAATTTGTGAGTTAGAAAAGGTTAAAAAATCACAGGAAAGTAGGATTTCTGAATTGGAAAAGATAAAAAATTCTCAAGAAAGTAGGATTTCTGAATCGGAAAAATAAAATAACTCACTAAAAAAAATTAGTGAAATGGAAAAAATTCAACAGAGCAAAATAATTAATTTAAAAACTCAATTGGGCATATGTAAAAAGAACTAAAAAATATGAATGAAGAAAATAACTCATTAAAAATCAGAATGGAACAAATAGAACTGAATGACTCATTGAGAAACCAAGAACCAGCCAAATGAAACAAAACAAAACAAAGACAAAAACAAAAACAAAAAGCTGGAGAATAACATCAAATACTTACTGGGAAAATCTATAGACCTGGAAAATAGATCTAGGCGAGATAATCTGAGAATCATTGGATTTCCCAAAAAACTATGATCAAAACAAGAGCCTAGATTCTATTTCACAGGAAATCATCACAGAGAACTGTCCAGAGATAATAGAAACAGAAGGAAAAATAGATGTTGAAAGAATTCATCGAACACCTTCTAGAAAAGACCCTAAAAAAAGAACTCCACGGAAGATTGCGGCTAAGCTGCAGAACTACCAAATTTAAGGAAAAAATCTTGCAAGCAGCCAGGAAAAAAACAATACAAATATCAAGGTGCCACAATAAGGGTCATGCAAGATCTGGCTACCTCCACATTAAAGGATCGAAGGGCCTGGAACCTGTATTCTGAAAGGCAAAAGAATAAGGATTGCAACCAAGAAATAAACTACCCAGCTAAGTGTAACATTTTCTTCCATGGAAGAAGATGGTCATTTAATGAAATAGAGGGATTTCTTTTGTTTCAAAGAAAAAAAACAGACTTAAACAAAAAGTTTGATGGACAAGACTGAAGAGAAGCAAAAAAAAAGGTAAAAAGAACTCTTGAGAACTGTATCTCTGTTGTGGATATACAGAAAGTATGCATGGATAACTTGATTTTACTGATATAATATTTTTTAAAGGGAAGTAGTAAAGGGAAGGGGATAGTATCAGAAAAAGGGGAAGGAGAGATAAAAAGAAGGACACTACAAACCAGGAAGAGGCATAGAAAATTTACCACATCTGAGGGAATTTAGAGAGGGGGAGAAACTTTGTGTGAATCTTACTCACATCAGAGTAGGCTCAAAGAGTAAATAATTGACATATTGGCTTTTCAGAGAATTCTCTCTCATTTTATTAAAAAGGGGGGGGAAGGAAAGGGAAAAGGAAAAGGGGAATAAGAGAAGGGTACTAGAAAGGGGAAGGGACTTAAAAGGAGGAGGGAGGGATACTAAAAAGGGAGGGCAACGCATCACAAGTGAGGTGTATAAATTAAATATTGGGGAAGGGGTTCAGGGGTGTCAAGGGATAAAAAAAGGATAATCTGGGCATAATATGATGACATGGAATACAGAATTAGTCATTTTCACTGTAAATATGAATGGGATGAATTCTCCCATTAAACAAAGCCTGATAGCAGACTGGATCAAAAGTCAGAACCTTACAATACATTGTTTACAGGAAACACACTTAAAGCAGGGAGATACATACAGAGTAAAGGTAAAAGGTTGGAGCAGAATCTATTATGCTTCAGGTGAAGCCAAAAAAGCAGGGGTAGCCATCCTTATGTCATGTGGGAAAACTGGGACACTAATACATTGTTGGTGGAGTTGTGAAAGAGTCCCGCCATTCTGGAGAGCAATTTGGAACTATGCCCAAAAAGTTATCAAACTATGCATACCCTTTGATCCAGCAGTGCTACTATTGGGCTTATAGTCCAAAGAAATACTAAAGAGGAGAAAGGGACCTATATGTGCCAAAATGTTTGTGGCAGCTCTTTTTGTAGTGGCTAGAAACTGGAAGATGAATGGATATCCATCAATTGGAGAATGGTTGGGTAAATTATGGTATATGAAGGTTATGGAATATTATTTCTCTGTAAGAAATCACCAGCAGGTTGAATACAGAAAGGTTTCAACAGACTTGCATGAATTGATGCTGAGTGAAATGAGCAGAACCAGAAGATCACTATACACTTCAACAACAATATTGTATAAGGACGTATTCTGATGGAAGTGCATATCTTCAACATAAAGAAGATCCAACTCACTTCCAATTGATCAATGATGGACAGAAACAACTACACCCAGAGAAGGAACACTGGGAATTGAATGTAAACTGTTGGCACTACTGTCTATCTACCCAGGTTACTTATACTTTTGGAATCCAATACTTAACGTGCAACAAGAAAATTGGATTTATACACATATATTGTATTTAAGTTATACTGTAACACATGTAAAATGTATGGGACTGCCTGTCATGTAGGGAAGGGAGTAGGGGGAAGGAGGGGAAAATTTGGAAAAATGGATACAAGGGATAATGTTATAAAAATTACTCATGCATATATACTGTCAAAATTTTTATAATTATAAAATTAATAAAAAATATAAAAAAAAAAATCTCAGCAGATATTCCAAACCACATAAGTCATGCACAAGCTATCATTCTATAATGTCACTGGTCCACCTGAAAAAATGAACACTTTCGTAACTATTTCAACCATTCTCAAATTGATGGAAGCCTTCTTAGTTTCCAATTTTTCCCAACCCAGAAAAAAATAAGTCTATAAATACTTTTCGGCTTATGGATTATTTTAATCACTATATAGCATTATTTGGAGATTAAATGATATGCATTAAGTTTTATAGCTCCTTAAGTAGGGCTAGACCAGTCACAGATCTGCCAACAATACACAACTGCACTTATTTATGCAAAATCTTTCCTAGCATTTATCCTTTTCCTTTTTTGCCATCTTAACCAATATATTTGAAAAAATGAAAACTTTATCAGAAAAAAAAATTCTGTTAAAAAACTCCCCAGTTTTCCAGCTTTACTCCTAATGTTGGCTATATTGCTTTTGTTTGAAGAGTTTTTTCTTTATATAGTATAATCAACATTATTCATATTACTTTCTGTGGACTTCTCTATTGTTTGGTGATGAACTCATATATATATATATATATATATATATATATATTATACATATATATACATATGTATATATGTATACACACACACACACACACACACACACATATATATATATATATCTCCTTTCCAGTTTTCTTTTTTTTTTAATATTAATAGCTTTTCATTTTTCAAAATGCATGCAAAGATAATTTTCAACATTCACCTTTCAAAATCTGGTGTTCTCAATTTTCTCCCTAACTTCTCCCCTCCTGGACAACAAATAATTCAATACTGGCTAAACATATGCACCTATTCTAAACATATTTCCACATATATCTTACTGCACAAGAAAATTAAGCTGAAAAGGCAAAAAAAATAGATAAAGGAAACAACAAAAAGGCAAAAATACTATACTATTATCCACATTCACTCTTAATAATCTTCTCTTTGAATAGATGGCTCTTTTATCACTAGACTATTAGAATTACCTTAAATATCCTCATTGTTGAAAAGAGCCACATCTATCACAGTTAATCATCACATGATCTTGTTATTTCTGTGTAGAATATTCCCTTAGTTCTAGTCACCTGACTTCTTAAATCAGCCTGCTGATCATTTTGTATAAAACAATAATATTCTCTTCACTAATATTTTATTTAAGATTTTTTTATCAGTATTCATTAGGAAAATTGGTCTATAACTTTCTTTCTTTGTTTTGTCCCCCAAATCGTTTAGTAATGAGCACAATTTCCGACCATAAAAGGAATTTCATAGGATGCCTTCTTCCCCTATTTTCCCAAACAAATTATAATATTGGAATGAATTTTTCTTTAATCTTTTGGTAGAATTCATTTGTAAATCTGGTGCTAGAGATTTTTTATTATGGATTTCATTAATAACTTGCTCAATTACTTTTTCTAAAATGAAATTATTTAAATAGTTTTATTTTCACATCTGTTAATCTGTGCAAGCTATATTTTTTGGTAAATATTCATCCATTTCACTTAGATCATCATATTTATTGCAATACCATTGGGCAAAATATCACCTAATGATTGATTTAATTTCCTCTTCATTGGTGGCAAGATTATCCTTTTCCTTTTTGATACTGGTAAGTTAGTGTTCTTCTTTCATTTTCTAAACACATTAGCCAAAGTTTTATTTTTTTCATAAAATCAACTCTTAGTTTTCTTTATAATTTAATAGTCATTTCTATCAAATTTATTTTTTTGTTTTAATTTTTTTGTTTTCAGAATTTCAAATTTGTTGCTTAATTGGAGATTTTAATTTATTTGTTTTCTCATTTTTTCATTTGCATACTCAATTAATTGATCTTCACTTTCTCTACATTATTTAAGCATCTGTAGATATAAAATTTCTCCTAAGAACTACTTTGGATGCATCACATAAATTTTTGTATTTGTTTCATTATTGTCATTCTCTTGGATTTATAGTTTCTATGATTTGTTGCTTTTTTACCCTATAATTTTTAGAATATTCAATCACATAATTTCTGATTAACTTTAGTTTGGATTAAATTTAGTCCATGCCCCTTTATTATATATTATTTTATTGCATCAAATATGTAAATGATAGATTTATTATTTCTGACTTTCTGCATTTGATTGTCAAGTTTTTATTTCCTAATTCATGGTCAGTTTTTCTGTAGGTTTCATGTACTATTGAGAAAAAAAGTGTATTCCTTTTTAGCCCCATTCAATTCTCTAGAGGCCTATCATTGATAACTTTTCTGAAATTCTACTTTATTCCTTAACTTCTTTCTTTCTTCCTTAACTTCTTTCTTTCTTCCTTAACTTCTTTCTTTCTTTCTTTCTTTCTTTCTTTCTTTCTTTCTTTCTTTCTTTCTTTCTTTCTTTCTTTGTTTCTTTACTTCTTTCTTTCTTTCTTTCTTAACTTCTTTCTTTCTTTCTTTCTTTCTTAACTTCTTTCTTTCTTTCTTTCTTTCTTTCTTTCTTTCTTTCTTTCTTTCTTTCTTTCTTTCTGTCTGTCTGTCTTTCTTTCTTTCTTTCTTTCCTTCCTTCCTTCCTTCCTTCCTTCCTTCCTTCCTCCCTCCCTCCCTCCCTCCCTCCCCTCCTCCCTCCCTTCTTTCTTTCTTTCTTTCTTTCTTTCTTTCTTTCTTTCTTTCTTTCTTTCTTTCTTTCTTTCTTTCTTTCTTTCTTTCTTTCTTTCTTTCTTTCTTTCTTTCTTTTCTCCTTTTGAGGCTAGACTTATCTAGTTCTGACAGAGGGAGGGTGAGATTTCCACATTCTTATAATTTTGTTGTCTATTTCTTCCTGCAACTTGCTTAGTTTTTCCTCAACAAATTTAGATACTATTCCTCTTGGTGCATATTTGTTTTGTACTGATATTAGTTCATTATTTATGGAGTCCTTTAGCAAGATGCATTTTCCTTCCTTTTCTATTTTAATTAATTTGTTTTGTTTTTTCTTGATCTCAAACTAGGATTTCACCCCCCCTTTTTTTTCAGCTGAAAGATAATATTTTGTGCTCAAAACTTTTACCATTTCTCTGCATGTTTCTCTGTACTTCAAATGTATTTCTTATAAACACATTTTTTTAGGATTCTGGTTTTCAATCCACTCAGCTATCATAATGTTCTCTAGTTCAATTTTTAACACTCCTATGTGTTTCATAAAATTTGCAGTGTATGTAAATATATATTTTTTATTTTCTATCTCTTCCTTCTAGACTTTATTCATAATATATAGAAGATAATGTGTGGGGACTTACTAAAGATCTTTTCAACTTTGCTAAAGTTGTTAATTGTTTTTGACTACATTTTTTAAGTTAATTCTTTAGGATTCTCTAAAAAATACCATCATATCAACTGACTAAAGTAATAATTTGGTTTTCTTGTTGTTTACACTTATTCCATCAATTTATTTCTATTGTTAAAATTTATAGTGCAGTATTGAAATACCAATGGGTGATAAAGGACATTCTTCTTCTTCACTTTTGAATCTTACTGGGTTAGCTTTTAATTTATCCTCATTGCAAATAAAATTATACTTTAATTTTATGCTTTCTACTATTTTAAGAGAAATAGCTCTTGTATTTTATCAAAAGCTTTTTCTGCATCTGTTTATATAATCACATATTTTTTATTACTATGAACAATTATTATTGCAATCTTCCTAATATTTCACCAGGAACATTTTCCTGTATAAATCCAACAAAGTTATAATGCATGGTCTTTTTCAATGCACATTTCCATATTTATCATGCTGCACAAGAAAATTCTGATTGAAAAGGGAAAAAATGAGAAAGAAAAAAAAGCAAGGAAACAACAACAACAACAACAAAGAAAATACTATGTTGTGATCCACATTCAGCTCTCACAGTCCTCTTTCTGGATGAAGAAGGCTCTATCAATCACAAGTCTATTGGAACTGGCCTGAATCACCCTATTTTTGATAAGAGCCATTTTCATCAGAGTGGACCCTTTACCAAGACTCTTGTTGTTCTTATGTAAAATGTTATCTTGGTTATGCTCATTTCACTTAGCATCATTTCACATAAATCTCTTCAGGGCTTTCTGAAATTATCTTGTTGTACATATACCATAATTTATTCAGTCATTCCCCAACTGATAGGCATTTGCTCAGTTTCCAGTTACTTGCCACTACAAAAAGGGCTACTGCAAATGTTTTTGAACAAATTGATCCCTATCCCTTTTTTATATAGTTCTATAGATTTTAGAAATGAGGTCTTTACCTGAACTCTTTGATATAAAATTTTCCCCCATTTCTCTGCTTCCCTTATAATGTTGGTTTCATTGTTTGTTTGTTTGTTTTTTTTTGTACAAATAATTTTTAACTTAATATAATGAAAATTATCTATTTTGCTCTTAGTAATGTTCTATTTTATCTATTTTGATCTTCATAATTCTTCTCTAATTCTTCTTTGGTTCTAAATTCCTTTCTTCTCAAGGATCTGAGAGATGCATTATATATTTGCTTATAGTGTCACTCTTTGTGTCTAAATCATGAACCCATTTTGAACTTATCTTGGTATAAGATGTTAGGTATTTGTCAATGCCTAGTCTCTGCCATATAATTTTCCAATTTTCCCAGTAATTTTGTCAAATAGTGAATTCTTATTCCAGATGCCGAGAGATCTCTGGGTTTATAGTTTGATGTAATTATTTTGTAAAAGATATTTTGGAGAAGATTTGGAAGTTGCAGCTTTAAATTCCACTATTTTTGTCTCTCTGTTTAAAAGTTTTATACAACAAATATAATACAGTAAAAATCAGAAAGATAATTGGTAAATCAGAAAACTTTCTAAGTTCCTCCTATAATGTTTCAAATACAAATTAAGTATAAACTGATTAAAGCTTATAAAATTAAAGTTATTCCTAACTAGACAAATGTTTAAAGAATCCAATTTAGCAAGATTTCTTTTTAAAAATTTGACATCATTAATAATTTGGGAAATGCAAGTTAATAATCTTTGAGTTTCTAGTTCATTCCTATCAAACTGATACAGATGAAAAAAAAAAAAAAGAAGAAAATGACAAATGTTGGAAATTGTTAGAAAAAAAAATACAATATAATAGCTAAGGAATATTCACATTAGAAGGCAGTTTCTAGCTTTGTCCAGAAAGTTGCTAAAGTGTGTAAAGTTGAATACATTTTTTATTACTACATAGACCTACACTACACAAGAGGCACCCACAGCAGTCCTTCATCAAGGATACAGTGTGATAGAGTGGGTGAACCTCCCAGCACAAACAGAACAAAACATTAATCCTTATCCAGTGCTTGTGGCTAGAATTTATTAAAGACCATTAAGCCAGCAGTACCATTATCTGGGATAAGACCTGAAAAGATATACATCTGTTATACTAATGCACATATTAATGTATGCTGTGAAACTATTCCAGAGTGGCAAATTTTATTAGTTATGGCTCCAAATTTTATACACGGGTCACCATTAAAGATAATCAGATTATTACATAATTGATGATGGATTCTTGAAAAAAACTTTTCTAAATTTCCTTTTAAATGACCAACTATCTTTACAGATACATCCAAATATAATATTTGTGCTGTATACTCTCGGGACATAACTATAAAGAGAGTAGTCAGAACTCCTTTTCAGTCCACTCAGCAGAATGAATTGTATGCAATCATTTTAGCTCTTACTTATCCAGGAAATATAAATATAATATCTGATTTGGCCTATTCAGTAGGTGTGGTATAAAGAATTGCCACAGCCCAAATGAAATTTGTACCCTCTAATATATATGATCTCTTTAAGGAATTTCAAGAGCAAGTGAGAAAACGTTCAGGTAAGATTTATATCTTGCATATCTACTCTCATAGTGGTCTTCCAGGTCCTATTTTTGACGGTAATTCAAAGGCAGATAGCCTTCTAACCATGTTGGCCAATACCCCTTTGTTCCAAGAAACCCAAGAATCTCAAGAATCTCATTTTAAATATCATCAGGCTGCTCGACCTTTACATTTACAATTTGGAATAACAAGAGAGGAAGCTAGGAGCATAGTAAAAGCTTGTACATCCTGCATTCCTTTCCACGCTCTTATACTCACTTTAGGGAAGGACCCTCATGATTTGAGACCTAATGAAATCTGGCAAATGGATGTGACCCATTATAAATCTTTTGGTTGTCTGTCTTTTATCCATGTTGTGGTAGACACTTTTTTCAGGATTCACTTTTGCAATACCAGCAGCACTGGACAAGTGGTCACTGAATTCCTTATACAAGCATTTGCAATTATGGGTGTGCCACAAGCAATAAAAACATATAATGGACCTGCATATATTTCTAAACATTTTGCATACTTTTGTGCACAGTATAAGATTTTACACATCACTTGTATAATTTTAATCCTCAAGGTCAGGAAATAGTAGAGAGGGGAAACAGAGACATTAAGATGCTCCTCCAAAAATAAAAGAAAGGGGAAGCCACAGGTAACCCTAGAGAATGTCTTAATCCAGTTCTTTATACTATTAACTTCTTGATTTTTGACTAAGATGCACTGGCTTCAGCAGACAGGTTTTGTAGCCCACCAGAAGTGCAGTGTCCCTTGTGAGAAGTTCCACTGTCTTTAGATAATCTCCAGATGATGTGGAGAAACCCAGAAAGTGGTGAATGGAAGGGAGCAGATAGGTTAGCTGCTTGGGGGAGAGGGTTTGCTTGTATCTATACAGATGGAGAAGGAATCAGATGGGTGCTAATGAGCTGTATTTGCCTTGTCCATAGGAGAGAGATGGAGCAGACTCTTAAAAATGAAGGAGAAGATCCAATAAACATCAGGTGGTTCCATTGCTCACTGTACCCACAACTGAAAGAGCATGGGAGTTACAGCATTTGATTCATAGACATCAAAAATTGTTGGACTTCCAAATCCTCAGGAATCATTGAATTCTCTGAGACATGATAAGACTATTGTAGGACTTCTAAACCCTCAGGAATCATTGGATTATCTGAGATATGATAAGACTCTTATAGGACTTTTAACCCCTCAGGAATCATTGGATTATCTGAGACATGATAAGACTGTTTTAGGACTTGGATTTTCTTAGAAATGATACAACTGTTGCTGGACTTCAAAATCTGCAGGAATCATTGGATTCCCTAACACATAAAAAGACTGTTGCAGGACTTCAAAAACTTGCAGGGATCACTGGATTCCCTGATACATGAAGCAATGGACAATAGTTTGGTTTTGGACTATCTCTTGGCTGCTGAAGAAGGTATATGTGTGACTGTTGTTTACATACCCTTCTTCCAGGATTTCTGGAAATCTTCTGCCACATCATGTTGATTTACATTCTTTGTCATATCACTACTTGCATGTACAATTCATTTCTTACATCACATTGAGCCTGCCTTGGCTGTGGGGAGAGTCATCACTAATAGCCTGTGCATTATTGCCATGTGCTCATGGGTTTGTGCATACCTGTTTCTAATAAGACACTTCAGCCCACAAACCCGCTAGCAATCCCCACTTCCCTTTGTTGCTTTTCATCTCCCTTCCTGAGATTTCAGGGAGGGTGTGATCACCTTCTTTTGGGGGTTTTCACCTTCCTGAGAAGTCAGGGATGGCATGACCACCTGTATTCTAAATCAAAAGAAAGCAGGAGATGTAAGGGCCTGAAACTCTTGAGTCAATGCACTGAAGTTGGACAGTTGAGCACTTGAGGCTAATTACTCTATACTGGATTGGATACTCTATAAGAATATGCTTGGAAAATGGCCTTTCCTACTATTCTGTGCTGGCCCAATCATTAGGTGTATACAGAGAATTTTGGGAGGGACTAGGAGGTTCAGGGAGACTAGGCAGGGTCACTTCTGTGAGACAGAGAGGCAGTGAGGTAGCAGAGGTCCTAGCCATCCACTCTCTTCACTTCTACTGCTAAAGACCTAGAATAAAGACTTTTGCTTATCCTGACTCCAGCTGATTCTAAGGTATCCAGGGTGCTAACGCGGTCACCACACTTACCATGCAGAGTTGTTATGAAAATAAAATGACATTATATTTGTAAAATGCATAGTATAGTGCCTGACAAATTATAAGCCCTAAAGAAATATCTCTTCTTTCCGTCTTTTCCTTGTAATGAATTCATAATATTTAGTAAAACTTTTATAATAATTATACCACTAATAGTTCACTTACTTTGGATTGTGAATTTTAGGAAGTTTCTAAGGATTTCCAATACACCCTACATTGTGGATGGAAGAACTGAAAACTTTTTAAGTTATTAAGGTCAGGTTGACTCAGAGAATCATTTATTGCTATTAGTCTCTTCTTTCTCTCACCAATACTAAAAGAACTCTCCTCTGATGGCACTTTCCAGACTAGCTTTCTGGAATATTTCTGTATGAGTCTTCTTCTTAGGTGAAGAGGTGATGAAGTCAGGAGAGCCACCAGGAGGATCTCTTTTCTATCTCTGTCTTCTGTGTCTTCTCTGTATAGTATCTTTTTAAAATTAAATTAAAAATTTTATTTATAACTTTTTATTGACAGAACATATGCTTGGGTAATTTTTTGCAACATTATCACTTGCACTCACTTCTGTTCCAACTTTTCCCTTCTCTCCCTCCACACCCTCCCCTAGATGGCAAGCAGTCTTATATATGTTAAGTATATTATAGTATATCCTAGATACAATATATATGGGCAGAACCGAACAGTTCTGCTGTTGCACAGGGAGAATTTCATTCAGAAGGTAAAAGTAACTTAGGAAGAAAAACAAAAATGCAAACAGTTTACACTCATTTCCCAGTGTTCCTTTTTCTGGGTGTAGCTGATTCTATCCATCATTGATCAATTGGAACTGAATTAGATCTTCTCTTTGTTGAAGATATCCACTTCTATCAGAATACATCCTCATATAGTATTGTTGTTGAAGTGTATAATGATCTCCTGGTTCTGCTCATTTCACTTAGCATCAGTTCATGTAAGTCTCTCCAAGCCTCTCTGTATTCATCTTGCTGGTCATTTCTTCTGTATAGTCTCTTAGTCTGTATTAGTCCTCTTAGTCTGAGTCTGAGTCTGATTCTAAGATTGAGCATTGGTCTCCAGTCCTCTCAGCTCTTAAATACCTCAGTCTGATTACATCATTATATCACACTAAGTATATGTGAACTAGAGAACCGTTATCTTATCAATCACACTGAATAAACACTCTGATGTAAGTATCCTTGCTTCAAGTAGAATACAGGTGGTCATGTCCTCCCTGACTTCTCAGAGAGGGAGCTGAGAAACTCCAAAGGGAAAATGGGGAGCCAAACCAGGTATTTTTAGTAAGTTTCTTTGGGCTGAAGGGTCTTATACCTCACTCAGAGAGGACTAGAACTGAGCAAATGCACTTGGATAATGGAGCACGTGAGGCTAATTGCCAATTGGACAATTCTCTATTAACATGTTTGAAGGATGACCTTCCCCAACTATTCTGTGTTGGCTGGATCGGTAGGTGTGGACAAAGAAGGGGAAGTGACATGAGTAGTTAGAGTAGGAGGAGGAAAGTGATTCATTCTCCTGGCTGTGGAGAGAAGGGAAGGAGGTGTGGAGATGGCTAGATCTAATCCCCTGACTGCCACCACAAAAGACCAAGAATAAAGACTTTTAATTATCCTGATTCTGGCTGATTCTAAGAGATCCAGGGTCCCAACACACCACTATCTGTGGACATCTACATGAAAAATCAGATCAAAAAGGTAAAAATTGAGAAAGAAAACAAAATGCCAGCAAAGAACAACAAAAAGTAAAATTACTGTGTTGTGTTCCACATTCCATTCTCACAGTCCTTTCTCTGAGTGTAGCTGGCTCTCTTCATCACAAGATCATTGAAACTAGCTTAAATCATCTCATTTTTTTTTAAAAGAGCCACATCCATCAGAATTCATTATTGTATAATCTTGTTGCCATGTCTAAAGATCTGCTGATTCTGCTCATTTCATTTACCATCAGTTCATATAAGTCACTCCAGGCCTGTCTAAAATCATTCTGCTGATCATTTCTTATAGAGCAATAATATTCCATAATATTCATATTCCATATCTTATTCAGCCATTCTCCAACTGATGAGCATCCAGACAATTTCCAGTTCCTTGCCACTACAAAAAGGGCTACCACAAACATTTTTATGCATGTTAGCCCCTTTTCATCCTTTAAGATCTCTTTGAGATATACACCCAGTAGAAACACTGCTGGATCAAAGGGTATGGAATGTTTGATAACTTTTTGAGAATAGTTCCAAATTGTTCTCTAGCATGGCTGGATCTGTTTACAATTGCACCAACAGTGTATTAGTGTCCCAGTTTTCCCCATCCCCTCCAACATTGGTAATTATCTTTTCCATCATCTTTGCCAGTCTGAAAGATGTGTAATGGAATCTCAGAGATGTCTTATTTAGCATGAGAATTGACTTCTCAGGATTGTTTTTTGAGAAAACTAGAGTTGATCAATATCAAAAATAAAAATGCAGTATACAAGAGAAACATAAGAAAGGTGAAGAGTTTTCAAATTTAATTATCTTTTGGACTTCATGCTTACAAAGGAATAATAGTAGTGGAAATTGAAAATAGTTTAGTAATCATTGAGAATGCAATGAAACTTTTAGGCTAGACTAAAAAAGGCAAAGAAGTACTTTAGAGAAGACCAAAGGAGGGGGTGAAGGGATGAATTCACTAGTTCTTAAAATAGGGCTGAAATAAATGAAAGCTATTTAAACACAGATGTATGGTGTCCTATTTATCATCTCAAGTCAGCATAGAAAAGGAATGTATTTTTCAAAAACATTATAGTAGTAAAAGTAGAACGCAATGAATAAGAAAGATAAAGGGGAAAAGTTTGTGAGAAGGTCAAAGGAATGGAAGGGATTGTTTCAAATAAAACACACTCTAGACTTTAGGAGTTTCATTACCACTGTACCTTATTCCTAACTCATAGAATCAAAAGTGCAGTGACCCAGAAATTCGGGTTTGATCTGAGAGAGAAAAAAAGAGTAGACAAATTATATTGTTCCAACCATTATGCATTATTCAGAAGTTATTGTTTATTTTTTGTTAACAAAAAATGAATGAAATACTTTTATTGAGAAAAAACACAATCTAAACTAAATTAGGTATGTAACAATGAATGAAAAATGAAAACTCATCAAATTACTGTATACAAGAAACAAAATTAAGTTTCATACAGATTTAATATATGAGGGAGAACTTACCAGCCATGGCAATCATAATCACGGAGAAGATCAATGATAAAAACAAATAGTCAAGTTGCATAAAAAAAGTATAACACTTAAAGATATAAATTTTCATGAAATATGCATATTGAATAGGTATAAGCATCTAAATAATTGCAAAAAAAAATCAACCAGATTACAAAAAATAGAGGAAAAATAACCT
Organism: Sminthopsis crassicaudata; assembly: GCF_048593235.1. Taxonomy (NCBI): domain Eukaryota; kingdom Metazoa; phylum Chordata; class Mammalia; order Dasyuromorphia; family Dasyuridae; genus Sminthopsis; species Sminthopsis crassicaudata. The sequence continues at coordinate 255,371,024 of NC_133620.1, read as the reverse complement.
TAGTGAACAAAAACTAAATTTTTCATTTGACAGATTAAAAGATATAAAAATAGGGGCAGATAAGTGGCTCAGTGGATGGAGCACCAGCCCTGAAGTCAGAAGTACCTGAGTTCAAATCTGGCCTCAAACACTTAACACTTTTTAGCTGTATAACCATGGACAAGTCACTTTTTCTCAACTACGTCAGCAGCAAGAAAATAAATAAATAAATATATATATATTTTTAATTTTTAAAAAGTTATAAAAATATGGTTTTCCAAAGAAGAAATACAAATTAAAGTAGGTAAGTAATTCTAACTTTTAAAAAGTTAGAAACCATTAAAGTGAGAAATGAAAATTAAAGCATGCCTATATACCATGTTAGCAAATATGCAAAAACAGAGGAAGAGTCATTTTGCTGAAGTCATGAAAAGATAAGCTTACAAATTCTATACCAAAGAAATTCATAAAATGTTTTAGCCTTTCTCCAAAACATTTTGTAATTACATAAGAACATTTCCTAAATAAATTATTGTTGTAATTCATTGACTTTATTATGTACAGTATTCTCAGGAGGCTATTCAGAAAAAAAGAAAAAAAAAACATATGTACAAAAATGATCATAGTAGTAAAATTTATGATTTTTTTATATCAATACCCAACTATTTGGAAGGACTGAATTAATTTTAATATATGAAGGATGCATTTTGGGAGGTGGATAATATTGTATAATATTTCAATAAAATAAAAACTTATAAAACAAAAATGTTAATTGATACATAAAATTAATTATACTTACATAATGGGTTATGAGTAATAATTTTGTTCTTTAGTATAAAGTACATTTGAAAATATTTGAAAGTCAAAAAAGTGTTTTAACTAAAAGCTATCCCCCTCCCATCTTGAGGCTGGGGTTAAGTGACTTGCCCAGGGTCACACAGCTAGGAAGTGTTAAGTGTCTGAGACCAGATTTGAACTCTAGTCCTCCTGAATTCAAGGCTGGTGCTCTATCCACTGCGCCACCTAGCTGCCCCCAAAGCTATTCTTTTTGATAGTTAAGCCAAAATAAATACTTTTTACACTCTTTCCTCTCACACAAACATATGTTGGTTCTTTGTAGAATCCTGTACATTAACAGTGTTATATCTAATACTATAAATTATTTAAATAATTAACTGCACAACAAATAACTTGGTATTTCAAATATAATATTTGCAATATGTGATTTTGAAAACCATGATATACTTTTAAAATTTTACACATTTCCCCTTTTAATCTCTTATAATTTCAGTAACTCACTTATGCAACTCATAAAATAAAAAAAGAATTACCACTAAACCATATGTAACAAGTGGTCATCCAGGCTCCATATCAATGGAAAGAAATATTAGATATTTAAAATAATGGAAAGAAAAACAATACTTTCAGAGTCATCTCATTCCACCTCTAGACAGTTCCAATGTGATCTAGCCTGATCAAAATATAGAAAAAAGAAATATCACTACCTTATTCCTTGAGAAAGTAATGTTTTTATTAATGCAGGAAAAATAGTTGCTTTATCATAATCTTGACTCATATTGACTCTGTCATTCATTAAAATCTTCATAATATTTTGAGGTAAACTGTAATCTAACCATACTTTCAAACTGTATATCATTTCTACTTCCACCAAAAAACAGGTGCAAACAGTATAAATGATAATGAATTATATTATTAAAAACATACATTTGGAAGATCCATATACTTTCCTTTACTTGGAAGTATGTTCCTTGTAAAGTGGATCAACTTTATGAACATAATAAAAAAAAAAAAAAACTGGACCTAAACTTCAAACTTCTCTTTTTTATTAATTATAGCTTTTTATTTAAAAATTATAGCTATTTATTTAAAAGCTTTATTTATTTAAAGAATATGGATTGGTTTTCAACATTGACCTTTGCAAACTTTTCCCCTCTGCTCCAACTTTTCCCCTCCTTGCCCTCATCCCCTCCCCTAAATGGCAAGTAGTCCAATAAATGTTAGATATGTTAAAGTATATGTTTAAAACAATATATGTATACATATTTATATAGTTATCTTACTACACAAGAAAAATCTGATCTAAAAAGAAAGTTAAAAAAAACTGAGAAGAAAAACAAAAATTCAAGCAAACAATAATAAAAAGAGCTGACATTCTATGTTGTGGTCCACACTCATTTCCCAACATTCTCTTTCTGGGTGTAGCTGATTCTCTTCATTGAATTGGAACAGGTTTGAATCATCTCATTGTTGAAGAGAGTTATGTCCATCAGAATTAATCATCATATAGTACTGTTGTTGAAGTGTATAATGATCTCCTGGTTCTGCTCATTTCACATAGCATCAGTTCATGTAAGGATCTCCAGGCCTCTCTAAAATCATCCTGCTGGTCATTTCTTACATAATAGTTTGCCAGTTTTTCCCCCTTCTAGTCAATCCTATGTCCATCTCATAAAAATGTTTTCCTAGTTTATCAGTTTTTCTTTTATTTAATTAAGACCTTGGCATCTTTGAATATCCACTACCTAGAATAGTATCTAAAATATAATAGGCTCCTAATAAATGTTTAGTGAATGAAGATTATTAGTTAACTGAAAGTTGATTATAGTGTCTCCTTTTCATTGTCACCTGAGAGAGCTTATTTCCCTTGTCTGAATATGGAAAGTAAAAGTAAACAAAATACCTTTAAAGAGAAAAACAAAAACAAAAACAAAAACATAAATTTATGTCAATATTGGAAATTTGAAGCCATAATTAAAACTATATAGCATATTTTCAGTAAAATGTCCAGATCATTTCACCTTACCAAAACATAGTCATTTAGTCAATAATTCATGTTTGAAAGTAGGTTTCTCCAATGTGTGAAATAATCATGCATATAGCCATTCTCCACATTGTCATTCTTATTTTTTAATTAACAATTATGCTGTTCTGACACTTGAGTTCAACATCAGAAAAAGGCTAACATATTTTTATCTTTTATTTTTAGAAGTAGAAATTTGTCTATAAATAATTTGCTATTACCTGAATAAGACCATGCAATTCAAAAGAGTATGGATTTTATGAGATGCACATAGGATTGATTAGAAGGGGGGGAAAAAAAAAAAAACAACAAAGCAAAAAAAAAAAAAAAAAACCGACAAACTATTCCCTGTAGTGAAGTTTGCCCTAATAAAATTCTGGAGTTCTAACTATGTCATTTAGACTATTTCATTTTTAACATGCACATTTGTAAATGTTAAATCCATTAAATAATACTGCATAATTCAAATTTCAACATATAATTGGTCAAATGACTTATCTCTGCTTTTCATCATCATTAGAAAAATGCATCTTGTCATTCTAATAACACCATTCCCACAGGCTAATTGGTTTATGTTATTTAAATAGATAACATAATGACAAGTTTTGTGATTTGATTTTAAAAAGAAATGCACATATGAAAAAAATAAGTAAGTTACCTCTAGCTTCTCAGATATACTGGTTAGCTATCTCACTAGCAAACATAGGTAAAAATGTTATTTTTTGCAGTTCCTGAAGGAACCTAGATTGCCTAATATTGATTCTCTCCAGAATAAATAACTCTGTAAGTTCATAGGGCATGATCTGTCCATATCTCATCATCATCCTGGAAGATCCAAAATTCTTGGTATTCACAACTTGTTTATCCCCCCTTCTTCTCTGATTATATTGCAGACACACAAAATCTTCAACCCTCATTGAAGGAACAATACAGAACAATTATGTACCCATTTACCACCAGTTGATCACTTTTTGCATTTCTTTCACTTCTCCATTATACTACACCAGGTACCTTCTCTACCTGTTTTTCATATTTTAGCTTTCTTTTTTATATTTTCTTTCCTTATTAGATTGCAAACTCCTTTAGGGCAAAAAACTTTCTTATTCATGCTTATAATCTTAGTACTTAGTAGATACTTAGTAGTATCATAGCAGATACTTAATAAATGTTTGTTGATTATTAAATACAAACTACAGGATACTGCAACTGGAAAGGTTCTTAGAGATAATTTTACTGGATCATTCATTTTAACAGAAACCTAAAACGATTAATACAATTTGTTCATAGCTACACAATTATCAAATGACATAAATTAGAATCAAATCAAGACTTCTATCTCTAGGTATAGAACACTCTTTAATATAATCTAGGATCTCCTATTTATTAACAGTTTTAGGTCAAGAAAATACTTGACCTACAATACTACAGGCAATGTTCCAAATATTACTAATGAAAAGACAAAAATAAAACAGCTTTTGCACTAAAAAGCTTATATTTTTCATATGCAAAAGACCACTTACTATTTCACATTTCTCTCCTAAACAATGAAAGTTATTTTTTCCAAAAATAGAAACAAGAAAATTTGCAGTGATCTTCACCAAATAGTATTGATGTGGTGACAAGAAATATTCATTACATTTCTCAATTATTCTCATTGTTTACTTATTATGTACTGTATCTCCCCAAATTTTCACTCTGTAACCTAGAAAATTTACAGAGATAGACAACCCTGATATACATAAATACCTTAAAGATGCTAAACAATCATTAAATGATCACAAGAAAAATTATATATTCATATTTATTCTGCAGGCAACAGGAAAAGCACCTCTCATAAGGTATCAGCAAGCAAAGAGAAGTTGTGTTATTAGTCTTTTAGGAGACCAGAATTCAGCTAATTCACTTTTTTGTTATGATATTACTTTTACTATTTAAAAGTAAGTGACTTTTAAAATTCCCTTGAAAGTTGAAGATATAAATTTCTATACTTATGCTCTATATATGAGACTATCTTTATTTCATAATTTAAATATGTATACATTCAAAAGCCTTTTTCATATGCACTGAATTATATTGTACCAGTTTTCAAAAGTGATAACTATGTAGAAAAATGTGATGCTGTATTTAATTATGTTATCACTTCATAAGGTGAAACAAAAAAAAATTCATTACCACCTCTTGCAAATAGAGGAAACTTGGAAAAGAAGTGATTCAGTCTCTGTTTTTGGTTTTCCCTTTTACTGAACAGCGAGGAACATAAAAATGCATTCTTTCGCTATGTAATAAATTTACTGGATGTAATTTTGTAAGAAAATACAGCTTCATTTGTCAGTTTTGAATCTATTCTGGACACAAGAAAAGAAATCAAATGTGTTTATTGTGATGATCACTTACTTCAAATATTAGAAATGATGGTTTTTTAATATTTTCAGGAGATTGGAAAATGCATGACCAGATTAATATCCCACATTATCTTATGAAAGTTTATCATTGTATTACATGGGATGAAGAATTAGATAGGAAATAGTCTTCTCCTAGAGTCACATAGTATGTGAAATTAGAACCATTACTTATGGAGGCACTTAATTTTGTTTACAGGCAAGGAAGGAAGGAAGGAAAGAAAGAAAAATAATGTGAGTGTTATCATGTAAATATGTCTGTGTGCTCTTCTAAACTAATAAAAAGGCAATCATACAAGCACACCAAACATACTATGGAAACCTTAAAGAAGGCTTAGAATAATTCATTTTTCTTCATATCTTCAAATCTGAAAGATTTATACTTTTCCTAAAAATTATTTTTTCCCCTCCTTACCCCAATCCCTGTAGGATCATGGGAACACAGGTTTATAGCTACAACATAAAGTAGTCATTCAGTCTAACCTATCATTTTAGTGATCAGGAAACTAAAACCAGAAAGGGGTATGACTAGGTCAGTATTAATAAGTTTGTAAAAGTGATAGCAACAGCATAAATTTCTCTATTTCAAAAATTTTATTTTCAGAAATGGACATTTCAGATGAGAAAACCATACATAAAACCAAAGTTGTGATTTCAGAACAGGAAAAACAATCAATAGGGAAATGACTTTTATGAAAGAAAAACAGTAGCTTCTCTGAAGCTATAATAAATTTCTCTGAAATTTATTTTTCTATGCACTTAGTTGGAACACTGAGAAGTTAAATACTTTTCTCAGGGTTACACAATTACTATGTAACTAAGGCAGGACTACAACCCAAGTCTTCCTGACTATAAAATTGGCTTTATTCATTGCTTGACTTTGTGTCATGGAACACATTACCTTATATTAGTATCTTCACTTTTAATTTGAATAAGTTCAAGATTATAAAAGATGTGTTATTAACTTTATTTTTCTGATGACTAAACTTATGACGAAAGAGGTAAAGTATTGCCTGTAAAGTCACACAATTATTTAAGAACAGATTAAACTATTTCCAAATTCATCAACTCAAAACCCACTAGTGACTCTCTATTGCTATTAAAGTTCAGATTCTTATGTTGGTATTTCAATCTAGATCATACTCATCATTATCATCATCACAATTACTATCACTGTCATTGTTGTCATCATCATCGTCATCATCATCATCATCATCATCATCATCATCATCATCATCATCATCATTATCAGGCACCACCCATCAGACCAACTTTATTTCATATTGCTTTCTTCCTACAGGAATATAGTGAATTAGTCAGGGCTATATAGACTTACCTCCTTTATTCAATCTTTCCTTCTGCCTGTAATATACTCCTTCTCATTCTCCTCTAGCCCCTGAATTACTGCTAAACATATAAAAATCAATGCACATACAATCTCTCAGTAAATTACCAATGAACACTTTGCTGATTTCCTTTTCTTATTGCATTCCCTTTGGACCTCAGAAAGCATTTTGCTCTGCCATCCCTAATACGTTTATGCAATATTCTGTGTCAGTTAGCTATGTTTATGTCTTTTCCACACCTAGATGTAAGATCCAGAGGGACAGGAACTGTGATTTATCTAAATTTTATCTCATTCCCAATAGTTATGACAGTAATCTACATATAATAAATATTTTGAAAATATGTAGTTAATGAATATTTCTGGTCCATAAAAGAAACATGAAATCCATAAGCCAGAAGTCTCATAATTTTGACAATCCAAACTCTTTTCCTTAACAAACTTTTTTTTTTTATAGATTTATATTCCAACAGGAATTTAAACTATCTAAAAAACGTAATAGGTTTCTTGATGCTATCTTCCCCTGAAATGCATGACTCCTAGCTTATCTTTTTTAAATCCCCAAGAAATTTCTGATTAAGATAAAAAAATTTTAAAATTCAAATAAATCAATTCATTTATATTTTAATATCTATATCAGTGAATATACATAGATATTTATGCACATAATTAATAGATTAGTTATCTCAATGCCTCCTCACTGCACCAAGGAAGAGCAGAAAGCCAGAAATGTTTTCTGATTATTGTGTGACTTTTGTCAAAGTAACTAGGTGGTACAGTGGATAGAAAACTGGGCTTAGAATCATGGACAACTAAGTTCAAATCTGGTATCACACATTCACTTAGATAAATCACTTAACCTGTGTTTGCTTCAGTTTTCTCATCTATAAAATGAAGACACTAATAGCTTTTAACTCCCATGGGATTGTTAGGAGAATCAAATAAGCTAACAATTAAAAAGTATTTAGCACAGTGTTTGGCATATCTTAAGTGCTATGTGAATGTTAAATATTGTTATTGTTATTGTCTATATGTATCCACATTTCATCCATGGTGAATCAATACCCTGGAGACTTTTCTCTTGACTTATTGATATTACATGGATAATAGTGTATCACATATATTTATTTGCATTGCCTCTTGCTCTCACTATATGGATGATGTTTCTTTTTTCTCATTTGCCCATCTAAATTTTTATGGCTAATCATACTGATAAGCAATATGTTATACCTTCTTTGGCTCCACTATAAAATTCTCTTTTGCCCTTATTGGAAGTTAAATTTTTTATTCTTCAGAGATTCTTAGCTAAATTCTCAGGGTTTTGGTTTCAATTTGGTTTGGTTTGATCTTAACATAGGTAGCAGTTGTCATCACAGAAATGCTAAACATTTTCTGATATACCATATATGCCACTTTCTTCTTCCTTGTTACTTATGTGTCCCACTGATGATCCATCTGTCATGTCTTTCCAAAATATAAGTACTGATGGATCAGATTCAAGACTCAAAACTCTTGGTGGCTAAGTTATACAAAATGTTGTTTGCTGAAATTAACAATTCCATCAGAACAAATACTGATTAGCTGTGTATGAATCTCCTACTAAAAGACTGAATAAGATAAATTTTCAGAGGCTATAAAACTCAATTGAAAAATCTGTAAGAAGGGGCTCTATGAATAAAGATTTTATTTTTTTCACTAGGGCCAAGAAGCAGAAATATGAATTCAAACATTTGTATCTATACTTTAATAATTATGTTAATGATTTTCTTGGACTAGTTAGGTTTCTGTTTATTATATTTGCCCTGTGGCATTATTTTTTAAAATATTTATCATCTTCAAACTTATAAATATGTACTATAAAATGTAGCACTTTGGCCTGAAGTGTGTACAGATTGAAAGAGAAAGATGAGAGGCTGATGGGTACTAAGACTTGTATATCATATGTAGTAGATATGGCAGAGGAAAATTGACATGTAATTGGTGCTTATGTGATACAAAATATTTTAAATCACTGCAGTTAGAGAGCCAGAACACTAAGAGGTGCTTGTGACCTTTGGTGCCTTACATGATGTTTAGTGATGAGATTGAATAGTATAAAGTTATGGTAATATGGAAGTACTATAAAAGGTGAACTTTGGAGAATATAGGAGAATGAAGGTAAGTCTCCTAAACCAGAATTAATAAGCCAATAAACTGATAAACCAATTAAAGATCATAAATAATTTTAGTTAATTCTTCTTAGCTCAATGCTAGGCTATAGCCCTATAATCATCTGAGAACTAACATTGCTGAGGTCAGAAAATATTGCCACTAAAATGTTGGACAACAGGGGATAACTTCCTGAAAATCATCTACTAAGATTTTCATCTCCATCACTGTGGGACCACATAAAAATAAATTACCAATGAAGACATAGAGTTTTACGTTTATGTAAAAAAATATAATTAATAGACACCTCTATCTATCTGTGTATCTATTTATGTATCCATATATCTATCAAGTTCTCCAAATAGGAGAGATAGATACTAAGTGTGGGAAACATTTTTAAAGTTATCATTTTTTCTCACATATTCCTATGCATACTATATCTACAATTTTTTTTGTGCTTTAATCAAGTCATTACTTAGGTGTATGTATATACATATGCATACACACACACACACATATATATATATATATATATATATATATATATATATATATATATATATATATATATATATATATATATATATATACATATATATATATATATTCATATAGTATTTAAATCAGTTTGTAGTTGATTTCCTAATAATTTCATTATTTGTTATTCACACAAGAAATTATATTCTTAGGAATATAATTAGGAATTGATTTAATTTGAATATAGACATTCTTGATACTTAACTGTAAAGAAATGCAATCTTAAATTATGATTTGCTTAGCAGATGGTAATATCTAACATAAGACACTTTACTAAAATGTCCCCAGTAAATGTAATAAACAATATTAATAAAACACTATGCATCATTTAGTATATGTACATAATTTAAAAGAAAGGAGGATAAAGCAAATCAGCAACACAATTAAAAGTGTCTAGTGTGAAGGCTGTTGAAAGTTTGACTGATTGGTGTGACATGCTCTCTCTAAAATATTACAAGATAACTGCTTTTCCTCAGACATTTCCCAAGTGTAATGTTATTAGAGATAGTTGGAAGTTTTCCAAGTGAAATGTGTTCACAGGAAGAAGAAAGAACAGAATAGTTTCAATACTCAAAATCACGGGGACATTAAGGAAGTAGACAGGGATGAGTGATTTAAGATTTTTATTTATTTTTTTTTCTGAAATTGAACATATAGTCATCTGTCTTCAGCTTTTTCCTAATTTCTGCTTGTGGACATATATTTTTTCAGCACTGATAAGGTCGTGTTTAGGAACAAAAGGAACCACAGAAGTCTTCTAGTCCAAATCATTAATTTTAAAGATGACGAACTCTGGCTGAGAAAGTTTAAATGAATTTCACAAAATGGCATAATTATTACATAGAATATGTGCAAGTGAAACTCAAGTCTTCTGACCTGAAAGGCATCAGACTTTCCTCTGTATTATGTAGTCACCCTTCTTGAACTCTGTTGATTCCAGTACATTCTTCTACTTCTTATCTGTTCCCCACTGCCTTCAGTCTTAGTCCCTGTTCTCTGACAATAATCCTATTGAAAAAAAAAATAACTTTGACAAGCCAACCCACAACCCATGAAAAGTTCTATTACCAGTTCCCCTACTAGAGAGAGTAAAAAAGCATCAGTACATGTTTAAATGTAACATTAGTGCATTATACAAAACAAAACCTAGTACAATGAGTATTGAATTGTGAAGTAAGAGAGCTGCATTTTGAGGATCAACTCTGTTACTACTTTCTTTTCTGTAAGATAAAGATTAAAATATTTGTTCTGCTTATTGACAGAAAAAAAGTTTTATTAAAATGGATAACATTATCTAAATAGGGACCAGCTTTAATATACAAGAAAATTTACATATGAATAATATATGTATATGTATATGTATATGTATATATATATATATATACAGAAATGTATATATGCATGTAAATATATGTATATATACACATACATATCCAAATAAAATTATATATACCTAAGACTATAAAAGTGCATGCGTTTCTTAGAAAAAAATCTATATATACACACATACATATGCATTTACAAAACACATACATATACACATATATGTGTATGCATATTCATACAAGCATTAATATAGCAACATGAGTTTACATATATAAGTAAATATATTTCCTCAGTGTATTTCCAAATGTAGGATGCTATATATATACATACATACATACATATGTTTGAACATTCTTATTATATATAAATACATGCACATAAATATTCATAATTTATTTGAACACACATATGTATACACATGCCTATATAAATTTATGTGTATATGTGTATTATGGGCATATATACATATAAACAGACATATTTGTATTGATAGGAGTAAAAAATACAAATTTCCCCTAATATGAATATATATCTATTTACATATATACATGTGTATATGTACACATGTACATATAAGCATATATACCTATTTGGACCACAGTCGTACAAATGAATAAGCTATAGCTAGAATTTGAATACAGATCCTCATGATATAAATCAAATTCTTCATTTCTGATTTTTTCAAGAGGTTAAAAAAAGTTACCCTTTTTGTTAACATTTACATTGGACTACATAAGCCTAGATTCACTGAACAAGAGGCTTAATATGGTGATTGTAAATTCTTAAAAATAAACATTTGTTAGTATAAAATGTGCTATGTATTCTAAATATAGCCCAACTTATTTAACTCAAGGTTCATTTTTTTTAATGAAATATCAAATCCCTTTTAAAAATTGTTACTTAACATTAGTATACCTTCAGGTTATATATACCACTTGAAAAAGTGTTTTCTCAATATGTGTGTGTTACATAAAAAATGTGTAAGTTTAGAATTACTAAATCAGATAAAAAGACAACTATTTTAATTTCAAAATAATCCTTTTATTTTTACAAGTAGGAACCATTTAAAGGATATGGTAAACTCTTAAATGAACCAATAAAGTTTTTATTGAGCAATGTTCTTAAACAGGAACTTTTAAAACATACCAGGAAACTTTGAAAACTTTAGTTGAGAGAGCACTATTCAATCAATAATTACCTTATAAATCTATTTCTTTGAAGTACTTCCTTTGACCATGAATTTATTAATAAATGTGAGTAGTAACTTGATTTAATGGAGCAATAACATTGTCTATAAAAAGGTCAGTCCAAAAATGATCATATAAACTGAAGGAAAAAAGGTGTTGGTCAGAAGGACAGCTGTTTTTTTCATTCATTTCATCAAATTAATTAAATGACACCTTCGAACAAAGAGAGTACCTATCCTCAAGAGGAAAGGCAGGTAAATGTTTTTGTTCTTTTTTTGTTATTTCAAATGGATTTACTTGGCATAAAGTATTTGATCATCCCAAATTATAGAAAAAGGGAAATTACTATGGTATAGTATAATGATGAAAGTGCTAAATTTGGGAGGGCATGATGTTGCAATATGTGGCAGTACAATATATTTAAAAGTTCATAAGATTTGAAATCAGAGGATTTAAATTAAAATCCCAGTTCCAAAATTTACTAGTTGTGTCTCTTTAAGAAAGTCAGTACATTTTTTTAGGTCCCAATTTCCACAATCATAAAATGAAGGGGCTGAAATAGATGACATCTGAGGTTCCTTCTAGCAAAAAAAAAATTTATATTGATCTTACAAACAGAAAAGGGAAATTGAGTAAATTGAGTGAAGTGTGCTGAGAGGAAACAAAAGAAAAAGAGTTAACTAAGGATCATCACTTTCAAATGCTTTTAGCTTAACCAACCTGAAAATCTATGAATGTTGCAATAGTAAAACTAGGGTCCTTGTGAATAATTCACACAGATTCCTTTCTGTTACTTTCTTTCTCAATTAAGAACATCTTCTATTCACCTTTTCAGTGCAGACACTCAGTTCCTAGCAGCAAATGAAATGGTAAACCATGGCAATGGGCCTTTTGAAACCAAAAGAAAAGACTGTCACTCCCAAACTACCAGCTATTTCCTTTTGAATACAAACATACTATTTCAGGTAATTCATTTAGCTTTTTCTAAAGGCACCTTGTATAACCTTGCAAGTGGAGATTTGTAATGTGACAGGCTGTTATCAGACAGCTAACATATTCTGCCTCAGCTAGATCTAAAACAACATTATTCTGAGGGTCTATGCATTTAGAAACCCTATTGGGAAAGGCCTCTTAAGATCAGTTTCATGTCCACTTATCCACTTCCCCCTTTCAATTTTCTCAGGAGGATGAGGCATGAAGTGTTATTTACCTTCTGGAAAGAAAGTCATCTCTCACTTCCCTCAAACATACACACATACACACACACACACACACACACACACACACACACACAAAGACACACACATGCATTCACATCTTGGGATATATATTACCTGTCTTGCACATTGCTTATGTATGTTAGATTTGATCTCACTAAAGTTATATAAAAGGAAAGGAAACTGGATAACTAGATATGCCACCCTATTTTAATTCAATAGCCAGAACTTTACCTAAATTGATGAGTAATCCTTAGTATATGTCCTTTTCTAATGCTAATTTTAATCCACAACTATAGGTGCCTTACTTAAATAATTCAATAGAATGCCTTTAAAAATTATGACAAATTTATATGACCTGATACAGAACTATCGAACTTTAGTATAAATACAATAACTAGTACAATGCAAATAGAAAGAATAACAACAAATCAAAGGAAACCATAGGCTTCAAGATTGGCCCCAAATAGGAAGGAAGAGAAGGTATCTCTCCACCATTTTTTTTTTGTAAACGTATTAAATTAAGAATGTGAAATTCTGCATGTTATGTTACTTTTTGCAAAATTTTTGCTGAGTTTTTTTTTCCTTTCTTTTTCATTCTTTATTATAAAATAAGACTTATTGAATGAGAGAAAAAGAGGAAGAAAAATTGGATTTGGAATTATAGGTCATATAAAACCAAAATATAGAAATAAAACATATGTTTAAAGTTATTTTGAACATCACCTTGAAGAAGGGACCTTGAAACTCTAAATCTCCTTGAAGGAAAAATCCTCCTTGGACTCTGCTTCACTGAGGGACCCCACCACAGGGAAACAAACTTCATTCTGTTTTCTAGGAGGGGTTGCTTCAGTCCTGAACTAAAATAATTCCAACCCCATTCAATTCTATTCAAATTCCAGCTCAAACTGAAACCCAGTTTGTAGATAGAACCAACTTGGAACTCCACCCACTAGCCCCCTTCAGTAGCCAAAGCTCCTATTATAAAAGAACCAACCTAAAATCCTCTTTTTGCAGAAATTCTAAACATGCCAAGGAGGCTTCTGCCCATTGGAATCATATATATTTTTTTTTCCCAGTGCTACCCTCTCTTTACCCTCACCTATTTCCCTAAGGAGACTTTATGCCTCTCTGTCAGAATTTCTAACCTTACTACCCAATCCCTATAATAAACCTTTTTTTACCAATCTAGGTTTTAAAGTTTATAAATTCCTTTACAGAGAATCCCTGCACCACCAGAAGGGGGTTCCACAAACTCCCAACCCTTGTGCCAAATCCCAAGGGGGTATGTGTAATGTTCTCTGTTTCAGTTTTCCTGGGGTCTCTGAGATCAGCCTTCATTTCAGTTCAGTAATCTCCACATGAGTAGCAGGGTTTAGCAGGGTTTAAAGTCCAAATCCTTTATGATCTCCTTCAAAGCTTTCTTAGAGGCCTATCTCTCTCCTTGGTCCCGAGAGCTTGAGTTCCTGCTGCCAGTCCTTCGTGCTCTCTGATTTGACTAGCTTCTTGAGGTCCTCCTGAATGTGTCTTGGTTTCTGTGGGGGAAACAGGAGGACCACCACCATATCTCTGTCTTTCAGTTCTGTCTCTCCCTGAGTTTGTTTGAGTTTATATGCTCTCTTATCATAGGTGTGAATCTTGTGGAACTATATTAAGTACTTAGTACATGTACTGAACAGAGAACTTTTAAGCATCATGCTAAACAACCATTATCTCTATCAATTCCATTGACTTAGCACCTTGTAAGAATCCTTTGTTTCAAGTTCAGAGTTATGGCCCATAACAGGTACAGGAGAGCCAAACCTCTCCATTTGGTTCCCTGAACACCAAACCTGCCACTAGACTTTGTCATTTAACTCCCTGACCACCAGAAATCCTAATCTCATTTTGGTTCTCTAAATCTAGACCTTATCATTTGCTTCCCTATGAAAGGAAACCCCTAAACCTAAATCTTAGGAAACTCCAAAAAATAGACTTCACCTCATCATATTTTTGGTTCCCGAACCAGGAACTAAGAAAACTAGACCACCTCATTAACCCAAGTTGTACAGTAGATAGAATGCTTATCCTAGCATCAAGAGTAATTGAATTCAAAACTGACCTCAGATACAAAACTCATTGGCTGTGCTTCCTCGGACAGTCACTTAACTTAATTGACTCATTAAAAACAAACAAACAAATAAAAATAAAGTTAAGTTGGCTAGTTGAAAAATCAAATATCTTGAGCCCAATCTAGTGAAGTAGACTCTAAAAACACATCTTGACAGGAAATAAAGACACAAAACTCACATTGATAGAGATATGAAGAAGTATGAACTTAAGGCCAGAAGAAACTTCAAGGAATGGAAAATCTGGCAGCAAAAAGTAACCTGGCTATTTAGAGCAAACTATCCTTTGCAATAAAGAATTGAGCCACAGACAAGAGGAAGCACTGGGAATTCATATGAACCAGTAACTTCTGAGAGACATAACCTGGGAGAAAGCATGAGGATTCTGAAAATAAAAATTTAAAAAAAATTCCCTATGGTTGAACTCTTAAGTTTGTTCTCACTCTTTTCATGGTGTTTGTATAAGAATATATAAAGTAGGTTAATAGGTGGTGGAATTTGCTAGCTACTCATTTTCATATGTATTTTAATACTTTTGTTAAGACAATATTTTGTCTGCTCAAATTGGCTGGTCGTTGTCTTTTATTCTTGAAGAGGACCAAAATGACATCACTATGTTAAAATGGTGTTACATTGCATCTACTGCGGCTGATTATTTCAATACAAGCTCAGAATTCTCTGCCACAGCTGAGACACAAATAGTTCAAATGAACATTTGGGGTGGCTTCTCTAGCTTTTCACGAGACTATATGTTGTCTACTAGAAGACTGTTATGAGAAGGTGAGGCCTTGTGAATTATCCATCTTTGTAAAGTGTGCACTTTTTGAATCTTGAGATGACCAAGTGCAAGTGTAATTTGGGGATATAACCTAGAGACAGGTGATACAAGTAGAGTCTTTCAACTTTCGGAGAATCTGACAAAGTGTATGCTTCCCTAGCAAAGTGTTTAATAAATATAGGGTGATTTCTATGCTATTATTGGGCATTGTATGGTAACAGGGATTATATATAACAGGCTGAAAGTTGTTCTCCAGTTTTTATGGTCACCCTTTCCATTGAAGAAGATAACTCATGATTACTCCAAAGGTATTTCTGACTTTCCAAATTTTGGACCTGGCAATTTTTCTCTGATGCCCAATAATAGCATAATGATAAGATAAAATGGCCTCACAACATAGATTTATTCTTCAGAATGTGTCCTGCAATGACAAATGAAATTTTTGACAATGTTGTTATTATATCACTGTAAATATGATTCATGTGGAAGGAGGTGTGAAAGAGGATCTGAAAGATCCCATAGTAGAAATACAATGAATGAAGAGAATATCAATTTATGTTTTTTTCTCATAATACATGCAATTAACTTGATGAGTTTTAAATTGCTATTATATTAAATATCTTCTATGTTTCAGACACTTGTCTGTGCCATAGAGACAGTGAGACAGTGTCTTCTTTCAAGAAGTTTATAATCTATCAAGAAGATATAATGTTGCATATATAAATGTAGGATATGTACAAAGTTTAAGAAGAGTAACTTTAGTGATGGATAGCACTAGAAACACTGGTAATATGAACATCCTTCTTCTCCAACATACTTGAGACTTGAAGAAAGTTGGAGTTTCATGAGACAAATTTAGAAAGGAAGGAATTTCAGTCATGACAAAATATGAAAGTCAGCATTGGAAAAGAAAGAATGCCTTGTATAAATAAAAATTAGTTCAACTAAAATGTAAACTACATTAGAAGAATTAATGTGTAAAACAGACCATAATGGGCACCCTCACTGGAAAATCTCCGTGAAAGGCTTTGGATAATAATTGAAGCTTCTTGAGAAAATTAATGACATAATCAGATCTATGTTTGGGGAATAAGAATTTTTAGCTAAACAATGAATTAGGTTAGTGAGACTAGACAGATGGAGAACAATTCAGAAGCCACTAAAATAATCCAGGTATTAGGACAGGTGAGCATGTCCTAAGAGCAGTGTAGTATGACTTGAGGGCAAAAGAAGAATAAGGAATATACTGTATTAACAAGATTGACAACTGATTAAATATGAGAAGGAAATAAATGTGTAGACAAAAGGATGACTCCAATGTTATTCTAGGAGACTAGAAGAATTATAGTATCTTCCATGGAATTAGGGCAAGTAGAAGGAAGAGATGAAAAATAAAATTTTTAAAAATATATTTTGCAAATTTGTTGAATTTGAACTATTGGTACAATATCCTGATAAAATTTTTAATAGGCTAATCGAGGATATAGAATTAAACTTCAGGCAATAAAAAAGACTAGTTTTGTAGATTTGGGAATTATCTGTATCAGTTGATAGTTGAATTTGTGACAGTTCTCATATTTTCACATCCCTAATCATTTTTCCTCCTGAACTTTGTATTATCCTATCCTAACTGGAAGTCTAATTATTTCTATTAAAGTGTCAGATATTTGAGGACAAAGATTATTTCATTTTTGTCTTGGAATTCACTTAAAACAGCATTTTAACATATTATGGACTTTAAAAATGTGGTATTGAATAAATTTTTTTCATATTAATTTAGTTTCAGTTCATGGCTTATGTTTAATCATGATTCAAATATGCTTCCCTGAAGAATTCTGACTCAATGTTTAGTTATTGTTTTCCTGGAAGTATTAACTTTTTCTTTGCAGTTATTAATATATTATACTTTTTATCTTTAGTATTATATTTGTCTAAATACCAGAGATAGTTTTCAGACATTAATTTTTCTATGATTTTTTGTTCCAAATTTGTTCTTTCTTCCCCCCTCATCTTTCCCATCCCCAAGACAGCAAGCAATATGATAGATTATATTTTTACAAAAGTTATAATTTTCATGGAAACCATATAAAAGCTCATTATATTTAATAAATTCCATCTCTGATAA
Source organism: Sminthopsis crassicaudata (assembly GCF_048593235.1). NCBI lineage: Eukaryota > Metazoa > Chordata > Mammalia > Dasyuromorphia > Dasyuridae > Sminthopsis > Sminthopsis crassicaudata. Next base: position 255,353,054 of record NC_133620.1, on the reverse strand, counting down.
TTGGATTAAATCCTACTTGTAATTGGAACAGGATGTATAGAATAATGGATCCATGGTTTTAGGATAAATTCTTGAATTATACACAGAGACATAATTTCTAGTTATAAAAGTCAGTTTCATAACCAATAACTAACTGAAGAATTGATAATATCACAAGAAAAAAGGATCCTCTTACAATCCTCTGATCCAATCTCTTCATTGAGGCAAAAATGGATAAAAAATACCTTGACTTTTTTTTATTATTATTACTTTTGATTTATCCATTTGGGCTGTAAAGAGGGTAGGTGCAGTGGGTAAATATGTGATTCTACTCATTTGAGGGATAGAAACAACTTTTGTCAATCAAAATGAACCACTCATGTCAAGTTTATATCTTTGGCAAGTTATTGGGGTCTTAAAGGGTAAAGAAATCTGTCCTTGGTCATCTACTTAAAATCGTCCAGAGGTCCAATTTAATCTTAGGTTGATTCAGAATTTGACCCTTAATACTACTCTTCTCTAAGGATTCTAGATGTTCTTCATAATATTACAGGATTTTATAATCTTACTCAGAAATTCTTTGTTCTACATATCTCATATTGTCATTGAAGATTCTACTTTCTTCTCTCCCAAATGGGTACATCTGTCCAGACACTCATGCATGCGCGCATGCGCGCGCGCGCGCAAACACACACACACACACAGAGAAAAATACATTAAAAGACCATTAAAACTATACATCAAATTCCATATGAAATACACTTTTCATGTAAAGTTCAGGAATAAAATCGATATATATCATCTCCCACAATAGCTCTCTTCTCAAATTTCAGTACTGATACAGTAAACTATTTCTAGATAAGTGTGGAATGTTCCATTCCTTTATTAGTGTTGACATGATTGGAACATATTCACTTACAAGTAGAATAGTGGTTTGACATTTGCACTTTAGGGATAAGTGCAAAGTTATCAGTCACTTATATACTCAGGTAACTTCAAAAGCATCATGTCAAGGTTCTGTATTATAATAGTAATGACAAAGCATATAGATCTGAAAATATAAGTAGTTTATTCTTCACTTGCATTTGTAGTGCTAGTGTCAATGAAGTGGCCATCAACAATGCATCTATTTTAGCTCAGTGTAGCAATGCCAATTCTTTCTCTGAAAAAAAAATCTTGTTTCTTTTTGAAAAAAATAATTATGAAACCACATAGTCCACTGTTGGTAATTATGTGCTCAGCACAGTCATAAAGTAAAAAAAGTTAAAGTTGCTACTTCCTATTTTTCATGTGAAATACATACTATGTTTCTTTATAAGGCCCTTGGGCCATTCAGACAGAGCTACACATAGCAAACAGAAGGAGAGAGGGGAGAGAAAGAAGTGAGAAAAGAAGGATGAAAAGAAGAAAAGAAGGAAGAAACAAAGGAAGGAAGGAAGGAAAGAAGTGAGGGAAGGAAGGAAGGAAGGAAGGAGAGTGGGACAGAGTAAAGAAAGGAAGAACAAAGAAAGAATGAAATTACACTTACAAGTTGCTTTCATAGAATCATTTTTTCATATATTGAAATTATTTTGTTGATGATTGATATAATCAAAATAAAAAAAAAAGAAAAATTAATTTTAGGGACAGTTAGATGTCACAGTGGATAGAGCATCAGCACTGAATTCTGGAGGACCTGAGTTCAAATCTGGTCTCAGACACTTGACATTTCTTAGTTGTGTAACCCTGGGCAAGTCACTTTATCTCAATTGCCTCAGACAATATTATAATAAAAATAAATACTTTTTTTAAATCCCAAAGCCTATTTCTAATGAAATGAAATATTTATTTAGTTTAATTAAATGTTTAAAGTTATTAACTTATAGAAAATAATACTTGTTGCTTCATCAAAAGTCATTCCCTATAGGAAGGATAGTACTAAGAATAAGTGTTTTGAATTGGTTTGCAGACAGCACTGTGATCATAAGTATACCTCTCTAAGAACTCTTTTGCACTTGGACAGTCCAACCACACCCATTCTGAAAGGAGAATTATGCCTGAGATTGCAGACTGAGTAAATGCATGTTCCCAGGAGGAAAACAAACATGAAACAAATATTCTACATCTCACTAAGTCTTTTGTCCTCTCCAAAACTGAAAAGATCTCTGTACTGATCCAAAACCAGTAGAATCAAGAGAAAGAATAACTGTGCTCCGTGCTCCTAATTCGGAATTCTATGCAAAACTTGTGCCACTATCACTTAGCAACTTGTCTTGCTTCGAGCTACATGTCATCAGATGACATCACCAAGTCCATTATCATAGTTTTATTCATATATCATCCTCCAGTTAACTTCTAAGTTTTCAATCTTCTAATTCTTCACAAGCACTGCCTTCCAAGTTGGGGACTTTACCATATCCTTGATATGTCTTCAGAAAACTCACCTTCTAATTCATCAGCTCCCATGATTTACATCTTGACTCCACAGATTCTACCCACATGAATGCTGAGATCCTACCACCCCACATTACTATGTTTTTGCCATGATCTTGAGCCTCAAGACATACTTTCTGTTTATACTTCACTATATTTGCTATCCTCTGAAAAACTCACCTACCTGTTTGTTAACTCCATTGACTTACATCTACTTCAGCCACCCACATGCATAGTCACAGCTTAGGTGCTAAAATCACATATCACTGTACTAATGCCATATTACTTATAATCACCATAACTTTCTTTCCTTCCAACATTCCCCTTTCTTCCAATAACCTCAACTTTTGTCTGATTCTTCTCTTTTTATATTTTTGATCATATAGTTAACAAATTAAACACTGTATTCTTAAATGCCATTCCAAACTCCAAAACAGGTTTACCCCAACAACTGTATCTCTTCTTTTCTGCTCTATTCTTGTTCTCTTGGATGTTGCTAGGGGAATTCATAACCATGACAACTGTGCTAACCAGAAAATGATGTTATCTAATCTCAACTGGACCTTTACTGATGCAGGCAATTTCTTTATTCTTCCCTGATTGATTCTTTACCTCATGTCTCACAGTAGCTATTTCAAACCTTCTTTTTTCTCTTCAACCCCCTGAACTATCTGCTTCCACATCTCTATTAGATGATGGTCTTATCTTCTATTTTACTGAGGAAATGGAGACATCTGTGATTAATTCTAACTTCTTCCTTATTTTACCCTTCAAAACTCACTGCATCATTTCTTATTTTATCTGATGTTGCTGAAATCTTTGAAAAGAAATAGTATTTCTCCTTTTCTAGACCTACTCCTCTATGACTAGGATTCTTAAACTCATACCTTGTTTTATTTTATTGGAATTTACCCTTCACTCATCCACTTTTGCTTTTATTGTCTTCATTTCTTCCAAGTTCACTGGTTATTTTACTTTCTCAGTTCAACTATGGACATAGGTTTTCCTCTTTATGGCAGTAACCTATATATGATATTGACATTTTTAAAGCAACAAATCTGTATTTCTTTTTCTTGTTACATTAAAACTTCTGAAGTTGCCTTCCATTATTGATTCTACTTCATACCTCCCAACGTATTTTTCTGCTCCTTTGTAAAATAACTTCCAATACTGTCACTACACTGAATTTGTTCTCTTCGAACTTTTTAGCATTGATCTAGCTGTAAAGGACTATCTGGAGGTAAGGGTAAACATGGTTGTTGTATTTGGAGGTAGATTCTATAAAAATAAAAGTAAACATGTAAAGTTGATGCCCATTATACAAAATATTACCAAAAGAATCTGTGCTGTCTAATCTGCCAAATCCAATGCCCTTTCTCTTGGTTCTCATTATTATTTAATTCTCCTTTATTTTTGATAATAGTAAAAAACTACTCACCTTTGGCAGAAGATGCTATCTCCTTTTGAGTTCTGTTGTGATATAATAGAGTTTTCTCCTGTCTAAATTATCATTATTCATTAACATAATTGGATATATCATTATATAACTCCCACCTAATAAAATTGGGCTATTTTCAGGATTCTGTTTTGTGTTCTCTTTTCTCTCAGCAATCTTAATAGCTCCCCTGAGGTCAAATATCATTCATATAAAAATAAATAATATTCAAAAATCCAACTCCAATTTTTCTCTTAATTCCAAATCTTTCTTCAACAATTGCCAACTGGTTATCTTCAACCATATGTCTCACATTTAATCTCAACTTCAATATACTGAAAATTGAACTTATTTTCCCTTCTAAATCCAGCTTCCATTTAATCATCATAAGTTATCTTTCAAAATGGAACTCAATATCCAGAAACACTAATTTTCTAAGATTTCTATTTCTATTGAGATGATATCTACACATTACATATATATATATATATACATATATATATATATATATATATAAAACTTAAAATCATCCTTAAATCTACTATCTTTCACTCTGTACATCTAATAAGTTGTTAAATTCATTGATGTCATCCTCAGCATCTTTTGATTTCATCTTTTTCCAATTCACCAATCCTGCCTATATTAATGTAATCTCTAATCATTTCCACAATTATCATCTCTCTTCTCTTAGTTCTCCCTTAATCTAACCTCCTCTTAGTTGCTAACTCACTATTCTTAAGGTACTGGTCTAATCAGATCACTCCCTATCTCAAAAACAAAAACAAAAACAAAGACAAAAAAAACCTTTAATAGTTTCTTCTTTCCTTCAATAACATGCAAATCAATATTTATCTAGTATTTTTACATTATGGCCCTTGTCTTCCTTTCAATACTTATATGATATTACACTCTACTCTATGTTCCAGAAAAAAAAATGACTTACTATATGTTCCTAAAACATGATTTCCTCTTTCTGTTTTTGCATAGAATATCAAATAGGTCTGAATGAATTATCATCTTATTACCATTTCTTTAAATTCCTAACTTCCTTAAAACATGAATTGGGTGCTACCTTCAATTCAAAAAACTCACTCCATGATCTCCTCAGAGATAAAGTGTCCTTCAGACGCTCTGTACCTGTCTCCATCTTTCTCTACTACTGTTTCTCTTTGTCTCTTTCTCTTTGTGTAGCTCTCTCTGTCTCTGGCTTCTCCCTCCTCACATATTGTTTTCTATTTTTTCTCTGCATCCATATTATGTAAGGAAAGCTCCTTGATGTTGGAGAGTGATTATTTTTTTCCTTCTGTTCCCATCTCTTGGACAATGTTTTGATTATAGTAGACACATATGACATGTTTTTATGGAATTGAATTGAATTCTGCCTTGGAAACAATGAGGCTTCTGTTACTAATACAATGTCTATAAATTCCATATAGGTATTGAAGGATACATGCTATTAATATTGAGCATGAATTTACCATAAAATTAAACTCTTATTTCTAATTTAATATTTCAACATAAATAGATTATTCTTGATATAACCTTTATTTCATCCTATTTCCAACCTAGTTATTCCTAATTTGCAAAAAACAGTTGTAATTACTGACCCCTCTTATTTTGTTATATTTGAATACCTGACAATAATTCCTACCTTATAACAGAAATACATTTCCTATTACCAGCCTTGTCAGATTATAATTTTTTGAGAATAGGAACTATGCCACTACTCATATTACACCTTATAGCTCAACATGTATCAGAAATATTTGTTCCAAAATCCTGAAGTATGAAATTTCACATTCCAATAAAGGAAAGAGTAATGTAGCAAAAATAATAATAAATTTAAAGTCTTATTACCCAGATTCATATTCAGAATCTGCTGCTTCTTTTTTGTGTTACTTTGGGAAATTTTCTTGGTTTCAATTTCCCTATATGAAAAATTAATTAGTTGAAGTAGGTAATGTCCATCTTTTACCTTCCAATTCTAAACCTGAAATTCTTTGATCTGTGACTTTTGATTATTTGTCTATTCCCAATAATTTACATAAAATATTCTTCATCTTTATTTCATCTTCAGTTACTTTACCTATAATTCTAATATGAAATAACTATCTTGTTTTCGCACTCTGTACAGCTACTTTACTGATATATTTTATTCATCCTTGAAGCCCCCATCCCTCCACATCCTAAAATGTAAAAGCATATGACTTACTTCAATAAGAAGTTTGAGGCCAGATTCTGGGAAAGCCAGTGAGAGGCACTTAGTCACATCAAATCAACAATGAAGATCTTCAATCCTGTCTCAATAGAGGAGCAAACCAGTGGGACAGCTTTCAGTCCTAGCTCAGAAGGCAAACTCTGGGAAACAAGGCTGTTTTTTGAAAAAGAACAGGCAAACCTATCCATTGCTTACATAGGGGTCCCTGTGTTGAAAGCCAAGGCTGGAGCTACACAGGAAGCTTTGGAAAGAGAAGAGCTCAAATATAACAGTAAAAAAAGAGTAAATATCAAAGAAAAAGGCAAAAAATAATAACAAGAAACAGAAAAGCACCTTGACCATAGAAAGCTACTATGGTGATAGGGTAGACCAAAACATCAACACACACACACAAAGACAGAATGTCTACAAAGAAAATCAGAAATGGTGATATGAATTGGTCTCAAGGCCAAAGAACCTTCTTCCAAGTGCTCATAAAAGACTTTAAAAGGCAAATAAGAGAGGTTGAAGAAAAATGAGAAAGGAAATGAGAGTATGGATGAGAGAGTCAACAACTTGAAAAAGGAAAAAAAATAGTCTGAAGGAAACAACTTTTTAAACTGTAGAATTAACCAAATGGAAAAAGAGATACAAAAGCTAAGTGAAAAAATCTCACTTTAAAAACTAGAACAGAGCAAATGAAAGCTAAGAGTTTGTGATACAGTGATAATGAGTCAAATAAAATAAAAATAGTGAAAATATGGAAGAAAATGTGAAATACCTCATTGAAAAAACAGCCAATTTGGAAAATCGTTCCAGAAGAGACAATTTAAAATTATTGGCCTACTTGAAGACCATGACCAAGAAAGAGCATGGATAGCATTCTACAAGAAATCATTAATGAAAACTGCCCCAATATTCTAGAAATATTCTAGAAACACAGAGGGGAATATTGATAGAAAGAATCTATCCATTACCTTTGGAAGGAAATTTTATAAGGAAAACTCTAAGGATCATTATTGCAAAACTAAAAAACTTCAATCTCAGAGAAGAAAATTGTAGCTATCCAGTGTGTGCTTCCTTAACTATTCTCCTCTAATTCTCTATGTCTTTCTTTCTCCTTTGTACTAATCATTACCCATTGCTTTCATTTCTTCACCAGCAACTACATTTTGCCATTTACATATATCTATTCTTACTGTGCTCCTACTAAAATTTATTTACTCCCAAATATGTCCTATGATTTCTTAGTTTGTGCCTTTGCTTATATTGTTTCTTGTCCCTTGAATGGTTTCCCCACACTCCCTCTTTCTTTTAGATTCAGATGCTTTCATAGCACTATAGCTTTAAAGCTATAGTACTTAGCATCTATGTCAATTCTTCATTTTATAGATAAGATAAATCAACCCCTATATTATTAAATGGCTTGCCCCAAACCACATAGTTAAGAAACATTAGTCAAGATTAAAACTCAGGTTATTTTGCTCCACTACAGGAACTTTTCCATCTCACCATAAAAACTCCACTATCTTCTCAACAACAGGAATGACAATTCCCTCATATTCCCAATTATCAATAACCTTTCTCCTTGAATTGTAACTTTGCTTTGTCCTTCTGTAATATACTTTTTTATTTATAATATATTTTAATGTTATTCATGTAATTTTTGGATACATTTAAATAGGCATGTGATGTCTTTTTTTTTTCCTGTATTGGTCAATAACAAATGAGAACATAACTGATAACTTAAATTTTCGTCTCTTTCAGAACTTAATAAAATATGTGACCATCATTAGGTCTTTATTTTTGTTACTAGACTAAAACTTTAAATTTTTATTTTCACTTAAAATAACTAAATCTTGATATGCCCAGGGTCAATCACTCTTAATCAAAATTTGATAACTTGAA